>NC_139018.1:49782286-51070439 GCF_964374135.1 Grampus griseus
AACATATTTGGGAGTAATGCTAGATGTGAACTCCAAATGATATTTCCACTCTCACAGATCACCCTGCATTATCATCCTTTGTTATTTGTTAAACTGCACAGGGCTCTTATTGGCAAGATAAAATAATACATTGAAAGCAAAATTTTCTATAAAATATGCAGAGGAAAACTATCAGAGAAACAATAGGTTTTTCTATGTAGCCAAGAATAACATGAATTGAAAAAGAGTAGACAGAGATGCAAACTATCTTTAGGAAACATCTAATCTTCTACTTATTTGAGATTTAAATGCTGCTTGGAGAGTGGAAGAAGCACCGAGTCCAATCAGATGATCAAATTTCTATTCCCACTCTGCCACTTACTAGCCACATGAGTTTAGGCAAGTCATTTTTTTTTCAGAAAAAAATTTCTCATCCATAAAATATTAAGGATAAATTAGGTGTCACTGAGATCTTTTTCAGATCTAAAATAGAATTCTATGAGTAATCATCAGGTAGTCCCCCATAGTTCTTCGCTATAAAGCGGCCCACAGGGAAAAAAATCTGGCATACAACTGATATCATACTAACAATTATTAAATCCCTGACCATAGGACTTCAACTTCACATTCTGGGTCATTTTTAAACCAAAGGTTCTTTCTCCACTCTAATTTGCCATATATTTTTCCATATACAGGGTTGACAGCAAATAGCTTTACTGAAACAAAGGACTTTGAAAACTGAATTAGAAAGAATATAATCATACAGGGCTAGAACTAGAAACCTGGAAATGGGACAACCTCCATTTGGTTATGTTTTTAAATCTTTCTGACTGTTATGTTTTCCAAGTACAAAAAGACCCCCCAAAATCCTAAAGTTCTGCTGTACATGCCCAAAAGATTACTAGATATACAAAAGAGACTGTGAATATTGTTACCTGAAGGTGCTGAAGATCATCCTCCTGCACATTTTGAGATAAGTTATATACCTTGATTAAGAAATAAAGTCAAAATGAGAAAATAATTAGCAGCATACTAAGCACTTATTTTGTTATTCTCTATTTTTTGAAATATCAATTTCACAAAATCAAACTCTCTCACATATATTTATAAGACCTTGAGAGAGGAGTAAAGAAAGCCTGAGAGACAATAAATAATGTACAATGATCATAAAATTTTTCCAGAAATACAGTAGCTACCTGATTTGGAGACAGAACATTAAAATTATTTTATGAACCTAATTCAACAATTAGTAATAAAATAATCATTCTTACAAGCATATGAAAATAATAATGATCTAGATCTTAATAACCCATATATAAAATTTTGTCTTGAAAAATTATGTTGGCTTCTTTACAATCAATTATTTAAGTCTATAGAAAGCGCCATCACATGGAAGTTAAGTTCTGAATATCATGCTTACATCCTCAAACATATGCATTATTGCTTCACGAACAGATCACAGCATTAAGGTGAAATTCTTTTTTTCTAAGGAGGAGGATTAATATCAGTAACTTCAAAGAAAAGTTAATGATGTTTATATGTTTATGTACTGATACAAACAGTATACTTTGTGTACTTATTTAAATAACAGACCACTTCTCAGATAATAACAAAAAATAGTCATTACAAAGGACTTAGAGTTTTCAGCAAAAATATCTAATGTCTCCAGGAAAAATATAAATAGTAAATAATAAATATTTAAAAGGCAAAATCAATCTGGTTTTAATTGACTTGTGTAAATTGCACATACTGTTGACTATGAAGAAGTTAGATATTAAGTTGGTATTTTAATGGCTAATTAAATTAAGAAGTATATTTTTAAAAGTTAGTCTTACACCTACATTAATGAATAGATCAACCAGACAGAGAATCAATAAGGAAACACTGGACTTAAACAATACATTAGATCAGATTGACTTAATAGATATATAAAGATCATTCCATCAAAAAGCAGCAGAATACACATACTTCACAAGTGAACATGGAACATTCCCTAGGACAGATTATATGTTAGGTCACAAAACAAATATTAATAAATTCAAAGAAGAATGAAATCATATCAAGCAGCTTCTCCAACCACAATGGTATGAGACTTGAAATCAATCACAAGGGAAAAAAACGGGGAAAACCCCACAAAAATGCTGAGATTAAACAATGTGCTACTGAATAACCAGTGGACCATCAAAGAAATCAAAGAAATTTAAAAAAACATAAAGATAAATGAGAGCAGAAATACAACATACCAAAATCTATGAGATGTGGCAAAAATGCTTCTGAGAAGGAAGTTCATAGCAATATAGGCCTACCTCAAAAAAACAAGAAAAATCCTGAATAAACAATCTAACTTTACACCTAAAAAGACTAGAAAAAAGAACAAACAAAGCCCAAAGTTAGCAGAAGGAAGGAAATGATAAGGATCAGAGCAGAAATAAATAAAATAGAGACTAAAACAAAAAATAGAAAACATCAATGAAACTAAGAGGTAGTTGAAAAAATAAAATCAACAAGTCATTAGCTAGACTAACCAAGAGAAAAAGAGAGAGGGCTCAAATAAATAAAATCAGAAATGAAAGAGGAGAAATTACTACTGATACCACAGAAATACAAAAGATCATAAGAGACCACTATGAACAGTTATATGCCAACAAATTGGACAACCTATAAGAAATGGATAAATTTCTAGAAACATGCAATCTTCCAAGACTGAATCATGAAGAAAAAAAAGTCTGAATAAACTCATTATTAATAAGGGATTGAAACAGGAGTCAAAAATCTCCCAACATGCAAAAGCCCAGGACCAGATGGCTTCATTGGCAAATTCTATAAAACATCCAAAGAAGATTTAATACCTAGCTTTCTAAAAATATTCCAAAAAATTGAAGAGGAGGAAAATCTTCCAAACACATCTTACGAAGCCAGCATTACCCTGACACCAAAACCAGAGAAGGACACCACAAAAAAGGAAACTACAGGCCAATATTCCTGATGAATATAGGTACAAAAATCCTCAACAAAATATCAGCAAACTGAATCCAACAATACATTAAAAGGGTCATACACCATAACTACGTGGGATTTATTCCAGGGATGCAATGATGATTTAACATCCACAAATCATTCAACACAACACATTACATAGAGAAAATGAAGGTTAAAAATCATATGATCATCTCAATAGATGCAGAAAAAGCATCTGACAAAATTCTTCCATTTATGATAAAAACTCTCAACAAAGTGGATATATAGAGGAAATGTACCTCAACATAACAAAGGCTATATATGACAAACCCAGAGCTAACATCGTACTCAAGGCAAAAGGCTGAAAGATTTTTCTCTAAGATCAGGAACAAAACAAGGATGCCCACTCTTGCCACTGTTATTCAACATTGTGTTTGAAGTCCTAGCTACAGCAATTAGGCAAGAAAAATAAATGGCATCTAAACTGGAAAAGAAGTAAAACTGTCACTGTTTGCTACTTCCTGATACTATATATAGAAAACCCTGAAGACTCTAACAACAACAGAAAAACCTGTTAGAACTAATAAATGAATTCAGTAAAGTCATGGGATACAAAATCAATATACAGAAACCCGTGGCATTTCTATATACTAATAATAAACTATCTGAAAAAGAAATTAAGAAAACAATTCCATTTACAATTGCATCAATAAGAATAAAATACCTAGGAGTAGATTTAACCAAGGAGATGAAAAACCTGTACACTGAAAACTATATGTCACTGATTAAAAAGTTAAAGACACCAAAAAATGGAAAGATATTCAGTCCTCATGTATTTAATGTTGTTAAAATGTCCATACTACCCAAAGCAATCTATAGATTCAACGAAATCCCTATCAAAATGCCAAATGCATACTTTATAGAACTAGAACAAATAATTCTAACATTTGAATGGAATCAAAGAAGCCCCTGAATAGTCAAAACAATCTTGAGAAAGAAGAACAAATCTGGAGGTATCACACTCCCTGATTTTAAACTTTATTACAAAGCTATAGTAATCAAAATAGCATGGTACTGGCACAAAAAAGACACATAAATAAATGGAATGGAATTGAAAACCCAGAAATAAACCTATACATATATGGACAAGTAATCTATGATAAAGGAGCAAAGAATGTACAAAAAAGAGAAAGGACAGTCTCTTCAATAAATGGTGCTGGTAAAACTGGACAGCCGCAAGCAAAAGAATGAAACAAGATGACTATCTTACACCACACACAAAAATTAACTCAAAGTGGATTAAAGACTTGAATGTAAGACCTTAAACCATAAAATTCCTAGAAGAAAACACAGGTGGTAACCTCACTGGCATCTGTCTTAGTTATGCTTTTGTGGATCTGATTTGAAAGGCAAGGGAAACAAAAGTTAAAATAAACAAATGGGACTATATCAAACCGAAAAGCTTTTGCAGAGTGAAGGAAACGATCATTAAAACGTAAAGGCAACCTACTGAATGGGAGAAGATATTTGCAAATCATATATCCAATAAGGGGCTAATATCCAAAATATATAAAGAACTCATACAACTCAGCATCAAACAACCCAATTAAAAATGGGCAGAGGATCTGAATAGACATTTTTCAAAAGAAGACATACAAATGGCCAACAGGCACAAGAAAAGATGTTCAACATCACTAATTATCAGGGAAATGCAAAACAAACCACAATGAGATACCACCTCCCACCTGTTAGAATGGCTATTATTGAAAAGATAAGAAATAATACATGTTGGAGAGGATGTGGAGAAAAGGGAACCCTCATACACTGTTGGTGGGATTGTTAATTTGTGCAGCCACTAGGGAAAACAGTATGGAGATTCTTCAAAAAGTTCAGAACAGAACTACCATATGACCCAGCAATTCCACATCTGGGTATTTACCTGAAAAGCATGAAAACAATATTCAAAAGGATATATGCACCCCTATGTTCAATGCAAAATTATTTACAATAGCCAAGATATGGAAACACCTTTAGCATACAACAATGGATGAATGGATAATGAAGATGTAACACACACACACACACACACACACACACACACACACACACCACACTGGAATACTACTTGGCCATAAAAAAGAAGGAAATCCAGACTTTGTGACAACATGGATGGACCTTGATAGTATTATGCTAAATGAAATAGATCATATGGATAAAGACAAATACCATGTGATTTTACTCATAAGTGGAATCTAAAAACAAAATGAACAAATAAAATAAAAATGAACTCATAGAGATCAGATTAGTGGTTACCTGGGGAGAAGGGGGGTGAGGGCTGGGCAAAATGGATAAAGGGGGTAACTGTATAGTGATGGGTAGTAACTAGACTTGTGGTGGTGATCACTGTATACAGATGTTGAACTATAATGCTATACACCTGAAACTTATATAATAATTTTTTTAAAAAGCTAGGTAATCATAGGTTATAATCATGACTTATTTTAAAGTCCTTTACAAAAAAATTCAGTCTTCCTTCTATCCATCCTTTCACTGTCCTAACTACACATAATGCCCTGGTTGCCGGTTCACTAGCTCCATTCTCCCCACATACTTATAATTTCAGCTTTGACTTACTCATCCTAACCACTTTGCCTTTCCTACCGTTTAAAACTATTTTACCTTTCTTTGATGGTCTGCTTCTTGGTTACTGTCTCTTCTTGCTCTTTCCGGTGAATAGAAAATCTAAAAATTGTCTTAAAATTTTTAGGCTATGTGTTCTGTGATCATAGTAAAACCCTCAAGGACTTTCAGGACAATTTATAAAGCACACAATAACTTCAAAAACAATACTTAAAAAAAGAGAGAGGAAAAAAGGAAAGAAAGACATTTACTTTCCTAAATGCACATTAAGATACTATAAAAAGTTGTGAACATATGTAAATGTTTCTACTGGCTATATAAAACAAAATTTGCATTTATAAATCTTATTTCATTAAATGTAACTAATAATAGGTAGTCTCAGTGTATCTACATACATTATAAGATTTAACATTATTGACTTTATTGTAGGCTTGAAATAGAAAAAATTATCAATAAGACAATATAACATTTTCTGACTAAAGCAGGCAATTTGAAAACTGATCAGAAATTAGATTATAGTAATAAAACAATTCCACTCTTAAGGAAATCATAAGAACTGGTATGCTAATTGAGTCAAATAATAGATATAATTTACCATTTCTGTTGTTTGTCTCACTACCACATGTATATAGAAATACATATATTCATAATTTTTATTTAAAGAAACATCCATCAAAATGGATTTATTTTATTCCATACCTGTATTGAGCTGATCATTGTGCTAAGGGCAAATACTGTGGCCGAATCTCTTAAAGTTGACTGACTATCAAAGGTTCCCTGAGTATCCATCAATAGCACTGCAACCTATAGGCAAGTAGAGTACATTATTGATATTTTATAGAACATGCAGGGTATTAGGGTTACTACAAAGTTAACACCATAAGAACTAAAGCAAACCATTAGCAATGAATACTTAATAGGTAATTTTTCACATGTGCCATGAATGCCACTGAAAATAAAAATATTAATTACCTGCTGACTAGTATAATGATTAATTTTCACTGGTAATCCAACATAACAGAAATAGCACTGAAACAAAATACAGATGTTAGCTAGCTGATCTGCTGTTCTATTGTCCCTATGATTTTGCCTTCTGTGATCAGTAGAAAGGGAAACTGGGAACATGAAATAGGATGCTACCCACTTCCCTTTTAAACTTCATGTCAAGCGGTCACAATTAGTTTTCAAAAGAGCATTTTGGAGGATCCTGAAAAGTGGTAACTGTTGGCAAGTGAAAACTCAATTTTTTTTAAGAAGTTCACACCATACCTTTTTACCGTCAGGTTTATTGATAAGGAAGATTTCACTCCATATCTGGATTCCCGTGGTCTCTCGTTCAGACCCACCTCTCCACGAAAAGCCAGTCAATGGTTCATTGTAATCTCCAACCCAATCAACTGATTCCTATAAATTAAGAAAGTCTATGATATTGAACTAGATATGTAGTACAGGTTCTTCCACTCATCCATACCAGTTTGTATCCCTCTCCAACTCTAGACAAAAGGAAACAACGTATGCACATCTATTATATTGATACAATTACTTTATTTACTCATCCAAAAAATAATTATGAAGGAGCAACCATCTGTCACATTTTATGCTACATCCTGGGGATACAAAGATATCATTCCAGATAAGCGGAAGTTCACAGCCTAACAGGGGGACAGACATGCTAACAAACCATTATGATGCACTATATGCATGCCAAAATGGGCGTGTATATTAGATATACATGGAAGCATAGGAAAAGAAACAACTAACTCTTGGTCAGTTAAGACTTCATAGGAGAAGTGATATTAAAGCTAAGACTTGAAGGATGTTTAGGAACTTTCCAGGTGAGCAAACTCAGGGAGGGCATTCCAGAAACAAAGAAATAAAGGTATGAGAGAGCATATTATGTCAGGATATACACAATAATAATATACACAAATGTTTTGCTATTGGGAGAGGAGGGAGTGAACAGCAGGAGGAGAAGCACCTAGTAAAAAAAAAAAAACCAATCTGTTACACTTTAATCTGAGCCAATGCTATTTAACATAAGCAACATGACAAGCGTTATTATTTCATTGTAATGTTTATCGCACAGTTTAAATTATGAATATGCCTAAAACTATATAATCCCAAAGAATGGAAAGTATACTAATTTTGTTCACTCAATTTTCCCACCTACGTTAAGTGTGTACTAATGTTGGTATGATAGAAATAGAAAGTGGTAAGAATTTTGTTTGCTTTCAAAGCCTGGAAGTATTTTGGTTGTTTTGTTCTTAATTTGTTTGGACTGAGGCTAGAGATAGAAGATGTTAAAGCTAACATTACCAAGTTGTTCAAAAATACCCTACCTATAAAAGATCAATCCGAAATGGATAATTATGATATAAATGCATAATACAAAGTTCCTTTGGGTAGTATGTCTATTCTGCCTCAACATTCATATTGGCACCCGAATTACTAAGGGTAAAAGGGTAGAAAAAAAATACTGGTGTGCTCTCTACTCCTAACCTTCTGTTCCCCGACAGTAATCTCCTATTTATTCTTCTGCTTTTGGTTGATCCTAGGCCCCTTAAAGTCTCCTTTCTATGCCACACTATTGTCTCAAATGTTATGTCACTGTTGGCTGCCTTTGGGGGTGGGTTAAGGGTGAGACTGAGTGGGAAAAGATAACAGAACTTTGTGGGATAACAGCAAGATACACTTGATAGGCTACCCAGGTATTTAGATTTTCAAAAAAAAGCAAATGTACACTTCAGATTGGTGCATGTAACTATATGTAAATTTTACAACAAAAGAAAAAAACTAAATAAATACTGAAATATATAATAATGATGTATATTGAAATATTTATAGGGAAGCATACTGAAGTCAACAATTTACTTTGAAATGAACCAAAAAATAAGATGGAGCAATGGATTGAAACAGGGAAGAATAGCTGGAGACACATGTGATAAAGCAAGAATATTAATGTTAATGGTAGAATCTAGGTAGTGCTTATCCAGGTGTCTACGGTAAAATTCTTTTAACTCTGCTGCATGCATGAAAAATGTCATAATAAATGTTGGGGGGAAAATGATTATAATAAAAATTATGACAAAAGTTATTTGACATTTTAAACACTATTTAACATGTAAAGTTTATAACCGTATCACTGTACTTGTCTATTTTCAAAAGAGCTTAAAAAATAAGTTACGTTCTAAGGGAAATGTAGCAAAGTGGCTTCAGACAAAAGTGGCCTATATAGTTTGGTGCCGACAGCACCAAAGTTGGAATGGTTACACGATAGCATTTTTAAACTAGTTCATCTTTAGGGAACATAATAATGGAAATATTGGACACTACTACTAAATAAAAACACAAAGTCATAAAAGCACAGAAATCAGAAAACTTTTCAAAGCACCTCTTCCCTACCTGCTTATACATGTATCTCAACATGAAGTCCATCAGGAATGATTTTCCTTTTCTAAATGCTCCAGCAACAGATACGGCAACGACCTCCTTGTCCCTGATAGCCTCTGAGAGAAGGATCCGATTTAGTGCAGTTTCATCTAATTCAAAGGAATGGTCATCTCTGACAATGAGGACTTGGACTGGTCCTGCCTTTTTCACTGGCTCTTCCTCTTCAGAGCTCCATTCATACCCCTTTTCTGAAAAGCCGCCTATTGAATAAAATAAGAATTTATTCAGCAAATTATCTCAAAACACAGGAAATGTATATGTACCTCTCAACATTCAAACCTCTGAAACAGGAGCACAGTGGAATTAGAAATGCTCATTTTATTGACATATATTGATGTCATTTACACCATATCTCCGACTTACATCTGGTCTTTCTGATCAAGTGGCCAAATCAAACAGAATTTTATTTTTAAGAAAGCTCTAAATCAGTGCAGAGATCTCTGTTTGCTGAGTAAGAAAAAAAAATCAAAGCAAAGGGCTCTACTTTTGGAGAAGAATAAAATAGCCTTAGTTTACACTTAATCCCTTAGAAATAAGTTTAGTTATTCACATGAAAGATCCTTGCAACACTTCTTAAAGCTGAACATGCATATGCGGAAATACACAGAGGGACTCAAAATCACATATTCTTGAAACTGGAATAAATCTCTAAAGCACCCAGTTCAGCTCCGTCCAATGCATGCAACCCACCTACAAAATCCTAGACTCTTAATTGTCTAAAATTATACCTTGTAGCAATGGAAGTTACAGATAATTAAATTGGGTAGGGCCAGATTACAGAAGACCTTCAAATCTATGGAAGAGAGGTCTGGATATAATTCAATAAAAAAAAAATAAGAAGCTTTTTGAAAGTTACTTTGTGTGGAGAGCTTATAAAAAAGGTTTGTGACTCTGGGAAATTACTAAATCTCTCAGTTCCTCCAACTGTAAAACAGAAACTATTAATAGTACCTATTTAATAGGGTTGTTGAAAAGATTAAGGGAGGTACTATATGTAAAGTGTTGAGAACAGTGCTTGGCACACAGCAAGCTCATAAAGCTTAGCTATTATCATCATCATCACCACCACTACCTTGGGATTATAAACTGAACTAAGTATTCCCAGAAGTTTCTGCCTATTTTCTATAAATTTATATGTGTTTGTGTGTGCATGTATGTGTGTGTTCACATGTGTGTGTTTTCAGAGTTTTCTTTTTAATTGTCAGAAATACTGTTTTTGACAGAGGTCCTCTTTTAGAAATCATCCCTAATATACAAGAATTTTAGAACGCTAGACCTTGGCATTTGCAGTATATTACAAAACAACTTCAATGTGTCAAGTGACACATTCTTATATCCATAGCCTTCTTAATGTAACTTTGTAATGTCCTCCCACTTTGACTCCGGGGTCAGCCATGTAATTTGTTTTAGCAGACATGACACAGCAGAGACTTGAAAAAGCACTTGTGTGTTTCCATTTTGCGCTTTGGTCTCTGCCATTCATCATGAGAATATTCCCAGACTAGTCTGCTGCAGGATGAGAGACACTTGGAGCAGAGGCAAACTGCCCGGGTCCAGCCAAGGCCCACAGCAAGCCAACCCCCAGCCACATGAGGGAGCCCAGTCAGGATCAACAGATTTGTCTAACAACCATTTCAACATGTGACCAATAAATACTACTGTTCTATGCCCCTGAGGTTTTGTGACTATTTATTATGCAACATAACAGGCAATAAATAACTGATACACCCTACAACCCCTTCCTCTAGAAAGGCAGTATGGTGTAGTGGTTAAAAACACAGGCTCTGGAACCAGACTGCTGAGATTCCAATCAAGACTTCCCCATTTCTTAGCTGAGTAACCTTAGATAAGTTGTTTAACCGCTTTGTGTCTACCTCATAAAGTTGCTGTGAATTAATATATGCATGTAACACACTTAGAACACTGGCTGGTATATGTATTGGTATATGCTATTAGCATTATTATAGATTTACGAAACTAAAGCCAAATATGTAACTGACTTTGCCCAAGGGAAATAAATGCAATTTCTATATTAGGCAACCTACCATGGATGCCTTCTTGTGTTATTTATTGCTTTCAATATCGCAGGAAGGTATTTATTATTATCTGTATTTTTGACACATGAGGAAGAACTAACTGGATTAAGTAACTTTCCCAAGATCACACCCACTAGAGTTCACATAGTAACTGTCAATTTCGGTTTAGATCCCAGGTAATTAAACTTTAATCTCAGAACTTCCCACTATAATATTCTGCCTCTTTAGTGGAAATCAAATAACTTTTGGACAACACATAAATGGGCTCATTTGCTTTCTATCAAAAGAACAGAAAGTCAAAACATACATCAATTAATTCCTCAGATCAGATATATGACCTAGCCTCAAATCAACCCTTAATAATATTAATTTTGAAATAAACTGGGCTCTTAAATAACCTTTCATCCAAATTTTTGAAAACATATTTAAATAGACATTCTTCATTATGTCTGTCTGATAAGAAGTCTCATAACTAGAGAAAAACAAGGCAGTTATATTTCTCAGCATAATTTTAAATGAGTTTTCAGATCATATTGATGTATGTATACACATATATCACATTGATAACTACATATATTGCTGTTCATCTATAAGGTAATGCCATTGAAATACTACAAATCTAACACATAATTTTAGTTTTTCATTAGTGGAGATAGATATACACCATTACTTTCTGAGCAACAGTATGAAGCATCTGCAGACAACAAAACCACTGCGTTAGCCATGAATCACAGTTGTTCTCTCTGCAAAGTTAAGAAAAATTGATTTTACATCTAACAGACAATAGCTTCTATATTGCCATATCACAGATGCTGGAGTCAGAGTCTTTGTTTAAATCCTAGCTTCACAACTTACACATATAAGAAGTTGTGTAAGTTATTTCACCTCCTAATGACTCACCATCTTCCATATGAAAAATGAGATTAAGAATGGTACCTACGGGACTTCCCTGGTGGTGCAGTGGTTGAGAATCTGCCTGCCAATGCAGGGGACACGGGTTCGACCCCCTGGTCCAGGAAGATCTCACATGCTGTAGAGCTACTAAGCCTCTGTGCCAAAACTACTGAGCCTGTGCTCTGAAGCCTGTGAGCCACACCTACTGAAGCCCGCGCACCTAGAGCTCATGCTTCGCAACAAGAGAAGCCACTGCAATGAGAAGCCCGTGCACTGCAACGAAGAGTAGCTCCCGCTCACCGCAACTAGAGAAAGCCTGCGCACAGCAACGAAGACCCAATGCAGCCATAAATAAATAAATAAAAGAATGGTACCTACATCCGAGGCTTTGTGATGATTAAATGAAGTAATATTTATTAAATGAAGACCAAAGAGCTTGATAAATATTACGTGCCTAATGATGGTGACCACCTAATATTGCTATTATTTATTACCTATTCATATTTTATTCCAGCATTACTTACCCATCTAATTTCAGCCTCAGTAAAAGGTCCTTTCTGAGGGCAACAACACACATTCTTTGATGAACCTCCTTACCTATGGTGTAGTTTTAATCTGCATATACAACTGATGTGAATCAGGAAGGCTGGCTAGACATAATATTTTGGATAGAAAAACATCTTCAGAGTTGAAAACTAGATCACAACTTTCCACAGACTGAAATAATTCTCTAAGATTGCTTGTAGCTAACTACATATATGCAAGAGGTACTCTGAATGGAATTTCTCAGTTGTAATTTTTTTCAAATATTCAACTTCACAACGTGTTCAGAAATTTTTTCTAAGTGGCTGTAGCAAATTCTCACTCCGCACCCACTCCCAGCAGTTTATTAGACAGTCTATTGATTCACATTCTTTCCAACACTCGGTTTTGCCTGACTTTTAAAGTTTTGTCCATTGGATAGGTATAAAATAAGTAAGTGGGGCTTCCCTGGTGGCACAGTGGATGAGAGTCCGCCTGCCGATGCAGGGGACATGGGTTCGTGCCCCAGTCCGGGAAGATCCCACATGCCGTGGAGCAACTGGGCCCGTGAGCCATGTCCGCTGAGCCTGCGCGTCCGGAGCCTGTGCTCCGCAACGGGAGAGGCCGCAACAGTGAGAGGCCCGCGTACCGCAAAAAAAAATAATAAAAATAAGTAAGTGGTCTCTCACTGTAGTCCTGACGTACATTTCTCTAAATGCTAATGAAGTGAGGACATGCCTTTTGTTCATTTTTTTCTATTAGATTGTCTTTTTCTTAATGATTTATAGTGGTTCTTTATATATTTTGAATGCTAGACTTTTGTTAGTTATGTGTATAGCAAAAATCCTCTGCTTGTCGTTTCACTTTCCTTAAGCTGTTACTGATGAACAGCAATTATTATTTTTGACATAATAGATTTTATTATTTTATCATTAGCACTTTGTATGTCATGTTTAAGAAATTATTCCTTACAAAATCATAAAAGACATTCATATATATTGTTCTAGTTTTTAAGTTTTGCTTTTGATATTTAAGTTCTTAATCAACCAGGAGCTGCTAACTGTATAAGAGGTGAGATAGAATTCCAACTTGATTTTTTCAATACGAGTAACAAAATTTTCAGATTTCTATTTAACAAAGAGTCTAGTGGTCTGCCATGTCATAGTTAAGAGTTACACACACACACATACACACACACACACACACACACACACACACACACGGACCCAGAAAGAGACAGGGAGACAGAGAAAGAGAGACTTTGTTTCTGACCTTGCAATTTTTTTTTCTTTTTTTTTAACATTTTTTTTAAACATCTTTATTGGAGTATAACAGCTTTACAATGGTGTGTTAGTTACTGCTATATAACAAAGTGAATCACCTATACATATACATATATACCCATATCTCCTCCCTCTTGCGTCTCCCTCCCACCCTCCCTATTCTACCCCTCTAAGTGGTCACAAAGCACCAAGCTGATCTCCCTGTGCTATGCCGCTGCTTCCCACTAGCTATCTATTTTACATTTGGTAGTGTATATATGTCCATGCCACTCTCTCACTTCATCCCAGCATACCCTTCCCCCTCCCCGTGGACTCAAGTCCATTCTCTATGTCTGTGTCTTTATTCCTATCCTGCCCATAGGTTCTTCAGAAGCATTTGTTTTTTAGATTCCATATTTATGTGTTACCATATGGTATTTTTTTTTCTCTTTCTGAATTACTTCACTCTGTATGACAGACTCTAGGTCCATCCACCTCACTACAAATAACTCAATTTCGTTTCTTTTTATGGGTGAGTAATATTCCATTGTATATATGTGCCATATCTTCTTTATCCACTCATGTGTCCATGGACACTTAAGTTGCTTCCATGTCCTGGCTATTGTAAATTGAGCTGCAATGAACAATGTGGTACATGACTCTTTTTGAATTATGGTTTTCTCACGGTATACGCCCAGTAGTGGGATTACAGGGTCAAATGGTACTTCTATTTTTACTTTTTTTAAGGAACCTCCACACTGTTCTCCATAGTGGCTGTATCAATTTACATTGCCACCAACAGTGTAGGAGGGTTCCCTTTTCTCCACACCCTCTCCAGCATTTATTGATTGTAGATTCTTTGATGGTAGCCATTCTGACTGGTGTGAGGTGATACCTCATTGTAGTTTTGATTTGCATTTCTCTAATAATAAGTGATATTGAGCATCCTTTCATGTGTTTGTTGGCAATCTGTATATCTTCTTTGGAGAAATGTCTATTTAGCTCTTCTGCCCATTTTTGTATTGGGTTGTTTGTTTTTTTGATATTGAGCTGCATGAGCTGCTTGTAAATTTTGGAGATTAATCCTTTGTCAGTTGCTTCATTTGCAAACATTTTCTCCCACTCTGAGGGTTGTCTTTTGGTCTTGTTTATGGTTTCCTTTGCTGTGCAAAAGCTTTGAAGTTTCATTAGGTCCCATTTGTTTATTTTTGTTTTTATTTCCATTTCTCTAGGAGGTAGGTCAAAAAGGATCCTGCTGTGATTTATGTCATAGAATGTTCTGCCTAGGTTTTCCTCTAAGAGTTTGATAGTGTCTGGCCTTACACTTAGGTCTTTAATCCATTTTCAGTTTATTTTTGTTTACGGTGTTAGGGAGTGTTCTAATTTCATTCTTTTACATGTAGCTGTCCAGTTTTCCAGCCCCATTTATTGAAGAGGCTGTCTTCTCCATTGTATATTCTTGCCTCCTTTATCAAATATAAGGTGACCCTATGTGCATGGGTTTATCTCTGGGCTTTTTATCCTGTTCTATTGATCTTTCTGTTTTTGTGCCAGTACCATACTGTCTTGATTACTGTAGCTTTGTAATATAGTCGGAAGTCCAGGTGCCAGATTACTCCAGCTCTGTTTTTCTTTCTCAAGATTGCTTTGGCTATTCGGGGTGTTTTGTTTTTCCATACAAATTGTGAAATTTTTTGTTCTAGTTCTGTGAAAAATGACATTGGTAGTTTGAAAGGGATTGCAATGAATCTGTAGATTGCTTTGGGTAGTATAGTCATTTTCACAATGTTGATTCTTCCAATCCAAGCACATGGGATATACCTCCATCTGTTTGTATCATCTTTAATTTCTTTCATCAGTGTCTTACAGTTTTCTGCATATAGGTCCTTTGTCTCCTTAAGTAGGTTTATTCCTAGGTATTTTATTCTTTTTGTTGCAATGGTAAATGGGAGTGTTTCCTTAATTTCTCTTTCAGTTTTTTCATCATTAGTGTATAGGAATGCAAGAGATTTCTGTGCATTAATTTTTTTTTTTTTTTTTTTTTTTTTTTTGTGGTACGTGGGCCTCTCACTGCTGTGGCCTCTCCCGTTGCGGAGCACAGGCTCCGGATGTGCAGGCTCAGTGGCCATGGCTCACGGGTCCAGCCGCTCTGCAGCATGTGGGATCTTCCTGGACTGGGGCATGAACCCGTGTCCCCTGCATCAGCAGGCGGGCTCTCAACCACTGCGCCACCAGGGAAGCCCTGTTGGAAGATTTTTAATCACAGTTTCAATTTCAGTGCTTGTGATTGGTCTGTTTATATTTTCTATTTCTTCCTGGTTCAGTCTCAGAAGGTTGTACTTTTCTAAGAATTTGTCCATTTCTTCCACTTTGTCCATTTTATTGGCATATAGTTACTTGCAGTAATCTCTCATGATCCTTTGTATTTCTGCAGTGTCAGATGTTACTTCTTTTTCATTTCTAATTCTATTCATTTGAGTCTTCTCCCTTTTTTTCTTGATGAGTCTGGCTAATGATTAATCAATTTTGCTTATCTTCTCAAAGAACCAGCTTTTAGTTTAATTGATCTTTGCTATAATTTCCTTCTTTTTCATTTATTTCTGCTCTGATCTTATGATTTCTTACCTTTTGTTAACTTTGGGGGTTTTTCGTTCTTTCTCTAATTGCTTTAGGTGTAAGGTTAGTTTGTTTATTTCAGGTATTTCTTGTTTGTTGAGGTAGGATTGTCGTGTTATAAACTTCCCTCTTAGAAATTCTTTTGCTGCGTCCCATATGTTTGGGTCATCGTGTTTTCACTGTTATTTGTTTCTTGGTATTTTTTGATTTCCTCTTTGATTTCTTCAATGATCTCTTGGTTAATCAGTAGTGTATTGTTTAGCCTCCATGTGTTTGTATTTTTTACAGATTATTTCCTGTAACTGACATCTAGTCTCATAGTGCTGTGGTCATACAAGATACTTGATATGATTTCAATTTTCTTAAATTTACCAAGGCTTAATTTGTGACCCAAGATATGATCTATCCTGGAGAATGTTCCATGAGCACTTGAGAAGAAAGTGCATTCTGTTGTTTTTGGATTTTCCTATAAATATCAGTTAAGTCCATCTTGTTTAATGTATAATTTAAAGCTTGTGTTTCCTTATTTTCATTTTGGATGATCTGTGCACTAGTGAAAGTGGGGTGTTAGAGTCCCCTATTATGATTGTGTTACTGTCTATTTCCCCTTTTATGGCTGTTAGCATTTGCCTTATGTACTGAGGTACTCCTATATTGGGTGCATAAATATTTACAATTGTTATATCTTCTTCTTGGATTGATCCCTTGATCATTAGGTAGTGTCCTTCTTTGTCTCTTGTAATAGTCTTTATTTTAAAGTCTATTTTGTCTGAATATGAGAATTGCTACTACAGCTTTCTTTTGATTTCCATTTGCATGGAGTATCTTTTTCCATCCCTTCACTTTCAGACTGTATGTGTCCCTAGGTCTGAAGTGGGTCTCTTGTAGACAGCATATATATGGGTCTTGTTTTTTTATCCATTCAGCCAGTCTATGTCTTTTGGTTGGAGCATTTAATCCATTTACATTTAAGGTAGTTATCAATATGTACGTTCCTATTACCATTTTCTTAATTGTTTTGGGTTTGTTATTGTAGGTCTTTTCCTTCTCTTGTGTTTCCTGCCTAGAGAAGTTTCTTTAGCATTTGTTATAAAGCTGGTTTGGTGGTGCTGAATTCTCTTAGCTTTTGCTTGCCTGTAAAGGTTTTAATTTCTCTGTTGAATCTGAATGAGATCCTTGCTGGGTAGGGTAATCTTGGTTGTAGACTTTCCCCTTTCATCACTTTAAATATGTCCTGCCACTCCCTTCTGGCTTGCAGAGTTTCTGCTGAAAGATCAGGTGTTAACCATACGGAGATTCCCTTGTATGTTATTTGTTTTTCCCTTGCTGCTTTTAATATTTTTTCTTTGTATTTAATTTTTGATAGTTTGATTAATATGTGTCTTGGCGTGTTTCTCCTTGGATTTACCCTGTATGGGACTCTCCACTCTTCCTGGACTTGATTATTTCCTTTCCCATATTAGGAAAGTTTTCAACTATAATTTTTTCAAATATTTTCTCAGTCCCTTTCTTTTTCTCTTCTTCTTCTGGGACCCCTATAATTCGAATGTTGGTTCATTTAATGTTGTCCCAGTGGTCTCTGAGACTGTCCTCAATTCTTTTGATTCTTTTTTCTTTATTCTGCTCTGTGGTAGTTATTGCCACTATTCTATCTTCCAGGTCACTTATCTGTTCTTCTGCCTCAGTTATTCTCCTATTGATTCCTTCTAGAGAATTTTTAATTTCATTTATTGTGTTGTTCATCATTGTTGGTTTGCTCTTTAGTTCTTCTAGGTCATTGTAAAATGTTTCTTGTGTTTTCTCCATTCTAGTTCCAAGATTTTGGATCATCTTTACTATCATTACTCTGAATTCTTTTTCAGGTAGGCTGCCTATTTCCTCTTCATTTGTTTGATCTGGTGGGTTTTTACCCTGCTCTTTCATCTGCTCCATGTTTCTCTGTCTTCTCATTTTGCTTAACTTACTCTGTTTGGGGTCTCCTTTTTGCAGGCTGCAGGTTCATATTCCCGTTGTTTTTGGTGTCTGCCCCCAGTGGCTAAGGTTGGTTCAGTGGGTTGTGTAGGCCTCTGTCTATGTTTTGGTGGATGAGGCTGGATCTTGTCTTTCTGGTGGGCAGGACTGCATCCAGTGGTTTGTTTTGGGGTGTATGTGACCTTATTATGATTTTAGGCAGCCTCTCTGCTAATGGGTGGAATTGTGTTTCTCTCTTGCTAATTGTTTGGCATAGGGTGCCCAGCACTGCAGCTTGCTGGTCGTTGATTGGAGCTGGGTCTTAGCATTGAGATGGAGATCTCTGGGAGAGCTTTCACCATTTGATACTCCATGGAGCCAGGAGGTCTCTGGTGGACCGATGTCCTGAACTCAGCTCTCCCACCTCAGAGGTACAGGCCTGACACCCGGCCCAAGCACGAAGACCCTGTCAGCCACAGGGCTCAGAAAAAAGGGAGAAAAGAAGAAAGAAAGAAAGTAAAGTAAAATAAAATAAAATCAGTTATTAAAATAAAAAATTATTAAAAATTAAAAAGTCATAAAAAAAGGAAAGAAGAGAGCAACCAAGCCAAAAAACAAATCCACTAATGATAACAGGTGCTAAAAAGTATACTAAAACCCCCCCCCCAAAAAACAGACAGAACCCTAGGACAAATGTTAAAAGCAAAGCTATACAGACAAAATCACATAAAGAAGCATACACATACACACTCACAAAAAGAGAAAAAGGAAAAAAAATATATATATATATTTTAAAAAAGAGAGCAACCAAATCAATAAAGAAATCTAGCAATGATAATAAACTCTAATTACTAAACTAAGATAAACATAAAACCAGAAACAAATTAGATGCAGAAAGCAAACACCAAGTCTACAGTTGCTCCCAAAGTCCACCGCCTCAATTTTCGGATGATTTGTTGTCTATTCAGGTATTCCACAGATGCAGGGTACATCAAGCTGTTTGTGGAGATTTAATCCGCTGCTCCTGAGGCTGCTGGGAGAGATTTCCCTTTCTCTTCTTTGTTCACACAGCTCCTGGGGTTCAGCTTTGGATTTGGCCCCGCCTCTGTGTGTAGGTCACGTGAGGGCGTCTGTTCCCTGCCCAGACAGGATGGGGTTAAAGGAGCAGCTGATTCGGGGGCTCTGGCTCACTCAGGCCGGGTGGAGGGAGGGGTAAGGAATGCGGGGCGAGCCTGCTGTGGCAGAGGCCAGCGTGATGTTGCACCAGCCCAAGGCGCGCTGTGCGTTCTCCCCGGGAAGTTTTCCCTGGATCATGGGACTCTGGCAGTGGCAGGCTGCACAGGCTCCTGGGAGGGGAGGCGTGGATAGTGACCTGTGCTTGCACACAGGCTTCTTCGTGGCTGCAGCAGCAGCCTTAGCGTTTCATGCCTGTCTCTGGTGTCTGTGCTGATAGCTGCAGTTCGCTCCCATCTCTGGAGCTCATTTAGGCAGTGCTCTGAATCCCCTCTCCTCACACACCCCGCAGCAATGGTCTCTTGCCTCTTAGGCAGGTCCAGACTTTTTCCCGGACTCCCTCGTGGTTAGCTGTGGCGCACTAGCCCCCTTCAGGCTGTGTTCACGCAGCCAGCCCCAGTCCTCTCCCTGGGATCTGACCTCCGAAGCCCGAGCCTCAGCTCCCAGCCCCCACCTGCCCCAGCGGGTGAGCAGACAAGGCTCTCAGGCTGGTGAGTGCTGGTCGGCACTGATCCTCTGTGCAGGAGTCTCTCTGCTTTGCCCTCTGCACCCCTGTTGCTGTGCTCTCCTCTGTGGCTCTGAAGCTCCCCCCCCGTCTCTGCCAGTGAAGGGGTTTCCTAGTGTGTGGAAACTTTTCCTCTTTCACAGCTCCCTCCCAGAGGTGCAGGTCCTGTCCCTATTCTTTTGTCTCTGTTTTTCCTTTTGCCCTACCCACGTATGTGGGGAGTTTCTTGCCTTTCGGGAAGAAGGTCTGAGGTCTTCCGCCAGCGTTCAGTAGGTGTTCTGTAGTTGTTCCACGTGTAGATGTATTTGTGGTGTATTTGTGGGGAGGAAGAAGATCTCCACATCTTACTCCTCTGCCATCTTGAAGGTCTCTCTGACCTCTCAATTCTGATCCATTCACGAATTTGTCTATACCAGCACCAACAGTACACCATCTTAATCAATAGCTTTATAAAAATTCATTATATATAGTAGGTCCAGCCTCTCTTATTCTTCTAATTATTATTGGTTTTGGCTATTTTGACCCTTCCATATAAATATTAGAATCAATATGTTAGTTAAATTTTCTGAAGTTACATTAAATTTATAGATCAATTTGGAAGGAATCAATACTGTTATGGTATTATCTTCAAATCCACAAACATGAGATATCTCTCCATTTATATTTGGTCTTTTATCCCCTTGAATAAAATTTTTATAATTTGGAGTGGTGGGGGAGAAGGGATTTGTTACATTGATGGCCAGAAACATTAGTTTTTGTTGCTAACTATAACTGGTTTTATTGTTGCTTTTTTTAAAAAAAAGAATTATTTATTTATTTATTGGCTGCATTGGGTCTTCATTGCTGCGTGAGCTTTCTCTAGTTGCAGCGAGCGGGAGCTACTCTGTTGCGGTGGCTTCTGTTGTTGTAGAGCATGGGCTCTAGGCGTGCGGGCTTCAGTAGTTGTGGCTGGCAGACTCTAGAGCACAGGCTCAGTAGTTGTGGCACATGGGCTTAGTTGCTCCACAGCATGTGGGATCTTCCTGGACCAGGGCACAAACCTGTGTCCCCTGCATTGGCAGGTGGATTCTTAACCACTGCACCACCAGGGAAGCCCCCATTGTTGCTTTTTGAATTACGTTTTATAGTTGTTGCTTGAGTAACGAAATGTAACTGACTTTAATACATTAGTCTCATGTTGCAACTTCTGCTAAACTATTATTTCCTATAAATTTTGTGTAGATACTTTTGGTTTCTTTAATGTAGAAATAGAAATAATTTTACAAATAATGAGTTTTATTTCCCCCTTTTTAATTCTTATGTATTTCTTTTCTTTTTCTTGTATTATTGGACGTTCAATACAATATTGAATAAAAGAGGTAGTAGTGGGCACAACTTCCTGATTTTAATGCAAGTGCAATATTTGAGGTTGTATTTGTTAGTTTCGTTGATAGATGCACTTTATCTTATCAGGTTAAGGGAGTTCTACTTCTAGTTTACTATTGATTTTTAAAAATCACAAATAGAAAATAAATTTTATCAAATGTCTTTTCTGTATCTATTGAGATGATCATATGGTTTTTCATCTCTAGCCTGTTAATGTAGTGAGTGATATATCTTTTCACTTTTGTATGAACCTAATATTTTCAAGGTGCAGTAGCTTAATTACACACTATTGGATGCAGTTTGCTAAGATTTGTTTAGGCCTTGCACGCTATATTCATAAATGAGTTGAGTCTATGACTTTCCTTTCTCATTTTGTCTTTGGCTGGTTTTATTATCAAAGTTACATTAGCTTTATAAAATAAATTCGCAAGTTCTTCCTTTTCTATCTTCAGAAAGAGTTTATAGTAAAACATTAAACCGTTTTTTGAAATTTTGACAGAACTTACCTGTAAAACCATCTGGGTCTGATATTTTCTTTGTGAGATAATTTTTAACTGCTACCTCAATTTTATTAATACTTATGATGCTATAATTATATTAGTAGTAATAAAGTTTTGTATTTCTTCTTGAGAAGCTTTTGGTACATTATATCTTTCTAGGAACTTTTCTCCATCCTCTAAAATTTCAGACAATATGTCAGTAAAGATATAGATTTGAACAGTATCATTAGTCAATCTGACCAATCTGACATCTAATAATTATAGAACCATGCATTCTTTTTAAGTTCATATGGGACATTTACCAAATAGACCAGGTACCAGTTCATAAATCAGATCTCAGCAAACTTCAGAGTATTAAAATAATACAAAATATGTTCTCTGACAATAGACAAATTAAACTAGAAATCAATAACAAGAAGATATTTAGAAAATTCCTGAATGTTTGGAAATTTAGCAGTAAATTTCTAAATAACTTATGAATAAAAGAAGGAATCATAACAAATTAGAAAATGTTGTAAACTAAATTATCCAATGAATGTTCTGATCCATTCATCAATCTGTCTATCTACAGCAGCAATACTACACTATCTTAATCAAAATAGCTTCAAGGAAAGTCACTATATATAGTGGGCAAGCCCCTCATATTTTAAAATTATTATTGGTTGTAGCTATTTTGATTCTTTCCATATAAATATTAGAATCAATATGTTGGAGTATAGTATCTTATATAGAAATAGAGAAATATGACATGTTGGAAACTTGCTTAGAGGAAATTAACACCTTGGAATGCATTTAGTAGAAAAGATGTTTGAAAAATCCTAATCTGATATCCATCTCAAGAAGTGAGAAAAAGAATGGTAGACTAAATGCAAAGAAAAGGTAGGAAATAAAGATAATGTCAGAAATCAATAAACTAGAAATACAGATTAACATGATTAATTTAGTAATCTAAAACTAAGCAAAGAAATAAAAGAGAAAAACCCCATAAATTATCAATATCAGATATGAAAAAGGGATATCACTACAGATCCTACAGATATTTAAAAGATAATATGAGAATATTATGAATAATTTTATGCTAACAAATTTGTTAACTTTAATGAAATGGACAAATTCAAAGAAAAACATTTATTTTAAAAATCACACAAGAATAAATAGAAAATATGAATAATCTTACATCTGGAAAATAAGTTAAATTCATACTTTAAAATCTTCATGCAAAAACAAAACAAAAAATAAAACTCCAGGCTCATCTGGCTTCCATGGTGAATTCTTCCAAATATTTAGAGAAAAAAATAGGCATCTTACACAAACTCTACCAGAGAACAGAAAATGAGGGACCATTCTCAACTTGTTTTGTGATTTCAGAATAACTATCATACCAAAAAGTGATAAGAACATTAAAAAAAAAAGAATATTATAAGCCACTGTCTCATGAAGATAAACACAAAAATTTAAAAAAAAATAGCAATTCAACTCCAGAGACAATAAAAAATATAATACATCACAACTACACAGTATTTATTATTATAGGAATTCAAGGTTAGTTTAACATTCAAAAGGCAAGCAATATAATTGGCTACATTAAGTGAAAGAGAAAACCATATCATCTCAATAGATTCATAAAAGCAGGTATGAAAGTGCAACATTTATTTCTAATTTTAAAAAAACTCTCAACAAATTAGGAATAGAAGGAAAATTCCTTAAATTGATCAATGGTATTGACAAGTACAGTTAATATTACACTTTTTAAAAAAAATTTTATTTTTTATATAGTCATCCTAGTGAGTTTGAAGTGGTATCTCATTGTTGTTTTGGGGGCCACACTGCATGGTATGCGGGATGTTAGTTCCCCAACCACCAGGGAGTGAACCTGTGCCCCCTTCAGTGGAAGCATGTAGTCTTAACCACTGGACCACTATGGAAGTCCCAGGTTACACTTATTTTTGAAATACTGAAAGTTTTCCCTGAAATTGGAGATCTGACATGGATCACTAGTTCTAATCAATATTATATTGGAAGTCTTAGCCAGTGCAATAGGGAAGATAATTAACCAAAAATAAAAGGATTGGAGAACAAGAAATCACATATCATTAACACAGATGACATGATTATGTATGTAGAAAATCCAAAAGAATATACAGATAATTATTAATAAATTTAGCAAAGTTTCCAGATATAAAATTGACTTTTTATTATATTCTATTCTTATATACTTGCAGCAAATAATTACAAAATGAAATTTAGAAAAACACTCACAAATATATAGTCAATTGACTTGTTCTTGGTCAATTGACTTTTTGTAACAGTTTAATTGGGATATAATTCACATACCATATAATTCACCCACTTAAAGTCAAAAATCCATTTGATGGCCCTGGTCCGGGAAGATCCCACATGCCACGGCGCAACTAAGCCTGTGCACCACAACTACTGAGCTTGCGCTCTAGAGCCCACGAGCCACAACTACTGAGCCTATGTGCCACAACTACTGAAGCTGTGTGCCTAGAGCCTGTGCTCCGCAACGAGAAGCCACTGAAATGAGAAGCCCGCACACCGCAACGAAGAGTAGTCCCCACTTGCCGCAACTAGAGAAAGCCCACGTGCAGCAACGAAGACCCAACGCAGCCAAAAATAAATAAATAAAATAATTTAAAAAATCCATTTGATGGTTTTTAATATATTCAGAGTTGTGCAAACCATCACCCTGATTAATTTTATAACACTGTGGTCACCCCCCAAAATACCCACACCCTTTAGCAGTCATCCCCATTCTCCCTTACCCACCTCCAGCCCTAGGCAACCATTAGTCTGTCAAAGATTTGCCTATTCTGGACATTTCATATAAATGGAATCATACAATATGTGATTTTTTGTGACTGTTTTCTTTTACTTAGCATAATGTTTTCTAGGTTTATCCCTGTTGTAGTATGTATCAGTACTTCATTTTTTGTGGCCAAATAATATTACATTGTTTGGATATACTACACTTTGTTTATCCATTCATTAGTCGATGGGCATTTAGGCTGTTTCCACTTTTTGGCTAAAATGAATAATGCTGTTATAAACTTAATGAACAAGTTTTTGTGTGGACATATGTTTTCATTTCTCTAGGATGTTCAGTTGATTTGTGACAAAGATGCTAAGGCAACTCAATGGAGAAAGAATAGTCTTCACAACAAATGGTGCTAGAACAACTGGATATCTAAATGCAAAAAAGTAAATTTCAATATATCACACTCATATAAAATATTAACTCAAAATGGATCATAAATCTAAAGATAAAACCAAAACTATTAAATTTTTGGAAGAAAACATAAAAGAAAAGATTTATGACCTTGGATTAGGCAATGATTTCTTACATATGATGTCAAAAGCATGACCCATTGTTTTAGTCTCTTCAGGCTGCTATAACAAACTACCACAGACTGGGTAGCTTATAAACAACAGAACTTTATTTTTCACAGTTCTAGAGGCTGGAAGTTTTGAGATTAGGGTGCCAGCATGGTCAGGAAAGGAGCTTATTCCAAGTTGCAAACTTCTCATTGTATCCTCACATGGTGGCAGAGACTAGGGAGCTCTGTGGGAGTCTCTTTCATAAGAGCATTAATCCTATTCATGAGGCTCCACCCTCATTTCCTAATCACCTCCCAAATGTCCTACTTCCTAATACCATTACATTGGGCTTCAGGATTTCGACATATGAATTTTGGGGAGATTCAAATATCCAGACCATAACACCGATAAAAGAAAAAATTATAAACTGGACTTCTTCAATTAAGAACGTCTGCTCTTTGCAGAGGGCGACTGCCCCACCCACTCAGGCCCCAGGAGCCTGCTGAGCTCCCAGGCAGAACCCCTGCCCTCCAAAGTCCCCTCCAGGTCTGGTGTGTCCTTGGGCATAAGAAGGAGGCCGGGGGGATCAAGAGAGGCAGGCGGGAGAGGCCCTCTGGGGGGAGTGGGAGAGGAGCGGAGGGCGATGGTTCCGCTCACTTGGGCCCCAGGAGCCTGCTGAGCTCCCAGGCCGATCCCCTGCCCTCCAAGACCCCTCCAGGCTGCATGGGTCCTTGGGGGCATAGGAAGGAGGCCGGGAGATCAGGAGAGGCAGGAGGGAGGGGCCCTCCCAGACCCAAGACTGGAGGAGCAGGAGAGGAGAGGAGGGCATTTGCCCTGCCCACTTGAGCCCAGAAAGCCTGCTGGGCTCCACGTGAGGTCCCCTGCCCTCTGAGAAGAGGGGTGGGGGGCATGCCTGGGCCCCTTCTGTTCCTTGAGCCTAAGTTCCACCTCCCACAGCCCCCAGGGCCTTTTTTGCCACCCAACGTGGCTTGCGGGCGGAAGCTCCTGTGGTGGGAGCTCAGAGTCTGAACGACTGGACTAACAGAAAACCTCAGACTTCAGGGAATATTCATCAGAGTGAGGTCTCACAGAGTTCCTCATCTCAGCACCGAGACCCAGCTCTACCCAATAGCCTACAAACTCCAGTGTGGGAAGCCTCAGGCCAAACAACAAGTAAAACAGGAACAGAATCCTACTGGTTTTTTTTTTTTTTTTTTTTAAAAATGAGATGGCAAAAAAATACATCACAGATGAAGGTAAAAACCTACAAGACCAAACAAATGAAGAGGAAATGGCAATCTACCTGAAAAAGAATTCAGAATAATGGTAGTAAAGATGATCCAGAATCTCAGAAATAGAATGGAAGCATGGATTGAGAAAATACAAGAAATATTTAACAAAGATCTAGAAGGACAAACGAACAAACAACCAGAGTTGAACAACACAATAACTGAAATGAAAAATACACTAGAAGAAATCAATAACAGAATAATAGAGGCAGAAGAACGAATACATGAGATGGAAGACAAAACGGTGGAAATAACTGCCAAGGAGCAAAATAAAGAAAAAAGTATGGAAAGAATTGAAAACAATCTCAGAGATCTCTGGGACAACACTAAACGCACCAACATTCGAATTATAGGGGTCCCAGAAGAAGAAGAGAAAAAGAAAGGGTCCAAGAAAATATTTGAAGAGATTATAGTGGAAAACTTCCCTAACATGGGAAAGGAAATGGTCACCCAAGTCCGGGAAGCACAAAGAGTCCCATACAGGATAAACCCTAGGAAAAACATACCAAGACACATATTAATCAAACTAACAAAAATTAAATTCAAAGAAAGAATATTAAAAGCAGAGGGGCAAAACAAAAAATAACATACAAAGGAACCCCCATAAGGTTATCAGCTGATTTTTCAGTGGAAACTCTGCAGGCCAGAAGGGAGTGGCAGGACATACTTAAAGTGATGAAAGAGAAAAACCTATAACCAAGATTATTCTACCCAGCAAGTATCTCATTCAGATTCGATGGAGAAGTCAAAAGCTTTTCAGACAAACAAAAGCTAAGAGAATTCAGCACCACCAAACCAGCTTCACAACAAATGCTAAAGAAACTTCTCTAAGCAGGAAACACAAGAGAAGAAAAAGACACACAAAAACAAACACAAAACAATTAAGAAAATGGTAATAGGAACGTACATATCGATAATAACCTTGAATGTAAATGGATTAAATGCCCCAACCAAAAGACACAGACTGGCTGAATGGATACAAAAACAAGTCCCATATATATGCCATCTACAAGAGACCCACTTCAGACTAGGGACACATACAGACTGAAAGTGAAAGGATGGAAAAAGATATTCCATGCAAATGGAAATCAAAAGAAAGCTGGAGTAGCAATACTCATACCAGATAAAATAGACTTTAAAATAAGGACTGTTACAGGAGATAAGGAGGGACACTACATAATAATCAAAGGATCAATCCAAGAAGAAGATATAACAATTATAAATATTTATGCACCCAACACAGGAGCTCTTCAATACATAAGGCAAATGCTAACAACCATGAAAAGAGAAATCGACAGTAACACAATCATACTAGGGGACTTTAACACCCCACTTACACTAATGGACAGATCATCCATACAGAAAATAAATAAGGAAACACCAGCTTTAAATGACACAATAGACCAGATAGATTTAATTGATATTTATAGAACATTCCACCAAAAAGTGGCAGAATACACTTTCTTCTCAAGTGCACACAGAACATTCTCCAAGGTAGATCACATCTTGGATCACAAATCAACCTCGGGAAATTTAAGAAAATTGAAATCGTATCAAACATCTTTCCTGACCACAACACTGTGAGACTGGAAATCAATTACAGGAAAAAAACTGTAAAAAACACAAATACATGGAGGCTAAACAGTGCACTACTAAATAACCAAGAGATCACCAGAGAAATCAAAGAAGAAGTAAAAAAAATACATAGAAACAAATGACAACAAAAACACGATGACCCAAAACCTATAGATTGCAGCAAAAAGAGTTCTAAGAGGGAAAGTTTATAGCAATTCAATCTCACCTCAAGAAACAAGAAAAATCTCAAATAAACAATCTAACCCTACACTTAAAACAACTAGAGAAAGAAGAAAAAAGAAAACCCAAAGTCAGTAGAAGGAAAGAAATCATAAATCAGAGCAGAAATAAATGAAATAGAAACGAAGAAAATAGCAAAGATCAATAAAACTAAAAGTTGTTTCTTTGAGAAGATAAACAAAAGTCATAAACCTTTAGTCAGGCTCATCGACAAAAAATGAGACAGGACACAAATCAATAAAATCAGAAATGAAAAAGGAGAAATCACAACCGACACTGCAGAAATACAAAGGATTATAAGAGACTACTACACACAACTTTATGCCAATAAAATGGACAACCATGAAGAAATGGACAAATTCTTAGAAAGGTACAATTTTCCAAGACTTAACCAGGAAGAATTAGGAAATATAAACACACCTATCACAAGTAACAAAATTGCCATAATTAAAAATCTTCCAACAAACGAAGTCCAGGACCAGATGGCTTCACAGGCGAATTCTATCAAACATTTAGAGGAGAGCTAACACCAATCCTTCTCAAACTCTTCCAAAATATAGCAGATGGACAAACACTCCCAAATTCATTCTACGAAGCCACTATCACCATGATACCAAAACCAGAAAAAGATATCACAAAAAAAGAAAATTATAGACCAATATCACTGGTGAACATAGATGCAAAAATCCTGAATGGAATACTAGCAAACAGAGTCCAACAGCACATTAAAAGGATCATACATGATCAAGTAGGATTTATTCCAAGGATGCAAGGAATCTTAAATATATGCAAATCAAGTGGCTTCCCTGGTGGCGCAGTGGTTGAGAATCTGCCTGCTAATGCAGGGGACATGGGTTCGAGCCCTGGTCTGGGAGGATCCCACATGCCGCAGAGCAGCTAGGCCTGTGAGCCACAACCACTGAGCCTGTGCATCTGGAGCCTGTGCTCTGCAACAAGAGAGGCTGTGATAGTGAGAGACCCGCGCACCGCGATGAAGAGTGGCCCCTGCTTGCCACAACTAGAGAAAGCCCTCGCACAGAAACGAAGACCCAACACAGTAAAAAAAAATAATTAATTAATTAATTCCTACCCCCAACATCTTAAAAATTTTATATATATATATATATATATATATACGCAAATCAGTCAATGTGATACACCATGTTAACAAATTAAGGAATAAAAACCATATGATCATCTCAATAGATGCAGAAAAAGGTTTTGACAAAATTCAACACCCATTTACGATAAAAACTCTCCAGAAAATGGGTATAGAGGGAACCTACCTCAACATAATAAAGGCCATACATGACAAACCAACAGGAAGCATCATACTCAACACTGAAAAACTAAAAGCATTGCCACTAGGATCAGGAACAACACAAGGATATCCACTCTTGCCACTCTTATTCAACATAGTTTTGGAAGTCCTAGCCACAGCAATCAGAGAAGAAAAAGAAATACAAATTGGAAAAGAAGGAGTAAAGCTGTCACTGTTTGCAGATGACATGATACTATAAATAGAGAATCCTAAAGATGCTACAAAAAAACTACTAGAGCTAATCAATGAATTTGGTAAAGTAGTAGGATACAAAATTAATGCACAGAAATCTCTTGCATTCCTATACACTAATGATGAAAAATCTGAAAGAGAAATCAGGGAAACACTCCCATTTACCATTGCAACAAAAAGAATAATATACCTAGGAATAAACCTGCCTAAGGAGGTGAAAGACTTGTACTCAGAAAACTATAAAACACTGATGAAAGAAATCAAAGATGACATAAACAGATGGAGATATACACCATGTTTTTGGATTGGAAGAATCAATATTGTGAAAATGACTATACTGCCCAAAGCAATCTACAGATTCAATGCAATCCCTATCAAACTACCAATGGCATTCTTCACAGAATTAGAACAAAACATCTTACAATTCGTATGGAAACACAAAAGACCCCGAATAGCCAAAGCAATCTTGAGAAAGAAAAACGGAGTTGGTGGAATCAGGCTCTGTGACTTCAAACTATACCACAAAGCTACAGTAATCAAGACAGTACGGTACTGGCACAAAAATAGAAATATAGATCAATAGAACAGGATAGAAAGCCCAGAGATAAACCCACGCACATATGGGAACCTAATTTACGACAAAGGAGGCAAGAACAAACAATGGAGAAAAGACAGCCACTTCAACAAGTGGTGCTGGGAAAACTGGACAGTTACATGTAAAAGAATGAAATTAGAACACTCCCTAACACCATACACAAAAATAAACTCCAAATTGATTAAAGACTTAAATGTAAGACCAGACACTATAAAACTTTTAGAGGAAAACATAGGAAAAACACTCTTTGACATAAACCACAGCAAGATCTTTTTTGACCCACCTCCTAGAGTAACAGAAATAAAAACAAAAATAAACAAATGGGACTTAATTAAACTTAAAAGCTTTTGCACAGCAAAGGAAACCATAAACAAGACAAAAAGACAAGCCTCAGAATGGGAGAAAATATTTGCAAGTGAAACAAAAGACAAAGGATTAATCTCCAAAATATACAAACAGCTCATGGAGCTCAATATCAAAAAAAGACACAATCCAGTTAAAAAATGGGCGGAAGACCTAAATAGACATGTCACCAAGGAATACATACAGATGGCCAAGAGGCATATGAAAAGATGCTCATCAGCACTAATTATTAGAGAAATGCAAATCAAAAGTATTACGAGGTATCACCTCATGCTGGTCAGAATGGCCTTTATGAAAAAAGCTAGAAACAATAAATGCTGGAAAGGGTGTGGTGAAAAGGGAACCCTCCTACACTGTTGGTGAGAATGTAAATTGATACAGCCACTAGGGAAAACAGTATGGAGGTTCCTCCAAAAACTAAAAATAGAACTACCATATGACCCAGCAATCCCATTACTGGGCATATACCCTGAGAAAACCATAATTCAAAAAGAGACATGCACCAGGGCTTCCCTGGTGGTGCAGTGATTGAGAGTCCACCTGCCGATGCAGGGGACACGGGTTCGTGCCCTGGTCCGGGAGGTTCCCACATGCCGTGGAGTGGTTGGGTCCATGACCCATGGCTGCTAAGCCTGCACGTCCGGAGCCTGTGCTCCGCAATGGGAGAGGCCACAACAGGGAGAGGCCACAACCGTGAAAGGCCCGCGTACTGCAAAAAAAAAAAAAAAAAAAAGAGATATGCACCAAAATGTTCACTGCAGCACTATTTACAATAGCTAGGACATGGAACCTACCTAAACGTCCATCGACAGATGAATGGATTAAGAAGATGTGGCACATATATACAATGGAATATTACTCAGCCATAAAAAGAAATGAAATTGAGTTATTTGTAGTGAGGTGGATGGACCTAGAGTCTGTCATACAGAGTGAAGTTAGAAAGAGAAAAACAAATACCGTATGCTAATGCATATATATGGAATCCAAAAAAAAAAAAAAAGGTACTGATGAACCTAGTTGCAGGGCAGGAATAAAGACATAGGCATAGAGAATGGACTTGAGGACATGGGGTGGGAGGGTGAAGCTGGGGCGAAGTGAGAGTAGCATCGACATATATACACTACCGGATATAAAATAGTTGGCTGGTGGGAAGCAGCATAGGGAGGTCAGCTTGGTGCTTTGCGATGACCTAGAGGGGTGGGATAGGGAGGGTGGGAGGGAGGCTCAAGAGGGAGGGTACATGGGAACACGTGTATGCATATGGCTGATTCGCTTTGTTGTGCACCAGAGACTAACATGGTATTGTGAAGCAATTATACTCCAAAAAGATCTATTAAAAGAAATATATATATATATATATACTTGATTTATAGTTTTGTGTTGATTTCTGCTGTACAGCAAAGTGATTCAGTTATACATATATACCCATTCTTTTTTAAAATATTCTTTTCTATTATGGTTTATCACAGGATATTGAATATAGTTCTCTGTTCTATACCATAGGACCGTGTCATGAAATTTTTTTTTTTTTTTTTTTTTGCGGTACGCAGGCCTCTCCCGTTGCGGAGCACAGGCTCGGAACGCGCAGGCTCAGCGGCCATGGCTCGTGGGCCCAGCCGCTCCACGGCATGTGGGATCTTCCCGGACCAGGGCACAAACCCATGTCCCCTGCATCGGCAGGCGGACTCTCAACCACTGCGCCACCAGGGAAGCCCATGAAAATTTTTGATAAGTATGTCAGCTAAAAAAATATTCACGACCCCCCAAAAAAAAAGTGTCTGCTCTTCAAAAAATATGGTTAAGAAAATGAAAGGACAAGCCATAGACTTGGAGAAAATACTTGCATATCATATATCTAGTAAAGAACTTATATAAGGAATTCATAAAGAACTCTCAAAACTCAATAATAATGAAATAAATTACCCAATTAAAAATGGGAAAAAGACTTGAACAATTAAGGAAAATATATGGATGGAAATTTTACTGTATGTATATTATACCTTAATTTTTTAAACAATAAAAACACCAGTTACATGTCATTATAAAACCTGATACATCTAATAATAAATTTAAATGATGTGCTGGTAGATATTTAACAACCAGCTCTTAGAGGTAGGTGGGTGTGGAAAAGTCCTGATTTGTAGCATTTGCCAATTTCTGTGATATAAATACTACCACTATGACCCCTTTCAATCTACCGGTGTGACTCATGGAGTGTGCTGCTGGGTAAAGATGCACCTGATCATCTCTCATGAGCTAGTATAAGCTGGCTCCAGTGTACCACTGAAATCTAATGACAGATATTTAAGACTTGTACAGAAATATACAAAACATTATTGAAGGAAGTATATATTGATACATGCTCTCAGATTAGAAGGCTCTCTGTTATAAATGTCAATGCTCTCCTGGATTCTTAATTTGGTTATAATACCAATCAAATTCTCAGCAATATTTCTAGTTGATTAACAAGTTTATTTCTTTCTTGTACAAATCCTTTTTATGAAGATTTACTAGCTCATATGGAAAGGCTAAGAGCCAAGAACACAAAGACCACCTTAAAGAAGAACAAAGTTGAGGGATTTACACTAACAGACACCAATAGATATTTTAAATCTAAAATAATTAAGGCAGGGTGATACTGTCACAAGGATAGACAAGTACACGAATAGAGAAGACTAGAGATTTCAGAAACAGACCCACATAGACACAAGCATCTGACTTACAACAATGTGCAATTGCAATAAATGAAGAAAGGATGATCTTCAATAAAGGATGCTAATTAACTTGGATATTCATATAGGAAAAAAAAAATGAACCTTCATCCCTAGCTCTCACCATAAATAAAAATCAATTCCAAATAAAACTTAGATCCAATGTGGAATCTTAGATCCAATGTGGAACAGGAAAAGCGGACAGAGGATACGAACAAGCAACTGACAAAAACCACAATATCAAATGGTTCCACACATAGGAAAAGATCTTCATTCTCATGCAAATAAAAAATGAAAAAATATATTGATACATTTTTTATATATCAGATTTACAAAGATCAAAGATAATTCCTTTCATTAGTTGGAATGTGAATCTGTATCCTCAGACGCTGCAGAATTTAAATGGATTCAGCACCTTCAGGCAGCAATTTGGCAAATAATTATCAAAAATACAAACATACATACTCCTTGACCCAGCAATGCTATTTCAAAGAATTCATCCTGCAGACAGACTCATACACATGCAAAACAACAGAAGCAGTGTTAATGCCCATCAACAAGGGACTGACTAATAAACTATGGTTCATTCACCTATGAAATACAAGGTAGTTACAAAGAATAAGGAAGCTCATTTGAAATAACTGCCGATATATATTATGAAAACATAATACAAGGTATAAAACAGTATGTATTGTATAGTATAGTATCACTGGGGAAAAAGTGTGTAGGAGAGTGTGTTTGGCATATTTGAGGAACAGCAAGGAGTATGGTATGGATGGAGCAGGTTGGGAAGATTATGAAGGGCCGGATCATGCAAAGCAAGACAGGCCCAATCTGAAAGGATTTTGGATATTGAGGGTGAGGGAAAGAGAAAAGGCATCAGTGGATGTTTGTATATGATTACCCTGTCCAACTCTACCTTTATATGGTAGGTGTGGATGAGACACATAACTTTGAACTTTCAGTTTAGATGTTCAAGGTCTTTGAAGAGCTACCAACAGGCTAAATGAAGAGGAAGGAGATTATATGTTAAGTGTGATATAAGTATACTGTGAAACAAAACAAATATCTGAGTTGTGACTTTAAAACAATGAGAAAGTTTACAGGAAAAAGTCTCATGACAATGTAAGCCAATTACCATATTAAATATTCCTTTTTGGTAAGGAAACTTTTAAAAATACAGAAATATTTTATTATTAATAGAATGAAAAATGGAATCGAATTAATCTATGGAATATTCATAAATATATAATCATTAGTTTGTATTTCATCTAAAGTTAAGAAAGTTTTTTCCTATCCAAAACCTACTGCTACCATCAATCTCTACATATATTTATGGTAATCAATATTTACATATAAAACTATTTAGATAAGCTAAACCCAGACGTCTATCAACTGATAAATGGAACAACAAATGTGGTATACCCATACAACGAAATATTATTCAGCAATAAAAAATGCAGAACCGGGCTTCCCTGGTGGCGCAGTGGTTGAGAGTCCACCTGCCGATTCAAGGGACACGGGTTTGTGCCCCGGTCCAGGAAGATCCCACATGCTGCGGAGTGGCTAGGCCCGTGAGCCATGGCCGCTGAGCCTGCGCGTCCGGAGCCTGTGCTCCACAACGGGAGAGGCCACAGCAGTGAGAGGCCTGCGTACCGCAAAAAAAAAAAAAAGAAAAAAAAATGCAGAACCAATACATGTTAAAACATGGATGAACCTTGAAAACGCAATGTTAAATGAAAGAAGCCAGTCACAAAGGACCACATACTGTCTGATTCCATTTATATGAAATGTCCAGAATAGGCAAATCTATAGAGACAGAAAGTGAATTAGTGGTTGCCTAGGACTGGGAAGTGGAAGGGGATTAGGGGGTGATGGCTAAGAGGTACAAATATTCTTTTGGGGGCTAATGAAATGTTCCAAAATTGTGGTGATGAGTGCACAGCCCTGAATACACTAAAAGCCATTGAATTATACACCTTTAAGTGGGTGAATTGTATGGTATATGAATTATATCTCAATAAAGCTGTTAAAAAACTATTTAGAAAAACTTCAGTTTCTGTAAAAAACGTCAAAATTGAAAACACAGACTGAAAATATCTGGAGAGCAGAGATTGTCTTACTCATGTTTCCATTTCTTAAAAACTTGTAACAGAAGCTTACACAGTAGGCACTCAATAAATATTTATATGAATTTAATAGAAAATAACTGAAAAGTATTAGAATATACAGGATAATCAAGAACAAATATTTTGAGCTTGATTCATTATTCGTAACTATATTTTATCTAAGCAATAAATATTATTCTTGCTCTAAAAGAATCCAAAAGTCCATTGGAATGCACGCCAAATCTCTTTAGCGCCAGATTTCTACCTTCTTAAATATGTTTTGCTTAAACTAAACTTAGTTTCAATTCCTGGAGCACTATGTAAATGTTTAAAAAGCAGGAAACAGGTCAGAAGCAAATCAGATGGGAATTAGCATTTTACTATGGATAATACAAATGTATAGCTTACAAGGAGAGAACCAAAAACTATATATCGTTTCGCCTTTTTAAATACTAAATCTTATATTCAGTAAAGGGATTTTAGGGACTTTTCCATTCTATGTGGTGTTTTAAATCACTGGAAGCTGGCCACTCGGTTACCGAATTAAGATAATGTTGAAAGGAAATCTTCAAAAACTTATAGATGGAGAATAATCATTTTAATATACTGGAAATGCTGTGGGTGTATATTTCTAATTTTAATTGTAAACTCTGTAAAAATAAAATCTATACTTCATGTCTCCAGCAAAAATTAAACCTCACAAGATGACTAACTCTGAGTATGCTGAAGCCTTTATAGAGAAAAAGACATAGCACCTAGGAAACCGTCTCTTGGCAACTGAAATATTATTTCTCCTTTAACTATTATGTCTCTTTCTAACAGAATTTGAAGAATGACAGAGAAAACATTGAATGAGCACCTGAGAATGACTTCCAAAAACACATCAAAAGGGAGTGTATACAGAAAGGGACAAATAGAGTTGAGGAAACAAAAACAAAAGATTAACTCATAAAACGAATTTTAAGAATGCTTCAACAAGAGTAGAGATAGAAGTTACAATGAGATGATTACACATAGCAGACCACAAAACACTACCATGCAGACTCTCAGATTGTTCTGCTGTTAACAACACCCTTGAGGAAGAGGGTTAAAAGGAATAATGCAGGTCCTGCAACTTCAGAGCCTTGGAAGAAACAAGTAAATCATTTGGCAGGCTCTTTATTTATACTGAATCCAAAAGCAGTCCATAAATGGTTAAATGATGCCTCTAGAAGAACAATGTCATCATGATTAGGGCACTGTGTGTATATATATATATAAAATATACATACACATATATTTCATATGTTCATGTATATACATGAAAAGACTTCAATAGAAAGATAAGTAGCTGATAAAAAGAAGAAATACTAATGGTTAATAGACACGGGGAAAAGTTAGGTCTTCTCAGTAATTAAAGAAATAATGCTAATTAAAAGGAGATAAACTTTTTAGCTTTTATAACTTGCAAAGGTTAAAAAATATATACACTCAGAGTTGGAAACATTAAAAAACACTAAAAAAATATACATACCCTTTAATGAAACAATTCAATTTCTAGGAATTTATCCTAAGGAAACTATCAGGATTGTGCACATGCATTTATCTACATAAACGTTCATTACAGCATTATTTATATAACAAAAAATTGGAAACAATCTAAATCCCTAACTCTAGGGTACTGTAAATAAATTATGTCACAGCTATACTATGCAAAATATGGAGCCATTTGAAAGCATGTTATAGAAAAATACCTAATCATGAGAAAATATGTTCACATATTTTAAGAAAAAAAAAGCACATGGGAAGTGTAGTCCCCATTAAGGAAAACAAATCCTCATGCAGTTATAGTATTTGGTTTCTAAGGAACTGTCTCATCCTTTAATCATCTCTGAGTCAGCTATTTTGAAAATGGGTGGCTACTCTTTCTGCTGAATATTGTCTGTGTCATGCTCAGGTCTATCTCCACCATTCTCAGCTCTTCTTTTTTTTTTTTATTTAGCCACTCTCTCTCTTTTTTTTGATTATTATTTTATCTTTATTTATTTATTTTGGCTGCATTGGGTCTTTGTTGCTGTGTGCGGGCTTTCTCTGGTTGCTGGGGGCGGGGCTACTCTTCGTTTTGGTGTGCAGGCTTCTCATTTCAGTGGCTTCTCTTGTTGCGGAGCACAGGCCCTAGAGCGCGCAGGCTTCAGTAGTTGCCGCGTGTGGGCTCAGTAGTTGTGGCTCGAGGGCTCTAGAGTGCAGGCTCAGTAGCTGTGGTACATGGGCTTAGTTGCTCCGCGGCATGTGGCATCTTCCTAGACCAGGGGTCAAACCTGTGTCCCCTGCATTGGCAGGTGGATTCGTAACCACTGTGCCACCAGGGAAGTCCCTCTAAGCTCTTCTTTACATTGCAGAGACTGGAAGTGTGGAAACTACAGTACTACAATTCTTACAATCCCTTCTTAGCAGGGTTCTCATTTAGATTTTGCCCATGAAAGGCACTCATGACACTTGGAGGCAAGAGTGAAGATGAAAGCTTTACTGCCTTCTAACAGAGTGGACAGATATGTGACCAGATATGTGAGCACCTATGAGGCTTGCAGCACATGCCAAAAGGAACAGAACTGCAACAATTCACAGACAGTAGCCAACATTTTGAAGGTACTTTCAAGAAGTATGTGCCTGGACCTTTGGAGTGGGAAGAGAGTGTAAGAATATGTGGTCCCATGTGAATGCTTACCAAGGGGCATTTACTGTAGAGGAAGCTCTCAAAAATCAGATGGACAAGGTGACTGACTCATTTTGTGAACGTCAGTTAGCCTCCTACTCCAGCCACTCCTGCTCAGTAGGCCCACAGACTAAAACAGCAAATGACATATGAAGCATCTATATTAGTATCAGAAAAAATAGACTTTGGGGCAAAAAGCAGTACTCAGGAGAAGAGGTTCACTACATAAAAATAAAAGGCTCAGTTCATCAGGAAGATGTAACAAGTCCACATTTGTGTGCACCTAACAACTTAGCTCAACGTCCATAAACAAAGCTTAAGGGAATATTAAGGGAAAATTGGCAAACCCACTGTCATGTTTTAAAACATCTCGCAGAATTTTAAAGTATCTATCAGATATCAGTATCTGGTAGATCAAGCAGTCCAGAAATCAGTTAGAGTTTGAAAGATATGAACAATACATTTAATAAGCTTGAGCTAACAAACATATATAGCACACTGCATCAAAAATTAGTAAACAAAAAGTGCTTTTCAAACCTACATGGAATATGTGTAAAAAATTAAACACGTAGTAGGGCATAAAACAAGTTTCAACAAAGTTCACACCAGGTATTCTATAAACCTGAACTGCCTAATATTGCAGCCACTAGCCACATGTGGCTGTTCAAATTAATTAAAATTAAATAAAATTAAGTGTTTGGCCCTCATTCTCACTGGCCATACTTCAAATGCCCAAAAGACACATGGCTAGAGGCTAACATATTGAACAGTATAGATACAGAACATTTCTATCAGCATAGAAAATGGTGCTACTGTACAACATATTCTCTGACTAGAATAAAATTAAGTATGAAATCAATATCAACAAAAATATAATTTAGAAATCCATACTTTCTGTATATTCACAGGTAAAGAAAGAAATCATTGTGGACATTTAAAATACTTCAAACTGATTGAGATTGAATCTACTGCATAACAACACATATAGGATATAGCAAAATTGATATTTAGAGAAAACCTATAGCCCTAAATGCATATATTAGAAAAAGGCGGCAAGCTCAAAATAAATGAGCTCAGTGTCCAACTTTTTTTTTAAGTTAAAAAGAGAATATAGAATGAAACCAAAGAAAGTACAAGAAGGAAATGATAGAGATAAACAGAAATTAGGTAAATATAAAAGAGAAAAAGGAGAGATTAACGATAAAAGATATAATAGGGAAGATACAGATAAAATTCAGCAGAGAAAATAATAGAAAATTAAGAACCATCTCATGCCAAGTTGACAAAATGGACAAATTCCAAGAAAAATATAAATTATTAAATCTGACTCAAGAAGAAATAGAAAGCTTTAATTGTTCTATAACCAATACAGAAGTTGAATCAATAGTTCAAAATTTTACTAAAAGAAGACAGGAGGTCCCGATAGTTTAATAGACTAGTTTTCCCACACTGGATCATTCTAATCTCATATAAACACTTCTAGAGAATCAAAAAGAAAAGAAAAAAAATTTCCCCCCACTCATTTTATAAAGTTAATATAACCTTGATACCAAAGTCAGAAAAGAAAAGTATAAAAAAAGAAAATTAGTTGTAAACGTGCTTGGAAATATCTTTAAAAGATTAGCAAATCCAGCAATGTATTTAAAAAGGTAATACAGTACGTCTAGCCTCGGTTTATTCCAGGAATGCAAGATCACTTCAACAAAGAAGATCTTATAATTAAACATATTAAAAAATGAAAGAATAAAAGCCATATGATTATTTCAATAATTACAGAAAAAGCAGTTATTATCATTCAATATGCAGTGATGATTTAAAAAAATATATTACTTAGGAATAAAGGAGAACATTCTTAATCTGATTAAGACAGGTAAAAGACATAAAAGACAAAGATTAAAAGGAATGAACAAAGCAATAACTACTGCAGATGATAGGTTTCTTTATGTAGAAAACCCTAAAAAATCAACAGGCAATTTAGCTGAATTAATAAGACAGTTTAATTAGGTTCCTAGATATAAGATAAATATGTAAAAGCTGACTGCATTTTATATACTATTAATAGCCAAATATATATAAATATAAATATAAATATATATATATATAGACAGTTGATACTTGAACAACAGAGGTTTGAATTGCACAGGTCCACTTACACGTGGATTTTTTTCAATAAATACACAGTTGGCCCTCCATGCTGGCAGGTTCTGCATCAGTGGATTCAACCAACTGTGAATCATACACTATGTTTACAATTCGTGTTTGGCTGACTCTGCCTAAGCAGAACCCACAAATATGAAGGGCAGACTATAGGACTTGAGCATCTGTCAGTTTTGGCATCTGCAGAAGGTCCTGGAACGAATCCCCCACAGACACTGAGGGATGATCGTAATAGAGGAAAATATCATAACAACAAAAAATGTAAGGAACATAAGAGCAAAACTAACAAATGATAAGCAGGCCATTCAAGGAGAGTTTTTAAACTACTGCAAGACATCAAGAAACAAAAGCTAAATAAATGAAGGAATGTGCCATGTACATGGATAGGAATATTTAATATAGTAAAAATCTTGATTCTATCAAACTAATCTACAAATTGGATGCAAGTTTAATTTAAAAAATCCCAACTGGGCTTTCCAAAGAACTTGAAAGCCAAAAGCCAAGAATAAAGAACAAAAAAAGCTATAAGGCATATAGAAAATAAATAGCAAAATGACAGAAGTAAATCCCTCCTTATCAGTAAGTTACATTAATGTAAATGGATTAAGCTCTCCAATCAAAAGACAGAGACTGGTATAATGCATAAAAAAAATATGATCCAGCTACATGTTGTCTACAAGAGATTCATTTTGGATCCAAAGACACAAATAGGTTGAAAGTGAAAGGATGGAAAAAGATATTCCAATTCTAATGGTAAATGCGGACAAAATAGACTTTAACTCAAAAAGTCGAAACAAAGAGGGACATTATATATTAATAAAGGTTCAATGCATCAAGAAGATATAACAATTATAAACATTTATACATTTAATAACAGGCCATCAAAATATGTGAAGTGTTAAGTTGGAGACTTCAATACCCCACACTCATAATGGATAGAACAATCAAACAGAAGATAGGCAAGGAAACAGAGAATCTGAACAACACGGTAAATCAACTAGGTCTAACAGACTTATATAGAACATTCTACCCAACAACAGAATACACATTCTTCTCAAGTATATATACGACATTCTCTAGGATAGATCATATGCTAGACCACAAGATCATATGCTAACCACAAATTAAGTCTCAGTGGATTTTTAAAAGACAGATATCATATAAAAAATATCTTCTCTAACCCACAGTGGAATGAAGTTAGAGATGAGTAACAGAAGTAAAACTGGAAAATTCACAAATCTGTGGAAATTAAGCAGCACACTCATAAACATCCAATGAATCAAAGAAGAAATAAACAAGAGAAATTAGGAAATGAAATGCAAATAAAAACTACAATGAGATACCACCTCACACCTATCAGGATGGCTACTATTCAAGAAAACAGAAAAGAACAAGTGCTGGTGAGGATGTAGAGGAATTACAACCTTTGTGCACTATTAATGGGCAAGTAAAATGGTACAGCCACTGTGGAATACAGTATGACAGCTCCTCAAAAAATTAAAACTATAACTACTATATGATTCAGCAGTTCTACTTCTAGGTATATACCCAAAGAATTGAAAGCAGGTCTCAAAGAGATGTATTTGAACACCCATGTTCATAAGAGCATTATTTACAGATGCCAAAATGTGGAAGCAACATAAGTGTTTATTGACAGATGGATAAGCAAAATGTGGTATATACAGTCAATGAAATGTTACTCAGTTTTAAAAAGGAAGAAAATTCTGACATATGCTACAACATGGATGAAACTTAAGGATTCTATACTAAGTGAAATAAACCAGTCATAAAAAGACAAATACTTGATTCCACTTATATGAGATACTTAGAGCAGTCAATATCACAGAGGCAGAAAGCAGAATGATGGCTGCCAGGGGCTGGTGGAGGAGAGAATAGGGAGTTAGTGTTTAATGGGTACAGATGCTTTGCAAGATGAAAAGAATTCTGGAGATGGACGGCAGTGGTGGTTGTACAACAACATGATGTACTTAGCACTACTGAGCTGCACACCTAAAAATGGTTAAGATGGTAAATTTTATGTGTATTTTACCACAATTTTAAAAAAATGAAAAAAAAGAGACATGCAAAATTTTAAAACCAAATATTATAGGAGAAAATTTTATAACTTTGAGGTAGAGGAAGATTTCTTAAAATACAAAGAGCACAAACCATAAAGGAAAATATTAAATTAACTATTTTTAAATATAAAATTTCTGTTTACTAAAATATACCATCAAGAGAGCAAAGTCACATCACAAAGTAGCAAAGGACAAATAACCTGACAAAAGATCAGCAAAGGGCAAACAGGCAGAGTAGGAAATAGTAATGGTTAATAAATGTATGAAAATATACTCACACCTCATTGGTAATCAGTAAAACACAGATTTAAACCATAGTGAGATATCATTTCACATCTATTATAATACCAAGTGTGGGTATTATAAGTAAACAAAATACTTTGTGGAAAAATGTATACGCTAGATTCCATTTATTTTAGGGTCTTAAAAATGTAAAACTAAATAATATATAATTTAGTGATATATGTTACATATATACACACATACATATATATAATATATATATATAAAATGATCAGGAAATGAGAAACACCAAATTTATGGAAGTATTTATAATGAGATGTTGCCATAAAGGAGGGGCACACAAGCAGTGTCAAAATATTGATAAAGTTCTATTTTTTCAGCTGGGGAGCGGGGATACAGGTGCTCATTATTATACTTTTTAAAATTGAACATCTGTTTTACTTTTTTGTATATATAGACATTTTTATAGAATAATTTTTATGTAAAAGAGCCTCCAACTTTAAAAATATGCAACTATGTTTTATGACTAAAGTTTCTCACAGTAAATCATTTTGCCGATGATCACAGGTTACACTTACAGTCTAGTCACTGGTTTCTAAAGATAATAAAGGCTACAGAGTTTGAAATGGAGGAAAGATATAACCCAAGAGCCATCAAGACAAGGTAAACAGATATAAAGTATAAAATATATATATATGGGGGCTTCCCTGGTGGCGCAGAGGTTGAGAGTCCGCCTGCTGATGCAGGGGACGCGGGTTCGTGCTCTGGTCCGGGAAGATCCCACATGCCGCGGAGCGGCTGGGCCCGTGAGCCGTGGCCGCTGAGCCTGCGCGTCTGGAGCCTGTGCTCCGCAACGGGAGAGGCCACAACAGGGAGAGGCCCGCGTACCGCAAAAAAAAAAAAAAAAAAAAAATATATATATATATATGAAAAATATATATGAAAAAATATGTAGGGAAGGCAAATTAAATTAGAATAATGTGGAGGGAAGAGTCTGTAGGGGAAGTACATGTATGACCCAATAGAAATTTTATTTTGTTTCAGGAGGAACAGATATATAGAAAATGAGGCAAGACAAAGGGACAAAGGGTCTCATTCCAAGGAAAACAGAATACAGTCAATTGGAAAAGAAAGATCAGGGTATTACTATAATCAAGATTGTTTTTAACCTTTCCTCAAAAAACAAAAACAGAAACCTAAAAATTAATTTTCAGCAAATGCCTTTTCAACAAATAGACGTTTCCTACACTTACTGTGAAGCTAAGAGTTTTTTTTAAAGGGGCAGGAAAAGCTGACACTTTAGTGCAAATATTCTTCTTCTAAAGCAATATTGCACCAACAGTTTCTGTTACATTGCTGAAAACTCAAATTACCAGGTGGCATCCCAAGTTTTTAAGCAACTGTGATTAACAAAACCAAATAAATAAAAACGGGTACACTTCTGTTTTGTTTCTGGGAGTACTTAAACTCTAAGCCCAACATTGAAAGACTGCTTTCTGGGCTACTGTTTCTGATATTCATCTGTCTCCTTTGTCTTCCATATACTAGCATATTCTTTGCCTTCTTTTCTAGTCCAAAGCGATCAAGTTTATAGAGCATTGATTTCTCATACCAGCTTAAGCCTAGACAGGCTTGTTGTGGCACCTATTGGATTCTATTTTAATTCCTTGTCCTTATCACACGGACCCGGTAAACAAACAACCCTAAATTTAAATCCTAGGTCTATAACATAAATTATCAAACTTCTGGGAAGTTATACTCTCTGTGTGTCAGATTCCTTATATATTAAAATAAGGATAATAATGCCTACCTTTTAAGAATTGACTTTTTTTTTTTTTTTTTTTCGGTACGCGGGCCTCTCACTGCTGTGGCCTCTCCCGTTGCGGAGCACAGGCTCCAGACGCGCAGGCTCAGCGGCCATGGCTCACGGGCCTAGCCGCTCCGCAGCATGTGGGATCTTCCTGGACCGGGGCACAACCCGTGTCCCCTGCATCGGCAGGCGGACTCTCAACCACTGCACCACCAGGGAAGCCCAAGAATTGACTTTTAAATGCTTAAATTTATTCAAACTTCTAGTTCAGTGTAGATCCAGGTACAGGTGGTGGGATTCTCAGTTTTGGAAGCACGGATTTGCTTCCCAGTTGTATGTATGGGTATGATCCTCAAACACCACCCAACTCTGGGTGTCAGCAGAGATGCTTTTCTGTTTTCTAGCTTCCATGGCCCCTGTAGGACCTAACAGCTCTCTGACCACTCAGGTAAAAATAATACCTGTTATTGGTCCTATAGGGCCCTTATCTGAACTTTAGGTCCCCCTTACAAATTTTGCAAGTATCTCTCTTGCACTTTTCTTGGAAATCCTGTATTTTCCAATTCTGGATAGTTTAGCTTTCCCCTCTTCCCTTTGATTTCTAACTCGTCTGAAAAATATGTATTTAGCTAGATGATAAGGTCAGTTTACTGTCTTCCTTTCTAAGCTATCACCTGAGTTTTTTTCTCATCAGAGACCTCTGCCTTCTATGAGGGCCTGTTTTCTCTATTAACCTCACACCATGCCCCATTAAACATAAAAACATTCCATAGCATTATGTTATAGAAAATAAATTAGAAGACAACTCTAGGTTCTAATCTCAGTCCTTTAACTTACTAAATACTATGTGACTTTCACCAAGTTATTTAACCTACCTGAGACTCAGTTTTTTCATCTGCAAACAGGGAATATGTCTTGACAACTTAGGAGGCTAAAGATCACATGCAATAAGGCAGATGAATGTGTCTTGAAAACTATAGTTCTAAATAATGCAGAAAGTATTATCCATTCAACAAAATACTGGTGATGGCAAAAGAATCAAGTCAAACTGCCAGATTTGGAGTCCTAGCTCTATTATTTACCTTTTAATATGTAAAATGAGGATTATAATACCTACTTCATATGATATTAGCTCAGTGATGTTAGTTGTTATTATTAAATGCCTATTACACGTTAGGCATTGTACTAGATGCTGGTAATAAAATGGAATCAAGACAGACATGGCTAACATCTTTGCCAAAAACTTCTACTATGTCCTACTCCATATGCTACATTTTCTAAGTCATTTATGTCATATACACTTTACAGCAAAGAAAAATCTGAGTAGTAAAGCATTTCCATAGAACATCAAGATAAAACCCCACAATTCCACTATTTCTTTTCTGTGAAATTTCCAGTGAACACATAGTAACTGTGGTATTTCTTTTCTTAATTCATCACTTGACTCAAAAGTCTTTTCATGACTTCTGGGTAAACTGCCTAGAATACATTTCTATCAAATGTAAATAAGACAGTGTTTCTGAAGGTAACATCCAAAGATGATCTGCTTCTCAATCACCTAAAATGCTAATAAAAGGCAGATTCCTAGACCTTATTTCAGATGTATTGAGGCAAAAGCTCTGGCTGGAAGATGTGGGAATCTGCATTTCTAATAAGTTCCCAGTGTGATTTTTATGCAAATCCCATTTGAGAACCACATTCTCAAGAAAGAAAAAACCTCCACTACATAAGAAATTTGTAACCAAAGGCAATACTGAAAAATAATGATCCAAAGCTTCGTGAAGGAGAAAAATTTTAATCGTCAGAATAAATTTTCACATGCCTGTCTCTTAACAGGGTTGAGTCAACAGTGCACAGAGATTAAGACCAAAATTGACTTGAACATACACACCTTAACTGTCACTATTCAAGAAACTCCTATTCTGGAGGCCAAGGGAAAGGACAGAAAGGGGACACTCTGAAAAAGTTTACCCATATTTCAGAAGAAGCAAACAAAACGGTGTTATTGCAGTAGTCACGCCTACTAAAATTGGGATTTGGTGATATCAGAAAATGGAACCGATTTCTCTTGAACTCGGACAACTAAAGACAGCCCTCCCTGCTCCAACTCCCCGCATCTACCATAAACGTTGGATAATCTCTCAAATGTAGACTTTGCCTACTTGGGAGTTAAGCTGGTCCTGTGACCAATCAGAGGCAAGGAAAAATATGATCTTTTGATAAAAGATAATCAATTTTCATAAAAGATAACCAAAATAACTAATTAAAATTTATACCTCTCAATCTGATGGGCAGTTATAGAAGAGATCTCACTGAGACACGGAAGAGAGTCAATCAAGGAGCCCTGAACTCCTAGTGCCTGTAAACTTTCCAAATAACAATTCAAAGCTAATGAACAAACTACTTCTCTGCCCACTAAGCCACACTGGTCTGAGATCTGCTCTGGTGCAGATAATAAAATGCCCTAAGATGGCAGTGGGTTCACTGTGGCTGGAAGAAGTCGGGAGCCCAAAGAGGAAAAAGACGCCCAACCTGCCCACACTAACCGTCCGTCCGCACCCAGTCTGGAGCAGCAGAGCGGGCGGGGCTGCGATTTCTCCTGCATCACTGCGCCCTCTCTTCTCCGCCTGCGTGAGCACCGCCCTCCCACTCGCGGCGTGAACCCACTGGGCCTAGCCTCTCCTTCCCCCTCCCCTCGGCCTGATGCTGAATCATGAGCCCTGCATCTCCAAAAGGTAAAATCTGAGAACAATGCCACCCTCAGGGCTGGCCTGAATGGGGTACCAGGTCGGGGTGGGGCGGAAGACTGGAAACCACAACTTTGCTCCCCTTCTTCCCAAATTCCCCACCCAACCCCCAGATGAAAATGAGTACCGCAGCCTTAGGGGATTCCCAAGCGGCACCCCTTCTCAGGCGTCGCTCGGGTTGGCAAAGGTCAGACCTGGGCCCGGCGCGCTCCGCCTCATTGTTCCAACGCTGCCTACCAGCCTGCCCGCCAGCCAGGAGTCCGAGCCCTGCAAGGCCGGGGAGCCCGCAGCTCGTGGGGAAGGGGTGGGCGATCTTCGCCCCTCTCGTGTAACCACCGCCCCCTGCCCACCACCCTCGCCCTTCCTGCCCACCTCCTTTCGCTAAAGCGGAACCGGCGAATCCCCCGGAGGCGACCGGGTGGGTGCTGTCCAAATGCTGGGAGGAGGAGGACTGGGGTGGGGTGGGGTGGGGAGGGTGGGGAGAAGCGGGAGTCTCCGGCCTGCGCTTGGCTGCAGCCTTCGCCCCTTCGCCCCACAGCCAGATGCCGGTTCCACGGGTCCCGCTCGGCCACCGTTCCTCCCGCCCGACAGGGAGCCGCTCGGCGGTGGCCATCTCCCAGCCCTGGATGCTGGCGCCCAGCAGCCCTTGGCCCTCCTCGTCTCCAGAAGCAGAAGGCGGAGGGCCCGTCCCCGTGCAGGCTGCAGAAGTCACCATACGCTACTCACCCCAACTGTTTCTGTCCCTGCGGTTCTTGGCCATGGTGGTCCGGGAACTGGTGGCGGTGGGGCGCTGTCACGGCGCTCGCTCTTCTCCCGGCCGCAGGTTGCTGGCGGTGGGAGGCTCTGTGCCCGCGCTGGGCGCAGTTCACTCAGACTCTGAGGATGTTGCTGTGGCGCTGGTGGGAAGGAGTGGGGAGGAGAAGGGAGGAGAAAGGGATGAACCAAGCTCAGCATCACAAGCCCAAGTTCACACAAATACCAGCGTCACACCCTCCCTACCTCAGCCCACCCCCAGAGCCTGAAGACAGTGACAGACAATGTACTGCAACATTTTCGATGGAAAAAACATACAAATAAATAGCACCCCCTTACACACTCTCAAAGAATTTAACAGCATTATACAGTCAGAAATAACACAAACCAGTATACTGCATGATTCTGTATGTTCAAATACCTGTTTCCTAGACCAGTTACAAATTAGTAGAAACATGCTGGCAACATTTACATAGCCAAAGAAATTTTAAAAATCTGCGTTTATCTACCAGGTACCATTTCCCCCCTAACTTAAAAGCAAGGTCACATTAGTAAAGAGGGTATCATGCATTTTTGTACCTGTATACTGAACAGGCCTGTCTTAAAATTAGGATAGCAAATTTAGATTAAGATCAAGATAAATGAAAGCTGGAGATTCACCATAATCTGTAACTAACTCCATTCTAGTGGGCAAAATTTCCCACTACATTTGCAGAGATATCACCTGGCGTTATACTGACAAATATTCTAAGTAAAGTCATACTACATAATCTGGAAGAGCCTTGGCAGTAACAAAGGTTGCAGACAATTTTGAAAGCAAAAGGCAGTAAATACTTAAAAAAAAATTCTCAATCTCTCCCTTTTCACTGGTTTCTTCCTCTTTCCCTATAAACTTAATTTTCAATGTCCTAGAAACACTGTCCCTTCATGCTACCTGACCCTCAAGATACCATCATCCCATTCCTCACACAGTTTTCACCTGCATGTGGTTGTTGCCCATACTCTACACAGATCAGTTCTGCCTAGGAGATTACTGCTAGCTTCTTAATTACCAGATCCTTGGTCTCTGTTTACTCCTCATCATAAGCAACTCTTCACTCTGTGTCCCCTCAATGTAATTTACTATGATGGCTTCAGACAGGACCTCCATCCATGCTGTTGATTCCCAAATCTCTCTTCTAGTCTCAAGCTCTCTTGAGGAGAGATAATCATCATTCCAGAGCTGAATTTATAACTGCCTGAGGTCATCTTCAGTTTGTTTTCCTACTGACACTTCAAAATCAATATGTCAAAAACCAAAGTCTCTCACTCACCACTGCCAAATCTTATGCATTTCATATTTCAGTTAATGGTTCTATGACCTCAGATCACTGTAAACAAAGTTTACATTATGGTTTTAAAGGGGACTGTGTTCAACAGAGTTGCATTCCCTAAACACTAATGAGACAACATAGGAAGATAGAAATTATCTCACCCCATACCTACAAAACAAATTCATTGAATAAAAAGAAGCGTGTTCTGCTTTTCTTGTATTTCTTTACTATAATTCTCAGCTCACATTCTAGCCTGAAAATCCCTTTCAGGTGAATCCCATTAAAAAAGAGTACAGTAGATTCCACCCCCAAAATGTTATATATGTAATTCAGTATCTATTCCTAATTGAAAAAGAAACTTATTTTCAAAAAACCCTTTTTCTGCTGTAATTAATAAGTAATCTGTGAGCTAATACTTGAGACTGTGTGAATGTCTTGTCCAAGAACTTTTTCATCCAATGGTTTTTAGCATCCACTGACATCCTTGCATGAAGTGACTTTATATTAGTGATTTTAAAATAATTATACCATTTCTTTTACATTCTACATTTAGTAATTGGCATTTCCTCTGCCACCTTTGTTTGTTGAGTACCACTGTTCACTTCATGGATTCATAAAATCTAAAAAAACTTCACTGTATCATTTACCATCATTATTCTTTCTAATGCTCAAATTGCCCTAAACTTGACCAATGGTAGCTCCTTCAAGTTAACACCTGTGTCCTTTTAACATGTCCTATTTGTCTTTGATCATTTTCCTTGTTTTCTGGCACAAGAAAATGTTTCAAGTTTCCCTTGTATTTTCCCTGCCTCAGAACTAGGATTAACTGTTCCTCCAAGAAACTCTGGCTGCTTTTAATGAGAAAAGGAATTTAGAAACCAAGATCTGAATGCTAGTTGTGCTCACTGCTAGCTGGAATTTCACTGTTTCAAGACTCTTTCAGTGGACATTGTTAGAACACATTTATTTTTTAAAACCATAAGTTTAATCTACTCTAAAGAAATACCTCCAACAGTATGAAAATACATACATACAGAGTAATTTATTGCAGCATTTTTGTTATTGCAATATATTGGAAATAACCTAAATGCCCATATATAGGAGAGTGGTTAAATACACTATAATACATGTGCACAATGGAATACTATGTAGCTATAAAAAAGAATACAGAAGATCTTTATGAACTGATACATACTGAATTCCAGAATACATTGTTAAATGGAAAAAAAAACCCAAAGCACAAATGCTTAACCCATCCTGTAAGAAAGAAAAGCATATAAAAAATGTATGTGCTCATCTGTGCAAAAGAAATACAGGATAAACTAGAAACCAATGAGATAAGTTATCTACAGGAGATGAGTGGGAATAGGATGGAAGCAATGGAAGAATGGGAATAGGGTAGTAAGGATTAGGACGACTGATGCTTCTCTAAGCGTAACCTTTTCATAAAGCCCTGACTGTTAGAACCATGGCAATGTTTCACATTCTCCAAAATAAATAACTAAAATCAATCATGGTGGGATGAATTGGGAGATAGGGATTGACATATATACATTAATATGTATAAAATAGATTAATAAGAACCTGCTGTATAAAAAATAAATTAAATTAAAAAAATAAAATAAAATCAATCAGGATATGGGGCTAGGGGTGGAAGGAACTCAAAATGGAATTACAAACAGTAAAAAAAAAAAAAAGTGAACCTAACTATATTACAGGGGAATAACATAACTACACTGAAGTGTTTTCTAAACCTGAGGAGCTTTAGAAAATAGTATTTTGATTGTATGCTGTAAGACTAAAGACAAAAACTGTATACAAGTATTGCTCTTTAGTTCATAATTTTTTTTTCTCCCAGGACATACGTGGGTTAGCAATTCTGAAATTATTTATGTTTGCACTAGAGTTGAACAAATATATCGTGGGTAATCAGAGCCAGATTTCTTGTTTTGGAGATGAAGTTATAATAAGGAGAGGGGAAGGACAGAATGAACCCTGTGGTGTTGAACTGGAATCTGAGGTATCAGTATGATACAGTAAAAACACAAATAGCTAAATTAAAAAAAAATGGGCAGAGGCTCTAAATAGACATTTCTCCAAAGAAGATATACAAATGGCCAAGAAGCACATGAAAAGATGATTTAATGTTTTTAGTCACTAGGGAAATGCAAATCAAAATTTGAAAAACTGCAATGAGACATCACCTCAGAATGTAACCAAAAAGAAAGACAAAAAGTGTTGGTGAGGATGTGGAGAAACTGGCACTGCTGGTGGGAATACAGCCACTTTGGAAAACAGTCTGGCTGCTTCTCAAAAAGTTAGATATAGAGTTACCAATTGGCCCAGCAATTCCACTCATAGATATATACCCAAAAGAAATGAAAAACACATGTTCATGCAAAAACTTGTACAGGAATGTTCATAACAGCATTGTTTGTAGTAGCCAAAAGGTGGAAACAACCTAAATACCAATAACTATCAATGGATAAACAAAATATGGTATATATCCATACAATGGAATATTATTTAGCCATAAAAAGGAATGAAGTACTGATAAATGCTACACCATGGATGAACCTTGAAAACATTATGCTAACTGAATGAAGCCAGTCACAAAGACCACGTATTGTATGATTCCATTTATATAAAATGCCCCCAATTGACAAATCTATAGAGACAGATAGTAGATTAAAGGTTGCCTAAGGCTAGAGAGGGTGGGTGGGAGGTTGGGGAGAAATTGGGGAGCAATTGCTATTGAATACAAAGCATCTTTTGGGGGTAATAAAAATGTTTAAAAATTTTTATTGAAATCAATTCTGTTCAACTCTGTGAATATACTAAAAATCACTTAGTTATATAAATTGGTGAATTATATGGTATGTGAGTTATATCTCAATAAGGCTGTGTTTTAAAAGTCAAAGTCAAGTTTATTTTAAATCAGAAAAAAAGAGGAAAAGGTATTTGTACTTTAGTACTCTAGATCCTCTCTCCTCCTGACTCCTCTGGGATATTACTCCAAAAATTATTCCCTCCCTCCTATAACCTCAATTATTTTTTCTTCTATTGGTTCCTTCACCATGCTCATTTTCCCCCAAAAAACTCTCAATCAGGAGTTTTTCAGTAATCGATGATCCAACTTGCTCCTTCCCTCTATAACTAGCAATCCTGTTAAAGTATATCAGTTAGAACGCTTTTGGCTATAACTCAAAATGGCTTAAATAAAAGGACATTTACTGTCCTAATTTTTTTGAAGACAGGTTGGTTTTATGGTGGTTCATTCATCAGTGCAACATTATCATGGATAAGTTAGGATAAAGAATTGGCTGCTGTAAAAAAAAACTACAGTGGTTTAAGACACTTATTTCTCTCTCATGAAATAATCTGAGTGTAAGCCATCCAGGACTAATATAGTGGCCTCTTTATACTTTCTTCCACCCTTAACTTGGGACTTCCATCATGTAATCCAAGATGGCTGCTTGGACATTCACATCCTCATTCCAGCCATGTAGAAAGGAAGAAAAGGAAGAAGTGGATATATCCAATCTGCAGGTACAACTCAGAAGTTGCACACATCACCTCAACTCAAATACCATTGACCATACATGTCCCACGCAGTTGATAAATATACCATGTATTTAACTAAAATTTGGGGAATCTAATACCACAGAAAGAAGAGAAATGGATACTGAAGAATACAAGCAGACTTTTTCACTAGGACCAAGATTGCATTCTACCATACTGTGTGTGGGCTTATTTTCTAATGCAAGCTCCTGCCATAGTTCCAAAACGGCATCTGCCATTCCAGTCATCAGAGGCACACAGCCATGCCTAGAGACAGAAAAAGGCATGTCTATGTCTTGTGTACCTTGTTAAAAAGCACTCCAGCAGACTTTTCCTCATGTGTCATTGTCCACAATGGTCTAAGCCTAAACCATCCCCTTATCAAGAGGAATGAGGCTAGGCCAATCGATATTTACCCCCTAAGATTGGGGAAGGTCTCAGTGTCCTTTAATGGACATAGCCACTCAGAAAAGGTCCACAAAATTGTGGTTCTGATAATACAGAAAGAGGATTGTTTCTGAGCAGAATGCCCAAGGTCATAATCATAGCTTCCATTTCCCCCTCACCCTCCACTAGTATCTCAGCTGGTAGGGTGATCCAAACTTTACTCCCATAGGATCCAAGTCCTTACTGGTCTTATATTTACTGGATTGCTGCAGTTTCCCATTGTTCAGTAATTGTGGACATATGAAAACCAAGAGGTACCCTAGTGTATACCTGGGGTTCCAGATATAGTCCTTATTCTCTTTGTCGAGCAACAACCAATTTCCCCTTGGTAATTAAGACCAATCACCCCAACCAGTACAATGAACCCCTCTCTAACTGTTGGCTCAGTGGTCTGAACACCTCATATAGCCCGGGTGGTAGTGTCAGCTTCCTATTTAATGGAACTGTGACTGGGTTATCTGGGGAAAGTATCTGTCCCTTGCACACTAGGGCCTTCAGATCCACCAAGCCCAATGTTTTAGAGTCAAAGTTGTACAGACAAAAATTCTTCAACTGAATTATTAGGAATAATAAAAGGGTCACTCCTACCTCCACCCCCTGGTTCCTCGGCCCATGCATTCTGAATATGGGGTAGATGGCAATATATATTGGCTACTGAGTTAAATCCTATATCATATCCTCATAGGGGTTATCTCTCAGCCAACGGATCCTTCAGCAGGACTTTCCTCCATTGTATCATACTAGATGCTTCTAAGTGATAGGTTTGAGGTAAGATCAGTTAATTTCATGGGCATGACTCCATTGCCACACTTCCTCATAGTAAGATGAGTTTCTTGCTCAAATTTAACGTTGTTTGTGATACATAGTGATGAAATAAGGCATTCTGTAAGTCCATAATTGTGGTACTAGTAGAAGCTTTCCAAGCAGGGATGGTAAACCTGTATCTGGACTATGTATCTATTCCCATGAGGACAAATTGCTCTTCCCTCCATAATCAAAGGGACCTGGTTTAATTAAACTGCCACCAGGTAACTGACTGGTCTAAGGAATCGTACCTTACTAGGGTCACTGCAATGGCCTCTGCTATAAGGAAGCTAAATACACCATAGAGGCAGTAACCGTATTACCCTTGGCAAGTGGAAGCCCATGCCACTGAATCTGTGTTTAGCCTCCATTCCTATTGCCACATGGCCCCACTGAACTAGTACTAAGGTAACTAGGTAGAGGCTGACTGACATCCATAGGACAGATCATCTTGTATACCTGATTACTGGGACGGATGCCCTCTTGTGGGCAGTCAAATGGTTCACAGACATTTTCACATTCCGGGTCAATTTTGAGACTCCATCCATAATACATCTCCCACTGACTTCCTTATTTCTGATCATCTTCTTTCCAAGTTATTGCCAGCTTATTAATTACTGTGCATAAATCAGTATAGATCCATACCTCAGGCTATCTTTCATTCCTAACACGGAGGACAACCAGATGTTTTATTCAAAATTATGCCCTCTAGGAAAATTTCTCTTCATCTCTATTTTTCAGGACCACTTTACTATGAAGTAGGGCCATAATTCAGTGGCTCTATGCTTCTAGTTGGTGCTAGTATATCATCCAGACCATTAATAAACCAGGCCCAAGCTTTTCCTTCCTCTGCTAAATGACCATGAGCCCAAAGACAGGGTTCAAAAAAAGGTGGCAAAGAAGTAGGGGCAGGTACAATGAAAGTTAGTCCATGTACTTTACTTGTGCCTTCCAGATCAGCTCAGGCTACCCCAGTATATACCTTTCCATTTGACAATGGAATTCTGCTGCCCATGTTCAATTTATGAGTCATCAGATAAAATCCAGTTCCTAAAGAGCAGTTCACAGCACAAAATCACTTAGAATCCTGTGGTCAGGTGTTTAGTATCTGCCGAGCCCTGGTAGCAAGCCAAGAGTTGCTTTTCAACTGAGCTGAATACAGGAACCCCTGTATCAATTCTCATATAAACTTTAAAACCACCCTGGGGATCAAAGTTACATATCAGATGATCAATTCAAGCTGGATAAAAAAAGGATGTGCACTGCCTTCCTCAACTCTTCTTTTGAAAACTCCCATTATAATGACCTGACACTGATTCTGAATGAGACACATGTTCTACTGCTCTCCAGAACAAAACAGAATTCTCCTATACTTTGAAAACACAGTTTTGGCCTCAACAGACAACTGATCCTCATTAGTAACAGAAAGAATAGTTTAACTATTTAAAAATCCAAATGATAATTATGGCAAATGTCTTCCAATATTTAATTGATTTATATTTAACAAACCTATAAAGCTCAATCACATAAAATTACATTTTGCAACTAGCTTATGTTGGAAGATTCATCAGGAAATTATATTGTTTAAGCCTATATGTTCCATACTAAAATTATTGTCCTCATGCTCTGTTTTGTCACACTTGAGGGTTTTAATTAGCCATTCTGTCTTGGTTACTAAATTGTGAAACTTACCTAGGTAGAAGTTGAAAAATTTTATGTCCTTCATTTGTTTTCTGTTTTTTTGGCTGCACTGTGCTGTATGCGGGAACTTAGTTCCCTGACCAGGGATCTAACCCATGCCCCCTGCAGTGGAAGCGCAGTGTCTTAACCACTGGACTGCCAGGGAAGTCCCCGTGTCCCCCAATTTTAAAAAATTAAGCCTCGGCTAAAATTGAAACAAGAGGCCACAGATTATAATTAGCATTTTACTAAAGAACTTTGAACGAAGGGAAAAACACTATAAAGCATAGAGCAAACCATAAAAGGTTGTTAGGTAGATAACAGGAAAACATGGAATATATTTACATGTCAGATATTATGAAGACACAAAGAATATATGACAGTTATATCAAGCCATACTTATTCAATACCTTGGCATTATGAAATTTGGTAGTTTGTAAGAAACTCTACTGTGCTCAGTTGAAAACTTTTTATTGTTATGTTACCTTCAACCTTGAAACAATGTGCTTAATTGTTTAGGACGTAAATTTAAATTTATGCACTGTATGTTTATTTTATGGAAATTGAATGTGAATTTCTTTACTAACCATGAAATATTTAACAGACAAGCTATGACTTCACTGATCTTGATAAAATTAACTCAACCAGTATTTAAAAATTCTAAAGATTCTCTGGGAGTTAGTATAAAGCAGATGTTTTTTGCTTGCAACAACTGTGGTACAAGTAAAAGAACGATTATGGCAGACACTTCTTAACCACCACATAAAATCTTGACTTTTTCCATGCTAGCCACCTCTGGGTTGATGATCAAAGCATGTGGATCTGCCATTACTGGCAGCATAAAGTATCTGCACTCCAGGGTCTTGTTGAAGCCTATGACCTCAAACTTTTTATTGCCTAATTCAAATCAAACATTGTGTTTCAAGACTAACATGCTTAAAGGAGTGTCAGAAAAACACTTATCCTTGTTTCAAACTAGGAATTCAGAATTCATTTTAGGAAGGCCCATGAGGTAAGTTTTCCTAAACTCTTAGTATCAGGAAAAGATGTAACTCTCTCTCAATTAACTGGTTTACTGTGATCTCAAAAACACTATAAAACCCTCTGCTTTGGCCAATTTGCTGTATTGTTCCGCTTTCTTATTTTTCCTTTCTTTAACATCATACCTATTTCCTCATTTTTATCTTATGTTATAGTATGCATTTTCTGTATGCTGCCTCAAATTCTCTGAGGAATAATGTAGGTATAAATAAGTAAGGATAAATAAATTTCAGACTAGAAAAAGGATCAATGCTTATAGGATCAAAGGGGGAAAAAAAGAAATCTATGACAGTAAATAAGTACTAGGATACCAATAGAACATTTGAAAAGATTTTGAGTCATTGAAGCCAAAAGTATTTGCCCACCAAAACAAGTGCCAAGAAGCTCTGAAAGAAGGAACTGTTCTTCAACAATTTTTTCAATGCAGCAAACACATAGGCTTTGTCCATAGAGCATGTTAAGTCTGAGCTTACTTATGTTCCCTAAATAAGTGCCCTTTGTGCACGGAGCACAAGAAAATACATATATTCCCTGTCCTGTTAAGGTGTGAATTTAATTTCTACATTATGCAATTGATTACAATGATCAACAACAAGGAGTACATTGCCCAAGAATGGAATTGAATTGGATGTTCAAAGCTGCAAGCCAACATCGGCAACTTGCTCTTTTGTGATTTTTTTCAGTCACTAAATGCAATGGCCAAGTGTTAGCTGGCTTTTTTGTTCAAACCTTCACTGGGCTCTAGAAATAATTTTGCCAGTGTACAAACTGGCAACTTTATTTCTACCTTCAGAACAAGACTGGAACTGAAACTGCAAAACAGCTTGTTAATATCAGCCAAATTACTTCCCTAAACTCCTGTTCCATATTCTGTGCATTATGAAGTATTTTAAAACCTTTTATATTTTGAGAACCCTTTTTATAATCCTGTAAAATGCTTTATAAACACTTCCTTGGGTGTCTGATGCAAAACCTTATCCTCTTCAAGCTGCAGATAAGGATACGGAGACATTGCCAAATACGATGTCTTTCTTGTCCCAGATCACATACTGAGGAAGTGGTAGAGCCAGAACCAGGTTGTGGTCCCTGACTTTGTTTCAGATTCTGCAGAACTCGTGACCCAAGGAGCGATACCCGCGTTCAGACACCGCGTGTGCCCAACAGGGATAAAGGCCATCGAGACTTCCTAGGAATTCAGACTTTCAGAAATGTCTTGGGAAAACTCAGCAGAAGACAGGTTGCGCAGGCGTGCAGTGAAGCCTCAAACTCGTATCACCGAGAATGATTTGCAAAACAGGACGGTGCAGTAGGGTGTGCCGCGACTTAGTTAATCTGGCACTCCACTCCCCCACCTCCTTCCTTGGTGCCCCACTGCCAGGTGACTTCTCACCTGGCCCAGTGCCCTCAACGTACCTTTTCTGAACTGAGAGGGCTGCGTTCCCTTCGCCCTCGTGCCCACCCTTCTCCCTCTAGCCGTTACCTTCTAAGATTACCTGACAAAGCGGGGGGCGGTTTAGCGGAGGCGCTTCGGCCCACGAATGCCCGGGGGCGTCCCTAAGCCCCGAGGGTGGGAAGCAGAGCCTGGGCCCGGAAAGGACGCGCCGGCCCGGCCGGGAGAGTGTCGTGTCCCGAGCAGGCCTCAGGGCGGCACTCTGGCCCTGCGGCCGGCGTACTCGGGCGGGCAGCTGGGCGCCGACCCACACTGGCCGGGAACGTGTCTCCCGGTGACGCAGCCCCGGGTGGAGAGCGTGGTGCGGCGGCGGCGACGGTACGCCCCTCCGCCGCCCGCGAGAGAACGTGCGGTGCAGCGGGAGGCGGAGACGGCGCCGAACCTGGAGCGGCCGGCGGGCGCCTGGAAGCAGGACGCTGGCGCCGGCGAGGAAGTAGGTCCCAGGCGCGGCGCTCAACAAAGAGTGGGGCCGCTCCCCTCAGGTACCCAGCCGGCCCCGGGCCCCGGCGGGCAGGCAGACCCGGCTCGGCAGTTCGCGGGCGGCCGGGGAGGGGGGAAGGGCCGAGGCCGGAACGCGGCGACTAGGCGCCGGGGACCCTTTCAGGCCCGGTGGTTCGCTGGCCCCGGCCGGGCGGAAGGGACGGGGCTGGGCCGCTCGGGGTTGTAGCCTCTGCTCGTTCCTCGTGCAGGCGGAGCTGCGGGCAGAGGCTCCATGTTGGGAAGCGGCGCCGCTCGTCCTTGTTAGCGGGAATCGGGGCGCCGCGGGCAGAGCCGGCGGGAGCCGGACCCTGAGCGAAGATGGAGGCCCCTCTGCGGCCTGGCGCGGACATCCTGAGGCGGAACCCGCAGCACGACTACGAGCTCGTTCAGAGGGTCGGCAGCGGCACCTACGGGGACGTCTATAAGGTGAGGCAGGCCGGGCTTTCTCCCTGCGGCCCGCTGGCTCCCGGGTATAGGGCCACTTTCTGGGGAAGTATGAGGAGGGGGGAGGATGCTTTTATTGTTGCATCTTGGAGATGCCGCGGCCGGGTTCAGTGTACTCGATTCAGGGCACCTTTTATTCACTGCTTGCTCTAATCGCTCCAACAAGCAGAACTAAACACACCTTTGCAAACTACCGTAGTACTTTTTTGTGGTATAAAGGGTTTTTAACGCTTATTTATGGTATCCAAGGGAGTTCGAATCTGCTTATGGAGTTGCCCTTGAGGATGTTCTTGTCTTAGCATGGAAAAATGCTTCCTGGAAAACAGTAGACAAGAAAGTATGTTGACATTCCGACATTTGCATAAAAAACTTTTTCATGGATAATCTTGGTTTAAAAAGCCCTATGAAACCCTGTCTCTCAATTTTAAGTCTAATACTGGGTCAGAGTGACTTGTGCACAAACATTACCCAGTGAAGAACGATGCTTTTCCCGGCAGAAGTTTCATTATTTGTATCTGCTTGATGATTCTTTTTGTACTTTAGCAGTTCCTCTCTTTGGGATTTATAACATACCATGACCAAGAGTGGTTAAGAGCTGCTGTGTTTTTATTATACTCGTTTGCTTTATTTGAGACAAATGATGAGGATGAGTTACTCTTAATTTGAGATTTAAAAAAAACATCATAGAGAAGCAAACCCAGGTCCCTAAATCCACTGAGTTCTTGAAGGATGAAGAGGAAAGATTGTTTTAGATTGCCTTATGCTTTTTGTTCTCTGTTCCAGAAAGGGAGCACTAATGCAACTCACATGGGTATATCAAGGGAAATTTCCTTTGATTCGGAACAGCTTTGTTTATTGGATTTAATGATGTTAGGTATCCCATTATTCCAAACAGCACTCCTTCATATACCTGAAATGGCTTTGTGTCATATGGGTAATTAACCAGTAGAAGCCTTTAGGGTATGTTGTTTTTTACAGGTAATATGGTAATATGGAAGAAAAAACATCCCTTCTTCCTAACTTTTCTGTTTTTGTGTAATATCCTTCCTATTAATAGTAACAATTTGAGGTTGTGTTATGACAGTTCTAGCACTGTTTGATTCTATTGAGATGAAATGTAATGGGTAGGCTTTTTATTCTTTAAACAAGCATTTGAATCTTCTGTACTAGGTACTGTTCTGTATGAGATGTTGAATTGGGAGGACGGTTCCAGCTTTTGCCTTGTGAATAATTTTAATTCAAAGTAGATAATTATAATAGAATCCTCTTCTTTATATAGAATTAGGGGTAGTTAACTCTTAACTGTTTATTCATGGATTAGACATGTTGTGGAATGCTTTTTAAACAATTGAAATTCCTATTTGCCTTCTCAGTCCCACTTTTTAGTCACCTTCATCTTATGATTCACTGTGTATTACACTAGTTCATGTTAGTCACACAATTGGTAATTAATTCAGTTCATGTTAATAATACAATAATCTGAATTCCAATTCTTGTATATTTTCTCTCCTCCCTACTACACGAAAATTTAAAATGTTTTCCCCACAAAACTCCCAAGGTCTTCACCTTTTTTCTTTATAAATATAACAACTAAAGCAACTGTCTGGAGCAGGATTTTATCCTTGCCGGGGAAAGCAAAGGGTTATATTAAAGGGACAGCTAATGCTCGGCTTTTACCCTGGTGCCTCCCTGCCCTATCTCTCTCTTCAACAGCTCCTAAACAGAGGATCAAGACAATATTTATCATACACCACTTTCAAACACCCTCCCCACAAATGATCCCCTTCCCTCATATTCATGCTCCCTCACTTTATGTGTATCCTCATTCCACACCAAGCCAGCCTCTAATTCCTAAATATCCTCAAAACCCTGGTTCTTTGTCTTTTCCTTTGTTCTAATTACCTGGAATTACCTCCCACCCCCATTTCCAACTGTTACATCCTACCTTACTCAAAGCCTCCAGGAGGCCCCAGCCCCTCCCCCTTATCTCTCCAACCTCATTTATTACTCTTCACCCTCCTTCATTCTCTTCTAGCAACACTTATGTTGCTTAAGGAAGAGCTTATGTTTAAGGAAGAGCAAGCAGGCCAGTGTTGCCATCTTCCTACTTTTGGGCCTTTGTTCTGGCTATTGCCTCTGCTCAGAATGTTTTTACTCAGCCACATGGCTTGCTCCCTTCCCTCCTTGCTTTTGTATCCTCTCAGTCTTTTTTTCCTACTTCTTTTATCTTTGCACTTATCACCATCTAATGTCATTTTAAAAAAAATTTACTGGAGTATAATTGCTTTACAATGTTGTGTTGGTTTCTGCTGTACAATGAAGTCAATCAGCTATATGTATACATATATCCCCTCCCTCTTGGACCTCCTTCCCCCCCACTCGTCCCACCCATCTAGGTCATCACAGAGCACCAAGCTGAGCTCCCTGTGCTCTATGGCAGGTTCCCACTAGCTGTCTGTTTTACACATGGTAGTGTATTTATGTCAAACCTAATCTCCCAATTCATCCCACCTTTTTACTTATTTTTTCTTGTTTATTATCTATCTCAATCCACTAACATACTCTCTGAGGGCAGGAATTTTATCTCTTTTATTCACTGCTCTATCTCTGATAGTTCCTAGAATTATGCCTGGCACAGAGTAAGTACTTTCTGAACATTTGAGGAATGAATGAATGAATGAATGAATGGCTATCAGTCTTTCTGTCCCCTAATTCTCTGGGCATATACCTTATACTTTATACTTACTGGGCATATCTGGGCATATACAACACTAAGTTAGCATTTAATATTCTATATTCCTGTAATGCCTATTATGATATCCTGTATATATATTTTTACAAATTTCAATTATTTGAGTCCTCCAGGAAAAATATTTCTGGAAAACTATTTTATAGCATATCCATTTTCAGCATTCGAAGTCCTACAGAATTTTATCAGGTTATATTTGCTCCTTAATATGCCTAAAAACATGTAACATTCAAACTGTAGTGCCGAAGTTTTTAACTCAGAGCACTTAATTTTGTTATTTATCACTGTGTTTAGGATGAGCTGAAAATCCTAGGAAGTTTTAGAAGAATTTCAATCTGTGATGTAAACTAGCAAAATAATTACAGTGAAGAATAATGCAGGTAAATTAGTTGCTGTTCTAGTCAGATATTATCTCTACTTCTTTTTTTATCTTATGGAGCTGGAGCTTTAAAAGTACCACAGCCTTGAGATTTTTTTGTGAATTATTTTCATGTTTTTCAAAAACACAGATCCCCTTTGAATCTTTGAAAGCGCCTGTCTTCCCTGAGACTCCTTAAGAGGGCAGAGCTCAATCTTAAACTGGCTATTCCCTGGTAGAAAGAACAATGCTATTTATCTATAAAGCTTCTTTTAGGTAAATAGGGTAAATCATTGAGGGTGAAAGCAGGAAATAGTGGAGGGGAAAGAAACACAAAAGAGAAAAGAAATGTGGTGGAAGATGAAGGATTAAGTTTCAACTGAGCAAATTTTATTTATAATTATCATTAATTTTTAAATCTTCTAGCAGGAAGAGGAAGCCTGCAGATTTAGTGCCTCTACTACCTTCTGTCCATAGTGATCTGGACTGTTGTAGTATCATGATACGGTTCACAATTAACAGTACAAGGCATTTGGGTGGTCTTTATCCAAATATTTAGATCAAAATTGTCCCCAGTCTAGATTCCAGAGAAGTTTTAGTAATCTTTTTTTATTTTTTGTGGGTTATAAATTTAGAGTGGGCAATCTCATGTATTTTTTTCTAACCTGTATTGCTTTTTCCGATTGATTATAAAAGTGTGACATGTTTAGCTCCAGGAGGACAGGAACAGATGTCTCCTGCTTTTCACTGTACAGTAGCAGAGAGATAGATGCTCAATAAATATTTATTAAATGATATTAGTTGTAGAAAATTACCAGAGATGAATACTGTTAATAATTTAATACAGTTTATTTCAGGCTTTTTTCCTAAATGTTTTTAAACCAGTATGTTTAAACATGGCTTTTATAAAATTGGAATCATGATGTATCTCTTTTTTCTACTTGATTGGAACGGCCATCATTTTCCCTGGTCTTTAAATAGTCTTCAAAAATACCATTTTTAAAGGATCCATTGAACAAACTCTCATTTAGTTAATCGTTATGAGTTTCTATTTGTTTTTAATTTTTACAATTTTAAATGTTATAATTTGTGTAGAAATCTGTGGCACACAGTCATATCACTTCTGTGGGTTCTTTGGGTGCTGGATGAACTGGGTCCACTGTAATGAATCCCTTTTTAATATATGCCCTCCCTCTCTCTTCCCCAAGCCAAAAGTCACAATTCTGGAATGGCTTTTGATACTTTAAAGCCTACCCCAGGATCCCATTGTACAGAGACAAAGCTTGTTACATCACAACACTTCTGTAAACGTTCATTTATTCAAGAAATACTTATTGAGTGCCAACTGTATGGTAGGGTATGGGGATGCAAACACGAGAAAGAGAAAGTACACTATCAACATACAGGAACATATAATGTAGTCAGGAAAACAGACATGTAAACAGTCATAATTTGGTAAGTGCCAGAATAGAAGTGAAGTGGAAGATATGCCCAACTCTGTTTTTTGTGGGGACTGGGGAAGGGAGGAGAGGAGAGAGAACTATGATGTGAACCAGGGAAGATTAAAAGCGGAGGGGACATTGACTGGATTTTAGAAGAGTGCAGGGTGATTTCCAGGTGGACAAGGCGGGAAAGAAATTTTAGGCTGTGGGAATAGGGTGTGCAAATACCTGGTGGCTTGAGAAACCATAGTGAGTCTTGAGGGATCTGCTTCTGCTTTCCAAGTTTCGTGTGGCCAAATCTGGCAGGGATTCCATAGATGGCAAACAAAAGCTATTTTCTGACAGAAAAGGACCAGATAATGGACCTTGTATGTCATAGCAAAGAATTTGGACTTCTTCCTGTAAACTGAAGAAAGACTTTAGGAGGGAATCTCTCATGGTGTAGAGGCTTCATTAGACAAAGTTTCTGGAACTATAGGGATGAAAGGAACTGATAGATTTAGATGATCAAATATACGTGGTGATGAGTGAGGGACAAACAGGTAGTCAGTGGCATTTAGAATTTCTGCCTTGGGTGACTACATTGGTGCCATCAGCAGAATTAGGAACTACCAGATTTGTGGCGTCTGGATCTTGTGTTTGGTTTTGGATGTATGACAGTGTATAGGTGGTTATGTCCAGTGCATGGTAGGAGGTTCAGCTCTGTCCTTAAGAGAGCTGGACTGGGGATACAGGTTTGGGAGTCATTGTCACTTTATGGGGTGGTACCTGTGTAGTATAGGTGAGGTCACCCAGGAGAGTACATTTGTAGGAGAGCTGAGTAAAGGCAGTAGTCTTAGAGTAGTGGCAGAAGAAAATAATGTATTGAAGGTGTCTGAGAAGAAACAGAATGTTATGATGAAGTTCTTTCCATAGAAATCAAGAGTTTCAAGAACTCTTCTCTATCATTTCCTGTGTTCATTCTTGTTTCCTCCCACTCTAGTAAGGCAAATGTTTTCATCTTCCAAAAAATATAAATCTGAGGTTTTGTGTCATTCCCTTTTATTCTCCTTGTTCATAGAATAAAGTCTTAGAATGACATGGCTCTTAAGGCCCTGCGTGTCCTGAGACTAACCATACTGAATTTCCTCCGGTTCTTTATATGCACTCTACTCTGTCCTTCAGGTTTCTGCAGGTACTATTTCCTTTAACTAGAATAGTTTTCCTCTTGTCTTTCATCTGTCTTCACTGTTTGCATTTCTCTTTAAACATTGCATTTTCAGTGAGGCGTTTTCTGTCCTTTAGATAAGGTCATATCTGTCTGCTGTTTGACTTCTTACATAATACTTACCATTTGTCACTCATCATTGTTGCTGTCAGTCTTCCTTCTCTGCTCAAGCTGCAAGACCTGGGACTTGTGTTTACCACCGAATCAGCTAGCCTAGCCTAAGTGCCTGGCATATAATAAGTGCTCAATAAAAATGTTTTGAAGGAGTGAGCAACATAGTGGTCGTTTAAGTAAGGAGTTGAAAGGGTTCATTAAGAGCAGAAGAGTTGAGGTTTGAACGGTCAGTAAGGAAATAGGAGAAACATAGACCACTTTTTGAAGCAGCTTAGCTATGAAGTGGAAAAGAAATGAGACACACAGATGTTTTTTCCACTGTTTCTGTTTTTTTTTCTTCCATTGAGACTGATCATAGTTTTCCAGTTATTATTCTTTAAAATTGTCTTATCACTCAATTGACCAGGAGTGTTGCTGAGTTTAGAGAAGGAATTTCACAGAGAAGGCAATCAAGACAAAGAATTTGGGAGGAATTGAAAATTTAGGAAGATTAAATATAAAAATTTAGGATGGAATTGTTGGGGACCAAGGTAGGGGATAAATTTAAAACCTCCTTCCCTCCCTTTCTTTTTCCTCCCTCTTTCCCTCTCTCCTTCTCTGAAATAGAGCCTCCATTGATTTCCAGCCCCAGTTGTTCCCCTATGGGTATGGTTAGGATGAGGCACATTGATGAATGGGGAACTGGAATGCAGCCGGGGAATGACAGGGTGGAAAGGAGTATTTAAGATTCAACCAGTATTTATAGAGAGCCTCTGATGTGCTAGCCACTGTTCTGGGGTCTTGGAATACGCCAGTGAACGATGTAGACAAAGATTCTTGCCCTCAAGCAATAAACATAATAAATAAGTTGTACTATATGTTAGAAGGTGATTAAAGATGTGGAAAGAAGAAAACACTGAACAAGTTAAGGGGTTCAGGATTGCCAGGGTGGGATGGGGAAGGCAGGTTGAGGAATTATATTGAGATGGACAGGGTAGGCCACATTGAGAAGATTAGATTTGCTCAGAGACTGAGGAGTTGGCCAAGTGGATATCTGGGTAACCAGAGGATGTCTTAACTCTCTCTTACTGAATCACCTGAACCTATCTACAGCTAAATTGTAAGCTTAGGGTTAGGAATTAGAACTGAGACACAGTCATTGCCACCATTGCATCTCATTGGCTGGTGCAGGGGTACAAGTCATTGTGATTTTAATTAAGTTCAGCAGTTGTATGTAAGTTACCCATTTCTATGTCATTTTTAAAATTATTTATTTATTTATTTATGGCTGTGTCAGGTCTTTGTTGTGGCATGTGGGATCTTCGTTGCTGCACACGGGATATTTTTGTTGCAGTGCGTGGGTTTCTGTCTAGTTGTGGCATCCGGGTTTTCTCTCTCTAGTTGTGGCGCATGGGCTCCAGAGTGCATGGGCTCTGTGGTTTGCAGCACACAGCCTCTCTAGTTGATGTGCGTGGGCTCAATAGTTGCGGCACGTGGGCTTAGTTGTCCCGCAGCATGTGGGATCTTAGTTCCCTCACCAGGGATCAAACCTGTGTCGCCTGCATTGTAAGGCGGATTCTTTACCACTGGACCACCAGGGAAGTCCCTCTGTCATTTTTTAATAGCATGATTTTGCAAGCAAAAGATATGTAGCTGCTTCTACTATATCTTTCCCCACTGGTGTTCTCTAATCTTTAAATGCTAATAAAATAGACATGCCCAATGGCCCCAAATGTGAAGGTGATAGAGGATGGATGTATATTCTGCTTGTACTTTCTCTGACATTTGATATCAAAACATCACCCACTTCTTCTTCTTTGTTTTTTTTTTTTTTGGATTCTAACACAGTTTGTGTGAACATACTGTCCTTTCTGTGTCCTGGTAATCTGACATAAGAGACTGTTGGGTTGTCATGTTAGGGTGAGGGAGAGTGAATAACTTGCAAAAATAGGTTAACGGCGGGAAATAAGAATCTTATTTAAAATTATGCTTTTTATTAAGCTAGTGGTTATCTTATTAAAAGTTATTTAATTAGATATTATGTTAAATATTGTGAAAGGTTACTCTGAAAATAAAACATGTTTTATTAGGATGAAGTGTTCTGTTATGGATGTTTACTGTTTTGCAAATCATCTGGTTAAACTCTTATTTTGTATTTATTATTCTTACTGTGTAGAAGTAGGCTTATGTTACGACTGCCTGGAAAAAGACCATGGTTCTGATGGTGGATGTGAAGCTCTGGATCATGGTTAGAGGCAAATAATTTAAAAACGCCTTTCTACTTTCATAGAAATGTTCTGAAAACTATAAAAGTCTTAAATACTTTCAACGTTGTGAAAATAGACATAAAACAGTGCCATCACTGGTGCAGGTATATAAATTCTAGTTCCAAAATTGACTTTTAGATACAACCTCTGCCTTAGGCTTATAATGTATCTAGTATTATTTTTATTTTCATAGGTTCAGTATTTTCACTTTAACCATCATTTCCAGTTTTTGATGAAGACAATGGGATAGAATGCAAATGGACTTAGATTTCTTATTCTAGTTTTCCTTTCAGAATTTATAAAAGTTTCACTCTTAGCTTAAAATTGTGGTTTCAGACCAAATACACAGGAAGAGAAACATGTGATACTTATTAACTTATAAACAAGTGATACTTGTGTTTTCAGGGCTTTGTTTTCAATTTGAGAACTTAGTCCTAGATCAGATAAATTGGAACAGGCACTTTTTCTTGGCTGCATCGGACTATTTTGAGTATTTGTACATGTTTGAATGTTAGTAGAAGGCTATTGCTTTTCAATTATGTGAAGTACTATTTAAGTTAGAGAGTGTAGATAACTCTTTGAAAAAGGCAAGATGAATTTATGTCTAGTGTAACTATGTCTGTTAAATGTCATAATCTCCCACTGAGATTTTGAGAAGATGATGTGGGAAGCCAGGCTGATAGCCCAGTCTATCCTTGGAGGTGTTTGGGCCCATGAGTCATATAGACCCCCACCTTCTAACATTTTTATAAAAATGGAATTGGATTAAAATGAATGAGTGACTAATGTTTGTTTAGCTCTTTCATAATCAGTATATTACTTGTTTCTCACAATAATCCTATGAAGTAGGTGGGACAGATGTATTATCATCTCTAGTTTACCCAAGAAGAAGTTGTATGATATTTGCGTGTATCATAAGTTGTGTGTTATATATTATGTTGTATCATAAGTTGTATGATACTTGCTCTAGATCTTACAGATAGTAGGTGGCACTGTGAGGACATGAATCCATATCTTCTGACTCTAATCTCTGTTCTTTCCACTATACCAAACTGCCTCGGGACTACATCTTTAAATTCACTGCTGTATACATAGCCCTTAACACATTGTCTAGCACATAATAAGCTGTAAGCAAATTATGGGCAGATGGTCAGATGAGACTTGGCAGCCTTACCCCTCTGCTGAGAGGTGAGGAGTTTTTTGGATTGATTTGAATATGCATATAAGCTTCAGGTCTCAGCACCAACTTTCAGAAGTACTATTTCCTGGTTACCCACCTGGTCGTTACTCTTACCCTTAAAACTTCCAAATTGGAGCCCAGGCTTGACTTGCTTTTACTGTGGAGATGAACTTATCAATAGCTCATAGCCACCCTACAATAGCGCATAGCCACCCTACACCCTACAATGTTAATAAGTAAAAAGAGAAACTTTTTTTTTCTTGGTTGTTAGACACCCTTCCTGATGTGCCTTCTCTTGTGCTCATTTTGTTGGAACTTTAGACTTATTGTTACCTAAGATAGCTGAGTCCCATAGACTAGATTTGGTAATGCTATTCTAAGTTAAAATAAACAGAATGCTAATTCTTTCAGGCAGTAGAATAGCCTACCTTCTGTAGCATTAGCTGGTTACTTCTGTTTGCCTATGTCTAATTTGTCACAGCTTGAGAAGGATGTCTTGTGAACCAATGTGTTACCCCTCACATACATGCACCCTCTTTTCTAGGTGCCCTGTGCCTTTTTGTCCTTTTTTAAACCTACCTCTTATCAATATCAGGAAGGATCCAATGTGGGCATGACAGTATATTTTAATAGACATAAGTTGCAATTATTAAAAAATTAACAACTTTTGCATTTTAAGCTTTTTAGCCCCTAATTGTAATACTGGAGATGCTTGGGTCCCCTATAATGTTTTTTGTCCATGAATAATTTCCTATTCTTTCTGTAGATCCATTGGTAGGACTTGCCTTCCTATTTGCCTCTCTCGTCCTCGCCTCAGAATAGATAGCCTTCTTTCCTACCTTTTCAAAAAATACATTTTAAATAATATGTGTTTATTTTTGAAAACTTGGATATAGGAATAAATGAAAAATTACATGTACCTCTTTTACCGAAAGATGAACATTTTTGTATATCTTTCAAGACTTTTAAAAAGTCATATTAAGGACACATACATAGATCATAATATATATTATATAAGCATATATTTAAGCATACTATATATAGTATATAGCATATATATTTGATAAGGTACTTTTTTCATTTAACAGTATGTCACAAACAACTTTTCATGTGAGTAGATATACACGTTTAATATTTGTGTATTATTTCCTTGTATCATTGTACAGTGTTTAATTCATTATTGTTGAACAAGCGGATTATCTCCAGTATTTCCTTATTATAAGCATGCTGTGATCCGTATCCTTGAACAAATTCTTTTCACATATCTAATTATTTCTTTAAGTAAATTTCTAGAATTAAATTTTCTTTTTTTCCTTGTGATGAGATTTTTATCCACGTTGTTAATTTCACACTGCATGAAAATGTGGCTGCACGTGGAGCAAGAGATGCCAATCCTGGGGGAGTCCTTCTGGCTAAAGTTTCAGTGAATTTGACCTATTATTCCCCTCAATAGTTGCACCCACCAGCAGTGATTGAGAGTTTACATATTTCCTACCTCTTTATTATTAATAATGTAATGTAATGTATTTCTGTTACCTTATTTTACACTTACGTTTTCATGTTTGATTTTTTCCCTACCGCTTTTAATTTTAACTCAAGCCCTTTTCTCCTTTTGCTTTGCCATGAAGGCCTCCAGATAATTACAATTTAAGTAATCCTCTAGAAGGAATGCTCCCTTTAGTAAAATCAATCTGTATTAGGAGAGGATTAGAAAAATTCTTTTCAAAGGCAAGTAAGTATCCTAACATACTAAGACTTTAGTGTGTCCTGAGATATAAGTCATCTGGACAGATTTGGGGTCACCCTAACAGGCAGGCCTTAGACTCTGAATATGTCTGCCTGGTAGTGGGGCAAACCCTGCAGTACAGCCTCCTTCTGTGGGAGAGGGAGCACCTGTCTAGATCTGGAAGGCAGCTTGGAAATAACTTGCTTCACAAAAATTAAGGAATTTGGGAGCTGGCAGGGACCTCTTACACAGTACATATGTCCCCTACCCTATCCTTGACAAAGGATTTAGTATATCATTATTTAAATAATTATTTAATAATGATAATTAAATAATTAATAATAAAATAAAATAAAATTAAATAATTATTTAAATAATGATATACTAGAAGCAGTTGGTTCCTTTTTAAGCTATAGAAAACTTTCCTGTTTGGATCTAAAATCTGTCCCATTGAAACTCAAACAAGGCAGATAAATCTTTAATTCTTTGCTGTCATCCCACCAGTACTACCCTCATACCTAAAGTACCCGATGCATAAGGGATGCTGAGTAAATGAAAAAATAATGAATGACTAATCTTTATATTAAATTTTCATGTGGAGGATATGCTGTGTGGCTCCACCCTTATTACATTTTGTTGACATAAATTTGATAATCTTAATGGAGGTGGTTTCCTTGAAATTTACATAATTTTTATAGTATATAATATGTGTTTACGACCTCCTGTTTTCCCAAAAAGATTTATAATAGAAGTAAAATGAAGCACTTTACTCTTACCCCAGGATAAAGTACTGCATTGTGTTTGAATATAACACTTTTACATATATTTTTAAATTTTAAAAGTATCATAACTTTATAGAAATTTGAAGGAAAAAAGTCACTTATAACATGACTTTTGTAATGAATCTAATATTTTAACTACTAAAATTTTTGTTGGACATCAGACTTTGAGCATATAGGCAAAACACATAGTAATCAGAATGGTGGTAAGGAATCTGTATGTAGCATGTTGAAGAAGTTAGCATGTTTCATCCATAGATAGAAGGGAGCTTTTATGTTTCTGTTTGAGGAGAGTTAAAATTAGAACTAGGTCCCCTAACTGCCATAAGAATGGCAATACATACTTACTGAATAAATCAATACATATTTACTGAATAAATCAATGAATTTAGATATCTGAAATTTGTCATAGGAGCAATAGACTCAGTCAGCTTTATCTCACAGACCAAAACTGGGACCACTGAGGAGAAATTATAGGAAAGTAGATTTTGCTTATCATAAGAAGTCTTTATACAACTAAATTTACCCTACAAACTGAATGTATGAGATTGATCAAATGACCTCCATAAACTAAATAGAAGAAAATTTCTTTTTTAGAAAAAAGATTGAATTAGATCATTTCTAAAATTTCCTCCAAACTGAGATTCTAATAGAACAGTATCTCTAGAGTAGTTGTAGTTTTAGTTTTGTCTGTTTCCTTCCTTCCTTCCTCCCTTCCTTCCTTCCTTCTTATCTACGTACCTACCTACCTATTTTTTAAATTTTTATTGAGGTGTAGTTGACTTACAGTATTATATTAGTTTCACATTACAACAGAGTGATTTGATATTTTTATACATTACAAAATGATGACAGCAGTTAGTCTACTTACCATCCATCACTATACAAATTTATTGCACACTGTTATTGACTCTGTTCCCTATGCTGTATATTACATCACTGTGACTTATTTATTTTATGACTGGAAGTTTGTACCTCTTAACCTCCCTCACTTGGTTTTACTCATCCTTTATCCCCCTCCCCTCTGGCAACCACCAGTTTGTTCTTTGATCTGTTTCTGTTTTGTTTTGTTTATTTTGTTCTTTAGATTCCACATATAAGTAAAATCATACAGTGTTTGTCTGACTTATTTCACTTAGCATAATACCCACGAGGTTATCCACATTGTCACAAATGGCAAGATTTCATTTTTTATGGCTAAGTAATATTCCTCTGTGTGTGTGTGTGTGTGTGTGTGTGTGTGTGTGTGTGTGTGTGTATGTGTATGTATCTCCACTTGGGTTGCTTTCATATCTTGGCTATGGTAAATAAATCTGCAGTGAATAGTGGCACACATGTATCTTTTTGAATCTGTATTTTTGTTATCTTCACATACATGCCCAGAAGTGATATTGCTCGATTATATGGCAGTTCTATTTTTGAATTTTTGAGGAACCTTCATAATGTTTTCCATAGTGACTGCACCAATTTACATCCCACCAACAGTGCATAAGGGTTCCCATTTCTCCACATCCTTGCCAACACTTTTTATTTGTTGTCTTTTTGGTGATAGCCATTCTGATAGCTGTGACATTGTGGTTTTGATTAATATTTCTCTGACTAGTGGTATTGAGCATTTTTTCATATGTATGTTGGCTGTCTGTATGTCTTTTGAAAAGTGTCTGTTCAAGTCCTCTGCCCATTTTTTAATCTGGTTTTTTTCTTTTTCTTTGATGTTGAGTTCTATGAGCCATTTATGTATTTTGAATATTAACCCCTTATGGGATATTATGTTTGCACATATCTTCTCCCATTCAATAGGCAGCATTTTTGTTTGTTGGTAGTTTCCTTTGCTGTGCAAAAGCTTCTTAGTTTGATGTAGTCCAGTTTTTTTTATTTTTCCCTTACTTGAGGAGACATATTCAAAAAAATATTGCTAAGACCAATGTCAAATAGTGTACTGCCTATGTTTTCCTCAGTTTTATGGTTTCAGGTCTTACATTTAAGTCTTTAATCCATTTTGAGTTTAAGGTATATGTATATGGTGTGAGAAAGTAGTTTAGTTTGATTCTTTTTCATGTAGCTCTCCAGTTTTCCAAGCACCATATCTTGAAGAGGCTGTCTTTTCCCCATTATATATTCTTGCATCCTTTCCCATAGATTAATTGACCATATAAGTGTGGGTATTTCTGGGCTCGCTATTCTGTTCCATTGACCTGTGTGCCAGTACCATGCCATTTTGATTACTGTAGCTTTATAGTATAAATAAATCAGGGAGTGTGATACCTCCAGCTTTGTTCTACTTTTTCAAGATTGTTTTGGTTATCTGGAATGTTTTGTGTTTCCATATAAATTTCAGAATTATTTGTTCTAGTTCCATGAAAGATGCCATTGGTATTTTGACAGGGATTGCATTGAATCTGTAGATTGCCGCCGGTAGTATGGTCATTTTAATAATATTAATCTAATTCATGAACATGACGTAATCTTTCCCTTTGTTCCTGTTGTCTGCAGTTTCTTTCATCACTGTCTTACAGTTTTCCTAGTACAAGTCTTTTACCACCTTGGTTAGATTTATTCCTGTGTATTTTATTCTTTTTGATGCAATTGTAAATGGGATTGTTTTCTCAATTTCTCTTTCTGATAGTTAATTACTAGTATATAGAGACACAATAGGTTTCAAAACAATCTTGAAAAAGAAAAACAAAACTAAAGGTATCATACTCCCTGATTTCAAACTATACTATAAAGCTACAATAATATATTAATTTTTATCTTGCAGTTTTACTGAATTCATTTATTAGTTTTAATAGTTTTTTTTGTGGCATCTTAAAGATTTTCTCTCTATAGAATATAACGTCATCTACAAACACTGACAGTTTTACTTATTCCAGTTTGGATTCCTTTTATTTATTTTTCTTCTCTAATTGCTGTGGTTAGGACTTCCAAAACTGTGTTGAATATAAGTGGGGAGAGTGGACATCCTTGTCTTGTTCTTGATCTTACAGGAAATGCTTTCAGCTTTCCACTGTTAAGTATGATGTTGACTGTAGATTTGTCATATATGGTTTTTATTGTGTTGAGGTATGTTCCCGTTATACCCACTTTGTTGAGAGTCTTTATCATAAATGAATGTTGAACTTTGTCAAAAGCTTTTTCTGCATCTCTCAAGATGATGATATGATATCATAAGTGAATGCTGAACTTTGTCAAAAGCTTTTTCTGCATCTCTCAAGATGATGATATGATTTTTATTCTTCAGTTTATTAATGTGGTGTATCACATTGATTGATTTGCAGCTTTTGAACCATCCTTACATCTCTGGGATAAATATCACATGATCATAATGTATAATCCTTTTAATGTATTGTTAAATTCAATTTGCTCATATTTTGTTGAGGATTTTTGCATTTATGTTCAGTGATATTCTTTAATTTTCTTTTTTGTAGTGTCTTTGGTTTTGGTGTCAGGGTGATGCTGGCCTTGTAGAATCAGTTTGGAAGTATTCCTTCTTTTTCCATTTTTTAGAGTAATTTGAGAAGATAAGTGTTAACTCTTCTTTAAATGTTTGGTAGAATTACTTTTCAAGATATCTGGTCCTGGAATTTTGTTTGTTGGAAAAAAAATTTTTTTACTGATTTAATTTCATTACTGGTAATTGATCTGTTCATATTTTCTGCTTCTTCCTGATTGAGTCCTGAGAGTTTGTATGTTTCTAGGAATTTGTACATTTCTTCTGGGTTGTCCATTTTATTGGCATATAATTGTTTGTAATATTCTCTTATGATCCTTTGATATATGTTATGTCAGCTGTAAGTTCTCTTTCATTTCTGATTTTATTCAGGTCTTCTGTCTTTTTTTCTTGACGAGTCTGGCTAAAGATTTATCAGTTTTCTTCATCTTTCAGAGAACCAGCTCTTAGTTTTATTGATCTTTCCCATTTTTAAAAATTTTCTATTTTGTTTCTGCTCTCATTTTTATTATTTATTTTCTTCTACTGACTTTTTGTTTTGTTTGTTCTTCTTTTTCTAGTTCCTTTAGGTGTATGGTTAGATGTTTATTTGAGATGTTTCTTGTTTCCTGAGGTAGACTTGTGTTTCTATAAACTTTCCTTTTAGAACTGCTTTTGCTGTATCCCATAGATTTTGGATGGTTGTGTTTCCATTTTCATTTGTCTCCGGTATTTTTTGATTTCCTCTTTGGTTTCTTCAGTGACCCATTCGTTCGTTAGTAGCATATTGTTTAGCCTCCACGTGTTTGTATTTTTTGCAGTTTTTTTTTTTCTTGTAGTTGATTTCTAGCCTCATATCATTGTGGTTAGAAAAGATGCTTGCTGTGATTACATTCTTCTTAAGTTTATTGAAATTTGTTTTGTGGTCTAGCATGTGATCTGTTGCAGAGAGTTTTTTTCCCTATCCCTTAAATGTGGGTAATATTCTAGGATTCTGCTCTTGAATCTCTTTTCTTCTAACTCTACATACTCCTCTTAGGTTATGTCATCTATTGGCCTGGATTCAATAATATTGATGATGCCCAATCTGTCTCCAATCCATGTTAGCTCTTGAGCTTCAGGAGCTATTTAGTGGCTTACCAGATATCTCCATATCTCTAGTTAGTTTTCCATAGGAACCTAAATGTTAAGTATGTTCAAATCTGAGCCCCTTATCTATGTTCCTTCACTGTCCTTCCCCTCCACCCATAAAATGTGTCCATCTTCCTGTGTCTGTCATCTTAGTGAATGGAATCACAGTGTGTATTCACTTGTACAATGTAGAAACTAGGGGTTATCCTAGACTTGCTATTCCTTTGCATTCACATTAGTTTGCTAATTCCTAATGGAGACAAGCTGGACTAGAGCATAGCAGAGAAGATAGAGGAAAGTTAATGGATTTGCTTTATATTTTTAAGCCATCATTATTTGCTGAGATATCAGATGTGAAGAACGTGAAGGAAAGAAATGAAGAATGACCTTGGGTTTTGTACTTGAGCAACTGGCTGGCTGCAGTAAATTTTATTTAGATTGAGAAGATGTGAAGATGAATGGGTTTATGGAGCAGAGAAAACTGAGTGTTATGTGTTAGGCATGTTAGGGTTGACATGCCTGTCAGGTTTCCATGGATTTAGGAGTCTGGAGCTGGGTGAGGAGAGATTTATCCTGGAGATGGTTGTTAAAGCCATAGGACTACATAGGACAATGTTAGGTAAAGAAAAGGTGAAATTCTGTGTTAGGATAGGTAATAGAGGAGTGAGTAAACAGAGGCTTAGGCATTATTGAAGGCTTTAAGAGAGAGGTATAAAATATTCTTTTTGAAGAGTAGAAAATCAAACCTAATGGAGAAGTTGTAGTTTGTAGTTTGAGGTTTGTGTTTTGATTTGAAAATAACACCAGTTAGTCTGATTTTATACATTTTTTCCCCAGTATCATTTAGCTATTCAGTATCAGTATGGAATTAGTGGGTAATCAAGTTTAATGAGATTAGGATTTTGCTAGGCTAGTATGACAGAGGATAAGAGGAGAAGGAAGTTAAGGTTGTTTGTAAGGGAGTGATTATAAATAGAGTGGTGCACCATGGAACCCTGACAGTTAAGGGAAGATGTGAGGAATTGAGAGATGTAATTGGTAGTCATATAGGAATGCACTGGATTGATGAGGTGGAAAGATCACTGGAATGGAAAGACTAGAGTAAGTGAGCTGAAAGGGTAGGAAGTCATGATCAGGAATTACGATGTTTGAAGTCAAAATTCAGATAGGAGGCTAAGGATTGAAAAGTCAGAGAGCAGATCTGGATGTTGAAGTCTCTAAGAATGGTACCAAGAAAAGGGGTGGAGAGGAAGACTGGAGAACCAGGAAGCATAAAGTCCTGAGTGAACAAGAAGGGATGACCAAGAAGTTAGTAGATGATGGCTACAATAGGGTAGTGGGTGATACCGTATTTCCTGACCTTCAAAGGAATGTTGTCTCTCACCATCGTCTCTTTACGCTTTTATGTTTCCCTTAATACAAGATAATTTTACTACTTTGAAATGACCATGTTTTATCCTATCTTTACACCTTTGCCTGGAATTCTGTTATAATCCCTTACCCCACCCCACTCTTCCCAGGAAAGTCTCTCATAATATCCATGTTTAGATTTACTTTTTCCTGGAAGCTTTCTCCAGCCAGCTCTGACTTGGCTCAGAAGCCTCCTGTGTTGTCTTGTATCACCTTTGAGAGATTTGTCACACTTCGTTGTATTTACTATTCACTTCTCTGTCTCACCAACTGATAAGAAGCTTCCTAAAGACAGCACTGTTTTGTTTCATTATATCCCCAGTATCAATATCAGTGCCTGGCACATATTTGTTAAATAATAATATTTGGTATTCAGTGTTTAGTAATATTTGTTGATTGAATGAACCTGTAAAAAACAATGTTCCATAAAGAATCAGCCGTAGAGGTTTTACAACCTATGACATAATTGACTGCTTCTTTTGTGGGCAGACCAGCTACTTGGCTTTCTTCAAACTTTACAGATGCTGTGTTACTACTTTTGTATCGTAGTTCATATTCTTAAGTCTGGGATACATAATTTTGACTCTGAGAAGTAGTCACTAGCCACAAGAGATAGCTTGTTAAATATTGAGATATCTGGATTCTCTATTGTTATATTAAAGGATATTTTTGGAGGAAGGGTGTATATTTGAAATTGATGCCCCCAGTTGGCTTCATGGAAAAGTTTTGTGACCCTAAGAAATGCTGGAAGGAAATTACCTGGGGATAGGATGAGGGGCCTAATGTAAAGAACAGTGAAGTGGAATACAAGAGCTGATCTCATTTATCTTCATGGTGACCATCTTGGTTGCTATAACTTTTAGATGACTGTCAATACTTGCCAGTTACCTTTTTTACCCCTGTTAAAAGAAATTATCTTCCAGCTTCCTCACTGCTGAGAGGTACTGTGCCTTAAGTCATATCTTTCTATTCTTTGTTGGTAACTCAAGACTTTTCCTTTAATTATTTTTTAGTCACATTAAAAATTTTACAGCATGTTGGAAAGTTCATGGCTTATAAAACTGGCATCTGCATAATATTGTTGAAATAGAAATGGGTAAGTTAAGAAGATAAACATCTTTAATTTTTTTTTTCTTGGTGCAAGTGGAAATTTAACTTCTTACTATGAATTAAAAATCCAGACAGGAGAGTTTGAGTAAAAATACATCTCCAGTAGTAAATTGACTTGGAAATATTAAGAGATAAGGGAAACACCTTGGCAGTGAGAATAGAAACTTAATTTAAGTGGAAAGGCTCTTTTATGGATTTTATAGTGACATTGGTCCCATTTATTATTAGTTTATCTTTTTCCACCTAATAATTTTAATTCCTGATTAATAAAGAATTAAATAAGAGATAAACTATAGTAAAATATTTTATTGGACTTCTAGGTGTTCAGTTTACCCTTAAGTCTAAATATTAGTGTATAGCAATAACCTACTAAAATAAATAGGAATCAGAAATATATTTAGATCTTTTGGTAGAGGTGCTGTGGTATTTCTGTTAGTTCCTTTTATAAACACAGTGCAGGATCTTTAAATTCTTGTGTGTTAAAGTTAAAAACAAAAATACTTGAGAATATCACACTTAATTTGCTGAAAGGAAATGTTGGGTTTCAAAAACTAGTATTGCGTATGACTCCACTGGATTATAGTGTGAAATTGTATAGTTAAATTTCTGAAAGATCTCTTTAGTAAATTGAATCTGTAAAGTCTCTGTTTAGATCTTTTTTTCTGAAAGCCTCTTTGCCTTTCATTATAAAAGAGCCTGGTACTGCTTTCTGTTTTAAAAATCCAGCTGGAAAATTACAGAGTATGAACATTTGCCCATCGGTTCTTCATTTGGAGAGAACAGAAATAATGTCTTCAAAATGGAGACTGACACTTAAGTGTTTACCCTGTCAGTGGGAGTTATAGCTTATATTCTTTTTTTTTAATTTCTGTAACGACATATAGTATATTTTGGCTTGTGCATGGTGTAGCTGAATTTTAAAATACCATATATATTTTATGTGGTTCTGTGATTGTTCAAATCTTCCAGTGATCTGTTCCTTCCCGAGTCCCTCAGAATTTCTAAAGAAAGGTGTCCTTGGTTCTTGCGTCATTTTGGTTCTGTTAAATTGAAATTCAACATATTTGTGTTGATTCTAATCATAAAAATTGACTCAATATGTCTGAAAGTATCAGTATACTTAAAATTTAATTTTATGTGTATTCTTTTAAAAATAATTAATAGATTTAATTTTATTATAGCTTTATATTTACAGATTAGTTGAGCGGATACATAGTTACATTCATCCACACCTCACCCACCCACCTATGCAGTTTCCCCTTTTATTAACATCTTGCATTAAGTGTGGTATATTTATTACAATTATTGAACCAGTATTGATATATTATTATAGTTCATAGTTTACGTGAAGGTTCACTCTTTGTGTTGTACAGTTTTATGGATTTTGACAGATACCTAATGACGTGTATCCATTACAGTTTCATACGAGAATAGTTTCACCATCCTAAAAATTCCCTGTACTTCACCTGTTCATCACTCTTCACCCAGACCCCTGGCAACCATTGTTGTTTTCACTCTTTCTATGGTTTTGCCTTTCCCAGAATGTCACATAGTTGGACTCATGTAGTATGTAGCTTTTTCAGACCGGTTTCTTTCACTTAGCAGTATGCATTTACGGTTCTTCCATATCTTTTCATGGCTTGATAGCTTTTTATCACTGAATAATACTCCACTGTATGGATATAAAATGCTGAAAGATCTTAGGAATGGGGAAAAGACCTGAGGCGATTCTTTTGTCACAGGCAAGGAAGAGGAGAGGGTAGGAATGGTGTGAGGCTTCTGGCTGACCTTTTCCCATTTCTCTAAATGCCTTTGCAGTTGGGGGAAGGGTAACCATGGATGGGGGGAGTTAAAATGTTTGTTTTCTCTTCCTGAGACTCCTCCTTACCCTATTTACTGCAATAGGTGAGGAAAATATGAACTTCTCATCACAAAATATTTGAGACTGCTGCTGTAGAAAAAATCCTTTTTTCTTCTACCTTTCTGTTTGTGACTTTCCCTCTGCATCCCTCTCCCCCATTCTATTATTTTTCTCACCCTCTATATGTCATTTCTAAAAATATCCCTTCTGAGGCTCTCTTCCCTACATTCTTTGTCATTCTTTTCTGTTTTATCATATGCTCCTTATTTATGCCAAGTGTGAAAATTCATATTCAAATCTAATATACTAAAATGAAAAATGTTGTAGATTATTAAATAGCATTTCCACATAGTGTGCCACACTGGGTGTAATGAACATGAGCACTCATATTCGTGTTGACAGTATTATGGCACAGTGCTTTTAGGCTCTTTTGGCAGTATGTGTTGATGGCCTTAAATGTTCATATTTATACCCTTGATCTCATAATCTCATACCTTAGAATCCATTTGAAAGAAATAGTCTTAAATAATGAAAAGACTATGTATAACATCCTTAATATCTAACAGTAAGGGAGAATGATTATGTGAGCTATTATATAGACATTTAAAATTATGTAGAGCACTGAGAAAGTACATAATTTTGAAAAAATAAAATAAAAATCTGCACCTATAATAGAACTTGGCAGACGTAGATTTAACATCTAAGGTTGGTGAGAGTGTGAATCCCCATAATTTTTTTCAGAGCAATATGGCAATATGTCCATTTTAAATCCACATACGTTTTAACTTAACAATTATGTTTATAGGTTGCCTTACTGATAAACTTTGATATGTGCTAAAATATTTGCAGTGATAATCATTGAAGCATTAATTATACTAAGTCTATCCATGATATTTTCTTAAGTGGTAAGTAGTTTCTCTTCTAGGAATTTACTTGAAGGAAATAATCAAGGCTGTGAATAGATATAAAGCTATGAAATATATATATTTCTCTATTTATAATTCCAAAATAATATTAAAATCCTAAGTGTCCATTAATAGCCGATAAGTTAAATAAATTATATATACCATCAGTGGAAAATTAGGCAGCATTGCACATCATGTTGTCGAAGACTGTGATGGCACATCTTCTATAACACGTACACACTTGAGCACACATACACAGGGCGAAAAAGGAAATACGTACACTAAGCGTTAACTTTTTACCTCTGGGTAGTAAGATACACATGATTTGGTTATTTATTTTCCTTTAATGGCCTAGGACTATATTTATAAAATATAGAAAAACCATGAGTATTTTTTTTAATTAAGAAAAGTAAGTATAAGAAAAGACTTGGAGGAAGGACACCAAAATTTTAAACAGTAGTTGTTTTTTAGTGGTGGGATTAAAGAGAATTTTGTGTGTGTGTATGTATTTTTTCTATATTTTCTTTATTGGGAAAATGAGTATACTCATTTCACCGGAAATAAAGATTTTGTTTTTCAGTTTTGTTAAAAGCCTGATTGATAAGCAACTAATTAACATAGTACCAAGTAACTTTTATACAGTTGACAGACTTTTTTAAAGTTTTACTTTCATTTTTATTTTAGGCCAGAAATATACATACGGGAGAGCTGGCTGCAGTAAAAATTATCAAATTGGAGCCTGGTATGTATTAAAACTCTCAAGACAACTTTTGAACACTTTTCTTGTGCAGTTCATAAATATATCACTTAAAAGCATTTTCCATATTTCCTTCCTTGTTTCCCTTCTTCCAAAAGAGTCTTATGTTGTCATAAAAAGGGTATCTCCTATATGGTTACATTAAATTCCACTGGAGGTTGTTGGTTAAAGATGAATTTGATGCAGTAATTTTGTTGCTGAAGTCTGAAATATGCATATTCAAAAATTGAAAGACACGTTGACAAACAAAAAGTAACGTTAAAATAATGTTAAATTAATTTTCTTTTAAGATGATAGTGAAATATTTGGACTTCAATTTAAGCTTTTATGAGAATGTGATTAGTAAAGTATTCATTGATTTGGGGGAATATTTGGTGAAATTCAGGATAATTATATTTTATATGTCAGCCATTCCCTGGCTGGTTGATAGGTTTAATAATTCTGGTCTTAGCCTAATGCTTATTTTTTTATACTTCTGTCTGTCCGAAGACTGTTTGTTTTAAAACATACTGAGTAACTTGCTTTGAAAATAAAACAACTGTATAAAACCTGAAACTATTTACTTATTTTGATGTCCTAAAAGTTTCTAATGAGAGCAGTAGTAGCTTTCTTTTTTCTCCAATTTCTTTTTTTTTCTTTCTTTCCTCTTTCTTTCTTTCTTTTTACTGTGGTAATGTACACATAACATAAAATTTGCCATCCAAACAATTTTAACGTGTACAGTTCAGTGGTATAAAATACATTCATAATGTGGTGTTACCATCACCACCATCCATGCCAGAATTCTTCTATTTTTATTGTTTTGGAGGACCACCATACTGTTTTCCACAGTGGCTATACAGTTTATATTCCCATCCATACTATACAAGTGTTCCGGTTTCTCCACATCCTTTACCACACTTGTTATTTTTCTGCTTTATTTGTTATAGCAGCCACCCTAATGGAAGTGAGGGGGTATCTCATTGTAGGGGTTTTTTTTGCATTTCCCTAATGATTAGTGATGTTGAGCGTCGTTTCATGTGCATATTGGCCATTTGTGTATCTGCTTTGCAGAAATATCTATTCAGATCCTCTGCCCATTTTTTTTTCACTACTTTATTGGAGTATAAATGCTTTACAAAGTTGTGTTAGTTTCTGCTGTACAACAAAGTGAATCAGTTATATGTATACATATATCCCCATATCCCCTCACTCTTGAGACTTCCTCCCACCCTCCATATCCCATCCCTCTAGGTCATCACAAAGCACCGAGCTGATCTCCCTGTGCTATGCAGCAGCTTCTCGCTAGCCATCCATTTTACATTTGGTAGTGTATATATGTCAATGCTACTCTCTCACTTCATCCCAGCTTCCCCTTCCCTGCTGTGCCCTCAAGTCTGTTCTCTACGTCTGCATCTTTACTCCTGTCCTGCCACTAGGTTCATCAGTACCGCTTTTTAAAATTCCATACATATACGTTAGCATATGTTATTTGTTTTTCTCTTTCTGACTTACTTCACTCTGTATGACAGATTCTAGGTCCATCCACCTCACTACAAATAACTCAACTTGGTTCGTTTTTATGGCTGAGTAATATTCCACTTTATATATGAGCCACATCTTTATCGATTCATCTATTGATGGACATTTAGATTGCTTCCATATCCTGGCTATTGTAAATAGTGCTGAAATGAACATTGTGGTACATGTATCTTTTTAAATTATGGTTTTCTTAGGGTATATGCCCAGTAATGGGATTGCTGGGTCATATGGTAGATCTATTTTTACTTTTTTAAGGAACATCCATACTGTTCTTCATAGTGGCTCTATGAATTTACATTCCCAGCAACAGTGCAAGAGGGTTCCCTTTTCTCCACACCCTCTCCAGCATTTATTGTTGTACATTTTTTGATGATGGCCATTCTGACTGGTGTGAGGTGATACCTCATTTTAGTTTTGATTTGCATTTTTCTAAGGATTGGTGATGTTGAGCATCCTTTCATGTGTCTGTTGGCAATCTGTATATCTTCTTTGGAGAAATGTCTATTTAGGTCTTCTGCCCATTTTTGGACTGGGTTGTCTGTTTTTGTGACATTGAGCTGCATGAGCTGCTTGTATATTTTGGAGGTAAATCCTTTGTCAGTTGCTTCATTTGCAAATATTTTCTCCCATTCTGAGGGTTGTCTTTTCATCTTGTTTATGGTTTCCTTTGCTGTGCAAAAGCTTTGAAGTTTCATTAGGTCCCATTTCTTTATTTTTGTTTTTATTTCCCTTACTCTAGGGGGTGGGTCAAAAAGGATCTTGCTGTGATTTATGTCATACAGTGTTCTGCCTATGTTTTCTCTAAGAGTTTGATAGTGTCTGGCCTTAGATTTAGGTCTTTAATCCATTTTGAGTTTCTTTTTGTGTATGGTGTTAGGAAATATTCTGATTTCATTCTTTTACATGTAGCTGTCCAGTCTTCCCAGCCCCACTTATTAAAGAGGCTGTCTTTTCTCCATTGTATATTCTTGCCTCCTTTGTCAAAGATAAAGTGACCATATGTGCGTGGGTTTATCTCTGGGCTTTCTATCTTGTTCCATTAATCTATATTTCTGTTTTTGTGCCAGTACCATACTGTCTTGATTACTGTAGCTTTGTAGTATAGTCTGAAGTTTGGGAGCCTGATTCCTCCAGCTCTGTTTTTCTTTTTCAAGATTGCTTTGGCTATTCAGGGTCTTTTTGTGTTTCCATACAAATTGTGAAATTTCTTGTTCTAGTTCTGTGAAAAATGCCATTGGTAATTTAATAGGGATTGCACTGAACCTGTAGATTGCTTTGGGTAGTATAGTCCTTTTCACAATATTGATTCTTCCGATCCAGGGGCATGGTATATCTCTCCATCTGTTTATGTTATCTTTGATTTCTTTCATCAGTGTTTTATGAGTACAGGTCTTTTGTCTCCTTAGGTAGGTTTATTCCTAGGTATTTTATTCTTTTTGTTGTGATAGTAATGGGATTGTTTCCTTAATTTCTCTCTCTTATCTTTCGTTGTTAGTGTATAGGAATGCAAGAGATTTCTGTGCAGTAATTTTGTATCCTGCAACCTTACCAAACTCATTGATTAGTTCTAGTAGTTTTCTGGTGGCATCTTCAGGATTTTCTATGTATAGTATCATGTCATCGGCAAACAGTGACAGTTTTACTTCTTCTTTTCCAATTCATTTTCCTTTTATTTCTTTTTCTTGTCTAATTGCTGTGGCTATGACTTCCAGTACTATGTTGAATAATAGTGGCGAGAGTGGACATCCTTGTCTTGTTCCTGATCTTAGAGGAAATGCTTTCAGTTTTTCACCATTGAGAGTGATGTTTACTGTGGGTTTGTCGTATATGGCTTTTATTATGTTGAGTTAGCGTCCCTCTATGCCCACTTTTTGGAGAGTTGTTATCATAAATGTGTGTTGAATTTTGTCAAAAGCTTTTTCTGCATCTATTGAGATGATCATATTGTTTTTATTCTTCAGTTTGTTAATATGGTGTATCACATTGATTGATTTGAGTATATTGAAGAATGCTTGCATTCCTGGGATAAACCCCATTTGATCATGGTGTATGATCCTTTCAATGTGTTGTTGGATTCTATTTGCTAGTATTTTGTTGAGGAATTTTGTATCTAAGTTCATCAGTGATATTGGTCTATAATTTTCTTTTTTTGTGATATCTTTGTCTGGTTTTCGTATCAGGGTTATGGTTGCCTCGTAGAATGAGTTTGGGAATGTTCCTCCCTCTGCAGTTTTTTGGAAAGTTTGAGAAGGATAGGTGTTAGCTCTTCTCTAAACATTTGGTAGAATTCCCCCTTGAAGCCATCTGGTCCAGGACTTTTGTTGAAAGATTTTTAATTGCAGTTTCAATTTCATTACCTGTGATTGGTCTGGTTATATTTTCTAATTCTTTCTGGTTCAGTCTTGGAAGGTTGTACTTTTCCAAGAATTTGTCCATTTCTTTCAGGTTGTCCATTTTTTTGGCATACAGTTTCTTGTAGTAGTCTCTTATGATCTTTTGTACTTTCGCAGTGTCAGTTGTAATCTCTCCCTTTTCATTTCTAATTCTTTTGATTTGAGTCTTCTCCCTTTTTTTCTTGATGAGTCTGGCTAATGGTTTATCAATTTGGTTTATCTTTTCAAAGAACCAGCCTTTAGTTTTATTGATTTTTGCTATTGTTTTCTTTGTTTCTATTTCATTTATTTCTGCTCTCATCTTTATGATTTCTTTCCTTCTACTCATTTTGGATTTTCTTTGTTCTTCTTTTTCTAGTTGCTTTAAGTGTAAAGTTAGATTGTTTATTTGATATTTTTCTTGTTTCTTGATGTGAGCTTGAATTGCTATGAACTTCCCTGTTAGAACTGCTTTTGCTGCATCCCATAGGTTTTGGATTGTCATGTTTTTGTTGTCATTTGTTTCTAGGGTTTTTGTTTTTTTTTTCTGTACGCGGGCCTCTCACTGTTGTGGCCTCTCCCATTGAGGAGCACAGGCTCCGGACGCACAGGCTCAGCGGCCATGGCTCACGGGCCCAGCCGCTCTGTGGCATGTGGGATCTTCCCAGACCGGGGCAAGAACCCATGTTCCCTGCATTGGCAAGTGGACTCTCAACCACTGTGCCACCAGGGAAGCCCTGTTTCTAAGTATTTTTTTATTTCCTCTTTGACTTCTTTACTGATCCCTTGGTTAGTTAGCAGCGCACTGTTTAGCGGCCATGTATTTGTGTTTTTTACTGTTTATTTCCTGTAATTGATTTCTAGTCTCATAGCATTGTGGTTGGAAAAGATGCTTGATACAATTTCAGTTTTCTTAAATTTTCCAAGGTTTGATTTGTGACCCAAAATGTGATCTGTTCTGGAGAACCTTCTGTGTGCACTTGAAAGAAAGTGTGTGTGTGTGTGTGTGTGTGTGTGTGTGTGTGTGTGTGTGTGTGTATGTGTGTGTATACACCCCTACATCTTCTTTATCCATTCAGCTGTTGGTGGACACTTAGGTTGCTTTCATATCTTGCTTACTATAAATGTTCATGTATGAAAGATACATGCACATTGGGGTGGATGAGTGGGAGGTATCTTTTCAAATTAGTGTTTTTGTTTTTTCAGATATATACCCAGGTGTGGAATTGCTGGGTCATATGGTCGTTCTATTTTTAGTTTTTTGAGAAACCTCCCTACTGTTTTCCTCAGTGGCTGCACCAATTTACATTCCCACCAACAGTGTGCATGGTTCCCTTTTCTCCACATCCTTGCCTAACATTTGTTAATTTGTATTCTTTTTGATGATAGCCATTCTGAGAGGTGTGAGGTGATATCTCGTGGTTTTGATTTGCATCTCCCTGATGATTATTGATATTGAGCATCTTTTCATGTGCCTGTTGGCCATCTGCATATCCTTTTTAGAAAAAATGTCTGTGCATTTCTTCTGCCCATTTTTTGATTGGGTTGTTTGCTTTTTTGATGTTCGGTTGTATGAGTTGTTTTTAAATTTTGGATATTAATCCTTTGTCAGTCATATCATTTGAAAATATTTTCTTCCATCTGATAGGTTGTATTTTCGTTTTGTCAGTGGTTTCCCTTGCTGTGCAAAAGCTTTTGAATTTAATTAGGGAGAAAATGGATGCACAGAATGATAAGTTAAAAGTTTTTAACAAAGAGAAAATATAAAGAAGAAACAGATAGATGAAGAATACAATAACTGAATGAAAAATACACTAGAAGGAGTAAACAGTAGAAAAATACACTAGAAGGGATAAACAGTAGAATAAATGATGCAGAGGAATGGATCAGTGAGCTGAAAGACAGAGTAGTGGAAATCACTGCTGCTGAAAGAAAAAGGAATGAAAAGAAATGACCATTTAGGAGACCTCTCGGACAACATCAAGTACATTAATATTCACATTATAGGAGTCTCAAAATATTTGAAGGCACTCTAGTTGAAAGCTTCCCTAACCCAGGAAAGGAAATGGTCACCCAACTCCAGGAAGCAGAGAGTCCCATACAGGATTAACCCAAAGAGGAACACACCAGGACACATTGTAATTAAAATGGCAGAAATTAAAGATAAAGAGGGAATATTAAAAGTGGCAAGGGAAAAGCAGCAAATAACATACAAGGGAACTCCCATAAGGCTATCAGTTAATGTTTCAGCAGAAAGTCCTCAGCCAGAAAGTAGTAGCATGATGTGTTTAAAGTGATGAAAGGGAAGAAAATACAACCAAGAATACTGTATCCAGCAAGGCTCTCATTCACATTTGATGGAGAAATCAAAAGCTTTACAGACAAGCAGAAGCTAAAAGAGTTCAGCACCACCAAACCAGCTTTCCAATAAATGTTAAAGGAACTTGTCTACGCAAAAAAGAAAAGGCTGCAACTAGAAACAATATTACAAAATGAAAAAGCTCACTGATAAAGGCAAACACATAGTAAAGATAGGAAATCATCCATACACAAAGCTAGTAGGGAGGTTAAAAGACAAAAGTAATAAAACCATCACATCCACAGTAAACAGTTAAGGGATTCACAAAACAATTAAATGTAAAATATGATATTAAAGACAGTAATCATGAGAGGAGGAGAGTACAAATGCAGGGTTTTTTTAATGCATTTGAAATTAAGAAATTGGCAACTTAAAACAATATTTTATATATATAGACTGCTATACAAAAACTACATGGTAACCGCAAACCAAAAATCTTCAATAGATATACATACAAAAAAGAAAAAGGAATCCAAACACTAAAGATAGTCATCAAATCACAAGAGAAGAGAAGAAAGAAAGGAAAAAAAAGACCTACAAAAACAAATCCAAAACAATTAACAAAGTGGCACTAAGAACATATATATCAATAATTACCTTAAATAAACAGACTAAATTCTCCAACCAAAAGACATAGACTGGCTGAATGGATACAAAAACAAGACCCATATATATGCGCCTACAAGAGACTCACTTCAGATCTAGAGACACATAAAGACTGAAAGTGAGGGGATGGAATAAGTTATTCCATGTAAATGGAAATCGAAAGAAAGCCAGAGTAGCAATACTTATGTCATACAAAATAGACTTTAAATTAAAGATTGTTACAAGAGACAAAGAAGGACACTACATAATGATCAAGGGATCAGTCCAAGAAGATATAACAATTGTAAATATATATGCACTCAACATAGGAGAACTTAAATATATAAGGCAGATATTAGCAGACATAAAAGGAGAAATCAACAGTGACACAATAATAGCAGGGGACTTTAAGCCCCCCACTTACATCAATGGACAGATCATCCAGATAGAAAATCAATAAGGAAACAACAGGCCTTCCATGACACATTAGACCAAATGGTCTTAATTGATACATAGAGAGCATTTCATCCAGAAGCAGCAGAATACACATTCTAGTGCACATGGAACATCCTCCAGGATAGAACACATGCTAGGCCACAAAACAAGCCTCAGTAAATTTAAGAAAATTGAAATCATATCAAGCATCTTTTCCAACCACAACGCTATGAGACTAGTAATCAACTTTAAGAAAAAAACTGCGAAAAACACAAACACGTGGGGGCTAAACAATATGCTACTAAACAACCAGTGGAACACTGAAGAAACCAAAGAGGAAATTTAAAAGGTACCTAGAGACATATAAAAATGAAAACAGGATGATCCAAAACCCATGGGATGCAGCAAAAGCAGTTCTAAGAGGGAAGTTTCTTATTGATTTTTAGATGCTGTTTACACTTTGCAAATAATGACTTTTCATGTGTTTTAAAAGTTTTCTTCAGTTTGTCTTCTATCTTTGTACTCTGCTTATGGTACTTTTCTGTGTGGAAGGTATTTTTTCCCTCCTAGGTAAATTTGGTGGTTCTCTTTCTCTATTCCTCTCTTCCTCATACTTAAGCTTTTTGTACTGGTCAACTCTAAAGATATTTAACTGCAATTTCTTCAAGTTTTTTCCCCCTTCCAACATTTAAATATTTGCTCCATCAGGGACAGTTTTGTTCTAAGATGTGATGGAGATCTTTGCTCTGTTCTTTTTCAAATGGCTAGACAGTTTTCCAAAGCTGTTTATTCACAGGTTTGAAATGCCTCACTTGTCATGAACTGAATTTCCATGTAAGTATGAGTTTTGTTTTCTGTTTCAGTGATTCTTTTCCCCCTCCCATTCGTACTTCAGGATTATCCTGTTTTTGACTACTCTGACTTTTCATTGCATTTTATAATCTTCATTGCTTTTATTTTTCAGTTATTTCCTTTCTGTTATAATAATTTTCTCCCAGGAGAACTTTAAAATCATTTTTATCAAAGTAAACAAAAAGCTTGTGAGAATAATTTAGAAGACTTAGCATTTGACAGTAGTAAGGATTTTTTCTTATTTAGGTCTTCAGGAAAATATTATAGCTTTTGCCACAGGCCTTCATGTTTATGGTGATTTCTTGCTACTGTGAATGGCATTTTTCCTCCTCTTATACTTTCTAGTTGGTTACTGTTGATACTTATGTATCATTGATTTTATTGGATTTATTTTCTCTGTGACAGTCTTACAGAATTCATATTTTTTCTGATAGAATTGTTATTTTTAGTGTTCTTTGATGCTCTTTTTGCTTTGAATATAACTTTGTCAAACATTGCTATTGCCAACCCTCCTTTCTTTTTGTTTATATTTGGGTAGCATATAACAAATGGATAATGCTGTTATATTTGGGCCTATCATTTTACTTTAATCCTTTCTGGATCATTGGTTTTTAGGGTTTGTCTTGTAAGTAATTGTATTGAAATTTTATTTTACAACCCAGTTTGAATCTTTCTCCTTTTAATAGATAGGTCAGTCACTTTATTATTGGTTAGTGAGATGATTAATCACCTGTTACTGTGGGGTTTTTTTAATGTTTTTTGAAGGTTTTAAACAAAAAATGGTTAGAGATTTCTTTTATTTTTATTGCTGATAATTTGAAAGATACACAATCTGTAGTTTTATCAGAGGATGGCTTCTAAGACTTTGAATAATATACTTAAATTTGTGTTTTTAACTTACCAACTTAAGAAATGAAACAGGCATTAACTTCCTAGGCTTAAAGATGTTGAACTTTATACTCCTGCCTCTTCATCTCCCAGTTTTCAGATGTTTGTTAGTTTATTTGGAGGTTTTAGTCTGAGAATTTTTTGATTATACTGGGGCATGAGTGTGCATTTAATCTGCGTCTTTTTTTTATAAAATACCAATTATTTAGACTTAGTTTTATATTTAAACAGATTCACTGCCGACTGTTTGTCCTTTCATTCCGTGACCTTGTCATTTTGAATGACTTATTTTGTATCAGTTGTTGATAAGTTGGATCATATCATCACATTGATTTTCCTATGAATATCAGGAATAATATAATTTTGAACCACAAGTTAATTGTTCTTCTCAAACTTGCTCTTCCCTCGGTCTTCCCCATTTTGCTAAGCAGTTAGCCAAGCCAAAAATGTAGGCATTGTCCTTGATTTCTCTTTCATTTGCACTCCAGAGTCAGTCTGTCAGCAAGTTCCTTCAACTCAACCTCCAAAACATATCCTGAATCCATCTACTTTTCCTAATTGCCATCTTTACCCTCTCGTCTCCCTGTTTCTTCTCCCAGACCTCCCATCTGCCACCGTCTAGTTTCCACAAAGCCACCGGAATGATCTTTTTAAAACACAAATCTGATTGTAGTGCTCTCCTGCTTAAAACCTTTGTGGAGCTTCCAAATTCCACTTAGAATAATATTCAAATTTTCAACCTTGCTTATAAAACCCTATGTGATTGGCCCTACTTCTCTGAACTCATTGTGTATCTTTTTCCCTTCTGTACTCCTCTCTTCTTTTTTCTTCTTATTTAACCAGTCCAAGATCAAACTGGCTCTTGTATTCTGCCTAAAGTACTGTTTTTCACAATCTTTGCCCAGAAGACCTCCTGGTCATTCAGATTTCAGCTTAAATGTTATATATATCCTTGTAAAGACCCATTTCTGACTACCTAATTTAAAGTAGTCACCTAGGCCCTTGTTATTTTAGTTCTCTGCCTAGGACATGTGACTGCCTGACACTTTTCTTATTTATTTGTATTTGTTTGTTTAATGTCTGTCTCTCCTAGAATGTAAGAACCATGAGAATAGTAATATGTCTTTACTGTTATATTTCATCACCTGAAACAGTTTAGGCACATAGTGGGCATTCAATAAATATCTTTGTACAAAGGAACATTATAAATGTCTTTCTGTTGCCTTTGAATGAGAATGACCAGTTGACTAGATGTAGAATTAGTACATCATGCATTCTTCTGTCCTCAAAAAATCTGTAGACGTTTTCTTCTTTGAATATTGTTAGAGAAAACTGTAAGACTTGCCTGCTGTTTTTCCTCTTGTAGGTGACTTGCTGCTTCTGCCCTATTGTCTGTGGCAATAATACTGCATATCCTCTCTAATCTGTGATGTTCAGAAAATAAGGTCTTAGTATTTATTACATCTTTAGATTTCAATTCACCCTTAATAGTAATTGTGATTTTAGTAAATTTAGTAAATAACTATAAAATTAGTCACCTGAGAAATAAGTTTTTCTTATGCTTTAAATATATATACATTTTTTTAGTAAATAGTTTCATTTATTTTCATAATCTATGTTTTAGAATTTGAGAAATTGGTCTTTGTGACAGTGATTTTATTCATTTGGGTTGTTTCATTACATTTTATTCATGGATTTGTTTTGTTTTGTGTCTTAAAAAATGTTTTCTGTATTGATAGTAGGTTTTTATACTATTTTTTTTCTTTTTTAGCATTTTCAGAAAAGCCAAAGCAGATGGTGGTTTTCACGTTTTTGAAACAGAGTTAGGGGAGTTTTTATGTCAAAAATATGATGGTATAGTAATGAATTTTGTCAACATTCAGTTCAGATACCTCAAATAATTCTGGAGACAGCTGTATTTCAGAAATGAATTCTTGACTGTACTCAGCAGCTTTTTAAAAAATTGCACTAAAGCCAGTATAATGCAAAAGTGCTTCCTTGTATTTATTTAACAGATGAGCTGGTTTAGAATTTTATTTAGACATGAGAAGATAATCATTTGCCAATATGACGTAGAATATTACAATATTACAGATTTACTGACTTGTTCCTGGTAATTTAATTTTATAATATTATATTTAAAATTTCACTGAAACAGATTGCTTTTGAGACTCTTCTAATATTTATAAAATTCCTAAAGTGAACCTAGGTTTAGGAGCAAAAATAGATTAGCACAGAGAACTGTTTTTTTAATTAACCACAAAAATAATTGATAAAGAAAATGAGTGGGTATTCTTCCCTATATTTGTTGCCATTTGTATATATACACAAGCAAATTATTATTTTCAAGAGTGATTTAACCATTTCTCTATCTCATTTTTATAGTATATACTTATTAATATAGGTACCATTTTATAAATGGTGACATTTAAATAAAGTTTGACTTACTAGTGAGTAGTATTGAAAATAAACAATACCAATGATACCATTTTGAGTTTTGTTATCTCTTTGGTCAGGCATCAGGACTGCCCTATAAAAGTAGGCAGATATTATGATGATGCGTGTCACCATGTTTTCCTGTCTGTGTCTGAATTTCAGCCTACCCTCTAACTCATTTTACAGATGCTGCTTTTGCTCAACAAGTCTGTAGCTAGTGCCAGCCGACAGCCAGAACAAGATCAAGCTTTCCTGGGAAAGCTGATCATCAGAATCCTAATTTGCCTTCCCATCTCTTCTCTCCTCCCATTATCCCCTTATTATGGTGGAACTACATGACAGTACTTTTAAATTTTGCAAATTGTCATTTGTTTAAAACTGTGAGCCTTGCATACAGGGATGGAACTTAATAAAATCATTGCCCAGGGTGATTAATGCAATACTTTTTTTGTTTGCTTGTTTGTTTTTTAAAGTGCTAAATTGGAAATATTCATGAAATAGTCCAATATTCATGAAATAGTCCAATAGTCCAAATATTGATGAAATATTTTATTTTTAAATAAAATAACAAGTTAAATGTATTTTACTAGATTAATCAGTTTTCAGAGTAAGTGGGAATCTTTAAAAATCTTTCAATAGGTGTTTAAAACTTTTTTCAGTTTTACATTATGATATCTCATCTTATTTCCTGGAAGTATAAACGGAGAAAGTAGAGTAAAGTTTTTTAAAGTCAGAAAGTATATAAAGATATAAACAGCAATTAATTTGCCTTGTTAATGTTCTTGAAACAATTCCCAAAGTAGGAGGTTTAGCCAAATAGGACAAATGTCAGTTATGCTGATTAAGTGGTATGTTCCTGCTTTTCAGTATTTACTTCTATTTTAATGTGTTCGTTTTTTTCTTTTTAATAAATTTATTTTTGGCTGTGTTGGGTTTTTGTTGCTGCACACGGGCTTGCTCTAGTTGCAGCAAGTGGGGGCTACTCTTTGTTGCGGTGCGTGGGCTTCTCATTGCGGTGGCTTCTCTTGTTGTGGAGCACAGGCTCTAGGTGTGTGGGCTTCAGTAGTTGTGGCACACAGGCTCAGTAGTTGTGGCTTGCGGGCTCTAGAGTGCAGGCTCAGTAGTTGTGGCGCACGAGCTTAGTTGCTCCGTAGCATGTGGGATCTTCCTGGACTGGGGCTGGAACCTGTGTCCCTCCATTGGCCAGGTGGATTCTCAACCACTGCGCCACCAGGGAAATAATAGATGCAGAAAACTAATAAAGGCTAAGTAGACATTTTCTGCCATTTAATAGGTAAAAATCACTTGTAATGCTAGAGTACTCTGTTTCCCTTAGATTCCAATTTCCTTCTGAACACAAGATAAAATAGAAGTGAAGATACTTTTTGCTACAATATATAGAAAAGGTGAACTTCAATGTCGGATTCTAATTTAGAATCGATAAATAGATATTTAATCGAATTTAAAACTGAGAAGGATTTTCTGTCTAGGTGAGTTTTTGGAATCTAAGATAGGCATTCCAGAGAAAATGTTTTGTTAGAAATGACTTTTATTTATATTTCATATTTATTTTTCTCAATGGAAAACATTCATGAATATTTCCTTATTTGCAACCAAAACAGTCAAATTGACAAGTTGCCACCACTATATTTTTCATGGACATTTGAAAATTAACTGACAGAATATTTAGAATTGGACTAATTAATTTTCTGAAGATAATACTGACAATTTATTAGGGTACAGTAAAATCAGTTTTCACTTCAGAATCTATTTTTAACATTGATTTTATTTCATAAACTTCACAAGTGTATTTAATACTTAGTGCAGAAATCTTTTCCCAGTGCTTGATATTGTAAATATATATATTTTTATAAATAGAAATCCATTTTAAATTTATTTTATTTATTTTATCTGTGGCTGCATTGGGTCTTTGTTGCTGCACGCAGGGTTTCTCTAGTTGTGTGGAGCTGGGGCTACTCTTCGTTGTGGTGCACAGGCTTCTTATTGCGGTAGCTTCTTTTGTTGCAGAGCACGGGCTCTAGGCACGCGGGCTCAGTAGTTGTGGCTCAAGGCCTCTAGAGAGCGGGCTCAGTAGTTGTGGAACACGGGCTTAGTTGCTCCATGGCATGTGCGATCTTCCCACACCAGGTCTCAACCCGTGTCCCCTGCATTAGCAGGCGGATTCTTAACCACTGTGCCACCAGGGAAGCCTGACATTGCAAATATTAATTAAAAGATCTACTTCTTGCATTGTAGTTTTGCTATATATATTTTTATATATATTTTTTGGAGTATAATTGCTTTACAATGTTGTGTTAGTTTCTGCTGTGCAACAAAGTGAATCAGCTATATGCATACATATATCCCCTCCCTCTTGGACCTCCCTGCCATCCACCGCCCCCATCCCACCCATCTGGGTCATCACAGAGCACCGAGCTGAGCTCCCTGTACTATACCACAGATTTCCACTAGCTATCTGTTTTACACATGGTAGTGTATTTATGTCAAACCTAATCTCTCAGTTCATCTCACCCTCCCCTTCCCCTGCTGTGTCTACACGTCCAATTCTCTACATCTGCATCTCTATTGCTGCCCTGGAAATAGGTTCATCTGTACTATTTTTCTAGATTCCACATATATGCGTTGATATACGATATTTGTTTTTCTCTTTCTGACTTACTTCACTCTATGACAGACTCAGGGTCCATCCACATTACTACAGATGACCCAATTTTGTTCCTTTTTATGGCTGAGTAATAGTCCATTGTATATATGTAACACATCTACTTTATTCATCTGTTGATGGACATTTAGGTTGTTTCCATGACCTGGCTATTGTAAATAGTGCTGGAGTGAACATTGGGGTACATGTGTCTTTTTGAATAATGGTTTTCTCAGGTATATGCCCAGTAGTGGTATTGCCAGGGCTATATATTTTTTTAAAGAGTATTTTTTTAAGCTTAAATATTCAACCATAGTGAAATGGTTAAATAAATCTGTATTTACATAATTTGAAATTATTTTATATTACAGCAAAAAACATAAGCTTTACCATCTTGACCATTTTTAAGCAAATGGCTCAGTAGTGTTAAGTATATTTACACTGTTGTGAAAGAGATCTCCAGAAAGTTTTCATCTTGCAGAGCTGAAATTTCACATCCATTAAACAACTGTTCCTCTTTGAACCCTCCCCCCAGCGCCTGGTAACCACAATGTACTTTCCATGTTTCTAAATTTGACTGCTTTAAATACCTCATATAAGTGGCTCATATATATTTGCCCTTTTCTGAGTGGCTTGTTTCACTTAGCGTAATGTCCTCAAGGTTTATCCATGTTGTAGCATGTTACAGGATTTCCTTCCTTTTTTAAGGCTACATGGTATTCCATTGTATGTGTATACCACATTTGATTTCTCAATTTCTCTGTTGATGAACATTTGAGTTGCTTCTTGACTATTGTGAATAGTGCTGCTAGGAATATATATATTCATAATGCCCACTTACATGGGCATGCAAATATTTCTTTGAGATCCTCTTTCAGTTCTTTTGAATATATACCTAAAAATAGGATTACTGGATCGTATGATAGTTCTATTTTTGATTTTTTGAGGAACTGCCAGACTGTTTTCCATAGTGGTTGCACCATTTTATAATACCACCAACAGTGTGTCAGTGTTCCAACTTCTCCACATCCCTAACACTTGTTCTCTCTCTCTTTTTTTTTTTTTTTTGCGGTACGCGGACCTCTCACTGTTGTGGCCTCTCCCATTGTGGAGCACAGGCTCCGGACGCGCACACTCAGCGGCCATGGCTCACAGGCCCAGTCGCTCTGCGGCATGTGGGATCTTCCTGGACCGGGGCATGAACCCGTGTCCCCTGCATCGGCAGGCAGACTCTCAACCACCGTGCCACCAGGGAAACCCTCTCTTTTTTTTTGATAGTAGCTTTCCTAATGGGTGTATCTCATTGTGGTTTTGATTTGCATTTCTCTGATGATCAGTAATGTTGAGCATCTTTTTATGTATTTGTTAGCCATTTGTATACCCTCTTTGGAGAAATGTCTTTTTACATCCTTCGCTTATTTTTTAATCAGGTTATTTGTTGTTGAGTTGTAGTAATTCTTTACGTATTCTGGATATTAACCCATTATCAGATACATGGTTTGCGAATATTTTCTCCCATTTCATAGGGTGCTTTTTCACTCTTTTGATTGTGTCCTTTGATGAACAAAAATTTTTAAGTTTGATGTAGTCCCATTTATCTATTTTTGCTTTTGTTGCCTCTGCTTTTGGTGTCATATCCAATAAATCATTGCCAAATCCAGTGTCATGAAGCTTTCCGTCTTTGTTTTCTTCTAGGAGTTTTATAATTTTGAGTCTTACATTTAGACCTTTAATCCATTTTGAGTTAAATTTTGTTTATAGTGTAAGATGAAGATCTAACTTCATTCTCTTGTGTGAGGATATTCAGTTTTCCCAACACTTTTTGTTGAAATGACTGTCTTTTCTTCATTGAATGGTCTCGACACCCTTGTTGAAAATGATATATATGTGGGTTTATTTCTGGGCTCTGTGTTCTGTTCCATTGGTCTGTATGTCTGTCTGTAAGCCAGTAGCACACCATTTTGATTACTGTAGCTTTGTATTATGTTTTGAAATCAGAAGGTGTGCGTCCCCCAACTTTATTCCTCTTTTCAAAATGGCTTTAACTGTTTGGGTTCCCTTGAAATTCCATATGAATTTTAGGATGATTTTTTTCTATTTCTAAAAAAATGCCATTGGGATTTTGATAGAGATTGTGTTGAGTCTGTAGATTACTTTGGATAGTATGGACATTTTAACAATATTAAGTCTTTTAATCTGTGAACCTGGGCTATCTTTCTGTTATTTGTTTCTTTTTAAATTTCTTTCAGCAATGTTTTGTAGTTTTCAGTGTAAAAGTCTTTTACCTCTTCAGTTGAGTTCGTTTCTAAGTATTTGTTTTATCCTATTGTAAATGGAATTGTTTTCTTAATGTCCTTTCTGATTATTCATTGTTAGTGTATAGAAATGCAACCGATTTTTTTGCACTGATTTTGTATTTTACAATCGACCCTTGAACAATGCAGGGGTTAGGGGTACCGACACCCTGTGCAATCAGAAATCCAAGTATAACTTTCAGCTCCCCCAAAAGCTAACTACTAATGGCCTACTGTTGACCAGAAGCCTTACTAATAACATAAACAGTTGATTAACACATATTTATATGTTACATGTATTATATACTGTATCCTTAAAATAAAGTAAGCTAGAGAAAAGAAAATGTTATTAAGAAAATCATAAGGTGCTGTACACCTGAAACTATCACAACATTGGTAATCAGCTACTCCAATATAAAATAAAAAGTTAAAAAAGTTAAAAAATTAAAAATAAAATGCACATTCCGATAGAAAATCATAAGGAAAAGAAAATATATTTATAGTATTGTACCATATTTATCTATACTATAAGTTTACATCATCTGTTTACAAGATGAATTGTCATCCATAATGACATCAATATTCTCTTTTGTGGTACAAAACACTGCAGATGTTTTATGTATTTCTAACCCTAGACATAAAAAATGAAAAGATAATGTGAGAAAGAGTTTCATCTTTATTTACAGGTATAACAATTCATGCATTGATAGTGAAGAAACAGCAATAAGATTGCTTTATGGTAGCCTAGTGTAATCAATACAGTTGCTTCATAGTAGCCTAGCCTATACACTGATGAGTGAATCATAAAATTTTTATAGCAGACAGTATTAAGGTTATGTAATACAGTCTTAAAAACATTGTTATATTTTTTAATAAAAAACACTTACCTATGATAATAAGCTGATATGTACTTTCTCCATTTATGAGGGAGAGAGGCACAGGGTACAGTAGTGTAATTCTTTGAAAGCAAAGTTATAAAATAGTAAGAAAACTAACACATTGTTAATTTTATGTTAAGTATCACTTATGCCTTTGTAAGTAGACCCACATAGTTCAACAACCTGTGTTGTTCGGGGGTCGACTGTACAGTTTTGCTGAATTTGTTTATTCTAACAGGTTTTTTGGTGGAATCTTTAGAGTATTCTACATAATAAGATATGTCATCTGCAAACATAATTTTACTTACTCCTTTCCAATTTGGATGCCTTTTAAATGATTTTTACTTCTGATGAAGTAATATTTGAAGAAAGAAATGGATATAGTGAGGGAGCAGGTCAAATGGATACCTAAGAGAACAGCATTCCAGGCACTGGGAACAGCAAGGATAAAAGCTTTAAAGCAGGAGTGTGTCTGGCATGCTTGAAAATAAAAAGCGCAGTGTTTCTAAACAACCAGAAGGGTGGCAGAAGATAAGATCAGAGAGGAAGTAGAAGGCCAGATCAGATATGGCCTTTTCAGCCATCGAAAGGACCTTGGATTTTATTCTGAGCAAGACGGCAAACCTTTGAGAGTTGTGAGCCACAGAGTGTAGTATCTTACCTTAGTATCAGAACGATTGCTCTGGTTGCTGTGTTAAAAACAGGTTCAGGGCTTCCCTGGTGGCGCAGTGGTTGAGAGTCTGCCTGCCGATGCAGGGGACGCGGGTTTGTGCCCCGATCCGGGAGGATCCCGCATGCCGCGGAGCGGCTGGGCCCATGAGCCATGGCCGCTGAGCCTGCGCGTCCGGAGCCTGCGCGTCCGGAGCCTGTGCTCCGCAACGGGAGAGGCCACAACAGTGAGAGGCCCGCGTACCGCAAACAAACAAACAAACAAACAAACAAAAAACAGATTCAACGTAGTGTACGGAGTGGGAGGGAGAAAATAGAGGAAGTTGATATCAAGGTCTAAAGCAGGAATATCATGACCATAATTCATGCTAGAGTTCAAGTGGCTTAGACCAAGGTGGCAGCAAAGGTGTTGAGAAATGGAGTCTGGATATACTGTCATCCCTTGGTATCCATGGGGAACTGGTTCCAGGACCCCCTTAATTTTATGTAATAGTTAATAATAGTTAAAAAGTACTTTTTAGCTGTCCTAAGGAGTTTGTTTTGTATTCCTCATGATATAAGCAACAACATATAGCTTTACTCAATTCTCCATTTTCAGAATTGACATGTTAAAAGCTATAGTATAAAATAATTGATTAGATTTCTCTTTTTAATTGCTCAATAGCCAGTTACCTTATCTAAATTTACTATTGCTGGAAAAAATAAACACAAAGTGATGGATTTAAATTTTTCTAATCTTCTGAAATACACCAGTGCAGTAGAAGTGATAATAACAACAGACACGTATGTGGTACTTATATATATCTTAGAAATATTAACTTAATTCTCAAAGTAATTCTCTGTGATTTTATTATATCCTCATTTGTAGATGAGGAAACTGAGACACAAAGCAGTTGAGTGTTTTGGAATTAAGTAAGGAATAATGAAATGCTAAAACCTGGAGAAATGGCCAAGGTATTGAGGCAGGCTTAAATCTTGAGGAAACTGTTTACAACCAAATAAAATTGTGATTTGCCTTTTAGATCCTTCACATAGGGCATAAAGGATAGGAGACAAAGTCTAAGACCCATCCTAGGTGAAAAGTCACTACCCTACAAAAAGCTGGACCACCCCCAGAGGCCTTTTACGTGGGAAAACTAGGAATAAATTAGCCCATCCCCCAACCAGGGACTACACAAAGTAATGCTTGTCTTCAATTGCAGTCACGCTATTTGTTTGGCTTTAAAAACATTGGCTTTTTAGTAGCAAATATCTCCTAGGGTAGCACATCCAACCATCTAGCAGAAGCTAATGTAATCTCTCACCTTTAACTCGCGCTTCAAAGAACTCACATAGATAAAATTCTAAGCAATAAGAGCTCGGAGTCAAAAATTGCAGAAGACACCAGGTGCCTTGAGTAAGAGTCAGCAGAAACAACAACAGAACAGAATCATGAAGACATCAGATTTTGGAATTACATACTCTATATATGACAAAATTAGATAAATAAAAGAGTGATTTGAAGCTATGAGTGAAAGGTAATAAACAAAAGAAAGAAGCAGATTTGAAATATCTATGCAGATTGGCCTTCTAGGTATGAAAAATAATTATAGATTAAAAATTCCGTAGATATAGCAAGTTAAATGTTGTTAACTTGGGCAAAGCCAATATTTGAAGAATTTATGTTGAAAAATTTTCCAAAACTGATAGAAAATACCAGATATTTAAGAATTCCAGCCAGAATTAATAGAAAGAAATGTGCATGTGCATATGTCATAGTGAAACAGCAGAATACTACAGACAGAAGACCTTGAAATCAAGTAGAGAAGGATGACATTACAGAGAAGGACTATTAAGACTAACAGTGATTTAAAAAGCCATGAAGGAAGAAGGCAGTGGATATCTTCAAAGAGTTGAAAGAGGACTATCAATGAAAATATTTTTCAATAATAAAGGCAAAGTAAAGGCATTTTCAGACAGAAACCAGTGTTTTGGCACAAGTAGACACTCACTAAGGAAATTCTAAAAGATAAACATTAAGCAGAAGGAATATGATCCCATTGGTAAGTCTAAGATGCAAAAAGGAAGAGCAAAGAAAATGATATATTGGGTTGACCAAAAAAAGTGCCTTTGGTTTTTAAGTTAAAAAAAAAAAAAGCCACGTTTTTCATTTTCACCAAGAACTTTATTGAACAACATATTCACCCTTTTGTTCCACTACCTTCTGCCACTTTTCAGGCAACTTCATAATTCCATCTTCCCAAAACTTTTATCTTTTTGAGTAAAGAACTATTACAGGTGCCTTTTACAGTCTTCCAGAGAGCTGACATTTTTTCCAGAGAATTTTGTGAAGACCGAAATAAATGGAAATACAAAGGTGCAATGTCTGGTGAGTATGGTGGTTGAATCAGAACTTCCCAGCCAAGCTGTAACAGTTTTTGCCTGGTCATCAAAAGACATGCGGTCTTGCGTTATCCTGATGGAAGATTGTGTGTTTTCTGTTGACTACTTCTGGACGCCTTTTGTCACGTGGTCTAATGGGGAGCAGTACTCGTTGGAATTAATCATTTGGTTTTCTGGAAGGAGCTCATAATAGAGGACTCCCTTCCAATCCCACCATATACACAACATCACCTTCTTTGGATGAAGACCAGCCATTAGTGTGGTTGGTGGTGGTTCATTTTGCTTGCCTCACGATCTTTTCCGTTCCACATGGTTGTACAGTATCCACTTTTCATTGCCCATCACAATTTGTTTTAAAAATGGAACGTTTTACTAATGTTTCAGTAGAGAATCTCATGTGGAAATATAGTCAACAGGGTTTGTTTTGCTTAACTTATGTGGAACCCAAACATAAAAGAGATTAACATAACCAAGCAGGTGCTAATGATTTTCAACAATTGATTTGGATATTTTGAGTATGTCAGCTGTCTCCCATGTGGTATAACATTGATCTCAATTAATGTCTTGATTTGATTGCTGTCACCCTCAGTTGGTCTACCCGACGGTGGAGCATTCTCCAGCTCTCCAGCACTAAACTTCATAAACCAGTTTTTTTTTAAACATCTTTATTGGAGTATAATTGCTTTACAATGGTGTGTTAGCTTCTGCTTTATAACAGAGTGAATCAGCTATACATATACATACGTATCCCCGTATCTCCTCCCTCTTGCGTCTCCCTCCCACCCTCCCTATCGCACCCCTCTAGGTGGTCACAAAGCACCGAGCTGATCTCCCAGTGCTCTGCGGCTGCGTCCCAAGAGCTATCTATTTTACATTTGGTAGTATATATAAGTCCATATCACTCTCTCACTTTGTCCCAGCATACCCTTCCCCTTCCCCGTGTCTTCAAGTCCATTCTCTACGTCTGCCTCTTTATTCCTGTCCTGCCCCTAGGTCCTTCAGAACCATTTTTTTTTTTAGATTCCATATATATGTGTTAGCATATGGTGTTTCTTTTTCTCTTTCTGACTTACTTCACTCTGCATGACAGACTCTAGGTCCATCCACATCACTACAAATAACTCAATTTCATTTCTTCTTATGGCTGAGTAATATTTCATTGTCTATATGTGCCACATCTTATTTATCCATTCATCTGTCGCTGGACACATAGGTTGCTTCCATGTTCTGGCTATTGTAAAGAGAGCTGCAATGAACATTGTGGTACATGACTCTTTTTGAATTATGGTTTTCTCAGGATATACGCCCAGTAGTGGGATTGCTGGGTCGTATGGTAATTCTATTTTTAGTTTTTTAAGTAACCTTCATACTGTTCTCCATAGTGGATGTATCAACTTACATTCCCACCAACAGTGCAAGAGGGTTCCCTTTTCTCCACACTCTCTCCAGCATTTATTGTTTGTACATTTTTTGATGATGGCCATTCTGACTGGTGTGAGGTGATATCTCATTGTAGTGTTTTGGTTTTTTTAAATTTATTTATATTTATTTTTGGCTGCATTGGGTCTTCATTGCTGCGCACAGGCCCTCCCTAGTTGTGGTGAGCGGGGGCTACTCTTCGCTGCGGTGCAACGGCCTCTCTCACTGCAGTGGCTTCTCTTGTTGCGGAGCACAGGCTCCAGGCGTGCAGGCCTCAGCAGTTGCGGCACATGGGCTCAGTAGTTGTGGCTCGCGGGCTCCAGAGCACAGGCTCAGCAGTTGTGGCGCACGGGCCCCGCTGCTCTGCGGCATGTGGGATCCTCCCGGACCAGGGCTCAAACCTGTGTCCCCTGCATTGGCAGGCGGACACCCAACCACGGTACCACCAGGGAAGCCCCTCATTGTAGTTTCGATTTGCATTTCTCTAAGTATTAGTGATGTTGAGCATCCTTTCCTGTGTTTGTTGGCAATCTGTATATCTTCTTTGGAGAAATGTCTATTTAGGTCTTCTGCCCATTTTTGGACTGGGTTGTCTGTTTTTGTGACATTGAGCTGCATGAGCTGCTTGTATATTTTGGAGGTTAATTTTTTGTCAGTTGCTTCGTTTGCAACTATTTTCTCCCATTCTGAGGGTTGTCTTTTCGTCTTGTTTATGGTTTCCTTTACTGTGCAAAAGCTTTGAAGTTTCATTAGGTCATTTGTTTGTTTTTATTTCCCTTACTCTAGGAGGTGGGTCAAAAAGGATCTTGCTGTGATTTATGTCATACAGTGTTCTGCCTATGTTTTCCTCTAAGAGTTTGATAGTGTCTGGCCTTACATTTAGGTCTTTAATCCATTTGGAGTTTCTTTTTATGTATGGTGTTAAGGAGGGTTCTAATTTTATTCTTTTACATGTAGCTGTCCAGTTTTCCCAGCCCCACTTATTGAAGAGGTGGTCTTTTCTCCATTTTATATTCTTGCCTTCTTTATTGAAAATAAGGTGACCATATGTGCGTGGGTTTATCTCTGGGCTTTCTATCCTGTTCCATTAATCTATATTTCCATTTTTGTGCCAGTACCATACTGTCTTGATTACTGTAGCTTTGTAGTGTAGTCTGAAGTCTGGGAGCCTGATTCCTCCAGCTCTGTTTTTCTTTCTCAAGATTACATTGGCTGTTCGGGGTCTTTTGTGTTTCTATACAGATTGTGAAATTTTTTGTTCTAGTTCTGTGAAAAATGCCATTGATAGTTTGGTAGGGATTGTGTTGAATCTGTAGATTGCTTTGGGTAGTATAGTCATTTTCACAATGTTGATTCTTCCAGGCCAGCACATGGTATATCTCTCTATCTGTTTATATCATTTTTAATTTCTTTCATCAGTGTCTTATAGTTTTCTGCATACAGGTCCTTTGTCTCCTTAGGTAGATTTATTCCTTGTTATTTTATTATTTTTGTTGCAGTGGTAAATGGGAGTGTTTCCCTGATTTCTCTTTCAGATTTTTCATCATTAGTGTATAGGAATGCAAGAGATTCCTGTGCATTAATTTTATATCCTGCTACTTTACCAAATTCATTGATTAGCTCTAGTAGTTTTCTGGTAGCATCTTTAGGATTCTCTATGTATAGTATCATCTTATCTGCAAACAGTGACAGCTTTACTTCTTCTTTTCCAGTTTGGATTCCTTCTATTTCTTTTTCTTCTCTGATTGCTGTGGCTAAAACTTCCAAAACGATGTTGAATAATAGTGGTGAGAGCGGGCAGCCTTGTCTTGTTCCTGAACTTAGTGGATATGGTTTCAGTTTTTTACCATTGAGAACAATGTTGGCTGTGCGTTTGTCATATATGGCCTTTATTATGTTGAGGTAAGTTCCCTCTATGCCTACTTTCTGGAGGATTTTTATCATAAATGGGTGTTGAATTTTGTCAAAATCTTTTTCTGCATATTGAGATGATCATATAGTTTTTCTCCTTCACTTTGTTAACATGGTTTATCACATTGATTGATTTGTGTATATTGAAGAATCCTTGCATTCCTGGGATAAACCCCACTTGATCATGGTGTATGATCCTTTTAATGTGTTGTTGGATTCTGTTTGTGAGTATTTTGTTGAGGATTTTTACATCTATATTCATCAGTGCTATTGGTCTGTAATTTTCTTTTTTTGTAGTATATTTGTCTGGTTTTGGTATCCAGGTGATGGTGGCCTCATAGAATGAGTTTGGGAGTGTTCCTCCCTCTGCTATATTTTGGAAGAGTTTGAGAAGATAGGTGTTAGCTGTTCTCTAAATGTTTGATAGAATTCGCCTGTGAATCCATTTGGTCCTGGTCTTTTGTTTGTTGGAAGATTCTTAATCAGTATCAATTTCAGTGCTTGTGATTGGTCTGTTTATATTTTCTATTTCTTCCTGGTTCAGTCTCGGAAGGTTTTGCTTTTCTAAGAATTTGTCCATTTCTTCCAGGTTGTCCATTTGATTAGCATAGAGTTGCTTGTAGTAATCTATACTAGAGCCTGCTTGCGCACAGGCTTCTTGGTGGCTGCAACAGCAGCCTTAGAGTTTCATGCCTGTCTCTGGTGTCCACACTGATAGCCGTGGCTCGTGCCTGTCTCTGGAGCTCATTTAGGTGGTGCTCTGAACCCCCTCTCCTTGCGCACCCCAAAACAATGGTCTCTTGCCTCTTAGGCAGGTTCAGATTTTTTCCTGGACTCCCTCGTGGCTAGCTGTGGCGCACTAGCCCCCTTCAGGCTATGTTTACGCAGCCAACCCTAGTCCTCTTCCTGGGATCTGACCTCTGAAGCCGGAGCCTCAGCTCCCAGCCCCCGCCCCCCTAGCGGGTGAGCAGACAAGCCTCTCAGGCTGGTGAGTGCTGGTCGGCACCGATCCTCTGTGCGGGAATCTCTCCGCTTTGCCCTCTACACCCCTGTTGCTGAGATCTCCTCTGTGGCTCCAAAGCTACCCCCTTCCGCCACCCACAGTCTCCGCCCGCGAAGGGGCTTCCTAGTGTGTGGAAACCTTTCCTCCTTCACAGCTTCCTCCCACTGGTGCTGGTCCTGTCCCTATTCTTTTGTCTCTGTTTATTCTTTTTTCTTTTGCTCTACCCATGTACGTGGGGGGTTTCTTCCCTTTTGGGAGGTCTGAGGTCTTCTGCCAGCGTTCGGTAGGTGTTCTGTAGGAGTTGTTCCATGTAGTTGTAGATGTATTTCTGATGTATTTGTGGGGAGGGAGGTGATCTCCACGTCTTACTCCTCTGCCGTCTTGAAGGCCTTCCCCACAAACCACTTTTGACATGTTCATTCAGTCACAGCACTGTCTTCATACACTGCACAAACCTTTTTTTTGTGTTTTGGTTGTGTTTTTACCTTTCTTGAAATAATAAAGCATGATATGCTGAAAATGTTGCTTTTCTTCTTCCAACTTCAGTATTAAAATGGCTACACAAAAATTCACCAATTTTGATGTCTTTTTGTAAATGCATGCTGATATGACAGCCGTCACATACAGTCTAACAAAATTGCTTTGAATGAAGTTAGAGACAACTAAATGCTACTAGAGCCATCTTATTGAAGAAACCGAATGAACCTTTTGGCCAACACAATGTATGGGTAAATCTTCAAAAAGGAAGATATACCTATATAAAATAATAATGAAAATGAAGATGATGTTTTGTGAGGTTCTAGAAAAGAAGTAAAATTCTGACCAACAGTAGCAGGTGAGTTGGGAAGGGGTAATAGAGTTAATGCATTCCAAGGTTATTGTATTATTTGAGAGGAGAATAAAGATATGAATTATGCGTAACCTTTACCAAGGAAAGTATGTGTGTTAAAATTTCTAGGGTAACTTCTGAAGAATAGCGATAGAGGTTGTCAATTCCAAACTGGTTGTGGAGGAAAAAAAAAAAGACAAAAACAAACCAAGCAACAACAAAAAACTCAATCTAAAAGAAGGTAAGACAGGACAAAAAGAAGTATAGAATATGGAACCAATAGAAATCACAAAATAAGAGGTAGATAGTTATCCATGTATTTCAGTAATTACTAGGGAAAGAAAAAATATTTAAATGACCTAGTTGACAGAAAAAGATTTTCAGACTAGAGTACTGTGTTTTGTTAAAGTAATGTTCATGGTGTTTTTGTTTTTTAAATCAAACCAACACAGAATGGTTTGAAGTGGAAAATAAGTTCTCCTGGCTGCAAGTCTTTATTCCCTTTCACAGAAGTAACTACTGTTTTTTTCCATTTCCTTCCAGACATTTTCTATATATTGTTCTCCAGACTTCTTTTTTTGTCCTCTCACTTTACAACTGTTTGAACATTTTCCATGTTAACATATATTGCTGTTATTTGTTCTTGTTAATAGCTGCAGAGTATTTTGTTGTACAGAGGTAACATTCATTTAATCCCTTATCGATGTACATTTAGGTTATTTCCACATTTTTTTGCTGTTGCAATCAGTGTTGCAGTGAACATCTTTGTATGTATTGTTGGGTATATAAAGTTTGATTAATAGTGCCAAATGGCTTCCAAAAAGCATGATCAGTTTTTCATTTTCACAGGCAGATTTGAAAATCTTTCTTAATACTGTCTCCAAAATATATATTACTGGGAATTGTAAAACTTCTGCAAAACTGATGGGATTAAAAAATAGCTTTAATTTGTGTTTCTTTAATTTGAGAATAAGCATCCTTTATAAGTTTATTGGCATTTATATTTCCTTTACTATGAAATACCCATCCATCCTCTTTTCTTAGCCTGTTTTTGAAGGTGTGTATGAGAGTGGGGTTATTTGTGAAATACTTTTTGAAAGATGATTTTGAAATTCCAAGATTCTTCTTTATCTCAGGATAATTTTTTATTATTTTTATGGAGTGCTTAGAAGTGTCTGATGGAGAATACTAGTACTAGAAATTAGTTCATGCAGTCCAAAGGATTCCTTTCAAAGACTTATAGCCAAGTTCAGAGATCCGGAATATGACATTGGTATCAGTTGTTATGTTTGGTTCTTCTTGGGCTAACATCCATAAAATGGATGTCCAGAAAGTCTACTCTACCTTTGACTATATTCCATAGAAGTCAGCAGTTCTTTCTGGATTTAATCTCTTTCTTGCTCTGATTTTGTTTATTTTTTAGTCCATGCTGTGTTTGCATTCTAATCATAGGCCACATCTCAGTAAGGTAGTTGTTCCTCTTTTGCTGGAAAGGAGGACATAGTAGTAAGTACTTTGCCAGGGTCCTAGGAGTTATTCAGCCTCCTCCCAGATACTTGCTTTCCAGTTGCCAGGATCCTTTTCTTTTTTTTTTTTCAATTGGTTGCAGTTGGAAAGTCAGCTGGGGTTATGATGCGGCAACTCCAGAGATCACTTTCTGATTTTGGTTTAGGCTTCATAATGATGCCGTTTCCCTTTATGTCTTGGGCCAGGCATTCCAGAAATTAGGATTGTCCTTGCTGCACACTGCCCTGTTGTTTGAAGCACTAAGTGACTCTTCCACACTATGGCTCATTCTTTAAGCCCTTTAAATTGATCTAGGTCAGCAGCTGTTTATGTAGTTCTAGATATTGGTTTAATTGATTAACCTCAGTATTAAATTCATGATCTACTACCATATTGTTTCAGGGAGGGATATGATGAATCGTATGGCTGCCTTTCATTTTGCCACAATCAGATTTTTAATACCTAGGACCCTTTTTGTTGTTGTTGTTAAAATCTGAGAGGCATATTGCTTTTAGTCATTTCCCAAGTACTATTTTTTAGGACCCATTTGATTACCAAAACCCTTAAGAGGATATTGAATCCAAGTGTAATCCAAAGGACCCTTTTTATACACGAGGGGTGCAACCAGCTTACTTCAGTTCATTCCCAGAGTGTGAACACTTAAGCCCTTTATGTCAACTTGCCAATAGTATCAAAAGGCCCTACAGTTCCAGTCTCTTACCTTCCAAGACTTCCACTCTTTCCTTATTATGTTTTTATAAATGTATCAAGTGTGGCATTATTAGAGTCTATCTTAACGCTATTTTGGTGGACTGATTGTAGCAGAAGCAACTGGTAGCTAAGTAAACGCTGGCATTGGCTAATTGTATCCAGAGCTAAGAAACTGAAAGCAAAGACCAGACTCCAGAGTTACCCCAGATACTAAGCCATATCTTATAGAGTAGCATGTTTTGGGGAATGGGCTTCCTACTTCAGTTAAAAATTGTAGTTGAGGGTTGCCGTGTGCTGCTAGACAGGAGATGGCTTAGGAACAAGGGACAGCGGTGGAGTTTGTCCACCTTTAAAACTTGGTCTTCAGAATCTTGTAGTGCTTGTTACCCTTACTATTAGCAAATCTGTGTCTGAGTGTTAGCCTTCACTGTGGTGAAGGCTGGGATCACTGAATGTGCCAAACTTAAACCCTAATACAGTGTTTTTTCAAAAAAATTTAAAACATAAATCCCTGTGTCAGTACCATCTAGAGGGACTTCCCTGGCTGTCCAATGGTTAAGACTCTGCACTCCCAATGCAGGGGGCCCAGCTAAGATTGCTGGTCAGGGAACTAGATCCCGCGTGCTGCAACTAAGAATCCCGAATGTGGTGATGAAGATCCTGCATGTCACAACTAAGACCCGGCACAGCCAAATATAATAAACAAACAAACCAACCATATAGGACTCTATAACTAATGCTGCACTTTTCAGTTCTTTTTTACGGCTACCTCTCAGAGCTCAAGCCAGTCTTAAAAGCACTGAAAATCTGGACTGGTTCCACTATACCATCTCAAACACAGAGCTACTGTCTCTCTTTCTTCCCTATGGATCACCTTTCTGGCTGAAGTGGGGGACACTTGTTTTTTTCTTAGGACTATCAGGTTGAGTTCCCTAACGCACAACTGCCCTTATCAGAGAAGAAGGGCAAAGACACCCACACATTCTGTCTCTGGTGGATTTTTCCCTTCCTATATAAGGACATACTCATCAGCCAGGTTTTTAGTAGGACATTTCTAGGAACCTTAGCCACAGTCATTCATGGACTCTTATTCTAATATTCTACTTTTAATGTGATTCTCCTGTAACTAACAACTGACTCAGTTTTCCATGCTTCAGGTTTTCAAGACACCAAGTGTGATTGGCTCATCCCATTTTTTAACATCACTTGTCCCACCTCAGTGCGTTCAGCAAGTAGAAAACCACAAGGCACACACAGTAGGTCCTGTTGCATGGAGGTGGATTCTCTTATGAGGGCTGTGGTCAGGCTGGCAGTGGTTAGTCCTTTAGAAAAAAGTGCCATTAGCACAAGTAGGAAAGTCCAAAGAGAAAATTGGTGTCTGAGAGAAGATTTGGAACCCTCAGGCATATTAAATTCAAGGTGCTAGCAAGGCATTCAGGTGAAAATAACAGGTACATAGTCAAAACTGCAGATATGGGGTTCTGTTCTTCAACTACTCTAGTTGACTGCTGGGGTATGAAGAATGCAACTTCTCTTTTTTGAGAAAATAGCTTCTCAACACCCATTTATGCATGAACAACAGAGCTGGAACCTACAGGCCTGAGGCCTCTGGACTTAGTGGGTTTTATGCTGTATCTCAGTGAAAGGTAACAGTGATCTGGTATCACCCAATCAGAAGAATGAAATAAATCCAAATTTCAAGTAATTTTGATGAGGCTGATGTAAGCCATCAAAGAATAGCTATATCTGTGATAAATAACTATTTAGCTTACTTGCCTTTCAGGATGAACTACAAAATACTATCTTTATGTAAAACTGCTTCATGTTGCAATTTCGGTTCATAGAAGATTCTGCCCACTTTGCATTGAAGCTTAAGCCAATACTGTGAAATAGATATTTGAATAACATACTCAAAACTGAAGTTTATTCACTAAGTTACGTATATTAAAGAAGGCACAATCCCCAAACATCTGAGTTATTAATGACCTGTTCTTGTGAATTCTAGCTTCTAGCTACAGTCATAGAAAGCTGTCGCTCAGTCTCACCAAGACTCTGTCTTTCCTGGCAGAAACCTCACACAGCTACTACTGGGAGCACAGTTGTGGTGTGGAACACGGCTGATTTTCCTGAAGAATTAGTGTCTGTTACTCGTAGTTTTAATTCAGCCGTATTATTGACTTTTACAGGTCGGTTTAAGAATTTAGACATCATTAAGAAGTTAGGCACCATTTGTGAAGTTACTCCTGTGAGAAAATATATTCTAAATCCTAGACTTAACTGAAGAATTGTTCAGCACAGCTCAGATATAAGACTTCTGTGCACATTTAAAAGTGATTAGGTAGGGAATTCCCTGGCAGTCCAGTGGTTAGGACTATGTGCTTCCATTGCAGGGGCACAGGTTGTTTTTTTGTTTTTTTTTTTTAATTAATTAATTAATTTATTTATTTATTTTTGGCTGCGTTGGGCCTTCACTGCTGCAAGCTTTTTACTGTAATCTTCAGGAGTTATCCCGTACTTCTGCCTCGGTTGATAATGGGGAACATGAAATTATCATCTATTCTGGATTATCTTTGTTGATGCCCTTCTACTGGCAAATTATTTTTTAATTATTTTTGGCTGCATTGGATCTTCGTTGCTGCATGCGGGCTTTCTCTAGTTGCGGCGAGTGAGGTGACTCTTCATTGCAGTGCGCGGGCTTCTCATCGTGGTGGCTTCTTTTGTTGCGAGTGCGGGCTCTAGGCGTGTGGGCTCAGTATTTGTGGCATGAGGGCTCAGTAGTTGTGGCTCACGGGCTCTAGAGCGCAGGCTCAGTAGTTGTGGCACACAGGCTTAGTTGCTCCGTGGCAAGTGGGATCTTCCCAGACCAGGGCTCGAACCCCTGTCCCCTGCATTGACAGGTGGATTCTTAACCACTGTGCCACCAGGGAAGTCCGTATTGGCAGATTATTAAGAAATTATTTTCTTCCTCACTTTCTAGGAACTCTATTTGGTGCTTGCTGAAATAAAATGTTGCCACTGTGCACTTAGGTTTAAGGCATATGTAACCATTCATGTAATACAGGTTTTCCCATTTTTACAAATAAAAGCTAAATTTTCTTTAAAGATTTTTACTCAGATTTTTATTGTTAGAAAATTGTACCCTTATTTGATTTATCTAGTTCTTTAAAATTGGTAACACTAAATTATTTAACTGAATTATCAATTAATGTTAACTTGAAGGGGCTGTTGAAAAGAGTGCCATAATGATTATAAATAAATTTGGTGTATCATACCTAAATTAAATATATGTATAAACCACATCAGTAATGACTGGTTTTTTTAAAAGGTATTTTATGGCATAGAAAAATATTTAAAGCTTTGTTTTAGCTCTGAATTGAAAGTTGTAATATAAGGGGAAAATATCTCTGATTTGTGTGAGAATTTTATTTGTTTATCTAAGGCCTAATTTCTAAGTTTTTCCTTCTTGGCCTTGTATGTTATTCTAAGATGACTTTAAGTTAGGACTAGAGCTTATCTGGACACCGACTGGTTTTAAACGTGATGTTGTTTTACAAAAGACCATTACAAAACACTATCTAATAAAAAATATGGTGATGTCCTAAAAAGGAACACTTTTGTTTGTATCTTTCTTGCCTCCAGCATATAATAATATTGCTGTTGCATTTATTCTGTGTCAAATATTGTATTAAATGCACTACATACTCTTTCTCACAGCGTTCCCAGCGGAGGGACTTGCATAAACAGAAGCTTAGGGGCATGAGAATCTATTACAAAAATGGCCAGCTGGGTTTCCCTGGTGGCTCAGTGGTTGAGAGTCCACCTGCCGATTCAGGGGACACGAGTTTGTGCCCCGGTCCGGGAGGATCCCACATGCCGCGGAGCGGCTGGGCCCGTGAGCCATGGCCACTGGGCCTGCGCGTCTGGAGCTTGTGCTCCGCGGCGGGAGAGGGCACAACAGTGAGAGGCCCGCGTACCGCAAAAAAAAAAAAAAAAAAAAAAAAAAAAAAAAAAAATATGGCCAGCAACTGGTATTACCAAAATGTAGGGAATGTTTCTGGAAAGTGGTAGATAAGGAAGCCAAACAGGTGGAATGAATTCAGATGATACTTTAATGGATTCAGCTGTGATTCAGAAGAGTTAGATTGCCTAAGGTTACATTGCCAGTGAATGGCTGAATCAGCACTTGAATCCAGGTATGTCTAATCCAGACCTCGAGCTCTTCTTCATTACATTGCATTTACATAATACAAATGCAATCATTTTATCAACTTCTAAACTCCTTTTACTGGAGTAAAACACTGTTTCTATGCAAAATGAAGTTCGGTGATGACAATGTCATTCTAGGCAGTATTCCCATATTAACCATAAAATTCCCATAAATAACGAATATTTTATTTGAATATAACTTTTTCTAGTTTAAACAACCCAAATAGGTTTTTGGTAGACAATTGGAAAATACAACTCAAAAAAGAAGAAAGCAAAGTTACTTTAAATTTTAATACCCCAGACATAAACATTGTGTATGTTTTTGAGACATTTTTTTCTGTATACATATGTACTTATATAATATATATGTAATATCCCTTCTTCACTTAATATATCATGAACATGTTTTCATATCAAAACATGTTTTAACTGTGTTGTAATATCTATGACTGTACTATAAGTTATTTTACCATGCTTTCATTATTAAGTAACACTGTAGAGAATATCATCTCTGCATATCTCAAGAAAATAAATTTTGAAGTGAAATTATGAGTTCTAGGATTTTATACATTTTTAAGGCTTCTGGCTTTATAGAAAGAATGTACCAGTGTACATTCCCATTAAAGTATTAAGAATGTCTAATTCCTCATCTCTGATACTTACTGTAAAGTTTTCCTTCTTATAGATAGAGACACAAAATGTAACATGGTGACCAAGTTATTATCATTTTGTTTTTCAGGAGATGATTTTTCTTTGATTCAACAAGAGATATTTATGGTTAAAGAATGTAAGCATTGCAACATTGTTGCCTACTTCGGGAGCTATCTCAGGTAAAAAACACAAAAGCATCTACTCTGTCTTTGTATTTCCTATTTCTTTGCTCACATACCCCCTCCCTTTCATGTAAGTGCTATTTTGTATATAAATTTTAAAAATTATTTGTCTGAAGTTCTAAAATTTCTCAGGTCTTCTTCTTGTCTACTCTTTTATATTAATAACGACAGTTTCATTTATGCATTTATACCTTATCTGGCAACCTTAATGAAATACTATGAATGATTACAAATAAGTGTTTTAGCTTATAAAACTGGGCACATTCTAAACCATTTAAGGTGGGAACAAAGCTGAAATTAATATGCTTTTCTGTATCCTGAAGGGCAATTTCCTGTTGCAGTCTATCCTAAACCTGCAGTGTATCCTAAACCTTTGTGTGCTAAAGAGTGACAGCCTTCAAAATATGTCAGTTGTTGAGAATTACTAACTAATATAATTTTCTTTCTCTTTCATGTTAGTCGGGAAAAACTATGGATTTGTATGGAATACTGTGGTGGCGGATCACTTCAAGATATTTACCATGGTACTGTTAATTTGACTCCACATTTTAAAACTTTGACTTTAATGACTGTTATTTGACATTTCTAGTTAACAAGGGATACTAACAGGTAGATTTACTGTTCTTCCGTCCTGCTCCTGGAGTATTGCGTAAAAGAAACCTATATTTTGTATTTTGTATTTTGTTGGTTATTCAGTTAAATTGCTGGAGCCTGAACTGAGAAATCGGAGAGTACTTGAACAATCCAGATTTAACTTTTCAGACGTAGTCTCTAGGAAGTCTTATGTAGTCTCTAGGGAAGTATTTTATCTACAAACAAAGCTGCCTAAACTTCCTTGTAAATTAGAATTGAAATGTAAAGGGTGACTCTCACATAAAGCAAATTACATGTCTATCTTAATAATAACTTAAGCTGCTAACTAGGAAAACAGTTTAGTTGTTGCTATAATATTTTTGTATTAAAAATATATAATTTTAAGAATTTGGAGTATTTTATTTAGCATTATGTTAATTTAGACAACTTTCTGAATTGAACTTTCCCTTATAATACTATATTAGAATGACTATTCTCTTTTATTTTACCCCTGTTGTTGATTTTTAAAAATTATTGGTAGAAAACAGCTCTGTGCCACTTGGTTTAAAATTCTTTTCTGTGGGACTTCCCTGGTAGTCCAGTGAGTAAGACTCCATGCTCCCAGTGCAGGGGGCCCGGGTTCGATCCCTGGTTGTGGAACTAGATCCTGTATGCATGCCGAGACTAAGAAGCCCACAAGCCGCAACTAAGAAGTCCACATGCCGCAACTAAAACAAACAAAAGATCTCGCATGCTGCAGCTAAAGATAACACGTGCCACAACTGAGACCTGATGCAGCCTAAATAAATAAATATTAAAAAAATAAAATTATTTTGTATGATTTTATGAAAAATTATCTTTTATATGAAGAATTTTTATCTAATATCAAGAATGAGAACTCAAGGATATGGATTAATAAAACTATGCAGTGGGCATTTTTTATTTTTTACTACTTACCCTTTTAAATTGAAAGAATTATTTTGAGACATTAATTTTATTTCTTTATGAAATTTCTGCTTTCCATTATTAATCCTGCTATTTATTGAATTAAATTGAATCTAAAAAGTATTCATCCCTGTAAATATACTAGATAGCATAGTAATCAAGAATAACTACACCTATAATAACTGTTAATAAAGTGGTTTCAAAACCCTTCTATTACTCCTATTTTATCAAGTTACTGCGAATCAAAATTTTATGTTCCTGAGTAGGTGTAGGGAACCAGTGATTAAAGTATGTAGTAAAATATTTTCTTAAGTAAAGATTACATGTAAGTGTATCTGATTTTGATTTCACTGTCAGCAAATACCACCCCGGATTTCAAATATTCTTTCATGATATTGGAAGGCATATTTCAAAAGCCCCTAGTTGGGTACTTGCAGAAGGATTTTATATTTCATAGGGAGAGATTTGGTTTTCAGAAGTTACCTAATGGCTTTTTGGATACTTAGGTAAGGTATTGGATCAAGCTCCTTGTTTCGATAGATATAGTAAAGAATTATGCTAAGGAAATGATATCTTGACTTTTAAAAAAATAAATGATGCCTTCTAGTATATTTCAACAGTCGATCCCTGTATGGTCCTCTAACTTGTGTATGTAACTGTAACTAATTATATATGTTTTTCTCATTTGGGGGCTTTATTGTTTAAAATATTGTTCAGGATTGAGATCATGTCCATTGCTTTGTATAGAACATCCTGTGATGTCCAGTACTGTGCTTTGCACATTATGGGTGCTTAATATTTTCACTGTCCAAAGTTGTTATGGAACAAATCTTCCATTTTTTTTTTTTAACATCTTTACTGGAGTATAATTGCTTTACAAAGTTGTGTTAGTTTCTGCTGTATAACAAAGTGAATCAGCTATATGTATACATATATCCCCATATCTCCTCCCTCTTGTGTCTCCCTCCCACCCTCCGTATCCCACCCCTCTAGGTGGTCACAAAGCACCGAGCTGACCTCCCTGTGCTGTGCGGCTGCTTCCCACTAGCTATCTGTTTTACATTTGGTAGTGTATGTATGTCCATGCCACTCTCTCACTTCGTCCCAGCATACCCTTCCCCCTCCCTGTGTCCTCAAGTCCATTCTCTACGTCTGCCTCTTTATTCCTGTCCTGCCCCTAGGTTCTTCAGAACCATTTTTTTTTATTCCATATATATGTGTTAGCATACGATATTTGTTTTTCTCTTTCTGACTTACTTCACTCTGTATTACAGTCTCTAGGTCCATCCACATCACTACAAATAACTCAATTTCGTTTCTTTCTATGGCTGAGTAATATTCCATTGTATATATATGCCACATCTTCTTTATCCATTCAGCTGTCGCTGGACACATAGGTTGCTTCCATGTCCTGGCTATTGTAAAGAGAGTTGCAATGCACATTGTGGTACATGACTCTTTTTGAATTATGGTTTTCTCAGGGTATGTGTCCAGTAGTGGGATTGCTGGGTCGTATGGTAGTTCTATTTTTAGTTTTCTGAGGAACCTCCATACTGTTCTCCATAGTGACTCTGTGAATTTACATTCCCACCAACAGTGCAAGAGGGTTCCCTTTTCTCCACACCCTCTCCAGCATTTATTGTTTGTAGATTTTTTGATGATGGCCATTCTGACTGGTGTGAGGTCATACCTCATGGTAGCTTTAAATCTTCCATTTTTAAAGTACATTTAAAAATTTTCAACTTTACTTTTTTTTTGTTTCCTGATTATAAGAATAATATATGCTCATTATGAGGAGAAGTCACCCAATGATTTATACAGAAGTTTTATAATTGTTTCTCATTTTTAAAATGTTTTTAATCTGTTGTATTGAAATGTGTAACGATGTGGTCTCTTTTTCTTTCTAGTTACAGGACCATTATCAGAATTGCAAATAGCCTATGTATGCAGAGAAACTTTACAGGTACTATGTTTGCTTATGTAGATAGAAATGCAGTTCTAGTTTCACAGTTGAAAACAATAAAATGGTGATCTGCCCAAAAGAAAAAGAGTAAACCAAATTTTTCTGTTAACCTCTGGTAATTCTGTAAGCCTAGTTATTTCTTTTGTGAATGAGTCTCAGAAATTCATTTAAGTTGATGCTGGTATACACAATGGTGATGTTTGGTGTTCTGCTTTGTAGTGCTTAGCCCTCAGTTGCTGCAAAGCTGAGGAAAGCCATAGGTGTGAATTGTTTTTCATGAATGAATCACCAGACCTCTCAATTATAACACCTTGTCTAAGCTTTCCCTTCAAGTTTTATGGCAGTAAAAGGAATCCTTTTGCAAAAGACATGAGTTCTTTTACCATTTCTCCCAAAATGAGAGTAAAGTTGCATAACAATAACCCAGAATGTTATCTGGAAATCTTTGTTCTGTGTAATATTAATAAGTGCTATCGTTATCAGAATCCTTTTTAGAAGCTTCTAAACATCGTATTAAGTTGAGATTTCTTTACTTCCTTATTTCACATCCTGTGAGAGCTTTTACTATGTTAAAGTAGGTTATGAATCTTCAATAGGTATATAGAGTATGCAGCATTTCTTCCAATTTATTTTGTTAGTTCCTTGAAAGATTAGTGGTTGAAAAAATTAGCAGTTAATAATTTTGTTCATATACTTTAAGGCATTTAATTTAAGAAGCAAGATTAAGTTGTAGGGACTGTGTTTTTTATTTTGGCAATTCACAACTGATACTTGTTAATTGATGCTTCTATCTCTATATTTCCTAGATTGTGTAATTTGTTTAGAAGTGAAATTGATGTTCTATATGTTATTCTTCCATATTTTAGAAATTGGGAATTTGACCTGATTTAAGGGAAAGTTCTAGTCATTTCCAAAAGAGTTGGTTTCCACATGCTTTAAAATTTTATTGTTAGATATATGAAAGTAAACATATATATAAATAATTTATATTTCTGTAATATTTGCATAACAAAGAAATCTGCTTTTTTTATATCCATATAAAATAGAAACCTAATCATGCACTCAGAGCAGAAAATTGTTGACAGATTAGTGTTCTTTATGTTTTAATTTCCAAAGATCACTGCCTCTTTAAGTAATGGACAGAGTACTACATGGAGGTAGAAAACAAAACAAAAACTTGTGTTTGCAGTCTGGCCCTGGTATATGACCATGATCTCTCATCTATGGTTGTAGTTCCCCAAGTATAAAATGAGGCTCTAGAAGGGATGACCTCCAAGATATTAGTTCCAATTTAAAAATTCTCTTATGCTGACAAAGTTCCACATCTAATGTCTGTCAACCGGTGAATGGATAAAGAGGCATGGTTTATAAATACAGTGGAGTATTATTCAGCCACAAAAAAAGAAATCCTGTCATTTGTTACAACACAGATGAACCTGGAGGACATTATGCTAAGTGAAATGAGCCAGGCACAGAAAAACAAATATTTGTATGTAGAATCTCAGTTATATGTAGAATCTAAAAAAGTTGAACTCACAGAACAAAATCCTCAACTTCCACCTTAAGAAACTAGAAAAAGGTGATCAAACTAAAGCCAAAGTAAGCAGAGGACGGAAATAATAAAGATCACGGTGGAAATCCGTGAAATAGAAAGCAGAATAATACAAGAAAGATCAATGAAACCAAAATCTCATTCTTTAAGGAAATCAATAAAATTGATAAACCAGATTATCAGGAAAAATAAGAAGAGAAGATGCAAGGTACCAATATTTGGAATGAATGGAGGGACATTATGACAGAATCTACAAATATTAAAAGGATGACAAGGATATTCAGTAGCCAAGGAGTATTATGAACAACTTCATAGCAAAAAAGCCTGCAGGTTAGATGAAATGGAAATAGTGTCCTTGAAAGGCACAAACTATCATAGCTCAATTAGAAATCATCTGGATAGTCCTCTATCTATTCCCACAAAGAACAGTCCAAGCCAGATGGTGTCATGGATAAATTCTACCAAACATTTAAGGAAGAAATAATGCCAATTCAACACAAACTCTTCTAGAAAATTGAAGAGTAGAGAATACCTCCCAGATCATCTTATGGGTCAGTATTGATCTGAAACCAAAATCAGACTTTACAAAAGAACAAAACTGTGAACTAATATCCTTCATGAACGTTTAATAGGTACAAAAATTGAAAAGGAAAATAAAAGGTTAGCAAAGGTAGTCCAACAATATTTAAAAAGGTAATACATCATAAACAAGTGAGTTTTATCCTAGAAGGCAGTGTTGATTTAACATTCAAAAATCATTTCAAGTAATTGATTATATTAGCACACAGAAAGAGAAGCAAAAAAATGTGATCATCTAAATAGACATACAGAAACGCATTTAGCTAAATCCAAGATTTATTTCTGATAAAAATTCTTAGCATACTGAGAAAAGAAAGGAACTAATGCAGCCTGCTAAAGAGCACCTGTGGCAAACTTATGACTAAATCAAATTTAATGGTAAAAGACTAGATTCTTTCCCACAAAGGTCAGTCAAACAAAGCAAAGATGTCTGCTTTCACCACTTCTTTTTAACATAGTACTAGGAGGTTTAGCCAGGACAAAAAGCAAAAGCAATGAAATAAAAGGCATCTAGACTAGAAAGTAAGAATTAAAACTGTCTTTATTCACAGATCACATAACCATCTTTGTAGAAAATGGAATAGAATCTACAAAGTATCTACTAAAACTAGTGAGTGAGACTAGGAAGTTTGCAAGATTCAAGATCAATATACAAAATCAATTGGATTTCCATACACTAGCAACAATCAGAAATTAAAATAAAAAGTACAATTTATAATAACAAAAATATGACATTCTTAGGGATATATATGACAAAGATGCATAAATAACTATATACTAAAAACTATAAAACTGCTTAGAGAAATTAAAGAAGACCTAAGTAAACTGAGAGCTTTGCTATCTGTAGTATTCCTATATTCATGGATCAGAAAGTTCAGTAAAGATATCAGTTCTCCCCAAATTGACATATAGATTCAACGCAGTTCCAGTCAAAATCAAAGGAAGCTTTTTTTTTTTCTTCTAGAAATTGACAAGCTGATTGTAAAATTCCTACAGAAACCCAAAGGAACTGGAATAGTCAAACAATTGTGAAAAAGAACAAAAAAATTTGAGGGCCAACAGGAGCAATTTCAAGACTTATAAAACTACACTAACAAAGCATAGTAGTAAGCATTGGCATAAGGGTGGATAAGTAGTTCAGTGGAACAGAATAGAAAGACCAGAAGTAATGCCATGCATATATGGCTACTGATTTTTGACAAAGGAGAAAGGATAGGTTTTTCAATAAATGGTTCTGGAATAATTGAACTTATTATTATAACTTCAGACACGTTAACTTTGAACCATATACAGACACATGAACTTTGAACCACATTTCATACCATGTGTAAAAATTAACTCAATACTAATCACTTAGATCTAAATGTAAAACCTCAAACTAGAACTTCTAGAAGAAAACATAGAAAATTTTGCAATCTTGAGTTAATAAAAGCCTTTTCGGACATAACATAAAAAGCATGATCCATAAAAGAAAAACTTGGCAAATTTGACTTTGTCAAAATTTAAAACTTCTGCTTTTCAAGACACACTGTTAAGAGAAAAAAAAGACAAGCTACAGGCCAGAGGAAGATATTTGCAAAGTATAAATCTGATTAAGGACTTGTATCCGGAGTATATAAAGAACTCTCAAAACTCAATAATAGGAAAACAACCACCAAATAAACAAATGGACAAAAGATTTAAACAGATGCTTCATCAAAGAAGCTGTATAGATGGCAAATAAGGACATGGAAAAGATGCTCAATATCATTAGTTATTAGAAAAGTGTGAATTAAAACTACAGTGAGATACTACTACACACCAGTTAGAATGGCTAAAATTAAAAAGACTGACCTTTGGAAGGTTGGTGAGAATGTGGATTAACTGGAACTCTCGTACACTGCTAGGTTCAGTGTAAAACGGTACAGCTGCTTTGGAAGACAGTTTGGCAGTTGCCTAAAAGTTTAAACTTGTACCACTATCTGATCCAGCCATTATACTCCTAGGTATTTACCCAAGAGGGAAAAATCATACAAATACTTGACATAAATCTTCAAAGCAGGTTTATATATAATAGCCAAAAGCTGGAAACAACCCAGCAACCCAAATGTCTATCAACAGGTGAATAAATAAACAAATTCTGTAATATCTGTACAGTGGAATGCTACTCAGTAATAAAAAAGAATGAAATATTGATAACACATTAACAGGGAATGTCAGATTAATTATTGTGAATGAAAGAAGCCAGATAAAAAAGAATATACTGTATGATTCCATTTACATAAAACTCTAGAAAATTTTGGAAGTATTTATAGCAACAAAGTATATCAGTGTTTATGTGTGGGAGGAACTTTTGGGAGTGATAAATATGTTAATTATCTTGATTGTGGTGACGGGTGTTATGGTAAAATATTTCTGATTTTTATCAGAAAATGAATTCAGAAGTCTTAAAATACAGTAAACATTGATTAATAAGAAGAAACACATCTAGGTTTTTTCCCCTCGAATAAAGGACATTCTAGTTTTTCTTATTCAATAAGATCTTTAAGTAGAAATTTAGATGTGAAGTTTGTAGTTTTGCTAATGCATACATTTTTATTTTAAACTTCAGGGTCTTGCCTATTTGCATACTAAAGGCAAAATGCATAGAGATATCAAGGTAAGTTTATTTAACTCAATTTAAACTCAATATGTTTAAGACTCAAAGGCATAGAGAACAGAGCTGTGGTTGCCTAGGGGGAGGGGGGTGGGGGAGGGGAGGACTGAGAGTTTGGGATTAGCAGGTGCAAACTATTGTATATAGGATGGATAAACAAAGTTCTACTGTATAGCACAGGGAACTATATTCAATATCCTAAGATAAGCCATAATGGAAAAGAATATTAAAAGAAAGAATGTCTTTATGTGTATAACTGAGTCACTCTGCTGTACAGCAGGGATTAGCACAACACTGTAAATCAACTACACTTCAATAAAAGAATAATAAAAAATAAATTCAATATGTTTAAATTGATAATTTTATTGAAAGGAATTTTATGATGCTAATTTAATGGTATTTGTATTTTTGTTTTAGGGTGCAAATATTTTATTGACAGATCATGGTGATGTAAAATTAGGTATGTTATTTCAAATTCCTAAAATTTTTTTTCAAAAAATTTTAGTATAATTTTAAATGAGAATAACATTATACAAATTTAATATTCACATGAAGAGCCACAATAATGTTCATCTTTTGACCCAGTAATTTTACTTTATTCAGTTTAAGGAAGTTAATCCTAAAGATAAAAAAATCCATATTTGCTAAAGTATTAATCATAACATTATTTATAATAGGGAAAAAATGGAAACATAGGTCTAGCAGTAGAAAAACTTCTAAACTGTGATAAATCAACTTATGGAACATTATTCAGTCATCAAAATTAATAGTTAAGAAGAATAAGAGTAAAATCCCCTAATGTGTTAAGTGACAAAAATGAACTATGTGAGTCTTTAGTTTTTTATAACCATGTTTAACAGCAATAAAAGAAGTTTATACATAGAAAAAGGAACTTTTAAAAATAGCACCAAAATTCTAACCTGGTTGTGTTAGAATAAAAGCAATCCAGGTGGATTTTTTTTTTCCAACTTAACTCAAGGTACTTGTAATGGAAATTTTTTTATTATCTGTGTTCTTAATAAAGTATGTTTTTATTCTAATAAAGTACCAATAAGTTCTTTTCTTTTAATGATTATGTTTTGAACTAAGCAAGAAGAGATTTAGGTATTCAATATATATACATTTCTTTAGTATTACTATCTGAATTATTAATAATGACATCCCTGAGTGTAAAATATAGAAATGGTGGTGGTTTTATTGAAAACCAAAATTTTCTGTTTTGTTTTTTTCCCCACCAGCTGACTTTGGTGTGGCTGCAAAAATAACAGCTACCATTGCCAAGAGAAAATCTTTCATTGGCACCCCTTATTGGTAAGATATTATTATAATTGAATTTTGTGCATTTTTATTTCTTCAAGGTCAGTGATCAGCATTGTTGCTTAGTAATAAAATTCATGCTTGACTGGAGTCTGGACACTTGCGTGCTCCTTGACACTATCATAGGTCTGATTGGGTTAGGGAATTTTGATACACATTTCCATTGTCCAGCTTTCCCTGTGTTAAAGTGCTAATAATTCCTACTGTCCCTCAGATGCTGTGTTGAGAGGACTCATAGGTAGGAGATTTTCAAAAGAAAATTGTATTACAATCTTTTGTCATTTTATTACCCTTTCTTTGGTATTGCTTGTATTTTAATCTAGGACTTCACGTTCTTGTTAAAACTCATGCATCCTACACTACCATTAGTCCTCACCAGCCACCCTACTTCTAATGCATCCTACCAATTACTAACAAAATAATCTTTCTAAAACACTGCTTTCATTAATGAAGTTAGATAATTGAAATATAATAAAAAGCCTAGTAATAAACCTTAATGTGTAAAATACTGAGTATTATAAAAAGTGACATTGAAAGTTTATGTGAAAGATTGGATTCTTTAATATACAGTGCTTGGATAATTTATTATTTGGAAAGAATTTTAGAGTAGCTCCATACTTCATACCTAACGCCAAAATAAATTGTAGATGGAACCTCAAAGAGTTATTGATCAGGGATGATATTTATACTAGATTTGATGTGTTCAGTCTTTTTATCTCATTAGCAAATTTTTATATAAAGGTGTTTTGTTTTTTTGGGGGGGGGCTGCGTTGGGTCTTTTTTGCTGCGCGTGGGCTTTCTCTAGTTGTGGCGAGCGGGGGCTACTCATTGCAGCGCGTGGGCTTCTCATTGCTGTGGCTTCTCTTGTTGCGGAGCACAGGCTCTAGGCACACGCGCTTCAGTAGTTGTAGCATGCAGGCTCAGTAGTTGTGGCTCGTGGGCTCTAGAGCACAGGCTCAGTAGTTGTGGCGCACACACTCAGTAGCTTTGAGACATGTGGGATCTTCCCGGACCAGGGCTCGCACCAGTGTCTCCTGCATTGGCAGGCAGACTCTTAACCACTGCACCATCAGGGAAGCCCTATATAAAGTTTTAAAACTCACATTGCTAATACTTTTTCTTTAAAAATAAAATTCACAAGTTATACAATAAAAATCCTCACTTCGAGTTTCAAAAGTTGTGTATGGAAATAGTTAAATATAAAGATGAAACCAAAAGAACTATCAGTGACTGACTGCTTCAAGAGTTGAGTAAGCCTTTCTTGGCATAAAAGTATAAAACATTGCTAGATTTGTTTGACAGATTTAACTACATGAAAATTTAAGGCTTCTATATGTCTACCAGCTTAAACAAAAGTAAAAGGCAAGTAACAAATCAAGAAAGAAAATATGACAAATTAGGTTTTAATATCGTTAATATGTAAGTTCTTAACAATTCAATAAAAAGAATGTTTCTGCTAATTAGAAGCAGTTATTAAAATATATGAGATCTCAAAAAAATATATATGAGATCTCATAAAATATGAAAATTGTTTCCCCCAGTGATGACCCAAACTGTACATTAAATAAACAATGATATTCTTTTCTATCAAATTAAAAAATATTTGGAATCATGGGTAATACCTATGACTATCAATAAATATTTGACAGTGAAAATGGAAGTTAGTAGAACAGTTTTGAAGGATAATTTGACAGTAATGTTTTTCAAAAACCTTAAGCAATGTTTATGTTCTTTAGTCTCAATTCTGCTTGTTGTAATTTATCAGAGAGCCATGAATTGATATATGAAAAGCTTTATCACATTCTTTAATAATGAAAAATTGAGAAAAGTATGCATATGTAACAGGAATTATAAGGAAATTATGTACAGTCATTCAAGTCAATGGGATAAGTTGCTGATATTAAAAATCATGTTATAAAAGATGAATGGTCAGTGCATGACTGTTGACAACAGTCCTGGTCAATTTGGCGCTCAGTTAGCCACCACTGATTCTAGTGGGCACAGGAGATGAAATCTGTATGTTTTCTCTGGATTCCAACTCAACTTCTTTACTCTGTAATCATCTTGTTCCATGGTGATCATTTTCTTCTCTTTAATCCTATACCCATTATTATGTATGTAGTACTTGCATGTAGCATTTTTGGTATAGGTGTTTTATATCCTTAACCGCACTTAAGTTGAGAGACATTGTGTTATATAAGTTTGTGTAACCTAAGTGCACATAAAAACAACTTCTACCTTGTTGATATTCAACATAAATAAGAAATAATTTAAAAATTATAAACATTCAAAAAATAAAAGAGTATTTCCCCTGAGCCATATCACCTATGCTTTTATAACTTCAGATGCCATCATTATACACCATTGACTCCCAAATAGGTAACTCGAATTCAGCTACTCAGTTGACCTTCAGTCTTATATATACTCAACAGTTGTTTGATAATAGCACTACTTCAGTATCCACAAGCATTTTATACTCAAATCAGTCTCTTCAGTCAGCCCCTTTCATTCTATGCCCCCTGCCACTGCCTTTGAAAAGTCCTTTATTTTTCCCTTGTGTTCTTCAGATAGTCTTCTAACTCATCTACCTGATTCTGGTTTCACCTCTTCTCACACTATCCTTCGTGTTGCCATAAGTTTTATATCATAATTAAATCTTTCATTTTTTACAGTAAAGTCTAAACTTCCTTATATAATCATTCATTATCTAGCCTCTGTCTCTGAGGTTTATTTTCCAAATACGTTCTATACCCTCTCAAACTGTGATGAATGACCTTGTTTTATTTTTTTTCATTTTCTGTCCATCACAGACTAATACATTTATAAAATAAACTACTAAAAAAATGATCATTTATCTGGATGAGAATACCTGCTCTCAGTTTCTGCACTTATCACAGACTGATAACAAGCTGTTTATGGCCCTATACCTGTCTGTAGATCATATATTGAGTAGCACTGTCCTATCACCTTTCCAGGTGTTCCGTGCTTTCCTGTCCCCCTGCATTTGTACTTGTTTCCTCTGACTAAAATGTCCCCTTAGCTCCCTGCTAATTCATTCTATAAATCTCTCCTCCTTTGGGAGCTTTTCTCTGACCTTCACAGAGATTTAGGTGTTCTTTTTCTTTTCCCATGTTATAAAACAAGATTCACAAGACAGAAACTAAAGTAAGACAACACAGTTTTTTCTCAGAGCAACAGTATTCAGAGAAGGTTCAAGATTTTTAAATAATAAGTTTTAAGAGTGTGTGTATCTGTGTATATATGTGGTCTTATATTAAATCTTTTCTAGTAAAGTTTCTTCTTTCCTAGTAAATGCCTCTCAGCCTCTTTCCCTCCAAGAAGTCTAGTGAATATAACAAAGAACAGATTTCATATCGTTTTTTAAAAATAAAAATGTTTTATTAATTGATTCCTTCTAGGATGGCCCCAGAAGTTGCAGCAGTAGAAAAGAATGGTGGCTACAACCAACTCTGTGATATCTGGGCAGTAGGAATAACAGCAATTGAACTTGGAGAACTTCAGCCACCTATGTTTGATCTTCATCCCATGAGGTGTTCTCAGTATTTACAATTATGCAGTTACTAGTAAGGGCTTCAGGGAGAGTGAAATACTCATAACTTGGGTATTCCAAGTTCATTTTAAAGTATGTTGAAATAGTGAAAGTGTTCTGAGGGACTTGGGGATAATCTCATCTAAAACCTGATCTCTTTTGTATTGCTACTTCTAAGACAACACAGAGTGAATCATCTATACTGTCTGAAGCGTAAAACAAATTTCCTTTAAAAATCATACTAGGATACAGCAGTTATCATTAAAAAAGTCTTTTTAAGTCTTTGTTTATTCGTCTATTAATTAAAAATGGGCTTTTTTGTCCTAAGTGGATCTATAAACAGATGATAGAATGCAAATGAGGTTTTTTTTCTTTTCTCATTTGATTTTGTTTCTTTTTACTTTGTCTAGGGATAAGGAGCAGGTAGATGCTTAGTATAATCATTTATATTTTAGAGTATATTATCTCAGAAAAAAATATTTGAGAGACTGTGAAGGGGTTTTTAATATTTTGAAGGAAAAAATAAATTGGGCTAAAATTTAAACTTTTAATGTAAATAGTATAAAGTTAAAAAGAAAATCAACAAAATACAGTATTCTCCTAACATACGTTAGACAGCAGGTTACTATATATTACGTAGATAACTCATTCAAAGACTCTTAAGAGCAAAAGATAAATTGTTTATGAGCAAGTACCAGATACTAAAGAAACATGGAAAACTATTTAACCTCACAAGTACCTAAAGATATATAAGTTAAATGATATCTGCTTTTAGCTGAAATGCTGTTAAGTACAGGCCTTTAGGAAAATAATTTAGATGTTATTTGTTATGGGCAATAAAAATGTTGCACTGATTCCACTATTGGGAAAGTTATACTTAGGAAATAATTCAAGAAAAGAAAAAGCTAAGAATTATTCAGTTACGGATTACAGGGAAAAATCTAAATGTCCATTCGTTGGTGAATTGTTAAGCAAATTATTTAGCAGTTAAGGGCAGCTAATATATATAAACCAAAGCAACATGGAAAATTGATTATTAGTGAAAAAAGCAGAACAGAATATTGCCTATTATAATTATAATAAGTTAGTAATTGGTTAATATTTAGATAAAGACTGAAAAGAAAAGCAGAACATTTTAAATAATGTCTTAAGGTGGGAGGAATCAGACTTCTTTTCTTTTAAGGTTTTCCTTTATATATGAATCATTTAATTTTTAAAAAGAGAAAATATCTTTGGTATTTAAAAAAAAAGGCTAAGGAGTTTACTTGGAAATATGGGATTTTGTAGGAAATACTGAAATAAAACTTCCTTCTTAAATGCTCCATCCGTCTAGCCCCATAGTCCATTAAAAAAATTGGTCAAAGTTAAGTTCATCGAGAAGGAAAGTCCTCTTGTAGGTTGATTTCTGTATCATTCATAACAAGAGAATGTGGAAAATTATTGTCCAAAAGGGGACAGACTAGGAAGTGGGTATAATTTGCCTATTCACCCAAAATAATTGTAGAGGCTAATCTTTGGTTAAACATACAACCTAATGTTAGAGTATCATATCATCTCTGTGTGTTACAGAATGATACACAATTATATAGACTTGTGCTTAAGATATAACACTAGTTATATATGTAATGGTATGGTAATAAAAACCTTCTCAAACATTTGGTGCTTTGCCATGTGAATAAGAGCTTGTTGGAAACTTAAAGATCCTTTCTGTAACCAGGAGAAATTTTTCATAGGGTATCCAAAATATAAAATATTAATTTCCATATTCTATACCACTTATCATGAGTACCTACATATGTAGTAATCTTGCATAAGTTCATTATAGAATATGATTCTGATTATTAAATGTAATAATTAAAGTGTTTTGTATTGCTCTTTAACTGAAATTTTTATTCCAGGGCCCTCTTCTTAATGTCAAAAAGTAATTTTCAGCCTCCGAAACTAAAAGACAAAACAAAATGGTGAGTTATAGAATATATATAGATTTATAGCATTTTATGGCTGAAAGGGACAAAGGTTCAATTCCCTTATTTTATTTTATTTTATTTTATTTATTTATTTATTTTTGCGGTACGCGGGCCTCCCACTGTTGTGGCCCCTCCCGCTGCGGAGCACAGGCTCTGGACGCGCAGGCTCAGCAGCCATGGCTCACAGGCCCAGCCCCTCCGCAGCATGTGGGATCTTCCCAGACCGGGGCACGAACCCGTGTCCCCTGCATTGGCAGGCGGACTCTCAACCACTGCACCACCAGGGAAGCCCTCCCTTATTTTAAAAGTGGTGAAACTGAAACCCAGAGGCATTAAACAAGTTTCCCTGAAGTTACACATCTAATTTACTTGCAGAGCTATTGCAAGGATCTAGGTTTATTTTCTGGTCAGTGTTCCTTTATAATGTACTTCTCTCATAAAACTCTGAGCATTTTATTAGTTTTTGGCAGCTTGAATAGGAGGTGTGGTGAGGAAATGATTTGAAATGAATATATTAAGATTTTTGAGATTCATATTTTGCCCTGTATTCCTTTACTCCCATTAATTACATGTTGACTTCCGTGAGAAGTAATAGGAGAAGGTTTCCCAGATACAGTGACATTTAAGATCAATCCCTACTGGCTTTTCTCTACTTCTTTCCCTAACATTCAAAAGGTTATTACTTATTTGCATCCTAATCTTTTGTTTCTCGTACAAAGTAAAGCAGTTTGCCTATTATAATCCGTAAAAAACGTCTTCAATTAAATGGGAAAAACTGAAAATTGTTTTTCTGGTAATGTCTTTCCATACATTTAATAAAAGAAACCGTGGAAATAAAAGTTTCCAAATTCTTAAATTCAGTAATTCTTCATCTAGATTACATGGATCTCTTGGGAGATCTTGGGAAATACATGAGCCCCCAGAATTCTTTATGTGTATTCATTTTTTCTGGGGAGACAGTCCATATCTTATTACCGATTCTAAGAGGCCTGTCCCCAGTACACGTTCTAAACCACTTTTTTATGTTTGTTAGCCTGTCTGTATGTACATAGTATTATTTAGGAGCCAGGCCATTCTGGGGATAATGCCAGGAATGAAAGGCAAATCACGCTGTAGAAGTAAAGGAGCTTATATCCTTCTGCTAGCTGTTTTCCTTTGTATTGACGTGGGTTTCTTCCTATTCGTTATTAGCCTAAGTTCCTAAACAACTGGAACGGGAGGACTTTGTGCCAGGAATGACTGAATATTCATTCAGGAATGAATGACTGTTAGCTAAAACAGCTGCGTTCGTAGTCAGATTCCAGAACAGTCATTACCATTGGAGTACCTTTGCCAGTCTCAGGTGCCTTCTCACTCCGTGATATGTGTGCCACAAGCTACCAAACGTAATGTAGTGATTTGATTTCTCTGAAGAGAACTGCTGTGTTGTTGCTGTCATTGGTAATGGTTAAGGTTATTCTCTTTGGTTCTTGCCCAGTCCCTCCTCCAGTGGAATCTTGGCAGTACCTCTCTTTGCCTTTAGTTCATAATCAAAATATGATTTCATTAATTAATTAATTAATTTTTTGGCCGCTCAGCTTGCGGGATCTTTGTTTCCTGACCAGGGATCAAACCCAGGCCCACGGCAGTGAAAGCACCAAGTCCTAACCACTGGACCACCAGGGAATTCCCAGATTCCTTTAATTTATATCTTCTTCCTTTCTCCATTTCATTAATACAGGTAGCAGGAAAACTCATCTGTTTACAAAGATCGCTCCCTCTTCTTTGACCATGTTCCTGAGAAATTCAGTGACTTTTTAAGGGTTTAAACAGTCTCTTACATTACTCACCCTACCTCATGCCACCCAACAATTTGGATATAACAAAACATTTACATACTGTATAAATTAGGCAATGAGAAAAGGTCATTTTGACTCCTAAGTCGTACCTAGAACACAAGGTTATAAACCTTATAGATGGCACACCTACCCATTTCTAGTTTTAAGTGTATGTTTTAGAGATTGTGTATCAGTGTTCTGTTAACTTATTGCATTTTACTTAAGAGATGAAGCTGGTGTATTCTCCAAGGAATATACTGTGCTTTGGGTTTAGTGTTTTGGCTTATATAGAGCTAAGAGGCCAAAGAAAAAAAATCATGTGTTTCAGTCTTTCTAACTGCTTGTAAGTTAATTTTATTTAGTAACACCAAAGAACTAATATTAGTGAAATATTTTTGTACGTGTCTCTTTTTATTTGAAGGTCATCAACATTCCATAATTTTGTCAAAATAGCACTAACCAAAAACCCCAAAAAAAGACCAACCGCTGAAAGACTTCTGACTGTAAGTCATTGAATTTATAGGAGTATTTTCTGTAGTCATGCAGTAATTAGACATATCACTGGAACAATAGTATTTAGATTTTTAATATAAAAATGTTAGTGATCTCTTACAGCAGGGGTCAGCAAACATTCTGTAATGAGCCAAATAGTATATATTTTAGGCTTTGTGGGCTATACAGTCTCTGCTGCATCTCCTCAGTTTTGCCGTGGTAGCACAAAAGCATCCATAGACAGTATACATGAAAGGTATGGCTTTAACACCCAATAAAACTTTATTTACAGAAGGAGGCAGTGCACCAGATTTTGCCCATGGACGGTAGTTTGCCAACCCCTGCCTTGGAGAAAACTCTTAAAAATGTTGCTTTCATCTAAAATTAATTGCTTTAACCACATAGCACAGGGAGATCAGCTCGGTGCTTTGTGTCCACATAGAGGGGTGGGATAGGGAGGGTGGGAGGGAGATGCAAGAGGGAGAAGATATGGGAATATATGTATATGTATAGCAGAATCACTTTGTTGTACAGCAGAATCTAACACACCATTGTAAAACAATTTACTCTAATAAAGATGTTTAAAAAATAAATACATAAAATTAATTGCTTTTCTTGGCTTCTTATGTAAATTTATAGAATGCCCTTATGTGTGCATGTCTTTATAAAATACTTTTATATTAGAAAAAGTTGATGATTATAACAATCTAAGAAAACTTTATTTAAATATTATAAAATTTAATTATGTATCTTACTACATTAACATAATTTTATTGAATTAAATATATGCAAATATAAATGCTCTTTTCTTATTGTGATATGGACTGTACCTCAGTATTCATTTGCATATTATTATAATGACATGCATAAAAAATGTCATTGTTATAGCCAAGGTTGTAATTTGACAACCTAACATGGATTGGTTAACTTTAAATAGAGAAATTATTCATGTTATAAATTTACCTCACAATGGTTCTTTAGCTTTATAATATATAATTATGAATTCTCTGATTAATATTTTTACTAATACATTCTCTAATTTATTTGCATTAGTAGGCTTCCATATGCTTGTCTCTGATAGTTACTGAATGGAAAAGAACAAATAGCAATTTCTATGAGCCATAGATATAAAAGCATACTCATGAAGTTTTGTTTTGTTTTGTTTTTACTTAGCATACATTTGTAGGACAGCCAGGTCTCTCTAGGGCCCTAGCAGTTGAACTGTTGGACAAAGTGAATAATCCAGACAACCATGCACATTACACCGAAGGAGATGATGATGACTTTGAGGTAAGGAATGCTTGCAGTCTAATATTTGAAAACAAATGTTTAATGTGGCCTTAGACTTTGTTTTTAAATTCACTCTTTTAAGTTAGTTGAAATAGATTTAGTAACAAAGATTAATTAGCAGTGTAAACTACACTTGTCCTGCTCATAATTACCAATTGATACTTTTCTTAATCCTAGTTTTGGGAAGGAACTAGGATTACTGTTCTTCTTAGCATTATAACATTTTGTTTTCTTAGTTGGTTTGCTTAAAGTTATTAAGAGGTATCTACAATTAGAATCACATCTGTGCCTTTTTCCTCCCAAAATCCACAAGTGTTTCCTCCCTAGACCTCAGCTTCTGTAGTGAGAGTTTGATCTTTTCCAAGACAATACAGGTTTTAGGAGCATTGCTTTGCACTAGGAGAACAAAAGTTTAGCCAGAGCACATGTACATATTATTTTTCACAAAAGAGACTCCTTAGAAATCCATGTGGTCATTTTTTTTTAGTTTCTCTGTTACACAGATCATTAACAGAATACAAATCATTTTTTAAATTAAGCTGAGGTTCCCATAGAAAAAGCTATATTTTCTAATACTTATTCAAAACTATTATTTCTTATGTAATTACATATAGAGCTATTCATAACTATGCTTGTCTTCTCTGAAAATATGTAGAATTATTTTGAATATATTTAACAACACGACTTGTAAATCAGGAATGAGGGACTTCCTGCCCATTTTCGGATACCTGTTTATGCCTCTCTATATATAGCATAAATGTATTTTTTCACTGGTATCTCTTTCTCTCTTTTATGATTCCTTTTTATTTCTGTCTCTTCATTTCTCTTTATGCCTTTATATCCCTTTATACCTCTTATCTTCAGTTCTGGTAAGACTATAGGACTAAACTTTATGTGTTATTATTTATTGAAGGAAATTTTCTACTTCAGGTACTTAAGTTTCAAATTATATCGTATAAGTATCATGATAACTATTAACATTCATTGGGTAGTCTTCGTGTACCAAGTGTTAGGCTAAATAATTTCCATGTTAACTCATCTAATACTCAAAATGGTCCTTGGCAATATGTACTATTACTATCCCCATTTTACAAATAAGAAATGAAGGAGAAAGAATAGAAGTAATTTCATTTGCCTGAGATCATATGCCTAGCAACTAGTGGAACCAGGATTTGGATCCAGGCAAACTGACTTTAGAACCTACTCTTAGTTAATATACCATCATTTCTATATATATACTTAATAGAAATTGTCATTAAACAGTCTTTACAAACTAATCATTGTCTAGTATATAACATAGTCTTGTCATGTCGTAAGGTACCCAGTGAATATTTTATTGAATGTTAAGTGACCTTTAATTGAAAATATTAAATAAACCAGCCATACATAGATTTCTTTTTACTTAAACCATCATTTGCAGACTTGTAATAATAAGATTTTAATCTCTTAAAAACTCAAAATTGTTCAAATTGTTTTAGTTTAAATGAAGCATTAGATATTACTTGATTCCTCAATTAGTGTTTCACTGGTTATGTAAATAACCAAACCTCCTCTTTCATTCCCCACACAATTTTGCCAGGCTTCCTAAATCCACTCTTACATTTGGAATTCTCTATTTCTGTTTAATGATATCACCATAATTTTTAGTCCTTGAAATGCAAAACCTTGTTCCAGGCAGTTGGAGACACAATAGTGGATGAGATTGACATGATCCCAATCTTCAAAGAACTTACAGAATGGTCTCAAAGGAAACTTAGAAATACCAACAAATAATTTACAAGTGTGATAACTATTACAAAAAGGGAAAGACAGGGTGCTATGCAGGCATATTTTAGGGACAGGAAAGGACTCACTGTAGAAACAATATGTAAGATGAAAGCCTGAAGGATAAATAGTAATTAAAAGAAAAGACCAGTCAGAAGTGTTCTGAGCAAAAGGAAGAATAGCATGTTTGAGAGCCCTAGTGATAAGAGAGAGTGTGGTATACTTGAGGAATTAAAGAAAAGTAAGTCTGTTAGAGCAGAAAACAAGGAAGGAATTTGATGGGAGATTAGGTCACAAAGCTAGACATTTCAAATGAAAAAAAATGGGGGCTTTAAGGGCAGTAGAAACCATTAAAGGGTAAGGGAGTGATGTAATCAGATGTGCATTTTTTTTTCTTTAAAGATCTCTGACTTCAGAGTGGTGTTTTCATTCCTAAAGTCCTCTTAAGAGACTGTTGAAGTTATCCAGGATATAGATACTGATGTTTTGTAATAGGATGGTAGGGAAAAGATGGAAAAAGTGAACTCATTAAAGAATTATATGAGAGAGTTGGTGATTGGATGTAGAAATGAGGGAGGGGCATGATAAAAGGGTTACTCCCAGATTTTGACTTGAACAGCTGGGTGGATATAAAAGTGCCACTTGTTGAGATAGAAATACTAAAGATCAGATTTGGGAAGAAAGGTGAGTTCAGTTTTGTATATGGTGATTTTAATGTTGCACCAGATTTCCAAATGGAGAAGTCTTATTAGGAGTTAGATATGTGGTTATAGCTTGGGGAGAAAAGTTTGGACTAGAGATATAAATTTGAGAGTTATTAGATACAATGGTTGTAGTTGATACCTTAAAGAGTAAATGTGATCATCCAAGGGAAGCATGTAGAATGAGAAGAAGGCCTAGGACAGCTTTGGGGGGAAATTCCTCCCCAAAATTAAAAAGTCTGGTACCCAAAGAGGAATGGCAAAGGATTAATAAAGAACATTAAAAGACAGTAGGAAAGTTTCAACAAGAATACTGCCTAGAAGTTACATTAAAGAAATCTTTGGATTTAGGTGTTGGTGTTTGATTACTTTAAAGGGATAATTTAGGGACTTCCCTGGTGGTCCAGTGATTAAGAATACACCTTCCAATGTGGGAGACGTGGGTTCCATCCCTGGTCGGGGAACTAAGATCCCACATGCCGCAAGGCAACTAAACCCGCATGCCACAACTGCTGAACCTGTGCACTTTAGAGTCCGTGTGCCACAATTAGAGAACCTATGTGCTCTAGAGCCTGGGCGCCACAACTAGGTAGAAGCCTGAGTGCTGCAACGAAAGAATGCACGTGCTGCAATGAAGATCCGGCGTGCCGCAGCTAAGACCCAGTGCAGCCAAATAAATAAATAAATATTTTTAAAAAAGGATAATATAAAAATACTAGAGGTAAAGCTAGGCTGGAGCGGTTTGAAAAATAAATTTATTTATGAAATTCAGTTGTGAAAGAGAGGGATAAGATAGAGCAGTAGTTGGAGGAAAATGAGTTGACAGTGGATTTGTCTGTCTTCTGTCTCTCTATTTTTTGGCTATTGATTGATTTTTTTTTTTTATATGGGGCAAAAAAGTTTAAACAGGATGCTTATGAAAAGGATCCAATAGTTAGAGATAGAAGAGTCAAGAAGCAAGGTGAACAGGCAAAGTCCTTGAAAAGAAAGGAGAAGGTGAGATCTAGATTATAACGAGGGATTTGATCTTAAACACTTCTTGAAAGGCTTTCTTGGGAAATGTGGCATAGATGGTGCCTTGAAGACCTTGAGCTCACCTCCTCCAGTGGCCACACCAAATTTCAACTATCTATGAGAATGACCTGAAGACTAGCATAAAAGACTTTCCACAACTGAAGATATAAATAAGGAACCACAATGAGATGGGTAGGAGAGATGGAGACATGGTATAGTCAAGACCCACCTCCCTGGGTAGGTGACCCACAAACAGGAGGATAATTACAATTGCAGATGTTCTCCCCAAGGAGCGAAGCATCTGAGCCCTGTGTTGGGCTCCCCAGCTGAAGGATCCTGCACTGGGAAGATGGGGCCCCAAAACATTTGTCTTTGAAGGCCATCCTGGGCTTGCATACAAGAGAGCCAGAGGGCTGTAGGAAACAGAGACTCTGCTCTTATGAGGCGTGTGCAAAATCTCACATAGTCCAAATCCTAGCACTGAGCCAGTAATTTGAAAGGAACCCACCTGCTGATCTTGCAGAACCTCTTGGAGTGGCAGGAGACAACTGGTAGTCCCCCTAAAGATATAGATGGCGACACCTGTATTTGAGAGTTTCTTCTACCACTAGGACATCAATGCTGACAACCACCATTTTGGAGTCCTCCCACTACCGTATTAGTGCTGGGGGCTTATCTGCCCACCAGTGTGCTGGCACCAACCCTGAGCTTCCCTGATCCCCATAGCTAGCTGCCTTTGAACCTGGCCCTGCCCACCAGGAGACCAGCACCAGCCCTGGGACCCTGCACCAGTAAGGTCCTAGCAACCAACTGGGCCAGAGGCCATGCCTACCCACCAGCACACCCACAGTGGTCAGCCTTGCCACAACAGAAGGACCCACACAGCCCACATAGGGGGCATCCCTAGAGCATATAGCTCTGCTGCCCAGAGGGGTGTGCTGTTGGATCCCATAGGATGTCTGTTACGTAAGGCCGCTCCTCCCAAATTCAGGAAACATAGCTGATCTACCTAATACTTACAAATAAACACAGAGAACTAGGCAAACAGAGGCAGAGGACTATGTTACACAGTCTACTGATAAAGAGTTTAAGGTAGTAATCGTAAAGATTCTCAATGAACGCAGGAGAGGGATGGAAGAACACAGTAAGAATTTTAGTAAAGAGTTAGAAAATATAAAGGAGAAACAAACAGAGCTGAAGAATACAATAACTGAAATTAAAAACACACTAGAAAGAAATAATAATAGATTTGGTTATATAGAGGAACAGATCAGTGAACTGGAAGATGGAGTAGTGGAAATCACCTAAGCTGAAGAGGAAAAAGAGAAAAGAATTTTTTAAAAGGGTGGTTTAAGAGACCCCTGAGACAATATGAAGTGTATTAACATTCACATTCTAGGGATCCCAGAAGAAGAAAAGAGGGAAGGGAGCAGAGAACTTATCTGAAGAAATAATAGCTGAAAACTTTCCTAACCTGGAAAAAGAAAGAGAAACCAAGGTTCATACCAAGACCTATTATAATAAAAATGTCAAAAATTGAAGATAGAGGGCTTCCCTTGTGGCGCAGTGGTTGAGAGTCCGCCTGCCGACGCAGGGGACACGGGTTCGTGCCCCGGTCTGGGAAGATCCCACATGCCGCGGAGTGGCTAGGCACGTGAGCCATGGCCGCTGAGCCTGTGCGTCCGTAACCTGTGCTCCGCAACGGGAGAGGCCACAACAGTGAGAGGCCCGCGTACCACAAAAAAAAAAAAAAAAAAAATGAAGATAGAGAATCTTAAAAACAGCAAGAGAAAAGCAACTAGATATGTACAAGGGAACTTCCATGAGATTCTCAGCTGACTTTTCAGCAGAAACTCTGCAGGTCAGAAGGGAGTGACACATTAAATCCAAAGTGATAAAGGAAGAAACCTACAACAAAGAACACTCTGCTTGGCAAGGCTATCATTCAGTTTTGAAGGAGAGATAAAGAGTTTTACAGACAAGCAAAAACTAAGAGAGTTCAACACCACTAAACCAGCTTTCAAAAAATGTTAAAGGGACTTCTCTAAGTGAAAAAGAAAAGACGACTATTAGAAATACCAAAATTACAAATGGAAGAATCTCACTGGCAAAGGCAAACATATAGTAAAGGTAGTAGACCAGTCATTCATAAAGCTAGTATGAAAGTTAAAAAATAAAAGTAGTAAAATCATCTATATCCACAGTAAATAGTTAAGGTATTCACAAAACAAAAAAGATGTAAAACATGATGTCAAAAAAGCATTAAACATGAGGCAGAGGTAGGGGGTAAAAATTCAGGGTTGTTAGAATGTGTTTGAACTTGAGAGATCATCAGGTTAAAGTAATTTTGTGTGTGTGTGTGTGTTGTTGTTGTTGTTGTTATCTGTGAACCTCATGGTAACCCCAAACCAAAAACCTATAATAAATACACCCTAAAGAAAGAGAAAGGAATCCAAACATAACACTAGTAATTAAATCACAAGGTAAGAGAGCAAAAGAAGAAAGGAACAAAAAAGAACTACAAAAACAACCAGAAAACAGTTAACAAGATGGCAACACATACATACCTATCAATAATTACTTTAAGTGTAAATGGACTAAATGCTCCATTCAAAAGACATTGAGGGCTTCCCTGGTGCTGCAGTGGTTAAGAATCCGCCTGCCAATGCAGGGGACATGGGTTCGAGCCCTGGTTAAGGAAGATCCCACATGCCACAGAGCAACTAAGCCTGTGCACCACAGCTACTGAGCCTGCGCTCTAGAGCCTGCAAGCCACAACTACTGAGCACACGTGCCACAACTACTGAAGCCCACACACCTAGAGCCCGTGCTGTGCAACAAGAGAAGCCACTACAATGAGAAGCCTGCGCACTGCAACAAAGAGTAGCCCCCACTCGCCGCAACTAGAGAAAGCCTGCGTGCAGCCAAAAATAAAAATAAATAAAATAAATGTTTTTTAAAGAAATTTAAAAAAAAAGACAGGTTGGATGAATGGACCCAAAAATGAGACCCCTACATATACTGCCTACAAGAGACTCACTTCAGATCTAAAGACACACACAGACTGAGTAACGGGATGGGAAAAGGTATTCCATACAAATGGAAATCTGTAAAAAGCTGTAGCAATGCTTATATTAGACAAAATAAACTTTAAAACAAAGACTGTAGCAAGAGCCAAAGAAGGACATTACACAGTGATCAAGAGATCAGTCCAAGAAAATGCAACAATTGTAAATATATATGCACCCAATAGGAGCACCTCAATATATAAAGCAAATGTTAATAAATATAAAGGGAGAAATTGACAGTAACACAATAATAGTAGGGGAATTTAATACACCACTTATATCAATGGACAGAAGATCCAGAAAGAAGGAAACACTGGCTTTAAATGACACATTAGATCAGATGAACTTAATAGATAAAATAGAACATTCTATCCAAAAGCAGCAAAGTATATATGCTTTCAACTGCTACCTTCTCCGGGATAGGTCACATGGTAAGCTACAAAACAAGGCTCAATAAATTTAAGATTGAAATCATACCAAGCATTTTTTCTCACCGCAATAGTATGAAACCAGAAATCAACTACAAGAAACAAACTACAAAAAACACAAACATGTGGAGGCTAAATAATATGCTCTTAACTAACCAATGGGTCACTGAAGAAACCAAAGAGGAAATCAAAAAATAACTGGAGACAAATGAAAATAGAAACACAACCATCCATCCAAAATCTATGGCATTCAGCAAAAGCAGTCTAAAGGGGAAGTTTTTAGAGATAGATGTCTACCGCAGGAAGCAAGAAAAATCTCAAACATCTGACCATACACCTAAAGGAACTAGAAAAAGAAGAACAAACAAAACCAAAAGTTAGTAGAGGGAAAGAAATAATAAAGATCAGAGCAGATATAACTGAAATAGAAACTTAAAAAAAATGGAAAAGAACAATGAAACTAAGAGTTGGTTCTTTGAAAAGATAAATTGATAAACCTTTAGCCAGACTCATCAAGAAGAAAAGAGAGAGGATCCAAATAAAATCATAAATGAAGTTACTACTGACACAACAGATAATCGAGAGAATCATAAGAAAATAATACAAACAATTATACACCAATAAAATGGACAACTTAGAAGAAATGGATAAATTTCTAGAGACGTACAAACTCCCAAGACTGAATCAGGAAGAAATAGAAAATAAGAAGAGATGGATTACCATTAAGGAAATAGGATCAGTAATACAATAAACTTCCAAAAGTCCAGTACCAGTTTCACAGGTGAATTCTACCCAACTTTTAGAGAAGAGTTAATGGCTATCCTTCTCAAACTATTCCAAAAAATTGCAGAGGAAGGAATGCTTGTGAATTATTTCTACAAGACCAGCATCACCCTGATACTAGAATCAGACAAGAACACCACAAAAAAAAAAGAAGAAGAAAAAGTTACAGGCCAATATCACTGATGAACATAGATGTAAAAATCCTCAACAAAATATGAGCAAATCAAATTCAACAATACGCTAAAAGAATGATACAATACAATGTACAGTAATACAGTACAATACTATGATCAAGTGGGATTTATCCCAGAGATACAAGAATGGTTCAGTATCCACAAATAAATCCATGTGAGACACCACATTAACAAATTGAAGAACAAAAATCATGATCATCTCAGTAGATGGCAGAAAAAAGTTTTGACAAAGTTCAACATCCATTTATGTTAAAAACTCTCATCAAAGAGTGTTTAAAGGGAGCATACCCAACATAATAAAGGTGCTATATGACAAAACTACAGCCAACATCATGCTCAACAGTGGAAAGCTAAAAGTATCTCCTCTAAGATCAAAAACAAGGCAAGGTTGCTCACTCTTGCCACTTTTATTCAGTATAGTATTGGAAGTCCTAGCCATAGCAGTTAGACAAGAAACATAAGTAAAAGGAGTCCAAATTGGAAAAGAAGAAGTAAAACTGTCACTGTTTGCATATAACGTGATAGTACATATAGAAAATCCTAAAGATGCAGTAAAAAAAGAAAAACAACAACTGTTAGAACTAATAAATGAATTCAGTAAAGTTGCAGGATACAAAATTAATATACAGAAATCTGTTGCATTTCTATACACTAAAAATGAGCTATCAGGGAAATTAAGAAAACAGTCCCATTTACAATTGCATCAGAAAGAACTTACCTGGCAGTCCAGTGGTTAAGGCTCTGTGCTCCCAATGGAGGGGGCATGGGTTTGACCCCTGGTCGGGGAACTAAGATCCCACATGCCACATGGCACAGCCAAAAAAAAAAAAAAAAAGGAAAAATATACTGTGCTCATGGATTGGAAGAATTAGTATTGTTAAAATGACCATATTGCCCAAGGCAGTCTGCAGATTCAGTGCAATCCCTATCAGAATACCAATGGCATTCTTCACAGAACTGGAACAAACAATTCTACAATTTGTATGGAAACACAAAAGACCCCAAATAGCCAAAGCAACTTGAAGAAGAAAAATGGAGCTGGAGGAAGCAGACTCCCTGATTTCAAACTGTACCACAAAGCTACAGTAATCAAAATAGTGTGGTACTGGCACTACCACAGACACATAGATCAATGAAACAAAATAGAGAGCCCAGAAATAAACCCACATTTATATGGGCAATTAATCTATGACAAAGGAGGCAAGAATATACAGTGGTATACTCCCAATATATAGTATTGGGAAAACTGGACAGCTACATGCAAAAGTATCAAGCCGGACTACTTTTTCATATCATATACAAAAAATAACTCAAAATGGATTAAACACTTAAACGTAAGACCTGAAACCATAAAACTCCTAGAAAAAGAACATATGTACTATGGCCTTTGACATCAGTCTTAGCAATATTTTTTTGTATATGTCTCCTCAGGCAAGGGAAACAAAAGCAAAAATAAACAAATGGGATACATCAAACTAAAAAGTTTTTTGCACAGCAAAGAAAACTCAACAAAACGAAAATGTCACCTACTGAATGGGAGAAGATATTTGCAAATGATATATCCTGATAAGGGGTTAATATCCAAAATATACCAAGAACTCATACAACTGAATATCAAAGGAAAAACAACCCAAATAAAAAATGGGCAGAGGACATGAATAGACATTTTTTCCAAAGAAGACACACAGATGGCCAGTAGACACATGAAAAATGCTCAACATCACTAATCATAAGGGAAATGCAAATCAAAACCGCAGTGAGCTATCACCTCACACTTGTCAGAATGGCTAGCATTAAGAAGACTGCAAATAACAAGTGTTGACACTGGTGTGGAAAAAAAGGGAATTCTTGTGTTATTGCTGGTGGGATTGTAAATTGGTGCACCCACTATGGAAAACAGTATGGAGGTTCCTCAAAAAATTAAAAACAACTGCCATATTATCTAGCAATTTCATTTCTAGATATTTACCTGGAGAAAACAAAAACACTAATTTGAAAAGATACATGTACCAACATTACTCACAGTAGCCAACATATGGAAGCAACTTAATGGATAAAGAGGATATGGTGTATATATATACAGTGGAATATCACTTAGCCATTAAAAATGAAATCTCATTTTTGACAACAGGGATGGATCTAGAAGCTATTATGCTAATTAAATAAGTCAGACAAAGACAGATACCACATGATCTCATTTATATGTGGAATCTAAAGAATCTAAAAAGCAAAACAAAATAAAATGAAAATAGACTCAGATACAGAGAAGAAACAGGTGTTTGCCAGAAGGGAGGCTTGTGGGTGTGGGCAAAATAGGTGAAGGGTATTAAGAGGTACAGACCTCCAGTAATATAATAATTAAGTCACAGGGTTATTATACACAGCATAAGGAATATGGTCAGTAATATTAATTTTGTATGGGGACAGATGGTTACTACACTTATAGTGGTGATCACCTCTTAAGGTATACAAACGTCAAATAATTCTATAGTACATCAGAAGCTAAAATAATATTGTGCGTTAAATATATTTCAGAGTAACAATAAAAGAAAAATACTTCTTTCTTTGCATTAAAGAGGAAGATAGTTTGAGAGTATAGCTAGAAGTTATCTTCTGTTTGATTTCTGTTTTCTTTGTGAGCTAGGTGGCAATGTCATCTCCTGAAAGTGTGGAGGAGGTGGGTTTGAAAAGTGTGGTGAAGCTATGAAATAGTAATTGAGGAGAATGGATGGGTTAAATGACTAGAGAAGTGTTTGTGGGCAAACTTGAAGGCTCAGATGAGATTAATTTTCAATGTGTAATTTTCCTCCAGCAGTGATTGGTACTTCAGATATTAACCAAAGGTAGTTAGTTTAAGTCTTCCAGGGTTGTCATTTTGGTATACCATTGTACAGAAGGATGGCAGGGGTTGGGGAGGGGAGGCAAATCAAATTTAGGATATATGCAAGGGATTGCTTGAAATTATGGGCCACCAACTCTAAACTGGATAGGAAAAAAAGTGAAGATCAGAGAAATGCATGTGGAGAGTGAGAAAGTAATGGATGGATGGACTTGAGATTTCAGTGTGAGCGTTTAAAAATTATTGGAGTAAATGAGAGAGTAAGTTCAAAGGATGAGAAGTTTGGAGTATTATGTGAATTCATATATCAGAGCGGATGACAGAGTCCAGGATATGATTTTAGTAGTGTAGAGTGCATTGAAGTATGGTAGAAGGTCTTCAGAGATAAGGTCAGAAAACTTAAATCCAGAGCAATGGTCTTTTGAAGTCCTTTGGTATGATGGTGGGTCTTAAAGTAGAGAAAAAGACATCTGAGCCCCTGTCCGAGTCATCAGTGAATGAGAATGAGTCATCAGAAATTTGGTAGATAGGGGTTGAGCTGAAGGCATTGTTTCAAAAGATCAGGAGCTTATACAAAAGGGTGGAAGTGGTAAGCTTTCTCCCTTAGTTTACTACAATACTCTTACTCAGTCTCCCTCCATATAGTATTTCTTCTCTCCATACCCTCTTACATACTTAATCAGGTTACTCTTAAAGCTGACTCTTGTGACGGCACTCCCTTTCTGTAGAATCTCCAATAAATTCTTTTGCTAAGACATTCAGAGCCTTTCATGATGTGGCTCATCCTCAAGTCTGTCTTTCCAGCTTTGTCATCTCTTCACTTAATGTTCACTGTAGTCAAATAATAACCAACTCCAATTCCCCTAAACACTCCACAATTTCCTTTTTTTCTTGTATCACTTTGTTCATATTCTTTGTGCTGTCTGAAATGCTTTTCCCACCTTGCTGCACATTCAATGCCTACTTGTCCTTCTAGGCCTCACATAAGATTACAGCTTTGTCATGAAGAATTTCTTTACCCTTTCAGGTGAAAGTCATTTCTTCTTCCCCTGGGCATTAATAGTAATCTTAATGAATGCCACTTATCATTTTCTAATCTTATAAGTGTTTGTGTGTCTTATCTTCTTAGAGTATAAGCTCTTTTGAAGGTAACATTTCCATCTGATTTGCTTTGCATCTCTTCAGTATTTTATACAGTATAAACATGGACTAAATGAATACACTTTTAAAGTATCTTAGTGTTCATTTTTAAAAATATTTATCCTACAATTTATTAGTAAGTAGTCATGCTTGTCAATAAATAATAATTTAATTAAAAAGAGAAAGTTTGACCTTCTAACTTTGTCACTGAATTTTTTTAAAGTATATGTATTACGTTTATATTCACAGCCCCATGCAATCATTCGTCATACCATTAGATCTACGAACAGGAATGCCAGAGCTGAACGGACAGCTTCAGAAATAAATTGTATGTGTTTGGTATACATTTTCAATTGGTGGTTTTGGAGGGTTGAGCTGGGTGTTCTTATGGAATTTTTTGGAATAATAAAGTCTCACTAACTGTGGCTACATACTTTAACATAACAGGATACCTCTAAAATAAAGGCTGCTTTTCTGGCTTGTAATGGAATTCTCTTGGTTTTATAATTAAATAGTTTTGATTTTCTAATTATAAAGTCAATATATGTCTATTGCAGAAAATTTGCAAGAGGAAAAAAGTAGAAAATTAACATTGCCCGTAATCATATCACCCAACACCAGCCCACAGATAATATTTTGCTGAATTTCCTTCATGTTTTTTCACGTATAGTTTTACATGACTGAATTTATACTATACATAAAATTTTGCTTAACATAGTCAAAAGTATTTTCTGTGTATTCGCCTAGGCTTTGTAACCATTATGTTTAATGGTTTTATCCTCTTTTATTGAGTTGATGTATTGTAGCTCCTATTGTTGGACCTTTGGGTTGGTTTCAGTTTTTTAAGTCAAGTTAACAATAAGGTGAATATTTTCTAAAGTGCATATTTAAAGGGGGAAATTGATTTTTATTCGATAAATCATTGACAAAAATTTTATATTAACAATATTTGTCATTTTAGCCACATTAATTTGGAAGAACAGATTTGCAAAGAATTTTTAGGTATAAGTATATTGACTTAAATGCATAATTGTTTCAAAAGAGATTTAAAGTAGTTTACATTAAAATAAGCCATAAATAAAAATTATAAACCACAATGGAGGAAGATAATTTATTATATATTTAGGCTAATTAGAATTATTGCAGATGAGCATTTTGTTTTTTTGAAACCAGGCATTTCTAGCTTTCTGGATACAGCTTTGGAAATCTAGGTCATTGGAGAGTTAGAATGTCCTTCCCATATCAGTTGTTTTAGTCAGATCTTTTCAAAGTTACACCAATAATTCGAGATTTTCTGTGTTTGTTAGTCCCAGATTGCTGATATGTTCTTATGCTATCTTCTTATATAATCCCCAGTGAACTCTCTGGGCTTCCAGTACCAGACAGAAAAGTAGCAAAGTTATATTCCATTAAAAGCTATTGTGTTTATTTTATGCAGCTGTATAGTATTCAATTAATGTAGTCTAAGTGTATCTTTTCTTGTATAGCTTTTGTCTTCTGTGTCATATTTAGTAAGGTCTTCCTGATTTTAAGGTTATAAAAGGATTTTCCTATTGTTTCTTCTTGTATTTTTACAGTCTCATGTTTTTAATATTTAAATGTTTGATATAAGATATTAACTTATTTGGTAGAAGGTATGAAATATGAATTCAACTTCAGTTTCATTCTAAATATCTACCCATTTGCCTCAATGCTATTTATTAAAAACTTGATATTTTTGCTAATAGATTTGATATGCCATCTTTATTATGTACTAAATTGCCACATATATTTTAGGGCTTTTTCTGGAAATTCTATCTGTTACATTAATATACCTAGTCCTGTGCTGGTCTCATACTTCTGATTATTATCTTTATAATACCTGTTAAAGTGTGATAGAAATAATCCTCCTCCTACTGTCCCTCACCCTCTCCACACAAACACACACACAAACACCATGTTGCTGTCTTTTTCTGTTATGATATTTGGCTATTATATTTTCCCTACATAAATGTAAGAATCAGCATACCAAGTTAAAAAAAAAATCAGTGTTTTTACTGAGATCTCATAAATTTGTACACTAACTTATAAGTGTCTGGAGTACTGATACCTTCATGGAGTGAATCCTATGTGCTTCATGTACCAGACAGAAGACAGTAGAATTGAAGTTCATTTTATTGGTCGATTTATCTTTAAATTCTCCCAAGTCTTCTTTTGTGTCCATCAGGATTGTTTTATAGTTTTGTTTTTGTTTGTTTGATAGATTTCATGCATACCTAGTTAGTTCTATTCTTAGTTTTTTGTTTCAGTTTTTTACATTGATCTGATAACTTACATATAGTAAAATGCTTAAGTCTACTGCACAATGAATTTTTAAATTTGTATACACTCATGAAACTACCACCCAGATCAAGATATAAAACATTATCAGAATCTCTGAAGGCTTCCTCATGCTCCTTCACAATCAATACCCTTCCATCTTCCTGTATCCCCCTGCCCTCCCACTGCCCAGGCTAATCACTATTCTGATCTCTGTCACTGTAGATTGGTTTTTACCTGATTTTGATCTTAAGATAAATAGGATAAACCAATATGCACCTTTTTTGCCTGATTTCTTTTGCTCAACATTATGTCTGTGAGAGTCATTCGTGTTGTGTGTAGCAATAATAGTTTATTGTTTTCATTGTAATGTAGTATTTCATTGTATGATTATACCACAATTTATCCATTCTTTACTTGACAGGCATTTGATTTGTTTCCAGTTTGGGGCTATTAGGATTATTATAATCATCCTTACTATGTGTTTTTAGTTGATATAACTAATTATGATGATCCTGGCCTGATCTAAGACCACCAGGGACAAATGTATAGTGCAACAAAGTCAGGTTTATTGACTCCTTGCAATGAGGGAGAACACATACCAGAGGAACCATGGAACATCTCATTAAACAGGAAAAGAAGAGTTAGAGCGTTTTTGGAAAAAGTGGAGTTCAAGTGAAATTTAGGTGAAAACTTAAAGCAAAGTAGGGATGTGTATGAAAGAGTCTATACTGTAAAAATAGACTCAGAAGCCTGTTTCCTTGGAAACTTGGAATGTTGTATTCAGTAACCCCTTTATTTGAAGCTCTGTATGTATGTTGGAAACTGAGGCTGCTTCTCTCTCACTGACTTAAGTCTTCCAAGCAAGAATGGAATGGTTCATTTTAATGAATATGATTTCATACAGCAAAGTTTCTGACAGTCTGTGATTTTAGAGAATGATGTTTCTCAGTAAGATAGCATTGGCAATTCAGAGGGGGGGTCATCGTGTGATACTTTACATATGCAGCATATCCTTGGGAGAAACATTGTTTCTTCTTGACTTTGCATTTGGATTTGTGTCTGTCCTCCCAGTCTGATGAATAGCAAGGCAGATTACTTTCTTATTCTGATCCAGATATGGGTGTGTTACCTAAATTCCCTATTTTTTTTTAAAAAAAAGTTTTCATCTGAAAAGTCACCTTTTGGTTGAGTCCAGTTGATGCCGAAAGCTCGGCCTCTGTGCACTGGTGCCAAATCGAATCTCGGAGACAGAGTTTGGGGTAAAGTAGAGAAGAATAGCTTTATTGCTTTGCCAGGCAAAGGGCGACAGAGAGGGCTCCTGCCCCTAAAAAGTATGTGTTCCAACCTGGGAGGATTTGATGAGGAATTTTATAACAACCGTTCAAGGGTGGCGTTGCTGATAAAATTAGAGTATGTGAAGGGCCTCCACTCTTCTAATCTGGCCTCAGGTAATCTTGATGAGCTTCTCTGGTTCTTTAATGTAGCCTCAGGTGGTCTTTCTCTGGTATGAAGAATGCTGACCTCTTAAAAGAGCTTAAAGGCATTGTTATGTGTATCCCTTGAGGTGGAACCAGGACCCTGCCCCAAGGCTGCACTATTGTCCCCTGGCTGCGCCTCCCTTGTCTTTGCATCCCTTCCGGGATTAGCAACAGTTCGATTCTGCCCTTTGGAATTCAAGGAAGGTCATGGAGGCTGGAGTCAAGAGAAGGGACAGAAAGGCTTCCATGCCCAGGAGCCCCATAGGGTCCTGTTCGGTTTCACAGTTACCTAGGAAGCCAACTAATTACAAAGAATTGGCACCAAAGGGATATGAGAGGTATCAACAAAGAAAATGACTACCCAACTGTCAGTTTATGATTTTAGCTGACTCACAAGTAAATTTTAGCCAGGTATTTGGACTCATACCAAGGACTCACTAAGGTTACACAGAGCCGTATTAAGAATAAAGACTCTACAGGTATCATGATTAGGAGGTAACAAGTCTGTCAACAATCCAAAAGTTTCAACTGGCAAAGGAAGAAAAAATGTAGCTCAAGAGCTATAGTATGCACATTAAAGTATGATAATCAGTGTCTTCGGTCATCTTTTTCCATGGGTCTTGGGCAAATGATTCATTTCATGTCGTCATCAGCTAGATTCAGTAGACTGTAGAAACTGATTTTTGCAGTCATCTATTTCTGAAGATTTTTTTTCATCTCCAGTTTGAGATGTCCTACTAAGACAATCTTGCACTGATTTAAATTGGCCCATGTCTCTATAATTAAGAGACAGGAATACAAGGATCATCACCCTGTTTTACTGTCGTGTTAGTTGTTAACAGTACCTGGCAAGATTCTATTTATTGAGGTTAGAGAGAAGTTTTCCAGAAGGCAGTTTCTGAGTTCTAAATGAAAAGTTTATTCAGAGGAAACACTTCTTGGACATGTTTGAGTATAAAACTGTGTGTACTGTACAAGTCTCAGTTGTATTAGTCTGTAATAATGTAGAAACTGGAGTTGGGGGCAGTATTCCCAGATGTATAAGACGCTCAGTTTTGGGTTCATTGGGAGAGAGTTAATGGGCTCCTAGGGAATTGACCTCATTTTCTTTCAAGCCAAACAAATAAAGAAGCAAAACCTACTTTAGGCTAAGGAGATCTAAGAATTTCTGAAAGTTTACCCAACTTAAGTTTGAAAATTCCATTTGTCCCTTTTTATTTCATGTGAAGACGGCAATGATAAAGGTGATAGAGATTTTGAGATGTATTGTCTCACAAATCTCCTTAGTAACAGTTCTAGAGAAGTGAGTGTTTACTAGGTAAGTAATTAGAGCTCTCCCAGGTAGGAAACACAAACTCAAGCAGCATTTTTTGGCCATTGTTAAAGTTGAGCCTTTTTAAACAACCTTTGATCCATCCTAGAAATAGATATACAATAACCAAAAGTATTTGTTGTCAGGAAAACTATTTATGAAAAATTATCTGGAGTATAGCATACCCATATGTTCTTCTACATTGGTATTTTTTAAGCTGCAGGTTGCAACACAAACCATGACATCAATTCAGATTCTTTTTTAAAGGCACAAAATAGCAAGTATTTAAGTGCATCAGTTGGATTCTTAATAGGTACTATACCTTGAAACTTCTGTGGATTTTTTTTGTTTGTTGCTTTGTTAGTAATTTGACTGTGATGTGCCTAGGTGCATTTTTCTTGTTGTTTGTTCTATTTAGTGTTTATTGAGTTTCTTAGATCAATGAATTGATATTTTTCATCAAATTGGGGACACTGTTTCTTAGTTTTTCTGTCCCAGATTCCCTCTTCTCCTTCTGGGACTCCAGTTACATGTTAGACCACTTGATGTTGTTTCATAGGTCACTGAGGCTCTGTTCTCCCTGACCCCCATAAACACACATAAGATGTTTTTGTTCTCTATACTTAAGTTTAGTTTCTGTTGCCCTAATTTTAAGTTCATTGACCTTATTTTTTGTAGTGTTCAGTCTGCTATTTAAGCCCATCAGTGAATTTTATTTCAGATATTGTATTTTCTGGATCTAGACTTTCATTGAGATAGATAGATAAGATAGATAGGAAGAAAAATGGATCGATGGATGGATGGATGGATGGTTACATACATATATAATATACATACATGTATAGTTTCTATCTCTCTACTGATAATTTCCATCTCTTTACTTATTGTGTCCATCTTTTCTCTTAAATCCTTGAATATATTTATAATAGATGTTTTAAAGTCCTTGTGTGCTAATTTCAACATATGTGTCATCTCTGAGTCTATATCTATTTTTTTAAGCTGGTTATGATTTTTATTTTTTTTCTACTTCTTTATTCATTTTTTATTGTATCTTGGATGTTGTGATACAACATTGAGTGTCTGGATTTTGATCTCTTTATTTTAGAGTGGTTAAAGCATAAATTAACTGGTAGGTCATTGCAGTCCTTTCAAGGCCTATGTCAGGTTTTACTACAATATTCAGCTAAGTCTTTCCTCTGGGTGGAAACTCATTTCTTTCCTGGTACTATGTGATCACTAGAACTTGTATTTAGCTTACAGCACTGTGTTAGCTGTTTTTCTGACATACCTTGCATAGTCTTGCTTCGCTTGTGGGCAATTTAGTATGCAACCAAAGACTTCTCTAAGGAGACATAGTTTTCTCATTTCTGGCCCTCTGCCCTTCAAATTCCCACTGCCTAAGCAGCCCCAAACTATAGTCTTTCTTTCCTGCACCCAGTGAAACTCTCTCTTTGGGTTCTACTTTCTTGGAAAGTACCCCCACGCAGAAATCGGGTGAGTGGGGGTCTTAACACCATCTTTCAAGGATTACAACCCTGTGATATCTGTTAACCCATTGCCTCAAAATAATTGCTTCATATAGCTTGTATGCACACATGTATTTGTGTTACATGTTGTAGTTGTTTATAGCAAAAGGGTAAGTCTAATTCCTGTTACTACTTATACCTATAATTATTATGCCTATAATAAGTAACATCTTTTAGAGATAAATGAGGATGTATAATAGAAGACCTCCCCATCTTTGTATTTTTATAAGCCGAAGACACACCCAGAGGTACTGCCAGGATTTTCTTTAAAGCAAAACAAAACAACATGGAGTCCATTCTTGCACACAGAACAATGATACTGGAGACTCTAGCATTCTTTGCCATAAAGCGTGGCTGTAGTAATTTTAGACTTGTCATAAGGAATTTGATTTTTTTTAAGGAATATTTTTCTTACATGTTAAAGTAAAACATCTTAAATGTTTATGCTGATATAAAAGAAATGAAATTGAAATTTTTATTTTCAATCATTGATACTGGTATGGATGGGTGCAGTTGATATTTTACTATATGTTTAATTGAAATTTATGAGCTCATTTTTCTCTGGTAATTTTTTAAGTCTTGAAATTTGCTGATTATGTAATTATTGAAAATATTTTCTTTCTTTCCTTTCCATATTTATGCCTTTTATAATTTACCTCTAGACCTGCTTGCCACTATTTCTAGTTGTGATCCAAAAAAAAAAAAAATCTTTAACTCATCTTTGTCTCAAATGAGTGAAGTGGTTCTTTGTGAATTATAGTAATGGCTCTTGAATTAAGATGTTTTTAAATTATTTTAAGAAGTAAGTCATTAATGAACAACTTCTTTTTATTTTAGATTATTTTTGAAAAGTAGATACTATATTTTATGGAATGTCTTTGAAAATTTTATGCTGCTCGCTTCGGCAGCACACATACTAAAATTGGAACGATACAAAGAAGATAAGCATGGCCCCTGCGCAAGGATGACACGCAAATTCTTGAAGCAGTCCATATTTTTAAAATTTAGTTTGACAATAACAAACACCTAATTAACGTTTCTAAATATAATACCATCCCTCCTGATGCGTTGTGGGTATTGCATACACTAGCAACCATTTTATTAAAACATTAATTGCAGTTGGATTTGTTTTGGGATTCATGCATAATCCATTTAGTACATAGCAGAACTAACTCATTTTGAAGGAATTATAAATGAAATCCTTCATTTATAAGGATTTATAAGGAAATCCTACACAAGTCTATCATTTAATTCACATTGTAGTCAAGGAAGGGGAAAGTTTGCCTTCAGAAAATTCTGTGGCTCTTCTGGGATCTTTGATGTGACCCTCCCTCGCTCCCTCCCTCCCTCCCTCCCTCCCTCCCTCCCTCCCTCCCTCCCTTCCTTCCTTCCTTCCTCCCTCCCTCCCTCCCTCCCTCCCTCCCTCCCTCCCTCCCTTCCTCCCTTCCTCCCTTCCTCCCTTCCTCCCTTCCCTCCTTCCCTCCCTCCCCTCCCTCCCTCTCTCTGGGAAGATACCCAGAATGTGTTCATGCCGTGTACAGACAAAAACTGCAAAACTCAATCAATCAAACTTACATTCCTGGCTGCATTGGAAATTGGCACCCCTATTTTGGAAAAGTGAAAGCATTTCCTAGAGCTGAATACTTGTCTACCTTAAGATAGCAGTTCTACTGCCAGGTACACACAGAAACATACCCACATGTTCACCCACGAGACACTTATTTGAATGTTGGTTGCTGCACTATTTGTAATAGCCCCAAACTGGAAACTACCTGAATACACACCACCAGTAGAATGGGTAAATAAATTATGGCATATTCCCATAAAGGAAGAGTGTACGGTATAGCAATGAGAAGGAACAATCTACAAAGCTCAGAAACAAGCAGAACTAATGCATGGTGCTAGAAGTCAGGAGAGCAGCTGTCCTTGGAGTGGGGAGTAAATGGGAGCGTTTGGGGTCTGGTAATGTTGTCTCTATCTGGCTTCTGGTTATGTAAGTGCTCAGTTTGTGAAAATTCATTGATTATAACAAACGCACTTTTATGCATGTTATATTTTAATAAAATTTGCGAAACAAACAAAAAAAGAAGGAAAATTTTATGACTTAATGTTTTTATTTAGTATAATAAATTATATAAGTACTCTGTATTGCTTTACAAATCTTGGTTTTAGGAATAAAGACAACTAGATACTTTTTGAAAGTGCTTTTTTTTTAGTGTATTTTGTTTACCAAGATTGTATTTAGGAAACTTGTATCTCTATGATGCAAGTGTATATTTTAATTTTTAGTCACATTATATCTTAGAATTTTAAAATTCTGTGTACTTTATGAGTAGATAATAAGCCATCCTTTTCTCTGATTTACAGACTATTTCATATAAAAGAAGTTACTCTTTGATTATTAGGAATAATTCTAAAATTGGTCTCATTAGGCCAAATAAAATATACATTTAGGAAAGTACAATCTTAGATTCCTGAATGCCATAGTAATATTTAATTTGACAAATATTTGTTCTTTTTAGATAATTATAGGTGATTTGGCAGGGCGGGGTGTTCATCCTACCATAAAGTTGTAGTTTAAATTAGTCTCAAGACAGAGTCTATAGCCTAGATAGAAACATCCTTAAAGTGTTTAGTCACCTACTTTTAATTAATTTTTAAAAATCTTTTATATACAAAATTGCAGTTTAATTTCCTGATTCCAACCAAGAATTAAATAGAATTGTTAGGAAGATACCAAATTGTTACTTTCTTTTGGCGAACATAAAGGAAGGGGTCCTCTGTAGTAAAAAATTAAGAGTTTTTGTCTTTTCCTCTTTCTTCTCTTCTCCTCTCTCCCTTCCCCCCTCCCCAGTACACATGCTTCTCATCATATTTCCAGGATTGATCCTTTAAGATAGAATTTGTGAATATATGTTATATTTTACAGTTGACAAATTACAGTTTGAACCTCCTCTGAGAAAAGAAACAGAAGCACGGGATGAAATGGTAGGAATAATGACTTTTAAAGAATTTTCCATATTAAAATTTGAGAAAAGTTATAGTCAGGTGTACTTTGACTAAAGAACAAAGTAATATACTCTTCAGAGCATTGATTTTTTTTTTTCTTTTTTTTTGGTGGTATGTGGGCCTCTCACTGCTGTGGCCTCTCCCGTTGCGGAGCACAGGCTCCGGACGCACAGGCTCAGCGGCCATGGCTCACGGGCCCAGCTGCTCCGTGGCATGTGGGATCCTCCCGGACCGGGGCACGAACCGAACCCGTATCCCCTGTATTGGCAGGCAGACTCTCAACCACTGCACCACCAGGGAAGCCCCAGAGCATTGATTTTGATAACGTATTTCACACATTAAAGTTTGAAAAAGCTTCTGGTTAGGTGTATTTTGACTAGGGTACAGTGTATAATATACCATTTTAACCATTCATTTTGACACTTCTGAGTCTTTTGAAGAATTCATATGAATTTATTAAGTATATGGAATTTGATGCTCAGCTTTAAGCTCTCAGGATCTTTTTACTTAATGATTCTGTTAGATTTGTAGTATGATTTTGCATTGCCTTACTGTTTTTAATATTTATTTGTTAATATAGCTTCTTTTTTTTTTTTTTTTGAAAATTTTTTTTTTTTTTTTTTTTTTTTTTTGCGGTACGCGGGCCTCTCACTGTTGTGGCCTCTCCCGTTGCGGAGCACAGGCTCCGGACGCGCAGACTCAGTGGCCATGGCTCACGGGCCCAGCCGCTTTGCGGCATGTGGGATCTTCCCGGACCGGGGCACGAACCCGCGTCCCCTGCATCGGCAGGCGGACTCTCAACCACGGCGCCACCAGGGAAGCCCGCTTCTTTTTTTTTTTTTTTTAACCATTGCTCTTATTTTGAGATTACTATTTGGTTAACCCTTTCCTTAACTAAAAAGAAAGAAACAATAGATTGAGCAAAATATTATTAGAGTCAGCCTAGATGTTATCCTAACATCTACTTTATTTTTAACTGATAGTAAATATAGTTTTTAGAGTAATTGTCTTCTGTTAATGGATCTCTTCATTCTTAACATCTGCAAGTGGTGCTCTTCCTACTGTATGTGTTGCTGGACAATAAATTTTCAGTTTCCATGCTAGTCAGAAAAAGTGTGGCACCAGTAAATTAAAGGTGATTGAATAATACAGTGTTTAGTTCTCCATGCTCATGGAGTAGTGATGCACGTAATTCAAAGTTAACATTTTTGTTTTGCTTTGGAATATACTTTACCAATATATTGGTAAAGAGGGCTTGTCACATTTTAAGCTGTAAGTATGTTTATAGATTCTGTTAAGTTTAAGTCATCTAATAATGAGTTATTGATGTAAATGTGTCAAATGACAGCAAATGTAGCTAGAGATTAAACCGTTGAAAGCCAAGATGATTAATAATCATGACAATGAATATGTTGTTGAATCAAATAAAATGAATGATACCTGTTATAAGGTAACATTTTAAACTCTTTTTTACCTTCATAGGGAATGTCTTCAGACCCAAACTTTCTGTTACGGTGGAATCCTTTTGTTGATGGTGCAAATACTGGCAAGTAAGTTGTTTTTCTAGCTTAACTTTATTTTACTTAATTATATAAGAACAGTATTTGATGGGGAGTGCTTTATTCTAATAAGCTTTAATTTTTTTCTTATAAAAGTTGTACTATGCCTTTTGTCAGTGAAAAGCTTCTGACTTTTTTAAATTGCCCAAAGGCATAATGTGTTGATCATTAAGGCTTTGTGGTTTTGTTCTTTAAATCAAAATACAGTATGTGTGGTGTTAATATACTGAAAGATGAGCTACATGATCTCATGGGAAAAAATACGATAGTAGGAATCAGAAAGCCCCAGTTCCGTCTCTGCAATGTGGTTACTTCATATTCTAGACCTGTCTTTCCTCAACAATTAAGTGACAGGGCTGACCTAGATGAGTTGTTCCAAACCTATTAGTCCATTGCAGTGCCTAGAGAGCTCTTTGGAAATACAGATTCCTGAATCCCCACATTAGGCCTATGGATCTGGGGTTAGCAGAGTATGGCCTGTAAGCCTATAAACCAGATCTGGCCCAATGCCTATTTTTGTACATCCTACAAACTAGAATGATATTTACATTTTTTAATGGTTGAAAGAAAATCAAAAGAAGACCACTATGACCACTATATGATTCATAAAGCCTACAAAGTTTACTGTCTAACCCTTTATAGAAAAAGTTTGCTAACCGCTGCTATAGAATACAGTCTTTGGGAGTGGAATTTAAGAATCCTGAAAGCTTCCCAATTGATTGCAATGACTATGGATAAATGTGTGGAACCAGTGGGCTAGATGAGTGATTCTCAAGTTTTGATGTGCCTGGAGGATCACCTGGAAATCTTGGTAAAATGCAGATTCTGATTAAGTAGGTCTAGAGGGTGCATTTATAAAAGTTTCCATGGGAATTCCCTTGCAGTCCAGGGGTTAGGACTCTGCGCTTTCACTGCTGAGGGCCCTGGTTCAATCCCTGATTGGGAAACTAAGATCCTGCAAGCTGTGTTGTGCAGCCAGGAAAAAAAAAAAAAAGTTTCCAGGTGATACCAATGTTGCTCATCTGTGGACCCCACTTGGAGTAACAAAGGGTTTGATGATCAGCCATTTGAATCTATGATTCACTGTGGATTCCAACTCTAAAATTCTGAATCTCTTTTTCACTACTAAGTTTAATTTCATTTTTATTACAAATTAAATGTTGCAAAGCATAACGGTAAAGTAAAAAATACTTCATATTCACTTTATAAAAACTCTATTTTATAGTCATACTAATACAGTTTGACAGAATGAGATCTTAGATCTTCCTGTAGCTTTTAAAAATACTCTGTACCATGATCTAATTGTCTTTTATATCCCCTGAATAGAAGCAGATTTTAATGCACATGTAATGCTCTCTCTGTGTTTTATGTTATTGTCATTTATCACCATCTAAATTGCATTTTTCTCTTTGTATTAGATCAACCTCAAAACGTGCAATACCACCTCCCCTACCTCCTAAGGTGAGCTACTTAAAGATTTTCAACAATATATCCTTGTTTAAATAATAAAATAAAATTTTTAAATAACTTTATTGAATTTATTCAAAATTCTCTTAAACATATTTTAGGGTACAGTTTTCCTCAAGAGCATTATTATGAAGATGTAAAAATATATTAAAGAAGATTTCATGAGAAATATAATATTTTTATAGCTATTAGAAAAAGGCAAAGATAGGTTATTACTCATTTGAGGCAATACTTGACCACATGGAGGGGAGTTTATCATTTACAGTCCTCATTTATTACTACAGTTGGACAGTGCACTAGAGTCATACTTTATTAAGTCACTTTCCTTGCTTGTTTGTAGTTATTAAATATTTTGTGGATTATGTATGTGATTTTATTGGTTATAAAAACGTTATCAGTTTGGGGTTAGGGCTGCTTAAAAGTCACATGGCAAGTTCATAGTTGTGTTGGGATAGTAACTCAGCTCTTGCTTGCCTTGCTTACTTGGCCCAGTGAATTGAACTATACAGGAGAAAGAAAAAAAGGCATATTCTCCTCCCCCTAAAGTCTTTGATGCATAATAATAACAAAGTGTTAATGTTTTATGTCCAAATTTATTAAAGTACTTCCGTGTCTTATTATCAACTAGCCAAGGATAAGCAGTTACCCTGAAGACAACCTCCAAGATGAAGAAAAATCATCAACTGTAAAACGTTGTCCTGATTCAGAGAACAGAGCTCCCCAAGTTCTCAGAAGACAGAGTAGCCCAAGTTGTGGTCCTGTAGCTGAGACTTCCTCTATTGGTATGGCTAGCAGTATCAGCAGGCCTGGAGTGCATACAGCTAGATACTGTGATCTCGGTAAATAAATCAAAGTGAAGGCTGAAAAGAAAGCCATTTTGTTCATATTTTAAAGAATGTCTTTTTTCTTTAGTCAATCTTATTACTGTTTGAAGCTTTGTGAAGGTTCTTTAAAGTTCCACATGGGTGGACTATAAATAGATTCAATTCAATTCAACCCTAATTTGATCCCTTACTAAATATTATAGGATCTAGAAAGATGAATGGATGACCCTGCCCTCTGGAAGTTCAGGGTCTATAGCAGAAGTTATACCAATGTGCACATAATATCAGACAAGACATTTTGTTTAAGTGTCTCCTACAGTAAGTAACTATACGTAACAATGCAAGAGATCTCTGAGGGAGATAAGGATAGGGAACAGAGGAGGTAGGCCCTTGCAGAGGTTTAAAGGGCTTGGTGAGCCTTTAATAGGTGGAACCAATACTGACAGGCATTCTTAGAGAACAAGAAAGAATGAACAAATGCACTGAAGCAGGAAAATCTAGACTGTATTGGAAGTACAGTCTAGTATGGTAGAAGTGTGAGCTTTTGAAGGGTATATACTGGGAGATAGGACTTAAAAAGGTAGGGTGAAGTTAAATTATGAAAGGCCTTGAATATCAGCATTAGTAGGTCAGATTTCATTTTTCTCACAGTATGGAAAGACATTTGTTGTTTTCATGGATTAAGACCACTGCTATAGATACAGTGCTGCCTCTACATGAGCTAGAGAAAGGCACCAGAGATACTTTAACTCATCTGACAGTAGAGAATATTTCCCTATAAAGGAACACCCAAATGGAAAACAAGTACTGGGGGGGAAGGGGAAATTATTTTTCAAGGAAAGTACTTATTTGTATGGTCATTCAACTTTTAACCATGATTCTCTTTAGGAAATGGTGATGGTATTTCAAAACTCATTAGTGAAAACACAGAAGGATCAGCACAAGCACCACAGTTACCACGAAAAAAGGACAAGCGAGATTTCCCTGTAGGTATAACAGGTGTTTGGTGATTAGTTGTAAATAATACTGTATTTATCATATAAAGGGCATAGTCTGTTTAATTCAAGAGTTTGAATAACTGGATTTCTAAATGTATAAAGTTTTTCTTAAGGCTTTAAGAGGTCTTACAGTATTAAAAATCACTTTTCCCACAGAAACCAGTAATCAATGGCCTCCCACCCACCCCAAAAGTGCTGGTAAGGAATATTTTTATGTGAACCACTTGCCAATTTTTCTCTCTTTAGAAGCAACAGAATATTGTTTATTTGCTATCAAGTATCTTGAGCCATTGAAAGGAAGGATTCATAAAATACAAAGGCATTAAATGCATTTGGGTATACCATGGATCAAATCATGTACCCTAATTTGAGTGAGTTAGTTAGAATTGGGTAAATTTCACTTTTTATAAATACGGACAGTTGGGTTCTCTGATTAGCCTACAGAGGCCAATTTAATTTTAATGTGATGATATTACTAGTACTGTGTCCTCTTCATTATGTTGGTTAAATATCTTTCTGCCCCTGAAGCCATTTTTACATTGAACTATACACAGTGAAAAGGAACAGGGAAGCTTCTGTTAACGCTTGTTCTCTGGCCCTTCAGTAGAACCTACCTAAGGTAGTTCAGCCAGTCATATGAATGGGTACCTTATAAATTGTACCTTTTTGTACAGTAAAAGTTTAGTGTAAATATCAGTCTTTTGTCTCTTATCACTATTATGGAGGTATACTGCAATTATAATCACTATGATGTTACTCAATAAAATCATTCATTGTTTCCCATTATTAAATGTTAGTCCTAAGGATAAGTAGTGATGTAAAATTCCTAGAATGTATCATTGACATATGTAGACGTTTTGATAAATTTGATATTTTTGCTGTAAAGTAGTGGATTACACAAGGAAACAGTATAAAATTCTCTTCATAGAAAGGGTTAAATTATATCAAAATATGAATTTTGTAATGAGACCATAAATATATGCAAATTAGAGTCAGTTTAACATTTCATAATAATCTTAGCTATTTTCTAAGAATGTATAAAATTATCTAATCAAATAAGTCAACATTTCTTTCTTTATAAATAAGATGGGAGCATGTTTTTCCAAAGTCTTTGACGGCTGTCCTTTGAAAATAAATTGTGCAACATCCTGGATACATCCTGATACAAAAGGTAACATTTCTGAATTTTTATATATATCTCCAACAAAATATTTATTATCAGAAAAGATCCTTATGATCAGTGAACTGAGGGCTTTTTACTTTAAAAGTTCAACTTAGAGACTAAGGAGTGTAGGTATTATACTATTTAGTGTAACAACCTAAATAGGTAAATAGTTTTAGTTTAAGGCATCAGAATTCAACAGTGAGTATACAGGAACAGTTCCTGCTTAAAGGAGACTAAACAGACATCACAACTGATTGCAACCATGATTTTGCATTTTCATTTATGTAAAAGGACAATAATACTGAGACGATAATCGCTTTCAGTAAAATCAGGATATTAGAAAATAGTATTGTTTCAGTGTTAATATCCTGATTTTGATCATTGTTGTGTCGTTGTATAAGACCTTTTTATTTTTTTTTAAGAAATGCACACAAATATTTAGGAATAAAGGGGTATCATGCTCATAACTTAAACAGTTCAGAAAATGAAAACAAAAATGTGTGTACAGAGAAAGAAGGATAAAAACAAAAGTAGTAAATGTTAACTTTTTTTGTATATGTGTAATCATATGGTGTCTTTCTTTTATTTTTTTAGAATTTTATTTATTGTTTATACAGCAGGTTCTTATTAGTTACCTATTTTATACATATTAGTGTATATATGTCAATCCGAATCTCCCAATTCATCACACCGCCACCCCCACCCCCACCCGCCACTTTCCCCCCTTGGTGTCCATACGTTTGTTCTCTACAACTCTGTTTCTATTTCTGCCTTGCAAACTGGTTCATCTGTACCATTTTTCTAGGTTCCATGTGTATGCGTTAATATATATTTGTTTTTCTCTTTCTAACTTACTTCACGCTATATGACAGTCTCTAGATCCATCCACGTCTCTACAGATGACCCAATTTCGTTCCTTTTTATGGCTGAGTAATATTCCATTGTATATATGTACCACATCCTTATCCATTCATCTGTTGATGGGCATTTAGGTTGCTTCCATGACCTGGCTATTGTAAATAGTGTTGCAATGAACATTGGGGTGCATGTGTCTTTTTGAATTACGGTTTTCTCAGTGTATATGCCCAGTAGTGGGATTGCTGGATTATATGGTATTTCTATTTTTAGTTTTTTAAGGAACTTCCATACTGTTCTCCATAGTGGCTGTATCAATTTACATTCCCACACCCTCTCTACCATTTCTTGTTTGTAGATTTTGTGATGTTGCCCATTCTAACTGGTGTGAGGTGATACCTCACTGTAGTTTTGATTTGCATTCCTCTAATAATTAATGATTTAGAGCAGCTTTTCATGTGCTTCTTGGCCATCTGTATGGCCATTTCTTTGGAGGAATGTCTGTTTAGGTCTTCTGCCCATTTTTTGATAGGCTTGCTTGTTTTTTTTAATATTGAGCTGCATGAGCTGTTTATATATTTTGGAGATTAATCCTTTGTCCGTTGATTCATTTGCAAATATTTTCTCCCATTCTGAGGGTTGTCTTTTCATCTTGTTTGTAGTTTCCTTTGCTTTGCAAAAGCTTTTAAGTTTCATAGGTCCCATTTATTTATTTTTGTTTTTATTTCCATTACTATAGGAGGTGGATCAAAAAATATCTTGTTGTGTTTATGTCAAAGAATGTTCTTCCTATGTTTTCCTCTAAGAGTTTTATAGTGTCCAGTCTTACATTTAGGTCTTTAATCCATTTTGAGTTTATTTTTGTGTGGTGTTAACAGGTGTCCTAATTTCATTCTTTTACACGTAGCTGTCCAGTTTTCCCAGCACCACTTATTAAAGAGACTGTCTTTTCTCCACTGTATATCCTTGCCTCCTTTATCATAGATTAGTTGACCATAGGTGCATGGATTTATCTCTGGGCTTTCTATCCTGTTCCATTGATCTATATTTCTGTTTTTGTGCCAGTACCATACTGTCTTGATTACTGTAGCTTTGTAGTATAGTTCAAAGTCACAGAGTTTGATTCCTCCATCTCCTTTTTTTTCCCTCAAGGCTGCTTTGACTATTCAGGGTCTTTTGTGTCTCCATACAAATTTTAAGATTTTTTGTTCTAGTTCTGTAAAAAAATGCCATTGGTAATTTGATAGGGATTGCATTGAATCTGTAGATTGCTTTGGGTAGTATAGTCATTTTCACAATATTCTTCCAATCCAAGAACATGGTATATATCTCCATCTGTTGGTATCATCTTTAATTTCTTTCATCAGTATCTTATAGTTTTCTGCATACAGGTCTTTTGCCTCCGTAAGTAGGTTTATTCCTAGGTATTTTATTCTTTTTGTTGCAATGGTAAATGCGAGTGTTTCCTTAATTTCTCTTTCAGATTTTTCATCATTAGGGTATAGGAATGCAAGAGATTTCTGTGCACTAATTTTGTATCCTGCAACTTTACCAAATTCACTGATTAGCTCTAGTAGTTTTCTGGTGGCATCTTTAGGATTCTCAATGTATAGTATCATGTCATCTGCAACAGTGACACTTGTACTTCTTCTTTTCCAATTTGTATTCCTTTTATTTCTTTTTCTTCTCTGATTGCCATGGCTAGGACTTCCAAAACTATGTTGAATAACAGTGGTGAGAGTGGACACCCTTGTCTTGTTCCTGATCTTAGAGGAAATGTTTTCAGTTTTTCACCATTGAGAATGTTTTCTGTGGGTTGGTTATATATGGCCTTTATTATGTTGAGGTAGGTTCCCTCTATGCCCACTTTCTGGAGAGTTTTTATCATAAATGGGTGTTGAATTTTGTCAAAAGCTTTTTCTGAATCTATTGAGATGATCATATGGATATTATTCTTCAATTTGTTAATATGGTGTATCACATTGATTTGCGTATATTGAAGAATCCTTGCATCTCTGGGATAAATCCCACTTGATCATGGTGTATAATCCTTTTAGTGTGTTGTTAGATTCTGTTTCCTAGTATTTTGTTGAGGATTTTTGCATCTATATTCATCAGTGCATTTGGTCTGTAATTTTCTCTTTTTGTAATATCTTTTTTCTGGTTTTGGTATCAGGGTGATGGTGGCCTCATAGAATGAGTTTGGGAGTGTTCCTTCCTCTGCAATTTTTTGGAAGAGTTTGAGAAGGATGAGTGTTAGCTCTTCTCTAAATGTTTGACAGAATTCACCTGTGAAGCCATCTGGTCCTGGACTTTTGTTTGTTGAAAGATTTTTAATCATAGTTTCAATTTCATTACTTGTGATTGGTCTGTTCATATTTTCTATTTCTTCCTGGTTCAGTCTTGTAAGGTTATACCTTTCTAAAAATTTGTCCATTTCTTCCAGGTTGTCCATTTTATTGGCATAGAGTTGCTTGTAGTAGTCTCTTAGGATGCTTTGTATTTCTGCGGTGTCTGTTGTAACTTCTCGTTTTTCATTTCCAATTTTATTGATTTGAGTCCTCTCCCTCTTTTTCTTGATGAGTCTGGCTAATAGTTTATCAATTTTGTTTATCTTCTCAAAGAACCAGCTTTTAGTTTTTTTGATCTTTGCTGTTGTTGTCTTTGCTTCTATTTCATTTATTTCTGCTCTGTTCTTTATGATTTCTTTCATTGTACTAACTTTGGGTTTTGTTTGTTCTTCTTTCTCTAGTTCCTTTAGGTGTAAGGTTAGATTGTTTATTTGAGATTTTTGTTGTTTCTTGAGGTAAGCTTGTATTGCTATAAACTTCCCTCTTAGAACTGCTTTTGCTGCATCCCATCAGTTTTGGGTCGTCGTGTTTTCATTGTAATTTGTCTCTAGGGATTTTTTCATTTCCTCTTTGATTTCTTCAGTGATCTTGGGTTATTTAGAGAAATATTGTAGTACAAGAAACTCCTATATACTCAGAATCATCAGTTGTTTCTTTTTTTTACACCCTCACCATCAGATTATTTATTTATTTATTTTAGTATAGTTGATTTACAATGTGTTGTTAGTTTCAGATATACAGCAAAGTGATTCAGTTACTCATATACATATATCTCTTCTTTTTTAGATTCTTTTCTCATAGGTTATCACAGAATATTGTATAGTGTTCTCTGTGCTATACAGTAGGTTCTTGTTGGTTATCTGTCTGATGTACAGTAGTGTGTGTGTGTTCATCCTTTTGCCACATTTGTTTTACTCTTTTCTGTCTATATGTGAATTTTTTTCTGAATCACTTCAGAGTGAGTTGTGGACATCATGCTCCTCTTCCCCTTATACTTCAGTTTGTATTTTCTAGGAACAAGAATGATCTGTTACATAATCACAGTACATTTATAAACATTAGGGAGTTTATCATTGATATAATACTGTCTTTTAATCCACAGTCCATATTTAAATTTTATTAATTATCCCAGTAATATCTTTTATCATCTTCTCCCCCCTTTTTTCCCCAATCCAACGTCCAGTTCAAGTTCATATGTTGGATTTAGCTGTCGTGCCTTTAGTCTGCTTTAGTCTGGAATAGTTTCTCAACCTTTCTTTCTCTCTTGATCTTACCATTTTGAGGTTGCTTATTTTGTATAATGTCCCTTAATTTGAGTTTGTCTGATGAGTCCTCATGCTTAGATCACGTTATGCATTTTGGGCAGGAATATCAGACAAATGTTTTTGTGCTCTTATCAGTCCATCATATCAGGAGGCACATGGTATCAGCTTGTCCAAATACTAGTGATATTAACACTGACCAGTTGGTTAAGGTGGTTGTCACTAGCCTTCTCTTCTGTCAAGTTCCTATTTTTCCCTTTCTAAGTAATTGTGTAATTATTTAATTTCCCAAAGTAATTAACACATAATTAGTGTGAAGACTCACTGAGACTTCATAAATATCCTCTTGCTCATTAGACTTTCACTGACTAGTTTTAGCATCTGTTGACAATCCATTGACATCTATTGACAATTTCCCTTCTTTCTCATTTATTCACTTATGTTTGAATAAATGACATGTAATGAAAATTGTATTTTAAAAAAGGATTTTATAGTAAGATAAAGCAGAGTTAGTAACAGAAAATATATCTACTTTTAAAAAATAAAGAGTTGGGGAAAGAGGTAAAGAAGGTAGCATGGGTTTTAGAAAATAACTTTTCTTTGGATTGGTGGGTGGCTATCTAACTCTTAATACCATTAAAATTTAGGGCCATTATTTTAGTGAATGATTTCGGAAAATGACAGTAAATTCTGGTGATTTATCTCAACTATTTTAGATCAGTACATTATTTTTGGAACTGAAGATGGTATTTATACATTGAATCTCAATGAACTACATGAGGCAACGATGGAACAGGTAATTTAGGAGTTTTAACTCAAAAAATTAGTTTGAGTCAATTGAATAAAGTAAATATCTTAATTTTAAAGCAATTTATATGGACCTCAGTTTTAATTTTTATGATTTAAATATTTAAAGGGGTGAAATTGTACTCTTCACATATTCATGTTGAAAGAGTTTTTTCCATAAGGTTTTGGTAATTTACTGAAAGGTAGAAAATGCTTATTTTTCTACTCTTTCAGACTGTTGCAGTTTGGAAGTTAAGGGGTAAGGGAATGAAAATTGGAGAGTTTTAATTACCTTTTTTTTCTTAATAGTTATTTCCACGGAAATGTACTTGGCTCTATGTCATCAATAATACTTTAATGTCATTGTCAGGTATGTATATGATAAAAATGATATGAAAAATAAACAATGGACAAGCAGAGAAATGTAATTTTAATACACATTATTTTAAAATGTTGTTAATCAGGGTAATTATAATCTAGTATAGTTAACTTTTGAGACTTGCAGGTATTTTTTACCGTTGTAGAACTGGAAGAAACTTTGAGAAGGAACCTTGTTGTCAGAGCAGTACTTCCCATACCTGCCCAGGAACTACACAGTTGGAGAACATGACAGTGATTGTTCCCTGAGGCCATCCCCTTCTCCACAGTCTCTGTTACTATCACCTCCCTGCCTTCCACTGAGAATCAGCAGTTGAAGGGAAAGAATCAGAGGATCCAGATGCTTCCTTTCTTTGTAATCTTGAGCCAATCACTGTCTCTTGTCTCTCAGCCTCAGTTTTCTTTTTTTTCATAAATTATATCTTCATTTTTTAATTTATTTTTTATTGAAGTATAATTGGCTTAGTGTCGTGTTAATTTCTGCTGTACAACAAAGTGATTCAGTTATACATATATATACATTCTTTTTCATATTCTTCTCCATTATGGTTTATCACAGGATACTGAATATAGTTTCCTGTGCTATACAGTAGGATCTTGTTGTTTAAACATTCTGTATATAATAGTTTGCATCTACTAATCTCAAACTCCCAATCCATCCCTCCCCCACTCCCCCTTCCCATTGGCAACCATAAGTCTGTTCTCTATTTCTGTGAGTCTGTTGCTGTTTCGTAGATAGCTTCCTTTGTGTCATATTCTAGATTCCACATATAAGTGATACCATATGGTATTCATTTTTCTCTTTCTGACTTACTTCACTTTAAGTGTAATAATCTCTAAGTCCATCCATGTTGCTGTGCCCAGTTTTCTTAATTGTAACATAATGATGATGGTAACAATAACAGCCTCACAAGATTGCTGTGAGGATCAAGTGAGATATCCAAAGTACTTAGAAAACTGTGAAGACTTACAGATGCTTGCTGGTGGAATTCATGTTATTCTGGACCACATATTTATTAATGAACTTGGACCAATGCTTTCAAGTCTTATAAATAATCAAATGGGTTCCAGAACAACCTATTCTAATTTTGTTGTTTGTATTTTTCTTTTTTCGTTGTTGTTGGGGGTGGGTGGGTGGTGTTTAGGCTTTTTTCCCCTAATTGTTACCTGCCAGAACCTATTTTCTTACATTTTAGATTTAAGTGGCTACCTAAAGGCTTGCTGCTCGCTTTCATTCTGATAGTAGAGTACAGTTGGCCCTCTGTATCTGCATGCACAGATTCAATTCAAAGACAGAATTTTTTTTTAATTCCAGGAAGTTCCGAAAAAACAAAACTTGAATTTGCCAGGCACTGGGTCACTATTTACATGCATTTACATTATATTAGGTATCATACATAATCTAGAGATGATATAAAGTATGTGGAAGAATGGGCATAGGTTATATGCAAGTACTACACCATTTTATATAAGGGACTTTTTATAAGGGACCTCACATTTTGGTATCCGCAGGGGGTCCTAGAACAATACTCTGGTGGGACCACTATACAAGGTAGTTAATTATTTCTCTCTGTTCCTTAATCCTAATGCTATCAACTATTAAAATAGCATTTATCCCTTTCTCCACTTTGAAAAATTATTTTAACATTTCTTAAATTTTTTTCAGTTTTTTTGTTTGATACTCTTTCATGCTCTGTATCTCAATAGATACGTGATGATTACATCCTAGCTCTTATTTACTGTACTGTCAGGCTTTTCATTATTAAGTGTACCTTTCAGCTACTTATGCTTTAAAGCATCAGTGCTGATATAGTTTTAACTCACTGACAGATCATTATGAATTGTGGCCTAATTTAAGAAATGCCGTTTTCATAATTTTAAGTATGTGTGTGTAAGTGTGTATAACTTAAACTTGTCTACTAACCATCGCCTAGTAGAGATTCTTCAGGAATTTGTATGTATTTGAGCTGATGACAGTGTTTACAAAGAGCATATTATTTAATTGTCTATAAATGTCTTTTAAAAAACTGGGGTCCTCAAAATATTTAATCTCTTTGATTTTGATTATGTTTCCCCCAGTTTTTTTACTTTTGTTTAATATTAATATATCATATTACTATTATGAAAATAAACTTAAACCCAGATCTGTTTGAATTAACAATTCTGAGTTGTATTCATATAGAGTCACTTTCCTCTAACTCTCTTACTGCTTTTATCCCTATTTATACCTGTCTTTGGGAATAAGCTTAAAAGCCACACAGAGTACATCTTGTATATTTATAAAATAACTACAGAAAGGCAGGGAAAAATTAGCCTATAAATTGGTTCTTTCCAAATGTAGTCAAAATGACCTGTGGAACTGAATGAAGATAGGTAGCAGTGCTCAATAGGAGAAAACGTTCCGTTTAAGGGTCTGCATTTCTTTGCATGTGTGCACATACATGCACATGTGTTAGCTGCTTGGGTAGCTAGTTATATATAAAGTGGTACTGGAGAAAGGAAGGATGGTATAATGTTAGGCAGAATGTTTGCATTTTGAGAAAATACAGAAAATTTTGTTGAGGGTAAAACCATTTTTTTTTCATGTTTTCCAGTAGTAAAATAATAAAATACTATTTTGGGTTGTTATAGTACCATGTCATGTATATAATGAGTCAGAAAATGTTTACCATATATTCCCCTTTTTAATACAGCTGTGGTTTTGATTATATGGAAATTGTAGCTCTATTATCCCATATAAATTACAGGATATAATTGTAGCCCTACTGTATCCTATGATGGTTTGCTTTATTTTTCTTAGTATTTCAGTGTTATCTTTAAGACTTCATTCACAAACAGTTTTTAATCCAAGGTAATGTGGTAGATTATTGATAAATAGGACTATCTGAGAAAGGTAATGTGGTATAGTTATATAATTTTCCATGTTGTACTGAAATAATCACATGTACATCATTGTAACTCACTCTGTTGTACAGTGTTTAACAATTTCTTTTCCTATGTTGGCTTCATTAAGGTTTACATATATTCTGCCCAGATCACCTATTAGTCAGAATATATCTAATTTATGTACTGGGAAACAAAATTATCTACTTTGTTAAAACTCATTTTACTTATTATCTTTCAAAATAGTATTAACTAGGTTTTTTTGTTTGTGTTTTTCTCTGTTTTGCTTGGTTTTTTGAACATGGCTGGACTCGTCATTTTAGAAGGTAATTATCTTTTCTTTTGCTTGAAAATAGTATTTCTCTGCTTTAAATAATTCTAATAAAAATAACATGTTTCTCTTTTATAGGAAAAACCTTTCAACTCTACTCTCATAATCTTATAGCTTTGTTTGAACAAGCCAAAAAACCAGGACTAGCTGCCCATATTCAAACTCATAGGTTTCCAGACCGCATACTACCAAGGTACAAAATATTTTGATTCTCCTGGGAGTGAGGGGAATTAGTGTTTATTTTTAAAACAGCCAGTCTTCCTTGCCCACTAAAAAACTTCCTTTGTCTTAATTTTGAAAGGTAGTTTACACTAAAGTAAATGTCATCTAGAATTCAAAAGATAAGTGTCTTGTAACTTGACTGTCCATGTCAATCATCCATAGAAGTTTTATAATATAGATTCCCAGATCCTGCCTCAGTTCTATAAAATCAGATAGTTTGGGGTCAGAGTTTAAGATGGTGGTTCTTAGAGCTCCTTGACTGGTTCTGATGGAACTGATTCACCCATCACTCACTGTTTGGGAACCACTGCAGTAGAGTACATTTATGTTGTCTTATGTTTTCAGAAAGTTCGCTTTAACAACAAAGATTCCTGATACAAAAGGCTGCCACAAATGTTGCATAGGTGAGTAAATGCTGTTTCTCAAACTGGATGATTAGCACTTCTAACATCTTCAAAATTATCTGTAGAGTCTTATAGTATCAAGTGAAGGAAGGTAGGCTTTATATTTGTTCTAATAAGGAGTTAAGGGGCCATTGAAGCTCAGGAATGTATAGTTGGACATAAAAATGCTTGAAGATAATTGCTCTGATGCTTTCTCAGAGCATAATGTTCCTCGAATTTTTTAACCCTAGTCCGTAAGGCTCTCTCTCTGCTGATATCCTAGCTTTCATTTGACACTTACCATTTATTTAACAGTTATTTCTTAGTGTTTTATGAACATTATTATTTCATGACTTTGGCCAACTATGAAGTTAGAGGGAAGAGTCCACACAAAACCACTCACTCCTGATACCAACTACAGGTTTGGGGAGTTCCCCAAACCACCTTCATGTTCAATAATTCACTAGAAGGACTCACAGAATTCACTGAAAGTGGTTATACTCTGGTTGTGGTTTATTACAGGGAAAGTATATAGATTAAAATCAGCCAAGGGAAGAAGTGCATAGGGCAGAATCCAGGAAAAATGCCAGATGTAGAGCTTCTGTTGTCCTTTCTCCATGGACTAATAGACAGCGTATGGACAGTGTTACTTTTCTGACAGTGATGTGTAACAATACACACAGAGCATTGCCAACTAGGGAAGCTTACTCAGCAACCTCAGTGTCCAGAGTTTTTATTAAGGCTCTATCACATAGGCATGCTTGATTGCCCACATGGCTGGTCTCAGTATCCATCCCCTCTGGAGGTCAAGTGATATTGCCTGACCCAAAGCCCCTACCCTAAATTACATGGTTTGTCTTTCTGGCATTACTGTCCCCCACCCTGAGACTATCCAGTGTCGCCAACCCCCACTCTAAATCACATTGTTACAGTATACGTTGACCAAGGCCCCAGGCAAACAAAGACACTCCTGTCAGGCATGACATTCCTGAGGCTTAGACATTAACTCCCAGAAGAGAGGACAAAGACCAGACCTCTTTTGGGGCAAGGTGAAATTCTGTGCTATATAATTATCTTCTCTCACTTAACCCTTAAACAGCTTATGATACTTATGTCACTAGTAGCAGAACCTGGGATCACACCTGGTCTGTGGCTTCAAATTCTGGGCTCCTAACTTTCTGTTTATTATTGTTTAATCAGTGAGCCTAAACATTGATCTTCATGCTGCATTAGGTCCACAGCATACTCTCTAGTTATAAGCAGATTTCACGAGCATTTTTCTAGGGAGATGCAGGTCCATTTCTGTTATCAGATTCCCAGTATCTCTGACTCGGGAAAGGTCTCGATGCTTACAATCTGAGGTATAACTCATAAATATCTTAAGACAGAGCTTACTGCAAATAACTACTCTTATAATCAAAACATTACTGTTGATGGGAATCAAATTGGGGAGAAGGAAAGACCAATGTGAATTTCTGTAGATTTGAGTCAAGGAAGTTACATCTTTATTAAGTTGTAAAATAATTAATTATTTTCATCTTGTCTTAAGTAGACAGCTGTAAACTACTATACCAAAAATGGAATCATAGGACTTCCCTGGTGGCACAGTGGTTAAGAATCTGCTTGCCAGTGCAGGGGACACAGATTTGATCCCTGGTCTGGGAAGATTCCACATGCCACGGAGTAACTAAGCCCGTACACCACAACTACTGAGCCTGCGCTTTAGAGCCCGTGAATCACAACTACTGAGCCCGCGCACCACAATCACTGAAGCCCGCATGCCTAAAGCCCATGCTCCACAAAGGAAGCCACCGCAATAAGACCGTGCACCGCAACAAAGGGTAGCCCCCGCTCACTGCAACTAGAGAAAAGCCCCTGCACAGCAATGAAGACCTAATGCAGCCAAAAATAAATAAATAAATTTTTTTTTTTTTTTAAATGGAATGATAGATTTCAGTTGCCTTCTAGACCTTTTTATTCACTAGACCTAGAATTCACTCTTCTGGTCCATTTACTTAAGCAGCTCTTTAGATTGTAAAATAGTTTAGGTGTTTTGGTGCTTAAAATACTGTTTTTATGTTTAAGAACCTAGTATATTAAAGATGTTTAGAAGTAAATGTACACAATTAAAATTGAGATAAGAGAGTGAAAAGGAAAGGGTATAACAAAGCCAAAGGAAAAAGATATCATCTTTCTTTACTTTCTGCACTCTTATCATCCTAGTGAACAGAAACAATAATTATCCTTTATCACCTAAATTAACAGTTCAAATGATTATTCTTCCATTCATAGTTTGGTATCAGTGGCAGGCCACATTTAATTGGTTTTTCCTATGTATCAGCACTGCCTTTATACAGAAAGCTGGGTTAGGTTTTAGGTGAGTATAACTTAGTAATTGCTTTTAGCTAAACTTTGTTTTTATATAAAAATATTCAGTGTTTTGGGTGTGTCTGTTTTGTTTTGTTTCTTTCCAGTCAGAAACCCTTACACAGGACATAAATACCTCTGTGGAGCTTTACAGTCTGGAATTGTCTTACTTCAGTGGTATGAGCCAATGCAGAAATTCATGTTAATAAAGGTATATGTTACTTTGTTTACATTTTTTTTATTTAGAAAACACTAATGTATAACTGAGCCTGAAATTATAAGACCCCAATGCTACCATCTAGGGTTAGCATGTTTATAGTTATTTATAGGTGTTTATTGGGTTTAGGGATTTTTGTGTTCTTAAGATTTTATCTTTAACTTGTGTTAATAAACTTCCAGAAATATCACAGCCATAAAGAAGAATATGGCCAAGTCTCTAAAACATATTTTTATGGAAAACTGATTCTTATCATGATATTTAAAGGTAGTCCTTTTTTTAATTGAAGTATTATGGTATTGTGTTAGTTTCAGTTATACAGCAAAGTATTCAGTTATTATTTTCCATTATAGGTTATTAAAAGATATTAAATATAGTTCCCTGTGTTATACAGTAAATCCTTGTTCCTTATCTATTTTATGTATAGTAGTTTGTTAATCCCATACTTCTTATTTATCCCTCCCCCACTCCCTCTCCTATTTGTTTTCTGTCTGTGAGTTTGTTTCTGTTTCGTATATATATTCATTTGTATTATTTTTTAGATTCCACATATAAATGATATCATATAGTATTTGTCTTTGTCTGACGTCACTAAGCATAGTATTCTCTAGGTCCATCCATGTTTCTGCAAATGGCAATATTTCATTGCTTTTATGGCTGAATAATATTCCTCTGTGTGTGTGTGTGTGTATCAATCACATTTTCTTATGCCAATCATCTGTTGACGGGCACTTGGATTGTTTCTGGTCTTGGCTGTTGTAAATAGTGCCGCTGTGAACGGCATGGGGTGCGTGTATCTTTTCAAATTAGAGTTTCATCTTTTCTGGATATATGCCCAGGAGTGAGATTGCTAGATCATATGTTAGCTCTATTTTTAGTTTTTTAAGGAACCTCCATACTGTTCTCCACAGTGGCTGCACCAATTTATATCCCCACGAACAGTGTAGGAGGGTACCCTTTGCTCCACACCCTTTCTAGCATTTATTATTTATAGACTCTTTAGTGATGGCCATTTTGACTGTTGTGAGGTGGTACCTCATTGTAGTTTTGATTTGCGTTTCTCTAATAATTAGTGATGTTGAACAACTTTTCATGTGCCTGTTAGCCATCTGTATGTCTTCTTTGGGAAAATGTCTATATAGGTGTTCTGCCCATTTTTTGATTTGGTTGTTTTTTTGATATTGAGTTATATGAGCTGTTTATATTTTGGAAATTAACCCCTTGTCAGTTTCATCATTTGCAAATATTTTGTCCCATTCTGGACGTTTTCTTTGTTTTGTTTATGGTTTCCTTTGCTGTGCTAAAAGCTTTTAAGTTTGATTACGTCCCATTTGTTTATTTTTGCTTATTTATTTTTATTTTTTTGCCTTGGCAGACTGATCTAAGAAAATATTGCTATGATTTTTGTCAAAGAATGTTTTGCCTGTGTTCTCTTCTAAGAGTTTTATGGTGCTATATCTTATATTTAAGTCTTTAAACCATTTTGAGTTTATTATTGTATATGGTGTGAGGGAGTGTTCTAACTTCATTGATTTACATGAGGCTGTCCAGCTTTCCTAACACTGCTTGTTGAAGAGACTGTCTTTTCTCCATTGTATATTCTTTTCTCCTTTGTTGTAGATTAATTAATCATAGGTGTATGGGTTTACTTCTAGGCTCTCTCTTCTGTTCCATTGATCTATATGTCTGTTTTTGTGCTGATAAGAGGTAGTCGTTTTTTAGATTTAGATCAATTAAGAAAATGAAAGCCTTTCTGTTGAATTTATTCAACAATATGAATGAGGAGATTGTTTCTAAATTATACATCTGTTTATTTTTTGCAGCACTTTGATTTTCCTTTGCCAAGTCCTTTGAATGTTTTTGAAATGCTGGTAATACCAGAACAGGAATACCCTATGGTCTGTGTAGCTATTAGCAAGGGCACCGAATTAAATCAGGTAGTTCAGTTTGAGACAATCAATTTGAACTCTGCATCTTCATGGTTTACAGAAATTGGTGGAGGTAAGTGTTTTTTACTTTATGTTAAAATATTGATGCTTTTGCCTGCAAAAGAAGCAGAATAGGTTCAACCTGCGTGGGCTCTTTCAAATAAAGATTCAGAACATAGTTTCCCAAGTAAGCCCAGAGGATCATGTACATATAGTTTGTGATCTCTATTTGCCTGAGGCAATTTGATACAAAGTATTTTACCAAGGAAAATTTTAATGAGTCCTGACATTTAAAAGTCTTAGTTGTTATCAGTTAATCTTTGGACTTACTAAATAATTAAGTTTTCTAAGATACTTTTCAAATTTTATCAGCTTCTCAAGCAAAGAAATAACATTTTTTTTCCTATCGGTTCTTTCGCCCCACACTTCTTAAAATCATTGAGTTCTGGTACTTTTCATACTGGAATAGAAACTTCTCATGTGTGGCCTCCAAGCTTTACCATTTAAAGATACAGGAAAATATCTCTTGCATTTTCTGAGAATGATTTGTTAGCCTAGGATTTTATCAAACATATCTCAGTGAAAACTCTGAAAAGGTTGAGAAGTTTATTTTCAAACTTTAAAATTGGAACAAATCAATCAAGAATTCATGTCAAGGGAATTCCCTGGTGCTGCAGTGGTTAAGAATCCACCTTCCAATGCAGGGGACAAGGGTTCAATCCCTGGTCAGGGAACTAGATCCCACATGCATGCCGCAACTAAGAGTTCACGTGCCACAACTAAGGAGCCCATGAGCCACAGCTAAGGAGCCCACTGGCCACAACTAAGGAGTCCACGAGCTGCAGCTAAGCCCGTGAGCCACAACTAAGGAGCCTGCCTGCTGCAACTAAGACCCAGTGCAACCAAAATAAATAAAGTTTTAAATTTTTAAAAATAAAATATTAAAGAATTCATGTTAAAAATTAAGTAAAATGAAGATCTTCATTTTGCCAGTTTACTGTTTTTGTTGTGCTAGTGTATTGTCAGCCAGATTTATCAAGCCATTTTTATATATGAAGTCAAGTAAGCTTTAGTTATAACTTATTTCTGACCACTGTTACATTCTTTATCACCTCGAGAAGAAGTCTGTTAACAAGTATTATAAGTTTGAAGGTTCTTATTAAATATCTTTGGCTTTTGATCATTTATAGGCTAAATTATAAGAACTCTTTTATAAAACCCAGCTACTTAAGTTAATGTAGAACTGCACTAATATCATTTTCAGAATCAGTAGTAAATGTTTAACAATAGACTCTTGGGTGCAGAGAAGCCTGGTTTGTAGCAGTTGCCTATTTCTGTGGTATAATACTCCCACCACAGCCAATTTCAGACTACCAACTTGATGTCATCTGGCTTGCAAAATCTCTGAAAATTTAGCAGTCCAGTACAAGCCAGTTCCAGCATGCCCTGGACTAATATCACTGTCTTTGTAGAGCAAATCATAATTTCCAGTAGAATAAAGTAGGAATGTATTCTTTTACCCTCCCACCCCACCTGCACCCACCTTTCTTTCTAATAATGTTTTTGGTTGAGGTAGATGCATATCTTCCTGGTATAGCTAACAGAAAGGTGGAAATGACATTTATTATGAAATATAAACAGCCCAAATAGAAACGTGTTCCTATCATGTAATTATTGCTAAAAAGAAGAGTTTTGGGTCAGTTTATTTAAAAACCAAGATCATGTTTGGCAGACAGCCCCAACTTGTTTTTATTGGTTAGTATATAATAATAGTGTAGAGAAAGTCATTTCATATGATTATCTAATGTGAGCTTTCAAACTACTATCTTCTGATGTATTAGGAGGTTACATTGCTTAAGGCTGGGCATTCAGGGAGTCCTCTTGTGAATTTGCAGGGTTGAGGGTTGAGGGGTTTTTGTTGTTGTTTGTTTTGTTTTTTAATGCCAGAGGCAAACTGTTCTACCCACTTTTAACATTGTCTAGGCTAAAATTAAGGCAGACCCAAAATTACTACCTAAGGAGAGCCAGGACTCTGAGGGTAAACATTCAAATCACCCTAAAGCAGAGACTGCCTTTATTAGGCTTTTCCATATTCACAAATGATTGCTAAACTATCTCCCAGGTATGTTGATTGTTGAGGCCATGCCTTGAACTGGCAACAGCTGTAACAATTAAAATGAACTCCTATTCCAAGACTCTTTTAGTCATAGTTTGATGTATTATTGCAGTATCCTTTTCTCCAAGGATGGTGCTTAGCACTTATCAGCACTCAATAAATGTTGAATAAATGCACGAACATACCTTTACTGAGAAGAGCTATTTTTTGGAATGTTGCCAAAGGACACCAGTTTACCAATTCTGTACATCTGGATTCTTCACTATATATGAACTTTGGGAGGTCCACCAAAACCCAAAATAATAATTGTGTTTATGCTCAGATGTGCAGTTTTTAAGGGAGAGGATCTATGAGTGTCCCAAAGAGATGTAGTTAAGAATGACTGCTCTGAGATTACAATGGCAAAGGATGAGTGGGAAGTAAATAAATAGAGACAGCAAATGTGGACATTTTTTGATAGCTTGAGTGGGAAGAACAAGAGAAAAATGTTAGCTGAAATAAAAAGAGAAATTTTTGAAGTGCAGTTTGCAGGATCTTAGTTCCCTGACCAAGGATCAAACCCTGGCCCCTGGCAGTGAGAATGCTGAGTCCTAACCACTGGTCCGCCCTGGAATTCCCAAGTGTGTCATGAACACAAGACATAAAGTATATTCATAAGAAGCTTCAAGAGGAGAAGCAAGAAGAACTACAATCCTGCAGCCTGTGGATCAAAAACCACATTCACAGAAAGAGAGACAAGAGGAAAAGGCAGAGGGCTATGTACCAGATGAAGGAACAAGATAAAACCCCAGAAAAACAACTAAATGAAGTGGAGATAGGCAACCTCCCAGAAAAAGAATTCAAAATAATGATAGTGAAGATGATCCAGGACCTCAGAAAAAGAATGGAGGCAAAGATCGAGAAGATGCAAGAAATATTTAACAAACACTAGAAGAATTAAAGAACAAACAAACAGAGATGAACAATACAATAACTGAAATGAAAACTACACTAAAAGGAATCAGTAGCAGAATGACTGAAGCAGAAGAACAGATAAGTGACCTGGAAGACAAAATGGTGGAATTCACTGCCACGGAACAGAATAAAGAGAAAAGAATGAGAAGAAATGAAGACAGCCTAAGAGACCTCTGGGACAACATTAAACTCAACAACATTCGCATTATAGGGGTCCCAGAAGGAGAAAAGAGAGAGAAAGGACCAGAGAAAATATTTGAAAAGATTATAGTCAAAACCTTCCCTAACATGGAAAACAAAATAGCCACCCAAGTCCAGGAACTGCAGAGAGTCCCATGCAGGATAAATGCAAGGAGAAACACACCGAGACACATAGTAATCAAATTGGAAAAAATTAAAGACAAAAATTATTGAAAGCAGCAAGGGAAAAATGACAAATAGCATGCAAGGGAACTCCCATAAGGTTAATAGCTGATTTCTCAGCAGAAACTCTACAAGCCAGAAAGGAATGGCATGATATACTTAAAGTGATGAAAGGGAAGAACGTAAAACCAAGATTACTCTACCCAGCAAGGATCTCATTCAGATTCGATGGAGAAATCAAAAGCTTTACAGACAAGCAAAAGCTAAGAATTCACCACCACCAAACCAGCTCTACAACAAATGCTAAAGGAATTTCTCTAAGTGGGAAACACAAGAGAAGAAAAGGACCTACAAAAACAAACCCAAAACAATTAAGAAAATGGTCGCAGGAACATACATATCAATAATTACCTTAAACGTGAATGGATTAAATGCTCCAACCAAAAGGCACAGGCTTGCTGAATAGATACAAAAACAAGACATATATATATATATATATATATATATATATATATATATATATATATGCTGTCTACAAGAGACCCACTTCAGATGTAGGGACACATACAGACTGAAAGTGAGGAGATGGAAAAAGATATTCCATGCAAATGGAAATCAAAAGAAAGCTGGAGTAGCAATACTCATATCAGATAAAATAGACTTTAAAATAAAGAATGTTACAGGAGACAAGGAAGGACACTACATAATGATCAAGGGATCAATCCAAGAAGATATGACAATTATATATGCACCCACCATAGTAGCACCACAATACATAAGGCAACTGCTAACAGCTATAAAAGAGGAAATCGACAGTAACACAATAATAGTGGGGGACTTTAACACCTCACTTACACCAATGGACAGATCATCCAAACAGAAAATTAATAAGGAAACACAAGCTTTAAATGACACAAGGGACCAGATAGATTTAATTGATATTTATAGGACATTCCATCCAAAAACAGGAGATTACACTTCTGTCTCAAGTGCACAGGGAACATTCTCCAGGATAGATCACATCTTGGGTCACAAATCAAGCCTCAGTAAATTTAAGAAAACTGAAATCATATCAGCCATCTTTTCTGACCACAACGCTATGATATTAGACATGAGTTACAGGGAAAAAAATGTAAAAAACATGAACACATGGAGGCTAAACAATACGTTACTAAATAACCAAAAGATCACTGAAGAAATCAAGGAGGAAATAAAAAATACCTAGAGACAAATGACAAGGAAAACACAACGATCCGAAACCTATGGGATGCAGCAAAAGCATTTCTAAGAGGGAAGTTTATAGCTATACAAGCCTACCTCAAGAAACGAAAAATCTCAAATAAACAATCTAACCTTACACCTAAGGGAACTAGAGAAAGAAGAACAAACAAAACCCAAAGTTAGCAGAAGGAAAGAAATCATAAAGATTAGAGCTGAAATAAATGAAATAGAAACAAAGAAAATAATAGCAAAGATCAATAAAAGTAAAAGCTGGTTCTTTGAGAAGATAAACAAAATTGATAAACCATTAGCCAGACTCATCAAGAAAAAGAGGGAGAGGACTCAAATCAATAAAATTAGAAATGAAAAGGGAGAAGTTACAACAGACACCGCGGAAATACAAAGCATCCTAAGAGACTACTACAAGCAACTCTATGCCAATAAAATGGACAACCTGGTAGAAATGGACAAATTCTTAGAAAGGTATAACCTTCCAAGACTGAACCAGGAAGAAATAGAAAATATGAGCAGACCAGTCACAAGTAATGAAATTGAAACTGTGATTAAAAATCTTCCAACAAACAAAAGTCCAGGACCAGATGGCTTCATAGGTGAGTTCTGTCAAACATTTAGAGAAGAGCTAACACCCATCCTTCTCAAACTCTTCCAAAAAATTGCAGAGGAAGGGACACTCCCAAACTCATTCTATGAGGCCACCATAATCCTGATACCAAAACCAGACAAAGATATTACAAAAAAAAAATTATAGACCAATGTAACTGATGAGTGTAGATGCAAAAATCTCCAACAAAATACTAGCAAACAGAATCTAACAACACATTAAAATGATCATACACCGTGATCAAGTGGGATTTATCCCAGAGATGCAAGGATTCTTTAATATACGCAAATCAATCAATGTGATACACCATATTAACAAATTGAAGAATAAAAACCATATTATCATCTCAATAGATGCAGAAAAAGCTTTTGACAAAATTCAACACCCATTTATGATAAAAACTCTCCAGAAAGTAGGCATAGAGGGAGCCAACCTCAACATAATTAAGCCCATATATGACAGACCCACAGCAAACATCATTCTCAATGGCGAAAAATTGAAAGCATTTCCTCTAAGAACAGGAACAAGACAAGGATGTCCACTCTCACCACTGTTTTATTCAACATAGTTTTGGAAGTCCTAGCCACAGCAATCAGAGAAGAAAAAGAAATAAAAGGAATGCAAATTAGAAAAGAAGAAGTATAACTGTCACTGTTTGCAGATGACATGATATTATACATAGAGAATCCTAAAAATGCCACCAGAAAACTACTAGAGCTAATCAATGAATCTGGTAAAGTTACAGGATACAAAATTAATGCACAGAAATCTCTTGCATTTCTATACACTAATGATGAAAAATCTGAGAGAGAAATTAAGGAAACACTCGCATTTACCATTGCAACAGATAGAATAAAATACCTAGGAATAAACCTACCTAGGGAGACAAAAGACCTGTATGCAGAAAACTATAAGACACTGATGAAAGAAATTAAAGATGTTACCAACAGATGGAGAGATATACCATGTTCTTGGATTGGAAGAATCAATATTGTGAAAATGCCTATACTACCCAAAGCAGTCTACAGATTCAATGCAATCCCTATCAAATTACCCATGGTATTTTTTACAGGAGTAGAACAAAAAATCTTAAAATTTGTATGGAGACACAAAAGACCCTGAATAGCCAAAGCAGTCTTGAGGGAAAAAAACGGAGCTGGAGGAATCAGACTCCCTGACTTCAGACTATACTACACAGCTACAGTAATCAAGACAATATGGTACTGGCACAAAAACAGAAACATAGATCAATGGAACAAGATAGAAAGCCCAGAGATAAACCCATGCACCTATGGTCAACTAATCTATGACAGAGGAGGCAAGGATATACAATGGAGAAAAGATAGTCTCCTCAATAAGTGGTGCTGGGAAAACTGGACAGCTACATGTAAAAGAATGAAATTAGAACCCTCCTTAACACCATACACAAAAAGAAACTCAAAATGGATTAAAGACCTAAGTGTAAGGCCAGACACTATAAAACTCTTAGAGGAAAACATAGGAAGAACACTCTTTGACATAAATCACAGCAAGATCTTTTTTTGATCCACCTCCTAGAGTAAGGGAAATAAAAACAAAAATAAACAAATGGGACCTAATGAAACTTAAAAGCTTTTGCACAGCGAAGGAAACCATAAGACGAAAAGACAACCCTCAGAATGGGAGAAAATATTTGCAAATGAATCAACAGACAAAGGATTAATCTCCAAAATATATAAACAGCTCGTGCAGCTCAGTATTAAAGAAACAAAAAACCCAATCCAAAAATGGGCAGAAGACCTAAATAGACATTTCTCCAAAGAAGACATACAGATGGCCAAGAAGCACATGAAAAGCTGTTTAACATCACTAATTATTAGAGAAATGCAAATCAAAACTACAGTGAGGTATCACCTCACACCAGTTAGAATGGGCATTCTCAGAAAATCTACAAACAACAAATGCTGGAGAGGGTGTGGAGAAAAGGGAACCCTCTTGCACTGTTGGTGGGAATGTAAATTGATACAGCCACTCTGGTGAACAGTATGGAGGTTCCTTAAAAAGCTAAAAATAGAATTACCATATGATCCAGCAATCCCACTACTGGGCATATACCCAGAGAAAACCATAATTCAAAAAGACACATGCACCCCAATGTTCATTGCAGCAGTATTTACAATAGCCAGGTCATGGAAGCAACCTAAATGCCTGTTGACAGACAAATGGATGAAGAAAGTGTGGTACATATATACAATGGAATATTACTCAGCCATAAAATGGAACGAAATTGAGTCATTTGTTGAGACGTGGATGGATCTAGAGACTGTCATACAGAGTGAAGTAAGAAAAACAAATACCGTATATTAACGCATGTATGTGGAACCTAGAAAAATGGTACAGATGAGCCAGTTTGCAGGGCAGAAGTTGAGACGCAGATGTAGAGAACAAACGTATGGACACCAAGAGGGGAAAGCCATGGGGGGGGTGGGGATGGTGGTGTTATGAATTGGGTGATTGGGATTGACATGTATTCACTAATGTGTATAAAATTGATGACTAATAAGAACCTGCTGTATAAAAAAATAAAATTGAAAAATTTTTAATAAAAGCTTCAAGAGGATTGACATATACACATTACTATATATAAAATGGATAACTAATGAGAATCTATAGCACAGGGAACTCTACTCAGTACTCTTTAATGACTTATGTGGGAATAGAATCTAAAAAAGAGTGGATATATGTATATGTATAACTGATTCACTTTGCTGTAGAGCAGAAACTAACACAACATTTTAAATCAACTATAGTCCAATAAAAATTAATTTTAAAAAAAAAGAATGACTGCTCTTAAATTATCTAAAATGTTTTCTTAGCTTCATCTAGACCGTTCACACCATCTGAGTGGCTAAAATAAATTGTTTTACCAAAAATGTTCTACAAAAATGTCATGACTTCTATTAGCAGATGTTAAGAGAAGTAGCACTGTGATATCAGCAAAGTGATGAAAGTTGCTTCCTGCAAAGATATCGTTGACAGTATTGTTCATTATGCTACCCTGGTGTCCTGTTAATACAGGAACTCCTCCCTACGTGCGTACACCCCCACACACACACCATTCCCCCCCCCCAAATACCAGGAAAATTTCTCTCTAATAGTTTCGTTAATCCTTTTGCTTTTTCTGAATTACTGACTTATTTTTATCTCAGGGACACTGTGATGCACGTAACTGATCTTGTTTTCATCTTCCCATTGGCTACTGCAAAATGCAAAGCAAAATCTAGTCACTGTATATAGCATGCATCTTACTTTCTTCCCCATATTTAACATTTGCTTCATTTTATTTTTGTAACTCATCTTTCTAGAACTAGCAGAGGTATTAACTAAATGTAGTATTGAGCCTTTCTCAGCTCAGTTAGCCTTGCATAGGACTTTGTTCTTTTAAATTGACTTACATACAGTTTTTGGCAAGACAATTACAAAATATAATTTCTGTGTTTATTTCAAAGGCTAGCTTAAAATCACAGAAAAAAATCATAATTTGTGTTTCTTTTCTAAGTTCTAGTTTTTAATGCATGTTATATAACTGTAACCTTGTTTTTTTCCCCCCAAGGCAGCCAACAGTTAGATTCCATTCATGTAACACAATTGGAGAGAGATACCGTTTTAGTGTGTTTAGACAGTAAGTATTATTTTAAAGTTTATTCTAAGTATACTACTTGATATAACATACCTTTTCATGGAATTGATTCTAATAGAATCAGTAAAGTAGATTTGCAATTTTCCACCTTAAGTGGCATTGTTTTATTGATGAAAAACCTAAATTGGCTACAGATGTAGTAACTAATTGATCTGTTTGTCAGACTGTCCTCTGTGACCTTTTTCTTTATTCTGTTTGGCCTACTTGGGAACATTACAGTCAGCCCTCTGTATCTGTAGGTTCCACATCCTCTATTCAGCCAACCATGGATTGAAAATATTTAGAAAAAAAAATTCCAGAAAGCTCAAAAAAGCAAACCTGAATTTGCAAGTGCCTGGCAACTATTTATATAGCTTTTGTGTTGTATTAGGTATTATAAGTAATCTAGGATCTACTGTGTAGCACAGGGAACTATACTCAATATTATGTAATAACCTATAAGGGAAAAAAAGAATCTAAAAAAAACTATATCTACATATATATACACACACATATGTATAACTGAATCGCTGTGCTATACACCTGAAACTTATACGATATTGTAAATCAACTATATTTCAATAAAAATATTTTTTAAAATTAAAGTCTATGGGAGGTTGTGTGTAGGTTATATGCAAACACTAGGCCATTTCATATAAGGCACTTGAGCATCCATGGACTTTGGTCTCCGTGAGGGGTACTGGAACCAATTCCCCGTGGATACCGAGGGACAACTGTATTAGAATAGTTTGCCATAACCTTGGGGTAAAATTCTGTATAAAATTATTCTGTATAAAATTCTGTATAATTCATTGTAATTAATGAAAAAATAGAAGGTTATACTAATTTGGTCACTTGTAGTCATATAACATGAACTTTTGGAATCATGTCAGTGTGATATTCTAATGCACAAATAGATTTGACACCTTTACCTGCTAGTAGTGATTCTTTTGATGCAGCGAGAGGTGTTACTGATAGATGTGTGTTGTACTGTATATGCAGTGGAAGAGACAGAAAAACTTTAACAACAGGTGTTTTCAATTTTGCAAACAAAGCACTCTAATTCTTAAAATCCCCCTTACTTTAATGCAATGAATCCTGCAAGTGAAGTTCACCCAGACTTGGCATTATATTTGAAATTTGGCAATATTTGCTGTGGTTTGATTCATTCCAATATTTTAAAATTACTAGACCTGCCCATAGATGTTTAGGGTTATTTTTAAAATTGTTCCACTACTTAATTTACCTGTATTTTTGTCTTAATTTCTGTTCTCTAAAGTGTTCCCTAGTGGATTTGCCTTACAGAATCATAAAGATCATCTAATATTATAGATAAGTAAACCAAACCCAGAGTGTTTCATTTGCCCATTATCCCTTAAGTATTTCTGATTCTTTGAATACTGATAAGATTGGCATGTTGTTTGGTTACTCTTAAGTGAATTTGATAAATTATTTTTTACCCAAACAAGTAGAAGACTCAGTACTAATTAATGAAATAAACAGATGATCAGAATTTAATTGTAGTAGTATTGAACCTTTAACATTAAATGCCTAAATACCTTCTGAGTCAAACAAGGAAAATAAATTGTACTTAGTTTTCATTTTGTTGATTTATTTATTTTTAAAAAAATTTTTTAAACCTTTGATTAATTAGGACTTCCATTTCCCAGCTATTCATGGTAAATGGAAAGTTGACTTTCTTCAGTTGTTCTTTTTTTCTTAGGGGAGCAGTGTAACACTTCGAAAATTGTTTGTCAACTCTATGGTATAAATCAGTTTTACTAAGCAGCAATGGAGATAGGTGTGTAATCACGATAGGTGTGTAATCACAAATAATGGTAGACAGATGAGAAAGTAATGCAGAGTGAAGATATCTTCCAAGTCAGAGCTAAGATGGTTAAATTAAAAAACAAATGGACAAAAGGGAAATAGAAATATTCACATATACTGTCTATCCCAGAGTTTACTTATAAAGAAATTCTGACTTTTGAGAGTACTATTTTTTCCTCCCTTGTACTTCTGTAGAATATTAGTTACATACTAAAGTTAAGAATTACTGCAAATATTACTTATCATATGTTATGTAATTTGTAAGGGGGAAAAAACCAACTCCTATTGCTGAATATTTAGGCACCAAGTTAACCGCTATTAAAGAAACACTTCACTTTTTAAAAAATGAGAACGTAAGTGTTCAATATAAACTATGAAAAAAAGTACTGGTGGAATTGCCATTTACAACGGAGGCCTCACTCTTATAGAATCTATCAGTGACAGTTTTTCACTGGGCATACTTGAATCAAGAGAAATAATTGAACTTTATTAATATTGTTATATATCCATGTAAAATCCACTTATCAAGTTACATTTATTTTAGCAAATCTGCATTTCCAGTCTTGACTTGTTTTTTCTTTTTTTAAGAATTTGTAAAAATTGTAAATCTACAAGGAAAACTAAAATCAAGTAAGAAACTGGCCTCTGAGCTAAGTTTTGATTTTCGCATTGAATCTGTAGGTAAGTCTCCTTTTATTAATAATGCATTTAGAGTACTTGGTTTTTTGTTCATTCTGTACTTAGGGTTATCTAGACCAGCACTGTCTCATAGAAGTTTCTTTGATATAGAAATGTTCTCTGTGTTCTTAAATACAGTAGTCATTAACCACACTTGTTAAGTACTTGAAACATGGCTAGTGCTACATTTTAATTTTAATTAATTTAAATTTTGATGTAAATAGCCACACAGGGCTAGTTACTATAATATTAGACAGTGCAGGTCTGGACCGTAATAAATCTTTTATTGTCGTTTCTTGAATATTTAAAACATGAAATCATTTCTTCTATTCATTGTTCCCTTTGCTGCATCAAGTGAATTATACTTCTTCCAATTCTTTCCAAATCATGAAGGTATTTGTGTGATGTGATTAACAATGTTAGATATGCTAGAATTCTTTGCCGTGTAAGATTCTGGTTGGTGTGTGTTGATGGTTTTTGCTTTTAGGTCTATTTAAATATAAATACTTTCCCACAGAATCTGGAAAATACTATGCCATTTGAATTTGCTTCCTTGTCAATGAGTGTTTTACTCTGTAATATCATTGGTATTATGATAAAAATTACTATTGTTTGCATCCTCACTGATTATATGTCAGTAAGTATTTTCCTCAAGGGTGATAGAACTTATGAAAAAATACTATGGGTGGAAACATTTTGAACAATTCATGATATGGTTCTACTTTAAGTCAAAAACAGTTAAAATTGGTGATTTTTATTTGGGCTGTAAAAAATATGTGTATTTTATAATTAAATGTATATACTTTTAAAAATGTGTTTCTCACTGTTTAGAAAGTTTTCTGTTGATTTTTTAAAAATTTAATGGTTTCTCAAGTGGAGTTTTGCCCTATTGCAAAGAACATTCATCCCTCTGGGTAACCCTCTTACATAGGAATAATTTGCTTATGATTGGAAATTTTATTCAAGCAGAAAACCTAAACTTTCTGTAGATGCCATGACAAAAGGCATTTTGGAAATATTTTCTTCTTTTAGTCCTTTGTATGCTGGCTGTTGCATGCCAGTTTCTAAGATTTAATATTTTCAATAGAGATTCCGATATACAGATCTTTAGGTCCTCTTAATTTTAACTGAAACACACTAGTACCTCAACTTTTTCATATATGCCAAATTTTTTAGGATATTTTCGTTCTACGAAAGTTTGTTTCTCCTATGCTACCATCTCTTCTTTCCAGTGAACTTTGGAATAATTTCAAGGATCCTCCTGGGTAAAAAGAGTCCCTTTAAGTCACCTTTAAAAACAAAGCCAGTACTACCTGTTTTTTTATTTCATGGCTAGTGAAGCTTGTATGATTGGTTATTGCAAAATACTTTAATGTTTATTGAGCTAAATTATGTTTCCAGAACATTCTTATGTTAACTTTTTACAGAGTCAGTATTCTAGTAAGAAATATAATAAATTTCAATCACTTTCTCCCATCATCTTTACTGGTATAGGGCATATGGCTAACTCTCCAACAATCAAATTGGTTTTCTCCTTCTCTCACTGTGCTTTAGTGACTCTAGCCTCTGGCCAGGAAGGACCCAGAGGCCCTGCTGCCTCCCCCTCACCCCAAAATTGGAGGCCCTGCCACTCTGTTTCTAAACCACTAAGTGACCCCATATGTGTGCTTCAGTGGGCCCAGCACAGGCAGGACACAGAAATGGACAAGGCACAGCGAGAACAGGTTTTCCTCCAAGACCCTCAGGCCACCCCAGGGGATCGTGGGAGATGGGTGGGCAGCAAGAGGGGATATGGCATGTCATGAGGTGGCCACACTTTGGGGTCACGGTCGTTCCTGATTCCAAAGCCATCAAGAAGTTGGGCAAGCTTGGCTCAAATCTGTGACCACACTTGTGAACAGTGGGACCTGCAAGGACAGGGCAAAGGCCCGGTGGGCTCTGGAGCCCTGATGGGGTTGGGCAGCAACAGTGAGTACGATAGCTGAGAGCCCCTAGCCCCTCCAAATAAGAATTGGTTCACAGATCAGAAATATTCAGTGTGTGGTTAAATTTTAGATTACAGGACAGGTTTATTTTTAAAAATTAATTTTATAATAGGGAATATGTGAACAGAAATAAAAGATGCTTCCTTAATAGCTACTTCTAAATATATCACATTATTTAAATGATCATGTTTTTAATCCAAAAAACCAGTTATGTTTTTATTACTTTATTTACCTAAGACAAAAGATAGTATATGAAAGAAAAATTAATATGCTGATGTCCAGCTCATCAAAAGTTAGCTCATTTTTAAATAAATGCCTGTTATAATGTATCTTTGAAAACTTCCATGACCCTGCCTCAATAAATTACTTGAGCTTTGTCATGACTTAGTCACAAAAATGTTGGGAACTAATGGTCTAGACAGTGGAATTTTGCACCAAGCACTTGAATAGCCTTACATTATCATTTATTAAAGACAGTTAAGGAAAATGTATAATGCACTACTATGTGCCTTATTTTAGTCCCGTTCTCCCTTATCTTTTTAGTATGCCTTCAAGACAGTGTGTTGGCTTTCTGGAAACATGGAATGCAGGGTAAAAGCTTCAAATCAGATGAGGTAAGATTTCTCTAATTACCTCCAGTGATTCCCATTAAAGATTTTAAAAGTTGAAACATTCGTTTTATGTATTTTCTTTCTGAACCCACGTTGCTATGTTTAATGCCTTTAATGCCGGTAGAACAAAACTGCCAGTATTTTCCCTTCAAATAGTGTTCAGTTTTGTATTTATTGTATTCTCAGTGGCCACGAGGAATTGTCAAACATGAGTTTACACAATTTCAGTCCTCTTATTTGTAATTTATAAATATGGTTGCTAAACTTACTAAACTTTTCTAAAGGTAATAAGCCTTTTCCATAATCTATAAATGTGCAGCTTCTTTTTTTTTTGTATAAATTTATTTATTTTTATTTTTGGCTACGTTGGGTCTTCGTTGCTGCACGCGGGCTTTTCTCTGGTTGTGGCGAATGGGAGCTATTCTTCGTTGTGGTGCACAGGCTTCTCATTGTGGTGGCTTCTCTTGTTGGGACCACGGGCTCTAGGTGCTCGGGCTTCAGTAGTTGTGGCTCACGGGCTTAGTTGCTCTGCGGCATGTGGGATCTTCCCAGACCAGGGCTTGAACCCGTGTCCCCTGCATCGGCAGGTGGATTCTTAACCACTGCACCACCAGGGAAGCCCCTGCAGCTTCTTTTTTAATGTTATATTTTAAATTCTAAATTAATATGTATTGGATCACGGGACTAAGGAAAATCTAAGAAAATTAATTCGTTTACTAAATATTTATTGAGTATCAAATACATTTAGGACACTATTCTTATTATAGCACTGAAGACATAATGAAGCATAATTATAAATAATATCAAACCCTTACGATGTCTATCTTCCAGGCACTTTACAAATGCTATCTTATTGAAGGCTAATAATACAGTGGGGTTTAGGTACAATTCAAAGTAAAGTTATGTACTATTCATATTCCCGATTTTACAGGTACAGAGTGATTAAGTAACTTACCCAGAGTTACAGAACTAGTTAAGTGACAGAGCCTGGATGTGAAGGGTCTCCAAAAATCACTTCTACTGAGATAATCGGGATATATTTCATGTAGGAGGTGGGACTTGGGCTCCCACCTTGAGAGGTGAATGCTAACAGTTAAGAGAATACTAACAGAGACATTTCCCATTTGTGTGAGTACCTGTGTAATTCTTGCACACCAGGGCCTCACAAATATATGGACTTATTTTGAAGCTTAAAATCTTCTATTTGAATTACCTTTACACTGTTATTTAGATATAACTATTTCCACCTCTTATATGAATGCAGAAATAGAATGCTTCCAAGTAAAAATGATGTAAATCAGTGGAATTAGAATGCTTCCAAGAGAAAATGACGTAAATCAGCTTGTCTTTGAAAGCGTCCGTTTAGTTACTGACCCATGTCACTAAATGTCACCAGGCCCCTGCATTTAATGAAGCCTACAGTCCTACTTACTGCCATAACATTAATTGTCCTCAGATGCTGTTTTCACTGTGTCACTCCTGTGGTTTGAAATCTGTAGAAGTTACTTGTTTACCATATCAAGTGTGAATTCTACCTCCTATTTTTAAGTCATCTTGCTTACCTTTTTCTTTCTGGTTTTGTTCTCATCCTTCAATTTGGGCCTACCTATAATGTTCATAATGTAAAAATCAGCCATTCTAGTCCACAAAGATTGGAACATTTCTGAACTGAATACTCTGAAAATCAGCTGCATTTAGTATAGCACCAGATTTATTTTCTGGTTCAAGTTTGTTAATTCCATCTTCTCAGCTAGACTGCAAACTCATTGATAGCAGAGTATTTTTATACTTATTTTATATCCACACTGTCAAGAGTTTGTGTTCCTCCAAAAGCTGACCCTAAAACAAGGACTCAGGTCCTTGTTTATTTGGGAGTAGATCCCAGAAAAGCAAGTGACAGAGTAAGGAATGTAAGATGCAGAGGGACAAAAAGCCAACAAAGAGCACATTAATAAACTGCTTCTCACTATGGGCAACGAGGGCTTAATCCTATAGGAACTACTGAGGAACAGTGTGGAGCACACCTCAGAATTGGCTCATCAGAAGGTGGGGAGACGGGTGCATTTATACACCAACTGCTGTCGCTGGTAGTTAAGGGTTTCCCCCAGAGGTGTCAACTCCCCACACTTTGGAATAGTACCTGTGCACGACTGAGTACCTTCTTTCTTTAGTATTGGAGAAGACAGAGCAGAGGAATACCCCCAGTACACAGATGTAAGACACAGGTGCATGGGAGTGTCTACCGCAGCTCTGCTGAAATCAGGTGGGCTGAGGGGTGCCACCTCAAGCATCTGCCCTATGACGTAAAGGAAGGAGTAGGGGCTGTGCAGTCCAGCAAACCTGTACTCAGATCTTGGGTCTACTAGTTATATGACCTAAAAGTAAGTTACTTAACCTCACTGAGTCTTAGTTTTCTCTTTAATAATATGGGAATGATAATACATATCATAAAAAGTTCTAAGGAAAGTGCTTGACCCAAACAGATGTTCCATAAATGTTGATTTGTTTCTACTAATAAGCAGTCAAAAAAAACCTTACTAAAATCTATTTAATTTGAGGAATTGAGTCTATCAAAAATTATCATTCTTTTTAATACTTGCTCTATCTAAATGATTTTTAAATTATAATTTAAATAATATGGGGACTAATAATATGGGATATTTTCTTTCATAGGTTACCCAGGAGATTTCAGATGAAACAAGAGTTTTCCGCTTATTAGGATCAGACAGGTAATAGTTTGGTTGTTTTATTACCAAAGGAGTTCAAGAATTGTATTTTTAATTATACTGTCAACCTCTGACTGTGTTTCAAACACTTATTTTTCAATATACTTATATTGTTTCAATATATTTATTTATATTGTTCAATAGAAGTAACATTGGTTTATAACATTTATATAAATTTCATGTATACAGTGTTATATTTCTAGTTCTATATACCCTACAGTGTGCTTACCACCAAAAGTTTAGTTTCCTTTCATCACCACACAATTAACCCCCTTTACCCATTTCACTCTCCCTCCACCCCTACCTCTTCCCCCTAGTAGCCACTCTGTATCTACGTGTTTGTTTTTGTTTGGTTTGTTCATTTATTTATTTTTATATATGTTAAACAAAACTCTTAGAGGCTTCAGAATCTTAGAGAAATTTCCCTGTATCATTATTGAGAGAGAGAAAAAATATTTTAATTAGTCAATTAAGCAAGCTGTTGTCAGTGTGAGGATCATGATTCCAGAAACAGTTATACTCAGCCAAGACAAAATGTGTTAGATGGGTGTTTATGTCCCTAGTATCATGACATATTTCAGGCTCCTTTGTTTTCATCATTTCTTCCTGGCATGTTAACTTCTATTAACTGTTACTGTATATATCCAACAGAATGTGCACCTCCTGACATGTACTTTTATATCACAAGATATTTGACTGAGTCTCTGAGGTCATTCTAAATTAGAAGGAATTATGTGGTCTCTGTGATCAAAGTGAAAGATAAGTTCCAAAACTATGCTTTCTCATGAAAAAAGAATTATAGCTTTTGTTCTTCAAAGTCTATGTTATCTACCTCTACAATGAATAAAATACCTATCCCTTCCTATTTTCCAAAAGTTGTTACTGCAGCAAAACTGGCTATAGTGGTATACATTAGTCCTGAGGCAAGGATTGAGAACCTCTGATCTTCAAGTTCAGTCTAGTCACAAAACCATTGCTTAGATATTACACACTTAAGGAAGTCGGGGAGAATTGGAGTTATGACTGCATAAAAATTTTTTAAAGAGACTTTTGTGAAGAGAAAAAGGATTTTTGGAAAATGGCAACTACCCATTGCCGTTGAAAAGGCAAGCCCAGAGAGCATGGCAACCTAGTAACTAGTCCTGCATAAAAGAGAATTGGAGGACCACCTGGTAAATGACTGTAGAATGGGAGGCCCTTTGCTTCTCCAGGAAGGGCTGACAAAAGAATTGTAGATCATTCAGTGATCCTGGCACAAATAGCACTCTGGTGAGACATAGTATGAGAGATTTCTGCTTGATAGAGGGTAGGCATCAGAAGCCATTTCTCTTAGTTACTTGTTTCCTTCCAACTCCTTCCCCCAGAATTTTCTCTTTCATCTATCCCTTCTTTGTTTGTATTGTTTCTCCATTCTCTGTCACTCTTGCCCTAAAAAACTACTTTTTTCAGACCATTGCCTTGTTCTGATTATCTTCTTACTTGGGCATCTCCTTGATTTTAAGACATATATCTTAACCAAGGCTTTTGTTTTGTCTTAATTTTTAAAGTGATTTGTTAAATTGTATTGTTTAAATATAGGTATTAATGTCTAGGAGGAAAGAAAACTATGTCAGAATATTAATAATGGTAAACTGGGCAGTTGAATTATAGGTAATTTTATTTTCGCCTTCTACTTTTCTTTAATGCATGCTGTAAGTGTATATTACTTTTTTGTTTTCATTTCAAAAGTAATAATATGCTAGTTGTAGGAAATTCATACACTAGAAAAATATAAATTATTTATGCAACTCCCCCCACCTCCCATTTCCCCTTCTAGACTTTTTTCTCTGCACTGGCATATTGTTTTTTATTTTGTTCTCAAACCTGTCTTCCCACAGTGTAGATCCTATGATATGACACTTGATTGGTTTTTCTTCCTATTGGTCCTTTCATTGAACTCTTAACCCTGCCTTTGTTCCAGGGACAAGGGAGACGGCCCCATTTCATACTTTACTATTTATTTGCAAATACCTTGAAGAACAGTGTGAGTGGGTGCCTCTTAAAATCCTGTTTTATTGTCTCAGCCCTTCCTCCATCCCCTTCTTGTTCATGTATATTCTAAAGCTTTATTATACCTTTTTTTGGTATATATGAGTAAAGCAAATTTGTTTTTAGTTGGAATAAGATGAGACTATCCTGAAATGTTTTTAATATTTTATATTCATAAATTCATCAATTCTTATTCAGTTTTGTTTTTAAGCTATAAAATGTAAAGCTGAATTTGACTGTGCATCTATTAATGTGATCTCTGTGTAATTTTATGTGAATGTGAACAATGATATTCTTTCCTGGTTTGATGTTAGTATTTGAAGATGAAATCTCTGTTTCTCCTCTTTAACAAGACTTTTGTTTTGATTTAATTGCAGGGTTGTTGTTTTGGAAAGTAGGCCAACAGAAAATCCTACTGCACACAGCAATCTTTACATCTTGGCTGGACATGAAAATAGTTACTAAGCAACAGAAATTGGTCTCAAATGACAGGAAAATGAATACACTCCATTGAAAGCAAAAATATCTTAAGGAAATTCAGTACAAACTACACTATGATTTGCTTTAATTGTTATGGGTTATATCTCAAATGATCTGTACTTTAAGGTAGAATTCAATATTTTCTGTAGCTGGAAACAGCTATTCTATCTCTTGCCACTATGTGGTGGTTTTATCAAGTTTGCTTAATAAAAGCTATGAGACAGATAGTCCTCTAGTTCCAGGAAACACAGTCTTTTTAAAAAAAATGTTTGTAACAAGGATGCCATGATATTTTTAGATAACAACTCATGTGATTATCTTCAGAGAGATAAATTTAGTGACAGTTTTCTCATTTTATACCATGTTTTATTCCTTCTTAATGAACATAATTTGATAAAGAAATTATCAGGTAAGCCTTTCACTTTTACATTGGCCATTCTGTATGTTTTTGTAAAATAGAATATTTAATCCTTATTTATTAATCTCTTGCTGGAGTGGTGTAATGTATCTAACTTTTAGCAAAGGAAGGTTGCAGAGCAGCTTAAATTTTTTTATAATATATAAAAATTTTGTTTACCTTTTAAGACTAGTACTTTGAGGGTTTAAAGGCTGTGTTTGGAGGTTCAATACATACATGCAATATTATTTAATGCAAGTATTTTGTAATATAATATCATCCAGAATTGCCTTAAAAGAGAGTTTTGTGTTTTCAACTACATATAATTGTAGGGGGTCATACAGAAGATAATGATGATGGTTGAAATATTGTTAGAAGGAGTGTGTATTTCTAGATGTGACTACTGTGTGTATGTATTCTTGACAAGCAGCATAATATACCTGTGATTTTTTTTTTTTACATTAGGGATAATGCATAAGAAATTAATCTTCATATATATTATCATCCCTAATGTAGGGGGGAAAAGTGTTTAACTGCCCATGATATGTATTTTACTTATACTATACCAGAGTGGAAATTGTAAAGCAACTACATGTGTATTCTTGGGTTTTTCACATATATAGATCTTCATTTTGAGTAGGTTAAAAAAAAAATCTTTAAATGAAATTTAATTCCAGATGGGATAGTATAAATAAGTATTATAAAAATCAGTATTCTAAAGATAAGTAAGGATTGGGCCATTCTTGAGTTTTCTTCCTTTCTGCTATTGTTAGTATTCAAACTGAAAGCATCACACTGGTACCTATTGTCTTAATGCATTTAACAGTTATTGTTGAGATGATGAACAAAGGGGTGGCAAGAGCAGACTATAAATTCATTTTCAGCAGTTCCTTGAGAGAAAGACAGTGTAACTATCTCATTCGGTCTTTAGCAGTCCTGTATAGTAGGTATTATCATCATCTCCTTTTTTTAGATGAGGAGATAAGGGGTTAGCAAGGTTAAGAGACTTAACCCAATTCACACAGCAAGTTAGTGGTTGAGTCAGACCATGAGTCTTGTGACTCTGTTCTTTTCACTATGCAATATGCAAACAATAAAATATTATGCAAATGAGATATATAAAGTATTGTCCTTTAAAAATGCTATGATTTCAGTAAGTGTGTTGCTGTTTATTTTGGGTATTTTAAATGGGGCCTCTGGACTGAAGGACACTGGATACAATAGATGGCAGGGGACCATACTCAAAACAGGAAATATTTACATTCTGGATACAAAGACCAATCTCCTCCTCCTCCTCTCTGAATCCTGGCAGCCAGATCTTCCCATCCTAACAACACTGGAAGAGTCTTCTCTGTGCCATCTGGTCAGTGCAAGTGGAAAGACCTAAAAAGATCCTGACATCAGAAATGTCCTGGCTAAACTGCCCAGCTGGATAACTCCCAGTTGAAGATAATAAAATACCCAGTGAAAATCGTAATGTGCCCACCACCCCATGCATGCATCCAGAGCTTACAGTTAGTCTTTTAGTCCTATGCTATTACAAATGATTAAACATGAGCTTCCCTGGTGGCGCAGTGGTTGAGAGTCCGCCTGCCAATGCAGGGGACACGGGTTTGTGCCCTGGTCCAGGAAGATCCCACATGCCACGGAGCGGCTGGGCCCGTGAGCCATGGCCGCTGAGCCTGCGCGTCGGAGCCTGTGCTCCGCAACGGGAGAGGCCACAACAGTGAGAGGCCCGCGTACCGCAAAAAGGAAAAAAAAAAAAGATTAAACAGGGACTTCCCTGGTGGTCCAGTCAGTAATACTCCGTGCTCCCAATGCAGGGGGCCCGGGTTCAATCCCTAATTGGGGAACTAGATCCCACATGCACGCCGCAACGAAGAAGCCCGCATGCTGCAACACATGTCACAACTAAGAGCCAGTGCAACCAAAATAATTAAATAAATAAATGTTTTAAAATAATAATAAAAATAAAAATGATTAAACAGCCAGGAGTTATGAAACATCTGAGGAAAGCCTCTTACAGGAAAGAGAGAAAACAACAGGGGAAAAAGCACCTAACGGAAACAGACTATGCAGAATGAAGAAAATGTCAAAAGAAAAAGTATCTTTGCAAAGAAGTTGCAACTATGAATAGGAGTAGGATACTAAAAAAGGAGCTTTTGAAAAAACAGAGCTATTAGAAAAAATATAGCATAGCTGAGTAATTCAATAGATGATTTAGAATATAAAGTTGAAGAAATTTCTCAGAAAATAAAAAGAAATGAAAATATTGGAGAAAAAAATTAAGAAAATTAACAGGCCAGGAGGCCCAATATCCAATCTCCCAGAGTTCCAAAAAAGAACAGAGAAAATAGGGAATCAGTAGAGTATTTCAAGGAATATTCTCACTACTAAAGAACTTCAGATTTTAGATTGAAAGAACACAGTGGACGAAAAAAATCTATTATGAAATTTCAGGCATGTCAGGGTCAAAGAGAAGATCTGTTATGTTTTTGAAGAAAAGGGGCAGGTCAAATACCAAGGAGTAAGAATTGGAATAACTTCAAATTTCAACAGAAGCAGTGCCTTCAAAATTCTGAAAGAAGTTTCCAACCTAAAATTCTGGATTCAAACTATTAATTGAACCTAAGGTTATAATGAAGACATTTTTATTTGTACAAGGTCTCACAAACTTCACCTTTCATATAGTCTTTCTCAAGAAGCTACCAGAGGATGTGCTTCATAAAAATAAGGTCATAAACCAAGCAGTATGAAGACATAGGTGCAAAGACTGGGATTCAGCATAGGAGAGAGATGAAGGAACTCCCCAGATGATGATGATGAGATATCCAAGGATGACACCACACCAGACATACAGAACATAGGAAGCATATCAGAAGCTCCCAGAGAGGCTTTTTCAGAAAGATTAAATAATAAACTACCTGATGCATCTCCCATACCCCAAAAAATCAGAGTGAGGGACTTGTGATACTGAAACGGAGAAGGAGGAAAGGTCAATGTAAAGGTATATTATTGAGGTCATTGCTGTGTAGACAATGGCAGCTTGATCCACCAGGTCTTCTGTGAAGCTCTGTGATAGTTCCTACAATTGTCTCCTGAAAGACAAGTGGCTGGACCATTTATCTTGACACGCTCCTCACTAGGTGAGTTGCTGCCGGGACATCACCTCCTGAAGTACCAAGTTGCAGCTTGTACTTGGACCATGTTGGCTCCTTCATTGTCAGAGGAGGCCCTGAGGCAGAAGGCTGGAAGAGTAGGAGATAAATCTGAGCTCTCCCTCTGTGGCTGAAATCAGACATGGGAGGAGGGATTCAATCAGTGATGATATTCTTTCTTTCTTTTTTTTTTTTTTAAAGATTTTTTTGATGTGGACCATTTTTAAAGTCTTTATTGGATTTATTACAGCACTGCTTAGTTTCATGTTTTGGCTTTTTGGCCACGAGGCCTGTGGGATCTTAGCTCCCTGACCAGGGATCAAACCCTCACTTCCTTGCATTGGAAGGTGAAGTCTCAACCACTGGACTGCCAGGGAAGTCCCAATCACTGATGGTATTATTTCTAAGCAAAAACTTACCTAAGGTTGAACCAGATGGCTTCACAGGCAAATTCTATCAAACATTTAGAGAAGAGCCAACACCTATCCTTCTCAAACTCTTCCAAACTATAGCAGAGGGAGGAACACTCCCCAAATCATTCTACGATGCCACCATCACCCTGATATCAAAACCAAAGATGTCACAAAGAAAGAAAACTACAGGCCAATATCACTGATGAACATAGATGCAAAAATCCTTAACAAAATACTAGCAAACAGAATCCAACAGCACATTAAAATGATCATACACCATGATCAAGTGGGGTTTATCGCAGGAATGCAAGGATTCTTCAATATATGCAAATCAGTCAATGTGATAAACCATATTAACAAATTGAATGAGAAAAACCATATGATCATCAATAGATGCAGAAAAAGCTTTTGACAAAATTCAACACCCATTTATGATAAAAACCCTCCAGAAAGTAAGCAAAGAGGGAACTTTCCTCAACATAATAAAGGCCATATATGACAAATGCACAGCCAACATCGTTCTCAGTGGTGAAAAACTGAAACCATTTTTTCTAAGATCAGGAACAAGACAAGGTTGTCCACTCACACCACTATTATTCAAAATAGTTTTGGAAGTTTTAGCCACAGCAATCAGAGAAGAAAAATAAAAGGAATCCAAGTTAGAAAAGAAGAAGTAAAACTGTCACTGTTTGCAGATGACATGATACTATACATAGAGAATCCTAAAGATACTACCAGAAAACTAGAGCTAATCAATGAATTTGGTAAAGTAGCAGGATACAAAATTAATGCACAGAAATCTCTTACATTTCTATACACTAATCATGAAAACTCTGAAAGAGACATTAAGGAAACACTCCCATTTACCATTGCAACAAAAAGAATAAAATACCCAGGAATAAACCTACCTAAGGAGACAAAAGACCTGTATACAGAAAACTATAAGACACTGATGAAAGAAATTAAAGATGATACAAACAGATGGAGATATATATTATGTTCTTGGATTGGAAGAATCAACATGGTGAAAATGACTATATTACCCAAAGCAATCTACAGATTCAATGCAATCCCTATCAAATTACCAATGGCATTTTTCACAGAACTAGAACAAAAAATTTCATAATTTGTATGGAAACACAAAAGACCCTGAATCGCCAAAGCAATCTTGAGAAAGAAAAATGGAGCTGGAGGAAGCAGGCTCCTGGACTTCAGACTGTACTACAAAGCTACAGTAATCAAGACAGTATGGTACTGGCACAAAAACAGAAATATAGATCAATGAAAAAGGATAGAAAGCCCAGAGATAAACCCACGCACATATGGTCACCTTATTTTTGATAAAGGAGGCAAGAATATACAATGGAGAAAAGACAGCCTCTTCAATAAGTGGTTTTGGGAAAACTGGACAGCTACATGTAAAAGAATGAAATTAGAACACTCCCTAACACCATACACAGAAAGAAACACAAAATTGATTAAAGACCTAAATGTAAGGCCAGACACTGTAAGACTCTTAGAGGAAAAAAAAAGGCAGAACACTGACATAAATCACAGCAAGATCCTTTTTGACCCACCTCCTAGAGAAATGGAAATAAGAACAAAAATAAACAAATGGGACCTAATGAAACTTAAAAGCTTTCACACAGCAAAAGAAGCCATAAACAAGGCAAAAAGACAACCCTCAGAATGGGAGTAAATATTTGCAAATGAAGCAACTGACAAAGGATTAATCTGCAGAATTTACAAGCAGCTCATGCAGCTCAATATCAAAAAAATCCAAAAATGGGCAGAAGACCTAAATAGACATTTCTCCAAAGAAGATATACAGATTACCAACAAACACATGAAACAATGCTCAACATCATTAATCATTAGAGAAATGCAGATCACTTCACACCGGTCAGAATGGCCATCATCAAAGAATCTACAAACAATAAATGCTGGAGAGGGTGTGGAGAAAAAGGAAGCCTCCTGCACTGTTGGTGGGAATGTAAATTGATACAGCCACTATGGAGAACAGTGTGGAGGTTCCTTAAAAAAGTAAAAATAGAACTATCATACGACCCAGCTATCCCACTGCTGGGCATATACCCTGAGAAAACCATAATTCAAGAAGAGTCATGTACCACAGTGTTCATTGCAGCTCTATTTATAGTAGCCAGGACATGGAAGCAACCTAAGTGTCTGTCGACAGATGAATGGATAAAGAAGATGTGGCACATATATACAATGAAATATTACTCAGCCATAAAAAGAAACGAAATTGAGTTATTTGTAGTGAGGTGGATGGACCTAGAGTCTATCATACAGAGTGAAGTAAGTCAGAAAGAGAAAAACAAATACCGTATGCTAACACATATATATGGAATCTAAAAAAAGAAAAATGGTTTTGAAGAACCTAGGAGCAGGACAAGAATAAAGACGCAGACATAGAGAATGCACTTGAGGACACAGGGAGGGGGAAGGGTAAGCTGAGACGAAGTGAGAGAGTGGCATGGACATGTATACACTACCAAATGCAAAATAGATAGCTAGTGGGAAGCAGCTACATAGCACAGGGAGATCAGCTTGGTGCTTTGTGACCACCTAGAGGGGTGGGATAGGGAGGGTGGGAGGGGAACGCAAGAGGGAGGAGATATGGGGATATATGTATATGTATAGCTAATTTGTCATAAAGCAGAAACTAACACACCATTGTAAAGCAATTATGCTCCAATGAAGATGTTAAAAAAGAAAAAAAAAAACTTAAGGTTGGTTGAAATCAAACAAAAAACTGCCAGATATTAACTCCAGGAAAGCAAAATGTTGTAAGAAAGAAAAGGAAACTATGACCAGTGGTTGAATGCCATAAAAACGTTAACAGTAAATAATAGTCTAATCAAAATCACAGCATAATTATATTGAGAGAGGATATGGTGAGGTATTAAAAATACCTAAATCCTCATCTCTACAGTGTGAAATCAATGAATAATACCTAAGAATTAGAAATCAAGAAGTAGCTTATTAGTGACATGGAAATAAAATAATCTGCTAAAAGAAGGAAAATGGTTTTTGAAGTAAGAGAGATGGGGGAAGAGCATGCTCTTTTTGTTGACAAGCCTTATAGGACTATTTGGTTATGTGTGTGCCTACTTTTTTTTTTTTTTAATGTAAAGGAAGACTCATTAAAAGCATGTTTCTGTTACATGACAAACAATATGAACAAACATACAAGTTCAGCTTTTTATACTGTACCTTACACATAGTAGGCATTCAATAAATGTTGATTATAGCTAAGGTATGCATAGTGTGGAAGAAGGCAGAGTAATTGGGGGGTGGATGGGGTAGGGAACTGGTTAAGTAAATCCAGAAGAGCTTGTGAGAGAAAGCATTTTTTATCAAGCTCCTTTTTTTTTTTTTTTTTTTTTTTTGCTAAACCTACGTCCCAGCCTTCTCTCCTAATACTCCCTGGAACACCAGCACATAAAGGCCATGATCATTCCACCTTCATTGCTTGACTCATAATGGCTCTCCCATCCTGAAATTCTGATTTTTCACCAAAAATTTAAATCCTTTACTTCACTCAAGGTACTTAGTTTACTTCACTCAAGCTGTAACTTTTACATGACATCTCTGTTTATTTTCTATTTTCTGTTTTCCAGAATTTCTACAGCACATGTAGATTACACATCTCAATGTGATGCTCAGTTGCCACCTACCGGCCAAACCATTTAGCCCTTACCACTTACCTTAGATAAATTACTCAACCTGTCTAGGCGTCCATCTCATCTGTTGATTGCAAATAATGGCCACTTCATATGGTTGTTAGGGTTAAGTGAGGTTGTGAGCATTAAAGTTTCTTGCTTATGGTGAGAAAAGAAAACTGTTGGCTCCTTTATTTTTAACCAAAAAGTTCATTAAAGGCATAAAGTGCATTTTTATTCTTCAGTTGTTCCTTTCGGTATGTCACACATGGGTAGACTTATCGTGGGGCTTTTTAAATTCTGCTTTTTTCAAGTTCCTTACATGCCTTTTCATTAGAAAAATAACTGATATCTTGTATCAAAGGTCCAAGAAGCTCTTCCATACCAAACCTAGCAGCAAGGATCATTTTAGGTTTTACTGAGAATTTCAGATTGTCCTAATGGATCTTACTTAGGAGAAGAATAAGAAACATTTGTTAAAAATCTACTATATTGACATCAGAAATGAATCAAATATTCTCACTCTCACCGCTTGTTATTCATTGTACTAGAGGTCCTAGTCAGTTCAGTAAACAAAGAAAACTAAGAAAAAAATAAAAGATTAAAAGATTAGAAAGGAATAAAAATGTCATTATTTGCAAATAAACTGTTAGAAATCGTAAGTGAATTTGGAAAAGCAGATGGATGCACTGTCAACATAAAAAACAATTACATATACATATACCTGCAATAAACAAAATGAAATTTTACAAGGATGCCATTTACAGTATAGAAAACCATTAAATATCTAAGAAAATGAGATGCAAGATCTCTATACTTAAAACTATCACTGAGAACTCCAGGGGCATGCATGGAGGAAAGGCCATGTGAGGACACAGCAAGAAGGCAGCCATCTACAAGCCGAGGAGAGAGGCCTCAAGAGAAACCAGCCCTGCTGACACCTTGATCTCAGACTTCTAGCCTACAGAACTGTGAGACAATAAATTTCTGTCCTTTAAAAAAATAAATAAAAAATAAAACTCAGTGAAAAAAAGGACCTAAATAAATGGCAGATTATGCCATGTTAATGAATTAGATTTGATGTTGTAAAAATGTTAGATTTAAAGATTCTCTGTAATCCAAGCAGATATTATATGAAAATTGACAAGTTGATTATAAAAAATAAAATGCAAAGGGCTAGGGATACCAAGGCAATCTTGAAAAAGAAACCTGGGAATCTTAGGTACCAGATTTCAAGAGTTATCAGTTAAGAAATGTGACACTGGCATGAAGATAGACAATGAAATACAATTGAGAGTACAGAAACAGACCCATGCTTAGTCACCTTATGTATAACAGATACACTGCAGTGTAGTAAAAAAGACGAATAGCCTTTTCAATAAATTCTATTGAAAATTTATTGAAAACTAATGGAAAATCAAATGAAGCTTGACTGCAACTTCACTCAATAAAAATGAATACCAAATAGATTGTAAATAAATAAATCTAAATCTATAAAACTATAATGCTTTTAAAATAAAACATAATATCTTTATGAACTTGGGGTAAAAAAAGGTTTCCTAAACAAAACATTAATACTTTGACTATAAAAGAAAAAGTTGGTAAAATTGACCTAATTAAAATTAAGTTGCTCTTTTCACCTAAGGACACCTTTACGAGAATGGAAATATAAGCCACAGAATGGAAAAGAGGCTTGCATTACCTATATCCACAAAAGACCTACTCAGAAGATATAAAGAATTAAGGCAGACAACCCAGTGAAAAAATGGGCAAAGGATTTTGAATAAGCACTCCACAAAAGGTAACATCCATGCAGTCAATAAATATGTGTGAATGTATTCACTTCCTTGGTTATCAGAGAAATGCAGATTAAAACAAAAATCCTGTACTTTGCACACCCACTAAAATGACTAAAATGAAAAAAAAAGATAAAACCAAATATCTAAGATTGTGTAGAAACTGGGGTGCTTGCACACTGCTAGTGGGAATGGTGCACACTTTGGAAAAGTTCGGCAGTTTCTTAAAAATGTTAAACATAGATTCACCATATGACCCAGCAATTCCACTCCTATGTATCTGCCCAAGAGAAAACATGTCCACACAAAGACTTGTGTGTAAATCTCCACAGCAGCATTATTCATAATGGCCAAAGGTAGAAGCAACCCAAATATCTACCAATTGGTAAATGAATAAAATGAGTCATATCTACGCAGTGGAATACTATTCAGCAATGAAAATAAAGTACTGATGCATGCTACAGTGTGGATGAACCTCAAAAACACGTTAAGTGTGAAAGAAACCAGTCACAAAAGATCACATATTGTAATGATTCCATTTATATGAACTGTTCAGAAAAGGTGGAATCTAGAGACAGAAAGTAGACTAGTGGTTGCATAGGGCAGGGGTTAAGAATGAAGAGTGACTGTAAATGGGCATGAGGTTTCTTTTTGAGATAATGGAAATATTTTAATATTAGACTGTGTTGATAGTTGCATAACTCTGTAAACTTACTAAAAATCATTTATCTACAGACCTAAAATGACAGAATTTTATGGTATGTAAAATGTACCCCAATAAAACCAAACAGAGAAAGAGAACATCCAAGGGGTCAGTAAACACTTTGAAAGGTATTAACTTCATTAGTTACCAGGGAAAACCAAATTAAAATAAAAATGCTGCTACAAAATGAATCCACAATACAGTGCTATTGCACATTCCCCCAGAATGACTAAAATGAAACAGGAGGAAAATATGAAGCTTTGATGAGGGTATGGAGCAACTGGAACTCTTATACACTGTTCGTTGGAGTGTAAATTGGTACAATATACCTTTGAAAAACTGAAGGTGAACATGCACATACCTTATAATCCAGCATTTCCAATTCTAGGTCTGCCCCTAAAACACGTGTTCACCAAAAGACACATAAGATTGTTCACAGCAGCATCATTCATAGTCACCAAAACTTGGAAACAACCCAAATGTCCATCGAGAGTAGAAAGAATAAATAAGTTGTGGTATATTCACAGCTCAAAAATACTACAGTACCATCAAAAAGAATGAACTCCTACCAACAACAACATGGATTTCAATCCTCAAGAAATTTAAGTTCTTTGTAAGAATTCAGACATTAAAAGTACACTGTATAATTTCACTTAAATGAGGTTCAAGAACAGGCAAACTATAGTCTTAGAAATCAGGATGATGGTTACCTTTGAGGAAGAGTGAGGGAATAAAGATTGAGATGGGGCATGAGGGGGTGCTTTAGAGGTGCTGGAAATGTTACATATTTTCACTTCTCAGCAAGCTGTACTCATGATTGACGCATTTTTTTCTGTATGTACTTATATTGATACTTCAATAAAAACATTTATTAGAATCTGTGCCAAGACCTGTACTGGGGAGAAATATTATCTAATTTTCACATTAATCCTATGAGATAGTAGGGTTCCTGTTTTATAAATGAGAAGACCAGAGGTTAGTCATTGTCATAGATTGGGTTCTCTAGAAGCAAACGTCAAGATGGAATTAGAAGTGCAGGAGATTTATTTAGGGAAATAACCTGTGTGGAGAACAAAAGGAAGTGTGAACAGGGTAAGCAGGAAGACTGTCAGTGCAGCGCTGGCACATGTGAAATGAGAAGGGGAGGAAGGAGGGTTGCATAGAGCCTCAGGCTGCAGTGCAGCTCTGCGAACACCTTGGCCAGTCAATGGGGGAGCTCCAGAGCAAAGATTGTCCACTAAGGAATCCCGAGTTGGAAAGGAATGGCTCAGCTTTCAAACCCATACAGAAGAACTCAGTCGTTAGCTGGGAGCAGCCCAGGGAGAACTTGGCCAATGCTGAGGTGAATTCTGAAGGTTAACTAATTTCTTGTAGCAGGTTCTCTCTTGAAGGGAGATCTGACCGACGCATATCCACAGCTGCCACACTCACATATTAAGTTGTTTGGAAAGTTGGGATGAATCTGTCTGAATCCAGACAGTCTCTTTATGACTACTTAAATGGAGACCTATCAAGTGTAGCTCAAATATCTATATTTCTAAAGGAAAATAATATTTGGAAACATAAAGAAGGGAGTAAAGGGCATTCCAGGCAGAGGAAATTGTATCTGAAATAAACATAGTTGAGAGTTAAGCTCCTGTATCAGGGTTCTTTGGCTGTTCTTTGGTTGTTATGGATTAAAGAAAAAGCTGAAAACTGGGTTCAGAGAAGACCTAAGGGCAGGAGACAGTGGAGAGTCCCTTTGGGCCCTCAGAAGGAATCCACTCCAAAAGGCTTCTGCACTGTTTCCTTTCACTCAAGAGCCAGGTTCCTAGGGAAGAGAATCTGCCTGGGTTTGGTTATTCCTTGGTCATGGAGGGTGCAGTACCTTGAACAATAGTCCCACTGAGAAACCCAAAGCAGAAGAAGGAATGGATATTGGGCTTTTGACAAGAAGGAGAAATGGATGCTGGGCTGATAAAAGAAACAGATGTCCTGTATAGTTATAAACCGTCACTTGATGAAGCTTAAAAAAACAAACCCATTCACCAAGTGTGAGTGAAGTGGTTCACTAAATCATTATGATCTTCAACCACAAGTTCTTTCCTCGGTAATTTTGGTAAGTGTAAGATTTAACACGTTCTAAATATGACATTTAATTTTGGGTATATGACTTCATCCTGGTCATGTTTCTCAAATCTAAATCTTCCTGGATTAGTTAGTTCAGTGTGATTATCTTGTGATAACTAGAGGACACAGAGAATCCTGTCATCTGGATTGAGCACCTGCCTGGGCATCTCAGCCATTTATTTGACCTTTAGATGCTCCATATAAAGCACTGACTCTGTATCAAGCTTTCAAATATATATTTCTCAGTTTATGGTTTCTGAAAACCCACAGTGGATACCAATGTCCACTTAAATTCCTTAAAGCGCAGTTCCAAAGTCTCCTCGAGGATCCCACACCTCTTGTGCATCCTTGATTAAAGCTCCTATTGCTAAATAATAGATAGGTATTTCTATTCTCTCTTAAGGGTAAGAGCAATGACACATTTGCATCCCCAGCGCCTAACAGTTCCTGACACATCATCGGTGAATAGTAAATGCTCGTTGAATCAAACTACAATAAGATGAACATTGTGAATCAGTAATGGAGTAACTCGTTCAGTGGTGTAACTTGTTCATGGGTGTAACTCAAGAAAAACTTGTTGCCTCTTAGAGTCTAGCTCGTCCAAAACGCAGATACATTACAAGAACCTGCCAGTTTTCTGAAAGTTAGGAAAGTCGTGTGGGTAAATCATTTTAGAATATTGAGCCTAGGTATCCAGGCTCAGGGTCTAGGCAACCAATTATTTAAAACCATTGAGCCTAGGTACCTAGGCTCAGAATCTAGGGTCAGTCAGGGTCTAGGCAACAAAACAGAAAACCACAGTAGGTATTTTACTAGAGGAGAATCAAAAGAATTAATATAGGGGATTGTTACAGATGTTGGAGGACTGAAAGAGCAAAAATAAGACATTAAGACAACTCAGAACAACTGCAGGAAGCAGTTACCAGCAATAGGGTTGGAGGAACAGAAGGGTAGAGTATGGGATCTCCAGAACCTGGGGGCTCAGAGAAGACCCACCATATTAGAGCTCCAGCCCCAGGAAGGGTCTGCTGCCTGGCTGCCACAGCTCATCAGGCACTCAGAGGAAAGGTCCCGTGAAGATGTGGCTCAGACCTTGAGGAGAGGAGCTGCCGCTGGTTCCTCTGAAGGTGTGTGATAAGGCTGGTTCTGGAAGCGCTAAAAAGCTGGAGTTAAGGAATAGCAAGAAACAGGTAGGAAGCTTTTTTCTCTTCCTCTGCTATCCATTGTCCTAATGTCTCCAGTTGGTCCACCCTAATTGGAATGGATTCTGGAAGATACAGTTTGCAGACTTCTAGCCCCAGTATAACAGAACAGAATATAAAAGGGTTAATTTGGAGCTGAAGGACATTAAATAGGCAAATAATATACTTAGGGGCATTGTTTGACCTAGATTGTTATGTAGGAATCACTTTAAATATGATCCTCAAAAGAGGGACTAACATGCCATCTAAATGCAAATGGCAAGAATGTCACCTATTACATCGGTGTCACATTCCCTTAGCAATTTCTTTTTTTTTTTTAATAAATATATTTATTTTTTGGCTGCATTGTGTCTTCGTTGCTGCGCGCGGGCTTTCTCCAGTTACTGCCAGCAGGGGCTACTCTTCGTTGCGGTGTGCAGGTTTCTCACTGAAGCGGCTTCTCTTGTTGTGGAGCATGGGCTCTAGATGCGCGGGCTTCAGTAGTTGTGGCACGTTGGGCTCAGTAGTTGTGGTGCACGGTCTTAGTTGCTCCGCAGCATGTGGGACCTTCCAGGACCAGGGATCGAACCTGTGTTCCTTGCATTGGCAGGAGGGTTCTTAACTATTGCGCCACCAGGGAAGTCCCAGCAACTTATTTTCTTATATCAGTAAAGTTGGAATTTTAAAGACACTAAATATAGGTATAATTGCTTTACATCCATTTCACTGAGGCCCTTTATCTAACCAGCTTTCTAGTAAGACTTCATAAGGGAAGACTCGTATGATATTTATTGGCAACTAATATCTAAATAAATTCTCTGCAAATTACTTTTTCTTTATATTTCCACATAATTCTCTGTACTTCTATACCACTAAGTTTTAGCAGAGCAAGTTAGAAATTTTCAGTATGTGGTAAAGCAACAATAAATTAATAGTCTTGAAATATATCTTACAATTGATGAAATATATCTTACAACTGATGAAATATTATCTAACCCACTCTGATTAGCCAAAATACAGTGACTCAGTCTACTTTTTCATTGTGGTTCCCGTAAATTCGAATGATAGGCTTAAACTGCCTGAGTTTAAGATAGGCTTAAACTCAGCCTTTGAAAATGCACATGGATTCTAATTTCTAGCATATGACATATCCTTTGAGAAAGCCTTCCAACATTCAGTTTAATTCAGCATATTCATATCAATCCCCTACTAAGGGTATGGCAGTGAACCACAGACTTGGAGAGATGTGAACATGAGTAAAACGAAGTCAGTGCTCAGTGAGCACAAAGTCTAATTTGAGATGGACATAGACAAAATAGCTCTAAAATTGGGCAGAGTGGCAGTGTAGTGGAGATTGTCTCCAGCTGGAAGATCTGGTAGGAAGTTTTGTACAATGTGGCATTAGACCTGGGTCTTAAAGTTGGTTTCACTTTCCTTCCTGAGAGGAGTTGAAGAATGCTTTGCCAATGTCAGCTCAACAGTCTTAATATTTATCGAACATATTATGGTTCCCATTATATTAAAAGCTAAATCTTGTCTTCCCAACTTGAAACTGTGTGTGTGTGTGTGTGTGTGTGTGTTAGATTAACACATATGTACTCCCCTTTATCAAACTGTCTCTACTTGATCTTAAGATAGCAATGATGGGAACGAAACCACAGAAACCTTGCAGAAAATAAATTTATTTTTTGGCTGTGCCGCACCGCATGCATGATCTTAGTTCCCCAACCAGGGATCAAACCTGTGCCCCCTGCAGTGGAAGCACGGAGTCCTAGCCACTGGACCACCAGGGAATTCCCCAGAAAATTTTTTTTAATTGTTGGCATTTCCATACATAACTCTCCAAAATGCAGATAACTTAATATAATACCACAGTCTGTACTTGCTTCTATTGACTTGCCACACTGTATTCTAATTATATTTCTAATTCTAATTCTAATATATTCTAATTAATTCCCTCTGGAATTAATCCCTGAGAACAAGGACTGTATGTTAACTTTGTATCTAGTATGTTACGGGAAACGGTTACTCAATAACTTTCTATTTCTATGACTATTTCCCAAGAGAGAACTTCAAGATATTTCAGTAATCCACAAAATCTTAACTTTTCTGCCACTTATTCTGTAATGTTTTTACTGAGTCTCAGCTTATCACAGCCCTTCTGGTACAGGAAACAGCACCCCTATCTCCATCACTTTGCTGTCCTTTGGTGTCCTTTTCTTCCCCAAGAATCCTTTTACACTCCTTCAAGGGACCCTGCTTTCTCCTGTCTGCTCCAAATCAAAAACCTGCTCTCAAGAGCCTCCATTTATGGCAGCATGATACAACAGAGCTAGATGGTGGTTCAGTACCTCACCCTCCTTTTAGCAGAGGAGAGAGGCCCAGAGAGGGTAATCAATTGCTCAGAATTGTACAGTTAGTTATAAGGAGATGGGATTTGGACTTAGACCTCTTAATGGCCAAAAGAGTGCTCTTTCTAACATATAATGTAGCCTTGTATTAATATGCCATTTATAGCCTAAACTAGCACTCCTTTTTCAGATATTTGCCTTCTTTCAAGATCAGAACTTAAGCTAAATTAATAACGTGGAATTTTATGTTCAATAGGATATTGGTGGGGGGGTGTCATAGAGCTCTTTTGAGGTTCCTAAAATTGTATCATACAGCTGCCTACAAAACAGCCTTATGTCACACAGGAAGTAACTCACAGCTTACATTTTATTGAGAGAAACAAGGATAACATCATTGGCATCTGCAATGTGCCAGAAACTGTGTTACAAACTTTACATGTGGGACTTCATTTCATCTTTAAAACAAGTCAATGAGGTAGCTATTATCACCCTATTCATATTTATACATGTATATACTCATAAACTTTTTATAATATAAAAAGTTATATATTTAGAAATAGGGTAGAAAAGTACAGTAGGTATTTCTCATGCTTTGTGACTGTCTTTGAAAACCCTTCCTACATCAGAGTAATCTCCCACATTGTGAATCTGGACTCTCCAAGGCAGAAGCCCAAACTCTCTTGCTCAGCACCTTGGCAGCTAGAGTGCAGGCTCTCCCAGGCAGGCGTACTCACACAAGTCTCAGTCAAAAAAAGAGCAGCATGAGGAAGCAGGTGCTGTGTTGACTCCATTTTTTCTGGCTTGGATGGTGACGAGGAGTCCGGTCTTCAGTGGCAGGAATGGTGGAGCGTCTTGTGTGTAGTGTCCACTCATCTACAGCACCAGTGGCAGCAGCACTGAGGTCTGGCTGAGGCAGTCCCGCACAGTGGTTTTGATATTGTTTCTGGCTGCGTAGGCTCCAGATCTGACTCTCCCAGAGATTCTCCAAACTATTTAATATCCCTTAATAAATCCTTACACTAGCTAGTTTAAGGAACTAGTGGCTTCTGTGGTTGGCAAGTAAGATCCCAGTTCCCAAATCAAAACCACAGTGGGATATCACCTCAGTCCCATTAGGATGACTACTATGAAGGAAAGAGGGGGGAGGAAGGGAAGGGAGAGGAAGGGAGGGCAGGGAAGGAAAAAAATGTTGGCAAGGATGTGGGAAAATAGGAACCCTGTGCACTGTTGGTAGGAATGTAAAATGGTATAGTTGCTGTGAAAAACAGTATGGTGGTTCTTCATAATTACCATATGACCCAGCAATCCCGCTTCTGGGTAGGTACCAGAAAGACTGAAAGCAGTGTCCTGAAGAGATATTTGTGCACCTATGTTCGTAGTAGCGTTATTCACAGCAACTGAAATGTGAAAGGTACATACAGTAGTCAAAATCACAGAGAAAGCAGAAGGGTGGTGGCCAGAGGCTGTGGGTGGAAAGAAGGGGAAGTTATTCTTTAATGGGTACAGAGTGTCCATTTGCAAGATGAAGAGGGTTCTGAGATATATGGTGATGATGGTTGCACAACACTGAAAGCACTTAGTACCACTGAACTGTCCACTTAAAACTGGTTAAGATGGTGTGTTGTGTGAATTTTACTACAATTTTTTTTAAAAGGTTGACAGTACCAAATGCTTGCCTGGATCTGGAGCAACTGGAACTCTCACATATTTCTGATGGGAATGCCAAATGGTATGGCCATTTTGAAAAAACATATGGCAGTACCTCAGAAACTTAAACATACATTTACCATACAATCCAGCCGTTCCAATTCTCAATATGTACCCAAAAGAAATGAACACATATGCCCACAGAAAAATTTATTCACCAACAAGTGTCAGCGATGGAGGAAATGGCAACATGAAGGATACTTGTAGTGACAGAACTGTTCTGTAGCTTGACTTTATCAATGTGATATCACCCAGTTGTGATACTGTACTATAGTTTTGCAAAATGTTATCATTGGAGGAAACGGGAAAAAAAGTTTATGAGATCTCTACGTGAATCTAGAATTATCTCAAATTAGAAAGGTTAATTTTTAAAAAACTTTTAAAAAAATTATTTATTTATTTTTGGCTGCTTTGGGTCTTCGTTGCTGTGCACGGGCTTTCCCTAGTTGTGGCAAGCGTGGGCTCCTCTTTGTTGCAGTGCGCAGGCTTCTCATTGCAGTGGCTTCTCTTGTTGCGGAGCGCCGGCTCTGGGCGTGTGGGCTTCAGTAGTTGTGGCACACAGGCTCAGTAGTTGTGGTTCGCACGGGCTCTGGAGCGCAGGCTCAGTAGTTGTGGCACACGGGCTTAGTTGCTCTGCGGCATGTGTGATCTTCCCAGACCAGGCCTCGAACCCGTGTCCCCTGCATTGGCAGGTGGATTTTTAACCACTGAGCCACCAGGGAAGTCCCTAGAAAGGTTAATCCTTTAAAAAAACAAACAAAAAAATCCCAGACCAATACACGAATTTTCCTGGTTTCACACAACCAAAAAAGCATATACCCCAGAGATGAACCCAGGTCTGGTTCGTCCTCCATCACATGCTGTCTCCTTTCTTAGAGATCATCCCATGGGAAGCATGATGTGGTGGGAAGAGTGTGCTCTGCCAGTGGAAAGTGCTGGCTTCCTGAGTAGAAACCCTGGGAGTGTTTCTTAGTTCTCTGAGTGACGAAAAAGATGTTTTTCCTTGATTGATAGGTGTTAAGTGAATCTATAAATGTACATATGTTGTCAGTAAAGTATTAAATACATTTTAGTGTAAATGAAATTCCCACCTGAAAAGAAAACAGTATACAGAGATCATTAGTATCATAACAATAATAACAATTAAAGCTAACATGATTAGAGCACTCATTTATGTTCACAACTTTAAGAGGTAGCTGATTTCTAGGTTGCAGATGGAACAAATGAAGCCTAAGGAAGTTGAGTAACTTGCCTCACAGATGGTTCAGAGCAGAGCTGGATTTGATCCCAGGCAGTCTGGCTCCAGAGTTCATCCTCTTAATGGAAACCTCAGGTGAGATGATATTGTAGAAAAAGAAATATGTTGCTGGTGAAGGATTTCTTATCATTTAGCGGGAATATTGTTTAAATTCGTATTTTTTACAGGGACCTACATGTGGATTCACTTTAGATGCTTCACAATAATATCTCACTACTAATATTTGACAGTGAGCCATTCTTATGAAAGCTATTTACAAGAACAGGATTTCCCATGTGGTGGTAACTATGATCTTCATTTAATCCTTGGCATGCATGCAGCTTAAAGATGACTTTATGAAACTATTTAGATCTTTTGGATCAATGGACGCCTAAAAATTCAATGTGAAATGTATCTAGGGTGGGTGCCAAAAATATTCTTTACTTATTCTTTAAGTAAAGAATATTTTTAAAATGCAAATAATTTCTACTTCCTGCCCTCCTCCTCCACCTTGTCACACACGTGAATATTTGTTTTGATACTGGGTTTTCTTTTTTTTTTTTCCGCTGTACACGGGCCTCTCACTGTTGTGGCCTCTCCCGTTGCGGAGCACAGGCTCCGGACGCGCAGGCTCAGCGGCCATGGCTCACGGGCCCAGCCACTCCGCGGCATGTGGGATCTTCCCGGACCGGGGCACGAACCCGTGTCCCCTGCATCGGCAGGAGGACTCTCAACCACTGCGCCACCAGGGAAGCCCCAAGTAAATTGTTCTTTCTTTTTTATTTTTTGCGGTATGCGGGCCTGTCACTGTTGTGGCCTCTCCCGTTGCGGAGCACAGGCTCAGCGGCCATGGCTCACGGGCCTAGCCACCCCGCGGCATGTGGGATCTTCCCGGACCAGGGCACGAACCCGTGTCCCCTGCATCGTTAGGCGGATTCTCAACCACTGCACCACCAGGCAAGCCCTGATAACTGGGTTTTCTTAAGGCAGATTTACACTTCTTTAACCATGTAATTAGAGCTATTTAATTTAAAGCCACAGTGTGGTACAACAGGTGGAAAGAATACAGCTCAGAATTGAGACACAGGTTCTAGCCCTGTTTGTTGCCTAGGACAAATTTTTTTTTTAACATCTTTATTGGAGTATAATTGCTTTACAATGGTGTGTTAGTTTCTGCTTTATAACAAAGTGAATCAGCTATATGTATACATATATCCCCATATCCCCTCCCTCTTGCGTCTCCCTCCCACCCTCCCTATCCCACCCCTCTAGGTGGTCACAAATCACTGAGCAGATCTCCCTGCTATGCGGCTGCTTCCCACTAGCTATCTAGTTTACATTTGGTAGTGTATATATGTCCATGCTGACAAAGGATTAATCTACAAAATTTGGTTTTTTGACTCCTAAAAAGTCATTTAGATTTTTGGTAGCTGTTTCCTCAAATGCCAAATGTGCCCTCTCTCCTTCACAGAACCTAGTGAAGTGTTTTGAGAAGCAAAAAGTACAATGTGAATTCCAGCCCTCCAAGGTCTATCTCACTTCCTCCAGGGAAGACACTCACTGGGAGGGGAGGCAGGAGAGCGGGCTGTGCATGATGACACAGTGCTTGGTCTCCGGAAAGTCTCTTCTCAGCCTCCAGAGCCCAGCGTGGTATCTGACCCAGGTCAGCACCTAGCAGAAGTCTGCTTTCCAAACAGCTATTTCTGTGCCATGGCTTTAAGCTGAAGTTCACGAAGTAATTTATGTTCTTTCTTATTTATTGTCTCATAAATTTTTTTTGACATTTACCTTTTCCCTAGAATGTAATGATTCAAAAATCATACAAGCCCAGAAATGTACATAGACTGTCTACAATTAAGTGAGGTTAGCAATCATCTGTCCAGAGTGGCAGAGATGTACACCATGAGATCTGGAGACTTGTCTCCTGAAGAAGGATCACCGTGTACATTGTCTCACACACTGGTGGCCCAGGGCCAACCACATAAACCCTCCGGGGTTTCGTGTTAATCTTGCTGAGCCCTCACAGTATTTGGGTTCGTTGGCAAAAGTACCGGGTGGTTGTTTTAAAATCTGAAGATGCTAAAAAAGTATTGACGTTGTTAAATGTAGACTCAGAAACAAAGAAAGCTTTTAGAAGAAGAGGTGCTTTAAAAGAATGGCTTATCATATATAAAATGCAATGAGTACCTAAAGGGAAAAATACACACAAAATAACTAAGGTTATGGTGATTAGGGATGAAAACACTTTATTCTGTTTTTGGTTGGGTCCACATAGAAAGTCAAGGATGATAGGCTTTTATTTAAATTGACTTTCCAGTATTTACACTGATTCACCTTTACTATCTCCAGATAAGGGAGAAAGTTATTTACACACACCCGGTTTTGTGACGTTTAAGCAGTGGCTGTTCAGGAAGAACCTGTCTGACACTTGGCTTCTCTTTAAGTTGTTCACAAGATGTTCTTAGTTGTTTTAACTCCATTCGCCACTACAGCATGGGCTTTGGAAACAGGTGGAGTCGGGTTTGAAACCTGCTGTCGGCCCAGGATAGCTGGGTGGTCTTGACCACGGGGACCAACCTCTCAGAGCCTCAGCTTCTTCTTCAGTAAGATGGGGTAGTTAATAATGCCGACCAGTGAACAAATCCAACCACATAAGATTGTTATAAAGATTAGAGATAATATAGATATTGAGCCTGAAACGTAAGTACCCCTAAAGGGTAGTTATGAACTCTTTTCTGTATGTGCCCTGGAAACAATTTCTAAATCCACTTAAAGCAGAGAAAGTAAATTCAAGTATTTCCTCAAGCGGCTGTATAGCGTCATTTTAAGATCACAGTGACTAAGCTCACTTTTCCTTACAGGAAGCATAATATGGGGTGGCGGGGAAGCTTGAACCATTGCCCTGGTTTAAGCACTCAGATGAGGCCCCAGGATTCTGCCCAACCTCACGGAACTTTGCTTTTCAGAGTTGGGAACTGCACACAGAGGAATTTGCTGAGCCACTGTGATAAGGAAGCGTAATGACAAGACTTACCTTCCTGGCAACTTAAAAAAAGGAGGGTACTACATTGCGTGTAATATGTACTTTGGGTCAACTCCCAATGTCCTATACATTAACTCAAGAATCCTGACAACCACTTCTACTGTGTTAGGTAGTTCTAGCAAACGGGCTAGGAGCAAAGGGTCTGTAGTCAGACTGCCCTCATTCCTGTCCCCACTTCACAACTCGCTAGTTTTGTGTCCTTAGACACGTGACTTATCCATTATAAAACTCACTTTCCTCATCTGAAACCCAGGATAATATTGATGCCCATCTCCTAGGGTTGTTGTAAGGCTCATACATAAAATATTCTTAGCTTAACGCCTGCCACGAAGTAAGCACTAGTTAAATAATTATTGCTGTTGTTGGTTGGCCAATAGTCACTATCTTGCACAAAATCAAACACCAGTAAGAAGGTAGAAGTGCTGGTCTTCTGACTCCAAATCCCAGGCTCTTTCTCTTACCATGTGTTACTCTACTGAATGTTTATTCCTTTCTTAAATGATTAAAATACCACAGTGCTGTTTGTGTTATCCAGGGGCACTGAAGTATTCTCTCTAATTATGCAGAGGTGCAAATCAAAGATCGCTCCAAGTAGAAAATCATAACATTGTTTCACTGTTCTTTGCGCTTGCTTGAGAAAAAGAACCCACATATCAGACCATTTCTCACCCTCCCAGGAACTCTGCTTCCTGGGAGTTACAATTCTTTGATATCAAAGCCAGTTCCAGTCGTGCCAGCTGAAAGGGCTGACTGCATTTTGACAGCGTAGAGGCCATAGCATTCTCTCTGTTTGGGGCCAAGTGGTGACGTCAACTGTTTGTCTCCCTTTCAAAGTTGTTCTCTCGTATTTTGCTCCAACTTCCTCCAAATACGACTGGTACAACTGCAGGTGCCACCAGCTCTCTGGCTCATTGCTTAGTTAGGCTTAAATGACTGTGCGCTTGCTCCCTGCTTCCCTATTGGGCTTGGCACAGCTCCAGGCTGCTTGGGTACTGAAGCCTGTGACGTCCATGAAGTTAGTTTTCCAGACTAACTTTAACCTGGAATGAACTTCAGACAAGGTAGCTCTGGAGAAATTCATATTGACTTTCCTACCTCATTTACAAATAATTTTTAAATTGTCAAAGAGAAACATTCACCGACATAGACCATACCCTGGGCCATAAAACAAACCTCAACACGTTTGAAAGAAATTAAATCACACAAAGGGATTTCTCTGAAAGCAATGGAATTAAACTAGAAATTGATAGCAGAAAGATATCTGGAAAATCTGTTTTAAAAAAGTTGGAAATTAAAACAGCACAGTTCAGAATAGCCCATGGTTCAAATAGGAAGTCATGAAGGAAATTATAAAATATTCTGAGCAGAATGAAAATGAAAGTACAACATATCAAGATGTCTGGGATGCATTTAAAGTCGTACTTAGAGGAAATTTTATGGCATTAAAGGCTTATATTAGCAAAGAAGAAAGATCTAAAATTAATGATCTCTGGGACTTCCCTGGTGGTCCAGTGGTTAAGGCACCACGCTCCCAATGCAGGGGGCCCAGGTTTGATCCCTGGTCAGGGAACTAGACCCCACCTGCCATGACTAAGAGTCCGCATACCGCAACTAAAAGATCCTGCATGCCACAACTAAATATCTCGCATGTCGCACGAAGATCCCACACGCGGCTATGAAGATCCCGCGTGCCGCAACTAAGACCTGGCACAGCCAAATAAATACTTAAAAAATAATAATAAAATAAAATTAATGGTTTAAGATTTCATCTTAAAAAACTAGAAAAAGTAGCTAAAAGCAAAGCAAGGTGAAGGAAGAAAATAATAGAGATGAAATCAGTGAAATTGAAAAACCACAGAGGAAATCAATTAAGTCAAAAGCTGTTTCTTTTAAAAAATCAACAAAATTGGTAAGCCTTAGTCAAACTGATCAGGAAAAAGAAGGAAAAAACCCCCCAAATTACTAACATCAAAAATGACAGATGGTGGCGCAGTGGTCGAGAGACCGCCTGCCGATGCAGGGGACGCAGGTTCGTGCCCCAGTCAGGGAAGATCCCACATGCCGTGGAGCGGCTGGGCCCGTGAGCCATGGCCGCTGAGCCTGCGCGTCCGGAGCCTGTGCTCCGCAATGGGAGAGGCCGCAACAGTGAGAGGCCTGTATACCCCCGCCCAAAAAAAAAAAAAAAAAAAAGAAATAGATACCCTGAATAGTCCTATATTTTATATAATAAAGAAGTAGAATTTGTAATTAAAAACATTTCAAAAATGAAAATTCCAGATGGCTCTACTGGCATATTTTACCAAACATTTAAGGAATAAATAATAACAATTTAATATAAACTTCTCCAGAAGATAAAGGAGAAGGAAACACTTGCCAACTCATTTTATGAGATCAGCATTACCTTGATACCCAAACCAGACAAAGTCATGAAAATTAAACTATTAATATCTCTCAGAAACAATGTAAAAATCCTTAATAAAATATTATTAATAAACTCCAGCAGTGTATCAAAATGATAGAACACCATAACCAAACTGGTTTTATCCCAGGAATGTAAGGTTGGTTCAACATTTTAAAATCAATCACAGTAATTCACTATATCAACAGACTAAACAAGAAAAGTCATTATTTCAATAGATGCAGAAAAGTATTTGACAAAATTCTCCATCCATTCATTATTAAAAACAAAACAAAACAAAAAAACACCTTTCAGCAAATTGCAATTAAAAAGAACTTTCTCTGGACTTCCTTGGTGGTCCAGTGGTAAAGAACCTGCCTTCCAATGCAGGGGACACGGGTTCGATCCCTGGTTGGGGAAGTAAGATCCCACACGATGCGGGGCAGCTAAGCCCACGCACCACAACTACTGAGCTCTCACGCCTCAACGAGAGAGCCCGTGTGCCACAAACTACAGAGCCCACATGCTCAGGAGCCTGCACACCGCAACTACAGAGCCCATGCGCCCTGGAGCCTGCGTTCCACAACTAGAGAGAGAAAACCTGCACGCCACAAGTAGAGAGAAGGCTGTGTGTGCCACAACGAAGAGCCTGCGCCACAACAAAGGATCCTGCACGCCTCAGGGAAGACCCCGCATGCCACAACTAAGACCCAACGCAGTCAAAAAATAAATATTAAAAAAAGAACGTTCTCAATCTAATAAACAGCTTCTGTGTTAGTTCTATATTGCTGTGTAACAGCCCCAAAGCATAAATGTCAAACAATGATTATCTCACAGTCTCTGGAAGCTGGGAATCTAGGTATGACTTAGCTAGGTGCCTCCGAATCAAGGTCTCTTACAAAAGTGAACTTATGTTGTCAGCTGGGGCTACGAGCTCATCTGGAGACTCACTGGAGCAGGAGCAGGGGTGGTGGTAGGGAGATCCACTTCCCAGCTCACTCACAAGATTGTTGGCAGCATTCAGTTCCTCACAGAATACTGCATTGAGTGACTATGTTCTTCTTGGCTGTTGGTCGCCTCAATTCCTTGCCATAGGGCAGCTCACAACATGGCATCTGGATTCCCTCAGAGGCAGTGAGCAAGAGAGTACAAGAGAGTACTCAAGGCAGAAATCACAGTCTCTTTGTAACCTAATCTCAAAAGTGATATTCCATTACTTTAAACATATTTTATTCCTTAGAAGCAAGTCAGTAGGTCAAGCCTACACTGAATATACAAGGGGAGTATACAAGGGCATGAATACCATGAGTCAGGGATCATTAAGGGCCATCTTAGAGACTGCCTACCACAACCTCTACAAAGAAATCTAGTTAGTGCAGGATACCTAGTGGTGCAAGATTGAATGTTTTCCTCCTAAGATCAGTAATAAGGATGTCTGCTCTCACCACTTCTATTTGATATTACACTGGAGGACGGACATACCAAGTGCAATAAGGCAAGAAAAAGAAAGAAAAGGCATACCAGTTAGGAAAAACTAAAACTGTCCCTATTTGTAGATGACTGTCTACATAGAAAAGCTCAAGGAATTTACAAAAACCTTCTAGAACTTGTAAGTAAGAAAACGCAAATCAGCATATGAAAAACTGCTCAATGTTAGTCATTAGGGGAATGCAAATTAAAACCACAAGAGACCATTACCCACCTTTTAGAATGACTGAGTCAAAAGAACTGAATACCAAGTGTTGGCAAAGAGGCAGAAATTGGAACATTGCTGGCAGGAATGTAAAATGGTACAGTCACTTTGGAAAACATTTTGGCAGTCACTTACAGTAACACATACTTAACATATGACCCAGCAGTACTCCTAGGTATTGTTTTCCCAAGAGAAATGAAAACATATGTTCACACAAAAGACCATTCATGAATATTTACAGTGGCTTGGTTTATAATCACCAAAACTGGAAACAACTCAAATGTTCTTCAACTGGGAGTGGATAAACAATATCCATACAATGGAATAGTACTCAGTAATAAAAAGGAATGAACTACTGATAAATGCAACAATATGGATGAATCTCAAATATATTAATACTAAGTGAAAGAAGATTAGCCTCAAAAGGCTACATAATGTATAATTCCATTTATATGACATACTGGAAGAGGCATAACTATAGAGACAGAAAACACATCAATGGTCGCCATTTGCAAACCATTTTTGGGAGGTTCACCTCCAGCCCATCCCTGGACTCCATCTATATGCCACTCCATTTTCAAGGCAGCCACCAATCTCTCTCCTCCCAGCTCCAGCTCCTTCCTGAACCCTATCCTGATTTACATTTAGTGGCACGCTGCTTGGCACAGGATTGGTCCCCGTTTAGTAGGCAGTATGCAAATTTTCTCTCCTCAGCTATGGCTTCCAGGCAACACCCATCTCAATGCTGGGCATATGGAATGGGATAGATGATAAAGTACTGAGGCAATCTGCCCAGTGGCGAATTACCCTATTTCGTGATTTCCTCCAAGTCCGTTAATTTTCCATCATTGTGCTCCGTTCGACCTGAGCGAGTAGGAGCCAGCCGGGAGAAGGATGTAAATAAGGAACGTAAGATAGGGCAGGCTCTGTAAGCCTCCATCTCCCACATTATAAGCCCAGCTCTAGTGGAAGTCAATGGTCAAGCACCGCCCCACCCCACCCCAACTCCCAAGCTAGTGGGGGTACGTGCAGACTCTAACCAATTTCAGTCATCGTACTGTCATCATACTTCCTCTTTTCCTCTCTCCCTTTCTCTCATTCATTCATTACTGGCTGCTACAGCACTGACCAGGAGAGACACAGAAGCTGCCCTCAAGGCATTCACAGTCTCGCGGAGAATACAGGGGAGTAATCACAGTTATCACACGGTGTGGTACAGGCTGCGTGGGGTGAGGGGCTCCTAGCGCAGGCGTCTTCCCGGCAGACTCTGCCAGAGCTGCGTCTTCCACGACCTGCTGGAGTTTGCAATCTTGCGGGCCTCCTCTCCCCGGCAGAGGGACGTGCAGGGACCCGGGCCCACTTCCAGAACAGCTTCTCCCGGGCTCCGAGGCAGCCCACCAGGGCCTTTCGCCGCAGCAAGGACGGCGACCGGGTCCGGGAGGGAGGCCGGGGCGCTGCGGCCCCGCCCTGGCCAGGCCGGAGCGGGGGGCGGTTCCCATAGGGATCACGGGCCGGCCGGCCGCGACCGAGCTGGGCGGGAGTCGGCGAGGCAGGAGCTAGCCGGCCCGACAGCTGCGGCGCCGTGAGTCCTGGGCGGGGAGGGAGGCGCGGGCCGGGCCGCCACGTGGCGCCGCTCGAGGCTGCGCGGCGGGGGCTGGGGCGCGGGTGGGAAGCCGGGGCGACGCTGGCGGGTTTCCCCGCGACCGCGCAGCAGCGGCGGGGCGGGAGAGGTGGCCCCGCCCAGCGGCGGGACGGCGCGTCCCTGCTTCCCACAGAGCTCCGGGCCCGCCTCAGGAGGCGCGGAGCGCGCGCCTCGCAGGGCTCTCCCCTCCGGCGGGGCCTCGCCGCCGCCGCCCGCGAAGGGAAATGAAACCCGATATTAGAACCGGGGAAGCCCTTACCCTTCCCGGTCCTCCAGCCAGCTCATGTGTCTTAGATAGGATGAATTTACCATTAAAAAGATAGATTGTCTTACAACTCAGTTCGTTTTAGGATGACGGGTTACATTTTAACTTGCAGGGTATATAACAGACGATTAAACTTGAGTTATCAAAGGCAGCTGACTCCAGGCTGTCACCCTTGGTCAAGTGGCCACGGCTGAGGGGCGAGGCTTTAAGGGAATGGGTCGGTTCCTAATTCTGTAACGAGTGCCGTCTTCTGTTCTAGGTCCTTGACAAAGACCCATCGCTGAGTGAAGCTCTAGTGCAGTGCGTTCAAGCCAAGATTTTATAAGCGACATTTTCAAACTATGTGAAGATCCGTTTAAAGAAGATTTATTCTTCTGTGATGGAGAAGTATGAAAAAATTGGGAAAATTGGCGAAGGATCCTATGGAGTTGTTTTCAAATGCAGAAACAGGGACACGGGTCAGATTGTGGCCATCAAGAGGTTTCTGGAATCAGAAGATGACCCTGTCATAAAGAAAATCGCCCTTCGAGAAATCCACATGCTCAAGGTAATGGATTTTTTTAAATTAATTTATTTAGGCTGTGTTGGGTCTCCATTGCTGAGTGCACACTTTCTCTAGTTGCGGCGGGGGCTACTCTTTTTTTTTTTTTTTAACATCTTTACTGGAGTATAATTGCTTTACAATTTTGTATTTGAAGTGGATCAGCTATATGCATACATATATCCCCATATCCCCATATCCCCTCCCTCTTGTGTATCCCTCCCACCCTCCCTATCCCACCCCTCTAGGGGCTACTCTTCGTTGAGATGCACGGGCTTCTCCTTGCAGTGGCTTCTCTTGTTGTGGGGTACCGGCTCTAGGCACTCAGGCTTCAGTAGTTGTGGCTCGCGGGCTCTAGAGCGCAGGCTCAGTAGCTGTGGCGCTCGGGCTTAGTTGCTCTGCTGCATGTGGGATCTTCCCAGACCAGGGATCGAACCCCTGTCCCCTGCATTGGCAGGCAGATTCTTAACCACTGAGCCACCAGGGAAGTCCTGGTAATGGATTCTTTAAAGTGAAGTTTCATGGACTAACAAAATTAAAGTGAGTCGTGTTATGTGAAATAAATGCCTTGAGATGTGGCCGCATCTCCTTCCTTCACGGACTTCTGTCCTCAGTGACACAAATGGGACATCTGTGCGTGAGTCACCAATTATATAATGAATTATAAAGTGGAGACGTTAAGTGCAGGGAACGATGGTATTCACTTTCAGACTTGCTGTGGAATATTTTATTTTTCTTCCCAGTGGCTTCTTTCCCATGTCACCTGTAGATCTGGTTCATGAAAAGCCATCAACTTTTATAGTACAGGAACTTTCCATGATTTTTAAACTTCTAGACTAGCTTCTGTTGATGTTTTGAGTCCATGAAGAGAATTAATCATTCACCTGTTTTCAAACAGCTAGAAAGCTGACAGGTTTTCATTATGCCTCACATCTATCTACGGCTGACCTTTATAACGTCTTGTCTCTAGAAGAAGGATTTTTCTCAAAAAAGTGAAATGATTGCTTTAAAAATGTTCATCAGTTAACTCTTGGAGACCATGACATGGAGGGGGGAGGGGAGTTGTTTATTATAAGCTGAAAGTATTTTTTTCCTGGAATGGAAATGAAGAAGGAAAGTATCTTTCCTTCTTTTCTGAATTTCTGTGACGATGAAACCCAAATCCTACCCTACGTAGAATGCGTCCTGTAATGAATGCAGTGTGGGTTAACTTTCAACAGATTAACTTTCTCCGTAGGGGTTGGTTTTAAACAGTTAGGGCCTCTGTGTTCTGACAAGTACAACTACCTATCCAACAAGGAAAGAGCAACCTCGTGCGAGCTCAATGGAACATCCAGGGGATTTTCTCTCACCTTTGCTTCTCCATTTGCTCCAGGCCTCTCTAAAAGTCTTCTTCTCCCCATGAATTGCGTGTGTGGGGTTATCTCTGGATGAGGACCCAAATGGGAAGTGGAGGGCTCTGGATAAATTAAAACGGGTGGGGACGACTTTCTTTATTTGGGTCTAGGACATTCTTTACCAACTGGTTGTTGTCAATTCTGAGAAGACACTTCCAAAGCCCCTGTGAAGTACTCCCCTAGGAAAGAGCGAGACAAGCAGTGTTTGCCCATCCCACCGCCTGGTTGCCGTGCCCTCCCCACTCTCTACACAGGGAGAGAGAGGGTCTCACTGTTTCTCTGGCGCCCATGGATGTTTTTCACTTTCTCAGGCTTTCCCTAGTGGAGAAGGTGATAATTGTATTTCAAAGGGCCCATTTACTCCAAAGAAAAGCCAGTCTGTTTCTAGTGGAGAGATACTCTTTTTCTGATTCTGAAGGTCACCTGCGAGCGCCTCTCTGAAACCTCTCACTATTCTTTAGCAATACGGTGTTTACGAGTTTAGTCCCTGAATTACTTCAGTTCCCCCAGGATGGGGACCTCGCCTCTAGATCTCTGTATCAACCACTTGGCATGTAATACCAATAAATGTTATTGTTGGATTGAAAAAAAGATGTTAACAAAATAAACTCTTAGGAAGGGTAGATGTTGCCAATAAATTAGGAAGTCAGATGTGTTCTCATGAGTAACTGAATATTGATGTCCTCTGAAGGATACAGTTGAGTGCACAGGAGCCTGAGTACAGAGCACACAGCACTCCATTCTCCAAAATCAAGTGCACAGCTGAGATGCCCCTGATCTGTATCAGGTGATGGGACTAGATTATCAGTAGAGCCTGTCCCGTCAAGCCCTAACTTTTCAGAATTCTGTGATATTCCTAACACATAATGGGTGCTTAAATATTTGCTGGATAAATGAATTGAGGGTTTGTTAAATGAAGTCATACTTTCTCCACTTACTTATTCAGTAAATATTTATGGAGCTCCATTGTACCTAAAACAATGTTTATGTGAAGTTGTACATCCTGTCTTTCAGATGCTTAACCGGTGGAAGATGAATTTCCCCTCAGCTCTTACACCCAATACACTGGGTTCCTAATGGGCAGGGCCTGTGTCATTCACCTTGTCTCCCCATGCCTGTCATGAACCCTCTAAATAAAGTGTTTGGAGGCTTGCTTGAACTAGACTTTGAAATGTTTAGGGAGACATGGAATAAGAGATAAGGCATTCAGGGCAGACAGTCTCTCCTAGGGAAAAAAGAGGTGCATAAGTGGAAAACAGTATATTGAAGGAACACAGGTAATAACCCCAAAGTCTTAGCCTAGATGCCTGCTGGGCTAATAGGCCCGGGAGAAAAGAGAAGGAAAGGAAGCCAGCGTGCATTAGGAGGGGGTGTGAGGAATTTCTTGGAAAACAGGTCTGGCCCTGGGATAAGTGATGATTAGCACATAGCTTCACCTTGGTCCCAGGTGGCCTTTGGGGTTTGGAGCCTGCCTTGGGGACATGTTGTTGTCCCTGAGAACAGGAAACTGCTGAGGTCTAGGCTAGTGTTTTAGGGCCCCATCTGAGCTGCATTCAAGGCAGAGCTCTAGGGCCCATGGAAGGGGAATACTAAACCGGAACCAAGCACAGTTCCATGGGCCCAGGTTCACGGGCTCAGGGGCTCAGTGAGTGTGAGTTCCTAGGAATTTCCTTGCACACCCCTCACAGAACTGGGGCTGTTAATGACCCCTGCTAAGGTCAAGAACTAGGAAGACTGAGGCTGAAGGTACCTCAGTGACCTTAGCAGGTGAGAACAAGCAAGGGCTGAGGCCCAGACTGCTCTTATTATGATAAGGAAAGCAAGAAAGGTAGATGAAGACCAGACGTAGAAGGCTTTGAATGCCAGGCTGAGGAGTCTGGCTTTCACGTGAAAAGAGGGAAGCCAGCCAAGATTTTTTATTAGAAAGTTATCATTTGCAGACTTTTGAATTTCATGGATCAATAAAATTTCCAAAAAAAAATTTTTTTGTTTACAGATTGGTCGGCATTTTAAGAGGCTGGGTTATCATCATCACTTCATAAATGAAAGGACGTTTTAATATTTTAGAAAAACTAGGAAAGACCCAATTTTAGGAAAAAAGCAGTCTCCCTGAGAGAGTAGTTGACAACTAAAACAACATCTCTCTATATATACATTTCTCAGGTGTGTGAGAGTGTATGAGTGTAGGGGTGTGTGTGTGTGTGTGAGAGAGAGAGAGAGAGAGAGAGAGAGGGATCATTGCCCTTATTTTTCTCATTTCACTATCCATTGATGAAAATGAAGACATCAGCTGTTTTGTGCAGCCTAAATTTCATGAAAGTTAGTACTATGTCTGCGAACAAAGAGACTCCCCAGATCAGGTGATGTCCTACTTATAGGATCTATCTGATACAACGAAATACTAATACCACAAAAGAACTGAATGGTCCCTTGGATTTTTTTTTTTTTTTTTTCTTTTTTGGCTGCGTTGGGTCTTCGTTGCTGCACACGAGCTTTCTCTAGTTACAGCAAGCAGGGGCTACTCTTCGTCATGGTGCACGGGCTTCTCATTGCGGTGGCTTCTCTTGTTGCAGAGTGCGGGCTCTAGGCGAGCAGACTTCAGTAGTTGCAGCATGAGGGCTCCGTAGTTGCAGAATGCAGGCCCTAGAGTGCATGGGCTTCAGTAGCTGTGGCACGTGGACTCAGTAGCTGTGGCACACGGGCTTAGTTGCTCCGCGGCATGTGGGATCTTCCTGGACCGGGGATCGAACCTGTGTCCCCTGCATTGACAGGTGGATTCTTAACCACTGTGCCACCAGGGAAGTCTATTAAGTTATAATAGAATTTTGCATGTATCTGTCCTCAGAGAATTGCTTGTATGTTTTTTAAACCATTTATTTAATGATTTAAAGCAACTCCCAATAGTTGCTGTCAGACTCTTTTAAAAATTACAGTTGTTTCCATTAAGCAGATAAGATCATGGGAGTGAATTGTCCAGCAGTCAATTGCATAATTATTAAGGCACCACATCTACAGTGTTTCTCGTTCTTGATGTGAAAGCATATATGAAGATGTAACTATACATTGGTAAATGATTTTAAAGATAATAATTATTATCAAGAAACCTATTTTGCTAATATTTTTAGAAAACATTTTTTCTGAAAAATTGAAACACTTTTCAAATAACATTACTTCATGCCATTTGGGGGAAAAAGTGTGACACATTTTTATGAGATAAATTCAGTATTTGTGCTAATAAACTGCTCCCTAAACTAAATGTAATTCGCTCTTCACCAAGAGGTCCTGCTATAGTCAACCCTTTAATGTTTTCATTTGAATCTTATTTTTTCCAGGCTTTTAGAAAAATAAACAATTGCTCCAGTTAAAGTTAGTCAGCTTGTACTCTACTTTAAGAACATTAAGTACCGTTCTAGTGACAGTAATAAAATTATACTGCCATACCTGAGCTCAAAGCAACTATCCTACCCTTTCTCAAGCTCACTTTCCATTGTGGAAAAAAAAGAAAGAAGTCAATATTTTCAGTCAGTGTTTCTGATGAGACACCTCTGTGTAAGATAGTTGACATGTGTGCATTTGGCAAGTTTTTACAGAACTCCTGCCATGTACCAGGCACTGTTCTAGGCTCCTGTCCTCACAAATAAGGAGAGACTAACAGTAAACAAATGATTATACGTCAAGTGGTGAAAATGAAGCAGGATAAGGGGGTAGAGGTGATGGAGGGGCTAGCTTTTTTATATAGAGTGGTTAGGAAGAGCCTTCCTGATGAATGACATTTGAAGACATTCCAGCAGAAATGTGAAGGAGTGACTCTTGCAGCCATTTAGGGGGAAAGCATTCCAAGCAAGGGGAAGAGTAAGAGGCCCCAAGGCAAGATCAAGTGAGGTGTTCTAGGTGTGTTCTAGTGTGTTCTAGGAGGAGCAAAGAGATGAGTGTGTCTGGAGCAGGGGAAGTGAGAAAGAGAGCCATAGGAGATGAAGTTAGAGAGATGAGGGGGTTAGATATGAGGGCCCTGTGGGCCATGGTAGGGACTGTGGATTTTACTTTGAATGAGATGGGAGCCAGCAGAGGGTTTTGAGCAGAGGGGTGCCCTGGCATGACTTATACCCTAGAAGCGTTCCTCTAGCTGCTGGTTACTCCAGCTCCATGAGCAGGAAGGTCTTTTAGAAGACTGCTGATGTGATCCAGGTGTGAGGTGATGGGGTTTGGGTCAGAGGGGCAGCAGTGGAGGTGGTCAAATTTAAGATTTATTCTGAGAGAAGAGCGCATAGGAATCCGATGGTTGGATGAGGAATCACGAATGACTCCAAAGTTCTTCAATTGAGTACCTGGAAGAATGAAGAGATCATTCACTGTGATAGGGAGACCCAGGTGCAAATCTGGGGGAAAGGAAGTCAAAAGTTCTGTTTTGGATATGTTATATTTGAGGTGTAAACCCACTGTAAAGTGGGCAATTAAATGCACAAGTCTGGCATTCAGGGAAAAGTCCGGGTTGGAGTTACCACCATGGGGAATGGAGAGACAAGTACCAAAGATTGAGCCCTGGAGCTCCAGCATCTGGAGGTCAGGAAGCTAAGGAACCAGCAAAAGAGGTAAGAAGGGGTGATCTTCAAGGCAGGAAAATCCCGAGAGCAATGTTCTTAAAAGCTGAGAGAAGGGAATTCCCTGATGGTTCAGTGGTTAGGACTCCGCACTTCCACTGCAGGGGGCCCAGGTTCGATCCCTGGTCTGGGAACTAAGATCCCGTGAGCTGTGTGGTGTGGCAAAAAAAAAAAAAAAAAAAAAAAGCTGAGGGAAGAAAATGTTTCGAGAATGAGGGGGTTGCTCAATGGTGTCAAAGGTCACCTTTAGTACAGGCTTAGAATTAGCCATTGGCTTTGAAAATATGAGGGTCATTTGAGACCTTAATGAGAGCTATTTGAGTAGAGTGGTAGGGATGAAAGCTTCATCAGAGAGGGTTCAAGAGAGGATGAGAAGAGCAAAATGAAGACAGTGATAAAGGCAACTCTTCTGAGGAATTTTATTATAAAAGGAAGCCAAGAAATGGGGCAGTGTGTGCTTGGAAGAATGTGGCGTCAAGAGAGAGTTTTTGAAGTTGTTTTTAATATGGAGAAATACGTATATTTGTATGCTAATGGAGGGAGAGAATTCCTGGAGCCATGACCTTGAGTTACCAACCTAGACCATGACCCAAAATAACTACTATAGCATACTAAAAGACCAGTTCATGGACCAGTTAGGAGATTAGGCCACCTCTTCTTTATTTGGAATGTTGCTAGGTTCTTTCCACACACTCTTCTTTGTCTTCATGTAACAGGACCCACAGCTGTCTTAAAGCTATTGGCCTAGAACTTCTTCTAGCGGGGTGTACGACATCTGATTTGTGTTGTGAGCCATGAACCCTTCAGGAGAGGGTTCAACCCTTTTCCATAACTAGGGTTCAAGCATATAAAGATACATTTTCCTAATTAATTAATTAATTTTGGCTGTACTGGGTCTTTGTTGCGGTGCTTGGGCTTCTCTAGTTGTGGCGTGCAGGCTCTGGAGCAGGGGTCCCCAACCCCTAGGAACAGGGCCGCACAGCAGGCGATGAGCAGTGGGCGAGCAAGCAAAGCTTCATCTGCCGCTCCCCCATCGCCAGCATTACCACCAGAAACACCGCACACCCCAGTGTCTTCCACGAGACCGGTCCCTCGTGCCGAAAAGGTTGGGGACCTCTGCTTTAGAGCGCGGGCTCAGTAGTTGCGGCACGCGTGCTTAGTTGCGGTATGTGGGATCTTAGTTCCTGGACCAGGGATGGAACCTGGGCCCCCTGCATTGGGAGCATGGACTCTTAACCACAGGACCACCAAGGAAGTCCCAGGCATATAAAGATATTTTGGATAGGAGGCGCCATGGTCATGACAGAAGCCAGGTTACAGAGACAGAGAGAGAGAGAGAGAGAGAGACAGTCCCTGAAAGGAAATCATCTTAAATCAAGAAGTCTGGCATCACAGGCCTGTGGCGAGAAGTGGGTACTGCTTCTGCATAAAGCAGGTGGCTGTAATTGAACCCAGCCCCCTGGGGAATATCTGTGTGTCCAGCAAGAAAAGAACTGTGTGGTTCAAAACAAACACAAGCCAACCAACCCAGAATCATTGTATTACTAAGGTCCCAAGCCTCTATGCTACTGAACCTTCTCTCTGTGGGATGCAAATGGTAGAACTATTGGAAGAGGAATCAAAGAATACCAGCCAGCAGCTATGAGGTTCCCTGGGCAGATGTTGGGCAGCGAGGCAGACGGTACAGGGGCCTTAGAGTAGATCAGACCAACATCAGTCAAAGTTTGACTATCCTCCTTCCATAAGATGAGAAAAGCAAGAGCAACAACAAGGAGATGGAATCATATTGCCATTTGGTGACTCAGTGGTCTTGGGTGAAATGCCAAGGATTGTTACCTAGGATGCACTAACTACGCTTACAAACCTTAGGAGGTGTGTATTGTTATCCCGTCTTACTAATGGATGTAGGATGGTCGATGACTTGTCATGGCCTCCTGGTTAGTGACCTGGATACCGACACAGTTCTGTCTGTCCCCATGTCCATGCCCTGCTGCTCCCACACCTCAGAACCATCGTGGTACACCAAACGCTGTACTCTTTCTTAAGTCTCCCAGAGACTGGTCCTCAGGGCTTATCCCTCCCTTGCCTCCAGAGGGCCTTAGTGCTGAGACTCATGGCTTTTGTGGAAGCCTGGGGTTCTTACTGGAATATCAGTTTTTTCCAATTCTTATTCCTTAACTCTATAGATTATTTTAGCAGGCACAAAGTTATGGTTTGCTACCAACAAAGGTGGAGATAAGCATGGGGGAAAAGGTCCATTTAAAACTTTACTATAAACATTACAATAAAGTTCATTCATTCTTCGTGAGAGCAGTGTCACCCCCAAGAAGATGAAAATTGGTTCTTAGGAGTTGGGTCCCAACATTTTTATTGTATAAAGCACAGATATACATATAGTACATATACATATATACAGTATATTTTTGGAATTAAAATTTCATTGAGAGATGATTAGGAAAAATGTGTAAAAAGACTCCTTTGAGTGACAAATATGAAAAAAAAAGGTCCATGGGGTATGGAAGGATGAGAATGTTGAGTGTATACTGTGTGCCAGAAACATGCTCTCATTTGACTGTAATTAAACATGAATAGTAGTAACCTGCTGAATGTTCAACGCAGTCCCTGTTTTCCTACGGTCTCCTCACTTTCAGTAACTTCCAGCGAGGGCTTCCCTGGTGGCGCAGTGGTTGAGAGTCCACCTGCCGATACAGGGGACACGGGTTCGTGCCCCGGTCTGGGAAGATCCCACATGCCGCAGAGTGGCTGGGCCCGTGAGCCATGGCCGCTGAGCCTGCGCGTCCAGAGCCTGTGCTCCGCAACGGGAGAGGCCACGACAGTGAGAGGCCTGCGTACAGAAAAAAAACAAAAAAAAATTCCAGCGAGGCTGTGAGCTGTGTGACTGCTCGGGGACAGGAGCCACAGTTAGGAACTGCAGTTTCTGATCCGGCTCAAAGCTGTTGGGTGACCTTGGGCAAAAGCTCCAGTGCCCGCTGGAACCTGGCCCACCTTATTGCCATGATTTATGTCTCTGTTTGGCATTGCTTTGCTGACGTTGCTGAGGGTAGCAGGGTGATTTGGGGACAAACACCGAACAGCAGTCAAGCAGCCTTAAGGATGCCAGGGCAGGAAAGTAGAGGGTCCAAAAGAGCAGTAGCAAAGGAGAGAGGAGGAGACAGGCAGAGCAGTAGAGAAAGGAGAAAGAAAGGCACAGGTGGGAAGGCAGACAGGTGGGGTTCCAAGGGGAGGAGGTGGAGGTGAAGCACTTCACGTGGTCTCCTCCGTTTCAAAATATCAGACCAGAAACACTGCTGGGCATATTACCATCCTGGTGACGGTAATGTGCCGCGGGAAGCAGGACTGTCAAGGTTCCCTGTTTTTCAAAGCATTTATGTAGTGCTTAATACCACGTGCTCTTGTGTCAAGGCCCCATTCCATGGAATGCTAGCAGAGTACCATGTAAATGCTCCCTAGCATTAGAATCTAAGCAGAGTTTTCATAATTTCTGGAGGCTTCGTCTCCCCTAGTATTAGTTGAAGGAATATTTCCCCCGTATTAGTTGAATAGCATTTCCCAACTCAGTAGACGTCTCCAGGGGAAATCCTGTGACATCTTTAACAATTTAATCTTGCTGTGCCATTTCTAGGTCCCTTTTCTTCGAATTGCTTAATTGGCTTATTGAAACATAATAGATTAGTAACATATTTCTGTAACTTGTTTTAGCCATGTGCAGCATTCTCTGTTATGGTTTATGTGGGATTACAAACTCAAAAGTCTGTGGGGAATCACAATGGTAACATAAATGAGTGGAGTGGGCTGAATGCAAGACAAGATGGAGCAGTGGAGACTAGGGCAAACTGGAGACTGTCTTGTGGGAAGTGGGTGGCCACTGCCCACCCAGCTCACAGGCTACAAAGGGGCTAGACTTTCAGAGTCTTTTTTTTAAAGCCAGAGATCAAAATTTTGTGTAAAATCTCCTGGGTTTTCCCCCATAACTCTTGTTTTGAAAAAAATTCAATATATATGCACACAAGAGGAAAGAATAATACAATGAATACCTACATATCTTTAACTAGATTCAGTAATCTAGTTAATTCTGATGTTAGAATTCTGCTTCATTTCTTTTCTATCTCTGTCTCTATCACACACACACACACACACACACACACACACACACACACTTTTTCGGCTGACACACACACACACACACACACTTTTTTGCTAAGTATGCAGCATGAATCTCCTAGAATGTCCCAATGTCTCAATAATATATTATTATTATATATATTATAATGTATATGTGTGTATATATGTATATGTGTATATTTTAATCCAGGATCTAATCAGTGAGCATACATTGCATTTAATTGCCATGTTTCTATCGTCTTCTTCAATCTAAAACAGTATTCTAACTTCTTTTTAAATTGAAGTACTGTTGATTTAGAATGTTGTGTTAATTACTGCTGTACAGCAAAGTGATTCCGTTATACATATATATACATTTTTAAAATATTCTTTTCCATTATGGTTTATCATAGGGTACTGAATATAGTTCTCTGTGCTGTACAGTAGGACCATTCATCTGTCGATGGACATTTAGGTTGTTTCCATGTCTTAGCTGTTGTGAATAGTGCTGCTATGAACATAGGGGTCCATGTATCTTTTTGAATTATAGTTTTGTCTGGGTATATGCCCAGAAGTGGGATTGCTGGATCATACGGTAATTCTATTTTTAGTTTTCTGAGGAACCTCCATACTGTTTGCCACAGTGGCTGCACCAGCTTACATCCCACCAACAGTGTAAGAGGGTTCCCTTTTCTCCACACCCTCTCCAGCATTTTATTTGTAGACTTTTTAATGATGGCCATTCTGACTGGTGTGAAGTGGTACCTCATTGTAGTTTTGATTTGCATTTCTCTAATAATTAGCGGTGTTGAGCATCTTTTCATGTGCCTGTTGGCCATTTGTATGTCTTCTTTGGAGAAATGTCTGTTTAGGTCTTATGCCCGTTTTTCAATTGGGTTGTTTGTTTTTTTGTTGTTGAGTTGTATGAGCTGTTTATATATTTTGGAAATAAGCCCTTGTCGGTCACATTGTTTGCAAACATTCTCCCATTCTGTCAGTTGTCTTTTCTTTTTGTTTATGGTTTCCTTTGCTATGCAAAAGCTTATAAGTTTGATTAGGTCCCATTTGTTTATTTTCGTTTTTATTTCTATTGCCTTGGGAGACTGACCTAAGAAAATGTTGGTACGATTTATGTCAAAGAATGTTTTGCCTATGTTCTCTTCTAGGAGTTTTATGATGTCATGTCTTATGTTTAAGCCTTTAAAACCATTTTGAGTTTATTTTTGTGTATGGTGAGAGGGTGTGTTCTAACTTCATTGATTTACATGTGGCTGTCCAACAGTTCTCTAACTTTTAAATTCTTTTTTCCGTCTTTCATGGTATTGACATTTTTGAAGAGTCCAGGTCAACTGCTTTGCAGAATGTGCCTCAACATAAGTCTCACTGTTTCCACATGATTTGATACAGGGTAAATGTTTTCAGCAAGGATACACATGGATGAGGCTGTGTCCATCACACTAGTTCTCTTCGGGAAGTACATGATATCATTTTGTCCTGTAATTGGTGCTCTCAGTTTTAATCTCTTGGTTAAGATGGGTCTGTCATATTCCACAATTGTAAAGAAACATTTTCCCCTTTATAATTAATAAGCAATCTGTGGGGTGATACTTTGAAACAGTGTGACTGCCTTGCTCCCCAACAACTGTCGCCCAATGATCCTTGCCTGAATCAATTATACTAAGAGTTATTGTAAAATGGTGATTTCAACAATTCTTTCTACATTCATTAGTTATAATTTTTCTGTAAAAAGAACTTTTTCACCCACACCCTTGCCCCCAGTACACACAGATTTTAGTGTCACTGTGAATTATGGATTTTTAAAAAATTCACCGTGTTACAAATCATCACTGTCATTCTTTTTGATTCTCAAATTGTCACACGTTTGTCCATTTGAGGCTCCTTGGACCCAGCTCCTTGGTCTGACAGGTGCCTATCATTCCTTGTGTACTTCTTTACTGTGGGGCACAACGAAATGCTCCAGGCTCATCCTGCCCCAACTCTAGAATCAGCCGTTTCTCCAAGGAGCCCTGGTTCCTTTTAGTGAGAATGCAACATGATTTTAAAATGTTGACAAGAAATTAAAAAAAAAATTTTTAACACCATTCAGCCCAAACAAAACACATCAGCAGACAATGTTTGACCTGTAGGCTCAGTGTGGGACCTTTCGATTATACAGCTTTTATTGTATGCAGATGTTCTCACTAGAGACTGGCAGATCTGACCCCTCCAGGTTCATTGCTAATGTATGTAGGTGTTGGGAGTTTATGGAAACTGGTTGTCAATTGGAGGACAAAGGAAGCATTCCCTTGCCCACAATGATAGAAACCAAACAAAACCCGTTATCATCCTCTCTCCCTATTTGTTCGACAAGTGGAGACCTGTTTGATTTTATTTTTACAAGATGACATACTAACTGCAAATAGTAACAGACTGTTTTGTTTGTTTATTAGAGGATTTTTTTAACTTAACTCAGAGTGTGTTTGTCTAGAAAGATTGTTCCCGCTGTGTAGTGAACGCCTAAGAAATAAAGCTGCCATGCTCATACTTCAAGCACAAAAGGAGCAGAAATCAACAAGCTGGCCCTTTACCTTTTTAAAAATACCCAGTTTGCAAGGAGATTAAGCGCATACCATCATCTGTCAGTGCTCTAAACGCCCTTACACACATCCTGCCACACATCTTACTCTAGAAAATAAAATATCATAGAACAGGAGGAGGCTGAATAAATGATTTTATAGTGCACATTGATAAGAAATATATTCTGTTGCTTTCTTTGCCACTTAATTTTTTTTTTTGCGGTACGCGGGCCTCTCACTGTTGTGGCCTCTCCCATTGTGGAGCACAGGCTCCGGACACGCAGGCTCAGCGGCCATGGCTCACGGGCCCAGCCGCTCCGCGGCATGTGGGATCTTCCCGGACCGGGGCACGAACCCGCGTCCCCTGCATCGGCAGGCAGACTCTCAACCACTGTGCCACCAGGGAACCCCTTTGCCACTTACAGCAAAAATGATTTATAGGTAGACAACTATGTTACATATAGTTATTATCAAATATTCAAAGCACACTAGAAAGTAGTACTTTTTACATGCAATAAAATTTTTTTTTAATGGGCCAGGCTCGTATCTTTCATTCTTACTTTTTTAATGTTTTAATTCACCTTTTTGTTTGGCAGGATTGATGTTTTAGGCCATAAATTTGCTTTCAACAGGCATATTTTCTTGCTAATTATTAATCTTCTTTGTTACTTATTAACTTTAAAAAGCACTGTAGTAAAAATGCTTTGGTGTAAAATTGCCCTGTTGAAAAATCTTTGAACTCCATTTCTCTTTTTGTTAGAATAATGAAAGGTGAGTTTCTGAACAACTGACACTATCAACCAAACCAAAACCCTAAAAACCAATCTAATCATTTGTTTTATAACTATCAGTAAGTTGCTGCATGAATATTTGGCCGTGTCATTGTTAATTCTCATTTTGATCTCCTTTGTACTATTGCTTCTTTCCTAGTACTTTTCATATACTTTATTAGTCAGTAAAACAGTTTAAGCCTCCGCTGTGTACATCCACATCCTGGGCTGGGTCTTGAGAGGAATCCACAAGACATCTCAGCCCAGGTCTCTGGCCAGAGGACCAGCCTGGCACGTTCTGTTCTGTCCATGTTTTCTGTTGCCGACCTAAAATAAATTAACTTCACCTCTTCACCTGTAACTCCAGGTTTTTTGATACTCCTCCCCTCTTCTAGCCATCCCCAAAACTAAGCCATTAGCCAGGGTGTCTACCACGGGGTTCTTGGCATTTGGAGAAAATGTGGGATCAAGGCAGCTTTTCTTTACCAAACGAGAGTGTTCTTCCACTCCTGGTTCCCAAACCAACAAATCAGCCACTGAAGACGCGGCACCGTGTGGTGGCTGCTGGTTCAATGCATATACCCTTGAAGGGCCGGGGTACAGATCCCACCATTCCATTAGGCTGGCTGGTTGTAGATGATGAGGTAGGTAGTAGAACCAGTGGATCCCATGGCCGTGTGCTAACTGTCATGCCTCCTTTGCTGTAAAATGGGCCCCTGGTCTGATGTTGTGTGGACTCCCATGCCAGTAAAGCCCTCGGATTGTGGTGCTGGCGGAAGAGGCAAAACCCATATCTAGCGTTATATCAGTTCCAGTAGGGACAATCTCTACCCGCTCCGAGTAACAGCTGGTTTCCTTAAAGGACAGTGCAGATCGCTGCCTCAGTATCTGTTTTCTTCTATTGGCAGGTTGGATACTCAGCAGCAACAGTATCCAGATCAGCCTTGGGGAGAGAAAGCCAGTGCTGTTGGGCCACGTATAACCACCATCCCTGCAGCTGTGGCCACTCTGTTCATAGGTCAATCACACAAGGGTTTGGGCGGCCAAAGACAAAGCAGCCTGACCCCTGAAAAGACATCCTCTGCCTGGTTGCTCAGTACTTCCTCTGCAGTCGATGCTCTTTTGGTGGGTATTAATATGAAGCCCAAAGATCCTCAAGCTCTGTGCTCACGCCCACAAGTACAATTTATGCCTCTTCTCCAAATGATCTTTCAGTCTCGCTCCATCTGGACTCTTAATCAACTAGGTGAGCTACATGCCCCTGCCCACAGGTCCATGCATGTCTCAGGTCCTTTCTTCCTCCGTACAGAGTGAACCATCCAATGCACTGCTTGAAGCTCTGCTCAGGGGGAGGATTCCCTTTCACCATGTCCTTCGAGGCTCTGCCAGGTGGGGCTATAAGTATATCGGCAGTCCGTCTTTAACTAGGTGACAGGGGAGAATAGGCCACCTATTATTTGTAACTTGCTTGTTCCCTCCAGACCTGCTTAAACCGGATAACAAATGAATACTTTCCATAGTATAGTGGATTGCTGTTGCATCCATGCGGTCTTATGACAGTGGATCTCTATCACCCAGTTCACAGTGGGCAGCTCTGGATCACATAGTTGCTTGATGTCCCATGGTCAGGTGCTCAGTCTCTACTAGGGCTCAGTGACATGTCAGGAGCTGGATACCTCTAGCATGATTGGATATACAGAGTCATATGGCCTGAGTGGTAGTGTAGCTTTGACCCACTGTAAAGTTCTGTCTTGCTTTGGGTCCTACTCAGTAGTGGCAGCCTTCCAAATCGCCTGGTAAATTAAACAGAGCAGTGTTCCCAAGGACTATATATGCTGCCTCCAAGATCGAAAGAGAACCACTAAGTGCCATGCCCCCTTTTTAGTGGCAGAGGATACAAGGTGCAACAATTTGTCCTTTCCTTTCGAGGGGATGTCTCAGCCTGCCCCAGGCCATCGGACCCCTAGAACATTACCCGCATGCCATGCCTCAGAGGGTTTTCTCCCACGCTCTGGCAGACATGTGTCTTAATTGGGCATTCAGAGTACTTGTCATTTCCTGCTCACGCAGGGGGTCCGATTAGCTTGGTGTTCTCAATGAAGTGGATCAACTTGGTCTTCTGTGGAGTGTCAAGATGATCAGGGTCCCTGTGGGCTTTTTGTAACAGGGAACAGAGGGGTTAACCTAGGCCTTGAGCAAGACAGTGAATGTGAACTGTTATCCAGTCCACAAAAAGTGAACTGTTTGATCCTCCGTACTGATAGGGATTTGAAAGAATACATTCATCAGATTAGTAGTTCCATGTCAAGTACCAGGGACTGTGTAGATCTGCTCCAGGAGAGAGAACCATACCTGGCTCAGTAGCTGCAATGGGAGCTACGATTTGGTTGAGTTTAGAGTCGTCTCCCAGGTGAACTGAGTAGGGGTATGATGGGGACCACCAATCCTGCATCCTTTAAATCTTTGATGGTGGTACTAATCTCATCAGTTACTCCTGGGATGTGGTTTTGCTCCTGATTTACTGTTTTGGCCAGGGTCATGTTGTGGGCTGTGCAATTTCAGGCGCTTCTGTTTGGCCCTTTCTGCCATATTGGTTCTTATTCACAAATCATGGAACCAATGTGTATCCATCCCAATTATTCACTTGGGAGTAGAGGAAGTAATCTCAAAAGTGGATCCATGGACCCTTTAGGCCCACTGTGTGGCATTACTCTAACGTGGGGCCATGATAGCTTTTTGGGTCCCCAGATATCAGTGCCACCTCGGACTTTGTAGCCACAGCTCTTGAAAGGTCTGGGTATTTCCCTTTCCTCAGCTACTCTGGTAAATGGCTACAGTTTGCTTTGGGAAAGGATTGAGGAGTACTTGTGGTAGCATTGCAGGATCCTTTGGCAAGGTGACTCAATCAACAGCACTTTTTGGTCTACAAACTTGACTTAGATCTAGAAACTGGGTGAGGACTGCAGTTTTCTAACAGTTGACATCAACTTTCTGCTCGCCATGTCTCCATTTCTTCTGGTAAGACAAACCTAGTAACACCTGCCAGCTGCCCTTCTATTTTACCTATGAGAACTCCATGGTGAGTTCCTATCTGTGCATCAGCACAGACTTCTGGGAAATAAGGCAGCTGGCCTTACTTCCCATAATGGTCTCTATGTACATCTTGCCACTGTCAGCACCTGGTCTCAGCCACTCCAGAATCTTATCACTCCCATTGGAACCAGAGAGCCTAATTCCATGGTAGCATCTCTAGCCTACAGATGACAAGCCTGTCCACCCAGCCTACAAAGGACAGGCACCACTGAGCTTCTCAAAGATGCTGGTGATCTCCTTCCCTGTGCCTTCCTTACTGCTTTAGTGCAGGGAATATTCTCCTGGCCTCCCAAGGAAAGATAATGAAGATGTGGGTTTTGCAGTGTCACCTAATAGGTCCACTCTAACATTTCCACCTCCTTGATCTCCCAGACCCCTTCCTCAATACTCTGCTGAGGCAGTTCCAGCATCTCCATCTTACCTATTGAAAGGCCAAGTTTCAAATACCAGCAGCATATTAAAGATTGTCTCCAGGTGTCATTGTCAGGAAATAAGTCCCAAGTTACAGGAGAGTGCTTCATGTCAACGAATCCTCCTCCCCGCCTCCAGCTGTATATTTCACTACTTTCATTGTCCAACACCCTCAAGATTACTGCTGTTACATATGAGCCAGGTCTTGAGTTCTTTGAGTACAGTTATTTCCTCCTGGAGCAAAAGCCGTGCTGCCCTGCTCAGGTGCTGCTATAACCTCATCCTAGTTACAGGTCTGTGTGCCCTGGGAGGAGGTGGGGATAGAACCTAAGGAGGAGGCGCATCATCTTCTTAAAGAGGCACTTTCCTCAGTGAGGTATTTTCAGGGTCTCTGTGTGAGAGGAAGTGTTTCACTTTGGCAAAAGGGCAGAAGTTGCTTCTCCCAGCCCAGAGGGTTTGGGGAAATTTGAGAGTTTAAGAGTCTCAGGCTCATCCTCCTAAATGTCCCTATTCCAGATCTCAGCGTCCCTCTCATTACTCACCAGAGCCCTTACGTTGGCCTAAGAGACCTGTTGAGGCTGGACGTTGTCTCCTTTGTATCTCTGCTACTCTTATTAAAGTCCTGAGCCTGGTTTTAGCACCTTGTGTCTGCAGGAGATCAATGTCTCTCTCAATACTGCCTTAGAGGCCTTCTGATTCCTGCAGTTGACCGGTGGCTAACCCAAACCCGTCATTCTTCTCTCTTCTCTTTTCAACAACATAAAGGTGTTCACAAAAGTCAGCTCGCTCAATAATCCCTGTCGTCACCACTGCCCCACACCACGCATGTGCACTGCCATTGCGTGAGCCAAACCTGCACCTCATTCAAAACCAGCCTAATGGAATCTTAGTGATTGTGTTGCTGCAGCTCCCCAGGGCTTCTCTTACCCCACTTACCACCAGCAGAGGGGTCCTTGTTGCCATCCGCCTGGCAATCAATCCAGTTCCAGAATCCCATTCTGAAGATCCACTGGCTAGAGTCACTTCTGGTACCACCTGTCTTAGCCTGTGTATCTCCCAGAAAGTAAAGTCTGAGACAAAGGATTTCTGTTCCAGGATCCCATCTAGGACACCACATTACATTTAGTTGTCATGTGTCCCTAGGCTTCCCTTGGCTGTGACACTTTCAGACTTTCCATGTGTTTGATGGCCGTGACACTTTTGAAGAGTACTCGTCAGGTATTTTGTAGGCTGCCCCCTATTGGAATTTGTCTGGTTTTTTTTTCATGGCTAGACTGGGGTTATGGGTTTTGGGAAGGAAGACTGAATCACATCAAGTGTACATACTGTCACTATTGATGTGGATCTTAATCACCTGGTTGAGAATCACCTTTTTGACTGTCTTCTCGCTATAAAGTTACTCCTATTCGGCTTCTCCACACTGTACTCTTCTGGAAGGAAGTCACCATATGCAGCCCACCCTTAAGGAGTGGGGAGTTAGGGTCTCCTCCTTGATGACAGAGTATTTACATAAATTATTTGGATTTCTCTTACATAGATTTATTTATTCTCTCCATTCATTCATTCATTCAGTATTGACCTATGGGTATTTGTGTCCCTTTGACATACCCCCGTCGATGCAGGGTTTGTTTTTGTTTTTGTTTTAGCACTGTCCTTTCTGGCACTGCAAGATACTTCATCTTGGGTCTTCCCGCCCTGTATGGAATCCTCCATTTTCTTCCAGGAGCCCTAGTTCCTTTTATTGGAGAATGGTGTTAGGAACTAAGATCTGAACACTAGGAGTAGTTGTTGCTACTGGATGTGGTTGTTTCTAGGCCCTCGCAGCTGAGGAAGCAAGGTAATGTATGTGTGCGTACTAACCTGTGTATATACACTTAGCTATAGTTATTCCTATTTGTAGCTGTATCTGTCTTAAACTAAACATGACTTTATACTGGCGCCTCCAACTCTAGTCCATGCATAGATTGGATCACGAGTTACACTAGCCTCCTCTCCTTGCTTAGATGTAAAGTCCCACGCTAACAGGGAGAACCTGGCTTCCCTATCCGACATTCATTTACTTCATTGTTCAATTCCAACATACATGTATAGCATTATCAGAATTGCTAATTCCTATTCCCACGGGAAACAGCTTTGTCAACAAGAGTATAATGCTTATGTGTAGTTCCTTTTGACTTCTGTCTTACACTGTCTACCCATTTCCAAAGTTACTTAGGTCAGCACTTCCTCCCCCAATCCTCTTCAGTGCGGTGGTTTCATTTGTAATACATTTAGATTCTTTTGTCACATTCTGCATTCCCTAACCTCCTAAATGATTTTTTTAAATTTGCATACATTAAGGTTCACTCTTTGTGCTGTAAAGTTCTATGTGTTTTGACAAATGTGTAATGTCATGTATCCACCATTGCAGTATCACACAGCATAGTTTCAGTGTCCTAAAAAATCCTGTGTGCTTCATCTGTTCAACCCTCTCACATATCCTTTGAACCCCTGGCAACCACTGACCTTTTTACTGTCTCCGTAGTTTTGCCTTTTCCAGGGTGTCATAAAATTGAAATCATACAGTACTTAGTCTTTTTAGACGGGCTTCTTTCACCTAACAATATGCATTTGTTTCATACATGCCTTTTCATGCCTTAATAGCTCATTTCTTTTTATCACTGAATAATATTCCACTTTATGGATATAGCACAATTTACCTATAGGAAGACAATTTGTTTGCTTCCAGTTTTTGGCAATTATAAACATTCGTGTTCAGGTTTTTGTGTGAATATAAGTTTTCAAATCATTTGGGTAAACACCTAGGAGTGGATGGCTGGACCTTATGGTGCAACTGTGTTTAGCTTTGTAAGGAACGGCCAAAGTCTCTTCCAAAGTGACTATCCCATTTTGCACTTCCACCACCAATGAATGAGAGTTCATATTGTTCAGTATCATCACTAGCATTTGGTGTTGTCAGCTTTTTTTAGGATTTAGCCATTCTAATAAGTGTGTAATGGTATCCCACTGTTTTTGTAATTTGCAATTCCCTAATGAAAAAAGATGTTGATCATCTTTTCATATATTTATTTCCCATCTATTTATTTTCTTTGGTGAGGTGTTTGCTCAGATATTTTGCCAATGTTTTTGGGGTATATTATTTTTTTTAACATCTTTATCGGAGTATAATTTCTTTACAATTGTGTGTTAGTTTCTGCTTTATAACAAAGTGAATCAGTTATACATATACATATGTTCCCATATCTCTTCCCTCTTGCGTCTCCCTCCCTCCACCCTCCCTATCCCAACCCTCTAGGTGGGCACAAAGCACCGAGCTGATCTCCCTGTGCCATGCGGCTGCTTCCCACTAGCTATCTATTTTACGTTTGGTAGTGTATATATGTCCATGCCACTCTCTCACTTTGTCACAGCTTACCCTTCCCCCTCCCCATATCCTCAAGTCCATTCTCTAGTAGGTCTGTGTCTTTATTCCCGTCTTACCCCTAGGTTCTTCATGACCTTTTTTTTCCCCCTTAGATTCCATATATATGTGTTAGCATACGGTATTTGTTTTTTTCTTTCTGACTTACTTCACTCTGTATGACAGATTCTAGGTCCATCCACCTCACTACAAATAACTCAATTTCGTATCTTTTTATGGCTGAGTAATATTCCATTGTATATATGTGCCACATCTTCTTTATCCATTCATCTGATGATGGACACTTAGGTTGCTTCCATCTCCTGGCTATTGTAAATAGAGCTGCAATGAACATTTTGGTACATGACTCTTTTTTTTTTTTGCCCACAAAAGGAATTGCTTTAATTGGCCTGAGTTAACAGAAACAAGAAAAATCATAAAATCTTAAAACAACAGTAAGAGCACAAAAAGTATGGATACAGTATATATGAAACTCTCTTAGCCAACACTGACAGTTTTTAAATTTTTTTTTTCATTTTAACATCTTTATTGGAGTATAATTGCTTTACAATGGTATGTTAGTTTCAGCTACACAACAAAATGAATCAGTTATATCTATACATATGTTCCCATATCTCTTCCCGCTTGCGTCTCCCTCCCTCCCACCCTCCCTATCCCACCCCTCCAGGTGGTCACAAAGCACCGAGCTGATCTCCCTGTGCTATGCGGCTGCTTCTCACTAGCTATCTACCTTACGTTTGGTAGTGTATATATGTACATGCCTCTCTCTCGCTTTGCATAACTCTTTTTCAATTATGGTTTTCTCAGGGTATATGCCCAGTTGTGGGATTGCTGGGTCGTATGGTAGTTCTATTTTTAGTTTTTTTAAGGAACCTCCATACTATTTTCCATAGTGGCTGTATCAATTTACATTCCCACCAGCAGTGCAAGAGGGTCCCCTTTTCTCCACACCTTCTCCAGCATTTATTGTTTGTAGATTTTTTGATGATGGCCATTCTGACCGGTGTGAGATGATACCTCATTGTAGTTTTGATTTGCATTTCTCTAATGATTAATGATGTTGAGCAGTCTTTCATGCATTTGTTGGCAATCTGTATATCTTCTTTGGAGAAATGTCTATTTAGGTCTTCTGCCCATTTTTGGATTGGGTTGTTTGTTTTTTTGTTATTGAGCTGCATGAGCTGCTTGTAAATTTTGGAGATTAATTCTTTGTCGGTTGCTTCATTTGGAAATATTTTCTCCCATTCTGAGGGTTGTCTTTTGGTCTTGTTTATGGTTTCCTTTGTTGTGCAAAAGCGTTTAAGTTTCATTAGATCCCACTTGTTTATTTTTATTTCCATTTCTCTAGGAGGTGGGTCAAAAAGGATTTTGCTGTGATTTATGTCATAGAGTGTTCTGCCTATATTTTCCTCTAAGAGTTTGATAATTCCTGGCCTTACATTTAGGTCTTTAATTCATTTTGAGCTTATTTTTGTGTATGGTGTTAGGGAGTGTTCTAATCTCATACTTTTACGTGTACCCGTCCAGTTTTCCCAGCACCACTTATGGAAGAGGCTGTCTTTTCTCCACTGTATATTCTTGCCTCCTTTATCAAAGATAAGGTGACCATATGTGTGTGGGTTTCTCTCTGGGCTTTCTAACCTGTTCCACTGATCTGTATTTCTTTTTTTTTTTGCCAGTACCATACTGTCTTGATTACTTTAGCTTTGTAGTATAGTCTGAAGTCAGGGAGCCTGATTCCTCCAGCTCCATTTTTCGTTCTCAAGATTGCTTTGGCTATTCAGGGTCTTTTGTGTTTCCATACAAATTGTGAAATTTTTTGTTCTAGTTCTGTGAAAAATGCCAGTGGTAGTTTGATAGGGATTGCATTGAATCTGTAGCGTCATTTTCACAATGTTGATTCTTCCAATCCAAGAACATGGGATATCTCTCCATCTATTTGTATCATCTTTAATTTCTTTCATCAGTGTCTTACAATTTTCTGCATACAGATCTTTTGTCTCCTTAGGTAGGTTTATTCCCAGATATTTTATTCTTTTTGTTGCAGTGGTAAATGGGAGTGTTTTCTTAATTTCATTTTCAGATTTTTCATCATTAGTGTATAGGAATGCCAGAGATTTCTGTGCATTAATTTTGTATCCTGCTACTTTAGTAAATTCATTGATTAGCTCTAGTAGTTTTCTGGTAGCATCTTGGGGATTCTCTATGTATAGTATCATGTCATCTGCAAACAGTGACAGCTTTATTTCTTCTTTTTCGATTTGGATTCCTTTTATTTCTTTTTCTTCTCTGATTGCTGTGGCTAAAACTTCCAAAACTATGTTGAATAAGAGTGGTGAGAGTGGGCAACCTTGTCTTGTTCCTGATCTTAGTGGAAATGCTTTCAGTTTTTCACCATTGAGGACGATGTTGGTTATGGGTTTGGCATATATGGCCTTTATTATGTTGAGGAAAGTTCCCTCTATGCCTACTTTCTACAGGCTTTTTATCATAAATGGGTGTTGAATTTTGTCAAAAGCTTTCTCTGCATTTATTGAGATGATCATATGGTTTCTCTCCTTAAGTTTGTTAATATGGTGTATCACGTTGATGGATTTGTGTATATTGAAGAATCCTTGCATTCCTGGAATAAACCCCACTTGATCATGGTGTATGATCCTTTTAATGTGCTGTTGGATTCTGTTTGCTAGTATTTTGTTGAGGATTTTTGCATCTATGTTCATGAGTTATATTGGCCCGTAGTTTTCTTTCTTTGTGACATCTTTGTCTGGTTTTGGTATCAGGGTGATGGTGGCCTCGTAGAATGAATTTGGGAGTGTTCCTCCCTCTGATATATTTTGGAAGAGTTTGAGAAGGATAGGTGTTAACTCTTCTCTAAATGTTTGATAGAATTCACCTGTGAAGCCATCTGGTCCTGGGCTTTTGTTTGTTGGAAGATTTTTAATCACAGTCTCAATTTCAGTGCTTGTGATTGGTCTGTTCATATTTTCTATTTCCTCCTGGTTCAGTCTTGGCAGGTTGTGCATTTCTAAGAATTTGTCCATTTCCTCCAGGTTGTCCATTTTATTGGCATAAAGTTGCTTGTAGTAATCTCTCACGATCTTTTGTATTTCTGCAGTGTCAGTTGTTACTTCTCCTTTTTCATTTCTAATTCTACTGATTTGAGTCCTCTCCCTTTTTTTCTTGATGAGTCTGGCTAATGGTTTATCAATTTTGTTTATCTTCTCAAAGAACCAGCTTATGGTTTTATAGGTCTTTGCTATCGTTTCCTTCATTTCTTTTTCATTTATTTCTGATCGGATCTTTATGATTTCTTTCCTTCTGCTAATCTGGGTTTTTTTGTTCTTCTTTCTCTAATTGCTTTAGGTGCAAGGTTAGGTTGTTTATTTGATATGTTTCCTGTTTCTTAATGTAGGATTGTATTACTATAAACTTCCCTCATAGAACTGTTTTTCCTGCATCCCATAGGTTTTGGGTCATTTGTTTCTAGGTATTTTTTGATTTCCTCTTTGATTTCTTCAGTGATCACTTCGTTATTAAGTAGTGTATTGTTTAGCCTCCATGTGTTTGTATTTTTTTCGTATTCTTTTTTTTTTTGCGGTACGCGGGCCTCTAACTGTTGTGGCCTCTCTCGTTGCGGAGCACAGGCTCCGAACACACAGGCCCAGCGGCCATGGCTCACAGGCCCAGCTGCTCCGCGGCATGTGGGATCCTCCCCGACTGAGGCACGAACCCGTGTCCCCTGCATCGGCAGGCGGACTCTCAACCACTGAGCCACCAGGAAAGCCCCTGTTTGTATTTTGTACAGATCTTTTCCTGTAATTGTTATGTAGTCTCATAGTGTTATGGTCAGAAAAGATACTTGATACAATTTCAATTTTCTAAAATTTACCAAGGCTTGATTTGTGACCCAAGATATGATCTATCCTGGAGAATGTTCCATGAGCACTTGAGAAAAATGTGTATTCTGTTGGTTTTGGATGGAATGTCCTATAAATATCAATTAAGTCCATCTTGTTTAATGTATCATTTAAAGCTTGTGTTTCCTTATTTATTCTCATTTTGGATGATCTGTCCATTGGTGAAAGTGGGGTGTTAAAGTCCCCTACTATGAATGTGTTACTGTCAATTTCCTTTTTATGGCTGTTAGTATTAGCCTTATGTATTGAGGTGCTCCTATGTTGGGTGCATAAATATTTACAATTGTTAAATCTTCTTCTTGAATCGATCCCTTGATCATTATGTAGTGTCCTTCTTTGTCTCTTCTAATAGTCTTTATTTTAAAGTCTATTTTGTCTGATATGAGAATTGGTACTCCAGCTTCCTTTTGGTTTCTATTTGCATGGAATATCTTTTTCCATCCCCTCACTTTCAGTCTGTATGTGTCCCTAGGTCTGAAGTGGGTCTCTTGTAGACAGCATATATACGGGTCTTGTTTTTGTGTCCATTCAGCCAGTCTGTGTCTTTTGGTGGGAGCATTTAATCCGTTTACATTTAAGGTAATTATTGGTATGTATGTTACTATTCCCATTTTCTTAATTGTTTTGGGTTTGTTACTGTAGGTCTTTTCCTCCTCTTGTGTTTCTTCCCTAGAGAAGTTCCTTTAGCATTTGTTGTAAAGCTAGTTTGGTGTTGCTGAACTCTCTCAGCTTTTGCTTGTCTGTAAAGGTTTTAATTTCTCCATCAAATCTGAATGAGATCCTTGCTGGGTAGAGTAATCTTGGTTGTACGTTTTTCTCCTTCATCACTTTAAGTATGTCCTGCCACTCCCTTCTGGCTTGCAGAGTTTCTGCTGAAAGATCAGCTGTTAACCTTATGGGGATTCCCTTGTGTGTTATTTGTTGTTTTTCCCTTGCTGCTTTTAATACGTTTTCTTTGTATTTAATTTTTGACAGTTTGATTAATATGTGTCTTGGCGTATTTCTCCTTGGATTTATCCTGTATGGGACTCTCTGTGCGTCCTGGACTTGATTAACTATTTCCTTTCCCATATTAGGGAAGTTTTCAACTATAATCTCTTCAAATATCTTCTCAGTCCCTTTCTTTTTCTCTTCTTCTTCTGGGACCCCTATAATTCGAATGTTGGTGCGTTTAATGTTGTCCCAGAGGTCTCTGAGACTGTCCTCAGTTCTTTTCATTCTTTATTCTGCTCTGCAGTAGTTATTTCCACTATTTTATCTTCCAGGTCACTTATCCATTCTTCTGCCTCAGTTATTCTGCTATTGATCCCTTCTAGAGTTTTTTTTTTTTTCCTTTGCGGTACACGGGCCTCTCACTGTTGTGACCTTTCCTGTTGCAGAGCACAGGCTCCGGACGCACAGGTCCAGTGGCCATGGCGCACGGGCCCCGCCGCTCTGTGGCATGTGGGATCCTCCTGGACCGGGGCACAAACCCATGTCCCCTGCATCGGCAGGCGGACTCTCAACCACTGCGCCACCAGGGAAGCCCTAGAGTATTTTTAATTCATTTATTGTGTTGTTCATCATTGCTTGTTGCCTCTTTAGTTCTTCTAGGGCCTTTTTTTTTTTTTTTTTTTTTTTTGCGGTACGCGGGCCTCTCACCGTTGTGGTCTCTCCCGTTGCGGAGCACAGTCTCCGGACATGCAGGATGCGCAGGCTCAGCAGCCATGGTTCACGGGCCCAGCCGCTCCACGGCATGTAGGATCCTCCCAGACCCGGGCACGAACTCGTGTCCCCTGCATTGGCAGGCAGACCCTCAACCACTGCGCCACCAGGGAAGCCCCTTCTAGGTCCTTTTAAAATGTTTCTTGCATTTTCTCTATTCTATTTCCAAGATTTTGGATCATCTTTGCTATCATTATTCTGAATTCTTTTTCAGGTAGACTGCCTATTTCCTCTTCATTTGTTAGGTCTGGTGGGTTTTCATCTAGCTCCTTCATCTGCTGTGTGTTTTTCTGTCTTCTCATTTTGCTTATCTTACTGTGTTTGGGGTCTCCTTTTTGCAGGCTGCAGGTTCGTAGTTCCCGTTGTTTTTGGTGTCTGCCCTAGTGGCTAAAGTTGGTTCAGTGGGTTGTGTAGGCTTCCTGGTGGAGGGGACTAATGCCTGTGTTCTGGTGGATTAGGCTGGATCTTGTCTTTCTGGTGGGCAGGTCCACATCTGGTGGTGTGTTTTGGGGTGTCTGTGGCCTTATTATGATTTTAGGTAGCCTCTCTGCTAATCGGTGGGGTTGTGTTCCTGTCTTTCTAGTTGTTTGGCATAGGGTGTCCAGCACTGTAGCTTGCTGGTCGTTGAGTGAAGCTGGGTGTTGGTGTTGAGATGGAGATCTCTGGGAGATTTTTGCTGTTTGATATCATGTGGTACTGGGAGGTCTCTTGTGGACCAGTGTCCTGAAGTTGGCTCTCCCACCTCAGCGTCACAGCACTGACTCCTGGCTGGAGCACCAAGAGCCTTTCATCCACACGGCTCAGAATAAAAGGGAGAAAAAGTAGAAAGAAAGAAAGAGAGAAAGAAAGAGGATAAAAGAAAATAAAATAAAGTAAGGTAAAATAAAATAAAGTTATTAAAATAAAAAAATATTTTTTAAGAAAAAAAATTTTTTTAAGTAAAAAAAAAAAAAACGACGGATAGAACCCTAGGACAAATGGTGAAAGCAAAGCTATACAGACAAAATCTCACACAGAAGCATACACATACACACTCACAAAAAGAGGAAAAGGGTAAAAATCATAAATCTTGCTCTCAAAGCCCAGCTCCTCTATTTGGGATGATTCATTGTCTATTCAGGTATTCCACAGATACAGGTACATCAAGTTCATTGTGGAGCTTTAATCCGCTGCTCCTGAGGCTGCTGGGAGAGATTTGCCTTTCTCTTCTTTGTTCACACAGCTCCCGGGGCTCAGCTTTGGATTTGGCCCCGCCTCTGCATGTAGGTCGCCAGAGGACATCTGTTCTTCGCTCAGACAGGATGGGGTTAAAGGAGCAGCTGATTCGGGGTCTCTGGCTCACTGAGGCCGGGGGGAGGGGGGGCACGGAGTGCGCGGAGATCCTGTGGCGGCAGAGGCCGGCGTGACGTTGCACCAGCCAGAGGCGCGCCGTGCGTTCTCCCGGGGAAGTTGTCCCTGCATCACGGGACCCTCGCCGTGGCGGGCTGCACAGGCTCCCGGGAAGGGAGGTGTGGATAGTGACCTGTGTTTGCACACAGGCTTCTTGGTGCCAGCAGCAGTGGGGTATATTCTTTTGATAAATATTGCTAAAACTTTCCCCAAAAGTTGTAGCAGTTTGCACTCTAACCAGCCATATGTGAGAATATCCATTTCCCTGTACCCTGGGCAGCACTGGATGTTACCAATTTTGGAATGTTTGCCTATGTGTTAGGAAGAAACGTCACATCAAGCTGTTGCTCTGATTTGCCTTTCTCTTACTACTAGTGAGATTAAGTATCTTTGCATGTCTCTCGATGGTTTATATTTCCTTTTCTGTGTGTGTTACCTATTTATAGCTTTTGCCCGTTTTTTCCACTAGGTTGTCTTTTTCCGCATAGTACATAAAACTTCTTTGTAATATTAGAGCTGTCTTAGAGCTATCATTCTCTATTTGTCATAACTTTAACAAATATTTCCCTGCCAATTATTTGTCTTTTGACATGGTTTATAGTGCACTTGTTTTTTTTTTTTTCTCTTGCAAACCAACATTATTTTATTTTTTTATTATGGTAAAATATACATATCATAAAACTTACTGTTTTAACCACTTTTAAATATACATTTCAGTGGCATTAAGTGGATTCACATTGGTATAGAACCATCAGTTCAACCATCTTCAGAACTTTTGTCATCTTCCCAACATTATTTTATTTTTATGTAGCTAAACTTACCTATCTTTTTTTTTTTTCTTCTGGAACTCTTGTGTTGTTTTTAGGATGCTTTCTTCCCAAGCTATGGTCCTACAAAGTTCTCCTAAATTTTTTCTACTATTTATATTATTTTATATTAAAACGTTTAATATATTTATGTTAAATGTTTATAAATGTTTTAATATATGTAAAATTTATTCCTGTATATAGGGTGATGAGATATGGTTCTAATTTTCCTGATGAGTAGCCAGTTTTCCCAGAATCATCATTATTATTATTATTATTTTTTGCGGTACGCGGGCCTCTCACCGTTGTGGCCTCTCCCGCTGCGGAGCAGAGGCTCTGGACGCGCAGGCTCAGCGGCCATGGCGGCTCACGGGCCCAGCCGCTCCGCGGCATGTGGGATCCTCCCGGACCGGGGTACGAACCCGTGTCCCCTGCATCGGCAGGCGGACTGTCAACCACTACACCACCAGGGAAGCCCCCAGAATCATTATTAAATAGAACACATTTTTCAACTATATTGAAGTACTACCTGTGTCATATGTTAATTTCCCTTACGTATCTGGATCTAATTCTAGACTCGGTACTGCTTCTGTTTGTTCATTTCTGTGTCTGTAGTCTTCTGGGCTGTTGATGATGATGATGATGATGATGATGACAATTACAGGTGCTTTATTGAAAATTTAACCATTTGGTAAAGCAAGTTGACCCAATTTTCTCCTTGATGATTTTACAACAGTTATAGTTCTATATGAACATAAAAGCCATTTTATCTAGTTAAAAAGATCCTTTTTGTATTCGGATTGGAATTGCATTACATCCACATATTTTTCAGAAGAACTGACATTTTTATGATATGAATTCTTCGCTGGTATCATTTTATCAGGACCATACTTGTACTTCCAAAGTCCTAAGTCCTTAAATGAGGTAAGGGTAAAATTGAGAGCTTTCTTTCTGAATCAAAACTGGAATTGGGTGCTGCTGCTATTAACTCTTACACTGAGTTGCATGATTTAGTTGAGAGCATTCATCCGGGTGAGAAGGAAGAACAAGAGGAAATATGAAGAACCTTGATTCTTTCTTAGTTTAGACAAGCTCTAAACCTGGCTGGGTCTCAGTTTCTTGAGAGTGTTATAATATGCTGATCTGGGAATCCTTGGGCAGTACCCAGGATTAATTATTATAAAGGAGGGGGACATCACTTTTCTCCATTCTGGATGAGTGTTAACTGATAAAAGGTTCTTGCAAAGGGATCTTTGACCAAGAGTTGAGTTCAAAAATTGTAAAGGCTTGTGAAAAACATTTTACCAAGACAGCTCTCAACTTTCTAAACTTTAATCCCTGTTCTTTTTTTATTTACCACAAATTTGTGGGAAAAGAAGAATGTTTTTGAAAGGAAAACAAGATATGATCCTTGAGAAAATGGTCTGTTTTCCTCTAAAGCACAGTTCAGGATAAATATCCCCCCATGCTCTGCACAAAGAACAGAGACCAGAGAATCCTTAGCACTTGAGGGATAGGGGAGACCACAGACGTAATGGTCTGTACACTGGTCAATCCAGTAACGTGTGAACGCTGAGGCGTCCCTAGGGTAGAGGCCCCAAACCCAGTACCTACAGGGGCCAGGCAGGTGTGGGAGAAATGATTCACTCTCACAAACAAATATATTTTTTCTTATTTGTCTTAAAATATGCAGTTATTTCTATTGCTTGTATATTTTCCCACTTTTGATAGAGATATGGGCACATTAAATATGTCACTTTTAACTTTAAGAAAATTAATACCGGAAGAGTGATGATAAAGGGCAACTTTCACTTAGCCTTAGTGTCAGGGAGTGGTAGGGCGTGTTGGGTACTGTGATGCACTCACGTACCCAGCCTTATCCACCGTGGACAGCTGCTTCTCAGTCCCAACCCGCTGACGCCACAGACTGCAGGCCCAGGATTGCTAGATTGCCAGCGTTTTCAAGAGGATCTTGGTAACCAGGGTTTTAAAGTAACATTTCCCGATCTGAAGTGTTGGCAGCTGGGTCAAAAATCCTTCAAAATGCTAAGGCCAAACGTTTGACCTTAGAGGATGTAGAAGCCTGAGCTTATCACAACGGATAGGTGGGCAGTGAGGACAAAGGGCCGGTGACAGGGTGGAGGCGCTGCCCAAGAAGCATGTGTAGCCCTCTCAGCTCTGCGGCGGAAACCACGCAGGGCTCAGGTTAAATTCGGTGGGTGAAAATAGCATTCTTTTTTTAATGTCAGAGAAAGTGCTTCGCTTCGCAGTGTAATAGGAAACATCCATATTCAAAAAGCAGAGAAAATAAAAAGGAGACCAAAATAAAATAGGAGCAGCAAAGGCAGAAACTTTATATAAGAGACACTAAATCTGAGTCTGAGGCGGCCCAGGCTTCTAGATATAGAATAACTGGAGGATGGTGAGTGGCCTGGGACGAGGCACTGACATCCTCCAGATTGAGCCAGCACAACTCAGAGTGCTGAGGAATAGGACCAGGCCTGAGGCTTTGGTTTCACATACTCATAAACAGGAAGGAATTAGAATTGAAAGAGCCCTGAACTCCATCTTTGTAGTACATATGGTAGTTTAGTCTGTTCTAGTAAGACTCCTATGTATAATAAGCATGTTGAGTAAGCCTGTGGACAGTCCGTCCATCATGTTGCTTAGTTCTTCTCATCTAATTCCTCCCAATGCCCCTAAAGGAACCCATTCAAGGTTGAAGAAGAAGCATCCAAACCTTCGTCAATGCAAACATTCACAATATCGGAGCCTTGATCAAGACCTCCAGGCTACCAATTGCAGACTGGATCTCTGCCCCTGAGGTCAGGGGAGTCAACAGAGAAGAGTACGGTTTGGGGATGCTAAATCTGCCACATCTGGCTCCTGGTCTCACCACTGCACTGACGCTGCTTCTGGTGAGGTCACACGAACCCCTTTAGGACGCCCCCCGGGTGCCTCTCAGGCTTCTTCCCACTTGACTCTTCAGCAGCAGCATCACCGTGGACCACTTCCTCCTTCCACGATATCTCTGTAGTGTCATGTTCTGCTGTCTTCTCTCTTATCTTGGGGGACCTTCTTCCCTTTCCCCTCCTCTGCTTCCTCCTCATCTACCACATACCTGGGTGCTGGGGTTCCTTGGCCTCTTCCTTCTCACTCTTCTGGGCAATCACTTCTAGCCATGGCTTTGCTTACACTCATGCTGACTCCCCGGCTTTTACCTTCAACTCAAACCCCAGCTGACCTGATGACTGTATTGGTACCTCGGAGTCCCTGTCAACCCAACGTGCCAGAACAGTAGTTCCTTCCCCCCAAAACCTGCTCCTCCTCTCAGTCATGGCACCACCATCCACCCCCATTATACAAACCTTTGGTCATTCTTGATACCCTCTCCTGCATCCCTCACCTCCAGGCCATCACCACATCCGGACTATTCTAATCATAAAATCTATCTCCAAACAGTGCCTTTCTTGCCATCTCCCCTGCCTCAGCGCTGGCCCAAGCTCTCAGCTATCAACAGGTTCTTCACTGGTCCCCTCTCACCATATTGCCTTCTCTGAGCCGTTCTGTATCCTGCCACCATAGTGAGCTTTTAAAAACCCAAATGGTAAATTACCACATCTTGATAAAATTCCTTCCGGTAGCTTCCCATTGCACTTAGGATGAAACGTAAATTTCTTAGTATGTCCTGCAAGGCCCCACAGGACCTGCCTTCTGCCTGTCTCACTGGCATCAGTTCCATGTGCTTGACACTCAAACCACACCATCCTGCAGTTCCTTAAGTGGCGTAAGTTCCCTCCTGGGTCAGAGCCAGTCCTCTGCCTGGAAAGCCACCATCTCTCTACCACCACCCCTTCCCTTGGTCTGGTCAGACCTTTCTCACCCTCCAGGACTCAGTTCAAAGTCACTTCCTAAGGACAGTTTCTCTAAGGCAGCCTAGTCTTTTATATATGGAAGGCTCTTCATGGCATTTCTTTGCTTAATGTCCGAGTCCTCCGTCCCATTCACCAGTGTGTCCCTAGTGCCTTGAATAGTGCCAGAGGCTGAGCAGACACTCTCAGATCTTTGTTATAATATAACAAAGAACACGGCCAAGACAGGGACTGGCTCCCAGATATCTGCTGCTCTGGAATGTTTTCAGGTCACCCAGAAGCCTGGCTACCTACAGAGAGTTAATAATTTATTTTAAAATATTTATAATTTAACGTTTGTAAGTCCTAATTAGAATTTAGTCTTAGCAATTGATTTTTCTAAATGAAGAATTTTCTGGAAATCAGTTGAGAAATAAGTTATTGGCTATTTGCAGCTACGTAAAGGTTGTCTCATGGCAGGGGATAGGAGAGACAAGTGGTTTAAGTGTCACGTGACATCTTCCTATGTTGCCAGAGGCATTGGAAGCCCTCGCATTTGACGATAAACGTCACAAGCCTTCAATGTCTATATGCGCCTCAGTGGTATGGTGAAAAGTACTCTCACACTCCTGGCAGAGGTGTAAGTATGTTTGATCCTTTTGGAAAGCAGTTCGGCCATATCTGTTTAGAGCTTTATGTTGTACTCCTGGGACTCTAAATGGTGCCCAACTAACTTCTTAAATGGCCACCTTCCCCAAGGAGATCTTCCCTGGGCCACTCACTACCCTCGAGCCAGGTACCCTTTCCTGGGGGCTTTTTGTAACACTCATCACGTCTGTAATTACTTGTTCCACATCTGTCTCCTCTCCTAGGTTCTAAGCTCCTTGAGAGTATGGTCAAGTACTTGCTATGTCTCTATATCCTTAGGACTAGCAGAGTGCCTTAAGCACATTAAGATAGATAAATACTTGTTGAATAAAATGAATTGAGAAAGTCAGCCTAAATAGAAATAGATTGAACCCCCAATAACAATATTAACAGTTAAGCTTCCTGGAGAGAACAATGTGGCCTGACACTGTTTTGTGTGCTTTGTGTTATGAAGCTGTCACAGCAGCCCTTGAGCTTCCTGCTTTCACAGATGGAAAACTGAGGCCGCCTAGAGACATTAAATTAAATTATTCAAAGTTAAGGTCAGCTGGTTAGTAGCTTGTTCATCGAAACCTTATTTACAATACACAAAAATTGGAGAGACTCTCTCTGTTATTTGAATAGAATATGCAGCAATTGTTAGAATCTAGGTTTTCAAAAGGTGTGCAGTAACAGGAAGATGGGTGTAATATAATATTTACAGTCCCGCCCGGTTCAATGGATCCTGCTGTGACAATGCTCATTACCTGCTACATGGTCCCCATGCTTGGGTTGCAGAGTTATAGCTCTTTTAGTTCATACCAGGGTGTCGGGTGGGGCAGAGGCGGGCCAGACGTAGAAAGTGACATCTGGAGGATGAGAGTGTTTCAGAGAGAGAACTGGGTGAACAGGTCCTGAAGCGAGAGGGAGTGTGAGCCTTTGAAGAAGTGAGAGAAATTCAGTGTGTCTAGGGTTTAAGAGATGGGCCTGCAGAAGTAAGCAGAGATCAAATTGAGAGGATATTTGGGTTTTATCCTGAGGCAGCAGTGCCCCTGGTGATCACTGCAGGTATGGATGGGACAAGTTGGAGGTGCCAGTCTTGGCATCTGAGAAGGTCCAGGTATTTGTTTTGGTAGAATTGATACATCTGTACTTTTGCTAAAAAAGTTGGCTGAAGATGTGAGGACTACATATGGAACATGGAAAATGAAAAGAATCTAAGATTTGAGGTCTGGGCCTTCGGACAGTTATTTTTCAGAGGCTGTAAGAAAATCTCTGCTTTCCGCTAATTGTCATAAAGCTGCTATTTACCCCCTTTAAACTTGGTCGTTTGCTTTCTGTTTGAGACATCTGAGCCAACGCAATTCTTTGGTTTAAAACAGCAGGCAGTTCTGTCCTCCTATAACTGGAAAGTGTTAGTTCAGGCTAAAAGTTTCCAGCTATGGGAACGTAAATCTGGGGCTTTAGAGCTTGGAGTGCCTTCTGTTCTAAGGCCCAAATGTGGCTAATGGGCTTTAGAGTGTCTTGGCTGTTTTATATTTGTTTCATCAAGTGTAATCGCTGGAGCAGGAATTTCACATCTTGAAGATAGAGGGGTTTTACAAAGAAAATGAGAAAATAATTGTCTTTCTTAGTATTTCTCTTGCTGACTGTTTCTCTTCTCACTATCTATACAAATGTGCTGGAGTGTGCAGTTCAAGAACTTCAGTTTTTCTCCTTCTGTCTTTTATCATTTATGAAATATCTGTCTACCTATGATTAATACCTCTGTCTACATATCAAATCACCTGGAGAATTTGGGGGAAAAAACCAGATGGCTGGGCCCCTGTCCAAGACCAATCCAGGATCTCTGGGGGTGGTGCCGGGGCATCTGCAGTTTTCAAAAGTTCCCCTGATGATTCTACTACAGGGTTATTATCTAGTGCTGCATGAACAAACCTCCTCAAAACTTAGTAGCTTAGGGCTTCCCTGGTGGCGCAGTACTTGAGAGTCCGCCTGCCGATGCAGGGGACGCGGGTTCGTGCCCCGGTCCAGGAGGATCCCACATGCCGCGGAGCGGCTGGGCCCGTGAGCCATGGCCGCTGAGCCTGCGCGTCCAGAGCCTGTGCTCCGCAACGGGAGAGGCCACAACAGTAAGAGGCCCGCGTACCGAAAAAAAAAAACAACTTAGTAGCTTAAAAAAGAATGATTTCTTACTTCTCACAGTTGTGCTTTGGCTGATTGCTCCTTCAGGGGTCTTGCGTGGCTTCGCCCACGTAGCCGAATTAGATGAGGGCTGGCAGGGAATGAGCGCAGCTGGAACACCTGCGCCCTGCTCGCCTCGTGGTATTTCATCCTGGGCTGGATCTGGAGGGTGGATCTCATGATTGCTTTGACCACTAGAATGAGGCAGAAGTTATATCACCTGATTCCTGAGACTAGGCCTTAAGAAGCCTTTCGGCTTCCTCTCTTGCTCTCTTAGGTCACTGCCCGGAGGCCTTCAAGCCCTAAAGAAAGTTAACCGTTTTTGCTCTCTTCACAGTGGTTTGCGTAGTTGTAGTGTTTCCAGTAGGATCACGGACAGGAGGGGCCAGAAAGCTAAGTACAAGATTTATCTCTGTCAACACCGACGTTCATTCCTGCCTGTGTTTTCTAGATACACTCCTTCAGGCATATCAGATTGGAGAGTCTTCCTCATTTTTCTCTTTTAAAAGGTTTCATCAGCCTAGGAAACCTGATTTACTCATTCATTCACAAATAATGATCGAACGCCTATTATGTGCAAGGCCCCATTCTGGGAATACAACATCATTCTGCGTAAACAAGAGAACACAGACCCTGATGTTTGTCATGGTTCTTATATTCTATAGAATGTATCCATTATATCTGTTGGCAGCAGAGGACATTAAACAATCAATTGAACAATTAGTAGGTTTGAAGGATTCCAAAGGATTCATACTTCAGGGGGGCCACGAGGGACACTGAACCAGTCTGGGGAGATCAGGGAGATCTCTGTAGGAGGGGACATTTTCATTCTTTTTTCCCAGCCTTCTCATATCTCTCCTTACCTTCACTAACCACCAGGATCATGATCATTTTTCACTTACAGGCTGCTAACGAACAGCTCATCAAGTGAAGAAAGATAGTGCTATCGACAGCCTCCGTCAATCCAAGACAAGAATTTTTCTAAAGGACAAATACCTTTCTTCTGTTGGGCCAAAATTAGAGAAAACTGTCTTTCACACTTCCACTTTAGCACCTTGCTTTTTGTGTTTTCAGCAACTCAAGCATCCCAACCTCGTCAACCTTATCGAAGTCTTCAGGAGGAAGCGGAAGCTTCACCTGGTGTTTGAATACTGTGACCACACGGTGCTCCACGAGCTGGACAAACACCAAAGAGGGTGAGTGACCTGTCGTTTACAAACAAAACACAGCAAAACACACTAGGGTTTGCGAGGGAAAATGAGTTATGACCCTTTTTCACGGTAGGCAAAGGCAGCCAGTGTTTGGTCAGCATACTCTGCTGCTGAGGGGTTACCAGAAATGTTGAGAAAGAAATCATAACTCATCATTTTCATGAAGAAAGCAGCAACTACATTATTCGGTTGAACTTGATTTCTTGGTATATTATCTCTGCATAAATGCTATGTCAGTCTCTAGGAAAGAAAAGGAGGGATATTAGTTATTCTGTGCCTGCCTAGGGAAGCATAAGGACTTGGAGGTTGAAAGGTAGAGTTCAAAAACAATGGCTAATAGGAAGTTTAAGGCTAAAACAAACGTGGTGTTTTATCTGAAGCAACCCAGGTATCTGGTCTGCTCTATTGGTCAGAACTTTTTGGTTACAAATGACAAAAAACCCAACTGAAGCCGGGTGTAGGTGAAAAAGGAAGTGGTGGTGGCTGTGATTGGAGAGGTGACTCTGGAGGTCCCGCTGATCTTATAACACATTTCTAGCACAGGCAACACCTTTGTGTGCAGCAGCAGAAGGCTCGGTGAGCAGACAGAGCCTTTGTTTGAAAAAAAAAAAGGCAGGGGGTGGGGGTGAGATCCCTTCCTCCGAAGGTCGCTCCTTGCCAGGGTGAGCAGAATGCAGGCTGGATTTTGGCTCCCACCCACTCCTCAGCTGGGTGTCTTTAAGGCAGAGCGCCTTAGGTGGGGCCATTCTCTCTCTCTGTCTCTCTCTCCCCCGCACCAACGACTCCCAACTCTTCCTCTCTGTGTTGGCTTCATTCTGCCTTGGAGTTGAGTCTCCTTTACAGGGTTGATTTTGGAGGGTATGTGTGTGTGCTGTGAGATGGAAGCAGTTAGGAAGGGAAAAGTGTGAACTAGAAAGCATTGCCACAGGCTTTTATCAACCTGTGTAGCCATTCTAGAAGAAAGGAAGTTCTAGAAGAAGGTAGCGTCTGCATACAAAGTCCAGTAGAAGACTGATTGGCTCAGCTCAGGTGATGCAACTATCCCTGGAACCAGTCACTGTGCCAGAGGGAGAGGGTAGAATGATTACAAGGTCCTAGAAGATATGATTCCAAGTGGGTCAATCAAAGAAGACTTCATGGAGGAGGCGACCTTTGACTTGCAAGGTGAGGAGACTCCAGAGAAGTCGAACAGGGAAGGATATCTCCTCTTCTCTGTCTTTTGCTGTGTTCCTGGGAGCCCAACTTTGGCTGAAGACGCTATGTAGAGTGCACTGGAGATCAGAATGATGGAACGGCACCCCAACCTGGCTCACATTCGCACTCCAGTGGCTGGAGGCTGAGGCTCTTTCAACAAGGCTTTCAAGCCTTGGCCAAGCGCTTGCTCTGCCATGTGGTGGTGGTTATGTATGATCTGCCATGACCTCCGGGCAGATAGGATGAAAGTGGTTCACGGTTCATTAGTGACCATGGCACAGGCTTTTCTTGTTAATTTACACAGCCAGAGAAAGCCAAGAGAACAGACACCTCCCTCCTTTCAGCAAGTCATTGATACAGAGAAATTACGTGTTCAAGGGAGAAAACATTGACTATGTTGATATTTGCTCTTTTGACAGCTTGCTAGTGACACTTCAATTAAACCTACTAGTATAAGTTACTCGTGCTACGTGGAACTAGGGGGTTGTTGCAGGGAGTTTGATTAATCATGTTAGATTGAGTCACTTAGAAACACTGATTAGTGGGGGGTTGCAAGCAATTGGGAGTCAGTTCTTTTTTAGCATATAGTTTAAGCAGAAGAATAAAAAGACAAGATGAGGAGTGATTAGAGGCTTGGAAGCAGATTTTTTTAACTCCACTGGCTAAAATCTGTTATATATGTTCCAGAAAATGCTTTAATATAGAGGTGGGTTAGAGAAGGGAAAGACTGGTAGACACGTGTGTGGTTAAGTACAAGCAGCTTCATTTCCAAATGACACTGTGCCGTGGTTTGTCAAATATAAGATTGATTTAAGGAACACTAATAACTGAGCAAGTTTGAAAAGTCAGATTTATTCTAAGTCAGATCATATGCATTTACTTTGAAGTTTAAGGATGTGTGTGTGTGTGTGTGTGTATGTATTTTAAAAATAAAAGTTACTTTCCATTATCCTATTTGGATTCTCCGATCCTTTAAATGCTATTTCAGAATTTTGCTTGTCATCATTAAGGAGTAAATGTCATTAACTCTGTCAACCAACGATTTTGAAATTCATAGGAAAACTTTATGTTTCAATGTAGAGATCTACAAAATAAAGCTGTACTATAAAATAAAACTTTGTGAGTGTATTCCCAGTAAAAGTGGGTCAGCATCACCTGTGTGACCTTTAGCAAGTTGCTTACAGGTGTCCTGACCTCTAAAAATGAGAGTTTAGTACCAGGTAAAATTTAAGAGAACTTCCAGCTCTACAGTGTTATGAGTTGATGATCATAATACCTAGAGCTCAGAAGACTGCAGTTCCCTTTTAGTTTCATATGTGATCTGTTAGACAATATCAACAGAAGATAATGTGCTAATGCTGACGTTTTTCCTGCCTGATGGCAGGTTGGTCCTCCTTAGGTTTGTACATTTACCCCAAGAATGTCCTGTGATCACTATATTTCCAGGTACAAATTTCTAAAATATAAAGTGGATCATGTCACTCCCCTACATAAGTCATTTAATAGCTCCTCAAAGCTTACTGGTGTGGTAAAAACCCCTAGCATGGGATACAAGATCTCACTCACTCTGCAAGAAACACCCCATTTCCCACCAGTTTTCAATCCCATGGAATCATTTGCATCCTAGGCTTTAGAACACCTGGGTTGCCCCACCTTCCATTCTCTGCCTGGCAAACTCCTGCTTGCCCTTGGATACAGCTCAAAGATGACCTCCTTATGATATCTACCTTAGGAGACTCGGGAGTTCCTTCCTGTGGTATCCATTACATCTTCTGGAATTATTTATGTTTGCCCAGTAAACTATAAAATCTTCAAGGGCAAGAGCTGTGCCTTCCTCATCTGTGTATCCCCAGTAATTTTTAGCTTAATTCTTGGCACTTGGTATATTCTCAATACTTGCTGTGGAGTGACTGAGTCCTCAAACTGATAAATTGATCCTTAAAGGTGATTTTAAAGAAGAGTAATCATAACAATGTTTTATTTTTCATTTAAAAAGAGTTACTTTGATTAAAAATTTCTAAAACCTAATATTGTCCAAGGAAATTATTAGTACACTGCTAGAGCAACCTGTCCAGAGGGCAATTTGGCAGTGGGTCTACTTCTGTTAATTTACCACAAGAAAATAATTGAGTATGTGTGTAAATATTTAGTTTAAAAAGTGTCTATTGTTAAAGTATTGTTTATAATAAAAAAATTGGAAACAACTGAAATGTCCCATGATAGAGGATTCGTTAAGTAAATTATAGTATGTCTTTACAATGGAATACAGTGGAGCTGCTAAGAATCATGCTTATAAGATAAAACAAACATTGACATAGAGAAATGTTCATGAGTGGTTGCAAAATGAAGAAAAAATGCTATAATAAAAAAACATATTTCACTTTCATAGAATTTATATATAGGTAGAAAATAAGAAAAGTAATTAATATACATGTTTTAATAGAGATTATCTCTGAATGATGATTGTATAGATATTTTCCACTTTGTTTTTTTTATATTTTCTCCATGTTCCATTTATTACTTTGGCAATGTTTTAATTATTAAAAATAATTCCTGCTAAATCAGACTCAAAGACTTATCTCTACTTTGAATCTGAAATGGATACTAATTTATCTCCTTGTAAGATGTTGATAACTTCTTGAACTCCTTTGGGAGGCTTTTGGAGAAGATTCACATTCATGCTGCTACTAACAAGCAAGTTTATGCCAGAATATGTCCTGTTATAGTGGCATAAATATGTGTCCATTATAATTCCCAGTGCTGTGTTCGTGTTGCTTATGTTTGCTCTCAAACAAGCGTATTCCTTATCTTCTGTAGGACTGAATAGGCCTTGTACTTATTATTCTATTAACTATTGGTCTCTCCTCTGTCAAAGTTTCATAAACAACTGGTTTAGGTGTTCTCTCCTCATTTTTCTGTCCCTGTGTAAGTGCAGCCAGACACTTCACCCATTTTTTTCCTGTGCGTATTCCATTACCACCAGATCCTCCTCTGACTCTCATATAGTTTGTTCAAAGAACATCTGGTGGGTAAAGGGCATTACTACAAGTTTTCAGTTTCTGACAATGGAATTCCAGAACTTTTCTAAAACTCTCTTTTTTAAAGTGATGCATTGTTTGTTGTAAAAATGTCAAGCAACACAGAAACATATAGAAATAAAGTTTGAGAAATGGTTTCCTAATTATTTTTCTATGCATATATGTATTTAAAGAGATTGAACTCTACATACTGTTCATTTTGTAAGTGTGTTTGGGAGCTGTCTCCCTATTCATACCTACATCTCTACTTTTATATTTTTTAATTGGTATCGAATTCCATGGTGCAAATATACCATGGTTTCTTTATTCAACCCCCCCTTGATAAATATTTAGATTGTTTCTAGTTTTTCTCTAATAATAAGGCTACAGTAAACATAAATATTTCTATAAGATAAATTTCAAAGAACATATTATTTCTATAGGAGCTTGGCCAGCCCTTTCGTCCCCATCTTTGTTGTAACCTTGTGTAGAAATGAAGCTTGAATGGATGTTGATTGCTTGACTTCTTGTAATGTGACAAACATTAGAGGAGCAGTGGTGGAAAGGACCGTTACTGTATGGAGAACCTGGGAAGAGATCCATGGTCTTTCTTTGTCATCTCTCTCTCGTCTCTCTTATTTCTGAAGAAGTGTTTAAAATGCAGTTTAATCTGTTCACTTTCACACAGCAGTTGTTTAGGTTTCTCTCTGTTCATTTCAATTTTGTTATCAGGACATTAGGGTCATAGTCCATCCGTTCCAAAACTTGGAAGGAGAGACAGAAGTTTGCTTTTTGGGAGTTATTTTGTGAAACCAACACATTATGCATCAGGGCAGAGATATGCAAAGCATCCTTAAAGGGATAGGAGGCTGCCAGGCTGGTTAGATGTGACTGATTACACATATTTTATCTAAGGATGACAGCTTCCTAATTTGGAGATGGGTGCAACTAAACTGTCTCAGCATAAAGGCAATAACCAGTCAAACTGTGTACTTTCTCTCATTCCAACTCTTTGCTCACCAAACACCATTCTCATTAGAACTTGAGTTTCTCTATGGAATTGCCTACAACGAGAACATAAGCTGGCACTCAGAATTTAAAGATGGATGAATAAATTAGCATTCTAGCTTTATATATCAGGCTAGTAAATTTGTGTAATGTTCGCCTGCCCCTTTGAAATGGATACTGTCTTGGTGTGCTGACAAAACTAAGTGTCTGTATATGAAAACCTGAAGACCATTGTAAAAGGAGCCAGGCTGCTGGCCGCCCTACCAGACGAAGCAGCACATTCTCTGTGTTGCTGTGATGAAATGACTTTTCCCCCCAATTCTGTTCTTCACTTAATATTTTCTCATATGCATTTCTCTCCGCCACGCCCCACCCTCCTGCCCGCCTCTCCTCTCGGCAGGCATGTGGGATCTTAGTTCCCAAACCCAGGATCTAGCCTGCGCCCCCTGCAGTGGAAGCACGGAGTCTTAACCACTGGACCGCCAGGGAAACCCCTCATGTGCGTTTCTAAATATGTTGCAGTATAATTTTTAGATCTATTATTAACTATAAGATATTACATCTAGTTACATTACCATCTAACTGTTCCTCCATTGTTGAATATTGAGGCCATTTTCAGTGTCTTGTCTGATAAATGATTCTACTCTCAAAATCTTCCTACAAAAAGAAGATTTTTCTTCTTTTGCACTTTTTCTTTAGAAGTTCTCAAAATGGGATTATCGGCTCATAGGGTTTGTCAAACTGAACCAATTCACCTTATCACCAATGATGTGGATTTATATATATTTTTTCCTTATAGTCATGCTACTTTGGTTTCTATTATTAAAATATTTGATGAATGAATTCCTTCAAACATACAAGGTAGAAATAATAGCAATCCTACACAAACTCTTTCAGAAAATATAGCAGGAAGAAGTACTTTCCAAATCATATTGTGAGACCACTATAACCTGATACCAAAACTAGATGAGGACTTTTCAAGGAAAGAAAATGACAGGTGAATATCCCTTGTGAACTTAGGTGTAAAAAACCTTAGCAAATTAAATCTAGCAATGTAATGTAATAAAAATAGTGATGTACTGCTATTTCTTGATGTATTAATTTTTAGACATTTTTAGACATTATCTACAGACTATTCTGATAGATGAGGATTTAGCTCTCTTACACCATTATTTCCTCTGCTTCCCCTTCTCCCCCCAAGTAGTTACATTAAAATTTTATTAATTCAGCGTTCACTGTTCCCATTATTATGCCTGTAAATATTACTTATAGCTGAGCATTTTACCATACTAGGGTTTCTTTTTGTATTTTTTCTGCAAATTATATTTGCCTTGCTTTTTAAATTTGCTTAGTATTCTATTGCTAACTTTTTCCACTCTTTTTAATAGTCTCTCAGCATACTTTTCCACAGGATAATCAAATCAGGTAATCCATTAGTTCACTTTTTTGCCCCCTTGGTGATATCCTGCCTTTAGACCCCCATTCTCCATCTGTTTGGCTTGCTGTTCTCCAAGCCCGCTGACCAGCTGTCCTCCTGGGACTTCCCTTTGCTGTCATCCTTTGAATCCCCTCTTGGAATTTCTCTGTAGTTTGATTCACCACTTCCTGGATCTCCGGTCTTCCTCTTTCTGGGTTTGCTTACTTAGTGTGGCCAAGGATCTCTGTCTCCAATTGGCTAAAATGATGGTACAGTCACACAGAAATCTAGACCACAGATATTTCTAATGATACCCCCTTACTCCTTGGAGGAGTAACATAAAAGGAAGCTTTTATGTTCCTGGGGGTGAAACAAAGTCCCCAAAGCAGGCAGGAGGAGTGCCGTGAGGTCACACTGGTGGAGGACCCAGGAGTGCACTTCTCCTGCACCTCTTCCCACGAGTGGAAGATGGATTCCATTCCACCCTCCCTGGAGGGAGTACCTCTGTCAAGTTGGACCACAGCTCAGTGGGCTCCAGAGGGACAGCTGTAGCTCTCACCTGCTGTCACCATGTCTTGTCTTGTACTTTTATTTTCCCAAAGATACTGTAAGCTGTCTGAGGGTGAGATGATGTCTTATTATATTTAGATTGAACTTCAGTGTCGTTCTAGTTAGGTTTTAGGAGAGAGTGAAATAGATGGGTGTGTTTAATCCACCATCTTAACCCAGAAGTCCTTTGAAGCACTTTTATCAGTTGGCTTCAGTGACACTGTGTTCTCTTGAGTGTCATCTTAGTTCACTTGGTGTTCAACCCCAGTCTCTTGCTGGGTCCCCCTCCTCTTTCTGATCTCTACATGTTGCAGGGCCTCAGGGCTTGACCTTCTCTTCTTTTTTCTGGATTCATTCCTTAGGTGACTTCATCCACTCCTAGGCCTGTAAATCCCATCATTATGCTTATGCTTCCCAAATTTATCCCTCTGGACCTTCCTTCTGAATTCAGAACTCCTTTCCCAGAGTCTTCCCTTGCATGGCTGAGAAGCATCTCACCCATCCACCCTCCCTTCCCCTCCCCGGATTCTCCCCAAGCATTCTCCACAGTAAAGGGCCCCACCATAAACCAGCAACTTAGGCTAATTACTTGGTGTCATTCCTTGATTTCTCTCTGAATCTCACATCCAATCTCTCAGAAAATCCTGAAGACTCTATTTTTAAAATATAGTCCAAATTGGGCCGCTTCTCATCACCTTAACCACTCCGTCAGATGTTGTCCTAAGCAGAAAAGCTTTCTGGAGCATGTGTATAAGATAGCACCCTTTTCAGCACAGCGCCCTCTGTACATATGTGAGTATCCAGTCCCAGTGAGGCGCCACAGAATAGATTCTATTTTTCTTCCTTTCCATATCTGTAACTCCCTCCACCAACAGTGAAAAACCTGGTTCCTATCATCCCTCAGCTAAAAGGGGTCTTAGAGATAGAATCTGAGGCCCTGGCATTCCAGAGCAGAAACAGAGTAATCAAGAAGTGAAGTGAGGGGCTTCCCTGGTGGTCCAGTGAGTGGGACTCCGTGCTCCCGATGCAGTAGGTCTGGGTTTGATCCCCAGTCGGGGAACTAGATCCCTCATGCATGTGCAACTAAGAGTCTGCATGCCGCAACTAAGAAGTCTGCATGCTGCAACTGAAAGATCACGCATGCCCAGCGAGGATCCTGCTTGCCGAAGCTGAGACCGGCTCAGCCTAAATAAATAAATAATAAAATATATATATTAAAAAAAAGTGGACTGAGTAGCTGACCGAAGACGACACTAGGTAGCTTGAACAGAATTTTTACGTTTGAAAACTGTGTAACAAGGTGCTTAGTGTTAGAGGAGCGCTAGTGATATGCTATTATAATTTACTTTTAAATGCTCTTTTTGCGTAATTTCTTTTTTTTTTTTTTTCCGCGGCACGCGGGCCTCTCACTGCTGTGGTCCCTCCCGCCGCGGAGCACAGGCTCCGGATGTGCAGGCTCAGCGGCCATGGCTCACGGGCCCAGCCGCTCCACGGCATGTGGGATCCTCCCGGACCGGGGCGTGAACCCGTCTCCCCCGCATCAGCAGGCGGACTCTCAACCACTGCGCCACCAGGGAAGCCCCGTAATTTCTTTTGGGAAATGTTCTTAGAGACTAAAATTGCCTGGTACTGAATAACCTTATATTAATACTTAATTCATTACATAATCAACATATATTCTATTTTTTTCTGGGTAAAAAATTGAGGCTGGGGGAAAGCATGTCCCCTGAAATGTCCTCTTCTTAGTTGTATCTTTCTAGGCCTTCTTTCTAGACAGGTGAGATTTTCTGGCATCTGTACCTTAATGTCGCTAGAATAAGGAAGGGAATTTGGAGAAAAGCTACTTCAGCCCAGGAATGTCCCAGCTCTTCTTCATGGAAGTGGCCTCTTCATTTCCTCCACATTGTCCCACTGTTCCAGCTTCCCCTTATCTGCTTGAAAGGATTTCCTGAACATCTGGCTTGTGACAACAGTGGCCTCATAGCCCCTCCCGGAGGCTGGAAGTGACTTTTTTGGGTCACCTTGACACAAGTACTCCAGAGCTTCCTCCCTGGTGTACATATTAGTTCTGGCTGAGGATCACAACATTGTTTAATGTTGGATTTGTAAAAACAGTTAAGTCTAACTGGTGGGCGGGGGTCTTTGAAAATAAATGTACTCTCTCTGTAGTTCGTTTTGCTCATTGCCTAATATATTTTTAAAAAAATGCTCTCAGAGCAGGTACCGTTTTCTGATTCACACAAAGGACCTACTGGGGCCACTGTTTGCCCTGGTTATGTAAGCTTAGAGTCAGGGAGCAAGTGCTGGGAGCAGTGGCATGAGGTTTAGATGCTGTAATAGAGGACAGGGCAGGGAGATGTGAACAGGATGCAGCCAGCTACCAGAGAGGAACGGTGTGAGGAAAGAACCAAGATGCCTATGTGGGCGTCTACTTATTATGACCTTCTGTTGCCTAGTGTGCAATGTAAACCTCTTCCTTACCATCAGTAAAATCTTCATTACCTTAAAAAAAAAGTGCTGGGGCTTCCCTGGTGGCACAGTGGTTGGGAGTCCGCCTGCCAATGCAGGGGTCACGGGTTCAATCCCTGGTCCGGGAAGATCCCACATGCCATGAAGCCTAGAGGGGAGCCCGTGTGCCCCAAAGAAGACCCAATGCAAGCATGAATAATAATAATAATAAAAAAAGTGCTGCCTAGGGAATCTGAAGAAACCATGTGCCCACCTGTGGAAGATGAGTTCTGCTTCAAGGCCATCAGTTGGGGCAACTTGAAAAAATAAACAGCATTTTTCATGCTTGATATTTACTAATAACTTGCCATCAACAAAAAGCTCCTTTTTTGTTACCTGCCTGGTAACTTGAGACGGAGCTCAAGTCACCAGGCAGGTTCCCAGTGGTGCCACAGATGTTCGAGGTAGGTGGTCTTAAGTACTCGTTGAAATCCCTGTGGGTCTTCCTGGTCCCTCCCTATAGACGTAGATGTTACATTGTTGTTACCTTGCTGTCCCTGGAATTCAGCAGTGTTCTGATCATGTGTTCTCTACGCTTTGGACCCCTGGAATGCCTGTCGCATGAGTTAGATGACTGTATGTGTGACCTAGGATTTTCCACTACTTAAGCCTGTCTTGGTTTGCTTTTTTCTTTTTTTGAGCTGAATTCCATGGCAACACTAAAGAATGTGTCTGTGTTGCTTTTTTTTTTTTAATAGGGTACCAGAACATCTTGTGAAGAGCATAACTTGGCAGACATTGCAAGCCGTAAATTTTTGCCATAAACACAATGTAAGTCTCATGATCTCCCTCTAAAAACCAGAAGGCTGCCCTTAAGCTGAGGTGGAGCCTTTGTACAAAGTTTATATCATACTTTTGTGGATAGAATTTTTTACCCAAATCTTCGTAAGCCTGGTTGGGGTAAGTAGACGCTAAAAATGCCAACCTAGCTAGTCCTTCTTGTTCAGGTTTTAAAGATGCATTTTTATGATTTTAAGAAAGTAGTTATTTTTACGTTGCTTAGGAACTGCTCAGATATAAGGTAGGATCCCATTCACTTGGAGTCCGTGTTGGTCTGGAACCCTCAAAATACTCTGAAATTGGGGAGGGGAACCCCAGGTGGCTCATGCTTGTTGAGGGCAGTACGTGGAGTCTCAGGTGCCATGCACACGTACTAGTGTCTGCGTTGGTGAGATAGAGGTGCCAAGTCTGCAACAAAGCAGCCAGTGGAAACCTCTAGCACTCCCAGCCACAGCGAGGCTGGCGGGAAGCACAGTGGACCGCTGCCCAGGTGGTGTGACTTCACAGATGCTGGGAACCCTGCTGTTCCTTCCAATACAACATGGCCCAGTCCCTGTGCACAGAAGCCAGACTCCAACATCAGAGCTTCATTTTGGCCACAAGGGCAATTTACCGCAATATGTCATCCTGACAACAGCCAGGGTCCAATTTCACTGGTGGGGCTGAATCCCCTTCCTCACGCTGTTCTAAATGTTTTTTTTTTTCCCCTGAAGCTGCCTTCCCAGAGAAGCAAATATGAGAGTAGGCGGCACTTCTCCCGGCTGTTCCTCCACCTAGCTCACGGCTACAGTCCTTGTCCAAATGCATGCATAGCAGGGAGCGTGGACACCTTATAGGTACTGTGAGTGAGGGCTAGCAGTTTCCTGAGAGCAGGTTTTAGGATGGGGGAGCAAGAGAGACTGCAGAAAGGCCCTGGTGGGGAAAAGCAGAGACACTAAGAACAAATATATCCGCATACCACAGTTCCCTGGAGAGCCCCTGAAGCTGTTTGGCCACATGTGCATGGGGGGGAGGGTTGTAGAAACTTGTAAAGAATTCCCAGAGCAGAATAGGAGCACATTCTTGCTTACGAGTACTTCTGACCATCTGTCATCATGATATTCAGGGGTGTACCCATTTATAGTAATATTTGAAGCCAGTGGTTAAAAAAAAAGTGGAGATCTCAGAGCCATTATTTGCTGAGAATCAGATAGATTGTAATAAAATAATTCAGTTATTTCCCCCCAGTTTTTCCAGAATAATAAATACCCATGGGGAAACACAGTGAGGTCTCACCCCGAAGATCCTTTGGAGTGAGAACTAGGCCAGGCCCAAGAGGAAACTCTGTCATCTCTCCAGATTCTAGAGAGTCAAGATCATCCCAGGGTATCAGCCACGAAGTCTCCAACATTCTCCTCCAGAGAGGAAAACACTTGGAAGAAGGGAAGGTTATTAGGAACCTGAACAGTACTATGACCCCCCGGTTGTTTTTATGTAATTTTAATTAGGTTGTTGATTTGTTCCTTGCCAAAAAATTGTTATTTAATAAGAAAATCATGTGAAGATTCTTAAACATTCTTCCAGCATCACCCTGTTAAGCAATGTCAGCTGTAGTCTGGAAACCACAGGTGATTTGTGTCTAAACTCTGGCATGGGGACTACATCCCGTGGGGTGGAGGCACAGAAAGAAGGCTGGATGTGTGTGGGACGGAGCTGACATCTAGCGACTCCCCAGAGGGTGAGCACTGCCTGCTCTTATTTATCTGGTGGGGACGAATGTCAGAGCTGGAAGGGAGGTCTCTTGGCAAGCTGCTGCTTCCCGCCCTTCTCTTTCCCAGCTTATCTCAGTAGGCCCAGGGCTTGTCCTGTTTACCAGGCGGAATGTGTTCTGTTCTCAGTTAAACAACTAGATTGTGAATTCTGCTTAGGCACCAACTTGCAGCTCCTGCAGCCATGCTGCAGGCCTCACCCAGAGCCTTTTAACATTTTCCCTGTCACCTAAGGTAGCCAGATTAAATACAGGACACCCAGTTAAATGTGAATTTCAGGTGAACAATCATAACACTTTAGTATAAATATGTCCCAAACATTGCGTGGGGCATACTTATACTAAAAAATTATTTGTTGTTTATCTGGCTACCCTACTTTCATTTTTCCTTTCACACTTGTTGGTCTTTAGGGACCCTTCAGGAATCTGGGCTGACTCAGGCTGTGATGGGTATGGTACTAGGTTTATTTTAGGCTGCTGTTCTGTAGTCTGTTTTCCAAAAGGCCAGTGAGAGGTTCAAACGATTTCTCAAATATTTGCTAAATATTCATATGTTTTATTTAGTCCATGTATTGTAGTTGCTCCTTTCTAATCTGCTTTGGTTTGGTGTTTGTGATTAGTGCATACACAGAGACGTAAAGCCAGAAAACATCCTCGTCACAAAACATTCTGTGATTAAGCTTTGCGACTTTGGATTCGCTCGGCTTTTGAGTGAGTATTGAAGTTTTCTTTAGTTAAGTGTCAAAGCTGGAAAGATTTTTAATATGATAAAGAATCTAAATGTTATAGAAAGCTGGTTCCTGTATATTTAGGGCATAAGCTTGCTATAAATTACACGTCTGCAATTAATTGAAAACATGTCGATATACACTGGTTTAAAATGTATGCTATCTGTAAATTTTACCACAGTAAAGTGCTTATTAAAAAGTATGTTAGCCTCCTGGTTTCTACCATGTTTTGCTAAAATAGTACATTTTAGAACTACTGTTTTAGAAGAGTGGTTTTCAACCTCGGCTGTAGATTAGAATCATCTGGGAAACTATAAACTCTAACTATAAAAACTATACTGATACCCCTCCAGGGATTCTGGTTTAATTGGGCTGGGGGGGTACCCAAACATCAGTAATTTTTAAAATACTGTATTCCAAGTGATTTTAATGTGCACCCAGTATTGTGAACCACTGATTTAGGAAAGCCACAGATGGAACACAAGCTTGATTTCTCAGGTCTTCCCCCTCCTGGTTTTGATTCCTCGCTTGCACTGCTCTCTCTGTTTTCCATGTCCCATCACTGGCCAGCTGGACCGAGTGACTACTACACAGACTATGTGGCCACCAGGTGGTACCGCTCCCCAGAGCTGTTGGTGGGGGACATGCAGTACGGCCCCCCAGTAGACGTTTGGGCAATTGGCTGTGTCTTTGCTGAGCTGCTGTCAGGAGTGCCTCTGTGGCCCGGAAAATCAGATGTGGATCAGCTCTATCTGATTAGGAAAACCTTGGGTAAGTGGTGTTTCTGTCCCGCCTTTTGGAAACTGGATAGTTTTACCCGTGTCAGTGCTGGGCAGAGCCAAGTTCCTAGTCTCATCTAATGCCCTTTACAGTCACAAAGAGGGAAAGTCTCAATGAAATGGCTCCATTAACGGTCCAGGTTTGTTTTAAGAAAAAGAATCAGCGATTTTGAGTATGTTCTAATTGTCCAAAAAGACACAAGATTCTCTCTTCAACATAGTTTGGATCAAGTTAAACTCCGAAGAATGATGATAGCAACAATAAAAACATACATTTCTATAAGAGCCTAGCAGTCTACAGAATGCTGTTGTGTTTCGCTTCATTTATTATGATGTGGTAATTCATTCTCTGGATGTCCTTGACTCCAGCCTGTCAGGCTAGTTCGGATTATTCAGATGCTATTTAGAAGATGCTCAACCTTCTAAGTGTCGGGAAGAAAGCCTGGTTCTTCTTATGTCACCCTTCTTGTTTTACTTTCCCACCCCCAAAGTCCTTTCCTTTGTTTCTACTCTTGGGGAATAGCGGGGAGGAGAAGAGGGGGAAGGAAGGGACAGATGAACAGATCTGTGAGCAGTCATTGATCCCTTCAGAAGTCAGGGAGTTGAGCTATGACTCCCAGTTTGAAGCAAACTTTTTTCCCTTGAAACTCATGTAGCATCTGCTGTTGCCATGTCTTGTCTTGTACTTGTGTCTTGTGCTTGCATCATTCCAAAGGTGCTGTAAGCTGCCTGAGGCTGAGATCCTGTCTTTTATTTCTATTTATCCTCCACCAACATCTGCACACAGTAGGCAGTAAGTATTTGCTGGTAGCTTTTGCTGAGTGACATGTAAGTCACCTTGGAGCCCTGCCAGGGGCACTGTGTTTTCCCAGTGATTTTTGGGCACTATGTCCATGTCCTACCCCCCAGCTCTCCGGTGGAAGAAGGTTATTAAGGTACAGACAATGTGCTCATGAGGAAAGGAAGCTCACTGAGACCTGGGACAAGGCATTAGAGAGCATTTTTTTTCGGCTCGTCCAAAATGGGCAAGGACAGCAGTTTTTGGATTTGAGTGAAAGGTAAAGTTCCGAGACAAACTGGTAAATTTAGCCAACTTGATACCCTGAGGTTGGAACTCCAGCCCAGTCCAATAGCAGCGTTTCCGGGGCCCTGGCTGGCAGGCTTTCACTGTTCACTCTGCTCTGGGAAGTGGGCCTGGGTGTGCCAGGGGTGCCCTTCTGAGCATCTCCATCTGTTCTCTGAACAAAATTCCTCTTCAGATGTCATATCCCTGGAATTTTACATGAGGGCGATTTTAGCTTATTTGGCTGAAATGTGGGCAGGTGAGCCTCACATAATCCCCCCGAATATGGAAATGCTCCTTTTGTTTTATTACTTCACATCTTTAGTGCTTCTAGACAGTACATAAAGTGGGATTTCCAAGTGATTGCTATTTGGTAAAACAAGTAAAGGTGGTTCCAATTTGGAAACATATTCCTTCTAGCTAGATTTTTCATGCTTTGTTTCCTCCCTCCCTCCTTCCCTTTCTGTGCTCCTTTCCAAACCCTAACCCTTCCTTTCTCAGATATTTATTGAGTGCTTGCTACGTGTCAGGCACTGTTCTAAGCGCTAGGCCAATATACTTTTATCTCGACCCATCAGTATTCAGTGAATATGATTTTGATTTGTGGTTGTTGCACTTTTGCTAATTTTTAAAATTTAATTTAATTTATTTTTTATGCAGCAGGTTCTTATTACTTATCTGTTTTATACATATTGGTGTATACATGTCAATCCCAATCTCCCAATTCATACCACCACCACCACCACCCCCCGCCGCTTCCTCCCCTTGGTGTCCATACGTTTGTTACATCTGTGTCTCTATTTCTGCTCTGCAAATGGTTCATCTGTACCATTTTTCTAGGTTCCACAAATATGCATTAATATACGATATTTGTTTTTCTCTTTCTTTCACTCTGTATTACAGTCTCTAGGTCCATCCATGTCTATACAAATGACCCAATTTCCTTCCTTTTTATGGCTGAATAATCTTCCATTGTATACATGTACCACATCTTCTTTATCCATTCGCCTGTTGATGGGCATTTAGGTTGCTTCCATGTACTGGCTATCGTAAATAGTGCTGCAGTGCACATTGGGGTGCGTGTATCTTTTTGAATTATAGTTTTCTCAGGGTATACGCCCAGTAGTGGGATTGCTGGGTCGTATGGTAGTTCTAGTTTTAGTTTTTTAAGGAGCCTCCATACTGTTCTCCATAGTGGCTGTATCAATTTACATTCCCACCAACAGTGCAAGAGGGTTCCCTTTTCTCCACACCCTCTCCAGCATACTTCCGCTATTTAAAAAAAGCCATTATTTGTTAGTGTGTGTATGTGTGTGTGCACGCACACGCTTCTGAGTTGTTTGGTTTGGACTCCTCAAACATTTTGTGAGCCTTTGAGGGGCAAGAACGTTGCAGCCTTTAGTTTCCGTTCATGCCTTCTCTGTGCCTAACACAGTACTCCACCCACTGTGGGTCTCGGCACAGTTTGTTGAAAGTTCCCTCAGTGCCTCTCCCTCTGATTGGAGAAGCAAATTGCAGCCTTTGTAGGTATAGGCACTGACCAACATAGCACCAGTGGAAGGAAACCATAGAGCAGTGCTTGCTAACTGATCTAATTTTCTTTGAGAGGATGAAAAAGACTTTATTTTCTATTTATTTATTTTTTGTGGGTTTTTTTTGGTTTTTTTTTAAATTTTTATTGATGTATAGTTGATTTATAATATCATGTTAATTTCAGGGAGCTATACTCAGTATTTTGTAATATATACAACCTATCTAATTTTACCTTTCTCTTTCTTCTTGTCCAAAGGAGACCTCATTCCTAGGCACCATCAAGTATTTAGCACAAATCAGTACTTCAGTGGGGTAAAAATTCCAGACCCTGAAGATATGGTGAGTGACCCACTTTGGAAAGAGCTCTGCATGTCAGAGCTAAGGTTACCAGGGTGTTTAAGGGGGATCATTCTCACTCGATGAATGTACATGAGGAGTTGCAGGCTAACTAGGTTTTGGTAGTTATGCACCAGCCTGAGCCCCATGGTCCACTTGGCAATGGAAGATCAGTCTAAGAGTAAAAAAGAAAACTGGGACAAATTGACTAGCAAGATCATGGCCTTCAGTGCTAAGTTACAGATTGCTGATAGAGCTTAGCCAGCATCTTGGACAGGAATGCAGAGCTACCTGCCCCAGCCTCACCTGTCCTTCATCATTTTCAGCAGTGGAAGCTATGAAGCTCAGAGCCAATTAACTTTTAGACAATGACTCATCCAGGGAAAATCCAGCGTTGTCCAAACCCCCTACTCTACTGCGCTTTCACTCCCAGACTGGGGGAAAACGGTGATGAACTTGCTTGGCCAGCCTTACTCTCATACCTGTCCCCTATGGCCAATGTGTGGAAAACACATTTTTCAAAAATTGAAGAAAATTTAAAACATGCATATCCTAACCCACTTTCAAGAATTTATTCCAATGAAACTATTAGACAAAAGCATAAAGATATGACATTCTTTTTTTTAATTGGGGTATAGTTGGTTTACAATGTTGTGTTAGTGTCTACTGTACAGCAAAGTGGAGTTCCCTGTGCTATACAGCAGGTTCTCATTTTATACATATTAGTGTATATGTGTCAATCCCAGTCTCCCAGTTCATCCCACCACCACCCCTTTTCCCCCTTGGTGTCCATACGTTTGTTCTCTACATCTCTGTCTCTGTTTCTACCTTGCAAATCGGTTCACCTGTACCATTTTTCTAGATTCCACATATATGCGTTAATATACGATATTTGTTTTTCTCTTTCTGACTTACTTCACTCTGTATGACAGTCTCTAGGTCCATCCACATCTCTACAAATGACCCAGTTTCATTCCTGTTTATGGCTGAATAATATTCCATCATATATATATATACCACATCTTCTTTATCCTGTCATCTGTTGATGGACATTTAGGTTGCTTCAGTGACCTGGCTATTGTAAATTGAGCTGCAATGAACATTGGGGTGCATGTGTCGTTTTGAATTGTGTCGTCTCAGGGTATATGCCCAGAAGTGGGATTGCTGTGTCATAGGGTAATTCTATTTTTAGTTTTTTAAGGAACCTTCATACCGTTCTCCATAGTGGCTCTATCAGTTTACATTCCCACCAACAGTGCAAGAGGGTTCCCTTTTCTCCACATCCTCTCCAGCATTTATTGTTTGTAGATTTTCTGATGATGCCCAATCTAACCGGTGTGAGGTGATAACTAATTGTAGTTTCGATTTGCATTTCTCATGACATTCTTTAATAGAAATCATTTCCTTTAGTGTTCCATCAGTGGGGAATTAATTAAATAAGTTATGGTATGTCCTTACAATAGAAGTACCACATAGCTAATAAAAATAGATTCGTATGTAATCACCTAAAAAAATGTCCGCAACATATTGCTAAATGAAAAAGAAAGTTACAAAACAGTATATATAATTTGACATAAAATTAATAAATATTTAATAAATATACACATTTACATGTATAAATATAAAATAATATGACAACCTCTGGAAAATCAGGCAAAGATTTTTACGTTAGTGAAATAAATGGCTGCAAAGATATATACCAAAATATTAACAGTGAATGTCTCTTTGTGGTGGGATGATTTGTTTCTTTCTTTATGGTTTTTTAAGATTTTCAAAAGTCTTCTAATGAGCCTGTATTATACTCAGAAACATTTCTGAGCACAGTTAAGGTCTGTGAGATCCTGAGTTCCTACTGCCTAAGGAAGGTACTTTCAAACTGAAACTAACCCTTCTCCATTACTCAGTTTCCAGATGGAAGGTCCATCCAGTTCCACTGGAGCTGTCTGTTCTCCCAACCTCTTGGCCTGTCCTGCAGTGAAGTCTCCCACCTCCCACTTCCCCGCCACCCCTGCTCCTGCAGCGCTAGGAATAGGAAAAGTGGGGCAGCTGGGAGCCTGCGGGGCCGCAGAAGCAGGAATGACACCTGACATATGGGAGGTGACCCAGCCGGCTCCCTTGTGACCTGGACGTTCCCAGTTTCACGCTAAATATCCCTTAGCGATTTCCTGTTCGCTTTTCTACCGGGGAAGCCTCCGAAACAACCCAGGTTTCATCAGTTTCATCAGTGTAAAAGGCTTCCTATGGTTTCCCAGAGGTTGTGCTGCAGGCGATTTCCTGTTGACAGAAACACAGGAAGAAGTGGGGGGGCTGTGCTGGTTGAACATCTGTGCCCCAGTCCCTCTGCGGGTCAGCAACCCTGCCCCAGAGAGGCCTGCTTGCTTCTGGGGCAGGGAAACCGGCTAAGCAGGCGGGATGGGCCCATCCTATCGCAGCCAACCAGCCGGCCTTGTCCCAGGCATCCTTGCTGAGACAGCAGGGCTCAATGTCAGCAATGTCAAGGCAATCCCCAGAGGTGCTCAGATTCAACACACAGAAATAGCAAGAGAAATAGTTTAGCTATGGGGGTGGAGAGGGCCGCTCTCAAAGGCTGATACAAACCCGCTTTAGGATTTTTTTTTTCCCTGTTGGTCTGAAGAGCCTCAGTTTTGGAGTTTCCTATCTCTTATTAGTGATGAATAACTGCACACTCAGGAATTGGTTGTTGTTGGCTGGTTCCCCTGTCCCAAGTAACACTGTGCTCTTAATCTTGATGGCAGCACCAGGGAACTGCCATCTTTAAACACACAACACACCTGGTCATTTATTTGACTCCGCTTGGCTAGCTCTTAATTTCTCAGCTCCCCTCCTCTTTAGCCTCTTTATCAGCTGTATATCTCTTTAACTGGCCTGTCTGCCTGACATAGGCATTCCTTCTACTTTATAGTGTTTATTATTCCTGATTGTCTCCTGCCTGTGACTGGAGCAAAAGAGCCTTAAAGGGCCAAAGGGAGATTGATGAATTGTCTGCTCAGGAGACTCTTTAAACAGTAGGATGATCAGGGAAACAGCAGGCTCTTGTGGGATGAGAGAACAGTGTTTATTCCAGAAAACCAAGAAACATTTTCTGGGTCGGGAAAAAAATCTATTTTGTAGCTCCCTTTATGTAAATGTCAATAAATGCAATAATCAGAGCCCCTTTCTATAAATGCCAAGATAAATGCCAAAAATTATTTTAAGGCAAGGCAAGTTATATAAGTTGAGGCAGAAAAAAAGGAAATAACAATTGCTTGACGAGTGTTTTGGGTTTTTTTCCTCTCCTTAGTATTCCCTCACAATTTGCTACCTGCATCAGTTCTTCAGGAAGTGAAGGTGGTTAATGGTTAGGAAGAAAATTTGGAAAAGCAATTTGGAGGTGGGGAGAGAAGGAGCTTATAAAACAATTTGGAGGTGGGGAAAGAAGGAGCTTATGAAACAGACACAGGGAGGTGGGGTGGGCAGAGAGTGGAAGAGGCAAAGAAGGTGCCAGGAAGATGCTTCTCTCACTCAAAAGAAATTCAATCTGAGGTAACCTTATATTTGAATATATGCTGTAAATAAAATCCCTGTTTTCTTTTCTTTAACAGGAACCACTTGAATTAAAATTTCCAAACATCTCTTATCCTGCCCTGGGGCTCTTAAAGGTAAAATCATGGCTTCCAACAGACCTGGAAGCACACGGCAGCTGCATCACTAGGGAATCTGAATGATGTATGTCAATCCATGGATTGAAAAGTGTTCCTTTTAGAATTCTCCTTCTCCTTTGAAAAGTATACATATTTTCCATTTTTTAAAATGGGTCACATAACAGTGAAAACATCTGAAAGTATTTTTCACTTTAAATAAACTTAAACTGTATTTGAAATCTAAATTAACACAAAATAGAAATTTAAGATTGGGGTGGTTTGTTTTACAAAAGGATCCTTTTCTTCAAAAAAATGTTTAGCCATAGGATTCTTTTAAATAGCCAACTCCCTAGTATATTGGAAATAGGTTTTGATTTCAAAACTTGATTTATATACACATTTTCAGAAATATAATAGCCCTTATGTAAAATGAGGTACCAATTAAAATGTTTGCAAGTTACAGACAATGTCCCACCCATTTCAAAAAGTATTTAAAACATTTACTGATGCATTTATAATTTTAAAAAATGAGACAGTTCCTTGGGGTATGTAATTGTGAGATTTAATCTATCCAAGTATGAGCCCTCTGGCCTATTTACTGGCAAAGCAAATAGTTAAGAATGATGTAACATAAAGAGATGTATATTATGCCTCTCCTTCCTTACATACACATAGATACTTGTAACGCATGGACTATTTCTGGAAGAATATACTTAAAATAACTGATTTTAGAAGGGAGAATGGAAGAACTAGAGTGCTGAAGGGACTCTGCTACATGCTGTATAAATTTTATTTTTACCATGTGTGATTTTTTAAATAAAAAACTAGTTTTTACTAAGTACAGGCAAGGAACCAAATGGGTTAGGTGGATTATTCTGGTGAGACACTGAGGTGAACTCAAAAATCGTATCCTACTCCCTCAGGGCAGAGCGCCAAATGCCTCAGGAACAGAACAAGGTGGAGAAAATGATTTTTTTTGTTACTACTCCTAGAAACTATTTATTAATTCATTATGTGGTTACCCATGAATGATTGTGGAAGGAACGAAAGTTTTCCCCCCTTTTGTTCCCAACTGAAGAGTTTAATCTTTCAAAGAAGAAAAAAATGACTTCAATAAGTTAATGCAATTTTAAAGAAGTAAGGAGAGGGTATTTTCTGTTCTTTCAGGGCTGTCTCCACATGAATCCTGCCGAGAGACTGACATGTGAGCAGCTGTTGGGGCATCCGTATTTTGACAGCATCAGAGAAATAGGGGATTTGGCAAAAGAGCATGAGAAATCAACAGGGAAGACCCTAAGACAGAGCCGAAAGCACCTGCCGCGGGTAAAGATGGGGCACTGCTTTACAGAAGCATCCAAGGTTGTAATTTCAAATGAGCTCATACCTTCCACCTGGTGCGGAGAGTCTCAATCTATACTTGAGGTGGCAATTGTGGCTTGCAGCTCCAGCACCTTTATCCCTGCATGAGGACACACAGGTCACAAGCTCTACCAACCAGGGTCCCAAAGACATCTGCCTGCTAAGGGCCCTTCTCCCAGAATCCTAAAGGTGACCTTGCCCAGCAGCTCCCTGCTGCCAGCCAGGGGCCAGGGCTTTTGGTGTGCATGAGCACAGATCCCAGCCAGGGAAAAGAAGCGTGCTTCTTATGCTTTGGAAAACAAAATCAAATTTATCCCGGTTAGCTCCCTGTCATCATGTTTACCTTCAGTATTGATTGACATTCCAGGTTTATCTAAAAAAGGAACTGTTTTCCTCCCTGATCCATTAATCATCAGAGTTGGCTAGTGTAAATGTGGTGACGAGTGCTTTCAGTGGGAGCAGCAGAACAGTGCATTTAACCAGATCACAGCATCCAGGCTGCACACTGGGAGCCTGTGGAGAATTGTGACTGGTGTAAAGTGGCAGAATGGCCTTACATTAAGTGTCTTGTCATAAGCCAAAAGCTGTAATAATTTAGGATGGACTGTAGTTGGAACCACAATTAAGATGAGCTGGCTGCTCCTGGTTGCTTCCGGATCTGCTCAGGTACCCCTTAAGCTATAGATTATCTTGTCTTAGTCTTTCCCTTTGCAGCCTCCTCTACCCAGTATGCTGAGTCGCACCTGGGTGGTGTTTGTGAGGTTTGGAGGAGAGAAGAGGGTGGACGGTCCATTATGAACAGGTACAGCATGAAACCCAGGGCCCTAAAAGACCAGAGTTATGAAATTAAGAATGCTTTTAATGCAAAACAGACTGGAAATAGACTTTCCCCTCAGAGTTACCCCTTATCTTGCTGTTTCTTTGTGTTCAAGAATCTTAGAACCGTTGAATTACAGGGGATTTTAGAAAACCTCATCCCTTCTTTTAAAGAAACTGGAATTAAAACTTTAAAAAGTGGGACTTAGGGCTTCCCTGGTGGCACAGTGGTTGAGAGTCCACCTGCCGATGCAGGGGACACGGGTTCGTGCCCAGGTCCGGGAGGATCGCACATGCCGCGGAGCGGCTGGGCCCGTGAGCCATGGCCGCTGAGCCTGTGCGTCCGGAGCCTGTGCTCCGCAATGGGAGAGGCCACAACAGTGAGAGGCTCACGTACCGAAAAAAAAAAAAAAAAAGTGGGACTTCCCTGGTGGCGCAGCGGTTAAGAATCTGCCTGCCAATGCAGGGGACATGGGTTAGAGCGCTGGTCCGGGAAGATCCCACATGCCTCAGAGCAACTAAGCCCATGCGCAACAACTGAGCCTGTGCTCTAGAGCTCGTGCGCCACAACTACTGAGCCCCTGTGCCACAACTACTGAAGCCCATGCGCCTAGAGCCCATGCTCCGTGACAAGAGAAGCCACCGCAATGAGAAGCCCGTGCACCACCACGAAGAGTAGCCCCCGCTCACCGCAACTAGAGAAAGCCCGCACGCAGCAACAGATCCAATGCAGCCAAAAAAAAAACCCAAAAAATTTAAAGTGGATTGTCAATGGCAGAAAGTGAGACTTGTAGCAGAGTTGTGACTAGAACCTCAGGATGAGCCACCTGCCCATAAATGCTACTGAAATAGGCACCAATTAAAAAAAAAAAAAGAGGGTCTTGATGGAAATATTTTTACTTGAAAGACTAGGGGAACCCAACTAATTTGTGTGTTGCTTGTAGGTCCCAATTGTTTGATTTAAAAGTACTTGTTTTTCAGATACCTAAGGCCATATAGTACTGTACAAAAAAAAATGTGTTCCCTTACTTTCATTTGACATTGACGATAAATTCAAACATTTTCTGGCAGCATGAAAGGAGCAGTTTTGCCTTTTTAACTAAGGTAGTAGGTGGGCAAATCACCTGAGTGCTCCAGACATCAGTTTTCTTCACTACAAGACAGGATACTGGCTTAAATGATCCCTAAGGTCCCAGCAAGCTCTTAACCCCCATGAATCTATGCTTTTTCCCAGTAATGTTAACATGTAGATTTTCCCTTCTTTTTCATATTCTCTAAATTGCCTTTAATGTGCATATTTTGCTTTATAATAGAAAATAAATATTGAAAAGAAAAAGCAGAGACCAAATTTATGGGAGGGGGTGAGCTCCACATCCTTCAATTCCACCCCTGAGCAGAGACCAAATTTAAACATTTTGTCCTTTCTCAGATCCTGGATTCTGTGCAGAAAAAGTATTTCTGTGCTGGAAAAGTTGTTTGTTTACCTCTTTTGGATGTGTTAGCAATAATGAAAAAAGTGTACGGCATTGAACTTAATTCTGTGTTTCATATTTTCAGTTGCAGTACCTACCTCAGCTGACTAGCAGCAGCGTCCTCCCAGCTTTGGATAACAAGAAGTACTACTATAACACCACGAAACTTAACTACCGTTTTCCAAACATTTAAAGAGCTTGGAGATGGATAACAAAAAAAGAATTGATCATTAATTTGAATAAAACATATATTTGATTGAAAGCAATCACAATGTTGAAAAAAACATCAGGAGAAAACATAACTAACTGGGGGAGGCCACTTGGCAAGACGTGAAGGGAAATTCCAGAGGCAGTGTTCCATGCTTGACGATGGTGTCCAGAACAGAAAGGAAAAACTTCTTTGGATTTTCACTTTTATTTTTGTTGTATCTAAGTAGCTGAGCTTATGGACAGAATATAAATTATCTACTGCACTCGCCCATACCTCCAGCAAAATTAGAGATAAAAAAATTTATGCTTCAATTGCACCATACGCAACAAGTGAAAAAATGGATTACAGAATGCCCATATATGTTTCCTTGGATCTCTGTTGCTTTGAGTCCTATCTCCTGCCTTTTCAGATTTTCTCATCGTATTTAAGGAGAGTTAAGGTTCTTGAAACCAAAATGTTTAAAATTCCATTTCCTGCTTGCTCTAGCTCTTGATTTTTATATATTGAAACTTTTTTGAATATATGAGATGTTTAAAATATTTAAAATCATATGGATTATCATAAAAGACTATAATTTACATGCTTATATATTTAATGATATGTTTATAGACATTTCTTACATATACTTTGGTCTTTATCTTTAGTAAAGGATGCATCTTAGTCATTTTTGCAGGCAAGATGGATTTACTATAATCCATCTACACTTGTTCACCCAATTCCCCTTGCAAACAATGGCATGAAGCTTGGCAGCTGACCCAGGGGTAGAACAAGATCCACAGGCTTCACAGGAACTGGGCCTGCCAGCCTGAAAGTAATTAGTACTTCATTCTCTCCAGTTCAGCCTCAGACTTGGAGACAGAGATACTGGCAGGACTATAGTGATCTGGGTTTTGGAAGAAACTGCTTATGAGCTTTTACTTGGGTCATAAAAGACATAAGGTTATAAGCTGATGTTTTCCCTGAAATATCTTTTTACTGTGTATGTGTGTATATCTGTAGTGCACACACATATATATGTGTGTGTATATACCAACCTAACAACTAAAAGTTAACTAATAAGAAAATAGACCAAAATGATATTATTGAGAATTCCTAGCTTTGTACAGTGATACTTAAAATGACAACATATAACTAGCTTTGATTTGGCCTATTGCTCCTATTCAAAAAGCTTTTTCCTCCTTGTCCCCTGGACACAAGGGCAATATGAAGCTGATGTCTGCTTCTTATTGCTCAACCCCATTTTTGATTGATGTGCTGCTATTTCCTAGCAGTCCTCAGCCACGGTTTTTGAAGATGTATTTTACTGTATCTTCAAAACCTTTCTTCTGCATTCTCAGTTTACTGCTATGTTAATTTTCTTCATGAGAGCATTTGACCTTATTCACTTACTGTTAAGTAATCCACCAAATTCTGGCATCTGTTCAATAATTTTGGCTACCCCAGCCAGTTTAGTGATATCCTGAGGCTTCCTAATGTATGTAGCTTCTTGCATAGAGCTGATAGCGGGTTAAATACTAGTCACAGTATAATCTAATTCTTGTTATGTAGACTTGATTCAAATGACAAAGAAGGACATCCAGCTTCTGCTAGTAGTTTACATTTTGTGTTTTTCCTTTTTTCCTTACCCCCAACTGTGTACCTGACAGGGCAGATGACTATAACTCCCTAATTTATCCAGTAGTTTTAAGGAATACCATTCAGAATAGAAAAGTAGCTCCAGACTAACCTGTGGTCAATCAGTTGCTTCATCACATAGTAATCAAACAAGGCTGAGATAGAAGTGGTCATTTGTGTCTAATGAGTTCTATTAAATATATGCTTATACTTAATTTAACCATATCTGTGATCTTTTCTTCAGCATGGAATCACCACTGTTTCACATGAGACTGTTCTACATCCTTATCATTTTTTTATTTACTATTTTCTGATTTTTAAAATGACAGTGGCAATTATGTTAGTAAACAGTACATCATTTATGGTATGTGCTATCTACATAAGCTGGTTCCTAACACAAGTAAAATTCATTTTTCTACTTTAATGCTGCATCACAGAAAGTGTTTATTTTAAAATTAACTCCAGTCAAGGTTATATTCAACAGATTAATATTCAAACCAAACATACAGAAATCCACAAACAAGTTGGCATATAAACAACAATAATAGAATCAGGACCATTTGAAGCAGATAAAAATAAAGATCTGTTTATACCTATTTATGATATTCTTTATCACTGCTTTCTAGATGTAAAGTGAATTTAGTGCTTATACTTCTTATGATGTCCCTTGAGCTCACGGGAAGTACTATCCAACATATATGAGGGAATACAAATTAGTTTCTAACTGACATGTTAAATTTTTCTGTTTGAAGCAGCTTTTTAATTTAAGCAGAAAGTAAGTATAGCTCTGCTGGCCTTCATCATTGTTTCCTCTGTTCTATTGCAATCAGCAAAGCTATTTAAATCCAGCCAGGTATTCATGTCTAGTTTTAATAAGACACTAGACTAAGCCTACAAAATAGACAAATTAGCCAGAAACTGTTCATTCAGAGAAAGGATGTATGGTATAAAGAGCACAGGAATGCAGGATCATGACAAATGCATGCGAATCCTGGGAAGCAATATGAATGCCCCAGCAACCTCTGACTACTTTGCATAATTGACTCCATCAGTGAATCTGAAATTTAGCTTTCAGTTTTTCATAATTGTATATTTATAGTAACATGCTTCAAAAACTTTAAAGTAAAATGTAACAAATTACTGTTAAAAATAAAGAATATCTGTGTTGTACATTTAAATCATTTTCAAGAACTCTTAAATATCTACATCAAGAGATATTTATATAGGATTGATATAAAATAAGGACTATATAAGAATTAAAATGGTATCTGGTTTGCATTTTTCTTAAAATGATTTAATGTACCTAAATTCTCACTTCTAACTTAGTAACTTTAGTGAATCACATCTGAATGTTTATTTTCTACATGATGGACTCTGCTAGAATGTTTTGGTATAACATTCTTATAGTTCTGTTGATGTTTATGTAATATTTGTTGCTGTTGAGGATCAACAATTGCACATGATACTTTATATTGAAATAAGACACTTACTGAATATTACTATTTTACTTCAAGTCTAATTTTAGTTCCAGAGAAGGCAGTGATGTTTTAAAGACTTGGACAATTTTTTCTTTTTCTTTTATGCCAGGAAGATCACTTAAAAACAAATACTTGAGGTTTCTGGAAGAGAAATTTTTTAAAGTTAATTTAATTTGGCCTTTACTCATAGCATTAAAAATAAACTTGCTTTATTGACTTAAAAAAGCTACACACAGAATGTGTTCATATCATCCTACACTTTCAAAATGACTTTTAGAACGGTAGTCTTAGAGTACTACTTTAAATGAAATTCATGCTAGGCACTAAGCTAGACCTTGGATAGTTTAGTTGTTCTGAATTACATCAATAATGCTGCTGAATTCTTCCAAATATTTTATGTATATTATGGCATAGAACTCCTTTGTATGTTAAATATAAAATACGACATCACTCATGGTGATGATTTTTTGCATCTGACACTAAAAGCAAAAACAACTAAAGCAAAAATAAACAAGTGGGACTACATCAAATTGAAAATCTTATATACAGCAAAGGAAACCATCAACAAAATGAAAAGGCAACCTACTGAATGGGAGAAAATATTGGCAAATCATATATCTGATAAGGAACTAACATCCAAAATGTATAAAGAACTCATACGACTCAATAGGAAAACCCCCAAACAATCCAATTTTTAAAATGGGCAAAATATCTGAATAGACATTTTTCCAAAGAAGACATACAGATGGAGAACAGGTACATGAAAAGATACTCTACATCATTATCAGGGAAATGCAAATCAAAACCACTCTGAGATATCACCTCACACTGTTGTTAGAATGGCCATTATCAAAAAGACTAGAAATAAGTGTTGGTGAGGATGTAGAGAAAAGGGAGTCCTTGTGCACTGTTGGTGGGACTGTAAATTGGTGCAGTCATATGTAAAACAGCATGGATGTTCCTCAAAAAATTAAAAACAGAACTACCATATGATCCAGCAATTCTACTTTTCAGTATTTACCTGAAGAAAACAAAAACACTAACTCGAAAAGGTATCTGTACCCCCATGTTCATTGCAGCATTATTTACAATAGTCAAGATACAGAAACAACCTAAGCGTCCGTTGATGGATTAGGTAAAGAAAATGTGGTATATGTATACAATGATGTAGTATTCAGCCATAAAAAAATGAAATTCTGCATTGGCAACAACTTGGATGGACCTTGAGGGCATTATGCTTAGTGAAATAAGTCAGAGAAAAACAAATATTGTATGATGTCTTATATGTGGAAGCTAAAAATAAATAAATAAGCAAGCTCATAGATACATAGAACAGATTGGTGGTTGCCAAAGGCACAGGGTGGGGAGTGGGAGAAATGGGTGAACGGTTTCATGTTTTTGTTCTTAGTTTAGGTAAATTGAATTTTAAAAATATGAATCTTAACCTAGGAAGGAAAAGAAATTGGGAAAGTTCTTAAAGGAACCAAGTGTATTAAAAGGTGAAGCTTTAAAGCCTCAACTAATGTAAGAGATAAACAATCTAGTACTTTTGGTTCTAATGTTTAAGATTTCTCAGCCTTCTGTGGTGCTGAGGTTACTGGCAGAACATAGGGGAAATTAAAAGATGGGGAGGAAGTATAATAGCTAGTGCTTATTGAAAGCTTTCTGTAATAGGAACCCTGCTAGGTGCTTTATGTAGGTCAATTTTTTAAAAAGATGCTCCCTAAAAAATGCAATACAACCATAACATATTAAGGGTGATAATTTAAACTTTTAAAATATTATAGCTGACAGTTAAGTCATTTTCATAAATTATATTTTTCAGAATTAAAAAAAAGAGACCACCTCTCAACTGTTTTAAATTCCGATTATTCACCTTAACATTATCAAGTTTCCATTTTGGCACCGACCACCTACCTTAAATGATGCAAAGCAATGATACCTTTGTCTGTGACATTCCCACATGAAATTATTTCCATTTCCAACATGCTTTTTTGTAAATTTTCAAGTTGACTAAGTCTCTCCAAGCAGTCATCCTCAATATAGTGACACTTGCATAGCCTTATTTTTTCAACATGCTGTAGGCCTTCTGGGGGAAAAAAAGTACAGTTTAAGAACCTGCTTTACCATTAAGATGATCAACTATCCTAGTTTGCCCAGAATTGTTCTCGTTTTAGGATTGGAAGTCCTAAGTCCTAGGAAACCTCTTAGCCCCAGGAAAACAGTAACGATTAGTCACCCTATTAACCATACAAGGTATTCACTATACAGGTTGTGCTGATGGACAGGGCCATTCTGCAGATGCCCAATGCACTGGAGAAAAGAAATGCCCATAAAAGCAGAAGCTGTGTGGATATAATTATTTCTGCATTCGTGAGCGTTTCTCAATGACAGAAGTTTGACAAAGAAAATTTGACAAACAAGGCCTTGAATTTTAAGTCAACAAAGCACAGAATAAAGGCATGTAGAGACAAGCTTAGTGCAGGGAGAAAGGAGAGGAAGGTATTTGTAACCTCTATTTAATTTAAAAATAAATATCATACGCAGGAAGAAACAAGCTGGATTGGACTGAAAAAGGCAAAAAGGACACACCTATGACTATAATAGTGAGTCAACTGCAACCAAACGTCACTGCAAATCACCTGCATTTCCCATAACAAATGATAGGGGAGTTACCCATGTGATCAAATCCAATGCTCATGATACAAGAATCAGTGGCATCAATTGCCTGAATCTTGTATTTGTCCAGAGGGCCTGTTGGGAGGTGGTTGTAGTCCTTCTGCCACCTCTCCTGGCCGTGGTAGCGCACCAGAGCCCCACAGCGCAGCAGCCACTCGGACGCTGCCCTGTCAGGGCCAACATCCCGGATGCGTTCATGATCCACTCTGTTGGCAAGAGAACAAAAGCCGGTAGCTTTTACTATAGTCACTAGCTTCTTAACTATGTTCACCAAAGTAAATACAGAATAGCAACCACTTTTCACTTCACATGATGAGGAGGGAGATAATATATTAGTGAAATCCATGTAAAGAAAACATTCGATGGCTCTACCTGCTACCTTTTTCGCTTTTGTTTTTGTTTTCAAGTGAACTCTGTCAAGGCATGTTATTCTTATGTGAGTTTATCAGGCAGACATTGAGTCTTCATTGATTCGTATGTAGCACAACAGCTTCACACCAGGAGGTACTCAGTATCTATGTTTTGAATGAATGACTACACTTGGTTATCATTTTTATTAATGACAAAAGATTAAAAAGGGAATAATTTTGAAACTTTGTTCAAATGAATGTCATTAAGTGATATTAATTTTAACATATGCCCTTTTCTCTAGTTAGTGGTATTAATGCTATATTAAGCAACAAGGAGGTTAGTTTTGTCAGTTTCAAAATGATATTTCTAAGCATGCCACCAACTTTTTATTTATTTTATTTTATTTTTTAAAATAAATTTATATATTTATTTTTGGCTGTGTTGGGTCTTCGTTGCTGTATGCGGGCTTTCTCTAGTTGCGGCGAGCGGGGGCTACTCTTCATTGTGGTGTGCAGGCTTCTCATTGCGGTGGCTTCTCTTTGTTGCGGAGCACAGGCTCTGGGTGTGTGGGCTTCAGTAGTTGTGGCATGTGGGCTCAGTAGTTGTGGCTTGCGGGCTCTAGAGTGCAGGCTCAGTAGTTGTGGCACACGGGCTTAGTTGCTCCGTGGCATGTGGGATCTTCCCGGACCAGGGCTCGAACCCGTGTCCCCTTCATTAGCAGGCAGATTCTTAACCACTGCACCACCAGGGAAGTCCCCCAACCAACTTTTTAAAACCTTGATTTCCCTTGATGGTATTCAAAAGGTTAACTACATCCCTTAAGAAGCCATAGAATAAAATATTCTAAAATTACATTTACTGAGCTTTTCTGATTACAAAAGTAATAAATGTTCATTTCAGAAAACTTGAAAGGCATTGAAAGGATGAATAAGAATCACTTAAGTCCTGTAACCCAGACAGTTAATAGTCTGTAATCTATTTTTCTGATCTTTATTCAGTGCTTGTATGTTTTATTTGCTTTAAAAGAAAGTTAGGATCGTACTGCATGCACGACACGAAAAACATTTGAAACACAAGAAATAACCAGATTAGCTACTGGGAACTCATCAAGCTGTAACAATTCCCACATTTCTTCACTTTAGTTAAACTTACTTATTAAACACTGCATTCAACCAGCCCCAGAAGTATCGGGAGTCACGTGACCTTGGGAGTTTCTTTAAGCCACAGAACTGCTGGGAAATTTTTCCAAACAGCATCATTTGATCTAGACACATAAAACAGTATTCATATTAGATCATCCGCTGGCAATCAGAGTCCCATACATACGGCAACTGACTTTACAACTTCAGAGTCAGTGCTCTTGTGCTGATAAAGCTGATGACTCACTTGCCACTCAATAGTTATTAAGCAAGTTACTCCTGTCTGGTTTTTGGTTTCTTTTGCTGCAAAAATGAGAGGCTGAATTGAATGGTCTCTATGGTTCCTTCCAGCTTGGACATTGTTCTTTCTACTTGTTCACTCCTCAATTGGAGTCAGCCTGCAGTGGTGCCACCTGGTGTCCATGCAGGCAGTGCATCTACAAATTTACTGAAACCAGCTCCAGTCCCAATCTACATTTCCAGTACCAAAATGACAAACTAAAATCACCTAAGGAGCAATGTGTCAAGGTTAAGACACTTACGTCCAGAAAAGGAGAGGAGTCGTGGAAACAGATCTTCCTATCACAAGGCTGCAAGTAGTGTCCCCAGAACAGTGCAAAGCAAGAGCTGTACAGGGCAGCTGGGAAAGACTGGGCAAGTAACTTCACCTCTCTGACCCTTGGTTTTCTCATTTGTAAAATGAGATGATTTGCTCAGATGATTTCCAGCTGTAAAAACCCATAACTATGAGTTGAGAAGGCGATTTTGGAATTGGGTCTCAACCTGATTTATCTCAATTCAAGTTTCTCTGATAGTGTGCCAGGTGGGGAGAAAACAAAGATAAATGAAACATGGTCTCTGCCTTTGAAGAGCTGACAATTTAATGCAGGGTGGAGTGAGCTAAAACAAGTTACCAGGTAGTTAAAATAAATGATAGAACCTGGAAAAGACCTCAAAAGAGTTAAAGACACACAAGGATTTCAATAGACAAAGATGCCAGGAAAATGTAGGTCAGGTGATAAGCTGAGGCAGGAACCTTTAAGGCATGTTGTAGTTCAGTTGGCTCAGCACATGGGGGTCATGAGAAGAGGAGGGAGACAATGTACACAGTCACATCGGGAAGGGTCTCCCATGATCAGCCAGAAAGTTTGTCTTCTGCAGGTGGCTAGGAATCATTGAGACTTTAGCACAGAGCACTGGCATGGTTAGAACTATGCTTCAGGAATATTAGACAGCAGCATCAAGATTGAGGGTCATTTAGAGATGAGGAAACTTAAGCCCTGATAATAAGTAACTTGCTGACACCCTAAATCCTTTCTGGAACAAGGTGGGGTATTAATAAATGCATGTGTTTCAAGGGACCTGTCCAATGTTTCATGGTTAATTGTTAGCAGTGCTGAAACTGGAACCTAGTTTTCTCTCTTATTAGTCCAGGGCTCTTTCCTCAGTCATTGGATGGTTCTAGAACTCAGGAAAAAGAAGAAGACTAGAAAGAGGCCTGAGTGGGAACTACCTTAGAGCTGAGGAAGTGCCCAAGGATGTTGGGTTGTAAAACAAAGAGAGCTGAGGTCTGAGGACAGAACCCTGGGGCCATCTACTAGCCTCTTTATCCCTTCTCCATCATCACTCTGCCTTCATTACTGCAAACTTCTCCCCCTGCTACTTCCTCCCACATTTTGGTTAAATCTCTCTCCACCTGTGCCCATCTCAGTAACTCCTTTGGCTGCCAACCTTGTTTACAAATCTGGGCTTTCCAGCTTCAACTCAGGCTGTTCCCTCCATTTACCATCCCTCCCCGCCCCCCAGAATCCTATGGAAATCTTCCCCAACCTCAAGACCTTACTCAAATGCCATCTCCATCCATCCATTCAATCATGCAATAAATATTGAATGTCTGCTATACTTAGTGCAAGAGATTCAATGGCAAGACAGAAGCAAAACAAAACAACACAGGAGAGAGACTGAGAAAAACATGGTTCCTGTCCTCATAGAATGTGTAGTATATATACCATATATGTATAGATGACATATAAACAAATGAATAACATGCAACACGATGTCTTAATGGAGGTATGGACAAGTTCTGTGAGAGCTTAGAGAAGGGAGTGAGGGATAGGCTTCATACTAGAGGTGTCTTCTGAGATGGGTCTCAAAGGATGATTAAGAGTTTCCAGTTAGGCAGAAAAAAGAAAAGTATGAAGGGCAAAAGAAAGAGCAAGAATCACATATTACTCATTTCCATTTTTCTTAGCACCTAGCACAGCACCATTCCCTAATGCAAGTTTAATAAATATTTGACAATTAATAATCTTCAATGGGTGATACATTTTCATGCAGAAACCAAGGAAACTCATTAAGTGGGTAAATTAGAGAGGTTTGTGAAAATTGAAGTACTTTCACTTGATTCATTTTGGCCCACCTTGTATTTCTGCTTAAGGGAAAGATTAAACCAAATTTACTTCAGCTTATGATCTCTAAAAATATTAGATATTATATTTAAAATAATTTAAACATGAAAATTAAGTTTTTATTTAGCAATAAATTAAAAAAACTAATTGGTAGGTTTTTGCATTCTCAACTGCTACTTTGTTAATTGATATTAGGAATTTCAGATGAATTCAAGAGAATGCTTTCTAGAGGGAAAGAGGAGACCTCTGGTGGTGAGTTGATGAATTTAGCTTTAATAAATTAAACAAGTGAAATGCAAGTTAAAAAATAACCACTACTAAATTACCGCTGTGATAAATAATTTAGGAATTAAAATTATTTTTAAAATTCTTCTTACTATCATAACACAGCTTAGAGCCATAAGTTTGTAACAGATGTTTCTAAAAGTTGCTATATGTTCACGACTTAGAGAAGACCAGACCTCTAATGTGTGACTCAAAATAGGATATGGAGAGTCCCCCAATTTGCATATAAACAAGTTTTTTTTAAAAAATGGAAGTTCTTTTTTTACATATGAGACATAATTACTTAGGTGGGCTATTCAAAACGTTGGCTATTTTAGTGGTCAAAAAGACTGAACTAGCCAACTTGTTCTTGAGGGCAGTAAAAGTGTGAAGAGAGGGGTGGGTGATGTCAGAACTGGGGCATTTTTACTCCCCAAATTATAACCCCACTTCACTGCAAATTCATCCATTATTGATGCCAATTCTTATTCCTGAGGTGTCTAGAGTCTAGTGAAATAGAACAGCAGAGCAATTGCTTAGGAATGAGAAGCAAAGTTTCCAAAAGCCACTCTTAGGCTAATATTGCTTGACACTCATTGAACTAATTTCACATAGGTTCTGACCTAGATGGAAGATGAACACGAATTCTTAGCTGAGGAGGGTGGTGGCTAGAACACAAATGTCTCTAGCCAAAGACATTACAGGGTGAATGAATGTAAGGTGAGCTCTTGATGTGAGATTATCTAAATGAAACAAATTAATGTACAGTCAAGCCTAGGGGAGAAGGTAAGCAGAGAAAATTTTACAAAAAGAGCATGTGTATTTTGAGTTCTTTCACTTTGCTAAACTCAGAAGCACGTGCTCAAAATCACAGAGTAGTAAAAAAGTCACTATTCTGGGCTGACCCATGAAAGCCTGACCACAGACCCTAAAACTGTATAATTCTGTACTCAACCTAGTAACAAATCAACTACATCCCATGAAACAGTTAAAATAAAAAATAGTGATAGTACCAAAAGTTGGTGACACTGAAGAGGAACTGAACTGGATCACTCAACATTGCTGGTGGGAATGTAAAATGGTGCAGCCACTTTGGAAAACACTTTGGCAGTTTCTTACAAAAGTAAACATGTGCTTATCATATGACCCAGAAATTGGACTCTTAGGCATTTATCCCGGAAAAACAAAAACAGGCTCGCACAAAAAGCTGTACACTAATTTTCATAGCAGCTTTATTTGAAATAGCTAAAAACTAAAAGTAACTCAGATGTCCTTCAATGGGTGAATGGTTAAACATGCTGTGGTACATCCATACCATGAAATACTTCTCAGCAATTAGAATGAACTATCAATACATGCAACAATTTGGATGGATCTCAAGGGATTATGCTGAGTGAAAAAGTCAATTCCAGAAAATTACATACTGTATAATTCTGCTTATGTAACATTCTTGGCATGACAAAATTTTAGAAAGGGAGACTAGAACGGGGAAGAGGGTGCCCTGCAGGAGAGAAGTGTAGTTATAAAAGGACAACCGAGGGATCCTGGTGGTGATGGAACTGTGCTGTAGCTTGCCTGTGGTGGATACAAGAATCTACACGTGGGGAATTCCCTAGTGGTCCAGTGGTTAGGACTCTGAGCTCTCACTGACAAGGGCTGGGGTTCAATCCCTGGTCGGGGCACTAAGATCCCAAAAGCCCAACGGCGCGGCCAAACAAAACAAAACCTACACATGTGATAAAAACTATACAGACCTAAATACATGCACAAAGGTAAAACTGTGGTTATCTCAGTAAGATCCATGGGCTGTGTCAATGTCAATTTCCTGGTTGAGTTATTGTTCTATTCTTTTACAAGATGTAAAAAATTGGGGAAAAAAATTGGGGAAGACTGGGTAAAGGGTACACAGGATCTCTACTGTTTCTTACAACTGCATGGGAATCTACGATTAGCTTAAAACTAAAAAGTTGAACTAAAAAAATAACCATTTCTTATTTTTTTCATTTGTGATGAACAAGCAGGCAACATTCCACATTATTTTCGCAAATAAAGAAAATGTACAACTGTCCAGGTGATAAAACCAATATAAACATAATAAAAGCCATCATTTTATCGAGCACTTTACTGTGCTAACATCTGATGAGCCTTATCTCGTGTAATCCACATGAAGGAGATCCTGCTATTACTCCTAGTTCACAGAGAAGGGTCTGAGGCAAAGAGGTGAAGTGACTTCCCCAAGCTACCCGACTAATAACTGGAGCCAAATTCACACAGGCAAGAATAAGTCCTTCCAGCAATAAAGTTAAATGGTTCTATTTTTGTTTAGCTGGCCTGACCCTAAAAATTAAAAAACTTCCAACAAGCAGAGAGAACAAATGTTAGTTAAACATGGTGATAAATGTTAGTTAGGCATGGTGATAAAGGATCACGTAATTTAACACAGGTTTTTCATACATTACATGGTCCACTTCCCTCATTTTACAGATAAACAGGGGTGAAGTGACCTGCACAGGTGAGTCGCTGTTCCCAGGCCCGCACAGCATATTTAAAAATATATCTCGGTCCAGGATTTTTTTAAAAAGGAAATAGATTGCTAAATGATGTCAGAGACCGAGACGTCTGGTTCATTTAGGTGCTCAATATTTACAGGACCAATAAATGAATGAATGGCACGTCAGGAGCCACATATATGGAAGTCCAGAAGACTGCAGGCTGTCAGGTGTTGCCATGACAGAGCCTCCGTCCGGAGAGGGCTAGGGCTGGACAGCGAGCGTCCCTCCAGTGGCCACTCCACTGGGTGGGAGCCGGGTTGGAGATCGCGGTGCCCTGAAAGGAGCCTCGAGTGACGCGGGGCGGGGCTGAGGGGGGCGGGGTTGAGAGGGGCGGAGCCTCGAGTGACACAGGGCGGGGTCGAGAGGGGCGGGGCCTGGCGGGAGGAAGGGAGGCCGCTGGGCTTGCCCAAAAGACAGTTTTCACCATAATCATCCCGACTTTCTTCCGCGGCCCCGAGTCCGCTCGGCGGTGAAGATCGAGGACGCCCGACTCGGTGGGCCAGATTTTCAGTCAGCCTAGCGATGGGAGAAGGGAAAGGGCAGAGGCTAACCACCACCCTAGACCCGCCCCACCCGGGGCCTAGCTCCTCTACTCACAGCGTCAAAAGGAGGGAGCGAGCTAGCGTCCCCAGCGTCTACGGCGGCGCCGGCTTGCCCTTCGCCCTCCGCCGCGCGAGTCCATTGGCCACTGGCGGCTGCTCTCACGTGGGGCGAAAGAGCGCCCCTCATTGGCCTCTGCCTGGGGGCGGGGCTAGAGAGCGCCTGGACCTGGGCAGAGTAGGGCTCAAGGGCCGGCTCCTGGGGCTTGAGGCAGGGGAGGGGGCGCAGGCGATGGTGCCAGCGCTACGTTACCTAGGCAGTGTCTGCGGACTGGCCCGCGGGGGGTTTCCCGGGGGCTTCTCCGCGGCGTGCGCGCCCGCGCCGGGGAAGCCCTGGCTGTTGTGCCAAGGTGGCCGCAGAGCCAGCACCAGGTGAGTAGCCGCTGGCCCGACTCCCCGCGGTCTGCGCTGCTTCTCTCAGAGGTGCCTCGTGCTGGACCTCTGCCCTTGCGCTACTTTCCTGTCCTCGGCGTGGGAGAGGGTCGGGATCCTGTGAATCCCGGGCTCCAACTTATGGTGCCAGGAGCTACCTGCTTGGATCATCTGTAGGTTTGTGGGCGAGAGGAAAAGAATAAGAAAGGCAGTGTTGGGTAGAGGTCAAGAACAGTTCTGGCTCTGAATACCACCCCACCACTTCCTATTCAACTCTGGGCGGGTTAGTTAAGCTCCTTAAAAGCTCAGTTGTGAATAGGATCCTAGTCTTTCGCGTTAAGTGGTCGTTTTGAGGATTAAAGGACCTAACACACTGTAAGCAATCAAATATGCTGTTTATTCGCTGGCCTTCCTGATGTTACTTGGAAGATCTAAAACCAGTCTTATATCAATCAGTTCCTGGCACACGCATGCTGCATAGAGTTGCCCCTGTGAGAAGCAGCTCAGTTAGTTGCTAATTAAACCCTGCAAAATTCAGCGCCCTGTGATTTGAAGTTTGGAGACCACATTCGCCACTACTGTTTTTCTCTGCTCTCTGTAGAGGGAATGGTTTATGCGAAGGTTTCAAAGCTGGAAAGGTCTTGGCTGTTTCGGGAACTAGAATGTGGGCAAGATGAGTGTGACTAGAGCTTAGCGGAGCAGAGATGGTGTGGAATGACATCGGAGAGGGGCTACATCACAGCACAGTTTCTGTTTTAAATACACGTGAAGTTTTATTCTAAGAGCACTGGGAGGCTTTTAAAGGGTTTTAAAGAAGTGATTAAATGTTGATGTTTCTGAAGTTGATTCTGGCTGCTGTGAATTAGTGGATTGGAAGGGGATTAGAGTGGGATAGGATTTGTGATTCATCGTGGGGGTTTGTAGACAGCTCTTTTGGGAACCTTTTTTTAAGGGAAGAAAGGTAAGGTTAGTGAAGGTTTTGTTTATACTTTTTATTTTTCCTTTTTATACTTTTTATTTTGAAATGATTATAGATCCATAGGAAGTTGCAAAAGAACAGAGAGCTCTCATGTACCCTTCTTCACCCAATTTACCCCAGCAACACCTTACATAACTGTAATAACAGTATCAAACCAGGAAATTGACATTAGCACAATCCACCGGCCTTATTCAGATTTTCATCAGTTTTAGAAGTTTTGCACTTGTTTGTTTTTTTTAAATTGCTTTACTACTTATAGACCTTTATTCTATATAACATTTAGTATCTTAAAATATTATTTTGAAAATATTATTGAAATTAGGTAGATAGATTTGGGGGAGATTTACTTCTTTATAATTTTGAGTTTTCCCATCCATGAACTTGGCATATCTTTTCATTTATGCATACTCATTTGTTACTTAAAGTTTATTTATTTGTTGATTTTTTTGGCTGCATTGGGTCTTCATTGCTGCGCAGGGGCTTTCTCTAGGTGCGGAGAGCAGGAGCTACTCTTTGTTGTGGTGCGCGGGCTTCTCATTGCCGTGGCTTCTCTTGTTGCGGAGCACGGGCTCTAGGCCCGCGGGCTTCAGTAGTTGTGGCACACGGGCTTAGTTGCTCCGCGGCATGTGGGATCTTCCTGGACCAGGGCTGGAACCCGTGTCCCCTGCATTGGCAGGTGGATTATTAACCGCTGCGCCACCAGGGAAGTCCCTCATTTGTTATTTAATAGAGTTTAAAATTTTTCTCTGTGAAGTTCTTTTTTCTTAGGTTAATTCTTTGATTCCCTTATTACTTTGTTGCTATTGTAAATAGTATCTTATTTTATATTATTCTTTCAGTTGGATCTTACTGGTATAGAAGATGCTTCTTTGTACTTCTTATCCAGTTTTGGAACCTGGTTCATATGTGCTTCATAAAATGAGTTAGGGAGTTCTCAACCCTTTAAATTTTTCTGGAATGTCTTTGATGATAGAGATTATCCGTTCCTTGAAAGTTTGGTAAAATGTATGTGTGTGTGTGTTTAGGTAGAAAGCTTTTGATGACTATTTTAATTTATAGTGATTGATTCAAAATTTCTATTTCTTTATGCCTCAGTAATTTTGCCCGAGGAGTCCCCCACCCCATTTCATCTATGTTATCAAATTTATTAGCATATAGATCTCCATGATACTCTTTGATTATGTTTAAGATCCTTGTTGTGTCTTTACGTATGTTTTCTTTATTATTCTGTTTTATTTATTTGTGTCATCTCACTTTTTCCCCCATTACTCTTGCCAGAGGTTTGTCTACATTATAAATCTTTTCAAATAAAAGATTTTTCTTCTTTATTATATTTTGTTATATATATGTTTTATATATTATATATACATGTTTATATATGTTTGTTTTTCTTTATTATATTTAACTTCTTGAGTTGTTAACTCATTGATTTTTGGTCCAGGAGTATTTTTAGGAGTGTCTCTTGCATGTTAAAGTTCCTGTAGCCTTGTTTACCCAAGAATATCTTTATTGAATCCTCATATTTAAATGGGATAGTTTGGGCTTCCCTGGTGGTGCAGTGGTTAAGAATCCACCTGCCAATGCAGGGGACATGGGTTTGAGCCCTGGCACCGAAGATCCCACATGCCGTGGAGCAGCTAAGCCCATGTGCCACAACTACTGAAGCCCACACGCCTAGAACCCGTGCTGCACAACAAGAGAAGCCACGACAATGAGAAGCCCGCACACCGCAACAAAGGGTAGCCCCCGCTCAACGCAACTAGAGAAGGCCCGTGTGTAGCAACGAAGACCTAAGACAGCCAAAAATAAAAACAACTAAATAATAAATTAAAAAAAAAATAAAAGAGATAGTTTAACTCTAGGTTAGAAGTCCTTTTTTTCTCCTTGAAAATAATGCTCCATTGACTTCTTGATTTCAGTGTCACAATTTAGAAATCTGATTTCAAGTGAATTCATGTTTCTTTAAATTTATATTTTATATTGGAGCATAGTTGATTAACAATGTTGTGTTAGTTTCATGTGTACAGCAAAGTGATTCAGTTATACATATACATGTATCTATTCTTTTTCAAATTCTTTTCCCATTTAGCTTATTACAGAATATTAAGCAATGTTCCCGGTGCTATACAGAAGGTCCTTGTTGGTTATCTGTTTTAAATGTAGCGGTGTGTACATGTCAATTCCAAACTCCCTCCCTCCCCCGACCCTGCCCCCTGGTAACCATAAGTTTGTTCTCTAAGTCTGTGAGTCTGTTTCTGCTTTGTAAATAAGTTCATTTGTATCATTTTTTTTAGATTCTGTATATAAGCAATATCATATGATATTTGTCTTTCTCTGTCTGATTTACTTCACTTAGTATGATAATCTCCAGGTCCATCCATGTTGCTGCAGATGACATTATTTCATTCTTCTTAATGGCTGAGTAGTATTTCATTTTATATATGTAGCACATCTTTATCCATTCATCTGTCGATGGACATTTAGGTTGCTTCCATGTCTCGCTATTGTAAACAGCGCTGCAATGAACATTGGGGTGCATGTATTCTTTTGAACCATGTTTTTCTCCAGATACATGCCCAGTAGTGGGATTGCTGGGTCATATGGTAGTTCTATTTTAGTTTTTCAAGGAACCTCCACACTGTTCTCCATAGTGGCTGTACCAAATTATATTCCCACGAACAGTGCAAGAAGGTTCCCTTTTCTCCACACCCTCTCCAGCAGTTATTGCTTGTAGATTTTTTGATGATGCCCATTCTGACTGGTGTGAGGTGATATCTCATTGTAGTTTTGATTTGCATTTCTCTAATAATTAGCGATGTTGAGCATCTTTTCTTGTGCCTGTTGGCCATCTGTATGTCTCCTTTGGAGAAATCTCTATTTAGCTCTTCTGCCCAATTTTTGATTGAGTTGTTTGTTTTTTTGATATTGAGTCACATGAGCTGTTTGTAAATTTTGGAGACTAATCCCTTGTTGGTTGCATCATTTACAAATATTTTCTCCCATTCTGTGGATTGTCTTTTCATTTTGTTTATGATTTCCTTTGCTGTTACATGCACTCATTTTTGTGTGTGTTACTATGCAATTTAACAGCATGTGTTAATTTGTGTAACTGCCACCACAATTAAGAAACAGAAATGTTCCATCAATACAGAGATTGTGTTACCTACCCCTTTATATTCACATCCCATTTCTCCACCCTTTCTAACCTTTGGCAACCACAAATCTATTTTTCAGCTCTATAATTTTGTCAGTTTGAAAATGTTATATATAAGTGGAATCACACAGTATGTAACCCTTTAGATTGGCTTTTTTCATGCAGCATAATGTCCTTGCGATCTATCTAAGGTGTTGCCTGTGTTGATAGTGGGTTCCATTTAATTGTTGAGTAGCAGTCTATGATATGGATGTATTGCAGTTTGTTTAACCACTCCCCAGTTGAATGGTATCTGGGCTGTTTCAGTTTTTGGCTATTATGAATAAAGCTGCTATGAACACTTATGTACAGATTTTTGTAGGAACGTAAGTTTTCATTTCTCTGGGATAAATGCCAAAGAGTGCAGTTGCTAAGACATGTAGTAAGCACATGTTTAGTTTTTTAAGAAACTGCCATACTGTTTTTCCAGAGTGGCTGTACTATTTTACATTCCTACCGGTAACGTGTGAGTTGATCCAGTTCCTCTCATCCTCACCAGCGTTTGTTGTTATCATTTTTTAAAAAAAAAAAAAGCCATTCTGATAGGGGTGTAGTGATGTCTCATTGTAGTTTTAGTTTGCATTTTCCTAATGACTAAAGGTATTGAACATATTTTCATGTACTTATTTGCCATCTATATATCTGTCCTCTTTGATGAAATGTTTGTTCATATCTTTTGCCTATTCTCTAAATGACTTGTTTGTTTTAATAAATTTATTTATTTATTTATTTATGGCTGTGTTGGGTCTTCATTGCTGTGCGCGGGCGTTCTCTAGTTGCAGAGAGCAGGGGCTACTCTTCATTGTGGTGCGCGGGCTTCTCATTGTGGTGGCTTCTCTTGTTGCAGAGCACGGGCTCTAGGCACGCGGGCTTCAGTAGTTGTCGCACGCGGGCTCAGTAGTTGTGGCTCGCGGGCTCTAGAGCGCAGGCTCAGTAGTTGTGGTGCACAGCTTTAGTTGCTCTGCAGCATGTGGGATCTTCCCGGACCAGGGCTCGAACCCATATCCCCTGCATTAGTAGGTGGATTCTTAACCACTGAACCACCAGGGAAGTCTTGAGTTGTTTATTTTTAGAGTTCTTAATATATATTTGAGAAATGTGTCCTTTGTAAGATATATGGTTTGCAAGTGTTTTCTCCCAGTTTGTTCATTGTCTTCTTATCCTCTTAACAGAGTCTTTTGCAGAGCAAAAGTTTTTAATTTTGATGAAGTCCAGTTTATCATTTTTTTTTCTTTTATGGGTCATGGTTTTGGTGTGAACTCCTCAAGTAGCCCTAAATACCAAAAATTTTCTCCTATGTTTTCTTCTAAAAGTTTTATCGTGAATATTTGATGATATTTAAAAACTGAATTTTTTGGTTAGAATAATGACATTGTGTGTGTTTTTTGTTTTTTGTTTTTTTTTGCGTTATGTGGGCCTCTCACTGTTGCGGCCTCTCCTGTTGCAGAGCACAGGCTCTGGACGCACAGGCTCAGCGGCCATGGCTCACGGGCCCAGCTGCTCCGTGGCATGTGGGATCTTCCTGGCCGGGGCACGAACCCGTGTCCCCCGCATCGGCAGAGTGGACTCTCAACCACTGCGCCACCAGGGAAGCCCTGTGTGTGTGTTTTTAAAGAGCCATTTTAGAAATAACATATTGAAATATTTACAGATGATGTTTAAGATTTAGATCGAAATAATATAATGCAGGAGGGGGTGAAAAAAAATAAATGGGGTGAAGAAGCAAGATAGGCCACGTTCCTGTAAAACCTAGATTTGTTGACCACGAGATCAGTGCTTGTGGTAATCTTTTAAGCTTCTCATTTTAGATTTAGATAGACTATACATACCCTTTCTAATTTTTTAAATGATTATATAATCAGAGTTATGGCTAAAACTGGTTCTGAGCCCGTTCTGGACCACTTATTTCCTTAAGTTTGATGTTCTCACTGACTGTTTGCTTCTCAGCAGAATAAAAAAATTATGAATTTTTGTACACTAGGTGTTAAAGACTTAATGTTAACTTATCCTCAAGAATATTGCACCTGAATTTTTAACGAATAGATGGTAGAGGAGAGAGTGTGATAGTTAACAGAGTAACCACTGATGTAGCCAGGTTGGGCAGAGTATTATAGAGACTTAGAGCAGCTTGGGCAACTAGCCACTCTGCCTGCTGGCTGTAGCTGATTATACATGCATGTGACTTTTAAAGGTTTCTTCGTTAGTATAAAGCCAAATGTCACAAAGCCCAATAAACATTTGATTTTAATGATTACTAATTAATACTTTGTCGATTGATGATGAAACTGTCAAGTTTGATAAAGTCTATTGTAAACATGCATTACTTTAAAGGTGGCTTTCTCTTAAAGCTCATTTGATGTAGTCATTATTGGTGGCGGAATTGTGGGGCTTGCCTCTGCCAGAGCGCTCATCCTGCGACATCCAGCTCTTTCCATTGGTGTTCTGGAAAAGGAGAAAGATTTAGGTATGTATGTTCTCAGTGTTGCTTAACCTGAGCACCTGCTCATTTTGTCAGTTCTACATCTTTCATGCTGAATGTCGATGTTAGTGTCCCAGTTTGGATTCTTTAGAAAGCAGAGTCTAGGACTAGGATTTGGGTGTAGGTGATTTTTTTCAAGGTTATTCGAGGAGGCAGGAGTGAGGAGGTGGGGAGAGTAAACAGGGAAGGAGGAAAAACCTTGTGAGGGTGCGTTATCTAGGTTGCAGCTGGGAGCTTAATTCCACTGAGCCCTCGAGGAGCTACCTAATGTTTCCCAGGATTGTGCTCATTTATCCATCAGCTTCTGTCCCTTTGGTTGAGGATTGTCCATAGGGTGTTGAGTCCCTGTGCCCCCAAATATTAGAAAAGGCCCTGGAGCAGAAGGCAGAGAGCTGTAGTGGACCCTTGAAGCGGTTTGCTTGTGGTGAGGGGGGCGGTTTGTGCACCAAAGTTGTAGCGGAAGTCAGAGATGGGCTGGAGGGATGTGACACAGACACCATGCTTGGCTGCTACGGGAGGCTAGAAGTGCTCTGACTATAAGAACAAACTCAGACAGAATTTTAAATAGCGGTCTCTAATAGCTTCAACTGTAAGTGTATTCCCCCACTTCTTAAGTTTTGAATGAGTCATGTAGTTTCTCCTAACCTGTTTCTCTTGTTCCATAGCTATTCATCAGACTGGACATAACAGTGGTGTCATACATAGTGGAATTTATTATAAACCTGAATCTCTGAAAGCTAAGTTATGTGTACAAGGCGCAGCCCTCATCTATGAGTACTGTAACCAAAAGGGAATTTCCTACAAGCAATGTGGCAAGGTATGGCATTTTACTAGGGCCTTGACTTATTTATAAATAGCATTTACTTAGTAATCTTAAATGTTGATTTAAAAAATGCCTGGCTTTTCTTTCTCTGTATCCATGTAATTTGCAAAATCTAGATGTTTCATATAAATGGGATCATACAATATGTTGTCTTTTGTGATTGGCTTCTTTCACTTGGCATGGTGTTTTCAAGGTTCGTTCATCTTGTGGCATGAATCAGTACTTCATTCCTCCTTATACTCCATTGTATTGGTAAACCACATTTTGTTTATCCAGTTATCAGTTGATGGACATTTGGGTTGTTTCCACTTTTTGGCTACTATGAATAATGCTGCTATGGACATTTATGTACAAGTTTTTGTATGGACCTATGTTTTCATTTCTGTCAGGTATATACCTATGAGTGGAGTTGCCGGGTCATATGGTAACTACATGTTTAACATTTTGAGGAAGTGTGAAACTGTTTTCCAAAGTGCTGTACTATTTTACATCCCCATCAGCAGTTAATGAGGATTCCAATATCCTCACATCCTCATGAACACCTGTTATTGTCTGTTTCATTTTAGCTATCCTAGAGGATGTGAAGTGCTATATCATTGTGGTTTTTATGTAATTAAACATAGTAATTAATGATGTTAAGCATCTTTTCATATACTTATTGGCCATTCATTTATCTTCTTTGGAGAAATATCTATTCAAATCTTTTTCTCATTTTAAAATTGAGTTCTTTGTCTTTTTATTGTTGATTTGTATGTGTTATTTATATATTCTGGATATATAAATATCCCTTATCAGCTATATGATATTTACTAAAATACTACTAAAATATTAAAATATATATATATTTTTAAATAAAATAATAGCAATAGTAATGATCGTATTTTAAATATTACTAAATATTTTCTCCCATTCTGTAGATTTTCTTTTTTACTTCTTGATGGTATCCTTTGAAGCACAGAAACTTTGAATTTTGATGAAGTCTAGTTTATCTTTTCTTTTCTTTTATTGCTTATACTTTTAGTGTCATATCTAAGAAATCATTGCCTAACTTTAGATCATGAAAAAGTGCTCCTACATTTTCTTCTAATGTCAAAGCCTTAGCTCTGATGTTTAGATCTGTGATAGTTTTTTTCCCCCAAATGAGTTGGTTTAATTCTGAGTGTTATAGAATTGGAGCTAGAACAAAGACTGAAGAACAGACTTTGGCAGGATTCTGGGCTGGGTTTACTCTGACCTCACAGCTAAGGTAGAAATGGCCGAATGAGAAGAACTAAAGAGAAGATGAACCACTGTATGATTTCATTTTTTTAAACTTTAACAAAAGTTTGTTCTTAAATTTATAGCAGGTTTCAAGACAGCACTTCATTCTAACTATAGGTGGCAACAGATGTTATGGCAGGGAATCCAGTTATTTAAACAGGAATGGAATTAAGGATCACCATTGCCTCTGGCACAAGGAACAGCTTACTTTTTGACAGATTTCTTAATTCCAACTGTCGCCAGGAGGGCCTTCCTTGCAGCCTCAAGTTTCTTTTGCTTCTCTTTTTGTTTCTGCTTGAATGCCTTATCATCCTCATCCAACTTCTTGGCCTGCTTCTTGGGCTGCTTCAGGTGCTTCTTACCACCTTTTCAGATGGCCTACTGCCCCTTCCCCAGACCCCACCACCAGAAGCAGAGCTTCTACCCTTACACGTATTCCTCCAGCGTAGGTTCACTTTTTTTTTTTTTTGCGGTATGCAGGCCTCTCACTGTTGTGGCCTCTCCTGTTGCGGAGCACAGGCTCCGGACGCGCAGGCTCAGCGGCCATGGCTCACGGGCCCAGCCACTCCACGGCATGTGGGATCCTCCCAGACTGGGGCACGAACCCGTGTCCCCTGCATCAGCAGGTGGACTCTCTACCACTGCGCCACCAAGGAAGCCCTAGGTTCACTTTTTAATTAATTTTGGTATATGGTGTGAGGAAGAGTTCCAACTTCATTCTTTTGCATGTGGATATCCAGTTGTCTCAGCACCATTTGTTGAAAAAAATATTCTTTCTACATTGTTTTGGCACCTGTACCAAAAATCAGTTGAGCATAAGTGTAAGAAGGTTTGTTTAGGATTCTCAATTCCATTCCATTGATGTGTGTCTATCGTTATGCCAGTACCACACCATCTTGTTTACTGTAGCTCTTTATTTTTTGAAATCAGTAAGTGTGAGTCCTCCAACTTTGTTCTTTTTCAAGAGTGTTTTGGCTATTCTGGGTCCCTTGCATTTCCATATGAATTTTAGGGTCAGTTTGTCAGTTTCTCCAAAAAAGGCAGCTGGGATTTTTGTTAGCGAGCGATTATATTGAATCTATAGATCAGTTTGGGGAGTATTGCCATCTTAACAATATTAAATTTTGCAAACCATGAACTTGGGATGTCTTCCCACTTATTTAGATCTTCTTTAATTTCTTTCAACAACTTAAAAACATTTTTCATTTTACAGGTCTTGCACTTCTTTTGTAATTTTATTCCTTGATATTTTATTCTTTCTGATGCTTTTGTGAGGGGAATTGTTTTCTTAATTTCAGTTTGGTTTATTCATTGCTAATGTATAGAATATGATTGATTTTTGTGTATTGATCTTTATCCTTCAACTTTGGTGAACTCGTTTTTTAGTCTAATAGTTTTTCGTGTGTGTGTGTGTGTGTGTGTGTGTGTGTATTCCTTAGGATTTTCTATATGCAGGATCATATCATCTGCAAATAAGATAATTTTACTTTTTTCTTGCCTAATTTACCTGGGTAGAATCTCTAATACAATGTTGAATAAAAATAGTGAAAGTGGATATCTTTGTGTTGTTCTTGATTTTAGGGAGAAAGCATTCAGTTTTTCACTATTAAGTATAATGATAGTTGTGGGTTTTTTGTGGATGCCCTTTATCAGACTGAGGAAGTTCCTTTTTACCTGCAGTTTGTTGATTTTAATCATGAATAGGTGTTGGATTTTCTCAAATGCCTTTTCTATGTCTCTTGAGGCAGTCATGTGGTTTTGTCCTTTATTCTATTAATATGAATTTATTACATTAATTGACTTTTGGATGTTAAATAGATCTTGCATTCATGCAATGAATCCCACTTGGTCATGGTATATAATCCTTTTTATATGTCGCTGCACTCAATATACTAGTATTTTGTTCAGAATTTTTATATCAATACTCATAAGGGATATTGATATGCAGGTTTGTTTTCTTTTGATATCTGTGTCTCGTTTGAGTGTTAACTGGCCTTATAGAATTAGGAAGTGTTCCCTTCTCTTCTGTTTTTTGGAAGAGTTTATGAAGAATTGGTATTAATTCTTCTTTAAACATTTGGTAACATTCATGAGGCCTGAGCCTTTACAGTTACTAATTCCATTTCTTGTTATGGGTCTGTTCAGATACTCTTTTTCTTCTTGAGTCAGTTTCAGAAGTTTGTGTCTTTTTAAGAATTTTCCCATTTCATATAGATTATCTAATTTGTTGCATACAGCTGTTCATAATATTTCCTTATAACTCTTCTTCATGTAATTTTTAAGAATAAAAGTTCATTGTCACCATTAAAGATGCTATGAAGATTTTTTTTTTAATGATGTGGGAAAATGGTCCTGATATAGTGTTAAGTAAAAAAAGCAAGATATAAAACTGTATTTACAGTTTTTATGGTTGAGTTATGAGGGTTTTTTTGTTTTTTGTTTTTAATCCTTTAAGCCAAAGGAACCAGACAACATCCATAACATCCACCATTGAGAAACATACCATGCCCCATGCCTACCCATAGGATGATTTTAAGCTCTGTAACCCCTACTTCTTTCTGGAGCCTTGAACACTACTTCATATTCCCTCTTCACATCAAATCACATCATTGCTTCTAATCCATCTCAGCTCAGCTCCAGGTGTTAATTTACAGATTGCTGCTTCCAGGCCACAACGGTGTCAATGTGACTTAATGACCTGATTTCAGAGTTTTCCTGGTTCAGTCACTGATTTGTGCCTCTGAGTGTCTGCCCCTCCCCAACTTCTTTTTTTTTTTTTTCAAGTTTGAAGTCCTTTTATTTCTTTAAATTGATGTATGATTAACATATAATATTATTATTAGTTTCATGTCTATGTATTGTGAAATGATCACCACCATAAGTCTAGTTAACATCTGTCACCATTCACAGTAAGAAAAAGTATTTTTTTTCTTATGACGAGGACTTTTAAGATCTATTTTCTTAGCAACTTTCAAATATGCAATACACAATTATTAACTATAGTCACCATGCTGTACATTACATCCCTATGACTTGTTTATTTTATATTTGGAAGTTTGTACAGAGTTTCTAAAGAGTTCTTTATATATTCTGCATATTAGAGCCTTATCAGCGATAATGATTTGCAAGTATTTTCTCCCATTCAGTGGGTTATCTTTTCACTTTCTTGATAGTGCCCTATGATTCCACGTATATTTTTAAGGTTAATTATTTGTTGATTTAAATAACCTTTACACCTTGATTAAAAGTATTACTTTATGGAGTTCGGTTGACTCCTTGCTATGAAATAGTGATTTTTGAATTCTGATGTACTTGTGAATATTATCTGTGCTTTCCTTTGCTGGTAGCTGTTAAGTAAGAAACTACCTCAAACAGATACTTTGCCCAGAAATAAACAGAAAAAGAGTCTTGATGAATTTTCTGTTTTTCTCCTCTGCAACAGAATGCATTAGTAAATACTTTGAAATGTACTTTATTCCAAAAAATAAAATAGTTTTCTGTTAGCGATATTCCATTATACTGAATATTGCCTGTCTTTCTGATGTACTGGTTTTTGTTTAGTTTTGTTTCACTTTTGTTTTTTGTTTGGTTTTTAATGTAAAGACTAAGCAACCTGTGCTTCTTTCCCCTCTGGGATCGAGGGAGTGATGGCGATACTTCTGGCCAAGGTGCATGTAGCAACTGTCATAGCAGATGTGACAATTGAGGCTACATCTCACCTTTGTTTTAATGCAGTCTTAAGACAAATGTTTTTGGTGGAGGAAGAAAGTGAAGTCATGAAGAAAGGGAGAAGTAGATACATGAAGCAAAAACAGTTTAAAAAAATCAACCCAATTTGAATCATACACTAATTTATGATTTTCTATTGAATTTATCTATCATAGCTGATGATATATTTAACTCTATTCATGTTCTTTATCTTTTTTCTTTTTAAGCTTATAGTAGCTGTTGAACAAGAAGAAATTCCCAGACTTAAGGCTCTGTATGAGAGAGGCCTGCAGAATGGTGTCCAGGACCTGAGGCTGATCCAGCAAGAGGACATAAAAAAGAAGGAGCCATATTGTAGGGTAAGTGATTCACTAACCCACACACAGGCTCACAGGGATAGGGCTCAGTCCTGTGACATGGAGGCTGAGGGTGAGTTTATAGGAAGCAGGAATCATAGAGACAGTTAAATAATCCTGTTACAGAAGCATTAAGGTGCCAGACACAAGAGGGCATTGCCACAAACTCTGGACACCTGATTTCTTCTTTTCCTACAAGAAACTACCAGGTCCTGAAGAACATAGGCAAAAGCAAGAGGAGGTCTGAGACTCTATGGCATGTTTGGAAACCACTGAGTGGTGAGTTGTGGTTGGATCATAGGGTGTGTAGCAAGAGATAATAGATGAGACTGGGAAGGCAGAATTAGCCCACATAAAGGGCTTGATATCATATCCATGCTGATACTTTGAAGTTTATCCAGTAGGCATAGGTAGCCACTAAAAATTTTTGAGGAGGGTGGCTACAATATTGGATCTGTTTCAGGAGGGTAGGTTATAGAGTTTCTGGCTTAAAACATGCTGTGGGGAAAACCAGATCTTCTTTCTTGTATTTGTGATAGAAACACAAATAATAATATAATAGTTACTCTGCATATCAACTTCCCTTGATAGCCTTTTAGAGGCTATCCGTCCAATTCTCATTCCACTGACTGTTCCAATGAATTGCTGTATCTCCTGTTCCCCATTCCCCAGTGTTTTAATGACATATTCCAATAGCTGGACTGTGGGTACCTGTCTTAGCGAGTGTGACCTTGAACTCACTGTCAGGCAGTGCTTATCAAAAGCTTGCTTTAGAGAAACACTATTTAAGGGAGAGAGCCTGGGTGATATGTAGACCATTCATTCTTGTACATCTCTCCAGACCATCAGATTGTAGTACACCTACACTGTAGTGTTTTTCTCTCCCCATCCTACTTCTTGACCCCAGATTACTCTCCTTGAGTTGTGTTTTGGTTTTATGGCATCAGCCTATGGAGAAAGTCATTGTGTCACTCACTGAGGCCTCTACTATAAGGAGGTGGTTGAGGACATAGGTTCACTGTCAAACAACATCTCTCTGAGAACACTCAGGAGAAATTTCAGACTCCAGTTCTAAGAATAATTTTGTTTTTCCTGAGCACAATTGGCTTGTTTTTATCGATGGACACTGAATTCTTTAACTGTATTGTCCTGTTTGCCTTGGCTCTAAGCAGAAACACATTTGTGCCCTACTCTTGCCAAATATCTAGAGCATTAAGCATACATTTTTATTTTCATGTACTAAATTTGCTCTTTGTTTCATCTTATCTTTCCACCTTTGTTTTCTATATGCTCTGATTTTTTGGAACTTTTTATTGAATCACAGCATACATCCAAAATCATAAATGTATACAGCTTGATGAATTTTCGTTAAGTGTGATCATCCAGATCAACAAACAGAACATTACCAGCTTCTCAGAATTCCCCTCATGCCCCCTCCTAGACACTACCTTTCCCTTAAGGATGACCACTGTTCTTTTACATCATAGATTTTTGAATTTTGTGTAAGTAGAATCATATAGTATGTGCTCGTTTGTGTCTGGACTTCTTTTATTCAGTATTGTTTATAAAATTCATCCATATTATTGCATGTAGTTATAATTTGTTGTCATTGCTGTATAATAATCCTTTGTATGAATATAGCATGGCTCTTTATACTGTTGTTGGGCGTTTTGGGTAGTTTCCAATTTGGAGCTCTTGCAAGTAGTGCTACTAAGAACATTCTAGCACATCTATTTTGGTGGACACATGTACACACTTCCATTGGGGATATACCTCGGAGGGAAATTATGGTCATAATTTATATATATGTCTGGCTGTGGCAGGTACTGCCAAAGAGTTTTCCATAGCATTTGTCCCAAATAATACTCTTATCAGCAGTGTATGAGAGTTACAGTTGCTCCTTATCTTCACCAACACTTAATATTGTTTGTTGTTTTCATTTTAGCCATTCTGGTGGCTATGTAGTAGTATAATATTATAGTTTCCCTGTTGACCCATAAAATTGTACACCTTTTCATATGTTTACTGGCCATTTGGATATTTTCTTTTGTGAAGTAACTAAGTCCTTTGCCCATTTTTCTATTGGATTGACTGTCCTTCTTAACAATTATTAATTCTTATTAATTTTATAAGTTCATTATATAGTCTGAATATGTGTCTTTTGTTGTGTATATATATATACATATACACAATAGATATCTTCTATGACTCTGTGGCTTGTGTTTTCACTCTTAATAGTGTCTTTAGATGAACAGAGGTTCTTAGTCTTAATGTAATCATTCAATCAATTTATGCATATATTTCTCTTTTATGCTTAGTGCTTTTTTGTACTCTGAGAAATCTTTGCCTATTTCAGCATCAGGAAGATATTCTCCTATGCTTTTTTTCTAAAAGCTATGTTGTTTTACCTTTCGCATTTAGATCTACGATCCATTTGGAATTGATTTTTGTTTATGGTATAAGATAGGGGTCAAGGTACACTTTTTTCCCCTCATATGTAGATATCTAGTTAGCCCAGCACCATTTATCAAAAAGACCATTATTTCCCCACTGCACTGCAGTGTTACCTTTGTGATACCAGGTGACTATATATAGGTGGGCTCTGTGTCTGGAGTCTCTTCTCTTCTGTTGTCTCTTCTTGTACCACTACCATAATGTCTTAGTTACTATAGCTTTTCAATAGGTCTAGACATCCGGTTGAGTAAGTCCTTCAATTTTGTTCTTCTTCAACATTGTATTGCCTATTCTTGGATCTTTGCATTTCCATATACATTTTAGAATTAATTTGCTAAAGTCCACAGGATAACCTGTTGTGATTTCGATTGAGATTGCCCTGAATATGTAGGTTGACATATTTGCAGACAGTTGACATATTTACAATATTGAATCTTCCAATCCATGAACATGGATCACTCCATTTATCTGAATCTTTAATTTATTGAAAAAAATGTATTACAGTTTTCAGTGTAGAGGTCTTACATGTCTCTTAGATTTATTTCTAGGTATTTGATTTTTTTATACTCTCATAAATAGTATTGTTATTTAAAGTTTATTTTCTACTTATACATTACAGATATATGGAAATCAAATTGATTTTTGACCATGTATTCATCTTGGTTGTTGAATTCACTTATTGATTCTAATAGTTTGTCTATAAATTCTTTTTCTTTTTTTTTGGCCGTACCATATGGCATGTGGGATCTTACTTCCCCAACCAGGGATCGAACACATGCCCCCTGCAGTGGAAGTGTGGAGTCTTAACCACTGGACCACCAGGGAAGTCCCAATTCTTTTGTATTTTCTGTGTACAATCATGTCATCTGCAAGTAATAACTTATTTCTTCCTTTCCAACCCATATACTTGTCTGGCTCAATATTTAATGCTAGCATATATTGTTTTGTATGTGTTTCTTGTTTGTTTGTTTTTACAGGCTGCTTCAAATCCTTTCACAAAAAGACAAGATAGAAATAGATTTTTTTCCCTTAAGTTATCTGTAGTTGTGCAGTTAAAGTTAGATCAAAATATTTGATTTTATTAATTAGTATAAAGTTCCCAAGAGACTAGGAATCCAAACAGTGTTAAATGAGTTCTTCCTGCAGAGAAAGTCATAGCATCTTCAACTCCAGAAAACCTCACCCTTCCCTCCCCTCAGACTCAGTCAGAATAATCAAAGTGTTTAACTTGTGGGAGTAGGTCTTCTTCTCCCTTTTCCTCTCCCCAAGCATTTCTTATCTCTCTGAGATGGTGAATGAATGACTGATTTTTTTAAAAAAGAAGACACCTTCACTGAATATCTAATTTTGGCTATTTCTTTCAGGCTTTGGGCAAATGCTACACGGTCTTAAGCCGGGATTGGCAAACTATGGCCTGTGGGCCAAATCCAGCCCACCACATGTTTTTAAAGACCTATAAGCTGTTTTAAATGGTTGAAAAAATTAAAAGAAGAATAATATTTTGTGACACATGAAACTTATATGAAACTCAAATTTCAGTGTCCACAAATAAATTTTTATTGGAGAACAATCATACTTACTCATTTATGTGTTGTCTATGGCTGCTTTTGTGCCAAACAGCCAACTCGAGTAATTGAAACAGAGATCCTAAGCCTCACATGGGCAAAAATATTTACTATCTGGCCCTTTACAGAAAAGATTACCAGCTCCTGATCTAACAGTAGGGAGCCACTGAAGGATTTAGGCAAGAAAATGATATGCAAACTGTGCTAATTTAGGAAGGTTAATCAAGTTCTGGTACATAGGATGGAATTGGACATGGGAGAGAGGGGAGCCTTGAGGTGGGAGGTCAAAGCTATTTATATTTACTATTGGAAGGCAGCTATGCTCACCATGATACCATCGACACCACTTATTTATAGTTACTTTTAGACTACCTAATTTCTTTCTGCTACTCTTGAATATCATAGGTTAGTAATTTCTAGACTTCAGGGAATTTTGACATATTATTCTTTATTTTATCTCACTATATTCTGTCTTTTTTTTTTCCATAAAGTAGGATCTGACATAAGGTGAGCAGCAGAATGTGGTGGCTGAGAAGCCAGACAGACATAAATTTAAATCTCATTTCTGCCTATTTAACAGCTGTTTACCTTGAGTGGGTTAAAATTGTTCTAAACCTCAGACTCCTCATTTGTAAAATGCAGGTTGTTCTGAGAATTAAATACAGTGATATATGTAAGGCATCCAGCATATGTTAATCCTCAAGAAGTGGTAGATGTTATTTTGGGCTTATTTAAGCAGTAGTTCTAGTGAATTCAAATTGGTTTTGTTTGAGATACTTGGGAACTTTTCATGAAATCTGTTAAGATAACTTAGTTATGTTTGTTCTTTTCCTCCTGCTTTACATTTTCCCCCTTTGCTGATGCTTTGCTTGTAACCCAATATTTTATTCTGTTTATTTCCTTTAAGCCATATCAATTCCTCTGCAGAGTAAAATAGGCTATTTAAAAACATTGTAGAGAGATCCTAGGATGTCTTCAAACCAGGCTTGTGAATAACTCATATAAGAGCTTGTTTTAGTCAGTTGGGGCTGCTGCAACAAAGTACCATGAACCAGTTAGCTTATAAATGTCAGATATTTATTTCTCACAGTTCTAGAGGCTGGAAGTCTGAGATCAAGGCTCTGGAAGATTTGATGTCCAGTGAGGACCCACTTCCTGGTTCATAGACCATCTTCTTGCTGTGTTCTCACATGGCATAAGGGGTAAGGGAACTCTCTGGAGTTTCTTTTATAAAGGCACTAATCCCATTCATGAAGCCTCCATCCTCATGACCTAATCACTTCCGAAAGGCCCCACCTCCAAATACCGTCACATGGGTCATTAGGTTTCAACATATGAATTTTGGAGGCACACAGACATTCAGTGTATAGCAGAACTGGTTATTTAGACTGATGCCATACTTAAGGGGGAAATACACTAGTATTAAAGAGATTAGGAGATTGGTTCAAGATGGCAGAGTAGAAGGACGTGCTCTCACTTCCTCTTGTGAGAGCACTGGAATCACAACTAACTGCTGAAAAATCATCGACAGGAAGACACTGGAACTCATCAAAAAAGATGCCCCACATCCAAAGACAAAGGAGAAGCCAAAATGAGATGGTAGGAGGGGCGCAATCACAATAAAATCAAATCCCATAACTGCTGGGTGGGTGACTCACAAACTGGAGAACACTTATACCACAGAAGTCCACCCACTGGAGTGAAGCTTCTGAGCCCCATGTCAGGCTTCCCTGGGGGTCTGGCAACGGGAGGAGGAATTCCTAGAGAATCAGAATTTGAAGGCCAGCGAGGTTTGATTGCAGGACTTTGACAGGACTGGGGTAAACAGAGACTCCACTCTCAGAGGGCACACACAAAGTAGTGTGCACATCGGGACCCAGGGGAAGGAGCAGTGACCCCATAGGAGACTGAACCAGACCTACCTGCTAGTGTTGGAGTGTCTCCTGCAGAGGTGGGGGGTGGCTGTGTCTCACCGTGAGGACAAGGACACTGGAAGCAGAAGTTTTGGGAAGTACTTCTTGACGTGAGCCCTCCCAGAGTCTGCCATTAGCCCTACAAAAGAGCCCGGGGAGGCTCCAGTGTTGGGTCACCTCAGGCCAAACAACCAACAGGGAGGGGACCCAGCCCCACCCATTAGCAGACAAGCAGATTAAAGTTTTACTGAGCTCTGCCCACCAGAGCAACAGCCAGCTCTACCCACCACCAGTCCTTCCCATCAGGAAACTTGCACAAACCTCTTAGATAGCCTCATCCACCAGAGGGCAGACAGCAGAAGCAAGAAGAACTACAATCCTGCAGCCTGTGGAACAAAAACCACATTCACAGAAAGGTGGACAAGACGAAAAGGCAGAGGGCTATGTACCAGATGAAGGAACAAGATAAACCCCCAGAAAAACTACTAAATGAAGTGGAGATAGGCAACCTTCCAGAAAAAGAATTCAGAATAATGATAGTGAAGATGATCTAGGACCTCGGAAAAAGAATGGAGGCAAAGATCGAGAAGATGCAAGAAATGTTTAACGAAGACCTAAAACAATTAAAGAACAAACAAACAGAGATGAACAATACAATAACTGAAATGAAAAATACACTAGAAGGAATCAGTAGCAGAATAACTGAGGCAGAAGAACGGATAAGTGACCTGGAAGACAGAATGGTGGAATTCACTGCTGCGGAACAGAATAAAGAAAAAAGAATGAAAAGAAATGAAGACAGCCTATGAGACCTCTGGGACAACATTAAATGCACCAACATTTGCATTATAGGGGTCCCAAAAGGAGAAGAGAGAGAGAAAGGACCTGAGAAGATATTTGAAGAGATTATAGTTGAAAACTTCCCTAACATGGGAAAGGAAATAGCCACCCAAGTCCAGGAAGCACAGAGAGTCCCACACAGGATAAACCCAAGGAGAAACACACTGAGACACATAGTAATCAAATTGGCAAAAAAACTGGCAAAAATTAAAGACAAAGAAAAATTATTGACAGCAGCAAGGGAAAAACGACAAATAACATACAAGGGAACTCCCATAAGGTTAACAGCTGATTTCTCAGCAGAAACTCTACAAGCCAGAAGGGAGTGGCATGACATATTTAAAGTGATGAAAGGGGAGAGCCTACAACCAAGATTGCTCTACCTGACAAGGATCTCATTCAGATTCAATGGAGAAATCAAAGGCTTTACAGACAAGCAAAAGCTAAGAGAATTCAGCACCACCAAACCAGCTCTACAACAAATGCTAAAGAAATTTCTCTAAGTGGGAAACACAAGAGAAGAAAAGGACCTACAAAAACAAACCCCCCCAAAATTAAGAAAATGGTAATAGGAACATACATATTGATAATTACCTTAAATGTGAATGGATTAAATGCTCCAACCAAAAGACACAGGCTTGCTGAATGGATATAAAAACAAGACCCATATATATATATATATATATGCTGTGTACAAGAGACCCACTTCAGACCTAGGGACACATACAGACTGAAGTGAGGGAATGGAAAAACATATTCCATGCAAATGGAAATCAAAAGAAAGCTGGAGTAGCAATACTCGTATCAGACAAAATAGACTTTAAAATAAAGAATGTTACAAGAGATAAGGAAGGACACTACGTAATGATCAAGGGATCAATCCAAGAAAAAGATAGAGCAATTATAAATATATATGCACCCAACTTAGGAGCACCTCAATAGATAAGGCAACTGCTAACAGCTATAAAAGAGGAAATCGACAGTAACACAATAATAGTGGAGGACTTTAACACCTCACTTACACCAATGGACAGATCATCCAAACAGAAAATTAATAAGGAAACACAACCTTTAAATGACACAATAGACCAGATAGATTTAATTGCTATTTATAGGACATTCCATCCAAAAAACAGCAGATTACACTTTCTTCTCAACTGCACATGGAACATTCCCCAGGATAGATCACATCCTGGGTCACAAATCAAGCCTGAGTAAACTTTAAAAAATTGAAGTCATATCAAGCATCTTTTCTGACCACAATGCTATAAGATTAGAAATCAATTACAGGGAAAAAGATGTAAAAAACACAGACACATGGAGGCTAAACAGTACATTACTAAATAACCAAGAGATCACTAAAGAAATCAAAGAGGAACTAAAAAATACCTAGACACAAATGACAATGAAAACACGACAATCCAAAACCTATGGGATGCAGCAAAAGCAGTTCTAACAGGGAAGTTTATAGCAATACAAGCCTACCTCAAGAAACAAGAAAAATCTCAAATAAACAATCTAACGTTACACCTAAAGGAACTAGAGGAAGAAGAACAAACAAAACCCAAAGTCAGCAGAAGGAAAGAAATCATAAAGATTAGAGCAGAAATAAATGAAAAAGAAACAAAACAATAGCAAAGATCAATAAAACTAAAAGCTGGTTCTTTGAGAAGATAAACAAAATTGATAAACCATTAGCCAGACTCATCAAGAAAAAGAGGGAGAGGACTCAAATCAATAAAATTAGAAATGAAAAAGGAGAAGTTACAACAGACACCGCAGAAATACAAAGCATCCTAAGAGACTACTACAAGCAACTCTATGCCGATAAGATGGACAACATGGAAGAAATGGAGAACTTCTTAGAAATGCACAACCTGCCAAGACTGAATCAGGAAGAAATAGAAAATATGAGCAGACCAATCACAAGTAATGAAATTGAAACTGTGATTAAAAATCTTCCAACAAACAAAAGTCCAGGACTAGATGGCTTCACAGGTGAATGCTGTCAAATATTTAGAGAAGAGCTAACACCCATCCTTCTCAAACTCTTCCAAAAAGCTGCAGAAGGAAAACTCGCAAACTCATGCTATGAGGCCATCCATCACCCTGATACCAAAACCAGACAAAGATACTACAAAAAAAAATTACAGACCAATATCACTGATGAATATAGGTGCAAAAATCCTCAACAAAATACTAGCAAACAGAATCCAACAACATGTTAAAAGGATCATACACCATGATCAAGTGGGATTTATCCTAGGGATTCAAGGATTCTTTAATATACGCAAATCAATCAGTGTGATACACCATATTAACAGATTGAAGGATAAAAACTATATGATTATCTCAATAGATGCCGAAAAAACTTTTGACAAAATTCAACACACATTTATGATAACTCTTCAGAAGGTGGGCATACAGGGAACCTACCTCAACATAATAAAGGCTGTATACAAAAACCCACAGCAAACATCATTCTCAATGGTGAAAAACTGAAAGCATTTCCTCTAAGATCAGGAACAAGACAAGGATGTCCACTCTCACCACTATTATTCAACATAGTTTTGGAAGTCCTAGCCGCGGCATTCAGAGAAGAAAAAGAAATAAAAGGAATACAAATTGGAAAAGAAGAAGTAAAACTGTCACTGTTGCAGATGACATGATACTATACATAGAGAATCCTAAAGATGCCACCATAAAACTAGTAGAGCTAATCAATGATTTTGGTAAAGTTGCAGGATACAAAATTACTGCACAGAAATCTCTTGCATTCCTACACCCTAATGATAAAAAATCTGAAAGAGAAATTAAGGACACACTCCCATTTACCACTGCAACAAAAAGAATAAAATACCTAGGGAGACAAAAGACCTCTATGCAGAAAACTATAAGACAATGTTAAAAGAAATTAAAGATGAGACAAACAGATAGAGAGATATACCATGCTCTTTTGTTGGAAGATTCAATATTGTGAAAATAACTATACTACCCAAAGCAATCTACAGATTCAGTGCAATCCCTGTCAAATTACCAATGACATTTTTTACAGAGCTAGAACAAAAAATCTTCAAATTTGTATGGAGACACAAAAGACCCTGAATAGCCAAAGTGGTCTTGAGGGAAAAAAATGGAGCTGGAGGAATTAGACTCCCTGACTTCAGACTATACTACAAAGCTACAGTAATGAAGACAATATGGTACTGGCACAAAAACAGAAATATAGATCAATGGAACAGGATAGAAAGCCCAGATATAAACCCACACACCTATGGTCAACTAATCTATGACAAAGGAGGCAAGGATATACAGTGCAGTAAAGACAGTCTCTTCAATAAGTGGTGCTGGGAAAACTGGACAGCTATGTGTAAAAGAATGAAATTAGAACACTCCCTAACACCATATACAAAAATAAACTCAAAATAGATTAGAGACCTAAATGTAAGACCAGACACTGTAAAACTCTTAGAGGAAAACATAGGAAGAACATTCTTTCACATAAATCACAGCAAGATCTTTTTTAATCCACCTCCTAGAGTAAGGGAAATAAAAACAAAAATAAACAAATGGGACCTAATGAAACTTAAAAGCTCTTGCAAAGCAAAGAAAACTACAAACAAGATGAAAAGACAACCCTCAGAAAGCGAGAAAATATTTGCAAACAAAACAACAAAGGATTAATCTCCAAAATATACAAACAGCTCATGCAGCTCAATATTAAAAAAATAAAAACCCAATCCAGAAATGGGCAGAAGACCTAAATAGATGTTTCTCCAAAGAAGACATACAGATGGCCAAGGAGCACATGAAAAGCTGCTCAGCATCACTAATTATTAGAGAAATGCAAATCAAAACTACAATGAGGTATCACCTCACACCTGTTAGAATGGGCATCATCAGAAAATCTACAAACAACAAATGCTGGAGAGGGTGTGGAGAAAATGGAACCCTCTTGCACTGTTGGTGGGAATGTAAATTGATACAGCCACTATGGAGGTTCCTTAAAAAACTAAAAGTAGAATTACCATATGATCCAGCAATCCCACTACTGGGCATATACCCAGAGAAAATCGTAATTCAAAAAGACACATGCACCCCAGTGTTCATTGCAGCACTATTTACAATAGCCAGGTCATGGAAGCAACCTAAATGCCCATCAACAGACGAATGGATGAAGAAGGTGTGGTACATATATACAATGGAATATTACTCAGCCATAAAAAGGAACGAAATTTGGTCATTTGTTGAGATGTGGATGGATCTAGAGACTGTCATACAGAGTAAAGTAAGTCAGAAAGAGAAAAACAAATATCGTATATTAACACATGTATGTGGAACCTAGAACAGTGGTACAGATGAACCGGTTTGCAGGGCAGAAGTTGAGACGCAGATGTAGAGAACAAACGTATGGACACCAAGGGGGGAATGCTGCAGGGTGGTGGGGATGGTGGTGTGATGAATTGGGCAGTTGGGATTGACATGTATACACTGATGTGGATAAAACTGATCACTAATAAGAACCTGCTGTATAAAAAAAAACTTAAATTAAATTAAAAAAAAAAAGACACATGAACCCCAGTGTTCATTGCAGCACTATTTACAATAGCCAAGGCATGGAAGCAACCTAAATGCCCATCGAGAGATGAATGGATAAAGAAGATGTGGTACATATATACAATGGAATATTACTCAGCCATAAAAAGAAATGAAATTGGGTCATTTGTAGAGATGTGGATGAATCCAGAGACTCATACAGAGTGAAGTAAGTCAGAAAGTGAAAAACAAATATCGTATATTAACGCATGTATGTGGAACCTAGAAAAACGGTACAGATGAACCGGTTTGCAGGGCAGAAATTGAGACACAGATGTAGAGAACAAACGTATGGACACCCAGGGGGGAAAGTGGTGGCGGGGCTAGTGGTGTGATGAATTAGGAGATTGGGATTGACATGTGTACAGTAATATGTATAAAATGGATAACTAATAAGAACTTGCTGTATAAAAAAAAATAAAGAGATTAGGAGTCTGTACATGTGGGGGGCAGGAAATATATGGGAAATCTCTGTACCTTCTGCTCAATTTTTCTGTGAACCTAAAACTGCTCTAAAAAATCAAGTCTACTAAAACAAAAATGAAGCATTTAAACTCACATCTAAACAGTGCTTTACAAAAATTATTGAGCGCTTCCTGAATATGAAACAGCTAAACCTGTTGCTGTTTTGTAGCTTTATGTGATTTTGATGGGATTTGGTTGTGAAATTAAGATGTGAGAATCTCGCTGATCTGTATCAAGTATTACCTTGCCATCTGAGAATAAAACAATTTATAACCTCCCCCAGGAAGGCATGCTAATTTTTAACATGTGTTTCTCTTTTTATGTACTAACGAAAAGCTCTTTCACACTTTAAGGTTGGTGTAAAAAAATAAATAAATAAAAGCACATATGAGCCCCTGACCCTACTGTGGGTTTAGTCAAGATGTAAAAACAATATTGATTGTGGAGTTTGGAAAACAGGATTATTGGTTTCGTGGCAGTACTGAAATCTGGAGTATATGGAAGATTCCAGCTAATCAACTGGAACAACAATCGTTGTCTGTCATGTATCCTTGTCAGCACTTTAAAGATAGAAAAAAAAAGAGAAACATGGACCCATGGTTCTTTATATCATGCCTAACTGTTAAAAAAGAAACAAAAAACAGAACAACTCTTCATAAGTCATAAAGGTTCAGGATGAATCTGGATATTGTTCTGTGTACCTGACCGTGTGATCCTCACGTGTCTTGGAATGAGGTGGATGAAGTATGTGTGTATAGATAATCAAATTATGTATGCATATTTTTGTGTCTTATAAGTGAAGAAACTGGTTAAGGTAATTCTCCAAGGTCGTACAACTTAAAGAGTCCCCTCCTCCCAGATCTGACTCAGAACTGGTATGTTTCTGTTCAGTTTAACTGACATTTTCTTCTTTACTATGTGCCGAACACTATGTTGGGCACTGCAGATATGAAAGTGAGTAAGACAGAGTTGTCATCCTGAAGGAAGTTGTAGTATAGCAGAAAATACAATTTTAATACAGTGATAAGTTTTCTGATAGAACTGATACTCTGTCTTGTGCCAAGGTAAGGGAGAGCTTTTAGCTTACTCTGAAAGTCTAGGAAAATCTTCTCAGAAGTGAACCCCTCACTTGAAAGATGAATAAATAGTGTAACTCATAAAAGAGGTATATCCTACTTTTCTCTGAGTCCTCTGCAGTAGTGATCTGCTTTATAGAATGCCACATTATAGTTATCAATGTCTAGCTGTATTGATATTTAGGGGTGGCAATACGTAGTAGAAAATATACTCTGGTTATTTCATAGAAGTGTCTTGAGTAAATTCCTTCCTTTTCCCCCAACTTCACCACCACTACCAAGAATGGGTGGCGAAATTTCCATGGTATAGGGTCACATCTGTTTCTTCCAGGCCCTCCAGAAAGAAACAGTTTGTCAGGAGAACTCGGAAAGGGCTTCTTGGACCAGATCTCTTTAAGAAGAAAATTAAGTGCCCCTAGGGGAAGTATCTTGGAAAATTTTAAACTGCCTCTGTAAACTTTGAAGGATAGCTCTTGACAGTGCTCGCTGTGGGTAAATCCTGACTGCCTCCTCTGACCTTAGCTGTGGTGATCCGCCTGCCTTTTCTTTAGCACTATTGGTCAGGCACACGTTCCTCTGTTCCTCTAGCCTCCTGACTGACTTCCAGCTCCCAACTTTCCCTGACCTGCTTGCCTGGTTCTTTTCCAGACACCTGACCTGCCGTAACCTCAGATTCAAGCTCTGACCTGCTAACCTGGACAGTGCACGCCCAGCCTGCTGGCTGACAGACACAGTCAGCCTGTCCCCCAACCCTGCCCTGGGCCAGAGTGTCTGACTGCTGGGCAGCAGTGACTCGCTCCACCTTCCCCCCACTACACATATAGGCGGGGCACACCAACATCTCATGAGGACGGTCACAGCCAAGGCTAGAAAGGGAAGGAAGAAGGAAAACCTGTTAGGGAAGGTCCGGGGTGGGGGGAGGAATCTAGTAAGTTTAAAGACAGCCCTCAAAAGTTCAGTCAGTCAGTAAATAGTTGAGTGCTTCTGTGTGTCAGGCATGTGCTGGGTTATAGGAGTATAAGATGACTAAGGAGGATATTTGGGATTATAAAAAACTATTGATATGAAACACTTTTACAGCATGTTTTTATCACCCTGTTATCATACTTGTCACATAGTTTTTATGCTACGTAAGGAAGTTTTTTGTAACTAAACTCTTATTTTTTGTGGCTAAACTCTTAGTATTATCCTAAGTTAGCTTCCAAGGTTATTGTACCCCAAATACCATTTGTAGTTTAAAGTTGAATTATACTTATTTGACCTGCGAATTTAGGGATTTCAGGCAATGTAAGTTCTAATGTAAAATCTTACATGTGATTGTATTGAAACAGAAGGAATGATTTCCTGTTCTTGGCAAATGCTGTCATATTCTGGAAGCAAGACTGTCAGGAAAATGATGAAGTTTGCCAAATGTTATGTTCAGTTTGTGAAAAGAGACTGTGAGGCATTTTGTGAGCCTTCACCTTTAGTGTCATCTGGCCATTTGGAAGCATTGGTCAGGGATGGGTGGCAAAGTCAAAAACTTTTAAAGGCCAAGCAGGTAAATGCACTGGGGTAGGGGTGGAGCAGCGAATACAGATGAGATATTTAAAATAATATTATCAGATATCATTGTAAAACTGTAACAACAGTGCAGTCCTGGCCAAACAGGAGGATAGCAGCATTTACCTGTCGTACTCAACTTCTGGGCGCCATTTATCCTGGGAACCAGGCTACGCTCTTAGGGGCAATTGATTGGGAGAACTGATATACTCTTATATACAATAAGGCAACAGAAAATGGTGCCATTTCCAAGGATTCACCAAAATGTAGTCAATACTTTGTGAAATGCTACTTGTTTCCTTTTCTTCAGAATTAGAAAAGCCAATGCACATTCAATACTTAGTCCAAAAAATTAAATAGGTATGGTTGTAGATCATTCATTTATAGAGTTTAAACATGTTTTGAGTGACAACACACACACACCCCCCAACACAGCAACAAAAGACCCAGGCTATTAATTTCTCATATTACCTGAAGAGAAAGTTTGAATTGACCACATAAAATCTCCATTCAGTAGTTGTAGTCTTGAAGATAGATTCTGCAGCAAATCAAATCAACACTCGGCAAACACTGTGAACAACTCTGAGCTCTCACTGAGTGTGCATGACATACAATATACTACTGGGAAAAATCTCTACAGTTTGTTTAAAATATAATTGGTGATACACTATTTGATTCACAATCAGATATGAATCAGAATCAGATAGGGTAAGGTATAAATAAAACAGAAAAACTCATTGTAGCAGCTGGAAGAGCCTGGAAAAATTAACTCCCCTAAGGAGGAGAATTATTTCCTGATTATAGAGGTTTTCTTATTTAGCTAGTATTATTTCTTTTATCTGTTAGACAAATTATATATGTATTCAATTTCAAATTTAGGCATTGAATTGAGCACTTTTATTTTTCTTTAAGACTATCAGATGTTTGCCAGGAAAGGCTAATTGTGTGTTATCCATCAATATAAACAATAAAAAAATTCAGCCAAAAATCAAATTTATCACACAACCTATGCTCAGTGGTTTTTAATTGTATTGTCTTGATTTTTTCACAATTCTGTGCCAGGGTCTAATGGCTATTGATTGTCCTCATACTGGCATTGTGGACTATCAGCAGGTGGCTTTGTCATTTGCCCAGGATTTCCAAGAAGCAGGTGGCTCTGTTTTGACCAATTTTGAAGTAGAAGATATTGAAATGGCTAAAGAAAGTCCTTCAAGAAGTAAAGATGGTAAGCAATCCTTGTCTTTTCTTTTGAATACTGAATTGACTTCTGAACAAACTTGGGACTGTTTTTGGCTAGGGTAGCGCTGGCAAGAGGGCCACCAGAAGCTAGGCTACAGTAAGGGCCCAGAGCTGGAGGCAGGTACAGAAGGGGTGAGGGTGAGACCGGATATGGGAGAACTGGGACTTCTAGTGAGTCTTGTGCTGATAGAACTAGGCATTGATGGGACACTTCTGACTAGTGCTAAATCCCGAACTGCCAAGGCTGTTTATGGAAAGTTAGCCTGCAAACACTTCCCTATCCAGGTTAGTCAGAATCCCCTGGGAGTGCTTGTTAAAAATGCAGATTTTAGCATCACCCAGTCTTACTGAATCAGACTGTCTGGGGATAGGACATGACTCAGCCATTCTGAATTCCCCCTCCACCCGGCACCCCCCCCCAGTTCCTTCATTGTAGCCTGTACTTAGAGTTTGTTTTGTTTTGCTTTGGGGACAATTTTTTTTTTAAAACCAAATGAATTAGTTTTTAAGCCTTAAATTCATTGTTGGGAAATTTGAAGGAGAAAAAAAGTAGTGTTCAGTTCATTCTTTCTTGACAGGTTTTTAAGGAGATCTGGGCTATCTGAGTCATTCTCCCAGTGTCCTTTTAAATTCTAAGATGATGAGCAAAATTGTTAAATAATTGAGATTGTTAGACAGGTAGCATAATCAATCAAATCTATGATATAAGTAAGTAGATCATATTTTTTTTTACCTGCTGTACATATGCTTTATAGGTCTTTGAGATCACATGTATCTGATTGCGAACTAATTTTATAAATAGTTTATCATTGGAAGTTCTGTGTTGTGATAACTCTTGCTTCTCTATACAACTTAGAATCCGCAAGGATTCAGATAACCAAGACTTGAACAACAAGTGTCATAGCATTAGTTCTGTGAGAAAATGCATACTGATTTATGCTGATCCATTTTATAGCCTGTTTTCTAGGATTGCAGTTCACAGAAAAGCTGGGACTGTCTATTTTGGAGCTGGGGTGGGGAATGGTTTATAAGTATAGATTAAATGAATTAAAATAAAATATGCTAAAAACATGCCAGAGTTTTGTATATTGTCAAATATGAACTAGTTTAATCTTGTTACTTGGTAAAAAACTTTAGAATGAAAAGTAGGAGGCAATAATGGTTATGACAGAGACAATCCTTTAAATGATTACTAGAATAATGTTTATTTAATGTAGGCTTTCTTTTGCTAAAAATAAATCTTTCACTAATTTTTTTTCAGGGATGAAATACCCAGTTGTTATAAGGAATACAAAGGTAAAGATTCTTAAGCAAAACTACTTTAATCTACTTTATCTACGGTCATCTCCTTTCTTAAAAAGTTGAATTAACCACAGTGCTGTATCTTATGTCATTGAATGAAATTTGTCTAATGTAAAAGTTATTCTGAGAGAAATCCTGTGAGAGCAGTGTAACAGCTTTCATTCTAAGAAGGGTTTCAACTTGGAAATGTCTTCATGAAGTGTTTGTGCCAGCAAAGGATAGGATTATAAGCACTTAGAGTAATAAAAACTGATAGTTTTATTGCTCTGCCTACTTATCTACATTAACTTATTAACTGTCTGCTAATGAGAAGACTTTGGGGGCAGGGAGCAGGTTGTGCAGAGAGAGATGGACTACTTTTCTTCATCTTCTCATAGTCTAAAACAAGAATTATTGAATGGCATAGAAGCATTTCGTTAGCTGTATGTTCATTGAACGATCAGAGTTCAGTCAGGAGAGTAGAGTCATCAATGAGTATATTATAGGAATTAGGCCTTACACATTTTTAAAAAATATTTATTTATTAATTTTGGCTGTGCTGGGTCTTAGTTGCGGCATGCGGGATCTTCACTGTGGCATGCGGACTCTTAGTTGTGGCATGCATGCGGGATCTATTTCCCTGACCAGGGATCGAACCTGGGCCCCCTGAATTGGGAGTGTGGAGTCTTACCCACTGGACCACCAGGGAAGTCCCCTTACACAATTTTTAAAGGATCTGGGGAAGTGCAGGTTCAGAAGGGGAGTTGGTAGATCAGAGGCATCTCCAGCCAGTCTGAGAAGCCACATGTGTCTAGCTGCTGAAGTGGGAATGCAAGCAGGAAGCTCACGAGGAGATATGGGGGGCTCTTGCCTCTGCCTATACCCAAGCAGTGGGCTGGAGCAGTGCCTGATCAGTAGGAGCAGTAGTTGGGAAGCTGAATGTGGAGCTGTAATTTACTTTGCAATGGGTGTTTGTCACTTCATTGGACTAGAATGACCTTCAGAGAATAGTGGCTGCTGCTGTACTTCTGCCTGCCAAACCATATGCAATTCCTGTTTGGTCAGCTTTAAGCTGGAACCGTATAGGGAAGAATTGTTGTTCCCAGCTTAACCAGATCGACACAGTATAACCCCCTGCAGTCCATCCCTTTTCAACTTGGCATCCATTCACACCCCTTATAACCATATTTAACTTCCAAATGAAGAGAGTAGAAAGATTATGCTTCCATCCACAAGGTGCAACTATCTTCCATACACCTGAAGACATGCTTACTCTCCAAAAAAGATACGAAGTCTACTTTATTGATCATGAATGTTCTTTTCTTTTCTAGCTGAGTCACTCTCCCCCTTTGAGATCCTGCAACTTAAATACTGAGATAAAAGGTTAACCACAATTTAAGCATCTTATATTAAATCAGTAGTTCTCAACGGGAGGCAGTTTCTCCTCCTAGGAGACATTTGGCAATGTCTGGAGACATTTTTATTGTCACATCTAGTAGAAGGGGGGCAATGCTACTGGCATTTAGTGGGTAGAGGCCAGGGATTCTGCTAAACATCCTACAATGTGAGAGACAGGCCCCCAGAACAAAGAGGTATCTGGCCCCAAATGTCGATAGTACTGAAGTTGAGGTGTTAGACAGTGGGGGAGTGACAGAGATGGGTGTGTTAGTCGTCTAGGGCTGCCTTAACAGAACGCCACAGACGGGGTGGCTTTAACAACAGAAATTTATTTTTTCGCAGCTCTGGAGGCTAGAAATCTAGGGTCAAGGTGCCATCAGGGTTGGCTTCTGGTGAGATCTCTCTTCTCAGCTTGTGGATGACTGTCTTCACACTATGTCCTTACGTGGCCTTTTCTCTGTGCGTGCACATGTGCAGAGAAAGAGTAGGAGGGAGCAACCTCTGGTATCTCTTTGTCTTATAAGAACACCATTCCTATTAGATTAGGGCTCCACTTTTGTGACCTTATTTAACCTTAATTACCTCCCTAAAGGTCCTGTCTCCAAATACAGTCTCGTTGGGCGTTAGGACTTCAACGTATGGATTTAGGGGAGACACAATTCAGTCCATAATAATGAGGATAAAGAAATAATTGGGTAATTTATAGACAATATATTTATTTCAAAATAAGGAAGAATTACACATAGCTACTACACTCCTCATTTCTGTCACCAGACATGTGGTCATAGCTGATATTTATAATTTCCTTCTTCCACTACTCATTCCATAGTCCCTTTGCCCTTGGCAAGCATCTCAGCTGGTCATGGTTCCTAGTTTGGTGGGGTAAATCAAACTTTCATTCCTGAAGTGTCTGTGCCATTAGAAGCCCTGCCTGTTTTGGGTTGTGGTACTTTCCATTAAGTTTTATAATAATACATGGGAAAATTAAGGCATGTCCCAGGAGAGCTACATTCCAGATGTACTCCTCTTTATCATCCCTGAGCCCTCTCTGTGGTAGCAACTCAGTTTCTCCTTGAGAGTCAGAAGCAATTACCCCACTCAGTACAGTAATCCCCTCTGCCTATTGATCACTGGCAGGGGGAACCCAAAGTGGCCAAGTGTGGCAGTATCAATTTCTAACTTAATGCAACCATTGCTTATTCTCTAATGGAAGCCTTTTTCCCTTGGGAACTAAGACCTCTAGACCATCAGAGCCAAAAGTTGTAGGGATAGGAAGCAAAAAATTTTACTGTAATAGTAAGGAGCTACTCCCATTTTCTACCTCTTGATTTCCAGACCTGTGAATCCTGGCTATGGGAGAAACAACACCATATATTAGTCACTGGTTTAGAGCATGTAGAGAATCCTGGAAGACCTTGCCCCAGGCCTGTAGGTGTTGCCAGCCAACTAGTGCTGTTATTGAATCTTCAAAAGCCCATTCTACTTTTTGTCACCCAGCAGCTTCAGGATTGTGGGGAAAATGATAAAATCAGTGCATTACACAAGCATGAGCCTATTGTTATACTTCATTTCCTGTAACATAAGCTCACTGATCAGAAGTAATTCTTCTAAGTAAAATACCATAACAGTGAATAAGGCATCCTATAAATTCACAGATGGTGGTTTCCATAGAAGCATTGTGGGCAGGGAAGACAAATTTATATCCAGAGTAAGTGTCTATTCCAGTGAGCACTGAGTGCTGCCTTTGGTTTTTGATTGAAGTGGTCCAGGGACCATATCAGTGGCTCTGTTGATTCCGCTGTTGGCAGATTGAACATTCAGCAGTGGTTGTAAACAGATCAACTTTGGTGAGTAAGTCCATGTTGCTGAACCCTTGCATTACCTCCTTGCTGCCATAACCATTTAGTTTATGAAACCATTGGGTAAGGACAGGGGTACCTGGGGAAAGAGGCTAGCTAACGTCCACAGAGCAGGTCATCTTGTCTACTGATTATTAAAATCTTCCTCTTCCATGATCACTCTTTAGTGAACATTCATATAGTACTGAAATATCTTTTTTATCTGAGCCCGTTTGGAGAGGTCCATTCACATACCTTTTCTCCAGAGCTCCCTTTTCTGACCATCCAGCAAACCATTAGTCATTGCACATGAAGCAGTGTAAATCCATACTTCTAGCCATCTCTCCTTCTAGGCAAGATAAATAACCAAGTATAACGTTCAGTGTTCTTCCCCCTGGGAAGATTTCCCTTCACTGCCGTCCTTCAGGGCCACTCCCGAGTGGGGCTCTGGTGCTGTAGCTGTTCATTTTCAAGTGGCGCCAGAATGTTGTGCAGAACCATTTGTAAACCAGGCCTGTATTTTTTTCTTCCTTGGTCAGCTGGTGACAGAGAACTTTCCATGGGGCCATGGGGGCAGGCTGAGAGGGAGGAGATGATTTAGCAGTAGAGGTCATGGGAATTTGAGCCACTTGCCTGCACAATTTATGTGTGCCTACAGGACCTATACAACCCTTATCTTGTATATTCCACTTCCTCTTGATGACAGAGTGCTGTGTACACACCCAATTTTGCAGCTTGGTGAGTCAGACAATACCTAGTTCATAATGGGTAGTTCACATGGTAACTTGGTGACCTGTGGTCGAGTGTTGAGCCAAAGGCAGAAGCACTTTCTCAAAAGGAGGCTAATTACCTGCAGAGGATGGTATAACTTTCCTCCAAAATCCTACGGTTCTGTACTGATTCCACCTCTAGGGGCCTACCATGGTCTCCGTAAAACATCACTATCAGCCACACACTTCAGTTACCATCAGAGCTGCTGGATCAATGTGGCCCGAGTGGCAGAGCAACCAGGGTCTCCATTCAAAAAAAGATTAAAAAGCAGAATGGTTGGCAGCGGTGGGAAGTGCAGGCCCAGCGTGGAGGAGCAACAGTGTGAAAAAACATTTGAAGTGAAGGAGGAGTAAATCCTGTAAAGCTGATGTCTCCAGTGACTTTAGAAAAGAAATAGAAAATCATCATAAGCTTTCTCTGCCTGAAGATTTCTTTTATATATATATAAATTTATTTATTTTATTTATTTATTTTTGGCTGTGTTGGGTCTTTGTTGCTGTGTGCGGGCTTTCTGTAGTTGAGGTGAGCGGGGGCTACTCTTCATTGTGGTGCGTGGGCTTCTCATTGCAGTGGCTTCTTTTGTCATGGAGCACGGGCTCTAGGTGCGCAGGCTTCAGTAGTTGTGGCATGTGGGTTTAGTAGTTGTGGCTCGTGGACTCTAGAGTGCAGGCTCAGTAGTTGTGGCGCACGGGCTTAGTTGCTCTGCGGCATGTGGGATCTTCCCAGACCAGGGATCGAACCCGTGTACCCTACATTGGCAGGTGGATTCTTAACCACGGCGCCACCAGGGAAGCCCTGCCTGAAGATTTCTATCACTTCTGGAATTTCTGTGAAGAACTAGATCCTGAGAAGTCAGCGGATGCACTTTTCTGCAAGCCTTGGCCTTTGATTAATGGGTCTTTACGAAGTATAAAATGAACAAAAAATCAGCAAGCCCAATATTAACCTTCACTGGAGATTTTACTATGACCCTCCTGAGTTCCAGACTGTTATTACTGGAGATAATAAAATTCAGTTCCATGTGGGGTATTTCAGGGAGTCTCCTGATGAACCTCCTGTATATGTTGGTACAGATGGAGCAAAGAAAAATTGTATAATTGATCAAAATGGAGATAATGTGTTTGCCGCAGTCAAATTTGTTTTGATGAAAAACTTAAGTAACATAAAAAGAAAACTAGTCTCTTGAAAAACATAGATGAAAACTGCACAGAAGCAGCCAGAGCACTGGGTTACTCATTGGAACAGAGAACCATGAAGATGAAACATAGAGATAAGAAAGTCAAGACAAAGACTTTTCATGATGCAGGCTTAGTTGTCCCAGTAGATGAAAATGATGCTGAGTACGGAGAGCTCCCTGAAACGGATGCCAACTTCAAGGGAATTTGCAAGACAATTTTTGAAGCACAAAGTGATGAGAGACTAAAAGCTTTTGCTCTCATTCAGCGATGACTTTTGTGCAGTTTGCTAGTGATGAATGTGATTATGGGATGGGGCGTAAGTGGGAATGGACTTCCTTGTTATGGTTCAGACTATTGTCATAAAGTTACCTGCCAACTTTTACCTCTTACCTATACTCTGTTGAAGAGAAGTCTCTTTGCAGAAATTATTGAAGATTTTCTGGTAAACAGGAGTAAAGAAAACACAGACCAACTTGCAGCATGAATGAGAATTGGCTTCCTTTGGTATATAATACTTTAAAGCATTAATATTAAACCTGTGATTTTTTTTAAGGAGTACATAAAATAAACTGATGGAAACGTTTACTAAAAACTTTTATAAAGCTAAAAAATAAAAAAGATTAAAAGTCTGTTTCTGCCCCTGCCCTCATCTAAGGAACATTTTCACTAGAGTACGGCATCATGTGATGCAGGATATGCAGGGGCCTATGGGATACCAGTGGATATGTATTTCACCCAAATTTGCTATAGTTGTTGCTTTTATTTTGACATTTTCTTTTAGTATAGTTAAATAATATAATTTAAAATATAATTTTAATATATTTTTTAAATTATAAAATATAATTTAAAATTTTGAGGGACTTCCCTGGTGGCACAGTGGATAAGAATCCGCCTACCAATGCAGGGGACGTGGGTTCGATCTCTGGTCCAGGAAGATCCCACACGCCGCGGAGCAACTAAGCCCATGCGCCACAGCTACTAAGCCTGCACTCTAGAGCCCACGAACCACAACTACTGAGCCCATGAGCCACAACTACTGAAGCCTGCGCACCTAGAGCCTGTGCTCCACAACAAGAGAAGCCACCGCAGTGAGAAGCCCATGCACCGCAACAAAGAGTAGCACTCGCTCGTCGCAACTAGAGAAAGCCCGCGTGCAGCAACGAAGACCCAACACAGCCAAAAATCAGGTAAAATTAAATCTTTAAAAAAATAAAAAATAAATTAAAAAAATAAATACATGGAATTGTTTTAAAAAAATGAAAAAATAAAAGTTTGAGTCAACTTATCAAGTTGAATATTTACGCTTTTATGACAGGTTAAAAGAAAATGAATTTTTAAAATAAACTTTTGGGGAGAGGATTTGCAAACTAAAGATTTATAGATTGCATATGGGGAAAAATTCTTTCACTTATGAAATAGCAACAGTAATGCATAGTTTATTTTTTTAAAGAAATTTATGTTTGAACAAATAATGTAAATTCAGTATTTCAATTTTGGGTGTGAAATAAATAAATGTGTTATTGAATTTAATAATTGTTTCGTGTATAGCATAAACTGATTTCAGAGATGTATGACAGTTTTTAATAAATTTTTTCTTCAGAATTTTTCCTTGAGCTTTTTTTTTCTTTTTTTTTTGGCTGTGTTGGAGTCTTCATTTCTGTGCAAGGGCTTTCTCTAGTTGTGGCAAGCGGGGGCCACTCTTCATCGCGGTGCTTGGGCCTCTCACTATCGCGGCCTCTCTTGTTGCGGAGCACAGGCTCCAGACGCGCAGGCTCAGTAGTTGTGGCTCATGGGCCTAGTCGCTCCGCGGCATGTGGGATCCTCCCAGACCAGGGCTCGAACCCATGTCCCCCGCACTAGCAGGCAGACTCCCAACCACCGCGCCACCAGTGAAGCCCGTTCCTTGAGCTTTTAAGAGAGAACTTCTAGGTTATTGCATTCTGGTACCATTCTATAAATTCTCTTATCTTTACATTTATAAAGCTCCTCTTCAACAAAGAGTTGCTGAACTTTAAAGTAGTAACTAGAAGGTTTATATCACATAAAGAATTTTTTTGTACTTCTGGTATATAACTCTAGATGAACAGGAAAGATACCAACCTACTTCTGTTTTTGTTGACATGGTCCTTTGACTTCAAGCGTCTTAAAACTTTCATGGTTTAGTCTAGCTAATTTGAATTCACTATAAACAAGTTTCATCTGATTTTTGTCATCAGTGTGACTTGTATAACTCATGAAAAGATGCTTATCTTGGTAGCTAAGCAAAAATAGGAAGCACGCGGAGATAAAATAAGGCTGAATCAGTAAGGGCTACAAAGAAAGAAAGAACGTTGAGGCAGGTGAGAACTCCAAGGCTTCAGAAATAGGTCCTTGGGGAAGGAGATCTAGGAACAAGAAATTACCTGAAGCAAGAAGGTGTTAGTTGTCTCCTCTGTAAGAAATAAAGTGATAGAAATTAGAGTGTGGTGGTGAATTAGAGTTAAATGAAATCATTTAGGAAATAGAGTTGCAAATTGGCTAACCCTGGCAGAGTAAACCTAAAAATATGCAGATGATAATCACAAAATAAAATTTATGAGAAAACACAGCCTAAGATTAGCAGTCTCCTAGTCATTAAAGCAAACCTTGACTGTAGTGTGCGTTCTCAGTAAATGTGGGTTGAATGAATGAGTTTTTGAAAGTAGCTTCAGTTTGCAAAGTAGATACTGATCAGGAAGCAGAAATTGGTTGGTGGGTAGGTTACAGTGGGAATTGTGCAAGGTTATTGAGTAACAAGATCAATTACTCCTACCTAAGACAGGAGAAGCTATCTGAAACACAAAGGAAGCCAAATTGGTTGGGGCCACCTAAACGAAGTTTACTACTTCATGCAACAAGTAGTTAAGTTCCGTGCTAGGTGTTAGTAAAATACGGGTGTATGTGTGTGTGGCTTGTTGGGGATCCTCACTAGGTCAACCACTGTATCTCTAGATTAAAATACAAAATTTAAGGTACATCCTCTTGTGTGCCACTGCCCTAAGTTCCTACCTGCCACCTAAATGCTGAAGAACTTATTTTGCTGATACTTGTTTTAATTTCCTCTTTTAAAAGGAATAAAAAGGAAGAAGTCCATATCTGCGCCCTTTATTGTCTTTTCTATCATCTATCCGCCCTCTCCCTCTCCCCCTCCTCCACCTAATCTTTCTACTTCCCACAAGTCACTGTTCTTTTCTCTTGCACTAGGGAGAGGAGGTTCGATGTCAGTATGTTGTGACATGTGCAGGACTTCACTCAGACCGTATTTCCGAGTTGAGTGGCTGCAATCCCAATCCGCGAATTGTACCATTCCGGGGAGATTACCTGCTCTTGAAGCCAGAAAAACGCTATCTTGTAAAAGGGAATATTTATCCAGTAGGTAGTACTTCTGCCTTCTCAAGATGGTTGTGGGCAAAAAGGGGAATGAAACAAAAACTTTTCCCGGGGTGAGAAGTAAGATATTTTGAAGGGCTTTTGGTGCAATCATTCCACCTGTTTCTCTTGTGGTCGAATCCCCAAATCTTTATTCCGATATCATAGTCATTCAATTATAATGACTTGCCCACAAGTACAGGAAAGCTTGAGTGCACCATGGGAAGGGCTGTGAAGAAAGAACCCAATTCTTCCACTTCTCTGGTGGAAGGAGTACTCATAACAGAACTTTTCCTTATAGCATGCCCAGATGCCAACCCTCTTTCTCAGTTCACTGTCTATAAGTGCAGAAAAGGGGATTTGGCCACTGTGTAGTTTCATGGTGTAGCGAAGACAGAGCCGTTTAAATGAAAAGCTCATTCTTCTGTCTGGAACTACTAGGTTGAACAACCAGTATTCAGCTATTTAATGTTTTTGACCTTGCCAAAACTTCCATTTCATCTGTTCCAAGTATTGCATTCCCACTTTACAAAAGCCTGTGCTATGAAGGTGTGTTTTTTTCCAGCAGCTCTGATTTTATTTGCCACCCACATATATCCCTACTTGGGGAGGGTGGAGGTGGGGAATAACCTAAAGTAGGACAGTTGTTTTTTTTCTTTACCCAGAAAGAGGAATAGATGGGACAATGTACCTTATTGTCATAGCATCAGGTTTCCTGTGTGGCATTTCTAGGCAGAAGCATGTAAATAGAAAAGTATTATCTGAGTACAGATCAAAAGTAATGCAAATCAGATGCATGGGAAGAAAATGTTTTATATTACCAGTTGAATGTTTGCATGTGTAATAAAATGCAGTATGAAATGGGGCTAATAGTTCTTTGCTCTGTTAAATCCATAGGTCCCAGATAGCCGATTTCCTTTCCTAGGAGTTCACTTCACACCAAGGATGGACGGCAGTATTTGGCTAGGGCCGAATGCAGTTCTTGCCTTTAAACGAGAGGGTTACAGACCCTTTGACTTCAGTGCCAGAGATATTATGGATATAATTATCAAGAGGTAACTTTATTTCCTTAAAAAAATGATTTTATGTGCTTCTATTTTTAATATGAGAATTTTTTCTTTCTCGATATTCTGTTTATTGGATAAATTTTCATATTTGTGATTGGTATATTGGTTTTTTAATTAATCTAAATTAAGAGCTTTGTGGAATAAGCATAACATTTTAACTACTTCAAGAACACTCTGATGAGCCAGGGTGAGGTTGTGGTTAAAAAGAACAAGACCAAGAGCCACGAGCGATCGCACATCTGAGAATCCAGATCTTGTTTTGCTAACCTTCTAGCTGAGCTTGAAAAAAAAACAGAAGTTTCTCTCAAAATCAGTAGATGGTTTGGTTTGATAAGATCATTTCAGGCCAGTCACCATGATTTTGAAAACCTCTGGAGAAACTGCTGATAAGCAAGTTTGTTTCTTTTTGTGGAAGACTAACAGTACTGCTGTGTTGACCTGGAATGCAGCGTGTTTACTATTGTAAGAAATAACCCAGTGAAGTATTTTGTCCTTTTAGCACTGTCGCTCTCTAGAGGGTTTCACATCATCAAAATCACTAGAAAGCTTTTAAAGCTATACTTGAGTTTCACCCTGCACAGATTCTGAAACAGGTTTAGGATGGGGCTTCCTAGCACGTATGCTTGTAAAAATACAGATGTACATAGGCTCCCCAGAGTCTCATGTGAGAATCACTACTAGAGCGTCTCACCTCTGGCTGACTAAAGAAAAGTAGGGTAAATGTCCCACATGTTTAATGCCATGATTTAAAGATCTTTAATGCCTTTTGAAAGCACATAACATTGAATTAGAAAGCCTTGATGTTGGCAGGCTTTATCCTAGTTTGAAACCAGCATTCCCTGGGAATTTGAGTTTGAATGGTGTTTACTTTTAGAGTTGGGAAGGTATTCCTTTGATGAAGTTTCCTTCTTACGTAGGCCAAAAGCTGATTTTCTTTTAATATGTGGTTTTTCTGACTTTGCATAGATTTCTGTGATACCACACCCCACCCCCAAATCTAATAGCTGTAAAGGTGTTGTATGATAATAAAGAATTCCTTTCTTTCATAAAGATTTTATTTTCTTTGCTTTCAGTGGCTTGATTAAACTGGTGTTCCAGAATTTTTCCTATGGAGTTAATGAAATGTACAAAGCCTGTTTTCTCAGTGCAACAGTGAAGCACCTTCAAAAGTTTATCCCTGAAATTACTATCAGTGACATACTTAGGTAAGGAAAAGCCGTAAGGGTTGTAAATACAGTCATGTCCTAGGTGAACTTGGGAGGTGGGTCTGACTTGGTGACTTGTAAGCACACTTTCAATCAGTGTGTCCACTGAATTGTTGTGTGCTCTCTCTTTCTCAACAAGTTGTTCATTCCCCTTGCAGTTTGGGCATTGCTGCATCATGGCCCTTAGTGCTTGAACTAGGTCCATTTATGATTATCTGGACTACCTGACAGCATTAAGCTGAAATCTCCATTTCAGTTGTGTTATGATGCCACCTTCACCTTTGTGTCTAGCTTTCATTCATGATAAACATCTCACCTGAAGTTTTTTTAATCTCCCTGGCCACTTACTCTTGTGATTCCAAAGCCTTCTGACTTTTAATTCTGTATAAGATCATTGATCACCATGTTACCTAATTAGGTAATAAGCATATTAAAACATTATACTTTGATTGATTCTTAAAAGCTTTTAGAAACATACTCATACCTGGCATCTTACCTTGCTTCCTCTGTACTTATTTTGTTCTTTCTTGGATCCTACTTCCCTCAAGGACTATTTGTAGAACAGAAGTGGGAAATAGTATGGTAGCAATCAGTCTGAGTTCTTGCTGTGGGGGTGTGGGGCAAAGGAAGGATTACTTAAAAAAATGTTTTTTTCTTAAAGATAAAAGGCTTTCTGGACTTGATCTATACCTTGTCCTAAATGCCACACAAGCCTATTTTCTTTTTGGTGATATTTTTAGGGTGCTCATCTTTTCCCCTGAACCAGCCATTTGTTAGGCCTAATCAGCAGTGGTCTTTGAGATCCTCTCCTCCCTGAATCCATCCCGCAATGAATCTCTAGAGCACTAAGTGTCTGTCTCCTCAGTAACAGCTGCTGAACTTGCCTGGTGTAATATATCAACAGCTCGACTCTGTATCTGGGAAGAGAGCAATAATCATGTCAGCTGTCTCCCTCAGGGGAGCCTCCTGGTCTAAATCTGATTCTCATGTATCATTCTCAGACCAGCCTCTTTGAATCCTTAGAAGAACTATTAAAACCCAGCTAATGTTTTTAACTCTTATCTCTCTCAGCCCTCTACTCACCTTCTGAAATAGAAGGGATAAAAATATCTAGGCTTTATGTTCTTTCACTCACCTATAAATGAAGGCTTTTATGTTTTCAGTGGTCTGCTTTAGCAGACTTGTTATGTTTTATATCTGAAAATAGATTGGTCAAATCTAGTGTCTTTTACTGCTGTTAATATTCCTTGGAAAACACAATAGGTGGGCATAGTGAATTGTGTGTATAAATAGTTGCAGTGAATTCACTATGCAGATTTGATTACCACTCTTTTGTAGAAGCCTGAGGAAAACTCTTTAGACCAGTGGATTTCACATGGTAGAACTGAACCTTGGGGCTTGTGGGTTTTGGTGAATACCCTTGTCTCTGGGTGGAAAGGTGTGAATTTCAGTTACCAGTTTCATTACCAGGTAGTAGAAAAGGGCACACAACACTGTAGGCAGGTGCATTTGGGGACAAATTCAACCCAGTCACAGATGAGTTTCTTTCTGAAGATGGAGAAGCTGAACATATTCAGCAATTCCATTTGATTCCTGTAGCTCTTAAATGCAGGAAATTATCAGTAACAAAAAGAAAAGTGTAGAAGATATGTTTGATACCATTTATATGTTTATACTGTGTATGTATATGGATTGCACATGTAATGTGAAAATAAAAACAAACACGAGAGTGATAAACACCTAACTGAGGAGAGTGTTTATCTCCGGGGAGACAAGAGAATGGGATGCAGAGAGTTTGACAGGGGGCTTCTATCATATCTATAATGCTTATTTCTTAAGCTGTTTGGTAAAAAAAATATTGATGTTCATTATGTTATTCTCTGTACCTTGTTATATGCCTAGAATCTTAAATAATAATAATAATACAAAAAAATAATGTCAATAGACTTCCCACATTTTGAAGCCTAAGTCCTGTTTGCAACCAGTATAACACCATAAATGCCCTATCATTAATATTGGGGAAGAAGCATATTAGGTAGTTCTGGATAGTAAAAAAGAACCAAAGCAACACTTTTAGTGGAATGTTTAGCTCAAGATGGTGTCCTTTAGTTGCAGTAGCTACCAAAAGGGATCCAGTTGGACTTCTCATTGCCCAGCCAGAGTATCTTGGGCAATAACTTACCAATGAACATTAGATTGGAATGTAAAGTTATAACCTGTCAAATGTATGCATTAGGTATACAGACTTCTCATTATTAAATGATCTCTAAGGTTCCTAATTTTAGCTCTAAAGTCCTTTAATTTGTTCTGTGATTAATTTTGACATGGTAATCTAACAGTAGTTTGTATCTGTTAGCATTGTAAGGATGTAAAATATGACGACATATTTGCCAAGATCCCCTCTTTTTCCCACACTTCATTTTGAAAATATATTCTTGGGGGAATTCTGTAGTAAATTTTCAGACAAGATGTTTTCATTGTAAGTGATAGCTAAAGACTACACTACTGTGAAATGCAAGGGTAAAAGCCAAAAATCCTGCAATAAAGGTGATCTAGACCCTTTTGCAGAAAAGGGTTTCTCATTCTTGGTACTGTTGACGTTTGGGGCCAAATAATTCTTTATTGTGGGGGACTGTCCAGTTCACTGTAGAATGTTTAGCAGCATCCCTGGACTCTACCCACTAGATGCCAGCAGTACTCCCCTAGTATGACAACCAAAAATGTCTCCAGACGTTGCCAAATATCCTCTGGGGGCAAAGTCTCCCCTGTTTGAGAGCTACTAGTCTAGAGAATTTGGTAACCCTCACACTGCAAAATACTAATAGGAGAGTCTGGAGAAAATATAATAAAAATCCCTTGAAATACTTATAGCTGAGAGTGCAAGAAAATAAGGGCATCCCAGAAACGAAAACAGAGAGGAAATTGAATACCCAAGAACTAGGAGGAATTAGTGCTGATGCTGACTTGGAAAGGTAGGGAGGATTTTCTGATTTTGATGTAAATATAACTGAGTTTTGTTTTAATCTGTGATTTACAGACAATAAAATATGCAGATCTTGAGTGCTCAATGAAGTTTGGAAATTGTATAAACTCATGCATCCACCACACAAATCAAGATATAAAACATTAGGGACTTATATTTTAATTGCTACTCAAGTGCTGGAAAGGAAACCTTGGGTCTGTAAAAGGTAAAAAGTTGGAACTGAGATCCCTTTGTAAAACCAGGGACTCTGGAAGGGCTGTACCCTCAGTGAAGAGGAAGTCTAGAAAAAAATCTCCTAAAAATCTAGAACCCTGGGCCTTCCCTCACAAGTACTTGGAGTTTCAATTTGTACCACTAGTTTGATCTAGGAACTTTAAGCTGAGAAATGGATCCTGCTTCAGACTAACACTTCTGCCTCTCACTCTCTCACTTTAAACAGATTAGAGTGAGTGAAAATCAGGGTAATTTGACCACAGACTGAATATGGTTGATACTAAGCAGTTAGTAGTTTTGTATTATTATTAAGAATCCTTTTAAGAGAAATATACATTGAAGTGAAATGATACGCCATCTGGGGTTTGCTTTAAAATAATCCAGTGGAGAGAGGTAGACAGAGTGGGGATATAGATGAAACAAGATTGGCTGTGTGTTGATTATTACTGAAACTGGGTAATACATACATGGGAGTTCCTTATACTGTTCATTTTACTTTTGTACATGTTTAATATTTTCCATTAAAAAAAAAGGTGTTCCTAGAATGGTTATACACCTGGAGTGTCTGACAGAAGCAAATATAAAACCTCTGTGGAGGGACATAATTTCAACCCAACGCCCCCTGCTGAATAGGAACTCACCAGCAAAAGTTCCAAAGCACTATAAGTGAGAGTAAGCAGATAGAATAAGTACTAGAATTAGACTCTAACAACTTTGGATAATAGTAATATTAGAAACCATAAAGTAAGTATGCTCCAATGAATTTTTTTAAAAAGGGAATGAAAAAAACTGAAAAAGAATAATAATTTAAAAAATACCCTAGGCAAATTTAGAAACCAAGTAATCAGAATTTCTAGAAATGAAAAATATAGTTCTTAAATTTTAAAACTCAAATGATTAAGTTAGACAGCTGGTTGGACCTCCCTTAAGAGAAAATTAGTAAATTGGAAGGTAAATCTGAAGAATTTAGAGAACAATGTTGTAAGCTAAAGATGCATCATGTGCAAATTAAGACATGGAGAAGATGAGAAGATTCCAGCCTACATCTCATAGGAGTTCCAGAGAAGTTGAGAAGAGGCAATACTTTGAAGAGAAGTAGTTGAGAATTTTCTGGAATGGACAAAAAGACATAAAATTCAAGATGTACAGTGAGTCCCATCTGAATTAAAAAACTAAATACAAGAATGTAAATAGATTATATAACTTCCAAATAGTAGAGGAAGAAAAAAGAATGTAGAAAACTCAGTAAGTCAAGAAAGGAGGTGGGAAAACTTCAGAAAAAGATCGGGTTAAATAGCATAAAATAATATAGTTGAAATCAAATATCAGAAATTATAATAAATGCAAATGTGTTAAGACAGAGATTATCAGGTTGGATTTTAAAAATCCACCTATGTGTTAGGCAAATGCTTATTCGAAGAAAGATGAGTCCTAGGTTCATTTTAGATAAAAGACACTTTAAGGTAAAAAATTATTGTTATAAATAAGGAGGGTCACTATAAATTTGTTGCATATGATAACAGAGCTAAGAAATACAGAGAACAAAAACTGACATAACTGGAAGCAGAAATCAAATCTATAATTGTGATGGGTGATTTTAAGACATGTCTGTTGATAGATGATAGCTCAAGCAGATAAAATATTAGGTTTGAGGGGAATTCCCTGGTTGTCCAGTGGTTAGGACTCGGTTCACTGCTGGGGTCCAGGTTCAATCCATGGTCGGGAAGCTAAGATCCCCTCAAGGCACTCGGCATGGCCAAAAAAAAAAAAAAAAATTAGATTTGAATAACACAATTAAAACACTTGATTTAGGGACTTCCCTGGCAGTCCAGTGGTTAAGACTCTGTGCTTCCAAGGAACTAACATCCCACGTGCCGTGCAGCATGGCCAAAAACTTAAAAGACCAACAAACAAAACCACTTGATTTAAGGGATGCATAGAACTCCCTCACCCCCATTATAGAATACTCATGTTTTTCAAGCCCTCACAGAACATTTACTAAGGCTCAAAATGATCTAAGCCCTAAACCAGTTTGTCAACAAAATTAAAAAACTGGGCATGGAAAAACCATGTTCTCTTGTTGCAATCCAGTTTGGTTGAATATTAATAACAAAAATACCCTTTCTTCACATTTGGAAATTAAGATGGAATGGTTGACTTGCCCTATATCACCACTCCCAATTTAAATATGCTCCTGTGAACTTCTGTTTTTAGATTAACAGTAGATCCCATGTGAGTTTTATAAAATACTAAATTGTCCTATTTGGAACTGTCCAAAGATGTCAGTTGTAGCCTGTCATAGCTGTTTTCTAGCCCACAGTATTATGCCTGCCACAGAATAATAAAGCAATAAATACAACACTTCTCAGAAGAATGAGTGCCGTTAGTTACATATTTACCTGTTGTTTCTAGACATATTTAAGGGTCTAGGCCTTGCATTTCTATTAAATTTAGCTTCAAATATGGCAAAATATGTGGCTACAAATAGCATTAAACAGTTAAATATAGCTAAATTCACAAATATTAAATTTTCTGAATCATTTGTTCTTTCAGTTATTAAAATAGAATTTAAAAGTATTGAGAGTTAAACAATTAAAATTTTCTATCCCTATTGAATACTTCCTATGAACACAAGTCTAGACAAGGGGGCAAAATAGGACTGTTTTATAAGATTCAGTTCTGGCCCTGAAGATGTTTATGGTTTATTTTACCTGAAATTTCAAAATTATAATATTCATCTCAAGCTGAGATATTCTGAGGGGGAATGCCTATATGTAATCATGCAAAGAAAAACCCTGAAATTTCATTAAGTGCTGAATAGGGAGCATGAAGAATTTGGTAATTTAAACATGCCATGTTAAATAGTTACTTTAGTTTGAACTAAAGTGAGTTTCTTAGAAAAAGTTAATCTTGTATATTTTTTTTACAGTTTGGATTATAGGTTTTGAATACTTGGGCAGGACTGTAGGGGATGTCGAGAACATAGTTGGTGTTTGTAAGAGGAATAAATAAATATAGACACATTTTTAACTGTAGTTAATCAGTACTAACTTCTATTTGCTTAGAAAGAGTAAGGAGAATATACTAACTAAACCTTCATGGAGAGGAAAGTTTTTATTTTGAACACTCAACATCAGTAGGTAGTCATGCCACTGTGTGTCCCCTGCATGTTGGCTTTCTGTGAGATAAAAGGAGAAGGACAAGAAAACTCATAGAGATGCTCACAACAGCAATAGGAGCATTATCCAAGAAAAGAGAGGAGAAATGCTGTTTTGATTGGTTGAGAGAAGCTACAAACACAGAATGTACAAAATAGACCACACACTGGCTAATAGGCTGTTATGTATCCTTACCCTAAGAAATTTCAGCTTCAGTCCCATTCTGCCTCTTTGTGCTGTATTTTTTGTGGTACGCGGGCCTCTCACTGTTGTGGCCTCTCCTGTTGCGGAGCACAGGCTCCAGACGCGCAGGCTCAGGGGCCATGGCTCACGGGCCCAGCAGCTCCGCAGCATGTGGGATCTTCCCGGACCGGGGCACGAACCCGTGTTCCCTGCATCGGCAGGCGGACTCTCAACCACTGCGCCACCAGGGAAGCCCTTTGTATCTGATTCTTCCTTGGAAATCCTTATAGCTCAAAAATCTCCTGTCCAGATTCCCTGCAGCCTTCTATATTACAGGTTACTTTTATTACAGAATCTTTCACCCCTGTTGTTGTAATTCTTATTTATCTCTCTACAGATGAACTGTATAGCTATGTAACTTCAGGCAAGTTACTTAATCTCTCTATTTTCTTTGCTGTTAAATATAAACTATAAACATATCAGCCTCTTAGAGTTGTTGTGAGGATTAAATGAGAGAATTCCTAGCATGGAGTAAGCACTTGGTAAAAAAATAGCTATTATTATCATGATCTCTCCTCAGCCAGGCTGAGGTCTTAGAGGGCAGTGCTCTCGTATTGTTCTTTGTATCTTCCTCAAGTGCTTATCTGCATCTGCCCAGAATCAATAAAAAGTGTTTAATATTGTTGCCTGATTTCTTGAGTCTTGCTGGTGTGTATAAGGCAGCTGTTTGCAAACTGGGTTTTCTTAAGCAGTTTCAGTGGAGGCGCTTTTGGACTCCAAAATTATTTTATCCAGATTTTATCTGTAAACTTTATTTTTAAAACTAAAAAAAAAATCTAATTTGTAAACTCAAATGTTGTAAAACAGAACTTTTAACGTTAAAGGCTCTTACTGTATTAACATGCTGTTAATTCATTTTTGTGCATTTCCTTTAATTAAGAGTGTGTCATTTCTCTTTAATTAATTGAAGGTTATCCTGATATTAAATGCTAAACAGTTAAAAATCAAAACAAACTACAAAGCCAGCATTTGCTGCCATTTGCAAATATTTTTTCCATAACTTTTAATAGTGTACAACCAAAACATAAAAATACTTAGAATTCTGTAGCGCATGTAGGAATGTAGCTGACACACATAATTCTTGCTTTCTTTACTTTGTATTATCTTGCTTTCTATTCTAGTGATTGATTGTATAATAAATTCATTTTGTAAATTTAAATAAAAATACATCTATTCTAATTAAATATGGATTTATCTGCTACTTTTGGAAAGAACCCATTTGTGTATTTTAGGGTAAGGATATATGCTTGACAGGCTACAACTGGCAGCCTTTGGCTAAACACAAACCTATTGGGTTTTCACATAATTGTGCATTTAGAAGAATAAAGACTTTATTGCTTTAAGAATACTTTGAAACCACTGACACGTATGTAAAGTGTCCTGTCGCTTCTAGTCAGATGACTACCACTCTTGCTTTTGCAGAGGTCCAGCTGGAGTAAGAGCCCAAGCCCTGGATAGAGATGGAAATCTCGTAGAAGATTTTGTATTTGATGGAGGAGTTGGGGATATTGGAAATCGCATTCTTCATGTGAGAAATGCACCTTCCCCTGCTGCCACTTCTTCCCTTGCAATTTCTGGAATGATTGCAGATGAAGTACAACAGAGATTTAAATTGTAAATAATGAAAGGAGCTAGGTATGCATTTTAATCTCCACATTCAGCAACAAGAATGTACTAACTACATTCTTTAAGTTTCATTTAAGAAAAATGGTTTAAAATGTCATTTTAGATAACCACTGAATTTTTTAAATTATATAATGTGGAAATAATGATTTTTTAAAGTCCATGCTCTTTAAAAAGGTACAGTTGTATCTGTCCTGAATTCTTGACTTTGTTAATGACCTGTCCTCACCAACCATGATCTAGAGATTTGGCTTTTTTGGAATTTCTGGGAACTACAGCATGAAAAAGTGATTATTCCCCTAACTTTTTGACTTTATAATATCTAAGCTTTTTTGTCTTTTCTAGACAAGAAAATATATTGTAGGTTGCAAACCTTTTAATTTTGAAGAGTCATAGAAAAGCTCACATCATTTAGAGCAACAGTATTTGTATGTGGGAGTTTAAAATTGTTGATTCAAATATATGAAATTTCACATTTTGAAGTAGTTTGAATAAGATTCTGTCTTATCTACATTTGTAAGAAATAACTTTGCAAAAGAAACTCAAAGCATTTATTATTCCCAGTTTCTTTATAATTCACTTGGTCTGGTGTCATCCCTAAATCTAAACAGCAGTCCACAATGAGTATTTTGCTTACTCTTCAGTCTTCTGTGGTTGAGAAACTAAAAGAACTTAGAATCCTGACACTGACATACAGAACTTTGTAATTTAAAATAGTATTTATCTCTTATATCTCTGTTCTTCAGTCATACCAAGGTTCTCAGATGTTGGCCAAGATCACTAATGATTCATGCCTACTTGACTTTTCCAGAATCCTATAAACCTTTATGAGGATATTTCTTCATTTGGGGGAAATACCTAATTTTGAGGCATTCACTTTTGTACACCGCAAAAGTGCCTTACAATCATGTGTATTTCATGAGTATTTTAAATTGTTGCCCAGTGCCATACTGTATACTATGTACTATATATATACGTGTGTGTGTGGTATCTGTTGAAATGATTCTTGCAATACAGAATGTTGGAAAATAGAAATATAAATGAAAATATGGTATAATGTGGGGAAACTTATTGCAGAACCACCATTTAGATGAGAAATTTTCATCCATTCCCTCACATATGCTGTCTCTGGATTAATCTTCCAGTCTTCATTTTTTCTTTCCTCTCGTCTCTCCAAAACTGTGTGAAGGATGAGTCAGAAAGATGAGCATTTTGGTTGATAGCAAAACTTACCAGTTTTCTTCCTTTTCACTTTAAGCCAATGATTACATTGAGCTACCTCATCAATTAATTTGAAAGGCTACACATCATCAGCTCATGTTACAGAATAGCACATCTCAGGTGAATAGATTAGACAGTTCTTCAGCACTTGGGATGAGAATACTGAAAGCAGTTGGAAAGTATTCACAGAGGAAACAAGCCCTAATGGTTCTTCATAACAACCGATTCTTCCAAGAAATGTGATACACAGGGTATTTTCTGTTTCATTGCAAGACTATTAAGAGATGGAAAATATTACAATTCTCTATTTCATTAACAGTAAGATTGCATATACACTAAGCTGTGAAAGACTGAAGTTATAAAAATAACTACCCTAATTAAAGCAACCCCCATTCCATTTGGGTCTTTACTATACCCCAAAAAATACAAGTGAAAAAATTATTGAAAGCGTTTTGAATGTGTAGATTATTCTATTGTAAAACGTTTTTATTTATGTCAATAGAGTTTTGTTGTGGAATAATGCTATAATATTTAAAAGTTTTGTGTATTTCTAAGAGAGAAGAATTGTATATTAATATTAAAAATATTTTAATGAGCTTTGGTGTTGTGAACATAAATTTTAGTTTCATAAAAACTCTGATTCAGTACTTACCTGGGAGGGGATATACCATGATCATGAAGGTGGTTTTCCCAGGGTGCAGCTCATGCATTGCACTCTGGATGTGCTGAGCCCTGCAATTTCCCCAAATGTGGGAAACTTGGCTGCATGATTTGTGGTATTGGGGAACTGTGTTTGAGCTTTCCCCTGTTTTTTTCTGTTTTAACAATAGAGATCCTTCAAGACCGTTTTCTAGGGGTCCAGTGGTTGTGTTTATCTAATACTGAAGAGAACCTTTAGTGTGTCATCCATTTAATGTGGGTACTGGATGGTGGTTAATATGACACAGGGATATGGAGAAATAAGGATTTTTTAAAAACTCTGATTCATATAAATTTTGCGCTATCAATAGGCTTTAAATAGCAGCCAATCAAAAGAAAAAAGCTTGTATTTGTGTATAATGTAAAAATGAGGAAGAGTAGTTTATATTTTGGGTAAAAAGTGGAACACTAGGGACTTCCCTGGTGGCGCAGTGGTTAAGAATCTGCCTGCCAATGCAGGGGACACAGGTTCGATCCCTGGTCCCGGAAGATCCCACATGCTGTGGAGCAACTAAGCCCGTGAGCTGCAACCACTGAAGCCCACGCGCCTGGAGCCCATGCTCCGCAACAAGAGAAGCCACCGCAATGAGAAGCACGAGCACCGCAACGAAGTGTGACGCCCACTCGCTGCAGCTAGAGAAAGCCCGTGCACAGCAATGAAGACCCTACACAGCCAAAAAAAAAAAAGTGGAGCACTTTCCTACTTACAAAAAATGGCTTTCCATTTGGTAGTGGTAGCAATATCTGGCTGACTTCAGTGTCATCCTCATACCCAGAGTACCAGGGAACATTATTTCTGTTCCATAGTAGAATGTGTATAACATACCAATACACAGTGCTTTTTCCATGGAGAGGAGGGCAATAAGTAAATCTTTTGGAATTTCATACAAAATTATTGTTCCTCTTGGGAAGACATTTTTGGTATGCCACCTCTTACACGGGGTTGGGGTTCTGGGCATGAGCCTCCCATATGGGTTATAGGGCAAATGATCTATCTGAGTGCCTGCTCCAATTTCTTTCCAGCGGGTGGACTGTTAAGAGGACCAGAGTTAGCTACAGCAACGGACCATGAAAGTGAGTGACAACAACATTTATTGTTTCCTGTGGCATTGCTTTGGTTTGCTACTGACTGGCAGCACTTGTAGCTTTAAATAAATGGAGGAAGTAGGAGAGAGTAAATGCGAAAAAAGTTAAGTCCTTCTTGAAAATGTTTTTCAGTGAGAGAATTTTTTTTGTTGTTGTTGTTGTTGTACGCGGGCCTCTCACTCTTGTGGCCTCTCCCGTTGCGGAGCACAGGCTCCGGACGCGCAGGCTCAGCGGCCATGGCTCACGGGCCTAGCCGCTCCGCGGCATGTGGGATCTTCCCAGACCAGGGCACGAACCCGTGTCCCCTGCATCGGCAGGCGGACTCTCAACCACTGCGCCACCAGGGAAGCCCTGAGAGAATATTAGTGGTAAAATTTTTACTGCCTTTTAAAATTTGAGATGTGCTTGGGTCATTCAACTTATCTCCTTAAAGCCATTCTAAATTCTAAAAAGACAAGTAAAATTACAATGAGGTATCACCTCACACCGGTCAGAATGGCCATCACCAAAAAGTCTACAAATAACAAATGCAGGAGAGGGTGTGGAGAAATAGGAACTCTCCTACACTGTTGGTGGGAATGTAAACTGGTGCAGCCACTATGGAGAACAAGTATGGAGGTTCCTTAAAAAACTAAAAATAGAGCTACTATATGATCCAGCAACCCTACTCCTGGGCATATATCCAGAGAAAACCATAATTCGAAAAGATACATGCACCCCAATGTTCAATGCAGCACTATTTACAATAGCCAAGAGATGGAAGCAACCTAAATGTCCACCAACAGAAAAATGGATAAAGAAGATGTCGTATATATATACAATGGAATGTGAGCCATAAAAAAGAATGAAATAATGCCATTTGCAGCAACATGGATGGACCTAGAGATTATCACACTAAGTGAAGTAAGCCAGACAGAGAAAGACAAATATCATATGATACTGCTTATATGTGGAATCTAAAAGAAAAACAAAAAAGACACAAATGAACTTACTTCCAAAACAGAAAGAGACAGAGACAGAAAACAAACTTATGGTTACTAAAGGGGAAAGGGTGTGGGGGGAGGGATAAATTGGGAGACTGGGATTAACATATACACATTACTATGTATAAAATAGATAACCTACAAGGACCTACTGTATAGCACAGGGAACTGTACTCAATATTATGTAATAATGTATAAGGGAAAATAATCTTAAAAAGCATATATATATATATATATGTGTGTGTGTGTGTGTGTGTGTGTGTGTGCGTGCGTGCGTGTGTGTGTGTACAACTGAATCGCCGTGCTGGACAACTGAAACTTATACGACATTGTAAATGAACTATACTTCAATAAAAAATTTTAAAAATAAATTCTAAAGACAAGTAAAATTACTATCAAATTCTTAGTATGATAGCATATTAATTTTAACTCAAATTTATGATTGAGTTTTCGTTATATATCCATAGGCCCTCTCTCTCATGGTATCAGTGTGTTTAATACTTCTATTTTTCAACACTTGAAGCGTGTGTTTCTAATGAGGTTGGAGTTTTTCATTTAAAAAAACAGCTTTTAATTAATATTTTGAATAAGTACAACATTCATATAGTTGAAAATTCAAAAGTCATAAAAAAGTACACAGTGGCAAGTCTCCCTCTCTCCTCTAGCCCCCCAGTTCTTATCCCTGAGGCATCAAAACTTATCAATATCTTGTGCAGCCTTGCAGAAATATTTATATATAATAAAATACTGTCTCCATTTTTTTTTACACAACTGGTAGCATACTCTGCATACTGTATTATACATCCTGCTCTTTTCGCTTTGCGGTGTATCTTGGAGAATGTTCAAGTGGCCTGAACACAGTGGCCTGGTTCTTTTTAGATGACTTTATAGGTTCCATTCTCTGGATTTATTATTTGTTGAACCAGTCCCTTATTCCTACTGATGATTATTTAAATTGTTTATTTCTAGGGGTTTTTTTTTTGTTGTTGTTTTGCTGTAACAAACAATACCGTAATGAATAATACTGTGCAAAGTCATTTCACATATGAGCAAGTATACCTATAGGACATATTCTTAGAATTTATCGGGTCAAAGGGTATATGCCTTTGCAACTTGGATGTTGTCAAGTTGCCCTTGATGGAGATTGAACCAATTTACCAATCTCACCAATAATCTATCAGAGTACCGGTTTCCCCATATTCTCACCAACATAGTATATAATCAAACTTTCTGATCTGTGCTATTCTAATAGGTGAAAAATGATAACAGTATTATTTAAATTTGCGATTTTTGTAATATGAGGTTGCGCATCTTCAATATGTTTGAGACATTTATATTTCCTTTTCATATCTTTTATCTTTATTTTCTTATTAAGTTTTAGTCTTATTAATTTGCAGGAATTCCTTTAGATGTTAGGGAGATTAACTGTGTAGGAAATGAGTTGCGAATATTTTTTCCAGTTTGTTATTTGCCTTTTGGCTTAGCTTGTGGTGTTTTTCTTTGGTATACATTTAAAAAAATAGAATTTATCAATCTACATTTTATATCATAGTAGAAAGGTCTTTGTACTCCGAAGTTATAAACAGATTATTTTATGGTTTTATTTTTTACATTTAAATATTTGACACATCTTGGCTTTAGCCTAGTGTAGAGTATACAGTATTGATCCAACATGTTTTTCTAGGTGGCCCATTTGTCTGGTTGGGAAACTTTTTACTGGTGTCATTCTTGGATTATCTTCCACATGCACGTGGATCACATTTCTGTTTGCCTAGCCCACAGATCACAACTCAGATGCCTGTAGAGACTAGGCAGGTTACATAAAAGGGTGAAGAGTGCCAGCTGGGGAGTATAGCCAACTGGAAACGGGATGGCATATTTTTCTAAAGAGGCAGCCACTACCCCACTGCCTGCTGATTATTCCCTTGCAAGAAGCATCAGGGCCCAGTGTTGCCAGATCTTTGTCAAGAGAAGCTGAAAATCCAGATTTTTATATGAAATCTCTTAATTTTAAAATATTAACAACAGTTTAAAAATTTTAAATATAGCTTTGGTTAAACAAAATGTGTCTTCAGACCTGATTTGACCCAGAGAAGGCTTCTAACCTCCTTAGCCAAGAATGAAACTTCCCACTAACAACTTTACTCTCCTACAAGAAAATACAATCACAGTCCAGTAGTTTGACAGCCTAGCAGTTTATAGCTGGAGTTCAGGAAGAGAGAGAAAAGTAAAGACACTATATAAGCCAAGATCTTTGCCCTCACTGATGGAAAGATTGGAGAGATACAAGAATTTCCCTATCTTACCTTTATCCCAAGTATTGTACGTGGGAATGTGGGTGTGGCCATTATATATATATATATATATATATTTTTTAAGTACGCGGGCTTCTCACTGCTGTGGCCTCTTCCATTGCGGAGCACAGGCTCCGGACGCGCAGGCCCAGCGGGCACGGCTCATGGGCCCAGCCGCTCCGCGGCACGCGGGATTCTCCCGGACTGGGGCACGAACCCGCGTCCCCTGCATCGGCAGAAGGACCCTCAACCACTGCGCCACCAGGGAAGCCCTAGAGATATTTTTTTAATTGAAGTATTTCTGATTTACAATATTAGTTTCAGGTGTACAACACAATGATTCAATATTTTTTATATATTATGCTCCACTTAAACTTATTACAAAACACTGGCTATATTTCCCCGTGCTGTACAATATATCCTTTTTGCTTATCTATTAGAAAAGATTCTTGATTCAGTGGATACTTGGATTAGAAAAATGGTTGAGTGGATACTAAATTTTCCAACTCTGCCATTATGATTTTGCCAAAATGACAAAATGGTGCTTGTTTTAAGGTAGGATAATTGCTCTGCTACTGATCTGGAACTGAAGCGTGGCACAGACTTTTTTTTTTTTGGCAACCTGTTCTTCCTTTCCCTTCCTCACTGCTAGTGGCTGGGAACAATGTACTGTAATTCATGTATGTTCTCAGCGTCTTTAGTGGGATGAAATTTATGTTAATGATAAAGTTTCCAGAGTCTTCAACTCAGGAAAGCTTAAGGTCTGGGGATCTTTTTTGGGCTGCTAATGAGTATGGCTGGCCCCAAGGGCAGATCCGGGTTTTGTGGCGCCTGACACCTCCACACCGCCACAGTTTGGAGGACACCATTAAGAAAACAATGCAAAAATATGGGAAGTTTTACCAAAACGGTATGAAATTTTTGTGAACACATACGGGCTCATGCAAGTGAAAGACCTTTAAGTTCAAGCTTGATTAACGTTGCCATCTGCCTTTTTTGGCCCTACTGTGTGCTAAGGGCTTCCCACTCCTCACTTCCTTCAGTCCCCACAGCACCACGCTATGAAATTGTTACATATACAGAATAGCCATGTAAACACAAATACATTAAATATCTTGTCCAGCCGGAAAGTCCCTTTCTCTACAAATCCCTATACTGCTTCCCATGACGGAGTCCTGGGGCTCGAGGAGTGGCATCGAGTCAGGATTGTCTCGGGAAGATCGAGAGGAGGGAGAGTGTGTGTAAAACGCAGTCAGTGAGTTGCCGAGTCTGTCTGGAACGTACACCCAGCAAGCGCCCAGGAGACGCGCACTCCTGCGAGGAGGCCTCCGCTCCCGGCCAGCCCCTTTGCCCTCTCCGCGGCGCGCATGCTCCGTGCGGGGCTGCTCCAGCTACACGGGATAATGAGCGCGGGGCGGAGGGGGCTGGCCGAGCCGCGCTTGCTGGGACCCGGAGCTTGGCGGCGGCCCTGGGGCGCTGTGCGCGGCTGCTGAAGGGGCGGCGGCGGTGGTGGTGGCCAACGCTGTGCGCACCAGTGTGGCTCTCTCGCCCGACGCGTGCGCCCGGTCTGTCCCCAGGGCCCTCTGGAGGTGACTCGGGTGGGCCGGGCAGGGCGGTGTTGCCGGTTGGGAGGGCGGAGATGAGGCGATGAGGAGACAAGCCGCCGCCGCCGCCGCTCTCTGCTTGCCGCGGCCGTAGCGGGAGTCCGAGGAGGGGAGAGGCCAGCTGTACCCCCGCCGGGTTGCGAACCCAGACAAAGGAGGAGGAGCCGCCCGAGAAGCGGGCCAGCACCGCCGGGAAAGGAGGCCACCGCTTCGGTCGCAGCCGGGGGCCGTCCGGGTTCACGGGCCGCCGCGCTTCCTCTGCGGACTCTGCACTAGGCGAGGCCGCGGGGCCGAGGAAGCCGCCCCCGGAGCCCCCGCCCGCCCGCCGGCGCCGCCTCCGAGCCGCCTCGGCCGTAGCCGCGGCCCGGGCAGGAGGAGGCGGCGGCGGCCGGCGAGGCGAGGCGGCCTGCGCCCTGTCTGTCAGGCCACCGGCCCGGCCCGTTTCGGCCCGCGGGCCGCCCCCGATGCGGAGGCGCTGCCGCCGGGGCCATGCAGCAGGCGCCGCAGCCGTACGAGTTCTTCAGCGAAGAGAACAGTCCGAAATGGCGGGGACTGTTGGTCTCGGCCCTGCGGAAGGTCAGTGCTGGTGCCCGTGCGGCCGCGGGGCCCCCAGGGAGGTGCCGGGGCAGAGGCGGGAGGCAGGCGGGCGGGGCGCGCGGGCCGCGGCCCCTCGGACGCTCTTACGGGGAGCTACACGCCCTCCCCGCGCTCGGGGCCCGCAGGCCCAGCACTTTTTCTCCGGCTGGCGATGGGGGCGCGTGATTGCCTGCTGCGTCCAAAAGGACGTTTTCTCAAGTTCTTGCTTGGCCCCGGAAGGAAGGTTTTGTTATGATCATAAAACTGGATTTCACGTTGCAGTCATTTCGTCAGGCGACTTCCGCCGTTGACCAATTTGTTGTCCTCAGGCTGGATTCGGGCAAGAGAAAGTCTCGCTGGTATTTAGACAGTTTCTAAAACAAAAGCACATTTCTAGCCTGTGTAATTACTTTTAATTAAGTTCCTTGGGGCTGTTCCCTTAGTCGATTTGCTCGTGAAGGGGGTCCACTCACCTAAGAGGTGGTGACTTTTTTTTTTGTAAGATGGATGTGTTTCTCGAGAAATGTCAGTGAGCCATGATATTGCTTTGAACAATTCTTGAGGTCAACTTAAAGTGCCTCCTCCCTTCCTGCAAAAGGCGTCCCCCCTGTTTACGAGAGATTTCCCTTGTAGAATTCGGTCAGTTTCTTCACTGAGTGCAGTTTAGCACTTAGAATCATTTTAAGGGGACGAAAAAGGAGCAGCTCATAAAAATGAATCTTTTAAGTTTGGGTGCATCACTAGGGTGCATCTCTCCTGTAGATGGTGTCAGTTTTCGTCTGCATTTAGGTAATAATCATACTATCATTTTTATAATAAAACCTTTTGTAAGGTCAAGGCATTTAAAGAGTGTAAATGGGTGCAGGAGAAGATACCATACCTACTGAGCGTGGGTTTTCCTTGCCAGTGATTCAAACTTAGTCCCTTCTACCTTTTGTGGAAAATAACCAAGAATAAATTTTAAAATAATAAAGAATAAACATTAATTTAAAAGGCTGCCCTTGGAAAATAAATCTTCATACGTTAAATTTCTACAAGTGAAAGGAAGTAGTGTATTAAATTAAAAACATTTTCCTCATTCATTCAGAGTTTTAGATTTGCCATTATTTTCATAATTCTTACGAAGAGATACTGCCTCCCTTGGGCCAAACACCAGCTAGTATCTTTTTAAAGAATTTGTTGGAGGTGGCTAGGAGCAGCTAGACAGTTATCATTTCACAGGTATATTAGGTGTTAAAAGTATTAAATTGACCTTCCTTTTGTGGGCAGCCCGATTCTATAAGGAGAGGGAAAGAAATGGAAAGTGTGCTGAGTGGTGATAATGAAAAGCAAAGGGGGAAATGCTTAGATAGTAATTAAATCTTCCACCACATAGAAAGAAGTGTTGAGTACGGTTATCAGGTAGGCCTGTATTGTTGGCAGTGTGAAGTAGGTCTCCACCTACTAGTATTTTCTGGTAGCAAATAGAATTTGATTATGTGTTGCATAACTTATTCAGTAGGTAGCTTTGACCCTAATAATCCGGCATGCACAAATACAGATTTGTATCTTCAGGTTAGCCTGGAAACAAAGCCAGCATTAGCATCCAATCCTAGTCCATTGCTTTGAGTCTGGTATTTTGCATTTATGTGTTGTGCTTGTTTTCTTGGAACTCAGATGCCTTGTAGATCTCTATTTTCTTATTCCACAGTTCTTGTACATCCTTTGCTTATGGAATAAATACAGCAAAGAAAATCTGGTCTTTTGAGGTGAATTCAAGAAGCAGTTTCTATTTAACTTATTAATTTACTGTTATTCTAGAATTGAGGTATATTCCTATGGAAGACACTTTTTATGTTTTTGGAAAGTTTTTGGTGTTCATAATTCAGATTATGTTCAGTTTTGTGGTATTTGTGGTATTGCAACATGTAGGTTTGTAGTGCTTGCTAAGAGTTTTAGTTCTTAAAGAGCTCAAGGTTCACTCTTTGAAGGATGAGTTAAATTCTGGTCTATACTTGCCACCCTTGTCTTTGTACACTGAGAATTCCTACCACTTATGGGGAGGCTCTGTCTTCACATTCAAGGCATCTAGAATTTGGTTTCCTTCTACCAGCTGACCAGATTGTTACAAAGACTGCTAGGATTAATAGTAGATGCAGCAATAGTATTAGACTACTAAGATTTTTCTCCTCCAGTTGGTGTTGCCATCAAACATGTGTACGCTAGTTTCATTTAACATTTATTGAACACATTTTAGGTACTTGGCACCAAGCTGGATCCTAAGAATACAAACATGAATAAAAGTAAAGGCCTTGCTCTAAAGGTGTTTACCACCTAGACTGAAAATTATAAACTTTGAGGTTTTGGTTTATGTAAATGAGATAGCAGTTATGAGCTCAAGGTTTTGTAAGGAATATCTCTGTGTTTGAAAAGAACAAGGTTGTTTAATTAACTCTGTGAGGTTAGTTCACTTGGGCATCTTGATGGAACCTCCAAAACTGTTAAAATATAATTTTCAGAAAGGTAAAGTCACAACTCTCATACCAATGTGAACGAACATGTATCAGTAATTTTGATTCAATTTACTACTTAATGAGGGAACTCATGAGATCTTAGAACCACTTCAAATGAAAATTGGAGGAGGTAGGTATTTATAGGCAACTTAATAAAAGAATATTAAAGTAAGATTTTGGGGTTGGACACAAAATTTGTTAATGTCCTACAAGAACATAAGCAGTAAATTTGGGATTGTCTTTCCTGCTGATTAGGTTTTGCATCTGTACCAGACAAAAATCTCTAGGTTAATCTGATCAATTTGTAAAAGAGCCCAGTCAGTAGAAAGTAATCAAAGGTTCAAGCGTAGCTTGAACTGTGCTGAAGAACACCTAGTTATCTCTTTTGCTTATTTTCAAGTTTTGGCTGATTTTTCTAGAAACCAAAAAATACATATATTTGACCAAGTTACTATTACTGACTGAAAACGCAAGGGATTTTTTTAAACCAGCATTAAATATTCATTTCACTATGTAGAAGAAACACGAGCATTGAGAAATAGATTTAAGAAAAAATAATTTTGGAAATAGAAATGTGTTGTTCTTTAACTTTTTGTTTTGTTGTGCTGCTGTTCTTTAACTGTTAAAACAGAACTTCACCTAGGACATTTAAGTACATACAGAACTACAAAGGGTAAAGTAGAGCTAAATGACACTGCTAATGGATAATACATGCATTGTTAACATTACTGCTAAATTATGTATCTTTCCTAAAAGAGCCAGAGACATAAATGCCTTCATCACTATTCGCCGAGAAGATTGAAGCTATCATATTACTCGGAGGAAAAAAGAGTGTGGGATATATTTGTAAATGCAGCTTATTACCTGTGTCTTTGAAATGCCTGTGGTACTTTGTGCATGTGCTATTCGATTGTATGCTGAGAAAAATCAGTGTAGGCATTCTATATGTGGGAAACATGCCTTAAAATCATTTTAGCAGGTATTTTAGTCCCTGGTATTTCCGTGGTAGATGCCTTTTCTGTAAGGCCTTATTCACCAGGCTAGCCAAGGAACAGAAAATGTCTGTCGTTATTATCTGTAGTTACAAATGTCACAGAGAACTAGAAAGAATTGGTAGAGTTACCTTGTTCCTGAGTCTAATTTCATTCAGGTTAAATATTGACCTCCCACCTCAACCATTATAGTTTGCTCTTAGATATCTGTTAAAATTCAAGAGGTGTGAATGTTTGAGTTAATTAATAGCAGTCTGTGGCGGGGTGGGGGGGTGGGGGAAGAAGGTTGAGGGTTTTGATTCAGAACTGCTTTTGTGAAATCTGAAAGAGTCTAGTGTTTATGCCTTTGTACTAATATCTCTTGGAACTATTTTAGAAGATTGTGCTGGATCTTTCCTGGGGCCCAGAAGAAAAGCCTGGGGGTCCTTTGAGAAAATGAAATTGGTGTTACTGATACAAGAAGGTCAAGGAAGGCTTCTTTAAGGAAGTGACATTCATGCTGAGCTCTGGAGGATATATTCAGATATTTATTGAGTGCCTCCTGTGTGCCAGGTGCTGTTCTTGGTACTGAGGTTGTAGCAAGGCCTTGGTCTCAGGAAGCTTCCATTCTAAATGGCTGTGGCAGAGAGGCCTGGGAGAGGCAGACAGTAAAGAAGTTAATTATCTGAAAGATCAATAGGAATTAACAAAACAAAGAAAGGGGAGAAAGGATTTGAGCCCTAGGGAAAGGTAGGAACATGACTTGATTTAAAGAACCAAGACCAAGTGAAAAGGAGATGAGGACTTCCCTGGTGGCGCAGTGGTTAAGAATCCGCCTGCCAATGCAGGGGACATGGGTTCGAGCCCTGGTCCGGGAAGGTCCCACATGCCGCGGAGCACCTAAGCCTGTGTGCCACAACTACCAAGCCTTTGCCCTAGAGTCTGCAAGCCACAGCTACTGAGCCTGTGTGCCACAACTACTGAAGCCCGTGCACCTAGAGCCCATGCTCCACAACAAGAGAAGCCACCACAATGAGAAGCCTGCGCATCACAACAAGCCTGCGTGCAGCAACGAAGACCCAACACAGCCCAAAGTAAATAAATAAATTTATTTTTTTTAAAAAAAGGAGATGAGCTAGTTGAGAGACTCTAGTGTAGACCCAGGTTAAGGTCTTTACCTGTGAATAGGAAGGCCTATAGGGTTATTTATGTGACAAATTAATTAGATGAACTTGATCAAACTTGCTTCTTTGAAAAGATCACTCCAACTAAAAGGAATAGGAGAAACTATGATTTTTGTGACATGAGGCCTGTTCTGGATTTCCTAAAGCCACTGAATATAACAGTAGAACTCTAGGGAGTCATTTGGAATTATTCCAAACTAATAATGACCCAGACTGACCCAAGGGGTTCAGCCAGAACTGGATGAGCATTAGGAATGCGTTTTAGCTTGCTGCATTTAGCTTCGTCTCAGCCATGATTTAGTAGTCTTCTTCTATTTTCAGGTTAATTTTGGTATGGTGTATTTGGAGCAATAATATTCCATTAAAGTGTTTTATGCTGAGTATCCAAAGCATTACTTGTGTTACCACTTGACATAAATCAAGTGTATATCTTTTTATTAACCATGGCCTTTCTTTCAAGGGAGCAGTAGTTTGATTATATCCTCTGTTAGCCTGCATATTCGAATCAGGAAGGAATTTTAATGGAAGTAATGGATTTAGCATTGTCTCATGGAATCATGTTAAAAATTAACAACCTAAAATTCTTTTCTTTTTTTACATAAGAACATATAGTAAGTAGAAAGCTTTTGAAATGTGTAAAGTGTTATACACTTTACATTTTAATGTGTAAGCAACACAATGAAAATAACATCAAGATCTAGATATGAGCACTACTATGATCTCCTCCAAGTAAAGTTTTTATTACCCCAGTTTTCTTCATTAAGACACTTTGTAAACTCAAATACTGCTTCTTACTTACATAGCACTTTGTAATTTTTTTTTTTTTTTTGCCGTATGCGGGCCTCTCACTGTTGTGGCCTCTCCCGTTGCGGAGCACAGGCTCCGGACGCGCAGGCTCAGCGGCCATGGCTCACGGGCCCAGCCACTCCGCAGCATGTGGGATCTTCCCGGACCGGGGCACAAACCTGTGTCCCCTGCATCGGCAGGCAGACTCTCAACCACTGCGCCACCAGGGAAGCCTCTGGTAATTTTTTCTTAATTGACCCATTAGCAGCATTTAATAGTTTATCTCTTCCTCCTTTTTGAAATCTTTTCCTCATTTGGCTTCCAGGACACCAAACGCTGCTGGTTTTCTCCCTCTCTGACTACTCCTAGTTCTTCTCCTTTGTTGATCTCCTCATCTTCCCATCTACATCATCCTGACCTCCCTGGAGCTTAGTCTTTGGACTCCTGTTTCTATTTACAGTAGATTTCTTGGAGATCCCACCCAGCCTCATTGCTTCACATTTCATCTCTATCTGATGGTTTCCAATTTATAATTCTGGCTCAGGTGTCTCTCCTGAGTTTGGATATCCAGTTTCTTTCTTAACACTTCCACAAAGATGTGTGATAGGCATCTCAACTAATACTGAGCTCTTTCTCTTCCCCTGAAAACTTGCTCCTTTTGTAACATTTCCAACATTAGTAAATGGCTACTCCATCATTCTAGTTGCTCAAAATATTGAGTTATTCTTGAATCCTGTCTTTCTTTTATAAACCGTATCTAATCTGTCAGCAAATCCTTTTAGCTCTACTTCACACTATAGCAATATTCAGTCACCATTTCTCACTCTTCCACTTCTACCACCTGGGAACACTCTGGGAGTATCAAAGTAGCCTCTTAACTGGTCTCCTCTCTTCTACCCTTGCCCCATTCAGCCTTTTCTCAACACAATAGAGATAAGTGGGATCATGTCACTCCTTTGCTCAAACCTTGTTCAGTGCTTCTCAGAATAAAAGTCGAAGTCCTCCCAGTGGCCTACTAGGCCCTCTGCAGTCTGGTATTTCCCCCGCTTCTCCTTTTACCTCACTGACCTCATTTACTACTGACCTTTTTTTGCTCTACTCGTGCACCACACTGGCTTCCTCGTACCTCCAACACATAGACATGTTCTAGTCAGGGCTTTTGTATTGTACTTGGAGTTTCTTCTGCCTAGAACAACCTTCCTGCAGATAAAAACATGAGTGGCCCTTTTACCTCCTGTAAGTCTTCAGACAAACATCATCTTGAAGAGGCCTTCTCTTGCAGCCTATCTGCACCTCCTGCTTCCTGGACATTCATATGTAAATGTTCACAGCATGTCCCAATCCAAGCTTATTATCATCTTCCCTAAACTTAACGTCTCCAGTATAAATGATACAGTACTCAGTTCTCAAGCCAGAAACCTAGGAACCTAGGCATCATCTGTTCCTTCCCTCTCACACCAGGTTCATGTCTAATCAACACCGAGTCTTGATTCGTTCTCTTAAAAGGAGTTTTCTAACTTTTTTGCTATGTATCCCAAAAGAATTTTTGAAAAATTTGTACATTTTTATGCTGACATCTAAAAATTTTCATCTTTAAGTTTAGTTTCAGAAGATATAGTTTTATATGTTTTGTAAATACTGATGTTTTAAAATAAAATAGTCCCGTTAGTCTTTTAAATGTACCCAAAATACACTACCAAATGTAAAATAGATCGCCAGTGGGAAGCAGCTGCATAGCACAGGGAGATCAGCTCTGTGCTTTGTGACCAACTAGGGGGTGGGATAGGGAGGGTGGGAGGGAGACGCAAGAGGGAGGAGATATGGGGATATATGTATACTTATAGCTGATTCATTTTGTTATAAAGCAGAAACTAACACACCATTGTAAAGCAATTATACTCCAATAAAGATGTTAAAAAAATAAAAGAGTAAGATAATTTAAAAAAAATGTACCCAATGAAATACACACCGTTCATCCTTTTAAAATACACGACAAAGTGCTTTTTTAATGGTTGGAAATTTACATTGTACTTTTTTCTCTGTGAACTTTTCATTCTAGTTTCCCCACATAATTATATTCTAATATAATATTTATTTTATGTTTAAAAGTCTTTGATCCCTCCTTTGTATTTATACTTCTTTGCAACAACAAAAATGTCTATATACTGAATTTTTTAAAATTTCCCCAATGACCATAAAGCTTTAAAACTTCCTTTTGGGTTGAGTTATTAGTAGTCCATAGTTGATCAAAAGAACATAAATGTCATGAATTTTGAAAAATAATAATCATAAAGCACCTGACTTGAAAAATGACTTGTTACCTGATCTTTAGAGTTATTCACTTTTTCATTTTCTAGATTTTCTAGGACTTGTCAAATGACTGATTATTATTACTGCTACTTTTTCACTTTTTTTATTTGGAAGTACCTTGTTTAGTCCAATATATCCAAGAAAGATTGGGAAAATAAAAATAGTATTAACTTCAATATACCTTAGCCATGGCAATATTTACTCATAAGATGTATTTTACCTTATCACACTTTTTTGTTGTTGTTGTTTGTTTGTTTGTTTGTTTTTTGCAGTACGAGGGCCTCTCACAGCTGTGGCCTCTCCCGTTGTGGAGCACAGGCTCCGGACGCACAGGCTCAGTGGCCATGGATCATGGGCCCAGCCGCTCCGCGGCATGTGGGATCTTCCCAGACCGGGGCATGAACCTGTGTCCCCTGCATCGGCAGGCGGACTCTCAACCACTGTGCCACCAGGGAAGCCCTACCTTATCACACTTTTTAAATACATTTTCATTGAATCCTTGGAGCTGTAGATCTAGCTTATTGTATTAATTTTCTGTTGCTGCATAAGAAATTATCAACAACTTGGTGGCTTAACACAACACACATTTATTATCTCACAGTTACTCTAAGTTAGAAGTCCAGACATGGCTTAGCTAGATTCTCTGCTTTGGGTTCCATGGGCTGAAATCAAGGTTTTGGCTTGGGCTGCAGACTCATCTGAGGCTCAGGGTCTTCTCCCAAGCTTATGTGATTCTTAGCAGAATTCATTTCCTTTCAGTTTCCTGTCTGAGGCCCTCAGCTCCCAGAGGCTGCTGCCATTCCTTGCCATATGACCCTCCCTATAATATGTCAGTTTGCTTCTTCAAAGCCAGCAGAACTGCATCTGCTGCTGTCACTTGTCTCACACTTCTAGACCCTCTTTTGAAGGACTCACCTGATTTAGGTCTGGCCCATCCAGGGTAATCTCCCTTTTGATTAACTCAAGATCAACTGATTACAGACCTTAGTCACCTTTGCCATATACGGTAATATTATCATAGGAGTGATATCTCACCCTATTCACAGGTCCTGCCCACATTCAAGAGGAGAGGAGTGTACAGGGCATGTATACCAGGGGTGGGAATCTTGGAAGCCAGCCACCTTAGAATTCTGCCTACTCATTTTATGGAAAATATCCCCACATAACCTAATTGGTAAAGTCAATTTAGTTGTCAAGCCAACCAGCCTATTGTATTTATCTTGTTCAAAGTCTAACTTAATTTTTCAATTCAAATGAATGTGTTAATACATGTCACATGCCAACCATCTCACTTCTGAATTCAAATTGTAAGATAGAAAGATAGATAAGGTGTGAAAACTTGCTTTGAATTTTTTCTCCTGAATGAAATAAGGTGATGTTGCCTGTATTTAGTTTTGTTTGTTTGTTTGTTTATGGCTGCTCTGTGCAGCACTCGGGATCTTAGTTCCCTGACCAGGGATCAAACCCATACCCCCTGCAGTGGAAGCGTGGGGTCTTAACCACTGGACCGCCAGGGAAGTCTTATTTAGTACTTTTTAAATATGCTTTCTTTTCTTTGTTCTCATGAGCTTTTCCCTGCATTATAGTGTATTTTTTGACAGTAGGCTAGGGGATAGAAAAAGCAAGGTTAAATGAAAAATATTTATCATTGTCTCCTTGTTTTGTGTCATAGAATTTATTTATTTATTTATTTATTTATTTATTGTACTGCAGAGCAATGCACCATAATGAGATTCAGGATAAGTAGGAGATCTGCCTTTCTTCAGTTAAGTGGGAGGAGGGCAGTTGTGGAGATGTGGGAAAGGAGAACCTCCTTTATTTACTCCTTGAGTGCAAGTACCTTGCCGGCAGATCTTCTTTAAGAAAGAGTGCAAATAGTAGTTTTGGTAGTATGCTGAAGGACATGGGCATTTGGCCCAGGGAGTCTTAAACTTTGACTGAATACTTAGTGATCTTTTCCCCAGGTCACAGGAAAAAAAGCCACTATTAATTTTTTTCAGTTTTATTTTTTTCTCTTAAGTTTTTCTTAGGTCTGTGGTACGTGCTGCAGTTTATCTGCTAATGAGTAGTGCAAGATTGTAAAGTAAATGAACAAGAGATATAGAGGTTTTACAGGGAGAACTGCTTATGATACTTTTTGTTTTTACTTACAAACATGTGCCTATAGTTTTAAGTTTTATAGTCATTTTTATTAACATTCTTCTTGCTTACTATGATGAAGTGTAAGTATCTTAACACTTCATATTCTTCTAAGAGCACTGTGACTTCCAAATGCTCTGCCACTGGAACAAGTTGGGAACCATTGATCTAGCCTGTACTTTCTTGGCCTGATTGTATGGGAAGGTACTTACAGTTCATTTGCCATTTCATTCCAATCAAGGAAAATTTTAATGACAAAACTTTCAGTTTCAGCTAATAGTCTTTCCTGTATGTTTTGATTGTTTTATGGTAAGCCCTTACCTAATATTAAGCTAAATAGAATGAGATTCCTGGCCTGTAGTTTCTGTATTTTAAGTAAACCCACCTTGGGGACTTCCCTGGTGGCACAGTGGTTAAGAATTGGCCTGCCAGTGCAGGGGACACAGGTTTGATCCCTAGTCCGGGAAGATCCCACATGCCGCGGAGCAACTAAGCCCATGCGCCACAACTACTGAGCCTGTGCTCTAGAGCCTGCAAGCCACAACTATTGAGCCCGTGTGCCAACTACTGAAGCCCGCACACCTAGAGCCTGTGCTCTGCAACAAGAGAAGCCATTGCACTGAGAAGCCCGCACACCGCAACAAAGAGTAGTCCCTGCTCGCCGCAACTAGAGAAAGCCCGCGCAGCAAGGAAGACCCAATGCAGCCAAAAGTAAATCAATCAATCAGTCAATCAATCAATCCACCTTGAAAACCTGTCAAGAAAGCACCTAATTAAGAACACTAAATCTAAGTGGGAAGGGAAGTGAATATTAATAGACAGTGGGAATAGAGGAATATACAGTGGGAATCCCCTCATTTATAATGTTATATGGGATAACTGAGTCTTCAGGTACATATCCAATGAAATAAAACCAAAGTTAATGGACTTCTTAATTTTTCCCAGTCTCTGAATTTCAGCAAGTTCAGGGAATCTGTTTGCTACCATGAATTTATTTAGCAGCTGTTTACTGAGTGCTTGCTTTATGCAAAGCATGGTGCTAAATTACCTTTGTGTTAGGAATAAAGGAGTGGGGAAATAGGAAGAGACCAAAAACATAAGAAATAGTTCCTGACCTTAGTTTATAGTGTACAACTGTGGTTTCAATTCTTGATTATACACCCTGATCAGAAAAATGCTACCTCAGAATATTGATTTTTATATTATTTTAAATAACTTATTTGAGAATTAACATACAATAAACTGCACATATTTAAAGTGTACAGTTTGATAAGTTTTTATGTATGTATACGTAAGTGAAACATTCATAATAAAGATAGTATAGCCTTCAGCCCATAGATTTCGTCTTGACTCTCTATAATTCTCCCTCCCATCCCTCCTGACCTCTAATCCACAAGCAATCACTGATTTGCTTCCTATAACTATAGATTGCTTTTTCTAGAGTTTTTTGGTAATGGAATCACACAGTATATATTGTTATTTTTGCCTGGCTTCTTTCACTCAACATAATTATTTTGAGATCCATCCATGTTGTTGCATACATCAATAGTTCATTCCTTTTTGTTCAGTAGCATTCCATAGTGTGGATATATCACTTTTTTTTTTTAAAGATTTATCATTTATTTATTTATTTTATTTATTTTCGGCCGTGTCCAGTCTTAGTTGCAGCATGCAGGATCTTCGTTGAGGCAAGCAGGATCTTTTGTTGCGGTGTGCAGGCTCTTTGTTGTGGTGCACGGCCTTCTCTCTAGTTGTGACGTGTGGGTTTTCTCTTCTCTAGTTGTGGCACACAGGCTCCAGGGCGCGTGGGCTCTGTAGTTTGTGGCACGAGGGCTCTAGTTGAGGCGCTCGAGCTCAGTAGTTGCGGCACGCGACTTTAGTTGCCCCGAGGCATGTGGGATCTTAGTTCCCTAACGAGGAATCGAACCCACATCCCCTGCATTAAGGCGGATTCTTTACCACTGGACCACCAGGGAAGTCCCCACTTTTTTTTTTTTTTTTTTAATCCATTCACTTGTTGATGTACATTTGGTTTTCATATCTTGGCTGTTAAAAATAAAGCTGTAGGGCTTCCCTGGTGGCGCTGTGGTTGAGAGTCCGCCTGCCGATGCAGGGGACGTGGGTTCGTGCCCCGGTCTGGGAGGATCCCACATGCCGCGGAGCGGCTGGGCCCGTGAGCCATGGCCGCTGGGCCTGCGCGTCCGGAGCCTGTGCTCTGCAACGGGAGAGGCCGCAACAGTGAGAGGCCCGCGTAACGCAAAAAAATAAAATAAAATAAAATAAAGCTGTAAACATGTGTATACAAGTCTTTGTATGGGCATATAGTTCCTTTTCTCTTGGGTAATTATCAACGAGTGACTGGATCAGGTAGTAGGTGTGTTTAACTTTTTAAGTAACTGTCACACTGTTTTCTATTTGAACTGTTGTACAGTTTTACATTCCCACCAGCAACATATGAGAATTCCAGTTCTTCCTGCCAGCACTTGGTATTTAAATTTATTTCTAGCCATCCTAATCGGGTTATTATACTGGTATCTTGTTTTAATTTGCATTTCCCTGATGATTAATGATGTCAAGCATCTCTCCTGTCCTTATTTGCCATCCATATATCTTCTTTGGTGAACTGTTTGTTCAGATCCCTTGCCCTTTTTTGTTAAGTTGTTTGATTTCTTGTTGTTGAGTTTTGAGGATTCTTTATGTATCTAACTATAAATCCTTTATATACAAAGATTTTCCTTCAGTCTGTAGTTTTTTATTCTCTTAGTATTACCTCTTTAAAAATAGCAATAGGGGCTTCCCTGGTGGCGCAGTGGTTGAGAGTCCGCCTGCCGATGCAGGGGACACGGGTTCGTGCCCCGGTCCGGGAAGATCCCACATGCCGCGGAGCTGCTGGGCCCGTGAGCCATGGCCGCTGAGCCTGCGCGTCCGGAGCCTGTGCTCCGCAACGGGAGGGACCACAACAGTGAGAGGCCCGCGTACGGCAAAAAAAAAAAAAAAAAAAAAAAGCAATAAATCTTTATTGGGATTTTTTTAACAAAATAATTTTAAAACAAAAAACCCAACATGTAAACAAGAAAGTAAATAAAGTTAATTGGCATTATTATATATATATATATACATCCAAGGATCAAAACAAATTCTGGGTTAACATTGCATAATCCAGTAAAATGTTTTGAACCATCAATGTTCAGGGTAACTGTATTTAATACTATCAATAATGATACCTTATCTTTGAATACTATAAAATAGTTTATGGATTATAAACTATATAGTTTAGGTTTTCATTCTTCCCATGAATCCATATGCCACATGTATACTAGTCCTAAAATGTATTTATGTTGTCACTATTAGTCCAAAATATCCATCATCCCAAATTAACCAGGTTACAATTATCCGATCTCCAGAATTTTTATGGTGAGATGTGCTAGAACCCATATATGACAACTTCATTTTTCGAAACCTAATTCTAAATTCTGTCTAATCTGCAACTTACTCATTTCTTCTCACTTTCTATATATACATTAAATACTATAGCAACTTCACCTTAGAAAGTATAGTTAATACATTAATACGCATTTAGTCAATAATTTCTGACAGAGTTATAGCTTATTTACCAAGAGAAAGTGCTAATTTTTGTTTTAAAATTTAGTTCAAGTATTGTCATAGTAGTGTTATTTAATTGAGAATGATGGCTTCAACTTAGAGCGTTCAATGTACACATTAATATAGTTTAAAATTAAAGAATTAAATTATTCCTATGGAGAAAATCTCAGTCTTGAAAGACCAAAATATATTGTTTTATTACTATAAAATGTTATTAGTTCATTGTCTGATTCACTGATTATATTCAATTCACTCTTAATATTATCTTTTGAAGAGCAAAAGTTTTAAATTTTTAAAACTTTGCATGAACGAGCAAAAAAATCATTTGTCTGTATTTGTGTTTTTATTTCTGGATTCTCTATTCTGTTGCATTGGTCTTTTGTCCTATCTTTTAAAAATTTATTTATTTTATTATTTATTTATTTGGCTGTGCAGCATGCAGCATCTTAGTTCCCTGACTAAGAATCAAACCTACGCCCCCTGCAGTGGAAGGGCAAAGTCCTAACCACTGGACTGGCAGGGAAGTCCCTATTTTCCTATCTTTACATCATTACCACACTATTTGGATTATTGTAGCTTTATAAAAAATCTTGGAATCAGGTAGTTTTAGCCTTCCGACTTTGTTCTTTTTCAGAGTTGTTTTGGTTATTCTAAGACCTTTGTATAGCCATAGGAATTTTAAAATTAGCCTGTCAATTTCTACCAAAAAAAAAAAATCCTGGAATTTTGTTGAATTTATAGATTATTTGAGGGAAATTGACATCTTAACAATATTGAGTCTTTAAACCCATACAGTTTAAATTTTCATTTATTTAGGTTTTTAAAAATTTCTATGAGCAATATTTTGTAGTAGTATATCTTTAGGATGAAATTTGCCGCTTTTTCTTTTTAAATTGAATTTTAACTCTTACAACAAACAAAACTTACAGTATTCTTAATTGGTGTTTGAGGCACTTGCATCCTTGCAGAAATCTTAGCAGTGGAATAAAGAATTTGACATAAGTAAATACACAGACTGTGTATCCAGAGGGATTTATTTCTACATTGTACCAGAAACTCAAATGATAGTTGATTGAACAAGTGCACTAGCAAGATTTTTTTATTTGATTGTGAGTATGGGGGACTGAAAAAATATATATATTAGGAAATAGCATTTCCAAAATTTGTCAAACCTAGTATTTATCAATTTAAAAAATAAAGTTTAATGCTTTTATATGTGTCTATGCATGAATATATAGTATTATGACTATTCTGTTTACAGTGTGTGTATAAGGAAGTACCTTCTGGCAATTTGAAAATACGGTGTAACTAAAATACAGGTCTGACTTGTTAATCTACTGTTAAAGATTGAAAATTATTTTAATTGCTCTTTTTCTGACCAGTCTTTCAGAAAAATCTGAAAATGAGTTTGTTCTGATGTGGTAATTTTATGTTGATTGTCTCTCAGGGTGCTGAGGTAGTAAATACTGTGAAAGTACAAAATATGGTTATCTTTCATTGTCATCTTGATGTCCTTATTAGTATTTATGTCTGGGATTTTTTATTTTTGCGATACGCGGGCCTCTCACTGTGTGGCCTCTCCCGTTGCGGAGCACAGGCTCCGGACGCGCAGGCTCAGCGGCCATGGCTCATGGGCCCAGCCGCTCCGCGGCATGTGGGTTCCTCCCGGACCGGGGCACGAACCCGTGTCCCCTGCATCGGCAGGCGGACTCTCAACCACTGCGCCACCAGGGAAGCCCTATGGCTGGGATTTTAACGCTGTATATTTGTTTTTATGACTTTTCATATTTGCAGTTTAACAAGTTTAGTATAAGAAACTCAGATGCTCAGTGTTAAGGTTGCTTTGTAGGTTATTTACTAAAATCATAATCATAGAAAAAAATCCATTAGACGTTATCTTAATTCTCATGCACAGTCATTTTTACTAATTAGGGCCCTTGGCTTTTATGGAAGGATGTTATAACAAACAGCCTTATGAACTCCAAGCTGAACTTCCAATATAAATGTTTATTTTATATTTTTTAAAATGTCTGTTGATCTAATAGAAATACATGGTAGGATGTAATTAAGTTTCCTTTTATTATATGAAAGAAGTGCAGGTTGTAAGAGGAAAGATTTATTTCTCCCAAATCTATTTGGAATTTCTAAAGAAATATAAAGCCAGGTTTTTTGGATGTTAGTCCTATATGAATTTCTAATTGCCTTATTTAAACTCTTCTTATCCAGACTTCTTGAAAAAGTAGTTTTTAATTATTGTCTCCAGTTTCATGTGTCCTTCCTCTTTCTCACTTCCCCACTTATCATGTTTCCTTGTAAATTTCTTTGTATTTTATCAAAATTATTCACGGAAAAAAAAAGATAAATAGCTCTATAAGGCTTGTTACGAAAAAGAGCATTACCTCCTCACTATTCACAACATTTTTTGCTTCCTAGAGGCAGTCCCTTTAATTTTTCAAAATGATTCATTTCAGTATTCTGTGTCTCTAAGGAAAAAAAGTGCTTCTATCGCTACTTATGACTTTTCTGTTTTGGGCATTATCTGTTGATTTCCTACTCTGGAAGGTAAGGATTTAATATTCTTCAATACACATATACATTCCCCCTCCAACCACATATACTTCCTGTCTCTCCTCCCACCCCATGGTTATATCTTAATTTTGGTTGGATCAGTATTCAGAGTTTATAGTATTATAACCATAAATAATGACCATATACTATACTATATGTTATTTATAGTTAAACCACTTTTTCTTACTACCTAACCTTTTACTGAAGTTAATAATTGTCTTGTTTTCTTGTTTGTGTATTTTCTGTGTATTTATTAATTTAAGCTCAAACTCTCTACCAGTTGTTTAAATATCCTCTCAAGAGTTTTAGATCCATCAGTTACTCTGATAATTTCATCTTCTTGAGATAGCTTCTCTTAGAGCCTTCTGATCTGCTCTTATCAGACTGGTGACCTTTATGCCTGTTGTACAGCTCTCATCTTATAATTTTCCCTTACTTCATCCTGGGCATTCCTTTGGCTTTTCTTCTGTATTGGTTCCTTTGTTTTTTTTTCAGAACTGTCACCACTGTAGTTCTTTTTTTTTTTTTAATAGATCTTTATTGGAGTATAATTGCTTCACAATACCGTGTTAGTTTCTGTTGCACAGCAAAGCAAATCAGCCATATGCATACACATGTCCCCATGTCCCCTCCCTCTTGAGCCTCCCTCCTGTCCTCCCTATCCCACCCTTCTAGGTTATCGCAAAGCACCAAACCGATCTCCCTGTGCTATGCTGCTGCTTCCCACCAGCCAACTATTGTACATTCGGTAGTGTATATATGTCGATGCTACTCTCACTTCGCCCCAGCTTCGTGCTCCCTCCCCATGTCATCAAGTCCATTCTCTATGTCTGCCTCTTTATTCCTGCCCTGCAACTAGGTTCATCAGTACCATTTTTTTTTTTTTAAGATTCCATATATATGTGTCAGCATACGGTATTTGTTTTTCTCTTTCTGACTTACTTCACTCTGTATGACAGACTCTATGTCCATCCACCTCACTACAAATACCTCAGTTTCATTTCTTTTTATGGCTGAGTAATATTACATTTTATATATGTGCCACATCTTCTTTATCCATTCATCTGTAGATGGACACTTAGGTTGCTTCCATGTCCTGGCTATTGTAAATAGTGCTGCAGTGAACATTGTGGTGCATGTCTCTTTTTGAATTATGGTTTTCTCAGGGTATATGCCCAGTAGTGGGATTGCTGGGTCATATGGTAGTTCTATTTTTAGTTTTTTAAGGAACCTCCATACTGTTTTCCATAGTGGTTGTATCAATTTACATTCCCACCAACAGTGTAGGAGAGTTCCCTTTTCAACACACCCTTTCCAGCATTTATTGTTTCTAATTTTTTTGATAATGGCCATTCTGACCGGTGTGAGGTGATACCTCATTGCAGTTTTGATTTGCATTTCTCTAATAATTAGTGATGTTGAGCATCTTTTCATGTGCCTCTTGGCCATATGTGTGTCTTCCTTGGTGAAATGGCTGTTTAGGTCTTCTGCCCATTTTTTAACTGGATTGTTCGGGTTTTTTTGATATTGAGCTCCATGAGCTGTTTGTATATTTTGGAGATTACTCCTTTGTCTGTTTCATTTGCAAATATTTTCTCCCATTCTGATGGTTGTCTTTTTGTCTTGTTTATGGTTTTCTTTGCTGTGCAAAAGCTTTTAAGTTTAATTAAGTCCCATTTGTTTTTATTTCTGTTACTCTAGGAGGTGGATCAAAAAAGATCTTGCTGTGATTTATGTCAAAGAATGTTTTTCCTATGTTTTCCTCTAAAAGTTTTATAGTGTTTGGTCTTACATTTAAGTCTTTAATCCATTTTGAGTTTATTTTTGTGTATGGTATTAGGTAGTGTTCTAATTTCATTCTTTTACATGTAGCTCTCCAGTTTTCCCAGCACCACTTATTGAAGAGGCTGTCTTTTCTTCATTGTATGTTCTTGCCTCCTTTGTCGTAAATTAGGTGCCCATATGTGCGTGGGTTTATCTCTGGGCATTCTGTCCTGTACCATTGATCTATATTTTTGTTTTTGTGCCAGTACCATACTGTCTTGATTCCTGTAGCTTTGTGGTATAGTTTGAAGTTGGGGCGCCTGATTCCTCCAACTCTGTTTTTCTTTCTCAAGATAGCTTTGGCTAGTTGGGGTCTTTTGTGTTTCCATACGAATTGTAAGATTTCTTTGTTCTAATTCTGTGAAGAATGCCATTGGTAGTTTGATAGGGATTGCATTGAATCTGTAGATTGCTTTGGGTAGTATAGTCATTTTCACAATATTGATTCTTCCAATCTAAGAACATGATATATTTCTCCATCTGTTTGTGTCATCTTTGATTCCTTTCATCAGTGTTTTATAGTTTTCTGAGTACAAGTCTTTTGCCTGTTTAGGCAGGTTTATTCCTAGGTATTTTATTCTTTTTGTTGCAGTGGTAAATGGGAGTGTTTCCTTAATTTCTCTTTCTGATTTTTCGTTGTTGGTGTATAGGAATGCCAGAGATTTCTGTGCATTAGTTTTGTATCCTGCAACCTTAACCAAATTCACTTAATACTTCTAATAGTTTTCTGGTGGCATCTTTAGGATTTTCTATGTATAGTATCATGTCATCAGCAAATAGCGATGATTTTATTTCTTCTTTTCCAATTTTATTCCTTCTCAATTCCTTCCAATTTGTAGGCTTTCTCTAGTTGGGGCGAGCGGGGGGCTACTCTTCGTTGTGATGTGGGGGCTTCTCATTGTGGCATCAGCAGGCGGACTCTCAACCACTGCGCCACCAGGGAAGCCCGGCAGGCGGATTCGTAACCACTGCACCACGAGTGAAGTCCACCAATAATGTTTTTTATGAGCCTTCTTGTACATGTCTTCTGGTAAACGTTTGTGCTTATTGCTCTAGAGCAGTGCTGTCCAATTGGAATATAATATTAACCACATATGTAATTTAAACTTTTCTCATAACCACATTAAATATATACGAAGACACAGATGGAATTGATTTAAATAACGTATTTAACCCAATAAATCTAATCATTTCAGCATATAGTCAACATAAAAATTATTGAGATATTTGACATTTTTTGTGTGTGCTAGATCTTTGATGTCTGGTATGCATTTTACTCTTATAGCCCATCTCCAGTTCAGTAGAACTACATTTCATGTGCTCAGTAGCCACATGAGGCTGGTGTCTACTGTATTGGACTGTAGAGTTTTAAAGGATATAAAATATTGAGTAGTAGAATTACTGGATCATAGGGTATGCCTATCTTGAACTTTAGTAGTTGATGGCAAAGTTTTCCAAAGTGATAGAGCCATTTTGCACGCCATTGGTAGTGTGTGAGAGTTCCCATTTTTCTACATAATCAACAACACTTGGTATTATCACACTTTGGGTAGTAATTTTTGTGTTCTGTTTAGTAAATCCTTTTCTGCCCTGAGGTCATGAAGATAATTATCTATTATCTTGTTTTATATTATCAGAACTTTATTAGGGCGATTTATTTAATAGGTTTAAAATCAACTAAAATTGATTTTTGTATCGAGTGTGAATAGGAGTTGATTTCATTCTTCTCCATATGGGTATCCAGTTGTTCACTATTCATCGACTTGCCCCAGTGTCCCTCAACAATCCTCCCCCTGCCCATAATGCCACCTTTGTTGTACATCAAGGGTCTGTATATCTGTGGGCTTGTTTCTGTACTCTCTGTTCTGTTCTTTTCATCTGTTTGTCTATCATTATATCAGTATCACATTATTAAATACTGTAGCTTTGTAATAAATTCCAATAATAATTGGAGCAAGGACTTATATTTCTTTAAGAGTATATGACTGATTTCTTAGCTTTTTGTATTTCTATATAAGTTTTGAAATTATCTTTTCAATTTTAACCAAACATACTCTTTGGTTTTGACTGTGATTTTATTAACTCCATGGATCAGTTTGAGGAGAATTGATATATTTACAATATTAAGTCTGATAATTCATGAACATGGTATTTTATTTCATTTATTTAGATCTTTAATTTTTCTCATAGTCTGGTTTTTCTCCCTAGGAGTCTTGTACTTCTTATCTAAGATTTATTCCAAGATACATGTTATAATGTTTATTCTATTGTAAGTGATGTTATTTTAAAAATTTATTTTCTAACTTTGTTGCTGTTACACAGAAATAACATTTTATTTTTATGATTTGAAATAATTTATGTGTACCATATTTTTATTTTCCTTCATGGGTGTATTAGTCTGGGATCTTTAGAGAAACAGAAATACACACACACACACACACACACACACTCTCTCTCTCTCTCTCTCTCTCTCTCTCTCTCTTATAGAGACAGAGAAGTGCAGATCTGCAGTCAGTAAGCTGGAGACCCAGGAGAACTGATGGTGTAATTCTAGTCCAAGTTCTAGTCCAAAAGCAAAAGAAGACTGAAAACCTGTCAGGCAGAGAGAGAGAATTCTTTCTTACCCAGCCTTTTCTACTATTCAGGCCTTCAGTGGATTGCATGAGGTCCACCCACTCTGGGGAGCGCAATCTGCTTTACCCAGTCTACCAGTTCAAATGTTAATCTCATCCACAAACGCCCTCAGAGACACCCTCAGAAATAATATTTAACCAAATATCTGGGTACCTGGTGGCCCAGAAGTTGACACATCAAATTAACTATCACAGTGGGCAATCAAATCATCTGCAGATTTGTTTCTTCTTTTCTGATTCTTATACTTTCATTTTTCTTGCTGTACTTCACTGACCAGGACCTCCAGTACAATGTGGAATAGAAATCGTAATAGCTAGTATCTTTGCCTTTTTCCTAATCTCAAAAGGAAAGCTTTCAGTGTTTTACCATTAACTATGATGTTTCTTGTAGATTTTTGTAGATATCTTTTACCAAATTCAGGAAGTTCATTAAGAGATTTGATTATGAATGAATATTCAAAATTTTATGTGCTTTTTCTACATCTGTTTAAGATCATATTATTTTTCTCTCTTATTTAATCTGTTAACATGGTGAATTACTTTGCTTGATTTTCCAACATTAAGCCAACTTAACATTCCTAGGATAAATCCATCTTGGTCATGTTGTATAATTTTTTTTAATATATTACAGAATTAAGTTAGCTAATAGTTTATTTAGGCTTTTGTTTCTAGGTTCATGAGTGAAAACGAGCTGTACTTTTCATCTTTTCGAGTTTTTATATCAAGGCTAGCCTCAAAATAACTTGAGAAGTCTACTTATTCTTTTACTGTTTTTCAAGAAAGCTTGCTTAAGATTGTTGCATTTCTTCCTTGAATGTTTGATGAGTTTGTCAGTGAAGCCATCTAACGCCATGCAATGAGCTATAAAAGCAAGTCTTAACATATTTCAAAAAAATTGAAATCATAGAAAGTATTTTTTCTGACCACAGTGTGATTATTCTAGAAATTGATAAAAAAGATAACGTGAAAAAAAAAAACCCTGTGTTTAGAAATTAAGAAGTATACTTAAAGTATTTAAGTATACTTAAATTCTAAAAGTTAAAGAAGATACCATAATGGAAATTAGAAGTTATTTTGAAATGGATGACTGCAAAAATATTCCATATAAAAATCTGTGGGTTTTTTACAAAAGTAGTTCTTAGACAAAATATACATATTGCAAAAGAAGAAAGGTTGAAAATAAGTATCCATACCAAGAAGTCAGAAAAAAAGAATAAATAGCAGAAGAAAAAATGGAGATGAAACATATAAATGAAATATAAAACAAACATAAAATGGAGAGCATCAACAAAGCCAAAAGTTGGTTCTTGAAAAGATTAATAAAATTGATAAACCCCAGAGAGACTGATCAAGAAAAGAATGGACACACAAATAACTGATATTAATGAAAGAAAAGAATTCACTGAAGTTTCTATGAACTTAAAAATGCAAGAGGCTATAATGAACAATTTTATGCTAAATTTTGAGAATTTAAATGAAGTGGTCAACTTAATGCTGTTTTCTTTGTGGGAAGATTTTTTTTTTTTTTTTTTTTTTTTCCTGTATGCGGGCCTCTCACTGTTGTGGCCTCTCCCGTTGCGGAGCACAGCCTCCGGACGCGCAGGCTCAGCGGCCATGGCTCACGGGCCCAGCCGCTCCGCGGCATGTGGGATCTTCCCGGACTGGGGCACGAACCCGTGTCCCCTGCATCAGCAGGCGGACTCTCAACCACTGCGCCACCAGGGAAGCCCTGTGGGAAGATTTTTAACTACCGCATCAGTTTTCCAAAATAACTATGAGACTATTTAAATTTTTTTCTTATTATGTCAGTGGCATTGATATCCTCCTAATACCATGCATTAGAACAATACTTTTCTCTTAATCATTCTTTCAGCAGATATTTACATGACATCTACTATAACGCTAGGCACTATTTTTTACCTTCTTTTTCCTCATATTCAGTTTGACTGGATTATTTTTTAGGACAGATTACTAGATTCTAATTTTAAGAAATTTAACAACAGGGACTTCCCTGGCAGTCCAGTGGTTAAGACTCCGTGCTTCCACTGCAGGGGGTGCAGGTTTGATCCCTGGTGGGGTGCTAGGATCCCGCATGCTATGCGGTAAGGCCAAAAAAAAAAAAAAAGAAATTTAACAACAAAAGAGGCTCAGCACAGCTGTGTGGCAACAGAAAGCAGCATATACCATTGTAAAAGAAATCTGACTAGCACCTACTTCATAGAGCACCTCTGTAACATGTAAAGTAGTATGATTATTCAGGGCTACCTCTGTTGCTAGGGTTCATAGACTTCTAGTAGGTTTATTTTATTTATTTATTAACTTTACAGCAGGTTTTTATTTTTGCTTTATATCTATTACAGTGTTTGAAACCTAAAGAAACACATTTTCTCTTCAAATTTGGATGTGTATATAAGTATCATTTGTCTGGACTCAGCACTCAATGCCTTGGTTTCTTGGCCTATATCTGCTCTGAAATCATCAAGCTGTGTCTGTCTACCCAGGGGCCCCGAGAACAAGAAAAACAATAGCCAGAAGTTTATAGTTCTTAAAAGCAAATAAATTTGGAAAGAAAAATGTGAGGAAAAAGGTTTGATTCACTTTCGTAGAGTCTGTAGCTAGGAACCCAAGCTGTTTTTGAGGAATATCTGGTCTGTCTTGGGTAGCTGGAACCTCATACATACCCCCTTTGCTTCTTTAGTGGTTCAATCAAAGACAGTTCCCACAAAAGCTGGCTAAAAGAGCCAGTACCCAACTCCAGGGCCTGAGGGTTCTCGGCATGGCAGTTTTCTCTTCCCAAACCCAGAGGCCAAACCTCTGACCTACATAGGGGAGCAGGGCTAGAGTTCAGCAGAGGGGTTCAAGTGTGTGCTAATGTGGACATTGGCAGTCAGGCTGGCCCAGAGTAGTGAGGTGGGCCCAGACGCACTGAAGACCTTTATGACATACTCCACAATCCTTTCTCCCAGTGTTCTGGACCCCAAATTTAATGGTGCCTATTCTTTTTTTTAAAATTTATTTTTGGCTGCTTTGGTTCTTCATTGCTGTGTGCGGCTTTCTCTAGTTGCGGTGAGTAGGGGCTACTCTTCGTTGCAAGTGCGCGGACTTCTCATTGCAGGGGCTTCTTGTTGTGGAACACGGGCTCTAGGCACGTGGGTTTCAGTAGTTGTGGCACGTGGGCTCAGTAGTTGTGGTGCACAGGCTTAGTTGCTCCACAGCATGTGGGGTCTTCCCTGACCAGGGCTCAAACCCGTGTCCCCTGCATTGGCAGGCGGATTCCTAACCACTGCGCCACCAGGGAAGCCCGAATGGTGCCTATCCTAACTTACAGCCAGGTTTGATTCTGCACATAGCCCAGGCCTGATGCAAAATGCCCTCCCAGAGGAAAACTAACAGCTTTAATTTACAGACTTACTTGGTTTGTACTGACCTCAAAATTCTTCCCTCCCCATGGTCTTCACCTAGGTGTGGGGCTAGGGAACAGACAATGGGATGAACGAATCCTTTATGAAGGCCTTGACCAAAGAGCAGTTATTGCCTACCACATGGATCCCCCCGTAGGGCCAAATTCTTGACTTGTTGGCTTAACAAAAAAAATACAAAAGTTAAGACAGGAAAAATACTGGACAAGATTGGTCTAAAATGTTCAATCCTACAACAGCTGTGGAAAAAACCTACTCTGAGCAATTTCTCCATCTCACACGCACTTATTTCCAGGATAGCCCTACCTGGAAGATACTGCTACTAGTTGTGAGCCTTTCCTGTGGTTCAGTAAGCTGAGGCTTGCACCCTTCACCAGCCTGCCAGGGAGGCAGACAGGCACATACATTCCTAGGCCCCCAGCCAGCCTCCTCTCCCTAAGTGTCCCTGCGGTGCCTGCAGGGAGCTGGAGAATCTGGCTCCTTGCCTTCAACTGAGAGCCCAGAATCTGAGCCCACAAGATGAATCTGCTGAGGAATATTCAGGATGCTGGACACCAAGCTGAGCGAGAAGAGCTTGGGGAGGAGAGATGTGGCCTGAACAGCCGAGCTGAGGCCTTCAAAGAAGGGCATGGGGGAGGAGGGGGAAGTATTGCTAGGCATGCATCTCCTTCCCTTCTATCTTGCTAGAAACAGGTAACTTTAGAGTATAGGGGGAAGACAGGTAGACATGAGAAAATGGAAATCCAGTTCCTTCTGCTAGAGTTTTCATTTTAAACTGGTTTGGCTTGAGAGAAGTTGAAAGTTCGTGCCTGAGGGCCTTCTTTCTCTCTTCCTTGACTAAGTATGATAGCAGCTATAATCTGTGCAGTTCAGCTCTAAAAAATAGGGCTCTTGGAAAGAGGCTTCCAGGGAGAAGAGAATAGGAGTAGTCTAAGGGTTCTAGGTAAGGGGGAACACAAAGGGTCCCTGAATGCTGAAGTCATCAACACCTGTTCCTTGGAAGGGTCACTTGCACCTACTGGCCCAAGTAACCAGGCTGGCCAGGTGAGGGTGGAACCTGTGTGGTTCTAACAGAAGGTTGCAGCCAATACCAAGGCCAGTCAGTTACTTGGGATAGCTCAGAATTGAAGGCAGGCTTCTAAGACCAGAGATCCTGTTAACACTAGAGAAGATGGTGTGGCGGTGAGATGCCCAGAAGGGCTGGCAATAAAGAGTAGCTGTCACTGTTCAAAACAGTATTTGAAAACTTTAGCTAAGAAAAAGACTCCTTGTCCCTTTAACCCACACCTAAATATCTCAGACCCACCAGAGATCTTAAAATGGACATAGCCATGTGCCAAAATATTAAGATTCCAAACACATGTCTTCTCAGGCTATTCCCTACAGCAGGTTGGGGAGCCCTTCCATCCCTGTAATATCCATTCAGAAATCTGTCAGAAAGCCTCTGACTTCACCTAGGCCAGGGTCTGGAGTCCAGATGGGGGCTGCCCACGAAGAGTGGCTGTGAAGCCTGGGCTAAAAGATAATATTTTGCTTCCCAAGATGGCCAGAGGAGAGGAGGAGATGCAAAAGATGATGTTACTGCCTCTGTGGGCTGGGAGAACTTCACCTGTTGACTGAAAAGGGGGTCAGAGGAATATAATGGGAAAACATGGTCTGAGGAAGACACTAACAAAGGAAAGCTCCTTGAGGCCACATTTATCTGATGAGAAATTTGTCCTCATGTTGTGCCCTGGGAGACTTCAGCCTTTGGAGTCCTTGTAGAAAACAGGCTTCAAGCAGTAGCTGATGATCAAAAAGTCTTCTATTTGGTACCCGGCCCAGATCTGAAGCAAAAGTAAATTTGGGAGGAACAGTTGGGGAAGGCCGGATGGGTATGTATGTCTCACAATAAGAATTTGGCCCCAATGTCAGGGACTTAACTGTTGCTAGGGATGTACAAAGTAGATCTCACTAAAATGCTCTGCCCTTTGGACCAGGACAAGGGGTGGGGGTGGCTTGCTTTTGAACTGTAGGAAAACAGTTTTGTAATGGAGTCGGCAGGCCAAGTGAAGAGGGTCCTGCGCCTTGCTTACCTGGGAGAGTGAGGTTGGTTGATACCATGCCCAGCCTGCAGAGCAGCATCTGACTCACTTAGGCGGTACAGCACTGGCGTCACTTTTCAGTGATAGCCACCAGCCCCAACCACCTTTCTCAGAAAATGCCTCTGGAGTGGGATCTCATCACTGGAAAGAGAGGGCAGATTCAAGACCAGTGGCCAAAAGCATCTGAACTTTTTTTCTGTAAACAGTGGCATGGCTTTCACCTGAGCCAGAGGGGGATGTGTAGGAATGGGAGCAAGAATGGCATTGTTTCTGGGGAAGGGAAAACGCAGCTTGGAGCAGGGCACCTCTGCCCGACCTCTGTGGGGAAGCAGGGACAGGGCAGATTGTGCCTGCAGCTCCACCACTGGCCTACACGCAGCCGACAGCTTCCTCCACCCCACCCCCAGCACCTGAGCTTCACTGTCACATGTAATCCACTGACGCATGTAGGCAAGCCACTGAGGCACTGCAGTAGCTCTACTCAAAGGGGAGAGAAGCCATTAGGATTATAATTGTCACAGGAAGGGCAAAACCCAAACCATGTACAGGTTATCACGTAAGTTATCACAGATGGCTGCCTCTCCTCTTACCACAGAAATTTAGCAGCCTCACGACTTTTGTGAGAGTGATTGATATCTTCCCTGATTGGGATCTTGGTACATAGTAGGTTTAGTAATTAACTTCAGGGTATCCATGCTTCCTTTGAAATTGTGTAGAATATTTTATGTGCATATGCTTTTTTGGTGGTAAGGATGAGGGGCCAGTGGCTTTCAGCTGATTTTCAGAGTCTAGAAAAGATTAAGAACCACTACTCTGAGTTAAGAAAAGTTTACAGAGACCAACAAATACAGTTTTTCTTCATTTTTTGTTTTATATCTGTATTTGAGTAACCATTCTGGTAAAATACTATAAATTATATATAAGATTCTCTGACTTTTGTTTAATAAATATCATTTTGCCTGTACTTAAATTGAGAACTTCTTTTTTTTAAAGGTTCAGGAGCAAGTACATCCCAATCTCTCAGCTAATGAAGAGTCTCTCTATTATATTGAAGAGCTGATTTTTCAGCTGCTTAATAAATTATGCATGGCCCAACCAAGGACTGTTCAAGATGTGGAGGTAAAAATTATTTTGTTATTTCAAAAAGTCATTGAACCACTGTACAAATTAATTTTTATATCTAAATCTATATCATTCTAAATTATTATGGAAGGTAAAACCATTGAAATCATAATGGGAGATATATGGTCAGTTCATTCTGAAAGGGAAGTTTTTCAGCAAAAAAAGTGCTAAAACAACTGGATAAATTTATGGTGGGAAAAACCCTTGAAACCTATCTCACACAAAAATTAGTTCAAGATATATCATAGTCTTAAACATAAATGCTGAAACTATAAAGTTTCTAGAAGAAAATGCGGGAGAATATCTTTATAAGCTGGTGTTAAACAAATGTTTTTTTGCAGAGGACTCAAAACACTGTAAATATCAAAGAATAAAATTGATGTGAAAATACAAAAGGTATAAGTCACAGACTAGGAGAAAATGTTTCAATATGTATTCCTTACAAAGGAATTGTAAGGTAAGGCTTGTATCCAGAATATGTTAAAACAAACAAACAAACAAACAAAAACTCCTACAAGTCAGTAATAAAAAGATACCCTGCTCACCCAAGTGGGCAAAAATCTTGAACAGATACTTCATAAAAGAAGATATACTTATGGCCAATAAGCATATGAAAAGGTACTCAAGCTCATAATTCATCAGGGAAATAGAGATTAAAACTACGATGAGATACTATTTCACACCCACTAAAAGGGATAAAATTAAAGACTGATAACATGGAATATTGATGAGATGTAGAGCAACTAGAACTCTTATACATTGCTAGTGGGAGTATAAAACGGCAAAAGTACTTTGGAAAATTGTTTTGCAGTTTCTTATAGTTAAATATATATCTAGCCTATGACCCAGCAATTTTACCCCTGGGTATTCAACCCTAGAGAAATGGAAATATATCTTCACAAAGAGACTTATACATGAATAGCCAAGCAGTTTTATTCATAATAGGCAAAAATCAGAAACAACTAAAGTTTCCATCTACAAGAGAATGGGAAAACAAATTGTGATAGATTCATAAAATGTAATGCTACTTAGTAGTATTGTAAACTGAAAGAGTGCACTATTGGTATACGCAATAACATAGCTACAATCCACAGATATTATATAGAGCAAAATGAGACATACCCCAGAGAGTATGTATTATATGATTCCAGTTACATAAAAATCAGAAATAGCTAAAAATAATGGTGATAGAAATCAGGATGGTGGCTGCCTATGAAGGGTGAGATTAAGATGATAGAAATTTTCTGTAATCTTGATTAGGGTGATGGTTATACAGATGTAAGCATTTTTCAAAACTCATTCAATGGTACACTTAAGATCTGTACATTTTACTGCATATAAATATTACCTCAATAAAGGACTAGTATAGAATAAACATTTTACTCATTGATTAAAAGTATATATATACATACATATACCTCTAAAAGATCGTGTGTAATTCAGAGCTGAAATATTTGTTTTGGCTCAGTTACATGGGAGTATTTCTAGATTTTTAGAAATATCCGTCAGTATAGCTTTTAAAAGTTACTTTGGCATTATACTGTTTATATCACCTTTCTTTTGAAGATTGTTTCTATAACAAGGCAACAACTTCCAGTGTAGGGATAATCTTAATTTGGAGTAATAGACCTATTAAGATTTTCAGGGACTCTCGGAATTAAAGCATTTGTTTCCCTGTTCTCTGCTGTAAGAATTGGACATAAGTAAATATAATAAAAGTATACTTTTCAGAAGCTAAATATGTTAGAAGCTGAGAATATAATTTTAAAAATAGGAAATCCTGGGCTTCCCTGGTGGCGCAGTGGTTGAGAGTCCGCCTGCCAATGCAGGGGACACGGGTTCGTGCCCCGGTCTGGGAAGATCCCACATGCCGCTGAGCCTGCGCGTCCGGAGCCTGTGCTCCGCAACGGGAGAGGCCACAGCAGTGAGAGGCCCACGTACCGCAAAAAAAAAATAAATAAATAAATAAATAAAAATAAAAATAGGAAATCCTGCTAAATTGGAGTTTCATTCAGTTATCATTACTTCTCATTATTCATGCCAATTACTGGTTACATTTAAGATTAGATGAACAAAATAGTAACGTAAAAGGCTTGGATTGTTTTTGCCAAGAGATATATTTCTTTAAACCATTCTGAGCCCTGCCACACACTTGATCCTTTAAGAGGTACATGATATTTCTTCTTTTAAAATTCTTCTCTATAAAGCTCTGAGATTAGCAGGAGAGAGACTGCATAGTAATTATTAATAATGAGTTAACTTCTGCTAGGTAAACAGTTTTAACCCTAGAAACCTTGACCTTAAAATCACTGATAGAGTATTTTATGTTTGCTTTAATCTCCCCTAATATTATTACTTTTTCCTTTTTCCATTTTATCTTAATTATGCTTACACTTAAAGCTTTCTGTTTAAACTTCACCTTTCTCCTCACCCATGGGAATTATGTGGAAGAATCTTGATAGCATGTTGATCTTTTTTTTTTTAAACAAAAAAATTTCATTTATTGCAGGAATCAGAATATGCTATGTTACTATTAGCTGCTGGTGTTATGGATGATGATAAAGTTTAATTTTGTATGAATTTTCTGTTTATGAGCACTTCTATTAACAGTAGTTCTGCTGTGATCTGAACAGGAACGAGTTCAAAAGACCTTTCCTCATCCAATTGATAAATGGGCTATTGCTGATGCACAGTCTGCCATAGAGAAACGAAAACGAAGAAATCCTCTCTTACTGCCTGTGGACAAAATCCATCCTTCATTGAAGGTAGAACAGACAAGCAAACAAACAAAAAACAGACACAAAAAAGCATTGGGGAGGTTATTTTTAACAAATAATACTTTATATAGTATTTGTGTATTTATATAGCATGGTCTTATTGTGTATGTGCACTTGAGTGTGTGTACACTTATTTATACACATACATGCATATATATGTTTCTTAATATGTGTAAAAAACAAAAAGAAGTATGCTTTGATGAAATCATATTGCTTTTCAAATAATATTAAAGGTTAATGATAAGAAATAATGCATCTTTGTGGCATCTTCTAATGATGGCTACCCCTGATTGACTTCCAGCTTTTTGTTGATTAATAAAATATATAATGCGAAAGCTCCTGTGAGTTCAGAACTGTTTTTAAATCTGTATTTATCACAGATATTTTTCTATACGTTAGAAAAGTTGTCTAGGGAATATTATTTAGTCTGTAGAAAATAATTGGTGTACATGGATTTGAATACTATTTGGTAGCAATTTCAAGACTCCCCCTCCCCCCACCCAACACACACACACACACACACACATCCTCCCCTTAGTAGAAACCATTGTAATTGGGGGATATTAATTAAAGCAAGATCCTTGAAGATAGCAGATACTTATCAGATGGGTTTCAGATAATGTATCAAGAGGTTTTCAGGGAAGTCCAGTCCAAGATTTCTGTCTTAGAATCAATCATCTCTTCTTGTTTGATACTGAAGGCAGATTTGTTAGATTACGTGTCTCTTGAAAAAAGAGAGAGACAAAAAGAAACCCTGATACTGAGCCAACAGCTCATTTTATATCCTGTGGTACCTTTGAGTTTAGATATTTGGTTTACAGAAAGTTCTTTATAAGCAAGAATGTTAAATAAAATTTTTAAGTGCTTAACTGCTACTTGACAGTGCTGCCATTTTTTGGAATTAAATTGTTTATTTTTTCCACAGGAAGTTTTAGGGTACAAAGTGGACTACCATGTGTCCCTATATATTGTGGCTGTACTAGAGTATATCTCAGCTGATATTTTGAAATTGGCTGGTAATTATGTTTTTAATATCCGACATTATGAAATATCCCAACAGGACATTAAAGTGTCAATGTGTGCAGATAAGGTAAGTGTTAAAAGGTATTTAAACTTAACCTGAATGATAGAGACTATATGTCACTTATACCTCTGTTTTTTTATATATATATATATATATATATATATATATATATATATACACATTTTTTTTTTTTTGAGGTATGCGGGCCTCTCACTGCCGTGGCCTCTCCCGTTGCGGAGCACAGGCTCCGGACGCGCAGGCTCAGCGGCCATGGCTCACGGGCCTAGCTGCTCTGCGGCATGTGGGATCTTCCCGGACCAGGGCACAAACCCATGTCCCCCGCATCGGCAGGTGGACTCTCAACCACTGCGCCACCAGGGAAGCCCTATACCTTTGTTTTTTAATACATGATTGTATTAGTGATTTTTATAGTGACTGGTGTTGGAAGACAGAAAAATGGTGGCTTTACAGACTAACAATGATATTTTCGGGTTTTTTAGCATGTGACAGGATGAGAATCTCTTTTTTTCCAGCAAGAATTTTTTACCTACAGGAAAAAACATCCAAAGCCTCAAACCAGTTTAAGAAAAGTAGTTTGAGTTTTGTATTTTAAGAAAGAGAATAAATACAGAATATTCAGATACGTTTAAGAAGTAATTTTGAAAAACATGCTTTGATTTCACAGCATGGGTCATTGGGGCACAGGTAGAGAGAAGACTTTGCCATGCCAGAGTTACTTCCTTTTGATAATTTTTTGTTACTTATCTTCTTCCTGGCTGTAAGCTACTGAGGAAAGAAATTGAGTCATTTCTTTATTTTCCTCTCTCCTCCTTTTCTTCCCTTCCCACTTTCCCTCCTTTTTTTCTTACTTTTTAAATCAACATTTTTGAGTACCTCTTATGTGTCAGTCACTGTCCTGAGCATTGAAAATACAGCAGTGAACAAATCAGCAATCCCTGTGTTAGAAGGAATTTATTTTAGTGGGAAATAAAAGTATTATAACCAAATAATGGCAGCACAATGTAATTAAAACTATTATACAAATAAATCAAAGGTGGTGGAGAAAGTGAGTAACTCTGGCATAGGGGGGACCAGGAACATTTCATAGAGAAGATACCTGAACTAGACCTCTAAGCGTGAATTACCCCAGGACCTGGCACATGCCAGTGGTTCTCCACTTTGCACATCAGAATTACCAGAAAGCTTGTAGAGAATACTGATGCCTGCATTCACCCCCAGAGCTGATTTACTTGGCCTGGGATGGGCCTCTAAGCATCAGAATTTTCAAAATTTTTGAAACTATCACAGGTGATTCTGATGTGCAGTTATGATTGAGAGTGATTGTACTATGCTGTAGTCCCAAAAATGATTTTTCACTTAAATTTCATAGTAGAAATTCCTTGTTATTTCTATTTTGACTTCTGAAAAAATGAAAAAAATGATTACATGTTTTTTTTAACTTTGTTTCTAGCTCAGACTTTTAGAAAAGTTGTATGTACAATAAAAATACTCCCCTGTACCCTAAACCCCTTGAGAGTAGGTTGCCAACATAGTTTAGTGTGTCCTACAAACAAAAACATTTTCCTGCATAACCACGGTATGACAATCAAAATCCAGGAAATGAATGTGGATACATTATATTATGTAATCCTTAGACCCCGTTCAAGTTTTGCCACTTGTCCCGGTGATGTCCTTTAGAGCAAAATGATCCAGTTCGGAATCACGTGCTGTGTCTAGTAGTCATGCATCTTTTTTCTCCTTGTTCATTCTGGAACAGTTCTTCATTCTTCCTTAACTTTTATGACCGTGACGTTTTTAAGGATTATACCTGTTAATGTTTAAAATGCCCCTTCCTTTAGTTTTTTCTGATGTTTTCTCTTGATAAGATTTAGGTTATGGATCTGTGGCAGGAATATCATAGGAGTTCTTCTCATTGCATTTTCTTACACAACATACAATTTCACTGTATCCCATTACTAGTGATAGTCACTTTGATCACTTGATTAAGGGTTCATCCTCTAGGCTTCTCTACTTTAAAGGACTCCTTTCCCTTTTGTAATTAATAAATATTTTGTGGAATATTTTAAGGCTATGTAAATATCTTGTTCCTCATCACAGGTTAAATTTATTTATTTTGTTTATTTTAATATGGACTCATTGATTCTTATTCAGTGGAACATAACCTGTCACTTCATTATTTAATATTCAGATTGTCTCAGATTTGGCCAATGGGAACTCCTTCAATTTGGCTTCTCTGTCCCTATCATTCTTTGAACACATTCTTTTGACACAAGATGCTCCAGGTTCAACTTGTTCTTTACCTGCTGCTCAAGCCTGGAATTAGTTGGTTTCTAAAAAATCCTGGTTCCTTTTAGTGAGAATGGTATTTAGAAACCAAGATCTTCGTGCTAGATGAGCTCATTGATATTGGAGTGTCACTGCTCTGGTCTCTTAGAGGGCAGAATTAGGGAGTGTGTGTGTGTGTGTGTTTGTGTATACATATATACATACACATTTATATTTATTTCTCATCTTTCTTTATATAAGTTCACAGATCTCTTCAATCCACATTCAACACCACAGGATTCATTTTAGCCTCCCCTTTTTACACTTGTAACTCCCTTATCTGATAGTGAGAAACCTGGCTCCTGTTTTTCTTAATACATTTATTTATTTGATCAATCCTTCTGTATGTGACCAGTCTCCCAGCAGGCCTCTCTCCCCCCACTGGTGTAGGCACCCTATTTTGGCATAGAAACCCTTCTTCTCTTTATACATTCTCCATACTCCACTCAAGTTCTGACAATCCCATGTTGCACCACTGCTGCTGCTGGTCCACCGTCCCGTGCAAATACCCTTCTTATCCACGAGGGCTCCAGCACCGTGAATCAAGCTGCCCTATCATATGGATAGTCTCTTTACTCCGAATGATCTCTAACGTCTTGTGCCAGGTTGTGAGCCCCCGCCCCCCGCCCCCAGTAAACACCCACCCTACTCCTCTCAGGAGCTAGCACGCTGAGGCGGGCCCCCTCACCTTTTCCTCACACCCTCGGGTAGGGATTCCTACCTTATTTGCCCTATTCCTCCCCTCCCCCTGCCCTCAAACAGTGGCCTTGTACAGGATTATTGAGGGACTGTGGGAAGGAGAGACTTTATTCCATATCTGAGTCAGTTACCTTTTCCATGACTCTTTTTAAAGGCGAAAGTAGTTAAATTCTAAACAATTACACAGTCTCAGAATTACAAGAGACCAATCCACACAGGTTTATCACAGGATATTGAATATATCAATAGTTCCCTGTGCTATACAGTATGACCTTGTTGTTTATCCATACTATGTACAATAGTTTGCATCTGAATTTCCTATTAACTTTCATTCACTAATTCTAATCTCTTTTCTGGACTACATTAGATAAGACCAAACTGTTTTTCAGAATAAGTCATTCTGTTATTTAAAGCTTTTTTCCATGTACTAAAATTTTACCTTTTGAGACTTTGAAAACCAATCTTTTTGTGACATGATTTTCAGATCTCATTATTGCATTGCTCTTACACTGATTTCTAAAACTAAAGACAACAGTCTAGATTTGATCTGACCAACACAGAGTACAATGAAAGGCTCACCTCCTTTATTCTATATGCTGTTCTTTTATAATTTCAGCATTAACTTTTTTGGGCACACATATCACTCTGTTTGCTTAATGAATTTGCAGATGTTTCAACTCCCTGGGACTTTCCACATGAGATACTCTTATATCTTTGATTTCTTACAGCTTGTGCTGTTGATATTTTTTCATCTAAATTTGAACTCAAGTTTTTCTCTATAAAACCGTCATGTTACTGAGACTATGCTCTAGCATATCAAGATACTATAAAAATCGAATTTTGTCACTCATCATTGTAGATATCATACCAGCTTTTTGTAATATATGCCAGTCTGAGAAACTTAGTTTGTTTTAGTTGGAATTATTTGTTAAAAATATTGGAAAAGTTTAAGAGATGAGACTTCTCATGTATGTTATTAGAGGCATCCTTCCAGGTTAATAAATGACCACTTTTTTTCACTATGGCCTTTTCGTCAGCTACTGTTTTACCTCTTTGTCTAATTCAGGGGTCAGCAAACTTTACCTGTAAAGGACCAGATGGGTGGCTGAATATTTTAGGCTTTGTAGGCTATACGTCTTTCTTAGAACTACTCATCTTTGCCTTTGTAGCAGAAAGGAAGCCATAAACCAATGAGTGTGGGCTGCATTCTAGTAAAACTTTATTTACATAAAGGACAGTGGGCTCACTGTGGCCTATGGGGTGTAGTTTGCCCATCCTTTTCTTTTCTTTCTTTTTCTTTAACATTTATTTATTTATTTATTTGGCTGAGCCAGGTCTTACTTGCAGCACGCCAGGTCTTTGTTGCCGCCTGCGGGCTCTTAGTTGCGGCATGCTGGATCTAGTTTCCTGACCAGGGATTGAACCCGGGCCCCCTGCATTGGGAGTGCAGAGTCGTAACCACTGGATCACCAGGGAAGTCCCCTGCCCATCTTTTTCTACTGTGATTCCAAGTTTGTCATGAGAGACTGTCCTAGGTTTAGCTAAGATACAGATGACTTTATTTGTGGGACTAGTCATGTGAATGGATTAATGAGATTAGTGTGACATGGTGTGGTCTTAGTAAACCTAAACTGATTTCCTGTGATCACTATTTCAAGAGCTCACAAACCATCTGTTTAATAAACTATTCAAATAAATGCTTTCTAGGAATCTGTGTAATTTCCTAGACAAGGTCGTATAATTTGATAGAGAACTTGAGAACCAGCCTTTTTTCTACACTTAAAAATAAAAGCAGCATTTGACTATATGATGTATTCTGGCACATCAAAGATTGCTGAGAATAGTTAGATGGTCATAGGAAGGAATTTTAGAGCTCAACCCCTAATATACTTGTAACTATTAAGGAAAATAATATTCAGACTGGAAAAATAGAACATACATGCTTAAGAGGAAAATTCATGTTTAAGAAAGGCAAGAGAGAGTAAGAGAGCACAAAGCTGCTCTGAAGAAGTTTATTTCTGTGAGCCCAGGTGTTATAGAAGTTGAGTTCTTCTGTATTTTTTCTTTTGTTGTAATATTACTCCATCTGTTCCAAGAACCAATTCTCCTTTATTATTCTTGTTTGGAACATGACCAAAAAAATGCTTTTATTGTCCTAACGTTTATTCTGATCTTTAACTCACTTGGGCTTTAGCCTTTCATTACAAGTCTAACAGTTTACAAACATAAAATGCATATGTGCTCTTTTTTTAAAATATATATATATATTTATTTATGGCTGCGTTGGGTCTTCATTGCTGCGTGTGGGCTTTCTCTAGTTGCGGCGAGCAGGGGCTCCTCTTTGTTGTGGTGCACGGGCTTCTCATTGTGGTGGCTTCTCTTGTTGCACAGCGTGGGCTCTAGGCACGCAGCCTTCAGTAGTTGTGGCGCGCAGGCTCAGTAGCTGTGGCGCACTGGCTTAGTTGCTCCACGGCATGTGGGGTCTTCCCAGACCAGAGCTCGAACCCGTGTCTCCTGCATTGGCAGACAGATTCTTAACCACTGCGCCACCAGGGAAGCCCTACATATATGCTCTTTAAGTAAGTATCTTTTGTGCATTTACTGTGTATCAAATACTGTGGATTTTAAGATGAAATCATGGCTCTTATCCTTAGAAATGTCAATATAAATTAGGTGCTTATATAGAAAAGAGAGAGAATTGCTAATGGAGGACTGAAGCCAATGGAAAAGATTTTGATAGAGTTCAGGGAGAGTTGGGAAAAACTATACAAAGACAATTATATTTTAGCTAAGTGATGAAAATGGCTAGGGATTTATCAGATGAATAAATGTGAGGGTTGGAAGGAAAGAGAAGTAGGAGCAGACATTCTAGACAGGAGAATAGAAGGAACTGATGAGATTTAAGAGCTGTTTCTGAGTTGGAGTTAACAGGATTTGGGGACTGATTTGGTGTGGAAGTTGGAGACGTGTTAAGTCTAGGGTAGTGACAAGTTTTCTAGCTATGACAGCCAAGGAGATGATGCTGTGATTAGTGATTCTGGAGTAGAGTGTACATGTATAGGTTTGTCAGACAGAGATATCTAGCAAGCTTCTGGTAACACTTGCCTAGGGTCCAAAGAGATGCTGAGATAAATGTTTAGGGAGTTATTATCTAGTAACTGAAAATCGTTTAAGAAGATGAGCTCACTCAGGAGGAAGTATAGTAGATGTTTCAGATTGGTGGCCTGATAGTGAATAAGGACTCCAGGTTTATTTCTTAAAATTTTGAATTATTTGCAGTCTGTTTATATTTACAAATATGAAAATTCTTTATAAAATCTATATTCCAGACTCTTCTTGAGAAAAGAAAATGAAAATGCCTGACAGAATAGTTGGCATTGAACAGTGCCTTTCTTCTTTAGGTGCATGCACCTTCTAGTTTGCCACATTCCCCATCACCTCTTCTTATGTATTAACATGATATTATCTACCTGACTCCTATAGCATTTACATTCGGGATTTTGGGTGTTGTGTGACCAAAACAGTTCCAAAAATGGAACCCTGCAGTGGATGTTGGAAAAGGTGAGTAGTAGAGAAGGAGGCCTCACTGACCGAATGGTGTATGAGAAGCCAAGGGAAGAGAAAGTTTTAAGAAGTTCTGGTCAGCTGTGTTAATAACTAGAGAAAACAAAACGATATTTAAAGGTCATTAGTGAGAGCAGTTTCAATAGAGTAGTGAGCTTGAGAAGTAAGAAATTAGAGCAAGTACAGACTACTTTAAAAGTATCTCTGGTGGGGAAGAGAAGACTGTTCTGTGTCATACCTTCTGTTCTGTCTGCTTAAAATCAGATTTCATTAGCTAATTCTCTGTGCAGCCCCAGTGGTTTCTTCAAAGGTCTAATGTGGCTGGAAATCAGAGGTAATGATGGCAGGAGGGTAAGTTTCGTGGAGGTGGGGGCAATGAGGAGAAGATGGATTTTAAAGTATCACAGGAGATGAGGCTAGGGAAGTGGGCTGGGATTAGATTGTGAATGACCTTTATCTTCATGAAATTAGAATTGTGTGCTGAAAGCAATGAAATCCAGTGTCGTTGACAATGGGGCTGGGAAGAAACCAGTGGCAGGGAGATCATATTGTAAGACCTTTTAATAGATGTGATTGCTTAACAGTCTGATTTGAAGCATGGAGGGGAATGGAGAGAATTGACCAGATTTAAGAAATATTTTTGAGTTAGATTTAAAAGAAGATCAGGAGGGCAGGGTTCATGTTTATTTTGCATATTGCTGTGTCTTACTAACATCTGGCACAATTTCTGGTGATCAATAGATGTTTTTGAGAATGAATGAATGAATATCTCATACTGTATTGTTAGAATTTCCTCTCATCCCCTTGAAATTGTTTTACTTTCTGGAGCTTCCTTTTTGGGATTGTGCCTTTTTTTTCCCCTAAACTCTAAGAAAGTAGTTTTCAGTCAGTCTGGAGTATATAATTAAGTAGGTCCAATTTTTCTTTTCTTTTAAAACTATTTTTAATTCTAAGAAGTATGGTCACCTTTTTCCTGTTGCTTTTGATATACAGCTAGTTCTTGCCTGTTGGTTGACTTAAAAACATAGTAGCAATCTTCACTATTTTCTGAAAGGGGAAATTGTCACTATAGCAATTTAAGCATCTGTAGAGTGCTTGATTTTTTTTTTAAGATTTATATATTATTTATTTATTTTTGGCTGCGTTGGGTCTTAGTTGTGGCACATGGGATTTTCATTGAGGCATGTGGAATCTTTCGTTGTGGTGTGCAGGTTTTCTCTCTCTAGTTGTGGCGCGCAGACTCTGTAGCTATGGTGCGTGGGTTCCAGAGCACGTGGGTTCTGTAGTTTTGCGGCACGTGGGCTCTAGTTGAGGCGGGCAAGCTCAGCAGTTGTGGCACACGGACTTAGTAGCCCCGCGGCATGTGGGGTTTTAGTTCCCTGACCAGGGATGGAACCTGCATCCCCTGCATTGTAAGGTGAATTCTTTACCACTGGACCACCAGGGGAAGTTCCAGGAGATGCTTGATTTTAACAAATGTACTTAATAGCAGTTGTTGATGTAGTGAATATGCATCAGAAAAGCATCACGCTGTTAATACATTTTGCGTATCATTTCACTTTTCTCCTTTAAACTCTACTCAAGTGCACACAAGCATCCTTACAGTAGGACAAAAAGCTACCATTTTGAATGCCTACTGTTTGCCAGACCTAATAGTATGCGTTTTATGTCCATTACTTCATTGAATTCTTTGATCAGTTACATTTTACAGATAAGGAAGCTGACTTTCAAAAGAATAAATAACTTGTCTGTAATCACAGGTAAGTGGTAGAACTGGAATTTTGGTTCAGATTGTTGTTCTCCAAATGTGTGCTCTTTTTGCTATTATATATTTTATGTTTATGTGTGCGTATGTACCTGTATTTATATACACACAGACATACATGTATATATGTACATATATGTATATATATATTTCACTATTAGATTTATCTTATTTTCATAAATATTTATTTCTCCATATCCAGTTTCATTTGAATGTTATCTCACTTCAACTTTTCATATTTCTCTTATTTTGGATTTTCTCTTACAATTTTAGCCTGTAATACACACAACTCTCATTGTTTAATAATGTTTTAATTCTAAGTACTTTGAGATGGTCTTATAACAGTAAGGAAAATAAATTTATCCATTACTGATTTATATTTCTTAGGTTTTGATGGACATGTTTGATCAGGATGACATAGGCTTGGTTTCTCTTTGTGAAGATGAACCTAGTTCTTCAGGTGAATTAAACTACTATGACCTTGTCAGAACTGAAATTGCAGAAGAAAGACAGTATCTACGGGAACTAAATATGATCATAAAAGTGTTTCGAGAAGCTTTTCTTTCTGACAGAGACCTGTTTAAACCTTCTGTAAGTACCTTTTTGGGTTTGAAATTCTGTCTACCCCAAAAAGTCATATAGTAGCTTAAAATCATAAATAGTAACTTCATATACTTTATGAGTATGTAGAAAAAATATTGTTTTATATAGTATTGTGGGGTTGTTTAGCTTTGTCTATTTTTCATTTTTTTCAGATTTTTTGTTGAAGTATAGTTAATATACAATATTATATGAATTAAAGGTGTACAACATAGTGATTCACAAGTTTTAAAGGTTATACTCCATTTATAGTTATTATAAAATATTGGCTATATTCCCCAGGTTGTACAATATGGTAAGTCCCCTACATACATACCTTCAAGTTGCAAACTTTCAAAGATGCAAACATGCCCCTGTATTCCAGCTGTTGTACTGTACTACTGTACTTTTCAAGGTACTGTACTGTAAGATTAAAAATGTTTTCTTTATATTTTGTGTTTGTTTTTTATGTATTATTTGTGTGAAAAGTATTATAAACCTATTACAGTCCCGTACTGTATAGCCGATTGTGTTAGTTGGGTACCTAGGCTGACTTTGTTGGACTTATGAACAAATTGGACTTATGAAGCTGCTCTCGGAACGGAACTCGTTCGTATGTAGGGGAATTGCTGTACATCCTTGTAGCCTATCTTACACCCAGTAATTTTTACCTCCCACTCCCTCACCCTATATTGCCACCCACACCCTCTGGTAACCACTAGTTTGTTCTCTTTATCTGTGAGTCTGCTTCTTTTTTGTTATATTCACTAGTTTGTCGTATTTTTTAGATTCCGCATATACTTGATATTTGTCTTTCTCTGTCTGACTTAATTCATTTAGCCCTCCAAGTCCATCCATGTTGCTGCAAATGGCAATATTTCATTTTTTTTCTTATGGCTGAGCAGTATTCCATTGTGTATATATACCACATCTTCTTTATCCATTCATCTGTTGAGGGACACTTACCTTACTTCCATATCTTGGCAGTTGTAAATAATGCTGCTATGAACATTGGGGATATTGTGTGTTTTTTAATATGTGAATTGTTATACTAATATATAATAAGTGCAGTGACAATGAAAATTAGACACAAAATTAGGGGGATTACACTGGAATAAAATCTTTTTCGGGCTTCCCTTGTGGCTCAGTGGTTAAGAATCCACCTGCCAGTGCAAGGGACACGGGTTCGAGCCCTGGTCTAGGAAGATCCCACATGCCGCGGAGCAAATAAGCCCGTGCGCCACAACTACTGAGCCTGCGCTCTAGAGCCCGTGAGCCACAACTAGTGAGCCCACGCACCCTAGAGCCCATGCTCTGCAACAAGAAAAGCCACCGCAACGAAGAATAGCCCCCGCTTGCCACAACTAGAGAAAACCCGCACGCAGCAACGAAGACCCAACACAGCCAAAAATAAAAAATTTAAAAAATAAAAGATCTTTTTTTGCTGTGCAGTATTTGAGATTTATAGTCATTCATTTGAAGATGGTGAAAGAAATGTATGGTCTAGAGAAGAAAGACTTATGCTTTTTCCTGTCTTTTGGTAAGTACTTTAGGGTGTAGTTTAAAGTTTTACTAGTGGAACTTTTGAAGAATAAAAGTTTATACAGAATGTCAAATAAGCAAAGGCAGAGCTCCACTGTTTGAAGACAGCATAGGAATGGGGTGAGTAGGATGGGGATCCAGGGAGACTTGTCCATGTTTTTCCTACCTCTCTAGGTTCTGAAGTCCACTCTAAGGAATCTAGCTAGACAAATACTGTTTTGTTGGGGGGGGGGGGGTTAAATTTAGATTTATTTTTCTTTCCTTCATTTCTCATGTGATCTGTTTTTTCTTAGATGTCTGAGTGTCTTTCACTTTATTTTTTTAATGACCTTTAAAATTTTTATTTATATTTTTTATTTTTGGCTGCATTGGGTCTTCGTTGCCGCGTGCAGGCTTTCTCTAGTTGCGGCGAGCGGGGGCTACTCTTTGTTGTGGTGCACAGGCTTCTTATTGCGGTGGCTCCTCTTGTTGAGGAGCACAGGCTCTAGGTGCACATGCTTCAGTAGTTGTGGCGCATGGGCTTAGTTGCTCCGCAGCATGTGGGATCTTCCCGGACCAGGGCTTGAACCCGTGTCCCCTGCATTGGCAGGCGGATTCTTAACCACTGTACCACCAGGGAAGTCCCTGAGTGTCTTTCACTTTAAATATTTGGCTTTTCTCTTACTTCCTGACTTCCTCCACCAAATAACTATTACATGAATTAATAGAAGTGATGCTCAGACACAGCTGGCCGAGTGTTTAAGATTAGGAACTGATTTAGCTTTTTTTTCTTTTTAAAACATTTATTTATTTATTTGGTTGCACTGGGTCTTTGTTGTGGCATGTGGGATCTTTAGTTGTGGCATGTGAACTGTTAGTTGCAGCACATGGGATTTAGTTCCCTGACCAGGGATTGAACCTGGCCCCCTGCATTGGGAGCATGCAGTCTTAGCCACTGGACTGCCAGGGAAGTCCCTGATTTAGCTTTTTCATTCTTAAGGTGTTTTTAATTGGCTTTTATCCTTTTTTAAAAAATGCATATTTAGTTTAACATTTGATAATAACTCCTACTGTACACACTGCCTTAAGTAGTCAACATTTTATGTTTTTTAAAGTACTCTCCTATTTTGTGTGACCCTTAACAATTCTCTGAGATAGGTAGGACAGGTATTATCATTTCTAGCTTACCGGTGAGGAAATTGACATAAAATAGTTATGATAAGTTATGGAGGTTGAACTTGAATTTTGGTTCTTTTATACCACAGTATAATTGGGTTTTGTCTATAGTGGTGTGAAAAATTAAAAGCTTAACAAATGCTGTTAGCTAATAACAATTGCTACTAGCTAATATTATCCTCGTTGCCGTTTCTGTGTTCCGTCAGTTTTCATTCCTCAGGAATTAATTTTTATGGGTCTCTTTTCACTGAATTTGTGCTGATTTGATAGAAAATTTTTATTATAATACTGAAGGGTCAAGGGAAAGAGAGAATCCCTTTTCTCTATCTCTATATTTACTATATTTTTTCAGCATAGATGAGACTGTAAACTTTTGAAATAAAGGCCATCTAAGGTCAGAGCATAGAACTCAGTAAATATTTGATAAAAGAATGAATGACTCTTGATCTTAATTTACTCCTTTGGGCCCTACTCCTATGTTTTCAGAAAGCTCAAATTTGTGGAAGGCCTAATATATGCCAGGAGCATTTTATAGAAATCATTTCATTTAATCCTCTTAAGAACTTTATGGGTAGGTATTAATATACCAGCTGTGTGACCCTGGGCAAATTACTTAACTGCTCTGTGCCTGTTTCCTCATTCGTAAAATGAGGATGATGATAGTATCTATCTAATAAGACTGTTTTGAAATTACATGTCAAGTAATCAATACTTACAGTAGTGCCTGGAACATAATAACAAGAAATGTAAACTGTTATAATTGTCATTATTGTCCTAATCCAGGGTCACTCATCTAGCAAGTAGTGGGGCCAGGATCCAAACTCAGGTCTGTCAGGTTCCTTAATCTGTGATGCTTTCATTACAAGATGCAGAGTGAGTAAAAATAGTTGGCCATAACCTGGATAATCAGTCATATGGTCTTTTTATTTCCAGAGGACTTAACATGTTTTAACCCAGATAAAAGTCACACCTGAGAGCTTGAATGAAATCTTTAATTCCTCCTCAAATTCAAGAGACAGGCCACATATTGTGAAACCAGTTTGTGTCTGGATTAGGAGTCAGATCTTCATTTTGATCCCAGCTTTTGTCATTAACCAGCTCTGTGAGACCTTGATCAAGACTTTTAGCACTTAGCCAATTTTAAAATACTCAAATGCCAAAATTCTTTATGTAAAGAGTTGCTTAAATCATCCACCATATGAGATTTACAGTAAATTTACTGGAAAATATAGATTCTATATAGTTTTGTTCAATAATTCTAAATCTAATCCAAGAGGTTTTTAAATTTCTCTTCTTTATTCATGATTGACTTTTGCTGTAATTTGGAATATATTCAATATTTTATGTCTTGAAATATACTGGTATGTGATTGGGTGAAAATAATATCCTTAACACTTACATTACTTATATTTAGTAATTCTTAAATGAAATTCTCAAACTGACATGCCTTACTTAACCTTCCTTTTTTTTTAGGATATTGAAAAGATTTTCAGTAACATTTTAGATATACATGAATTGACCGTGAAACTTTTAGGTTTAATTGAAGACACAGTTGAAATGACAGATGAAAGCAGCCCTCATCCCTTAGCTGGAAGCTGTTTTGAAGATTTGGCAGAGGCAAGTTTACAAAACTGTTTTCTCATTAAAGTCCTAAGTGCTGTATTAAGATATTGGTAAGATATTATTTGTGAAAATTAGAAGACACTGCTGGCTGCTATAAAAAATACTTATGATTTAACCAATAGCAAACTAAAGTTACATTGTCTTTATGGTGACACTTTATAGTGTAATTATGATAATATTTATAGCAAAAGTTGATAGACTAGTAATGTTTAAGTTTTCTTTTTTTTTTTTTTTTGCTGTACGCGGGCCTCTCACAGTTGTGGCCTCTCCCGTTGCGGAGCACAGGCTCCGGACGCGCAGGCTCAGCGGCCATGGCTCACGGGCCCAGCCGCTCCGCGGCATGTGGGATCTTCCCGGACTGGGGCACGAACCTGTGTCCCCTGCATTGGCAGGCGGACTCTCAACCACTGCGCCACCAGGGAAGCCCAAGGTTTTTTTTTTTTTTTTTTAATGGCAAGTGCATTTAAGGTGAAAGAAAAGAAATTTTATTGACCATAGCTGTTTAGCTTTTGTGGATTTTAGTCATAATTTCCAAAAATGAAAAAGGAAGTTTATATTTTTTCCCCAAAATGCAAATCATATTTTTGTTCTTCAAATGATTATAAAAATAACGTAGCTCATTGTAAAAATATTCAGAAAAATATAGATGAATATAATAAGACAAAAATAACTTCATTTTGTAATACCTAGAGATTAGTTATCTTTATAAGATTTATTTATCCTTATGAACATTTGTCTACATATTCATACAAACCTGTGTATATTTACAAAAATAGGATCTTACTATTTTATAACCTGCTTTTTTTCACTCAATATCTTGAATATTTTCCATGCCAATAAATATACTTCAACACAGCTTTTAAAGTCTGAAAGTACCATGTTCTATGGAGACACTATATTTTAACTATTATTATTAAGCATGTAGGTTTTTTCAGTTCTTTTTGTTATTGTAAACAATACTGTAACAAACATATTTGTATAATGCCTTCATAGCCTAGTAATTATTTTAGGATGCAGTCCTAGAAATGGAATTGTGGTACTAAAGACTAGGTACATTTTTAGAACTTTGAAACATTTTGCCAAATTTACTTCCAGATAAGTTCCAGTATATGCAGGCCCTCTTTTTACCCATATCTTCACTATCCCATTAATTTTTGTTATTACCCCATTAATTTTTGCTAGTCTAGTAGGAAAAAACAATATTTCATTGTTCTTTGATTTTTCTTTTTACACTAATGATGTTATACATCTTTTCATACTCATTGGCCATTTTTATTTCTTCTGGAAAACAGGTATTAAAAGTGCTTTCTTCAGATATCATGTAAATTTGCTAGTTTTATAATCTCTTCCTAATTTTTCTGAAAATGTAAGTCACTTTAATTACATCCATTTTGTAGACAATGGAACTGATAGTATAGAAATACTCAGTTACTGATGCCTAACCGCGATTTTCAGGCTTGCTCTGAAGTTTTTTAATATTGTTATATCGTAGCATATTAATTTGTAGTCTAGTTGCTTGTTGTACTCTTAAAGATATCATGGTTCAAAAACATGTATTAAAAAATGTATTTTCTAATTTTTATTTTATTTTTGTGGTAAACATATAACAAAATTTGCCATTTTAACCATTTTAAGTGTACAGTTTAACAGCATTAATTAAATTCATAGTATTATAAACCATTACCACTATCTATTTCCAAAACTGTTTAATCACCCCAAACAGAAACTCTACTCATTAAGTAATAACTCCCTATTCTTCCCTCCCACATAACCCCTGGTAACCGCTAATCTATTTCTGTCTCTGTGAATTTGCTGATTCTAGATATTTGATAAAGGTAGAATCATTACAATATTCTCTTGTGTCTGCTTATTTCACTTAGCATAATGTTTTCAAGGTTCATCCATGTCATACCATGTATCAGAACTCTCTTTCTGTGACTAAATAATGTTCCGTTGTGTGTATGTACCACATTTTGTTTATCCGTTTATTTGTTGATGGACTCTTGTGCTTTTTCCACCTTTTTGGCTATTGTGAATAATGCTACAGTAAACATTGGCATATGAGTATCTGTTTGAGTCACTGTTTTCAGTTCTTTTGAGTATATACTTAGGAGTAGAATTGCTGGGTCATATGGTAATTCTTTGTTTAGCTTTTTGAGGAACTGCCAAACTGTTTTCCACAGGGGCTACGCCATTTTGCAATTTCCACTGGCAGTGGACAAGGGTTCCAATTTCTCTGCATCCTTGCCAACACTTGTTATTTTCTGAAAAACATACTGCATTTTTAACTTACAAAAATGAAACAAATCTTAGTTCTAGCTAAACATTGGAGATATTGATTATTATAAAATAATAGGAATTTATTTCAGTATAAACATGGACAAAATATGGGCAATTTCTGTTTTGTTAGTTTACTGTATGTTAGTCTTTGCTTTCTTTTTCTAATTTTGAAAAAGTGGAGAGTGGATAAAACAGTGGGAATATCACTTTTTGCTTCCTTTGAAAATAATCCTCAGTGTAAACTCATTTCAACCTAGGTAAACCTAACTGAAATTTCAAATCCTGGCCTTATTTTACTAATAAGTACACCTTTTGTTTATCTGGGGTAAATGTGCGTATACATTTTAATAGTTTGATACTTGTGACCACAAGTCAGTGACCTAACTTATGACCAGTAGCTTCTTGTCATCCATTGCCCAAGGTCATTACTTACATTTATTAAACATTTCCAAGTTACAGCCATAGTCATTATTTGTCCCTGAAATTAAAAAAATTCTGAAACCTAATGGAGGACTTAAATAAAAATTTGCCATTAAGTAATCTGTGCCATATTAGTAGAAAAGATGTTCTTTTAAACCTAACACGTTTTCCTTTTTAAAAAAAAATAGGAACAAGCATTTGATCCTTATGAAACATTATCACAGGATATTCTTTCACCAAAATTTAATGAACATTTCAGTAAGTTGATGGCCAGACCTGCAGTGGCTCTACACTTTCAGGTAAACTTAAATTGAATGTTATTTTTAATAAAGCAACTAAAGAAATATTTCACCAGTCCTTCAAAATCTGTTAATTGTAAGCCTATTCTAGGTTGTTTTCTGTTTTCTGTCTTGAGTTTTTTCAATTTGTCCTTAATGTGGAAACCTTTTATAGAATACCATCACAAATACTGATTGACTAGAAAAATCTGGCACATTCTGGATCTGAGATGTAGAGATGAATATGGAGAGCTATTTCAGGATCTTATTCCCTACAGGAGATAAAACCAAAATCATGAAGAGTGGAGAATATCCTCACATATATTCATACAGATTTCTCTATCAGGCCTGTCATTTAAAGGAGATAGATATATTAATGGAGAGTATGCAAGTTAATTGGTTCAGTAATGCAGTTAGATAAAATGAGAGTAAGTGGAGAGAGAGTAAAAATTATATTTTTACTCTCTCAACACTTAAAGAAAAGGTAACATTGGCATTGATGATCCTTGACTACTACTTCCTGCATTTAGACTGGCTCTTCTCCCTTAGCATATGAATATGGTCAAATCTTTATTGTCCTAAAACAAGCGAATAAATAAACAAATCTTTGTCACTCTAGCTCGTCCCCTTTTTGTTTTTTCCATTTGTCGCCAGTTGTCTTCATATTACTTTTTATCATTCTCCATCAAACTGCTACCATCTGTGTTCTAATCAGGATGTAACACTAAAAACTGCCCTTGACAGTGAACTTAACCACCAAATCCTGTGGATATTTTGATTTCATATTTATGTCTGTAGTATTTATTAGTACCCCTGTTGTCCTTTTTGACTCCTATGATACTACTTACACCTAATTTTCATCTTCTCTGGTTTCTTCTCAGTCTCCATAGTTGCAGGTGTTACCCAACTTCTGTTAGCAGCCCCTGCTGTTCTGTTCCTCTGTGCTATCCTTCGGTGACTTTATCCATGCCCTTTGCTTTCACCTATATGCTGGTGACTTCCTATTTGTATTCTCAAGTCATAACTTTCTTTTGAACAGTGGATGTATGTGTGTGTATGTATATACTTTCATATAACCAGCTGACCTTTAAACTAATTCATTTGAATATCCCACGAGGACTTCAAATATAAATGTTCAAAACAACTTACCTGCCTCCCTCCTTTACTGTGAGTTCCCATTATTATCATCTTCTACTTCTACTCTACTCAAAAACTTGTCAACTTGGAATAAAAGTTACACTTAATTCTCAAAATTTACTTAATTGAAGGAATAATTCTTTAAGTTAAATCTTATATATTCATATAAACCATGAAGTAGGCATTAGTTAAATGGAAAAATCTGCTTATAAAATCTTTGCATACTCATCAAAAGCACTCACAACATTTCTTGTTTTATTCTTACTTGCTTAGTAATTCTTACTATGGGATTTGAATGGGATTTGAAATTTGAATTTAAGACCCAATTATTTAAGCTGTTGTTCCAGATATTCAGTAAAATTCAGAGTTAGATATAAAACCCCTTTTCAGGCCAAACTCACTTGTACTGTATTAACTTAAAACAGATTCTTCATTTGTAAAATGAAAAAGTAATGTTTTCTCAAAAAACTTTAATAAAAGTTTTTAATTAAAAAAACACAACAAAACTTCTTTAGAAGATGTAGGCATACTTTAAGAATATGAGCTTTGGAGTCAGAACTTCTGGCTTTGAGCCAATTAATAGTTGTCTTACCCTGATCAAGTCACTTAATCTCTGAGAATCATTTTGCTCATTTGTAAAATGATGATGATAATGTATACCTCTTACGGTTACGAAAATTAAACAGGAATACACTAAACACATTTGGCACATATTAAACAGTCAGACATTAGCTTGTGTTGTTTTTAGAGGACTCCTTACACTATAAACACGTTGCGTTAATATTTTAGAATGCACTTTAGTAGCCATTTCAGTGCTAATTAACAATACAAATGATTTTTGTAGGCTAATTTTAAAGTTTCATCTTGGTTCCACTTAAAGCACTGTATATAAAATATATAAAATTATTTCTAGCATAATCTGTATCACTGTCTTAAATGATAAAAGAAATTAATTTCTGCATATCCTGGTAAAAGTCTGTTAAACAAATTATAGTTTACTTGAGTTAACAATAGGTGAGAGTTATGGGAGGGTTTACCTATGAGTATATATTTTAAAAGCAGCATCTCGAACCCTTTCTTCACTTTGTATATTGCTTCTGTCTGTGTTTACCTGATGAGGAGAAATACCACTTTAAATAAGTCAGCCTTAATGACATTTAAAATCAACATGAGTAACTTTTAAATGCCTTATAAATTTTAGAAAATCATTTATTCTGCAGACTATTAGTTTTCAAAACTGGGATATACCTAACCCTAGCTATACACTAAGATTTTCCAGGCAATATAAGGGTACAGATATATTTAAGGGAATTAGTTTCTAGTCTAACCTTGTTTGTGTTGTTGCATTCTCTTCCAATTTTTCTTACACATTACTTCTCGTCATATTGAATTTTTCATTATGCATTGATCCAAGGTGTAAAAACCTCCAGGGTACCAGCCAGGGAAAAGAAAAAAAAAAAAAAAGGATTGCTCCTGAAGGAGAGTTTATTGAGTGCAAAGCAAAAAGGGTTCCAAAAGCAGGGGATGGGGTGATTGTGTTAAAAACTCTCGGTAGTTGAAATGTCATATGTACCTTTGTCTTGTCGTGTTTATCTAAAAATTAAGAAATGAGAAGTTTGTAACAAGGGTGAATATTACCTTTTTTTAAAAAGTACTTCATCATTCATTGGACATTGTGATAAAGGAGAGGTGAGGCTTGTAAAGTTCTCATACCTGCATGTTTTATGTTAGAAACAGTTAGAGGTTCTTCCAGATGCTTGCTGTATGTAAGACTGTGACATTAGCATGTGTATTTCAAGTTAAGAATGAAGTCAGACTTGTTGCAGAAATTTAGTCTGATCTGGCTATTTATTTTGACAGTGAAGATTGGCTTTATCAATTAAGTTATATAACAGACATTTTTCATAAATTAAATGAGCTAAATCTGAAATTTATTTGATCATTGTTTGGTGAAATATATTTAAATCACATCTACAATGTACCACATCCCCCAAAACACATTCTTTGTAACTACTTAAAACATTTTTAATAAAATTGACATAAAAATGTGTGAGACAGTACATAGCTTTTCGGCATTCCTTTAGGGTATGTGGAAGCCAAAACTTTTGAAGAAAAGCTGAGAAGAATATTGTTAAAGTTATTTTAGCCATGAAAGATGAAATGCATATATTTAATTATCTGATAACTTAAAGGAGGAAAAAACTTGATTTACAGCACTTCAGTTTCAATATAGAACATTCTTCCTGTTATAGTTTTGTTAGTCTGTATCTTGTATTCTTTTTTTGGGGCGGAGTGGGGGGCACACAGTGCAGCTCGTGGGTTCTTAGTTGCCCGACCAGGGATTGAACCCGGGGCTCCAGCAGTTAAAGTGCCGAGTCCTAACCACTGGACCTCCAGGGAATTCCCTGTAACTTGTATTCTTAAAATCTGCTTCTGTTAGGCACTACTGTTACATAACCTTGATATCAGAGATATACTGTTTTTTGTCTTTTTGCTTTGCAGTCCATTGCTGATGGTTTTAAAGAGGCAGTTCGTTATGTCCTTCCACGCCTTATGCTGGTGCCAGTATATCATTGTTGGCACTATTTTGAATTATTAAAGGTAAGATGAAAGCTTCCTGAGGCAAAAAAATAGTTGCATTTATGAGGCTTAAAACCTTTTTTTAAATCTGATGTTATTTTCCATACTTTTTATTCATAAAAGTAAAGTATCTTAAATGTCTCCCTTCTTTCCACAGACCATAGAGAAACGCCTATATTTTTTATCTTCATATCATTTCCAAGTGGTAGATAGAGTAAAATGTATCTTTATCATTTGATAATATAAATTCTCAAAGTAATAACATCATAAAAATGTTGACTTTTTAAAAATTATATTTTGGAGACACAGCAACAATGGTTTAACTCTTATTTTATATAAGTAATTAATAACTTTTATGTATAGCATTGTTCTAAACTTCCATCTTGTTATAACTTGTCAAGAAAAACGCTTTAAAGTTGACACCTTTTCCACATGCAGTATGCAGTGTAATAGCTAGAAACCAAGCAACAAATTAAAAAATAAAGTTATGGTAAAAGTTGAACTCTTTTTAAAGATCAGTACACATAAAAATATATTGAATTCCTAAAGTTCTAATATGTAGTATAAACTTTATTATGATATATACATAGAGAAAAGTATAAAAACATAAACATGTTTTATAATAAATAAATGTAATGCGTAAACACACCAGAGGTAAACCACTACCCTGACTTTAATGGTAATTACTTTTTTGCTTTTCTTTACTTTAACCACCTATGTGTATATCACTAGAAATATATGTAGCCTGTTTCTGAACTTTTTAATCAATTGGATCAAATTATATATATTAGTTTGTGTCTTTTATCTTCTTTCAAAGTTATATTTGTATGATTCATTGATGTGGTTGTATGTTGTTCTAGTTTAATTTTCTTCCATTGTTTGAATAAACCATGATTTATTTATCCTTTCCTGGTTGAACAACAGTTTTTTTTGTTTTTGTTTTTGTTTTTTTGCGGTACGCGGGCCTCTCACTGTTGCTGCCTCTCCCGTTGCGGGGCACAGGCTCCAGATGCGCAGGCTCAGCGGCCATGGCTCACGGGCCCAGCCGCTCCGCAGCATGTGGGATCCTCCCGGACCGGGGCACGAACCCGTGTCCCCTGCATCGGCAGGTGGACTCTCAACCACTGCGCCACCAGGGAAGCCCCAGAACAACAGTTTTTTGCTATTACTGATAACACTTGCTATGGACATTCTCTTTATATCTCTTGGTACACATGTGCATGCATTTTGTGTCTCTAGAGTATATACTCAGCGTTGGAATTGCTTGGTCATAGGGTGTGCATATTTTCAGATTTAATAGATGATGTCAAACAGTTTTCCAACGTGGGTTTTACAGTTTATACTCCTACCAGAATGCAGGTGATGTCTCTTTATGCATATTTTCATATTTTAAAATTTCTGTCATATGGTGTATTTATAATGGTATGCGGTGTTTTTAATTTGTATTTTCTTGATTATTAATGTGGTTGGGTATATGTTTATTGGCCTTTTTGATAACCTTTTATAGGGTTATTCAAATCTTTTGCCACTGTAAATATCTTCTGTGACTTGTCTTTGCATTTCATATTTCTATTTGTTTTTCTTGTTGTTGTGCATTAATTAAAACTTAGTATATTCCATATTTTTTCTAAGAGTTTAGTTTCACTGATGAGATCTATTGTGTGTAGGCTTCGTACGACTAATACATTAGCAGCCCCAGATGTATATTTAGATTCCTAAAAATTTTTAGAGAATGTTCATGTCTAATTGGAAGTCCTATCATTAGTCTTAGAGTTGCCTTCTAATATTTGCCAACATTTAAAAATCCCGGCTTGACTATAATTGAAGCTTACTTTTTTCTCCTATCTGGATGATTGGTTTTTAAAATCTCTGAGATCTGAATCTAAAATCAGACATTGACTATGATGCCCTGACTCATCCTGAGGCCACAGCTACTTTTACTACCAATTAATTACTGGACTCCAAGTACTCTTAGCCATTGTGACTGGGACTAGTAGTTGGTCAGTTAATTAAAAATAAGGCAAAGAATCATAAAAAAGAAATATGCATATTTTATTTCAATAAATACATACACACAAAACCCCTACAAATGAACATTTATATGTATTTATATGCTAATCTGTTGACTTGGGGTAAAACTTTTTCTTTGAGTATGAATCTTGCTTAAGTACAAAAAGTATCTTCTATGATTTCTATTTTCCCTTTCTTTTAGATGGTACATAAACTTGAAGATGCTTGTAAAGCAATCTGAGTGCAGATATCTTTTAAGTATTTATAATTTTTCCAAATCTTTTATGATTATCTTCCCTATACCTTTTTTTCTTTCTTTCTTTTCTTACTAGTCATGCATTTTATGCACATCAGTGTATAAATGTCAATCCCAATCGCCCAATTCATCCCACCCTCACCTCACCCGCCACCACTTTCCCCCCTTGGTGTCCATACATTTGTTCTCTACATCTGTGTCTCAATTTCTGCCCTGCAAACCGGTTTATCTCTACCATTTTTCTAGGTTCCACATATATGCGTTAATATACGATATTTGTTTTTCTCTTTCTGACTTACTTCACTCTGTATGACAGTCTCTGGATGCATCCACGTCACTACAAATGACCCAATTTCATTCCTTTTCATGGCTGAGTAATATTCCATTGTATATATGTACCACATCTTCTTTATCCATTCGTCTGTTGTTGGGCATTTAGGTTGCTTCCATGACCTGGCTATTGTAAATAGTGCTGCAGTGAACATTGGGGTGCATGTGTCTTTTTGAATTATGGTTTTCTCTGGGTATATGCCCAGTAGTGGGATTGCTGGGTCATACGGTAATTCTATTCTTAGTTCTTAAAGGAACTGCCATACTGTTCTGCATAGTGACTGTATCAATTTACATTCCCAGCAGCAGTGCAAGAGGGTTCCCTTTTCTCCACACCCTCTCCAGCATTTGTTGTTTGTAGATTTTCTGATGATGCCCATTCTAACTGGTGTGAGGTGATACCTCATTGTAGTTTTTTTTTTTTTTTTTTAATAAAGCATTGATAACAAATACCTCATTGTAGTTTTGATTTGCATTTCTCTAATAATTAGTGATGTTGAGCAGCTTTTCATGTGCTTCTTGGCCATCTGTATGTCTTCTTTGGAGAAATGTCTATTTAGGTCTTCTGCCCATTTTTGGATTGGGTTATTTGTTTTTTTAATATTGAGATGCATAAGCTGTTTATATTTTTTGGAGATTAATCCTTTGTCCGTTGATCCATTTGCAAATATTTTCTCCCATTCTGATGGTTGTCTTTTCGTCTTGTTTATGGTTTCCTTTGCCGTGCAAAAGCTTTTAAGTTTCATTAGGTCCCGTTTATTTATTTTTGTTTTTGTTTCCATTACTCTAGGAGGTGGATCAAAAAAGATCTTGCTGTGATTTATATCAAAGAGTGTTCTTCCTATGTTTTCCTCTAAGAGTTTTATAGTGTCTGGCCTTACATTTAGGTCTTTAATCCATTTTGAGTTTATTTTTGTGTATGGTGTTAGGGAGTGTTCTAATTTCATTCTTTTACATGTAGCTGTCCAGTTTTCCCAGCACCACTTATTGAAGAGACTGTCTTTTCTCCATTGTATATCCTTGCCTCCTTTGTCATAGATTAGTTGACCATAGATGTGTGTTTGTGTTTTTTACATTTTTTTCCCTGTAATTGATTTCTAATCTCATAGCGTTGTGGTCAGAAAAGATGCTTGATATGATTTCAATTTTCTTAAATTTACTGGGGCTTGATTTGTGACCCAAGATGTGATCTATCCTGGAGAATGTTCTGTGCGCACTTGAGAAGAAAGTGTAATCTGCTGTTTTTGGATGGAATGTCCTATAAATATCAATTAAATCTATCTGGTCTATTGTGTCATTTAAAGCTTGTGTTTCCTTTTTAATTTTCTGTTTAGATGATCTGTCCATTGGTGTAAGTGAGGTGTTAAAGTCCCCCACTATTATTGCGTTACTGTCGATTTCCTCTTTTAGAGCTGTTAGCAGTTGCCTTATGTATTGAGGTGCTTCTGTGTTGGGTGCATATATATTTAAAATTGTTACATCTTCTTCTTGGATTGATCTCTTGATCATTACGTAGTGTCCTTCCTTGTCTCTTGTAACATTCTTTATTTTAAAGTCTTTTTTTTTTTTTTTTTTGCGGTACGCGGGCCTCTCACTGTTGTGGCCTCTCCTGTTGCGGAGCACAGGCTCCGGACGTGCAGACTCAGTGGCCATGGCTCACGGGCCCAGCCGCTTCGCGGCATGTGGGATCTTCCTGGACCCGGGCACGAACCCGTGTCCCCTGCATCAGCAGGCAGACTCTCAACCACTGTGCCACCAGGGAAGCCCTAAAGTCTATTTTATCTGATATGAGTATTGCTACTCTAGCTTTCTTTTGATTTCCATTTGCATGGAATATCTTTTTCCATCTCCTCACTTTCTGTCTATATGTGTCCCTAGGTCTGAAGTGGGTCTCTGGTAGGCAGCATATGTTCGGGTCTTGTTTATGTATCCATTCAGCCAGTCTGTGTATTTTGGTTGGAGCATTTAATCCATTTACATTTAAGGTAATTATCAATATGTCTGTTCCTATTACCATTTTCTGAATTGTTCTGGGTTTGTTATTGTAGGTCTTTTCCTTCTCTTCTGTTTCCTGCCTTGCGAAGTTCCTTTAGCTTTTGTTGTAAAGCTTGCTTGGTGCTTCTGAATTCCTTAGCTTTTGCTTGTCTGTAAAGCTTTTGATTTCTCCATCGAATCTGAATGAGATCCTTGCTGGGTAGAGTAATCTTGGTTGTAGGTTCTTCCCTTTCATTGCTTTAAGTATATCATGCCCCTGCCTTCTGGCTTGTAGAGTTTCTGCTGAGAAATCAGCTGTTAACCTTATGGGAGTTCCCCTGTATGTTATTTGTCGTTTTTCCCTTGCTGCTTTCAATAACTTCTCTTTGTCTGTAATTTTTGCCAATTTGATTACTATGTGTCCCGGCGTGTTTCTCCTTGGGTTTATCCTGTGTGGGACTCTCTGTGCTTCCTGGACTTGGGTGGCTATTTCCTTTCCCATGTTAGGGAAGTTTTCGACTATAATCTCTTCAAACATTTTCTCTGGTCCTTTCTCTCTCCTCCTTCTGGGACCCCTATAATGCGAATGTTGTTGTGTTTAATGTTGTCCCAGAGGTCTCATAGGCTGTCTTCATTTCTTTTCATTCTTTTTTCTTTATTCTGTTCCGCAGCAGTGAATTCCACCATTCTCTCTTCCAGGTCACTTACCTGTTCTTCTGCCTCAGTTATTCTGCTATTGATTCCTTCTAGTGCATTTTTCATTTCAGTTATTGTACTGTTCATCTCTGTTTGTTTGTTCTTTAATTCTTCTAGGTCTTTGTTAAACATTTCTTGCATCGTCTCGATCTTTGCCTCCATTCTTTTTCTGAGGTCTTGGATCATCTTCACTATCATTATTCTGAATTCTTTTTCTGGATTTCATTTAGTAGTTTTTCTGGGGTTTTATCTTGTTCCTTCATCTGGTACATAGCCCCCTGCCTTTTCATCTTGTCTGTCTTTCTGTGAGTGTGGTTTTAGTTCCACAGGCTGCAGGATTGTAGTTCTTGCTTCTGCTATCTGCCCTCTGGTTGATGAGGCTATCTAAGAGGCTTGTGCAAGTTTCCTGATGGGAGGGACTGGTGGATGGTAGAGCTGGCTGTTGCTCTGGTGGGATTAAAACTTTAATCCCCTTGACTGCTGATGGGTGGGGCTGGATTCCATCCCTGTTGGTTGTTTGGCCTGGAGCTCTTTGGTGGGACTAATGCCAGACTCTGGGAAGGCTCATGCTAAGGAGCACTTCCCAGAACTTCTGCTGCCAGTGTTCTTGTCCCTTGGTGAGCCACAGTTGCCCGCTGCCTCTGCAGGAGACCCTCCAACACTAGCAGGTAGGTCTGGTTCAGTCTCCTGTGGGGTCACTGCTCCTTCCCCTGGGTCCCGATGTGTGTGCCCTTCAAGAGTGGAGTCTCTTGTTTCCCCCAGTCCTGCCAAAGTCCTGCAGTCAAATCCCAGTAGCCTTCAAAGTCTGATTCTCTAGGAATTCCTCCTCCCGTTTCCAGGCTCCCAGGTTGAGAAGCCTGATGTGTGGCTCAGAACCTTCACTCCAGTGGGTGGACTTCTGTGGTATAATTGTTCTCCAGTTTGTGAGTCACCCACCCAGCGGTTATGGGATTTGATTTTATTGTGATTGCGCCCCTCCTACCGTCTCAGTGCGGCTTCTCCTTTGTCTTTGGAGGTGGGGTATCTTTTTTGGTGAGTTCCAGTGTCTTCCTGTTGATGATTGTTCAGCAGTTAGTTGGGATTCTGGTGTTCTCGAAAGAGGGAGTGAGAGCATGTCCTTCTACTCTGCCATCTTGAACCAATCTCCCTATAGCTTTTAAAAAGACTTGCTTTAAAATTATTTGATTTGAGTTTTCATATAAATATTTTATACTCATATTTCTTTAACTTATATAGTAATTAAATTACATAATAGCATAAGCACAAGTGTCATACATGTTTGGAAACATGTACTACTGATTCTTGGTAAGTATATGACTCAATTAGTGGGATCAGAAGGACCTTATTCTAGAGGTATTCTAGAGAGTGACCCACTTATTTATAGCATTATTGTCCTGTGGGAATCAGTCTATATGTTATACAGTTGGAATAATCCATAGTCAGAAATACATTCATGTGAATTGTACATTTACTGCATTTCTCACACTGTCACATTTTACTTCCAATCAGTTCAAAGTAGTATAAGTGAAGACACGTTCTTAACATTTTTCATTGCCTAGAGTAAAAAAAATTGAGATATATACATGGTTAAAGGCACTGAAAATATTGGCATTTCTTTCTCAATTTTTGAGGCTTGGGGTGAGGAGAGTGAGGGTGATAAGTGGAAAGAATACCTGCAAACATCCTCAGATGTTACCCACCTTAAAGGGCTGTGTTTAAACTTATGCTCCATATTTTATTAGGAGGGCTACACTGGAAATTTCACTTATCTTTCCTTAATTACAGTTTTCTTACATGGGCAATATTAAGGTTGCTAATTAGTGATGTTTTATGAGTTATAATATCAATTTCCATGTATATACATATATTTATATATGTTAATTTATGTATGTATATTAAATTATTATATATGCATAAACAGTTATATTACACTTACAATGTTTAAACACAAAATTTTTAGAATACAGTATGTCAGGCACTTTGGTTATATGTTAAAATATATCTCAATATGAATTAACTTACTGTTTTCCCAAATAGAAAAGCCTTTGAAAAATGTAAGTGAATAATTGAATAGTTCCCAGAACTTAAAATTGCAGAGGAGTGTCTTGAGTGCTATATTGGGAGCGTTGGTGAATAAAGGATGCAATGATAATGGTATATGACAAAAAAAAAAAAGAGAAGAAACACATTAAGCATCACGATGATGCTGTATACATGCGTGTATACACACACAAGAAACAGAAAGTGTTTTGAAACACTACTTAGCATTTCATGCAGTATATTCATGTACTATATTCTGTTCTGTTTCTTTCATTTTTAAAAAAAGGATTCGTTCATGTCATAATTCAATAGATTATGACATGCATTTTGAAAAATACAAAATAAGGACTAATTCTAGACAGAAGCAAAGAGGATTATCACATGGTCAGATTAGAAACTGCTTTTTACTTTTATATCTGTTCTGACTGTTATACTGTTCCTTTTAATAACATTTTGTTTTTAATTGTGGTAAAGCATAACATGAAATTTACCATCTTAACAATTTTAAGTGTACGGTTCAGTAGACTTAAGTATATTGCTATACAGCCAGTGTTGGACACTTGGGTTGCTTCTACTTTTTGGCTTATGTAAATAATACTGCTACAGATATCGGTGAACAAATATGTCCTCGAGACTCTGCTTTCAATTCTTTTGGATATATACCCAGAAGTGGAATTGCTGGAGCATAGGGTAATTCTATTTTTAATTTTTTTTTTTTTTTTTTTTGCAGTACATGGGCCTCTCACTGTTGTGGCCTCTCCCGTTGCGGAGCACAGGCTCCGGACGCGCAGGCTCAGCGGCCATGGCTCACGGGCCTAGCCGCTCCGCGACATGTGGGATCTTCCTGGACCGGGGCACGAACCCGTGCCCCCTGCATTGGCAGGCAGACTCTCAACCACTGTGCCACCAGGAAAGCCCCTATTTTTAATTTTTTGAGGAAGCACTGTACAGTATTTCATAGCAGCTTTATACCATTTTATATTCCCACCAACAGCACACACGCATTCCAATTTCTCCACATCCTTGCCAGCACTTGTTATTTTCAGTATTTTTGTTTTTTGATAGTAGCCATCCTAATGGATGTGAGGTGGTAGCTCATTGTGGTTTTGACTTGCATTTCCCTATTAGTGACGGTGAGCATTTTTTCATTTGCTTGTTGGCCATTCGTATATCTTCTTTGGAGTAATGTCTGTTCAAGTCCTTTGCCCATTTTTAATTTGGGTTGTTTGTATTTTTGTGGTTGTATTATAGGAGTTCTTTATATATTCTGAATATTAGTACCTTATCAGATCTGTCATTTGTAAATACTCTCTCATTCTGTTGATTGCCTTTTTGTGATACTGTTTGGGCTCAAGTACTCATCCAAAGGAAACTTCATTTCACGTTGAACTTACTTTGGGATGAGAACCTATAAAAGAAGCCTCGACCAGTGTGACTTAAGGCTATCATAGTCTTTTGGGAATAGAAAACGCAGTCCTGCAGCAGTTTTAAGCCAGTTTTAATTTGAAATATCTGCCCCAGTCATATACCAAGGGAGATTTATTTGTGGACATAATATTTAAATATTATTTGAGTTTTATTTCCCAGAATCAGAGTTTATGATAAGCAAGATAGAAAAACACAAAACAACTACATAATGAGAAATTAGAGGATATCATATATAGTTTTCCTGAAATTATTTTACAGTATGTTGTTGGATTATTATTATTTTTTAAAATCCTTATTTATTTATTTGTTTGTTTGCTTTATTTATTTATTTTTGGCTGTGTTGGGTCTTGTTGCTGTGCGCAGGCTTTCTCTAGATGCAGCGAGCAGGGGCTACTCTTCGTTGCGGTGCATGGCCTTCTCATTGCGGTCGCTTCTCTTGTTGCGGAGCTCCAGCTCTAAGTGCGCAGGCTTCAGTAGTTGTGGCTCACGGGCTTAGTTGCTCCCCAGCATGTGGAATCTTCCTGGACCAGGGCGCGAACCCAGTGGATTCTTAACCACTGCACCACCAGGGAAGTCCTAGGTTATTATTATTTATAGCAATACTTTAAAGTTCATTTTATAGGTAATAGGTTTCTTTTTTTGGCCTTTTCCAATTTAAACCCCTCTGGGGTTACTCATAAACTACTTTCATTTTCTTTATTTTTCTCAGATAAATTTTAGATTTTTTCCTTAATATGTATTTCAATCCTTATGTAAGAGGAAGAAGAAATAACAAATTCATTTCCTGATTTATAAGTATCTTTATAATACACTTCTTATATTCTAAGAAAAAAATCTGTGTTTATCCTTCTGTTACTAAGAACATACTGACTCTCACTTAGGAATTGATTTATTCAAAGCTAAGTAACATTCTTTTACTCTCTAACTCTGGTCATTCTCTGGAAATTTAGTAATGGAAAGAATAAAAATTCGCCTCTCGAGAACTTAATCCATCTTAATTTAGTTTAAAGCTTAACAGGAAGACCTATTATTAATGACTTCAGTGAGGTTCATTGGGAAAGGTAAGCCAATATTTCAGTGAGACAATTGAAATTGCTTCTTTAGTAATACTTTTTTTTAACCTTTTACTTTGAAAAACATAGAAAAAAAGTTACAAAAATCGTATAGTAAACTCCCTTCATCTAAATTTGCTAATGGTTAACATTATGTAACAATTACTCTGTCAGTTTCTTTGCATTCCTGTGTGTGTGTAAATGTATTTATAACATCAAGAACTTGAGATAATGTCTATTTGGAAGAAATGTTCGGACTCTTGAAAAAAACGATGAGGAATATTTTACTGCATAATATTCACTCTTTCAGTACTGAAACATCACTCAAGGACATCTAAAGGAAGATAATACACATTTTAAAAGATCACATAAAGAAAAGTGATAGGTTTTAATGAGCTGAATTTCCCACCAAATTACTAAAATTCTATTTTTATGAAAATCTAGAGAGAAGTTTATTACTATCAAAAGAGAATTGATCACATATATTTCACATCTAAACTGAATTCCCAGCATAATGAATTTGAGACAAATTCATAATTTATTATAATTTCCCTTGCTTTAGGCACACATGTCTATAACAGATACAGCATTTTATAGAAATTCAAGAGAAGCATGGTAAGTATTTCAGTGAAGTCTCATAAGAGTTAACAAAAAACTTACGTGAAGTGCAGGGTACACATATACACAACTAAGGAGAATAATGATTATCAGTTAAGCAAGGAATATATTCTTCAGTCAAATTCATAAGGTACTACACATTAATGAAAGATCACTTCCACTTTACTTAGCTTAAGCATATATTGTAAGGGCATTTATTCTCTTTGACCTCTTTTCCAAAGCACACTTACTTCATTTTATTTCTTAAACTGTGTAATTACCCAGTTTGTTTTTAAGGTAGAGGGGATCTCCTTTAACTCGCGTTCACCAGATTTTGTCATAGTTCAGTATTTTGCATAATTGTGTTTTGTGTCATTGGAGAGAGGCGGTGTAGTAGTATGGCAAAAAGCCTGGACCCTGGAGTCAAAGTTCCTGGGTTTGAATATAGACTCTGCCACTTATCTTGGGTGTCTCAGTTTCTTCATCTGTGACATGTGTATAATAATAGTACCTATCTTACAGAGTTGTAACAGACATTATATAAGCTAATGCATAAAAGAGCATGCACAGAATAAGAACTTAATAAATGTTCATTGTCGTTATTTGTCTGAACACTTAACAAAATAATAAGTAGTTATACAGCAGTCACTCTTTCTGATTACCCTATTGGGTACTTACCATGTGTGGGTACTGTACTAAAAATGAATAAAATATATCCCCAAGCTTTAAGGAGTTCATGGTTTAGTAAAGAAGATGAACATCAGACAAATAATGGCAATATAATAAGTGCGTAATAGAAGTAGTTCAGTGGGATTACTGAGTCAGGAGTAACTAACCTCTGTCTAGGAAAGTTAGAAAAAAATTTATGAGTGTTGGGTATGCAGAGGTTTATCCTACTATTCTGGTGTGTTGGTGTTATTTAATTGGGGGAGCCATAAAAGGCAAATGCTGAGGAACTACTACAGATTAAAAGAGACAGTAGAAACATGATAGCTAAGTACACACTGACTGCATCCTGTATTGGGGGGGAATTGCACTAAAGGACAGGATTGGGACATTAACTAAATTGGATATGCACTGTAAATTAGATTACAGAACATTACTAAAGTTAAATTTCCTGAAGTTGATCACTATACTGTAAAAGAATTTTTGTTCTAAGACACATTGCTGAAATATCAAAGGAGTAAAGGGGAATAACACTATTTGAGAGTAGTTTGTGATATATTTGAATTTTCCTGATATTTCGAAACCAATCTCAGAACCATTTAGCAATGGTTCACCTTCCTCAGCAAGGAACTGAGAGGACTGTATCACAAACTACTCTCAGATAGTTCAGGGGGAAAATGCACATACACTCACACACTGAATGATGAAGCCTATGTGGCAAAGTGTTAAAAACTGGTGACTCAGGGCTTCTCTGGTGGTGCAGTGGTTAAGAATCTGCCTGCCAATGCAGGGGACATGGGTTTGAGCCCTGGTCCGGGAAGATCCCACATGCCGTGGAGCAACTAAGCCCGTGCGCCACAACTACTGAGCCTGCGCTCTAGAGCCCGCGAGCCACAACTACTGAGCCCACGTGCTGCAACTACTGAAGCCCGCACGCCTAGAGCCTGTGCTCCTCAACAAGAGAAGCCACCACAATGAAAAGCCCGCACACTGCAAGGAAGAGTAGCCCCCGCTGGCCGCAACTAGAGAAAGGCCGCGTGCAGCAAAGAAGACCCAACGCAGCCAAAAATAAACAAATAAATTTATTAAAAAAACAAAAACTGGTGACTCGAGTATACAGCAGTTGTATTACTTTTATAGCTTTTCTACAAATTTGATATTATTTCAAAAGAGAAAACTTAAGGGGGGAGAAAAAAGGAAAGAGCTTCATAGGGAGGAGGCATTTGAACTGTATCATAGAGGCTGAATTCACCAGGTAGATAAGGAGGAGCAGAGGCAGATAGGTAGAAGGCCACAGCAGTGTGAAAGAGCATGACTTAACTTGCAAGGCAGTTCAGTGTGGTAACTTCCGTGTCACTGTAAGAATACATTCTCTCAGACAGCTATAGAGAATTAGCTTGGATATTCATTAATCTGTTGTTTGTTGAATCTCACTGCCAAAAATTCAAGAAACGTTTAGCAAATTATTGGACTACATTTACGCCAAAGAAAGCCATTGTTTTGTATACTTGTATCACCAAGAAATCATCCTGAAGGTTTTTTTCTCTTTGACAGCCTGTAATTCTTCATGGATATTTAGAAATGACAAGGCCATTTATGTGGAAGAGTTTGAGCAGCCTTAAGACCAAGTAGACAGTAGAAATTTAGTATCCTCATACATGTAAATTGAAAAGCAGTTCTCATTTTGGTAGAATCTCATTAGTGATAATTTGGAAATTTGGATCAACAAAAGCAATAAGAATAAAACTATAATTAAGCATTTTATGTCATCAGTGTCCGTATTTACTAGGGAAGTATTTTAGAGTGGAGCTGAAAAGAATCTTTTTGTAAGAAATCTTTGAAACAGCAAAATAAGTGATTTGGTAGTAATTTTCACCTTTAGAAGTCAGAATGATTGAGTGAAGATCATTTTTCAAACTTCCTGTGGTTTTTTTGTCTCTTTTTCCTTTTATATTTTCTGTTTCTTAAATCTAGAGGATGAAGGTTTTACTTCCGATGGTAGTCACTTAAATTATTTATATTGCAAATCTTTGATAGCAAGACTTTTATATGTATCTTAAAAAATATCAGATGGCTCTGTGCTCTATATAGAGAGAATTTTGTTTTTTAGAGAATAATTTCTAGACATATAAATGAAAGTTAATGGACCTTGTACTTAAACAGTATCCATTCAGTTCCTTGCTGAGGAAAGGGAACCATTGCTGAATGGTTTTCAGATTGTTCTTGGAATATAAGGAAAATTTGTCATAAAATTTCTAGTGAGGTAGTTTAAGATCATGAAATACACTTAAATTTTTTAAAGTTTTCTGAAGCAATTGTAATTTTTCCATATTCTCACATGATTTTTCCATATTCTCATGTATTCTCATGTAAATTTGTATCTGCATAATCTCTGTATAATGCTCCACTTTGAATTCTTCTGTCAAACAAATTAAAACACTGGCGCGGGCTTCCCTGGTGGCGCAGTGGTTGAGAGTCCGCCTGCCGATGCAGGGGACACGGGTTCGTGCCCGGTCCGGGAGGATCCCGCATGTCGCGGAGTGGCTGGGCCCGTGAGCCATGGCCGCTGGGCCTGCGCGTCCGGAGCCTGTGCTCCGCAATGGGAGAGGCCACAACAGTGAGAGGCCCGCGTACCGCAAAAAAAAAAAAAAGAAAAGAAAAGAAAAACACTGGCGCATCATCCAATCTGAATTATTTATTATAAGATGAATTTTCTTCCATTTTGAGACTGAGCTATGGGAGAAGTTTTTGGTTAAATGAAATAAAGCCAGAGTTGTTAGGATGAATAACGCAATTTGTAATTATAAATCTTATTTCTAAAATCAGTAAGATAGGATATTAACTTTCATGGTTTCTTGATGTTTACTAGAATAGTTGAACTTTACGATGTAAAAAATATCAGTTGAATCTTTGTGTGATGCTGTTTGTAGGAAAGTTTATGGTAGATTGAATTGCTAAAGTTAGCATACTTGATTATGTTGTATAACAAAGACATGCAAGCTTTTAGAAATCTTTAAAACTTAAGAATTTAGTCATTAGAGAATGTGGAGTAATACGTGTTTTTCTCTGTTCATAGTTACTCATAAATAAAATAATTTGTAAGTTTCATGCTTTGCATGTTTTAAACTATTTTGATATATCTGGAAAATGTCCAAATAGTTATCACAGTTGCTTTTTTTTTTTTTTCCTGATTGTAATGGTAGTAATATCTGTGTTGTATTTACATACGTAGAAAGAGGGCTGGTTTGAAGGATCAGGAGGTATATACATAATTATATAAAATTATAGTTGTTTTTATTAAGTGTATTTAAAATTCTTTTGAGAGTTCATAATATTTGTTGCTGCTTCCTCTAATTATGAGAAAGGGAAAGAATTGACCAATGCAGGTTTAATTTTTCTTTTTGGTTTTTCTTAGCAATTGAAAGCATGTAGTGAAGAGCATGAAGACAGAGAATGTTTGAACCAAGCTATTACTGCTCTTATGAATCTCCAAGGTAGTATGGACCGAATTTACAAGCAGTATTCACCTAGACGCCGACCTGGGTAATTCCAAACTTTTGAAAATATGAATGCTTATGGAATACTTCTCTTACGCCTGATGTCTGGTTTTCTAAAGAAGTGTAACTTACAGTGATAGTTGCATTCTTGAAAGTTATAGTTTTGTTTTACATTTTTCTTTTGTCCTTTAGTCTTTTAAAATTGGCATTGTTAAGATATATTTAATAAAATTTTTAAAAGATAAATTAAATAATTTTTGTATCATTTATATAAGAAATTTAGTGTTATTTTCATTTTAATTCTTATGGCATTAAGAATGATATATAGAGCCTCTGCTGTTTCTCTTTCACAATAATGAAATTGAGGCATGTATTATTTAGTGGCAAAGTTAGAAGCGAGTAAATGCTGTGTACAAAATCTAGTGTTTAGTTATTTAATATTTTTGTCACTTGATTTGAGGTAGTTCATACCTAAGGCAATTAAGGTTGCTTAACCATTGAATAAGCTAAATTTATCTGGGTTTTTTGTTGTTGTTGTTGCTGTTTTTTTAGGGATCCTGTTTGCCCTTTTTATAATCGTCAATTAAGAAGCAAGCACCTGGCTATTAAAAAAATGAATGAAATTCAGAAAAACATAGATGGATGGGAAGGCAAAGATATTGGACAGTGTTGTAATGAATTTATTATGGAAGGCCCATTGACAAGAATTGGTGCTAAACACGAACGGCACATTTTTCTCTTTGATGGCTTAATGATTAGCTGCAAACCCAATCATAGCCAGTCACGCCTTCCAGGATACAGTAGTGCAGAATACAGATTAAAAGAAAAATTTGTCATGAGGAAAATACAAATATGTGATAAAGAAGATACTTGTGAGTGCAAACATGCTTTTGAATTAGTATCCAAAGATGAAAACAGCATAATATTTGCTGCTAAGTCTGCTGAAGAGAAAAATAATTGGATGGCAGCACTTATTTCTCTTCATTATCGTAGTACTCTAGATCGAATGCTAGATTCAGTATTACTGAAGGAAGAAAATGATCAACCACTTAGATTACCGAGTCCTGAAGTGTATCGTTTTGTGGTAAAAGACTCTGAGGAAAACATTGTTTTTGAAGACAACTTGCAAAGTAGAAGTGGAATCCCCATTATTAAAGGAGGAACTGTGGTGAAATTAATTGAAAGGTTAACATATCACATGTATGCAGGTATGTAAGGAAGGAACCCCTCCAAAATATGGTACTTTGAATTAATTAATCTGAATAAATTGAATATGCAACCTGTTTTGTGCTCTATCTTTTCAGATCCCAATTTTGTTCGCACTTTTCTTACTACGTATCGTTCATTTTGTAAACCACAGGAATTGCTAAGCTTACTGATTGAACGGTAAGAAAAATATTTCATTTATATTTAAATTTTTTTTAAAGTTAACTGTTTTGTACCTTGCAAAGTGCTAGGTATCTAGTATGTCCTCAGGTAGTTTTTGAACATAATTTATTTGACATTAAATTTGCAGTATTACTATTCTCTTCAAGCAGCATACTTACTGAAATCCCTGTTTATAACAGATCTTTTCAGATCTTAGCAATATTTATAGTGGTAATCAGAAAGACCCATTTTTACAGGATAAAAAAACTATGAATTTTAATGAAATTTTTTCTATTCAATAAAACAATACTTCCTTGAAAGAGACTTTTTACTTCTGAAACAAACTTTTTACCGTGGAAAATTTTAAAACATAAACGAGTAAGTAGAATATAATAAGCCCCATTTATCAATCATCCAACTTCAATAATTATCAACTCATGTTTCATCTGTTTCCATACTGACTTGAACACCCTAATTCCAGGATTATTTTGAAGTAAATCCTTGGCAACATATTTCATCTGTAAATATTCCCATTTTGTACTTCTAAAAGATAAGTGTCCTTATTAAAACCATAATACAGTATCATTATTAGACCTAAAAAAATTAAAATTTCCTTTATTATGATTAATTTTTTAAAATTAAGTTTTGGATTGACTTTTTTTTACTGAGTATGTTAGTGGTACTTTAAATGCTTTATAGGTTGAATGATAGTATATGGACTTCAAAATAATTTTTGTTTTACATTTTCAAACTTAACTACCAGAATTTTATCTGGACCTCTATCATTATGTTGTTCCATGAAACTAAGTATAGCAGACTGAGTTAGCATAATGTGCTATGAAGATTTACTTAGCTGCCTTTCCATGTCCAAAATAAGGAAAGCACGTGTTAGACATATTTTAGCTATATTTCCTATGGTTGGGGAAGGTTTTTTTTTTTTAACTTTGATTTTTTTACCTTATCCACTTAGTTATGTTTTTTAAATAATATTTAAAATTCAGAGTGGGACTTCTCTTTGGATTTATGTTCACTTATTTTAGGAAATTTACTTTCATTTTAATAAATTAAATATTAAGGACAGATTATTAGATAAGGTATCTCTGTTATGTTCTTTAAAGAGGTCATACTCTTCATAGATTCTTTTCTTGGATCTTTTCCACTGACCTTTCGTATGTTGGTCAATGCTAGTTATTAAACTTTTTTTTGATAAAAGTAAGAATATAAGTATTTAGTACTATAGACAAAGGGCAGTTTTTTGTAGTATGTAATACTTCAAGAGAAGTTTATCAGTAATTGCACTTTTCACATAAATGGTAGTAAAGAAGGTTGGTTAGTTAAAATATTTTTTCTGCTGTATTTGAAATCTTTCTCATTTCTGTATAAACAACAAAAAATTTCTCTCATTTTGCTTTTCTTCTTAGATTTGAAATTCCAGAGCCAGAACCTACTGAAGCAGATAAATTGGCAGTAGAGAAAGGGGAGCAGCCAATCAGTGCAGACCTTAAAAGGTTTCGCAAGGAATACGTCCAACCAGTACAACTTAGGTTTGGCCTGAATATTATATTTTTTTATGTGCCATTCAATTTTCAATACATAGTTAGCAGAAAAGTTTTTACCTCTTAATTCAGATGTAGGTATTATTAATTTCATAGCAGTTTAAATTAAACTTCCAAAGTTCTTTTTATGTGCAGCTACTCTTAATTCCCTGAAGAAATTTAATTATTAAAATATACTGTGTTATATGCATCAGATATCTCTAGCATGTGATATGTTATGCTTGCAGATCAGGGTACCTAATAAATAAAAATTATAAAATTTCATATGAAAATTTCATTTGCCTATTGTCAATCCCCCCTCCCCCTTTTTGTTTTCGTTGTCTCATTGTGATCATTTAGTAATTCTGGGCTTTTTTACCATTTATAATATTTATGAAAGTTCTAGTTCTTTCCTCACTCTTTTCCCACAAGATACATAGACATTTGTTACTTATCTAAAAAGTGTCATTTCAATAATTTATTTTTTTCATGCTTTTTCTTTTTAAAAAAATTTTTACTGAAATATAGTTGATTTACAATCTTGTGTTAGTTTCAGGTGTACAGCAAAGTGATTCAGTTTTATATATATATATTTTTTTCTTTTTTAGATTCTTTTCTATTGTAGGTTATTACAAGATAGTGAGTATAGTTCCCTGTGCTATACAGTAGGTCCTTATTGGTTATCGGTTTAATAATTTCTAAAAATGTAGCTGATAATAACATCTGCTGGTTGTTAGGTTACTCTGTGTGCCTAAGTGCTTTATCTTTTTTATCTCATCCTCACAACACAATTACTATTTCCACTTTGTTTAAGAGAAAATTGAAACTTAACAGGATAAAGTAGTTTGAGATAGGTCATATGAAGGGAGTGACAGGAGAGGATCCATATCTGACTTTGTAAACCAGTGCTTGTTTGTTTGTTTCAGTGTTCACTGAGCATTGAAAAGTGGAAGCTCCTTTGATTAGGCTTATTTATAGTCCAAGTGAAAACCAAAGTATTATCTACCTTTTTCCATGGGAAAACTGAGATATCTTATTAATTGTATATGATCTAAATATTTTTTCCCTGTAAATGTTAAGTTTCCTTGATTAATATTAATGAATAAATTGACATTTTGAAACTGAGTATATTAACTGCTTATTTTTCAGGATGATTGCCACAAATAAATGCAGTTTTAGAGGAATGATAGTGCTCCCAACTATATGTCTGTCAGCCAAAACTTTTAATATGTCATTCTTTGCCTAAGAAGATGAGCTTATTTACCCCTGAACCATAAAGAAGTAATTAACTTTTTTCTACTAGCTGTGATGCATTTGTACTAATCCACACTCAAATTAAGCCCCTTGACATGAGGCACACATTTATGAGGTTGCTATATTAGAGCAGAATATAATATTAGACTCTCAGTCATATATGTTCTTTAAGTATTTATTTCTAAGCATTTTCTGTGTTCTCAGTCCTGTACTTGTAACTATAGTGAATACAGAAATAGCATAGAGGAACTTCCCTGGTGGTGCAGTGGTTAAGACTCCATGCTACCATCACAGGGGACACAGGTTCGATCCCTGGTTTGGGAACTAAGATCCTGCATGCTGCGCTGCGCTGCCAAACAAAAAAACAGAGCATAGAATATCCTCTTTGCCACTGTGATATTACAGTTTTATTGGGGAAAAGGGATACATGAAACAGTTGTATATTATTCTACTTTAAATGTCAAGTGTTTAAGTGGCTTAGAAAGATACAGCCTCATAAAATTTCAGGAAAATTAGGGAAAGCATTTTGGAAGAGGTAAAATCTGAAATTGCTCCCAAAGGATATGTAGGATTTAGATAGATAGGCAGAAAGGTGATTGTTGGTATTCAGAGTCGTGAGAAATAGTATGAACAAATGCAGGAAGGCAGAAATGAGGGTAGTGTGCAGAGGAAATAGGTAAGGAAAATGACTCAAGAGGAATGAATTGTATTGCAGGTAGTAGTAGAAGAGATTACTACATGGAATGGGCGGAGTTGTCAGTGGCCTTGAAATCCATGCCAAGTTATTAAACTTGGCCTATGAGCATTAAAGGATTTTTAGCAATAATAGTAATTTTTATAATGATAGTAACTTTTTCCAACATTGTATTACAAAATTTTTACATAACGCAAAGGTGAAAGAATTTTACAGTGAGCTGTACCACCTAGGACTCTACCACCTAGATCTACTGTTAGCAGTTTACTATCCTTACTTTATCACAGATCTATGGATTTATCATCCTTCTCTTGGTCCATTAATCATCTAATTTGGGGGACATATTTCAAAGTACATTTCTCTTTAAATACTTCAGTTTGTATATAATTAACAGTTCAGTATTTGTTTATTCTGTTGTTGTAAAATGTGTATATAATGAAACACACACATCTTAAGTGTACTTTGAATTTTTAACAAATACATCTCTATAATCCACACTCCTGTCAAGGTGTATAAGATGTTACTTTCACCCGGCAAAGTTCCCTAATGCCCATTCTAATCAATTTTTGTTCTCATTGCCCAAAGCAGCTTTCAATTTCCTATATAGATTACTTTTACCTGTTTTATACTTTCATGTAAATGGATTTGTGTATTATATACTCTTTTGTGTCCGACTTCTTTCACTCAACATGCTTTTGAGCATGTTGTTGCTTATATCAGTGTTTGTTCTGTTTTATTGCTGAGGTGGTATTCTATTATATGAATATACCACAATTTTTTTATTCACTTTCCCACTGAAGGACACCTGGGTTCTTTCAGTTTTTGATTATTATGATTAAAGCTGCTATGAAGTTTATAAGTCTTTCGTGAACATGTTTTTTCATATATCTTTTGTAAATAATTCAAAGTGGGAGACTGGGTCATAGGGTAGGTGTGTGCTTAATTTTAAAAGAAACTGCCAAATCTTTTCCCAAAGTAATTGTACAATATTATACTCTCACCAACAATTTATAAGAGTTCCAGTTGTTCCTTATCCTTACCAGTATTTAGTGATGTCAGTGTTCATACCTTAGCCAAACAGGTGGGGTATAGTGATGATATCTCTTTATGATTTTAACTAGTATCTTTTCAATGATGCAATGTTGAGAACTTTTTATTGTCTGTTATTGGCTATTCGTATTTATCTGGTCAAGACTCTATTAAAATCTTCTGCCTATTTTTTATTGAGTTGTCTTTTCATTATGGAGTTGTAGTAGTGTATTGAGTAGGATTGGATGCCAGTCTTTTGTCAGATAAATGTTTTACACATATTTTCTCCCCGTCTTTGGATTATCTTAACTTTTCTTAATTTTGATGAAATCTAGTGATGAGATTTTTTTTTCTTTTACATGATAATAATTTTTAAATTACATTGGATTCTGTAGAAACTAGGAAGTAGAAAGGATGGAAGCAGAGTTATTTGAAAACTAGTGTTAGCCTAGAAGCTATCAATTTTGTGATCATTTGAAACACTCGCTAAGCCACTGAGCCAACCAGGCACTTAAGGTTGTTTTATTACAGATACCATTAGTAATTTAAAATAGTTTCTTAGTCTGGGAAAAAAACTACTGTCTGACAGTTGCTGCGGTCGCGGGCAGTGGGTGGGAAGATAAACTAGAAATATTCGTTGAAATAATGAAGGAAAAATGCTAATGTAATTAATATACAGTATCTGTATCTTCGTGATGGAGAATGGAATGTTTTATTTGTATAGATTGCTTAAATCTCTATTACTTAAATCTCTGTAAGTAATTATTTTTGAGGTACTGTAAAACAAAATAGCTCTCTGTCAGAAATATTTTTGTCTTTTGAAATAAAAGAATGTGAACCTACCTGTAAATTACATAGAAATTTGATGATAGCACTTGAATTTAGAACCAGATACACTACATCTTAGTTGGTTTTCCATTTTATGTGGAAAATATAATTGAAGAACTTAAAAGTTGCTTTTGTATTGGACAGAGTATGAATTTTCTACATATAAATAAAGAAAAAGTACTTTTCCAGAACATAAATGGATAAGTATAGAAGCCACGATTTTTATGCTTATAAATTTTTTAAAGTATAATTTTTGAATAATAAACAGTTCATATTACTGAAGCACTTAAGGTATTAGTTAAATAGAAATTAGAGACTCTTTTGAGTGTTATATTGGCCCTAGTATATAGAAGTATCACCATGGCATTAGATAAGTGAAAGAAGTATAATTGAATGCTTGGGTTTCACTAAAATGTGTTTCTTTTCATTTTGTCAGGATCTTAAATGTGTTTCGGCACTGGGTTGAACACCATTTTTATGACTTTGAAAGAGACTTGGAGTTGCTTGAAAGACTAGAATCCTTCATTTCAAGTGTAAGAGGTATATTATTTGAAGATTTGATTGGATCTTCTGTCTCATATGAGTTTTTTTTTAATTTATGACTTTCAATTTAAGAAGCTAAACTATTTTTCATTTTTAAAAGGCAGAAATAACATTTGGAATAATTTTTATAGATTCTAAGGAGCTCACATGTGTTTAGAACCACCTGAAGTGTTAAAATCTTGCCTTTTGAAGTTTTTTAGGAGAATCTTTTTTTTTTTTTTTTTTGCGGTACGCGGGCCTCTCACTTCTGCGGCCTCTCCCGTTGCGGAGCACAGGCTCCGGACGCACAGGCCCAGCGGCCGTGGCTCACGGGCCCAGCCGCTCCGCGGTACGTGGGATCTTCCCAGACCGGGGCACGAACCCACGCCCCCTGCATCGGCAGGCGGACTCTCAACCACTGCGCCACCAGGGAAGCCCTAGGAGAATCTTTTTTTTTTTAAGAAGTCAGAAGTCCTCTTTAGTAAATTTAAGCCCTTTAATGTTATCTCATTTCATGGTTGCCATTCCTTTAAATAATTAAATGTTTGTGTAATTTAATTTGTTTTCTTCTCCTCCTTAATCTTATTCTTCAGTTTTGAATGGTTAACAGATTCTTAAATAATATTTACTTCCCCTGGAAAAGTTTTTGGTGTATTTTTGACACCTGAAAGATAGGAGTTTCCTACCTGAAGTTTCAGAACACAGCCCATGCAATGAAACTCTAGGTGGTGAATATTAAACAAATGTACATATCAAATGTATGCTGTTGAATCAAGAAAATTCATGTTTTCTCTGATAGTATAAGGCATTAATTAAGAATACCATAATTAAGTCTAGCTTCTTTCATCTCCTGCTTGTTCTTCAAGGCAAATTTTACTTTAAATAGAGAATGTGATTCCTTTGTTTCAGTTTTGAGATGTTTAAAACACATTTTTATCATGTGTGCTTTAAAATTGTTTATAGTACTAAGTTAATTTTTAACTTAATGTTCTTAATGAAGACACTAGAGTATATGTGATCTAAGAAGCTTCGAAAATACACACACATATTAGAAGAAAGCAAGTAAATGATTTTGTTTAAAGGCCTTTCCTATACAAGTTATACCTCAAGATAACTAAATAGTTGATGAGGGAAAGTTTTTAAAGAAGCATTGCAACTAATAAGTGAAGAAGGAATGATAGAATGAGAATATTACCATTTCTCAACTCCTAGTAACATAAAAAGAGAGACATTATATGCCTCTTATCAGAAATAGTCTTGCAAGTATTCATGTCGAAAGTTTATCCTGGACCAGATCAAATCTGTATGTGTTGATTTACAGAAGATACAGGGACAGAGAAACATGGCAAATGATACCACAGAGATGGAATTGGCAAAATTCAGACTTGGAAAACTCCACAAGTGATTGAATTTCAACAAATAAATTGCAAGCAAAAATGAGAGATGAAAGGGGAACCTGTAGATGAAAGGAGACTTGACACATACTGACTCAATGCAATATGTAGATCTTGTCAGATCCTATTTCATACAAACTAACTGTAATAAAACATGAGATGATCAGGGAAATGTGAATACTAACTAGATATTTGATGATATTAAGAAGATATTGTCATTTTTATACGTGATAATGGTATTATGGTTATTTTAAAGTTTTTAACTTTTAGATAATACTTAAATATGAATGAAATTATATGATATCTTAGATTTGCTTTGAAATAACATAAGGAGTAGAGGGCGGACATGAGTGGGGTTTCATGAAGGTGCATGAAAGTTACAGATTATACGAAGATTTGCAGTTATATCTGTCAAGTAAAGGGCATTTTTGTTTGTGTTCTTTTTCTAGGGAAAGCTATGAAGAAATGGGTAGAGTCAATTGCTAAGATCATCAAGAGGAAGAAACAAGCTCAGGCGAATGGAATAAGCCATAATATTACCTTTGAAAGTCCACCTCCACCAATTGAATGGCATATCAGCAGACCAGGACAGTTTGAAACGTTTGATCTCATGACACTTCATCCAATAGAAATTGCACGTCAGCTGACACTTTTGGAATCTGATCTCTACAGGTAGACAATTAACATTAATTCGCTGCTCTGTTTTCAAAAACTTTGAACAGTTCCATCTATTTTCAGAACATTTTGAAAATTATTCATGTGTGCTTAAAAATACTTCATCTATTCTTGTGGGCTGGGAAGAAAGTGCATAGGACAGTTTTTAACTATAGTCTGTTCTGCAGGTGAAAGTCATAAATTATTGCTCTTCAGGCCTAGATTAGGTCTTAGCAATCCTTCACAAGAGGAGTGGCAGAGAGAAGACTAATGCAGTACAATAGCAACCACTTTATAGACAGTCACCCAGCTCCTATTCCTAATACTTTCTCATGGCTTTAGTTTGAGTTGGTTCCGTTAAGACAGTATGGATGCTAGGCTCTGGGCAGCTAAGTAAATAGAATATTGAGTGAGATAAGCTTTCTTCTTTTTTTTTCAAATATGTAATCAAAAGGTTTTTTTCAATATGTAATCAAAATTGTAATGTGGGGCTTGACTGGGTTAGGTTTGCAAGGCAAATGAGTAACAAAATTCTTAGAAGAGTAAAGATTTCTTCACTTCTTTTAAGGAGTCTCAAATACTTTAGGTATTTGAGGTCAATATTCACTTTAAAGAAAAGTATATTTTTGAAGTAGTGTGATGATGAACCATACTTAAAACTTCTGAGCCATTTTCTTTTGTTTATAAGGATCACTAGAAATATGCTTGACTATTTTTAGCTGTATCCCATCATTTGTCTTTATATATAAAGCAGTTCCTGCCTCTGTATCCACACAGATCACTCATTTACAACCTAATCTTTTAGCTTCATGGCTTTATCACTTCCAATGCCATTCTTTACTCCAAATCAGACATTTCCTGTGGTCATATTCTGAATCTTGTCATCACTCCAAATTTTATTCCAGAATTACTAACTCACACATCTCATACCTTCCTAACCACAGTTTTTTCTCTTTTCAACTTGCTTTATCAACTTATTCCTCTGTCATTTTTTTTAAAACCACTGTCCTTCCCAGTACATTAGCCTCTTTCTGTCCTATCTCCTACCTCATAATTTAAGCTTTCTTCTTTCATTTACAACCCAGGCTCCTGTGAAGAGTAGAGGCCTTGCAAAAAAAAAAAAACCAAAAAAACAGAGTACAGGCCTTACAGGTAGTCGCCACCTGCCAGCCTCATCCAGAAAATAAACCCCTACCACTATCATTCCATCAAAAACTTTTCTGCATTCAGAAGCCGATTTTAAAATACAAACACCCTTAAGAAGTTATCCTGATTAGCAGCCATTGTTTTTTTTAAAACTGGGATTACACAGGGAAAAGCAAGAATATATAAAGTTTAGTGTAAATGGAGAATGTGGGAAAGCACCAGATATAAAACTTCACCTTCTTTAGAGTTGGGTTTCTGATTTGCCCTGACTGTGCTGTTCAGAATTTAGCACACCCATCAGAGTTTGTTACCATCTCATTCAGAGTGTCATGTTATATTTTAAGTAATTTGGAGTTCAGGTGGTTTTTGTTGATATTGTAGAATTTTTTTGTAGGAAAACACAGTTTTTTAAATTGAAGTATAGTTGATACACAATATTATATTAGTTTCAGGTGTACACTATAGTGATTCAATATTTTTGTGGCTATTTTATTTAAAGTTACTATAAAATATTGGCTGTATTACCTGTGCTAAATATCTTTGTAGTTTATTTATTTTATACATAGTACTTTGTTACCTCTTAATTCCCTCCCCCTATTTTGCCCCTCCCCCTTCTCTCTCCCTACTGGTAACCACTAGTTTGTTCTCTATATCTGAGTCTGTTTGTTTGTTATATTCATTTGTTTGTTATATTTTTAGATTCCATATATAAGTGATAACATACAGTATTTGTCTTTCTTTGTCTGACTTCTTTCACTTAGCATAATATCCTCTAGGTTCATCCATGTTGTTGTAAATGGCAGAATTTCATTCTTTTTTATGGCTGAGTAATATTTGTGTGTGTGTGTGTGTGTGTGTGTGTGTCTCACAAATTCTTTATCCATTCATCTGTTGATGGGCACTTAAGTTGCTTCTTTACTGTGGGATTTGTGATAGGTGGGAATGAAGGGACTTATTCCTTATATAAAGCAAATAGTACAGAATCAGGTTTTTCCTTATAGTGTCACATGAATGGACATCAGGAATAAGGGAGCACTTAGCTCTATGTGGACCTACTCTCAGAACATAGAAATACCTTTGTTAAGTGATATGTGTATTATGGAAGAAGGGTACCATATGTAAAATACTGACACTCTTTGTAAACTAATTTCTGGTGAAATAATAGAACCACTTAAGAAAACTTACTTCCAAGACTGTTCAGAGTACCCATTTACACTCAAATCTACTGAACTTTTTAATTATTATAATAGCCAAGTCTGTAGGACAGTGATGGCAATGCCAGTGGTCAATTTTTTAAAAATTATGTAATCCTGAATCACTGTATACAGTGATTTAATCTGCTCTTCCATCTGATTTTTTATTAAGTATTTCAGGTATTAAAAAAATATAGAAGATAATACAATGCGGGTGCATCAGCAACAAAAGCATTACAAATAAAATTGAAACCCTTTGTGTAATTCTGTCTAATCCCATTTCTCTTCTTTCTTCTAAAGGATAACCACTATCTTGTATTTGATATTTACTATTCCTATGTATGTCTGTATAATTTATACACATACACACATTCATAAACAATATGTAGCATTATTTTGCACATTTTAAGGTTGTTTATACTGATATATCATTCCGTGACTTGTTTTTTACTTAAATTGATTCTAGCATTTGTTGCTGAGTATAGCTCTAGTTTGCTTATTTTAATTGCTATATTGTATTCCATTGTATGAATACTCCACAGTTTATCCAGTCTCTTGATGAGGAGCCTTTAGGTTGTTTGGGATTTTTCACTCTTGGAAACAATGCTTGACTGAACATTCTTAAAAATGTTTTCTTATAAACTGGTATATCTAGAATGTATACCTAGGTGTACAATTGCTGGGTGATCTAGTATGTATATTTTCAGTATTATGAGATACTGCCAAATTATTTTACAAAAGTATCAAATTTTACTTGCACATCAGTAATGGAGAGTTCCCTTTTTATCCACATTTTTACCCATTTGGTATTACACTTCTGTTAGTGTGATAGGAATAAAATGGGATTTCCTTGTGGTTTAATGTTCTTTTCCCTGAGTAAGAGTTAAAGTATTTTTTCATGTTCGTTGGCTATTCAGTTCTGTTTCTCTGTGAATTACCTGCTTCTATGTTTGTTCCTTTATCTTTTAGACTTGTCTTTTTCTTATTAAGTTTTAGGAGACCTTTAAATAATTTTGATACTAATCCTTTGTAGGTTAAGTGCATTGATTTTTGCTTCCACAGGAAAGTTCAACCTTCTGAACTTGTAGGGAGTGTATGGACCAAAGAAGATAAAGAAATAAATTCTCCAAATTTATTAAAAATGATTCGCCACACCACAAATCTCACTCTCTGGTTTGAAAAGTAAGTTTTTATTTACTTTGTCTTACTACTTCTTAATGTTATACTTCTATAATATTAAGTCATATATAAGCAAAAATTGTGGCTGAAAATATATTTCTTCTTTTCTATGTGGAACAAGGAACTTGCTTTCTAAGCCATGATTTTCTGTTTTCTTTTTTTTTTTTTTTTTTGGTTAGGTGCATTGTGGAAGCAGAAAATTTTGAGGAACGGGTGGCAGTACTAAGTAGAATAATAGAAATTCTGCAAGTTTTTCAAGATTTGAATAATTTCAATGGTGTATTAGAGATCGTCAGTGCAGTAAATTCAGTATCAGTCTATAGACTAGATCATACCTTTGAGGTAAGTTTTAGGCTTAAATAGTTTATCCTTTTGTGGGGAGATAAAATTAATGTGAAAGAGATTCCTTCTACCACTGATCTTTTTGAGTAAATCCTTTATAAATCCATCTTACTCCTTAAACACAGTGATATCACAATATTAGAAAATACATCAATATAAGTGAGCCTAGAATTCATCAAAGAATATGAATTTTGGGGCTTCCCTGGTGGCGCAGCGGTTGCAAGTCCGCCTGCCGATGCAGGGGACACGGGTTCGTGCCCCGGTCCGGGAAGATCCCACATGCCGCGGAGTGGCTGGGCCCGTGAGCCACGGCCGCTGAGCCCGCATGTCCGGAGCCTGTGCTCCACAACAGGAGAGGCTGCGGCAGTGAGAGGCCCGCGTACCGCAAAAAAAAAAAAAAAAAAAAAAAAAGAATATGAATTTTGTGACTGTTTAATATGCTTACCTAAATGTAATGAAGTTCCAAATGGATTTTTTCAGTGGTAAATTGATTGTTTCAAATAAATGACAAAGAATTTTAAATATAAATGTACAAATTACTTTAATCGCCTGTAGTATATAGTCAAAGAAAGAGTAACATGGAGAAAATGCTTTGTAGAACTTTGTTTTTTTTAAATTATAAAATTGTGTATGTTTAGTGTTTATCATTGAAAATTCAGAAGATATAGAAAGTATAGAAAAGTTAGAGACTCAGCCACGCAAATATATTTGCCTTTGGGAATGTGAACTTTTACAATGTTACTAGAAAGTAATCTGGCAGTATATGTTAAAATACAGATACTTTTGGACCCAGAAATAAAAGCAGTGGACTATAAAGTTAAGGTACAAAGATCTAGTTTCTGCAGCAGTAATTGTAGTCGCAGAAAACTAGAAACAACCTGTGTCCATCAGTAGGAGAATGATTGAGTATGTTATCCTATACCTATGGCGTAGAATATTGGTTAGCTACAGAAAAAAAGTGAATAGAATCTGCATATATTGTCTTGGAAGAATAGTTGTGACATTTAGGGGAAAATCCATTTTAAAAATCTTTAGAAAAATTAATATGATTTCATTTTGATGGAACAAAACAGAACAAACTGTAAACGTGTAAGTGAGCTGCACAAGCATTGAGAAGAGTGTGGAAGGATACATACTCTTCTTTTCACATCGGTTCTTACCATGGGTTGTGATTAGAGGGGAATGGAGGGTTAGACTGATTTCATGTGTGTGTTTTTCTGTTTAGGTGTTTGCATGTTATTGATTTGTATGGACTTATTTATATTAAAGATATTAATAGTCAAATATTGCCAAATAATCTATCTAATGGACTAATAATTTCAGTTCTCATTTTGAAAACTCTGAAGGAGTGTATTCATTTTGAGACGTTAAGCTTTAGTTTCTTAAAGTGTTGAATATTTATATTCAACAATATTTATAAAAATAGGTATATGGTATAAAGAATAAAAATACAAAGAATACCTGTTTACCTGGCCTCCAGTTTAAGAACCCCTCCCAATCCATCTCCTTCCTTGCCCCTTCAGAGCCAGCTACTATGCTGAATCTTGTGCTTATCATTCTCTTGCTTTTTTCTATAGTTTTACTATTTGTATCTCTAAACAGTGTTGTTTCATTTTGCATGTTTCTTAATTATATATGAATATAATTCTTCTAAGACTTTTTTTACTCAACATATTATATTCCTAAAATTCATCCATATTGTTTCTTTTAACTATAGTTCATTCTTTTTTTATAGCTGTAACATATTATAGAAATAACTTTACCAAAATTTATTTCTTTATTTGCTTATTTATTTATTTATTTGTTAGTTAGTTAGCTGATGGTCATTTGGATTGTTTCTAGTGTGGCACTATTATCAGTAATATTGCCATAAACATTTTCTGCATCTATCCTGGTGCTTACATGCACAAATTTCTCTTAAGTTTTATACCTAGGAGTAGAATTATTGGATGATAGAATAGATAAAATAGATAATGCCCAATTGTTTTCTCAAGTATTAATCATACCAGTTTATACTCCCACCAGAAGCTTGAGTTCTGGTTGTTCCACATTCTCGCTAACACTTGATATTGTCAGTTCTCTTTATTTTTCTAGTCTTGTGGTGTGGGTTTATAATTCCCTAATTTCTAATGAGTTTGAACCTCTTTTAAGATGTTTTATTGGCTCTTTGTATTGTGGAAATTTTTTACTTTTTTGGTTGAGTTTTTCTAATGAATTTGTATGAGTTCTCTCATATACTGGATTTTAATCCTTTGTCAGTTATGTGTGTTGTAAATATCTTTTTCCAGATTGAAGCTTCTATTTTCACCATTTTTTATGATGTCTTTTGATGAACAAAAATTCTTAATGTCACATTTACTTAATTTGTGCTTTTTGGTGTCTTGTATAATAGATCCTCCTCTGTTACCTTAATGTTTTATCTTTCTCATTAAGTCCTTAATCCAGCTGGAAGTGAGTTTTGAGTATGGAATCTAATTTCCATTTGGCTAGCCAGTTGATCTCACACATTTATTCAAAGTCCATTCTTTCTCCGTTGATCTGTAGTGTCAGCTTTATCGTAAGTTGAGTATCCATAAATGTGTGGGCCTGTTTTTGGTCCCGCTATCCTGTTCTTTTGATGTATTTGATTATTACTGTGCTAGTGCCACATGTTTAAATTACTGTAATTTTATACTAGTTCTTGATACAGTATAGTAGGGCAAGTCCCCACCAATCATTCTTTTTCAAGAGTGACTTACTCTTTTTTTTTTTTTTTAGTTCTCTGACCAGGGATTGAACCTGGGCCCTGGCAGTGAAAGCGCCGAGTTGTAACCACTGGCCTGCCAGGAAATTCCCAAGAGTGACTTACTCTTGACCCCTTGCTATTATATAAATTTTAGAATCATTTTAAGTTTAATTATTTTAAAGTTTGGGGTTTTGGTAAGAATTATACTGGTTCTATAAATCAGTTATGAAGAACTGACATTTTTACAATAATGAATCTTCCCAACTATGAACGTGGTGTATCTCTCCATTTATTTATTTATTTAATACAGTTTGTGGTTTTATTGATGAAGATCTCACATCTGTTTTGTTAGATTTATATTAGAATATTTTAATAATCTTGTTTTCTTTGTTGATGATATCTAGAAATGCAGTTGATTTTTGCCTGTTGGTTTTATATCCAGCAATATTGCTACATTCTCTCATTAACATTCTATTTGTAGATTTATTTCATGTCTTCACAGACAATCATTTCTTCTGTGAATACTGACAGTTTTTCATTTCAATCCCTAGTCTTTTATTTATTTTTCTTGTCCATTCTATTTAGGACTTCTGTATAGTACTGAATAAAAGTTACAATGCAGTCACCTTTGCTTTTTCCTTAAGTTAAAGGAAATGAGTTGAGGAACTTCCCTGGCAGTCCAGTAGTTGGGACTTCGCCTTCCAGTGTGCGGGGTGTGAGTGAGTGGTCCCTGGTTGGGGAGCTGGGGTCCCGCATGCCTCACAGCCAAAGGGCTGGGGCGTGGAACGGAAGCAGTGTTGTAGCAAATTCGGTAAAGACTTTGAAGGTGGTCCACATCAAAAAAAATCTTAAAAAAAAAAAAAAAGGAAATGAGTTGAATCGTTTTCCATCAAGTATAATGTTTGCTGTCAATTTGTGTGTGTGTGTATCTATCAGGTTTAAAATAAAATAATTCATTTTTAATTAAAAAATGTAATAATGAAATATAAAATAAATGACTGCTTACTTGGTTTACTACATTTTTGTTCAGTTCTTGTCTCCCTCCCACAGCCTTCTCCTCTTTACCAAAATCTTATTACCCTTAGCCCCAAAAGATCTTTCAGTGGAAAAGTATTTGAATGCCATGGGATTATATTTTTCTCCAACAGCTATAATTTGAAACTCTGGCTAATCAGGATTATAACTAATAATATCCTGTGGAAGATTTTTTTATTGTTTAATCCTCTAATTTATATTAGAAAAAAATAAGTTTTAAAGTTTTATATTTATAGATAAGAAATCATTTCCAGCAAGTGCAGATAAAAATAGTACTCATCTCTTAATTTTAAAAATTGTTTTTCAAATATTTGCAAAATTTTAAAATTGAAAGCTCTGCATCTATAAAATATGATTGAATTGTAAAAAAGCAAATTATGCTCAGTTTATATATTTTAAAGGCATTGCAGGAAAGAAAAAGGAAAATTTTGGATGAAGCTGTGGAATTAAGTCAAGATCATTTTAAAAAATATCTATTGAAACTTAAGTCAATCAATCCACCTTGTGTGCCTTTTTTTGGTAAGTTACTAAAAATGGATTTATATTTTGAGGGAGAGTTTGTTATATAGTGAAAAGAGACTAGCCTCTAGAAGCAGATTGTCCTGATTTTATATCTGAGCATATTTGCTTTTATTAGCTTTCTATATTGATAAATAAAACCTAAACTCTGTATGTAAACTCTATCTATAAAGTGAAGATTCTAGTAATTACCTTGTAGAGTTGTAAGGAGCTCTGTGGGATCTCTAAGACCAGTAGTCTCATTCATGAGGGCACCTCTCAAAGGCCTAACCTCCTCATTCTATCACACTGGGCATTAGGATTTCAATGTATGAATGTTGAACATTCAAACATTCAAACCATAGCATGCACCAAAAATGTCTCCAGGCATTCCCAGATATCTATCCTCTGGGGGACAAAATTGCCCCCAGCTGACAACCACTGATTTAAATGAATCAGTAATTATGCATGAAAGAGGAACTGAAGATTTTCTTCCTGTCCAAAACTGAAGAATAATTCTTTTCTATCTAATTTACAGGCTTTGGGAGGGCAGAATTAATTTATAAATTTGTAGTCTTATTAACCAGAATTGGCTTAAAATTAATATATTGATCAGTAATCATTTAAGATCATTGGCATTAAAGATTTATAGGAAATATTAAAATGGCTAGAATAGATTTAACACTTACAATTTAGACTTTGTGAATGAATCCTCCCTTTTATTTTAGGCTATTAGACTAAGAAATGGCAAATTAAGCTCTTTATAAACCCTAGTTTTCTTTCAATTTTAAATTGTTTCCATCCATGTAAAAAAATTCTTAATGTAAGATTGATTATTAAATATATCAGAGATTTTAGTAGTAAGAACTGCTGTATTATAGGATGTCTTTTGACTTTACTAGATCAATTGTTTTCCCAAATGGTTAAGTAACCAATTTTAAAACTTTTCTTCAAACACTTTTTTTTTACTAGGAATATATTTAACAAATATTCTGAAGACTGAAGAAGGGAATAATGATTTTTTAAAAAAGAAAGGGAAAGATTTAATCAATTTCAGTAAGAGGAGGAAAGTAGCTGAAATTACTGGAGAAATTCAGCAATATCAGAATCAACCTTACTGTTTACGGATAGAACCAGAAATGAGGGTAAATATTTTCTTTGCTTTTCTTTAAAAAGAGGACACGTTAAATCCTCTGCCCTCTCTAAGATATGGCATAACCATACATTATGATCTTTATTTTGCTATGAAAATAATATGAGTTAATTTATCAATAGATAGGAGTGGTGAATAGTAGATATTCTGCACTAACAGTCTGCAGTTATTAATATTATTAGGCACTTTGTCTTGACATTGTTGTTTCTTTGTGCAGCTGGTTTAAGTAGCGCTTTCAAAAAATGAATGACAAAGTGGAATGAAAGAAACTTTCTGATATCCACACAGTAAAAAGAAAATCCACTACCAGTACTATCATTGATTGATAGACATTTTAGATATTTTATATGTGCCAATGTAACATTAGGTAATTAATCCCTTTATAAGAACATTGCATTTAAATAGGGGAAGGGGTTGGGAGAGTGGTGTGTATATATGCATAGTAAAAAATGATTTTTTTAAAACATTTTCTCACTTGGTATTCTGTTTTGAGCAATAGTTCATAATACTGATTCTGTGGTACTATAAGATGTGAAATATCTTCTAAATTAGAGTAAATTATGGTATTATGTTTATAGTGAGTTTTATTGTATTATACTTATTTGAAATTCAGAACATATGATAACTATCAGAATAAATTCACCTTTCACATTAAAAATTGTGCTACACTTTCAGATGTAGTCTGCAGGCTGGGCATGTTGAGTGAATATGGTCACTATCATTCCCATTCTCCTAAATTGTAAGATAGTAACTATTCTTTGTTCCCAGTTCAAAACAAAGAACCCTAAAGTCCTAAGAAAAAATGACCTGAAGTATGCACCATTATGAAAATATAGACAGATACTTGCTCTAAAGAAAATTGTCACCTATTTCATCCCCTTCTCTCACTATTTAGCCAACCCTCTGTGATGTGGTGCTTCATAGGGCTAAAGAAATGTTCTTGAGGGAATTCCCTGGTGATCCAGTGGTTAAGACTCTGTGTTCTCACAGATGAGGGCCTGCGTTCAATCCCGGGTTGGGGAACTAAGATCCCACAAGCTGCGTGGGGCAGCCAAAAAAAAAAGAAATGTTCTTGAAGCCCAGATTAGAGTTCACACTGTATTTCCTCCCAGAAATAATGTTACATTGTAGCTGGGTATAATTAAAATAGTAATTTTAGCATTCATATCTCAGTAATTCCTAATAGGTTTCTGTGATACGATCTAGACATCCTACTGTTGTTTAAAGCATTCTTTTGGGGATTAGGGGCAGAGAATGCTTTCTTTATAGATTGACTCAAAGTAAGTTTAAAAAGTAGATAAAGTAGCTAATCACTTTCAAAGCATAGTTAACCAAACGAAATAGTATTTAAAAAAATGGAGCAAAGGATGAGAAAATCACAATTATAACTTTATAAAAGTCTTTAAATTACTGTTGGTCCATTTGATTTAATTTAGCTAACCTGAATATAAGAATAAATTGTTTCAATATTGTTAAAAGAGTAATATCATTTTCTTGAAATTGGCAGAACGCCTGAAAAATGGAAGAATTTTATACTAGAAATTCTAAAGCTCATTTTGCCTACTGCTAAAGCTAGAACCCAGAACTTATTTGTATATATGCTTCTAAGCTACTTCAAAATTAAATAAAGCTAAATCCAGTAATTTGCTTCTAAGAAATTTTTCTAAGGAAGTCATCAGAAATGCACAGAAAAATTTATGCACAAGGAGTTGATAATAACAATAATTATTACTATAATAGCAAAGAATTAGAAAACATCTATGTGGGTTACTACCTATATGGAAATTGGTGAAATAAATTCTGGAACATCCATCTGATGAAGTATTATATAGTTAAAGTTTGTATAATTTAAAGTAAATAAACCATACAGGAAAAATTTAATTGAATACTTTCAAAAGGCTAAAAATAGCTATGTGGTGATCCCAATTTTGCAGGAAAAAAATTACAATATATGTATATGTACATATATTCACACACAGAGTTAAAACATTGGAAGGATATTCCAATAGTAAAATGTTAACAGTGAGATCTCTGGTTGATGAGATTACTGTTTATTTTTCTTTTTGTACCTTGTTAAATCATCTAAATTTTTTACTTAAAAACTTGTATTTTATAAGCAGCTCATGCAGCTCAATATCAAAAAAACAAACAACCCAATCCAAAAATGGGCAGAAGACCTAAATAGATATTTCTCCACAGAAGACATACAGATTGCCAACAAACACATGAAAAGATGCTCAACATCACTAATGATTAGAAAAACGCAAATCAAAACCACAATGAGGTATCACTTCACACCAGTCATAATGGCCATCACCAAAAAATCTACAAGCAATAAATGCTGGAGAGGGTGTGGAGAAAAGGGAACCCTCCTGCACTGTTAGTGGGAACAGTGCTTTGTGACCACCTAGAGGAGTGGGATAGGGAGGGTGGGAGGGAGGCTCAAGAGGGAAGGGATATGGGGATATATGTATACATATAGCTGATTCACTTTGTTGTATAGCAGAAACTAACACAACACTGTAAAGCTATTACTCCAATAAAGATGAAAAACAAAATTTTAATATATGTCTGTTTTATAAACTAGTATATAAATAAATATTTATAAATAAACTAATTTATAAAACAACATGTAAGCTTGGAAAATATTTTTTTAGTAAAGACAAAAAAGTTACTTTGCTAGAGGCTAACATAGATATGTTTATATAATTGTTCTTGAAATTACTTTTGAATAGACTTTAATCCAATTTATCTCTATTTTTTTTCTGATCATCAAAGTTTCATCATGGATTATAACTATAATTCTGTTTTAATCACTTTTGACAGCTTATTACTGATGATCATTTTGTTGTTATAATGAGTAGGAATGTTAACTGAGGGATACTGAGCCATTAAGATAGTAATAAGTGAAAAATCTGTTCATCTTCTTAGAAGAACTTTAAGACTGGAATATACAACTTACATAAAAACTTTATATTTTTATCCGAAAATAGAGAGATTGGAATCAGCAATTCTTGAGGACTTTTCAGACATTAGGATCTGTTAATTTGTTGATGATATTTTTGTATTAAACTGATGAAGTAAACGTTTTAATAAAATCTAAAATATGTACTCATGGATATTTGTTTAATTCCAGAGGTTCTTTGAAAACCTTAACCCCATGGGAAATGCTTCTGAAAAAGAGTTTACAGATTATCTGTTCAACAAGTCACTAGAAATTGAACCCCGGAACTGCAAACAGCCACCTCGATTTGTAAGTCCATTACAGTTTTGGAAAAATTTGTTTTTTAAAACAATGCTGTCTTTAGTTGTTCAACAGACTATTTCCATTAAAATTGTACTTTGCTTGAATAGCTGTTTTTAAGTGTTTTGTTTTACAGTGTTTATACTATTTCTAAAATTATATATACTGTGGGGGAAAAGTTAGCATTTTGATAAAATCTGGTTCATCCTTTATCTTAGTACCACTTGTTTATCTGTCCATTTTTGATCCTTCTTAGTATAAGGGGAAAAGCTGTGAGAAAGTGAGAACCTAAATGGCAGGTAGCTAGTGGAACAGGAAATGAAAAGACCTGGGAAGGAGTAAGGAGAGATATCAGTTCTTCTGACGTGACCCTCGCTCCTGCCATAAGAGCACCATTGTCCGTAGTTACCACTGGAATCCACCTCTCTCGCTAAAATTTGCTGCTATACAGTAGTTCCTTTTATTCCTGGGGTTCGCAGTGACAACAGAAGTAGTAGAAGACCAATTCTAAGTAGCTGAAAGTGAAGCAAGGTGTGGAAGGAAGTAAAAACATTTGTGATACACCAACTTCGAGCCAGGTAGTTTCATGTTACCTCATCTCCACAACAATTGTATGATATTGATCTTACTCTCATTTTACAGACATGAAAACTGAGGCTCAAAGGAGTTAAATAACTTTTTCAAGGCTTACATAGCTAGATATGGGCACACTTGAGATTTTAACTCAAGTTACCTGAATCTGAGTTCATGTTTTTTCATTAGGTTACCACTGGGAGAGGTTTTAAAAGGTAGTAGAGGTTGAAGGTGGGAGATAATGATAGCAATTTTTTCCAAAGACTGAAAAGTATCATTGTGGAGGTTGGTCATTTATTATTAGGGAGGGGGAAAAAAACGGTCTTTTTTTCCTAAAGCACCTAGCATAATATGTTGCATATATTATGTCTACGGTGAATATTTGTGAAATTGATATCAGTAATTTGGAGAAGTTTAGGCTCAAGTGTTTGGGGAGCAAACAGTTGTTTTCACACAGATTTCGCAGTATTTTATTTCTGTAGTATGAAAAGAGGTTTACTTATACAGTATTCGAGTCAGTGTTAAAATTAAGCCAGTCAAATCCCAAAGCGTTCCACTGGAATGTTACAGACTGTCCTTGCAGACTGGTATTTATTGTACTCTCTTAACTGTATGCTAAGAATTAATAAGGTAATACTAAGTCATAATAAAGTACATGCGAGTTTGTAATCATAATTATATTTGCTTTTCCTAGCCTAGGAAATCAACTTTCTCTTTAAAATCTCCTGGAATAAGGCCTAATACAGGCCGACATGGCTCTACCTCAGGTACTTTACGAGGTCATCCAACACCATTAGAAAGAGAACCATGTAAAATAAGCTTTAGTCGGATTGCTGAAACAGAGCTTGAATCAACAGTGTCAGCACCAACCTCTCCAAATACACCATCTACTCCACCAGTGTCTGCTTCTTCAGACCTCAGTGTGTTTTTAGATGTGGATCTCAACAGTTCCTGTGGTATGTATTTGATGTAAACTATTTGGCAAAAAAAGGAATCTTGTGTTTCAGTTAATTCTTTTCATCATTTTAATTAGGAAACTGTAGAATCCTTTGCAAACTATATTAGTGTGAAAAGTGACATCTATATGTGAAAATAGTGATTAACATGGGAGTAAAGCATTATTTGTGCATTGTTTATGCATATTATTTTCTAATTTATTCATTCAACAAAGATTTATTTAGAACCTTTTGACCCCCAATGCTACTCTAAAGGGGAGCAGTAGACAATGAAAAAGAAAACAAAGCAGATAAGTTTTGTGAAGGAAATTTGAAAAGAGACTGAGAGGGAACTACTTATGCTAAGAAAGGAAAAACATTCCAGGTACAAAGAATACCAGGTTCATTCTTTAAAAACTAACATGGCCAAAGAGGATGATAAAATTCTGAACTCTGTGTGTGTTATTACATATGTTACTTTATGCAAACATATTTTAAAAATATAACCGTACATATTACCTTCCTTTTCAAATTGATTTTTCTCATTCCGATAGGAAGCAATAGCATCTTTGCTCCAGTCCTCTTGCCTCATTCAAGTAAGTAAGAATTTGAGTCGATTCTAATGAAATGACTATAAAGATAATAATTGAATTGATAAAATTTGTATATGAATAGTTTGGGTTTTAGCAACATTTCAAAATTTTAAGAAATGAATGAAATTCTTATAAATAAATCAAATTATTTTCTTTCAACTGGGTACTATTTATACTTTACTACAGTTTATTTTCATCATTTTACAACCTATCTGTGTTCTAGGGGCTGTATGACATTGAACAAATTACTTAGCATATCCAGTTTGTTAAGGGTCAGATGAGATAACTATTTAGAAGCAGCTAGCACATTACTTGGCACAGGATGAGCAGTGATTTCATATCAGTTGCCTCTCCTCTTCCCCACTCCTTCCAATTCATTTCCTATAGGAATAATACTAAATGTTTATCAGGTTCCCAGGCCAACCTTGATCACTTATTTCTTCTCATGAGTTTTTTTTAGTTAAAGCAGCATTTTAAGTAAAATACTGTCACCTTTCTTTCTATGGTCATTTGTTTAAAACAAAATAACCCAAAGGGACACAGCAGCTTCAGGAATAATTCTCCCAAGATAATCTAGAGGACTTCTGCTTCTATCATAGTAAAATGTGAATCATTTAGGTAGTAGCAAGAGAGTTTCTGTCTTGTGAGAAAAGTAAAGTTTTTCTTTTAAATGTTCAATTCTGTACTTTATTTTAATTTTTAAATTTTTATCAAGGTGATATATGCATAGAGTTTTAAAAGGTAAATAGTGCTTAAAAACACAAGATGAAATTAACAACAGTTCTACCCGATGGCTCCCCACCCCTTGTTTTCCAGTGATTCTTCCACATTTTTAAATGATGTTTTTATATTTTTCTCTCTCTTGAATCATTCATTTTAGACAGTGTTTACTGATTTCCTATTATGGTAGATGAAGATTTCACCCTTTACCTAATATACTTAGCACATTTGGGGAAAATATTATTCACTGCCAAGTCAAGGAGTGTATACTCTGATCATGCTTCCTTTCTTGTACAGCTCTGTTTCCTGAAGTTAATAATAGCTTCATTAATGTTTAGGATTTTTTTTTTGTTTGTTAGTTTTTAAACATCTATTGCTACATCTTCCCACACCCTTTTACAGCACAGTTTTCCTTAAAGTCAGATCAGTTAGGGAAGTTATCTAGGATTTTTTGTTTTGGGGGTTTTTTGTGTGTGTACTTTTTAACTTGGAAACTTCCTTCCTGATGCTCTTTTGTCCTGCTCCAGTTGGGACTGGTTGCTGTCTTGGCCTCTGACCCAGCTGAAATCCTAGAACTTTCTTTTGTTGTCATACTAGAAATTCCCTTCATCTCTCTTGTGTTGGATTCTTGTTTTTTGGATTCCTTGTCTTCTTTCTTGATATGGTTCCTTATTTTGGTAGGGGTACATCTTTAGTAGCTACCTGAGAAAGGATACATAGGATATAAATTTTTAAGTTCTTGCATTTCTGAAAATGTATTTATATATTTAGTTGTTAATAGTTTGGCTGGGGGAATTCCCCAGCAGTCCAGTCCACGCTTTCACTGCCAAGGCCCCGGGTTCAATCCCTGGTCGGGGAACTAAGATCCCACAAGCTTCATGGTGCAGCCAAAAAAAAGTTTGGCTGGGTATGGAATTTTAAATCATTTTCAGTCAGAATCTTGAAGACAGTTTCCCACTGTCTTCTAGCTTTCATACTTGCTGTTTAGAAGTCTAATATCATTCACGCATAATTTTTAAATGCCTGTTATATGCAGGTACTGTTGTAGGTGTGAGAAAGTGGCACTGAACAAAATAGACAAAAATTCTTCTGACAGTGATGCTACATTCTTTTTTTTTTTTTTTTTTTGCGGTACATGGGCCTCTCACCGCCGTGGCCTCCCCTGTTGTGGAGCACAGGCCCCGGACACGCAGGCCCAGCGGCCATGGCTCACGGGCCCAGCCACTCTGCAGCACGTGGGATCCTCCCAGGCCGGGGCACAAACCCGTGTCCCCTGCATCGGCAGGCGGACTCCCAACCACTGTGCCATGAGGGAAGCCCAGTGATGCTACATTCTTAATTATTTTTTTGAAAACTGGAGTTTACTTGCTGTAGCAAAGAGACCCAAAAATACAGTGTCCTACATGAAATAGAAGTTTACTTCTCAAAATAGCCAGAGCAAGTAAACAACTCCTCTCTATAAGGTTTTCAGGCTAGCAGGGCAATTCAGGATTCTAAAAATTTGGCTTCCATCTCTTGAGTCTTGAGCAACTGATTTGAGTTGTTACCATTTTTCTGCCAGCAGGAACATGAAGGGCAAGGAGCTTTGTTACAAAAAGTGATCTGGGAGTTGCAGGTATCACTCCTGCTCTCATCCCATTGGCCGAAACTTAGTCACATGGACACAGATGCAAGGGAGGCTAAGAAATGTTGTCTGTAACTAAACAGCCTTTTGTCTTGCTAAAATTCATGGAATTACTAAAAGGAAGAAAGGGACAGGTGCACTGGGGGACAATTAGCAGTCTCTGCCACATTAAATTCAAGAAACTTTTAGGATCTTCTGTTTATTCCTAATGATCTATACATTCACAATGATCTGCTTTGATGTGGGTCTTTTTTTCTTCTTTCATTTTGCTGTCTGTAATGAGCCCTTTAAATTTAGAGATTCATGTATTTGATTTCTAGAAAGTGTTCCTTGTATCATTTTTTTAATAATTTCTTCCCTGCCATGTTCTCTGAGTCCCTTTTTGGAGCTTCTTTTCCATATTGTACATCCTAGATTCATCCTCTGATTTTCTTTTATCTCCTCTTGTCCATCTCTTTATGTGTTCTGTTTTCTGGGAGATTTCCTTACTTTATTGCCCAGCTTTTCTATTTTTTTTTCATCTATCATGATTTTGAATTTCTAAGAATTCATTCTAAATTCCCTCTGATCATGACATTTTTATATCATCCTAGTCTGGTTTCACTATTCAATTTTTGAAAAAAATTAATTTTGTTTCTGGTATGGTTTCTTTTCTGAGTTTCTTCTATTAGTTGTGGTCTTTCATATTGGAGGTTTTTCTTTCTTGTCTGGGATCCTTAGCTTTCTGTTCATATTTTAGAGTGAGGCAATATAAACTGATAGGAAGTGCGATATCCGTGGGCAAAGCTTGTTGCCTTGTAGGTTTCACTGTTAGACTGATAGAGTGATGAGAATTTTTTTTTGCTTAGGAAGTCCCCAAATTTCAGAATCTATGAGGCATTTTCTCTAAGAGTGTTTAGTTTCTCCAAAGAAAGATCTTTGAATCTTCTGCCTGGGAGATCTCTGCATTTAGTATGAAAATCTGTGTTTTCAGCACAGACTAGTGTTCGCAAATCTGAAGTTTAGATTCTCCAGAGAATAAAAACCCTCAGTCTCCTGCAGTGGTGGGAATGTGGTAATTGCCTGGCCTCACTAAGTGGAGAATAGGATTTGGGGGTTCTCACTGGCCCTTGTATAGACGTAATCATATCTTCTATTTTGACGTCCATGCCTTCCATTATACCAAGTGCCTTTAATTCCTGATCCCTCCTTTGGTTCTCTGGGGGCAAATTTGCTGCTGTTTGTCAGTCCCACTCACTATAGACATTTGGGTTTCATCTTCCTCCATTTGTCTCCTTCGTGTACATTGTAGTCCACCTTGATGCATTGAAGCTTCAGGATCCAGATGTTTCCTGGCTTCATTGGAGTTTGTGCATGTTTCTTATTTTCCTGGTTGTTCAGCAGTGGAAATGTATTTACCACATATATTAGTTTCTAGTGCTTCTGTAACAAAGTGCCACAAACTGAGTGGCTTAAGGTCCAGTTCTGGAGGCTAGAAGTCTGAAAATCAAGGTGGCAGGGCTGTGCTCCCTCTGAAACCTGTACAGGAGAATCTTTCCTTATCTCTTCTGGCATTTGCTGGCAATCCTTGGCATCCTTTGGTTGGTAGATACATCACTTTAATCTCTGCCTCTGTTGTCACATGGCCATCTTCTCCTTGTATCTCATTTTCTCATCTCCTGGTTTTTTTTTTTTTTGCGGTACGTGGGCCTCTCACCGCTGCGGCCTCTCCCGCTGCGGAGCACAGGCTCCGGACACGCAGGCCAGCGGTCACGGCCCACGGGCCCAGCCGCTCCACGGCACACGGGACCCTCCCGGACTGGGGCATGAACCCGCGTCCCCTGCATTGGCAGGCGGACTCCCAGCCACTGCGCCACCAGGGAAGCCCTCATCTCCTGTTTTTATAAAGACACTAGTCATACAGAATTCAGGCTCACTTTCATCCTAACTTGATTACATATCTGTAAAGACTATATTTACAAATACGGTCACATTCATAGGTGCTGGGGTTAGGGCTTCAACATAACTTCTGTGGGGGGGACACAGTTCAACCCATAACAGTATGCCATTTGAGAACCAGGAATTCTAGACATTATTCTGGGTGGTAGTAAAATACATTTTCCATATGATAAAGAAAATCATGTTTTGAATTTTAATAGAAAATATTGAGAATAACTGCATAAAATTCTGAACATCTTAAAATCCTGAAAGAAAAGTATGAAAAGTGCTCACATAAAATGGGAAAAACAGCAAGACTGCATTAACAATGGGCATGAATAGACAGTTTACATCAAAATATGAGCAAGCCTATGTTAAAAGATACTCATATATTACTTATCCCTTGTAAATTGATATATTAGTATGATCCTTTTGGAAAGAAATCTGAAAACAACGTATCAAACCAAAAAAATGTTCACACCCTTTGGTTATTCATTCAGTAGAGAATTGAGTACTTGGTACCAGCTACTCTGCCAAGTACTAAGGATTCAACAGCAAACTAGAAAGACAAAGTCTCTGCCTTCATTAATACTGAATACCAAAAAATTTTTGTGAAGAAATCACGTACATGAAGATCACATTGTTCATCCTGCTTCTGTGGTTTTTCTACTTTACTTTTAGCTCCTTAGTCTCTCTTGCTGGTTTCTCTTCATTTTCCCAACCTATTAACATTGGAAGGCCCTAAGTCTCTGAATCTCTTTTCTTCTCACTCACTTGGTGTCTCGTTCACTGTTATATCATCTATATGATGATAATTCCCCAATTTTTTTTCTCTGCCCAGAACCTGTCTCTTGACCTTTAGGCTCATGTATTCAGTGACCTGTTTGACGTCTCTATTTGGATATCATCTCCTCTAAAGTTGTTCTTCCCATTGCCGCCTCTTCTCAGTTATAACCACATTTGTCTAATTGCTGAGGCTGAAAATATTAGTTATCATTACTTCTTTCTTTTTCTCATACCCCAAATGTGATCCGTCAACAGGTCTTATTTAATTTCAAAATATATCCAGGATCTAACCATTTCTTTACTGCTGCCACCTTGGTCCAAGCGACCACCATCACTTACCTGGTTTATTATAGTAGCATCCTAACTTCCCACCTTCCACACTTTAGTCTGTTTTCAATACAGCAACTAGGTCCTTTTAGCATGTAGGTTAGACTCTTCTCACCTGTACTTAAAGCCAGTGGCTTTCCATCTTAGAGTAACAGCCAAATCTCCTTCAAAAGGACCCATAAGGTCCTATGCAGTTTGGCCTTCTTTGATCTATCAGACTTCATCAGCTACTCTTCTCTTCTATTGTTTACTCTGCTCCAGCTACTGTGCCTCCTGAACAAAATGGACAAATTCCCACATCAGGACTTCTGCTCTTGCTCTTCCCTTCGCTTAGAGTGCTCTTCACCCTTCTGGCCTCATGGCATGCTCCCTTGCCTCCTTCAGGCTTTTGCTTGGTGTTACCTGAGTGAGGCCTTCCCTGATCACCCTCTTTTAAATTGCTCCCCCTTCCCTACCTAATATTTCTTCTTTTAACTTATAGCCATTTTACTTAATTATCATGTTTATTCTCTCTTATCATCCTAGAACATAAGCTCCAGAAGGACATGAATTTTTGCTTCCTGTTCACTGCTGTATCACTAGTGCCTAGAAGAGTGCTGGCACTATAGCAGATGCACAATAAATACTTGTTGAGTGGATGGACAAGTGAATGATAAAAAATTGGAAGTAACTTACATAGCTAGCTAACATTACAGAAATTGTTAAGTAAATTATCCTACATTCACTGGTTTGGAATACTAAGGTTATTTAAAATGCTCACAAAACCTGTATAATCTTGTGGAGAAGTGCTCTTAATAGAAAATAAAATTGAAGTTGAACTTCACACTTCAACAAGGGTTACTGAGTGCCTCCTATGGAGAAACATTCTGCATTTAAGTGGTTAAGTGGGCTGACTGTAGAGTCAGACTCAGAAACTTTCACAGCTATCCCATTATCATTAAGGTGTTTTCTGCTTCCATGAGCGTGTGTGTTTCTGTAAGGAAGAGAAGACTCAACTAAGTTTGCCTTAAGCAGTAAGAAAGCATTCTGACTCAGATAGCTGGAAGTCTGGAGGAAGGCTGCTTTAAGACTGGTTGATTCAGTTATTAATGATAACTTTAATGATGTTATTAAGGACCAGATTTCTTTTTGACTCTTGGTTGTTTTGTCCAGATTATCAGCTTTATCTGAGGCTGTTTTTCCTCAAGGTCATGAGAGTGGTGGCAGGAGTATTGGTTATGTGCTTCCTTGTTCAGTCAAGTGAGAAAGAGAGGTACAGAGAAAGACTGACAGACTGCTTTTCCAAAAGAGCAAGGAACTTCCTTTTCAGTAGCCTCTTGCAAACCTCCTTTCAAATTTCAGTAGTCTGAATTAGTTCATGTGTCGACAACCAGTTACTCTGGCTGAGGGAATGGTCTAATCAGGCCCCACCTGTGGAGCTAAGGGGTAAGATCAGCTTTCACTGAAGCACACAGCTGTATGCGTAAAAGAGAGGCAGATAAAAATCTGATCAAGTTAAGAAAGTGAGTCCGTTGTCTACTTCTTGACTGGAATTGGGGTGCCCTGGGCAGAATTGGCTGACTGAACCATATGGGATGGATTCATCATCACCAAGAGACAAAGACAGGGCAAAGTTTGCTGGGCAAGCAAAAGGAACATATTCACAGCAGGTACTGCCCTACCTAACCTCCTCACACCATCTGCCAACACCCCATAGGCATACTTTTTGTTTCTGCTACTGGCACGGTGAGCCATCAAGATACTCTGAGGTGACTGCAGAATCACGTGATCAGGACAGCAATTTTTGACATGGAGTAATGAGTGACATCTTTACTTGGATGTCCCATAAGCAGTTCACACAAATTCAGTGTGTTTAAAATTAAACTCACCAACTTCTTTCCCAACTAGCTCCTATAAACCCAATCTCAGTATAATGATAAACAAGCTATGATCACTATCTTTACACCAACTGTGTGTGGAGATATTAAAATAGGGAGTTGGTCCATAATTACAGGTATTTTTTTAACCATATGTAAAAGACAAAAGAAGTGAACGTGAAAATCGTTCTTATTCTATGTCTGGTTGGCATGTTTGGGGTAATTTTTCCTCTAATACTTTATTATTTTGTAAATTTCCTTTAATGCAGTTGTGTAATGTTTCCATTATCAATGAAAGACTTGCAAATAGAAGAGTCCTACGATACAACCCTACCCTATGGTCTCCTATATGGAGGTTTTATTACTTGTGTGGAAATGTATCCAATAATAGCTGCTTCAGAAAATGCATGGTATTTTACACTGAGAATACTGTTGATTAGCTAAGGATTTAATTTTTGACTGTTGTCTAAAACCAGTCATCTACACTGCATGTTTATGTAAGTTAACATGATGTTAAAATAACAAGTAAAAATAATGTTCACTTCGGGAAAAAAAAAGCATGGTCTCTGTTTATGGATGATCTTTCTCTGGAAGTTAGTACAGTTTATACAAACAAAAGGCTTTTCAGGGAGCAGAATCTCCTTATTAATCTTAATTGAATAGTATATTTTCATTTAGCAGTAGTACCTAGTATGTGCCAGGCACTACCACTGTGTTACATGCTACGGATATGAAAATAAATACACACTGCCCTCAGAAAGCTTACACCTTAATGGAGAGGATAGCTAAACCAACAGTCAGCTACAGTACAGTCTGACAGATACCATAGCAGAGGTGATCACAGATTGAAGTAAAGTTTTGTCTTATGATTGCATTGTGACTTGTGGTTAAACTAATCTTTTTTACCCCCAGAGTCTTTCTTTAGTTCGTGTGGTAGTTTACATAAACTAAGTGAAGAGCCACTGATTCCTCCTCCACTTCCTCCTCGAAAAAAATTTGATCATGATGCTTCAAATTCCAAGGTAAGGAATTCCCTGGTGGTCCAGTGGTTAGCTGCGGGCTTCCACTGCAGGGGCACAGGTTCCATCCTTGGTTAGGGAACTATAGATCCTGCATGCTGCGCCTTGTGGCCAAAAAACAAAAACAAAAAATCAAATTCCAAGGTAGTCCACAGGACTTAGGTTTGCCTCAACTTATTCAAAGTTGTGAATCTTCAAAATAGTGCTTGTTCTTATAAAGAGAATGTCAGTTACAATTTGGTCACCCATTATGGCTTTTAAATATTTAGGTTGTTTTATTTAGAAAAATACCTTAAATAATTGTTTAATCCTCATAATAATTTTTCTAAAAAAAGAGGCTGGGCAGATTCACAGATGCTCAGAAATACTTTTATTTCTGGTGGAGATGGAAAGAACTGTAGTATTCAAACCATTCTCCAAACTTTCAACTGGTGCTTCTCAAACTTTAGGTTGCGTCAGAAGCACCTGGAAGGCTTGTTAAAACCAGATGGCCAGAGTTTCTGATTCAGTAGGTCTGGGGTGGAGCCCACGAATTTGCATTTCTAACGAGTTCCCTACTAGTGTTGATGTTGCTGATCCCTGGATCACACTTTGAGAACCACCACTGAGCTTCACTAGGGATAGTAGAAGTAAATGGCCAAAAAGCAGAAGCTGGATATTAAGTCCTCTTGTCCTTTCGTGTCCTTTCATGTTTACAAAGCTATATATTCTTTTTACTCACTTGCCCATTATTATAAATAAAACCATATATTTATAAACTGTATATATAAAGCAAGATAATCTGAGGCTTTATAAGATTTCAATTAAAACATCTCATATATCAAAATACTAAACTGGGCCCTGAGTGAAACTGGGAGTAATTTACTCATAAATCTGATCATTAAACCAGATTAACCTGTTTTGAGGCTCTGGATTTAACTTAACACATAAGAATTCTTTAGTCTTTTTAAAACTTTTTCTTACAGATTTTTCAGGAGAACAGAGGTATAATTTAATCTTTTTGTTTTTGAGGGAACTATGAAATCTGATGATGACCCCCCTGCTATTCCGCCAAGACAGCCTCCTCCTCCAAAGGTAAAACCCAGAGTTCCTGCTCCTTCTGGTGCATTTGACGGGCCTCTGCATAGTCCACCACCGCCGCCGCCGAGAGATCCTCTTCCCGATACCCCTCCACCAGTTCCCCTTCGGCCTCCAGAACACTTTATAAACTGTCCGTTTACTCTTCAGCCACCTCCACTGGGACATCTTCACAGAGATCCAGACTGGTTCAGAGACGTTAGTACGTGTCCAAATTCTCCAAACACTCCTCCTAGCACACCCTCTCCAAGGGTACCACGTCGATGCTACGTGCTCAGTTCTAGTCAGAATAATCTTGCTCATCCTCAAGCTCCCCCTGTTCCACCAAGGCAGAATTCAAGCCCTCACCTACCAAAACTGCCACCAAAGACTTACAAACGGGAGCTTTCGCACCCTCCATTGTATAGACTGCCTTTGCTAGAAAATGCAGAAACTCCTCAATGACCCTAGCCATATGTAGTCATTGACACTGGAATGGTATTTGTAAAGTTTTTTTTTAATTTATTCAAAAAAGGCATAGTATTTTAGTACTTTTTAAAAATAATGCTCTTACAAAAATGCTACTGATCAAATAAGCTTTTAAAAATTGGAAAAATAAAAATACAGAAGTCCTTTACCATTATCCTCAGGTGATCAGTAGCATTGCCTTGTCTTGGATCCTCAGTGCTGCCCAAAGGCCAGTATAAAGAATTTATATTTGCACTGTAGACTCTGCTAAAATATGGTTTAAAGTGACATTGATTGCACTGAAGGGGGATAGTGCATTTGTGGAATTTTTCAAATTTGAGTAACAGATGACTTTTTAAGGCAGTGAATTTATACACATATAGGGGGTGCGTGGTGATACTGAGTTTTAAGCCTCTTTGACCATCTTCTAGTTTTTACATTTAGGAAGATCGTGAATAACACCCACTGTTCTTAAACTCTTTAATGCCATGTCTTAAAAGCCAGAATTTGCTGCTGAAGACAAAAGTGAAAAATAGAACGAAAATAATAGAATGCACTGTTTATTGTTTTGTCGAAATGTAAACAGACTACCTAACCCAATCATAGAGGAAAAAAGGGCATATATCTTATACAGATGTGCCTTTTTGTTTTTGCAGACTATGGTGTCTTTAGCTAACGAGTTGCCTATTATTTTGGAAAACAAAGTTAATATGCCATACATGTACAGTTTTGTTTATATTGTACATTTAAAGATAATGCTAATAACCTATATAAATTTATGTGACTCAAGGCCTATAATACAGTCTGCTACTTTACTAATTCATAAAGCTGGAGGATAAGTTTCTTATGGCATAGGAACCAACTGCATTGCCTTCAAAACCAAGTAACTTTCTCTATAAATCTCGTGTTAACTAAAAATTTTTGAAGTATTTTTTTAGATTGGTAATATTTAAACCAGCAGACACTTAAAGCTTTATTAAACTTTTTAATCAGAGACGTGATTAAAACTTTTATTTGCCATTTGTACTCCTTCGTTCTAAGTGATGAAAAAGCGTGTTTTCCTCTTAGTGCCGTAGCAGCAGTTGTAAAGTAGCCAAAAGCCACATTGTTTATTTACTGGTCTGTGGCCTTTTACTGTGCTTTGTATCAGAGTTCCTAACAAGATTAATAAATCACCCCAGTCTTAATTTTTAAAAGACGTTTAAAATATGTGTTTTCATTATAAGGAACAAGGGGGTAAGATTGTTGAGTTCTGTAGAAGTAATATGTACACACATTTTCAATAATTTGTGCAATTTAAGTTCCATAATCCCAAAGAATTTAAGTGATGTAAACTTCAGAGGGAGAACTTTTTCTTCACCGTTAAACGCAGTCACAAGCTTCTTGCAACCATTTTTACGCATTCTGAAGAAAAATTAGGAGCATGTTAGGAATTCTCTGTAAGCAGGATTATAGCCATCCTTGGTAGGATCTTGGAAGCTGCCTTGATTTAAGGCCAGTAATAAAAAAAAAAAACCAAAAAACAGTGTGAATCAACCTCCAACTAGATAAAAACACTCAGGTTGGCTTTGTCCGGAAAAGTAATTTCAACTGCCCGTTCGTTGAGGCAGACTTGTAATTTAGGGGAGAATGAGGCGGTTCCGCGCGCAGGGTAAGCCTTGGCCTGCGGCTGGGCCACGCCGGTGGAACGTCGCCTTCCGGTCTTTGTGTCTTCGCGCACGCGCTATGGCGCCAACTCCGCCTCCTGGAGGCGCCGGGCCCCTTGCAAGGCGGGGCCCGGGGCGGTCTTGTGGGTGTGACGTCACTGCGCTCGATACTCAGTGTTGCCGGGCGGCGATGGCGGCTCCCCGGGAGTCCTCCGGGGAGGAGCAACTGCGGAACTTTGTGCGAGTTTTGGAGAAGCGAGATGGCACGGTGTTACGACTACAGCAGTACGGCTCCGGCGGCGTGGGTTGCGTTGTTTGGGACGCTGCCATCGTCCTTTCTAAATACCTGGAAACGCCCGGGTTTTCCGGCGATGGGGCCCACGCGCTGAGCCGGCGGTCGGTGCTGGAGCTGGGCTCTGGCACCGGGGCCGTGGGGCTCATGGCTGCTACCCTCGGGTAAGAGCTTGGCGGGAGGGGACGCCGCTTTTCGGGAAACCCCGGTTACTGGCTTCCCATCCTTGTGCCTACACCTCAGTCACCGTTATTTTATAGGGCAGATGTCATAGTCACCGACCTAGAGGAATTGCAAGACTTGCTGAAGATGAATATTAATATGAACAAGCATCTTGTCACTGGTTCTGTTCAAGCCAAGGTACTGAAATGGTTTGTATGGCCTTTCAGCTTGTTTTAAGATAACTGTAGTTTGCTTTAAATTGTGTTACACTAAAAGCATGGTTAATACGAAGGGGACTTTCTGGGTCTTGTTTGTAAAACAGGAGTATTTTAAATTAGTGAAACAACAGTTTAAAATATTGGTTGACATTTTTAAGGGGGGAAGAAATAGAAGACTTTCCTTCTCCTCCAGACTACATCCTGATGGCCGACTGCATATACTATGAAGAGGTGAGTATTTAATAGTGAAGGCTCTTCCTTTAGAAGATTTAAACCGTATTTGGTGGATTCTAAAGCACGCATTTCTTCGCATTTTAACGTCTCTGAATGCAGGATATTTGTTCCATAGTTGATGACACAGTAAAGAGAAAATAAAGGTCACCAGGAACTACATATATATACACTCATGATTAACATAGAGGTCCATGAAGCATATCGAGAAAAGTGTTATGTGCATTTTGCGAGAGGTGTCTGTAAAATTTTTAAAGGATTTTGCCATTTGGATCTCCTGTAAAAGACTAAGATTTCTTCTTTTTTTTTTTTTTAGTTATTCCTAGTGAATGTGTTAATCATGACATTAATAATTAAGTTGCATCGTAAAGAATTCATTGTTCTGTGGCAAGATTTATTATATTTATGTAATGATTTTTTTTAGAATATCAGTTTGTGTAGTGTTGTGGGCATCACTCATTTTTTTCAATAATGAGCATTGAACCAACTTATGTTCTAGTTAGGGTTGGACTTGCTTTTGTAGGTAAATTGTTGATTGTTTAAATCCCAAGTTAAATTATATTAAATTAAATTTTAAGAGTGCAGTCAATTTCATTTGTTTACCCATGGGGACTCCAAAATGCAATCACTTGAATCCTTTCTCTGGAAACTGAAATTAATATGATGGTTGATTAGTTAAGAAGAGTTTACTAATCATCAGTTACAGAGCTGTAACTACGTTTACTTGTTTGGATTGATTCAAAGATGGATGAATTGCCAAAGAAGATATACAGAGTGCCAACAAACACATGAAAGGATGCTCAACATCACTAATCATTAGAGAAATGCAAATCAAAACTACAATGAGATATCATCTCACACCAGTCAGAATGGCCATCATCAAAAAATCTAGAAACAATAAATGCTGGAGAGGGTGTGGAGAAAAGGGAACCCTCTTACACTGTTGGTGGGAATGTAAATTGATACAGCCACTGTGGAGAACAGTATGGAGGTTCCTTAAAAAGCTACAAATAGAACTACCATATGACCCAGCAATCCCACTACTGGGCATATACCCTGAAAAAACCATAATTCAAAAAGAGTCATGTACCAAAATGTTCATTGCAGCTCTATTTACAATAGCCCAGAGATGGAAACAACCTAAGTGTCCATCATCGGATGAATGGATAAAGAAGATGTGGCACATATATACAATGGAATATTACTCAGCCATAAAAAGAGACGAAATTGAGCTATTTGTAATGAGGTGGATAGACCTAGAGTCTGTCATACAGAGTGAAGTAAGTCAGAAAGAGAGAGACAAATACCGTAGGCTAACACATATATATGGAATTAAAAAAAAAAAAATGTCATGAAAAACCTAGGGGTGAAACAGGAATAAAGACACAGACTTACTAGAGAATGGACTTGAGGCTATGGGGAGGGGGAAGGGTAAACGGTGACAAAGCGATAAAGAGGCATGGACATATATACACTACCAAACGTAAGGTAGATAGCTAGTGGGAAGCAGCCACATAGCACAGGGAGATCAGCTCGGTGCTTTGTGACCGCCTGGAGGGGTGGGATAGGGAGGGTGGGAGGGAGGGAGACGCAAGCGGGAAGAGATATGGGAACATATGTATATATATAACTGATTCATTTTGTTGTGAAGCTGAAACTAACATACCATTGTAAAGCAATTATACTCCAATAAAGATGTTAAAAAAAAAAAAAGATGGATGAATTGTAGGGAAATTATAATTACCCCCCACCTCCCCTACTCCCTTTTATAGTAAACATAAATTTTTAAAAGTCATAAAAATCATATTCCTTTTTGAACAGTCTTTGGAGCCACTGTTGAAAACCCTAAAAGATCTCAGTGGATCTGAGACTTGTATTATATGTTGTTATGAACAACGAACAATGGGAAAAAATCCAGAAATCGAGAAAAAATATTTTGAGGTGAGTACTCTACTAGATCTACCTTTGTAGTGATTACCCTTCAGAGAGGCTATATGTGACTTTGTGTTAAAGTGTATTGTGGTAATTTTGAGTAGGGAAAACATTCTGCTTGTATGAACCCAAGGAGAGGATCAGGATCCTTCATAGCACACCATTCTAATAACCGCCAGCCTCCCTCCCCACCGCCTTTTTAATCTTTTCTGGTTATTTATTTATTTTTCTTTTCTAACTTGTCGATCTGTAAAACAATGTAAAATAATAATGTGACACCCTTGTCTTTCCTGAGAAAGTTTTCAGCGTTTCTTTATGAAACATGTTGCTGGCTTTTAGGAACATGTTAATGATGTGTATATTATTTTTGGAGATGACATCATAGAAACATGACATGTGGTATCTTTTTATTTTAGTGTTTTCCACTGTATTTTTATGACCAGTGTATCCTACCTATTTCGAGATTTTTCTTTTTTTTTTCTTTTGAAAGAATTAAAGACCCACAGGAAGTTGCGGAAGTAGTACATAGAATCCCATTTATCCTTCACCCATCTTCCTCCAGTGGTCACCCAAGCCCTTTTTATGGGCAAAAATCCGCCACATTACAAGTGACTCCTCACAAGGGTCCATCTGTATAACCTTGCAGTTTTATCCTCTGAAAGGGTTACTTTGGGTAAAGTGACTCTTCATGACTCTGCCTGAGATATATGATGAAATGGTTTTTTAATTTTATGTTTTTCTTGAATATGAAGAATGTTAATAAACTTTTGAAATAATGTATAATTGAAAATTTTATTTTATTAATCAATTTCAGTTGAGTTAAAACATGTAAAATGCACATGTATCAAGTGCTTAGCTGAGTTTTTCATGTGCCCCTCCCCAGTCAGTACTCCAAAGGTAACCACCATTCTGATTTCTGTCACCACAGGATAGTTCATATTATTAACTATAAAGTATATCTTTTTTAAATTTATAGCTTCTTCAACTAGACTTTGACTTTGAAAAAATTCCTTTGGAAAAACATGATGAAGAATATCGAAGTGAAGATATTCACATTTTATACATCAGAAAGAAAAAATCGGTAAATACATATTTGGCTTTTCATCCTCTGAAGCAATTTCATTAGCTGGACACTGTCTCTGAGCTTGTGTGTGATGTAGATGTTAATTTTCAAGTGGGGAAACAGCTTTGATGAGTCACTGGACTCGGGCACTAACTCTCAGTGTTAAGATTGCCTAACCTACCTGGCCTCAGGTTTTTCCTCTAAAATAAGGCAGGCTTCTTTTGTAAAGGTCTTTTCTAGCTGTAAATTATATAGCTTTATTATTGGGCATTACCTCAGACAAGGAACTTAACTATTTATAAATTTCTGTTATCTGTTAGAGGTTTTAAAATGCCAGTTCTGTCCTTCGTGAACTCTCTCCAACCATTCATATGTTTTTTAATGGTCCAAGTAAACTATAAAAAGGTAGATCTGTCCAATAAAGAAAAATGCATTCAGTTAAGTAGAATTTATATATGTTCCCCTTTTTGGTTGCTTCCTTTACCTGTTATACTAATTACATTTTATGCACATTGCCTCTCTGATGCCTAGAATTTGAACCTGTAGAAAGGAAGAATTGTATCTCATCCATTTTTGTCCTCCAGCACCTTCTATATATGTGACTGGTATAAGGCAGGGGCAAGATGAGTTTTATGAATTGAGAGTGCTAAATTTACTTAGTTCCATTTGTTTCTATTATCTTTCCTTTGAATTTGTGATGAAGTTTTCTGATTATGTGAATTCTTGCCAAAAGCAAATAATGTGTAATTTTTGGAGTCAAGACTAGGTGTTGAGACTGTAAGGAAAGAAGAGCTGTAGGAGTAGTAATTCAGATCAATTATTATGTGGCATGGCGCTAGAGACAAAAAGACAAATTTAAAATGTTTTGTGCCTTAAGGGATCCGGTTTTAGCTGAAACTGTTGTATAGTTTTAAAAGTAGATTTTTTTTTTTTTGAGGCATAAAGATTTTGTGTTTCCTAAATATGAAGGCTTTTTTTTCTTCAGAGAATCATTTGTTTCTTTAACTTGATATAACTTACATACTATAAAGTTTACCCTTTTAGAGTTTACAGCGATTTTTAGTATATTCACAGAATTGGACAACCATCACCACTTTTTAAACATTTTCATCACCCCAGAAAGAAACCCCATACCTGTTAGCAATTACTTCTTTATCCTGCCTCCCCCAACCCCTGACAACCACCAGTCTGTATCTCTGTGGATTTGCCTGTTCTGGACATTTCATACAGATGGAATCACACATTATGTGTCTTCCTGTGTCCGGCTTCTTTCATTCTGCAGTGTTTTCAAGGTGCATCCATGTTTTATAGTTGAATAATATTCCTTTGTATAGATATTACCACATCTCATCCATCGATTCATCAGTTGATGGGCGTTTCTGTTGTTTCCACTTTTTGGCTCTAGGGAATAATGCTGCTGTGAATATTCATGTAAGAATTTTTGTGTGGCACATGTTTCAAATCTCTCCAGTGTATGTATACCCAGAATAGAATTGCTAGGTCATACAGAAACTCTACATTTAACTTTTTGAGGACTTCCCAAACTGTTCCAAAGCTACTATACCATGTTCCTTTCTCACCAGCAATGTCTGCAGGTCGCAGTTTCTCCACATCCTCACTAATACTTATTGTTGTCCATCTTTTTTATTGTAGTCGTCTTAGTAGGTATGAAGTGGGTTTTATTTCCCTAATGACTGATGATGTTGAGTATCTTTTTTTTACTGACCTTTTGTACATCTTTACAGAAATCCTTTGCCTATTTTAAAATTGAGTTGACTTTTCACTGTTGGGTTGTAAACATTCTTTATATATCCTGGATACTAGACCCTTACCAGATATATGACTTCCAAATACTTTCTCCCATTCTGTGGGTTGTCCTTTCGTTTTCTTGATAGTGTGTCCTTTGAAGCACAGAGGTTTTTAATTCTGATGATGTCCAATGTATCTGTTTTTTCTTTGGTTGCTTGTACTTCGGGCATCAGCAAAGATCATCTCTAAACATTATGAATGGCTGTTCATTTGAATTGCATTAGCCATTACTAGGAATATTACCTAGTATTAAGTACCCGGTAAATACTTAATTTATGATAAGAAATCAGTGTTTTAAGGTTTCCATTTTTTTCTTATAGAAATTTCCGTCGTGAAATCTAGTCATCTTACCCAAGCCTCTAACAACGTGGGTAAGCTAACATTGTGAATGGAGCATGTGAATACAGCATGGGAAGATTGTGTTCACAGATTTTTCCAGCATGTCCTTAGGGATCCGATATATAGACAACCACCACGGGCTGCCTGCATTACGAAAAATGATTGACTGACTGCCTACCTGCCAATGGGCCTGAAATCCAACTTAGTTTACTTTTAGCTCGGCATCAAGTTCTGCTTAAAAGAAACATGTTTCAGTCACTCCTCAAATAAAAATAGGTACTGAGGTTAGCCTAAAGTCTGCCAAAAATAGTGAAAGTAGCATGGCTGACTTGGCGTATTTTCAGGAAAGTAGAGATAAGTTGATCCGGTTTCTAAAGAGAGGTATCAATTACTATTTAATAATGTTTAAATTCAAATCAGTAAATTTTAGCTTGTCTTCAAGATAAATTTAAAAGAAGATTTTTATTTTAACATATTTATGCAGTGGTTTTTATCGTTAAGTATCTTCCACTTCATTGCTTTTAAGATAACTTTAATACTTGTGTTCTTTTACTTTAAAAAAAAAAAATGAAAATACTGTTTTGTGGCCAAGTTCTGTGCTTTTCCTTCACCACACTGACTACAGTATAATTTACTATGGGAGTTAGATAGTTGATTATACCATAGTCAGTTGATAAAGATGAAAGTAAGATATTGGGAGATTGGGAGGGAGGAAAAGGTATCTTTACAAAATTGTTTATTTGAGAATGGAGTGAAAATAAAAAGTCCGGCTTCAGGCTCTTGCATTGATGTGGCTCCTGCACTTTTCCTCACGTATAGCTTCCAGGAAAATGCGGCTAAAGTCACTGGTGTTAACTTGTTTATATGAAACAGAGAAAAGTATTTAAATGACTACAAATGTAGTTCTGTATACATTTATCAAATGATTTTGATTCTGTGTGGTCTCTGTTTTATGTTCTCATGAGAATCATCTGTTCACAGACTGATCTATCAGGACTTCAGTCACATGGTTCCAAAGTGTAATGGTAACCAGATGGAATTCTGGTACTTACAGGCATTGGTGCTAGGTGGCACAATGTATATGTTAAAATAAACATTGTTTTTGAGATCCTGTGACTTTGAGAATGTTTCAGAAATAGCTTTTGAGAAAATGAACATTTAAAGACGGTGACTGGTTTCCAGAAAGAGCAAAAGCAGCCCTAGAGAAATTAAAGATTGACATCAAGAGAACAGTTCTTTCCTTCAGGCTTGCTTCAATCTTTAATGTTTGTTCTGCTGTTTTGTTTTTTTTTTTCCAAACTGCTCTTAGCATTTCATTAAGCAGTTTACTAAGCAGTTAGTGTAACCTAAGTATATGATACTTTTTTAGTTACAAATAATACCGGGTATTACTAGTGAAGTCTTAGAACAAACGACCACTTTCTGGCTTGTTTCATAACATTATAGAACTTGGTAGAAATTAGTTTAACATTCACCAGCAATAGTAGTCCATCCAGATTCCTCAGATACCCTTCACCCTCCTCCCATTTTCACTGTACTTCTAAAAAGAGTCGCTGTGGGTCTTCCCTGAAGTGCCCTTGACAGTCCTGTAATGAAAGCCCAGCTCCTTTACCTCAGACAGGTGACCATACACCAGAACTTCCTGGAGGGGTTGGGCTGAAGTCAGCCTCTTTGCAGCTTAGCCAGAATCACACCCTTGCTTGTGTGTGCTTCCTCTTCTTTCATGTCCTATTCCCACTCCTTTACTTATCACCTCCTTAATAAGTCACTTGCATACATTCATTGTCATCTGTTTCTGGGGAACTGACCTAATGGTACTGACTACAGAATTAAGTAATTTGTAACAGAAAGTCAAGTGAGTTTTATTAGCTTATTCTGGAATAAGGCCAAAGCAGAGGTTAAAAGGTGCCAATCCCCACGTTCTAGGATCAGAGAACCACGGTGATTAGGACCAGTAAGCACTGCAGGGCTTACTGAGGGGTGCCAGATCAGATAACACGTGCTATCACTAACCACCATCCCACAGACACCTGGGGAGGCCTGGGAGAGGTCTTCTTCTGGAGAAGTGCAGTGTTGGGGAAAGGGATTTAGTCCTTTGAGCTCTCATGAGGGAGGGAACGGAGTGCATCTGTACTCAGAAACCACAGGAGGGAGACCTGAGGGAGTAATTCAAGACCCAGGATGCCTCCAAGAAGGGGAGACAGCACCTTTTCCACCTGGTGTGGTTTGTCTTTACTCAGCAGATGAACACATCTGTTTAATCCCAGAGCGTGGGAATGGAATTGGAGAGGCACTGCGGGGACTGTCAGGCAGAGAGGCGTTAGAGATGGATCGTGCCGGCCTGAGGACTTGCGCAGCAGCATGGGGAGGTTAAAAGGCAGGTGATGCAGCAGATGAGTGAGGCGTGATGCCACTGTCTGGGGGTCAGCCGGAATATAGGCAACTTTGAAATCTCAGTGGACTGCCAGGGCCAGGAGGAACTGCTCAGTAGTGGGCCTCTGGTCTTCCAGGCGAGTGGGGGTTGCCGCTGTGCACAATGAAACACATAAGCTGCTTACCACAGTGCAGTGATGGCCAATTAGAAAGCCACCCCCCAGTAAGGCGGTGCTTCTCAAACTAGCTGTACATGGAAAGCTAAAAGCAAGCAGACCATGTCCAGGTCCCATCCCAGTCCAGTTAAACCAGAGGCATGGTATTTTTTGGTGAAGGGCTCTGGATGGTTTTAATGTTTAGCCTAAATTGAGAACTACTGCAATAAAGAAACCTCTTCTAGCATCTGCCTCCCAAGAAGGGAGCGAAGAAAAGGAAAGAGGAGTCTAAAAACCATCTGTGATTAAAGTGGGTCTATACTTTAAAGGGAGGGAAAGAGCTTTGAATCCGATGTGGCATTTTCTATGAAATGGTTTTAAAATAAACAGGGCTGAGTTTTAGAAACTAAATAGCTGAAAGTTTAGAGAATCTGGCCGAGAGGGTAAAGGTGATGCTACTCAAGAGTAAGGGGGGATTCAAGAGCTGGGAAAAGAAAATTGTTACAGGTGTAGCCTCCAGTGACTATATATCAGTTATAACTTTGAAGTCTTTTAAGGTTACATAGCTTTAAATCTTAACCTTCTACAGTTCATTACCAAGGGTCCACGGATCATATGTTTGGTGAATTTGGAAGTGAAGTTAGGTTATTTAAAATTATTTTAAGAAGTGTTAATAATCCAGAATGACTGTTAGTACAGCTTTTTACACAGCATACCTAGTTTCCTTGTTAAATGATGCCACATACAGTATTAACTCAGACTACAGACATTGTATTCATTTAAAAAAAAGTATGGGTCATAGAAATATGACTGTTGTTCCTAAGGTTCCCTGTAGATGGCATTGCTTGACTTTGTCTTTAAACAGTTTATAGATAGGAAGTTGTTAAAATAGAATATCTTGAAATGGAATCACACTTGCATTTTAAAGGTGAAGTAAATTAGATTTTAAACAATAAATGTACCTATCATGAGTTGCTTTCAGAATATTATGTGGTTGTCTTAGTTCGTTTGGGCTGCTATAACAAAATACCATGGACTGGGTGGCTTATAAACAACAAATTTATGTAACAAATTTATTTCTCACAGTTCTGGGAGGCTGGGCAGTGCAAGATCAAGTTGCCAACTTCCTCCTAGGCAGCTGTATTATTGTAACCTCACAGGACAGAAAGGAGAAGGAACTCCCTGGGGTCTCTTTTATAGGGCACAAATCCCACTTATGAGAGCTTCACCCTCTTGACCTACTCGCCTCCCAAATGCCCTACCTCCAAATAACATCACACTGAGGGACTAGGTTTCAATATATGAATGGGAGAGTGGGGGGGTACAAACATTCAGGCCATAACAATAGTGTAAGTGAAAAGGGATTTTTTTCTTATAAAATTGTATTTGATTTATGTTTTTATTGCATTTTGATACGCCTTTTGAAGTTTTGACTGTCATTCATATAGCTGCATACATTGCAATTCATAAACCATTTCTCTGCTATTGGTATCTTCCATGAGAGACGACATTGCAAAGTTCTAAAAATTAAATTCACCTTGAAAGTACCTTTTATATAATGCATGATCTTACATCTGAGGTACTTGAAACTTCTAATTAATTTCAATTAGTTTTTCAAACCAGTATACCTTCTTCATTAGAGTAGTAAGTAGCTTTTACATCAAAAGACTGAAGCTCTGTCTTTGGCTATATCACAGTTCTATAACTGATACTTGACTTTCAGTTTTAATTTTTCCTCAAGGAACATCAGGATTTGAAAGAGTTTTTGATTCACTGATAATAAACATTTTAGAAGTGGAATATTCAGTTTTCATACCATAGAGACCTTCAGGCTATATTTGAATTAGAAAAAGTTGGTGGCAACAGAATTTTACTGAAAATTAATCAGGTAATCGAAAGACAGAGTTTTCACTTTAAATGATTTTGGGTAGGAAAACAAATTCTGAAATCATTTTCACCAGTTTGGTTAAAACTGTTAGGTGTTTGGGGTCATTTAAGACATTGTCTTAGGTCCTTTTGTGTTGAAGTTCTGGTAAAGATCTAGTGAGTCCATCAACTGTGAGATACATTTTATGTAATTCATTATTAATAACATAGTTTTCAAATAATAGGTTTTAAAATATGTTAGAGCAAATTATCTCTATGATAATGTTTTTCTCACAAGCATTCTGAAAACTATCAGCACAAGCCTTGAGACCAGATTATCTGGATTTAAATCCCAATTCCGCCATCTACTTAGCTCTGTGACTCTGTGCCTCAGTTTCCTCCTTTGTGAGGTGAGGATCATAATAAATTGCCTCATAGTTTGCCATGGGGATTAAATTAGTTTAATACATGGAATATCTGGCACACAGTAAGCCTTCAATAAATGTTGTGATTATACTAGAGATGGAATTACTTTACATTAGGGGATGGGAAAATGTAATAATACAAGTCTGTGTTGCAGTGCGAAATCTGGGCTTTTTTTTTTTCTTTTTTTGCGTTACGCTGGCCTCTCACTGTTGTGGCCTCTCCCATTGTGGAACACAGGCTCCGGACGCGCAGGCTCAGCGGCCATGACTCACGGGCCCAGCCGCTCTGCGGCATGTGGGATCTTCCTGGACCAGGGCACGAACCCGTGTCCCCTGCATCGGCAGGTGGACTCTCAACCACTGCGCCAGCAGGGAAGCCCTGGGCATCTTTTTTAGAGTATAGAGCCCTTATGAACATCACTGCCTCATCATGGTGGGAATGGCACCTGGGGTGGGAGGAGCCTGAGAACACTGTTGCACGGTACTGTTAGTTGAACAAGTAAGCAATTTAGAAAGAAGGAAAAGGTATAGTGGAAGGAAAACCTTTGTTTGCTGTTCATTTTTATGGTTTTAAAGCAAGTGCCATGAGCATTCAGAGGCCAACAAAAACAGAGGAAATCCTCATTTCCAAATAACGGAGCCTGGGCTTGCTGGCTGGAGCTCCAAGATTCCACCATCCTGGACCCTTAGCGAATTTTTCCTTCTGTGGTTCTTATCTGTATTAAACTGAGACCAGATAAGTAGTAGATAAGTGGCACCAGGTCATTTTTCTGAAGTCTGGGGCTTGATATATCTGCATAATTACTTTCGGAGTTTAGATGTGTTCATTCTAAAAGAGCAAGGTGACTATGAAGTACTTGTGTAGCAGTTGCCTCCTGGATAAACCGTCTTTTACCATGTAATCAGTATATACGATGGGTTGCAGGAGCTTAGTTTAACTAATCCCTCAGGCTGACTATGTCTGTACCAACAGATAAGAATGAGAGTCAGAACCGCGAATTGCATCTGCTTCTCCGCCAGCCAGAGTAAAATAGCACAAGTGCTTAACTGCATTATATTAAACTTTCAAGATCTTTTTGTTTGCAATTGATGGAAAAGATTGTCATGAACACTAGATAGCTGGCCTTAATTTTTAGAAACATCTATTGCTTACCTGTAATACACTTACTTTGGTGAAGGATAAGTTCACACTTTAATATTCACAAGGTTAGAAACAATGATATTTCTTCTTTGCAAAACAAAATTAAGTCTTTTGAAAAAGAGCTGTTCTAGATGCAGTCCTTACAGGGTTAAATGTTGAGTACTTAGCAGAGTTCCTTCATGTCATTAGCTCTAATGAAGTACCGCTGGCAGTCTGTTAAACCCTTGACGGGTCAGTGCTTTTAAAAACTCTTGAGTAATTTTTTAAAAGTTAACTTTTATTCCAAGTTGTTAATCTTCTGAAGTCCTGGCATTTAACAATCTGAGTTCCAGGTTCCTGTGTTGGCTCATTGGTGCTTTGGATAAATCATTGCCAGAGTTATGTGCGTATAATACACACAATCCCATGTATCTACATTCAGTACCTGACTTTGTTCTTTTAGGAACGTGTCCTGAAAACCTGCTTGCACTGCATGCACAGTACAGTTGCATATTGGGGCGCACCAAAATAAATAGCACGTTTTATCCAGAACTTAGATGGAGAAGCTTGATATTTACATTCCAAGTGAGTGTAAAGAATAATCTCATGGCATGTAAGGGACATTGAACATAGGCCCGGTTTCTTGAAACTTAGAAACAGGAAAAACAAGTTTCACACTCCCATAAATAATAAATGTTTAACCAGAGAATGCCTTTAGGTTTCAGTGACATTTATGAACATAGGTACGATGTACTTTTAAAATAGCTATCATCTTTCTAAATCTTGCCACAAGGATTTAAAAAAAAAATTTTGTCGTTCAAAACTCCTTTCACTCTCCAGCATATCTCTGACACCCACATTCAGTCTGTTACTCTCTGTCTGAAATAAGTGTCTGGTTGTTAACCTTAGATTCCAAGGAAGAGAGAACAGTGGAGGCTTAGTGTGGCTGGTAGGAACAAAATTCCAAATTAGCTCTGGAAGACAGCCCCAGATCTGTTCTAAATCCACTCACCTTCCCTTTATGCACCCAAGCTTGAACATTCTGTTTTTCTCCTAAGGAGAAAATGGCTCACTTGACTACCACCGAATCTAGCTCTATGTCCTTGAGCAAGTTAGTTTCTCTGAATGTTAGTGTCCCTCTCTGTAAAGTGAGAATGACATCTACTGGACAGCACTGTGGTGATAGTTAAACTAGATAATATATGTGGACAGGGGTAGGGAAGAAGGCATCTATCTCCCCAGCATAAGCCTCAATTATTTGCTCTGAGAGTTCAGACTGATAATCTCTTGCAAACTAGAGGTGCGATAGAAGTCATCCTAAGTAAACAACGCATAGCCTGGGCCAGAAAGAACAAAAGCCTCTATTGTCGGAAAGGCGGGATTCCCAGTATAGCAGCATGCCTGTCATTTACCTTTACTCCCACCTGACTTCTTCACCTTCTCTTTAGACTCTGCCTTCTTCACAGGAAGGGAGTAAGGAGTCACAGGGGAGATCTTGCAATTCTCTTGATTCTAACTGCAAGCCGATTGTAGGTTCCCACTCTCTGGCCCTCTAACTCTGACCCCTCTCCTAAGCTCTGGCCTCGCCTCTTCAGCTGCCTGCCTGATAGCTTCCTCTGCTCACCCAGCCAGCAGTATTTTTGTCCTGTCTTCCTCCCCTTCCTCTTTTTACTGCTGTCGCCTAAGGCCAGGCCTCATTACCTCTAATTTATGCTCCTGTAATGTCTCCCACTTGCAATACCTCCCCACACACCTGTGCAAACAATGGTGCCCCAGCACTCTCCTGACTTGGAGTTCCAAACGGTTCAACGTCCTGCTCAAAAACCTCCCCAGAGGCTGCCAGGTGAAGTAGAAACTCCCATGCTGGGTATTTGATACCCGCTTCAGTGTAGCTCCTTTTGCTTCCTTCTTGCACTCTCACCAAAAACTGACTTTTCAGGATGTACACAGTGTGCTTCATTGCTTCTGTTAAAACAGAAGCATGATCTTTTTGTGTAGTGGATATTTGTAGCAATGACTTCTGTCCTCCATCAGACCTTCTCCCAACTGACTGATGAAGACTAAATCTCTGTCTGAGAGCCCACTGCACTGACCCCTCTGCCTGCCCCATGACCAAGCCCAGCCAAACAGCCTCATGTCCCCTACCACAGTGTAGGGGTGGGTGTCACGTGACCGACACTAACCCCCCCCCCCCACGGAGCCCTCCTGGGTAAGAGGCACTTCCTCTTTTCCAGGGTAGCTAATGCTAAGGATAAAAGTAAGACTTGAGCTGCCCCAAAATAAAAATCAACACAGACGAAATCAGAACCTAGGTGCAAAGAGAGAAATCAGAACACTGTCCTGATGATTCAGTTTGAGCCTCTGAAACCAACTGTGCCTGAAGCCACCTGCACCCCTGGACTCCCAGTTGTATAACCTAGTTAACTTTGTTCTGCTGGTTTGAGGTTGGGTTTCTCTTCCCTGCCGTGGAGCAGGTCCTAACTGGTAGGTCCTTCAAACTTTTCTGCCTTTCAAACCCTACCCCTATCTTATGATCCTTCTCAACCACTACTTTTCCCAAGAAGTGATCTGCTTTTTAAGTCTTCATTTTGTCCATAATCCCAGCTAAATCATCCTAGCAATTGATTTACAAGCTTCCTAGAATAGTGTTGGTTGCTGATCATACTGTGGAAATCTTAACCTATGAAACTACAGAAGTAAACGTCATAAAACTACTCAGAAAGCAAAAGTGAAGAAATAACCCATTGTGAGAGCGGTTTAACTGTGTTACAAAAGAGCAAACCCACTGCCTTTGCACCTGGAAAATGTTCAGGCCTCCCCCACTCCATCCCCATCATGGGGTTGTTACTTAGCACTGAGAAAATGAATTGTTGAGAAAACGAATTGCTTCAGAGAGAGTGGATTCTGGGGTAGGAGTAACCACTGTGTTTAGGGGGGCTGCCTGAAAAGTGGAGGGAGAATTACAGCACGTATTAAGTGAGGTCTGAGATCCGGAAAGCAAGAGTAGGAGCAGCAGTGTCATCTAAGAAAGGTTAAAAAACTTCCTTGCTGCTTCTCATGGGTTACAGGGAAAGCCTACATTTAGTGTGAAGTTTTCATTTCTTACCTCTTTTAATTCCCTTTAGTTACGCAGCTTTCAGGAGAGTCTCATACCTGGGTCGAGCCTATATGTGGTGGCAGAAAGTGAAGAGGCTAGTGTAAGAAACATACTTGCCCCACCTTCACCCTGCAGGGCTACCCATAGGAAGGGAGCGGCATCCTCTGCATGGAGATGGGTCTGGAAGGCCCGGCAGAGCTCACCAGCTGGACAGGGCAGAGCTGGAAGGGCCAGGGAGGGTCCCAGGGCTGCATGGGCCACAGAGAGTGATATAAAAGAAAACCTCCCCTTCCCACTATATGCTAGTGCAGGGCTCTGGAATGGAGGCAGACCCTTGGGGTGCAGATGTTACATGCAATAAACATTTTACTGAACTTTAGGTGTAATCGTCATGAGCAGTCAAGGTATTTGGAAAGATGGAAGTGAACCTAATTTTTTTTTTAAATATCACCAGATTTGAAACTGTCAATACAGTTTATACTCACATCATGTTATTCCAAATAAATTGGTAGGGTAGTTTTTAGAATTAACTGTGACTTCTTGTATGGGATATCTGAGGTCCTTATGTTGTGACTATACAGCATCCTAAAACCAAGTCGAGGAAAAAAAAAATCTAAAGACATGAATTTAAGTTTCCAGAATGATCCCTGACTCTCATAAGGGCTAATTTATGAAAGACATAAGACAACCATTCACTTATTATTCCCACAATAGAGACCTGGGTTAATTTTAAAGGCAGCTTTGATGATTGACAGATGATTGGCTGCAGTTGTAGCAGAATTAAATTACCAACCAGTAGGAAACCAGATTAATGTTGGCGTTGCATATGGGTGGGCTTGGGACTGTCAAATTTGATGTAAGTTCTGCCTTGTGTGATCATGCTTAATGTGATCAGGGCTAACATAAGACCCAAGCTAATAGCTAATATTGCCACTTAGCAATTCAGAGCTTTGCTTTAGATAAAGATCTCTGCCCAAGCCTGTGAAATGTGAGCAGAGAGCATGATGGGGTGTGTGTGTGTGTGTGTGTGTGTGTGTGTGTGTGTGTGTGTGTGTGTGTCGAAGGGTGGAGGCTGTAAGTAGGTTTTTAATTAATTGATAAAAGCCTGAAAGAGAAAAACAAATACAGTGTGCTAACACATATATATGGAATCTAAAAAAAAAATGGTCCCGAAGAACCTGGGGGCAGGACAGGAATAAAGACGCAGATGTAGAGAATGGACTTGAGGACACGGGGAGGCGGAAAGGTAAGCTGGGACGAAGTGAGAGAGCGGCAAGGACATATACACATTACCAAATGTAAAATAGATAGCTAGTGGGAAGCAGTTGCATAGCACAGGGAGATCAGCTCTGTGCTCTGTGACCACCTAGAGGGGTGGGATAGGGAGGGTGGGAGGGAGACGCAAGAGAGAGGGGATATGGGGATATATGTATACGTATAGCTGATTCACTTCGTTATACAGCAGAAACTTACACACCATCGTAAAGCAATTATACTCCAATAAAGATGTTTAAAAAAAGAAAAAAAAAAGCCTGGAGGAATTCTACGGCTTTATATTTCTTGCCAGTGTCTCTGGAGCACAGGTGTAACTTGCCAGGTAGCCTTGAAAAATGTGACCGTTATTCTTCAGCAAAAAGAATGGCATTGTTTGTGCTGTCCTGCCATGAGGACTCTAGCAAGGAGAGTGGGCTTCCATAAAGAGCCCAGGACTCTGGCCTGCTCAGCCTCCCCTAGTAGGGATGGGGACAAAGTGGCTCCAGATGGCAGATCTCCCCAGAAACACTTCTCCGAGCACAGGAGAGTTCCCACGACTCTCTGGACTCAGCTGTGAGTTCCCAGGGCATTTTGCTATCACCTTTCCAAACAATCAATGCCAAGTATTGACTGTGGTGGCCAAGTATTAGGACAGCGGCCACGCAGACCCCCTCAGGTCACCCTGTCCCTCTCCTGATTAAAGATGTGCCTCGGCAGTGTTTGGTGGAGATGTCCTGGGCTCAATAGAACTCTGAGGGTGAAGGCTGAACTCCAACCTCTGCTGTTGACTAGCTGTGAGTCCTCGGGCAGGTCCCTGGGTCTGAATTTGTTTCTTCATCTGTCAGATGGGGATGAGGATGGTGGTGGTGACATTTGTTTTGCCCACTCACAGAGTCCTTAGGATGCTCACACAGGAAAATGGATGTGAGAGCCCAGCGTCGACCTGAAAGCTGGATGGAGATACGAGTTACTGTGTTCGGTGCTTACGTCTGACAAAAGGCTTGAGCTTGATCCGTTTTCCCCCTTCTCAGCCAAGTGTGTGCCATTCTAAAATAAACAGAGGGGATCTACTTCATCTCTAATGAGCAGGGGTCTTAGCCAAAGGTCCACAGAAGGGAGGGGAGACAGACTGTGGATCAATCCCCCTTGGTCTCTCAGTCTTTCTTCTTTTCACACCCTAGTTGATCTTGGGCCATATCTTATCAATTGTCCCCCTCACTCTCTCATCACAACAGACATACAAAGTCACCATCTCTCCTCATTTGTGTTCAATGGGCCAGGCTTGTGGCAGGTGCTGGAGACACCTGTGGGTTGTGAGTTGCTTGCTGTCATGGAAAGGAGGAGGTTCCTAAAAGGAGTGAGCACTCTAGGACAGGGCCCAGAGCATGCCGAGCATTTTAAAAATACTTCTTGTTGTTATTGTTACTCTCAGTATGGGAGCATAGATGATTGGCCTGGTTTTGCAGATGTGTTTCCCTCGACTCCTCCAGCCTATCAAATGGAAGGACTCCTCAACTCAACACTGCCGTATTTCATTGTTCTTGAAAGCATCTAGGGTAGCAGGTCTGCCCAGGCAGGCTGTAGACACTGCTTGGCTTGTGGGGCTCCGGGCCTGATTTAAAGCTGCCCAGCCTTGGGAAGCCTGCCATTTGGGTCCTCAGAGCCCCAAAGCCTGATGCTGGCCTATGCCGGCATCCCATGCATTCTCTACTGCCTTCCTCCCGCCAGGGACACTCCTTCTCCACAAGAGTGTCCCCAGTCCTGACAATGTGCCTTCATTCTCTGTGACCCCCAGCTGTGGCAGGGTGGTCGGGGGTCCCTTTGGACATTGCTGCTCACTGTGAGTTCATTGATTCGCACTCACGGAAGCCCTCAGTGAACACACAAGGGTGCTCTTCTCCCGATGCCTCCATTTTAAAGATTCTCTTCTGTTTGTTTCCAGTGTGGCTCTGGTGACATTTTTTTCATGTTTCTACCTTGTCTCACTAACTCCTTGGCCCCCTCCTTGAAGACAAGAACAGAGTCTTCTTTACACCCTTCATGGTCCTTGCACATTTCACTCGAAGAATATTCCATTAACCCAACTATCTTTTCTTGAGCGCCTGTGATGCTTGTGGTAGGCCCTGGAGGGAATACAAAAATGAGATATGAATAAAAGTGACAGTGGAGAAAGTGAAAGCAGTAGCTTACTTCATAGAGTTTGGTGGGAATGAGGGGAGAGTCAGGGTTGAAAGAAGGCTTGTACAAAAGGACGAGAGAGGAGAGATTGTGGCTGAAGATAAAGGGGGGCTTGAGGGGGCGGGGGGCAAGTGGAGGAGCCCACAGGCAGGTAAACTGATTCTGGAAAGAAGAGGGTCAACTCTTCAAAAAGACTAATGGAAGGAAGGAAGGAAGAGAAGGGAAGGAGGGAGGAGGGAAGATGTAGCTAAATTTGGACATGGGTGTGGGGGGAAAGAGGTTCACCACTAATGTCCTGGGTTTTTACTGTTAACTAAATGAAAGAGGGGACTTGGGCCTCCACATTAAGGAGCTTAAGCTGCGAAAGGATCCATTACTGGGGTGACTTGGAAGTGGCATCTGTGGCACAGAACTGCCCTTGTGGCCTGATTGGGGGAGATCTGGGGAAAGGGGAGAAAGAAATGAAAAGTTGAGAAACAGGAGTTAACTCTAGGGTCACCCTTCTCTCGCTCCCCCAGCCCATCCCATGTACCAGGATCTGGAGGCTCCCAGGGGAGCACTCTGCTGAACTGACCTTCCCCGGGTTTGGAGGTCCCCCCACTCCTTCCTCCCGCAGAACACCCCTTCCTGGCCTCCTGTCAACCACCTGCTGCCCTTGTTTCAGGAGGTGATCATGGCTTTGGGTGCTTTTCTCTTTCAGGTAACAGTGTGATACTCTCGGGGGTGGGGAGGTCCCAGTAGGTTGTGGTTCATACAGGCTTTATATCAGCTCTGGATCAATATGCCCAATTGTTAATTCTCAGAGAGACTACTGAATAAAATATCATTTCACCATATGGCCAGCTTGTCAAATGTACCAAAATAAACCAGTGTACTGAAAGCTTGTTTCAAAGAGTCTCTCTGTATGAATATATTCATGCATATATTTTTCTCAAATATAGTCTGTGAAGATAAATATATTCTTTATGCATAGTCAGTGATTCTGAAGATGTCCAATAAATAGGAATTTGTTTTTAATGTGAATATAGTTAATAAATATATATTTGTTTTGGGCTGAATTGTGTACCTCCAAAATTCATATGTTGAAGTCCTAACACCTAGAACCTCAGAATGTGACTGTATTTGGAGATAGAGCCTTTAAAGAGGTAATTATGTTGAAATGAAGCCATTAGGGTGGACCCTAACCAAATATGACTGGTGTCCTTATAAGAAGAGGAGATTAGGACACAGGCAAAGAGGGAAGATGATGTGAAGACACAGGGAGAAAGCGGCTGTCTGCAAGCCAAGGAGAGAGACCTCAGGAAGAAACCAACCCTGCTGGCACCTTGGTCTTGGACTTCTAGCCTCCATTACTGTGAGAAAATAAATTTCTATTGTTTTAGCCACCCCGTCTCTGCTACTTTGTTATGGCAGCCCTAGCAAACTAACATAATAATCTTATATTTTTAAATATGAGATGTATTTCATTAGTATTTTAAGGAATGTTTGATTTGCCAAAAAACTTTGAGTTATAGCATGAATTAGATTTCTCATAAATATATTCAAGAAGAAGATATTCATGTAACATATTAAAAGTCTTAACAGAAAAAGCAAAGAATTTGTTCAAATTCACTGACTCTTTTCAGGAAGAACACTTATTTATTTATTTATTTATTTATTTATTTATTTATGGCTGTGTTGGGTCTTCGTTTCTGTGCGAGGTCTTTCTCTAGTTGCGGCGAGCGGGGTCCACTCTTCATCGCGGTGCGCGGGCCTCTCACTATCGCGGCCTCTTCTGTTGCGGAGCACAGGCTCCAGATGCGCAGGCTCAGTAATTGTGGCTCACAGGGCTAGTTGCTCCGCGGCATGTGGGACCTTCCCAGACCAGGGCTCGAACCCGTGTCCCCTGCATTGGCAGGCAGATTCTCAACCACTGCGCCACCAGGGAAGCCCGGAAGAACATTTTTAAAACTAGAATTTGATAAATGTGGCAGATTGGTCATTGATTTCCAGCAAATCTGGCTGCTTCTCTGCCTGTATGATCCAACTGTCCTCTGTGCACAGGGGCTGACAGTGCGGGACCTGGGAGTCTAGAGTGGAAATTCTTGTTGCACTGTGAGCGCATGCCAGACACTGTGCTGGATGCCTCCCCAAATGTGATTCCCTGAATTCTCACACCAGGATGAGGAGATGGACAGGTATCCCATGGTACATACAAGAATGTCAGAACTTAAAGCAGGTAAATAACTCCCCCTGGTCACAGAGCTAATCATTAGGGAGAACATTCCCTAAATTCTGTTAGATCTAGGTACAAGTCCCAGCTCTGCTGCGTCCCACCTGTGTGACCTAAGGCAAGTGGCTTAACTTCTTCATGCCTCAGTTTCTTCATTTGTAAAATGGGATCAATACTGCTATCCACCACATGGGTTGTTGGGTGGAGTAAATGAAATCATATATGTGCTTGACACAGAGCCTGGCACATATGATGTTCTCAATTGTTAGCTACTACTGTGAGTTTAGGAAATATGATAAATATAACACCAGACATTATATAGTATTATCTAGTTTACAAAGTGCTTTCAGTTTTTCAGATGAGGAAATCAAGGCTGAGAGAAGTTGAGGGACTCAGTTGGGAGCCCCCCCAAATCTTTTGTTCTCTTTAGGCCTTCAGCTGATTGGTGAAGCCCACCCATATTAGAGAGGGGAATCTTTTTTTCTGAAAGTCCACCAATTTAAATGTTAATCTCAAATGTAGGTGAACATTTTGTTTTCTTTTGTCATTTCTTTTGATATGGCTGTAAATGTTTTAATAATATATTAACTATAAGCTTGCATTGCAACTTAATGAACCAGGGGGAAAATGTGTTTATAATCCCTTATTTAATTATGGTACTTGATTAAGGTTTGCTTAAGCATTGCTCATTTAAAAAAAAAATTTTATTGCAGTAGAACTGATGACTTCAAAAATAGATTTTTAAAATAGTCTATATGTAGAGATGGTATAAAATGAAAAGCTAAATACTTCATAAACTGAAGTATCACCATCTTGAATATCAAGGAAAGGACACACCTTGGAGACTGGTCTGAAGTGCAAAAATCAGGGCAAAAATCAGGCTCTTGGGACTTCCCTAGTTGTGCAGTGGTTAAGAATCCACCTGCCATTGCAGGGGCACAGGTTCGATCCCACATGCCATGGAGCAACTAAGCCCATATGCCACAACTACTGAGCCTGCGCGCTACAACTACTGAAGCTTGCACACTGTAGAGCCCATGCACCACAACTACTGAGCCCACACACTGCAACTGCCGAAGCCTGCGTGCCTGGAGTCCATGCTCCGCAGCAAGAGAAGCCACCGCAATGAGAAGCCCGCACGCCGTAACAAAGAGTAGCCCCCACTCACCTCAACTAGAGAAAGCCCACGTGCAGCAATGAAGACCCAACGTGGCCAAAAAAAAAAAAAAAAAAAATCAGCCTCTTAAGCGTTAAATCTATAAAACAGAAACCGTAAGGCAACAGCTTTGTGGCAGTGTTAAAATTAGGTAAGCTTGCTAAGGTCAGTAAGTAGAAATTCTCATCTATTAATGCAAATTATAATACTGTAGGAATGCTCAGCTGGCCAGATACCTGAAGCATGTCGAGAGAAGGACTCTAATAAAAACTAAACACCTTATGTTTATATGGCACTCTTAAGATTTTCAAACATCTTTCATTTACATTAATCTCATTTGATCGTTGCAAACTACCCCATGCTGCAGGAAGGCCAGATATCATTCTTCCCCTTGAGACTCACAGAGGTTCTAGGTTATATGGCTGCAAAGTGGCAGGAAAGAGACCAGACTAGATGGGCTTTCTTCTGCATCATAATCAGTCCAGCTTCTTTGTTGGGTGCCTGGGATGCACAGCCAGGGTACAGGGGTGGGTGGAGGAGAACAGTGGACAAAACACAAATCATGGCCATTCTTTCTAACTGGCCCACCTCAAAGAAAACTAGAGTCAGTTCAAACTGGCATTGCCTATTTTGATTTTGAGACTTGGCATCATATAAATGTGCAGGCCTGCCCAGAACTGGTAAAGGCAGAAGAAAAAAAGAGAAGGAATGAACACTTCAACACAATTTACAGGCTACTGCCTTTCTCACCAGCAAAAAAAGTCTCCCAAGTCTGGAGGAATGGAAGTGGAGGAGGGTGAGGGAAGGAGCGCCACTGGTGACAGGTTTTATCCCAAGAGAAGGGAATCACACCCTTGGAGCTGTGAAAAATGAATCATGTCTTTTCTATCAAGACTTCACACAGATTTTCTGGGAAACTTGTCATTGAGGATACAATAGAGACAACTGTCCTTTTTGGTAGTGTAGCATTTTCTGGAGGGAACTGTGTAAATCATTCTGGGGATTAAACAGCAAATTAAAATGAAGATTAAAGGTGTGTCCTGTGGCTTTGGTGGGCTGTGTTCACCTTTTCTGGAGGTCAGTACATCCATCTAATTGAAAGAGAAAATGTCACATTTAGTTGCAAGAGTGTAAAGGGGTGACGTTTCTCGTCCCACCTTTCATGCTAGGATCAAGGTCTTCTCTTCAAAAGAGCAGTAAAGAGCATCTATGCAGCACCTTTCGGTTTACAAGGCACTTCCATGGGCATCGTTATACTTAAGCGTCACTAAAGCAGATTTATGGGGCCTGTCTTCTAGGTGAGATAGCTTAAGGCCACAGCTGAGGGCACACATTAGTGGGCTTCTAGCTCAAAGCCTACACTCTCCACTTCATCACAAGGTGGATCCACTCAGTCTGTAGACACGGGCAGAGTGATTGATGTGCTTTCTTGTTGGCACCACGTTAAGAAGATGAACAACCATCTCAATTTGCCTGAGACTGAAGCGTTTTCCAGGACATGGGACAGTCCTGGGCAAATTGGGACAACTGGTCACCTTACATATTATGTCTCCAGAAGTCCTCATAGGAGATTCTTCAAGAGTCACAATGAGTGCTAAGATGTTTTAGGAGGACACAGCTATATATGCATGGGATTGGCATATCATTTCCTCCTACTCAATATTTGCAAGCATTTTAAAATTTAACATTTTGCTGTTCTCCGAAGATCGTCATTTTGACCACTTTTTCTCCCTCATTTTTTCTTCCTTGTTGTCTCAGATCCCAAGGGGTGTATGGGGAGGAGGGATGGAAACAGGGAAAAAGTAAGTAAAGAAAGACATTGGCTCCCATTTTTAAAATGTGGTTTTGGTTACAGTTTGTTGAGGACTAATTTGTAATAGTAATTCTCAAACTTGAATATGTTGGTAGACAGCCTCTAAGACGGTCCCCAGTGATTCCTGCATCTTGGTGTGGATGATCTTGTGTAATTCTCTTCCCTTGAGTTTACTGTGGATTTGGATTTGTCTTGCGGAGTCTGTCTGTGTGTGTGTGTGTGTGTCTGTCTGTCTGTCTGTCTCTCTCTCACCCCTAGCTCTGGGAAAAGCCAGCAGCCCATGTGGTGAAGAACTGAGGTTTCCAGCTAATAGCCAGAAAGGACCTGAGCTTGGCAGCAGATTCTCCAGCACCAGTGCAGTCTAGAGATGTTTGCAGCCTGAACCAACACCTTGATTTCAGCATCACGAGAGACGCTTAAGCCAGAATCACAAAGCTAAATCAATCCCAAATTCCTGACCCATATGAACTGTGAGATAATCAATGTTGGTTGTTTTCAGCCTCTGTGTTTTAGGGAGATTTGTGTGGAAGCGATAAACTAGTTCAAATGTGCATCAGAATCACCTAGATAACAACTTGATAAAATGTATATTTCTGGGTCTTACCCCTGGAAATTTTATTCAGTAGATGTGGCCTGAAGTTTCTGCTTTTTCATCAGGAATCCCAGGAGACTCAGAACTGAACAAATACCTGCTTGAGAGCACATAGCAAGAAAAAACACTCCCTGTGAAGACTGTAAAGGGGTATGGTTGCCAGATAAAATACAGGGCACCCAGTTCTATTTGAATTTCAGATAAATAACAAAAAAATGTTTTAGTATAAGCATGCCCCTTGCAGTACTGGGGACATATGTATGCAAAAACATATTTGTTATCTGAAATTCAAATTTAGCTGGGTGTTCTGTATTTCTCTTTGCTAAAAAACCATCCAAAAGGAAAGCCCCACCCAGGGAATGGCCCAACTGGAAATAAAGTAGTGCCTTCCTTTCGCAGATGGCAGGATTTTAGTCCCTGAGGGGTTGACGAAGGGACCGCAGGTGCCTGGTTGGGCCCTGCCCCTCTCCAACCCCCAGGGCAGGCCACAGACTTTGGGCTCTTAACTCTTTTCTTTGGAGGATTTGGGGGGGAAGTGGGGGGAGGAGGGGGAAACGGGCAGGGTGGGGAGCTGCTCAGGAAGTCCTCCCACAGGGCCGCGCCCACCTCTGACAGGTTGTGTCCGGCCCCTTGCTGCCCCAGCTGTGGGGTAAGGAGGCCCAGTGCCCCCAGCTCCCTGGAGAGGCTAGACCCGCTGTTGTGGATGCTCCTGTCTGGTGGGTACCACACTCGGCGCTGGGAACTTGCTCCTTTGGGTGCTGATGGCATCAAGCTTTTCCAGAGCAGTGAATGAATGCAGTCTTCCCCCACACCCCTCCAAGAACTCAGACGAGTGCAGCTGCTCATAATAATGTGTGCGTTTCTCATTCTGAGTATGTCTGAGTCTCTGATGAGTTCTATTTATTGTAGCTCTCAGCCCTGTAAAGAGGAGGATGGTTCCAAAGACATTTCTTAACGACTGAGGTTTTAAGAACTCTGGTTTCACTTGTGTGTATGCTTTCTTGTCACAGGGAACCATCTTAATTTTGATGTGTTTATTTTCCACTATGAAATATTTTCAAAGAGATCAAGAATGAATGAGAATATGTATGTGAGGGAGAGAGAGGGAGTTTAGCTGGGTAGACCGAAATGCTTAAGGCAGGGATGGAAGATAAAGGCTCAGAAAACGTACAGCTGCAGTAGAATCAGAGACTTAAATTATGTGCTTTGAAACCAGACACCGAAAGTGAGGTCACATCACTCTGAGCTCTGGTTCAGCCTTGCCCAGCGGCCTGACACAAGCTGAAAACCCACAGGAGGAGAAGTCAGCGGAATCTCTCTCCTGAGTGAAACTGGAGGGGGCTGAGTTTTTGAGAGGAAGGGAGGCGGTTTGGAATTAAATGTACAGCATCTCTGTCCGCCGTAGAGGCTCTCAAGGGCCCTAGGAGATCTCCTTTTGTGCTGCTTCGTAAAACCAGCACGGCCTACACAAAACAGGCTCGAAAAGTAGAAATCCAAGGGTGATGGTGCCGTTTCACACTTTGTACCTCAGGAAGAGCCCCACAGGAATTGCCCAGTCCTAGGACTACCACCTCAAGTGTGGCTAACTTGGAAGGCTTGAGAATGCAATGAATCTAGACATATAGAATGGTCTAGAGCTGGAAGGGGCCTCAGTCATCCAGCTCAGGTTCCTCTTTTACAGAGAAGAATCTAGGCTCCCACTTTGGCCTTCACCGTGGCCTCTCTGGGTTTCTGAAAACTTAATAGCTACCTCAGAAGTTTATTGTGAGCTGTCGTGTAATGATGTATGTAAAGCACTTGGCACTTAGCACTCAATACATGGGAGCTTTCATTATTATTTCACCGTGTTTGTGTATTTAGGTGTGTGGTGGCAATTTGGGGGTCAGAGGGGAGTATTTTAGTATAGTTTAAAAAAAAAGAGCCCAGATTCCTAAGGCAGAGTTCATATCTACGTAGGGTCTTTGGACTGGAAAGAACCACTACACTATTTAATTCAATCTCTTTGTTTTAGAGATGATGAAACTCAGGTCCAGACAGGTGAGGGCTTGCTCAGGATCCCACCTCCTTTTCTGGATCCCCCAGTCCTGCCACCAAGGTAGGGAAACTTCCACACACTCAGCCTAGAAACTCCATTGAGATGGTATCTCTTTTCTGCAGCAGCAAATGGGAATTTCTAACACATCGACTCAAGTGCTCTGTTGGACTCTTTCAGACACCACCACTGCTATCACCACCACCACCAAGGCGGGCACCTAAACATTTTGTAAATGAATGAAAGCGCTACAGTCCCGACTCCTGAGAGAAGAACTAATAATTGTGTACAAAGGCAAGTCTGGGTTTGAAATTAATGACTGTGGGATTCTAAGATGATTTTGAGATAAAGTGAATAATTTACATTAATTTGCATTGCAGTAGACAACACTGCTTAGGAATAACTGCTCTGTTGAATTTAGGAGACAAAGATCAAGTCTGTTATTTTAGTTCATGGCCTCGGGGAGCTTGGATAGGGGACCGGGCAGCGAGGAGTTTGAAGCTTTTAATGCTTACTGTGCAGAAATATGATTTTTTTCTGAAATAGATTAGCTTTTAAGGATGTAGTAACATTGGTTAAGTACTTGGTATGTATTTTGCCTGTGTTTACTTTTTTAATCATCATGAAAACCTTAGGCAATAGGTGCTAGAATTATGCCCATTTTATAGATTAGAAAACTAAGACCAGAGAGTAACTTATTCAAGGTCAAGTAGCTAATAAATGGCATCACCAGTTCCAAACCTTGGAATCTGGCTGCAGAGCCTTGCTCTTACCCACTATATTCTACTGCCTTGAGAGAGTTAAAGTACCAAACCCAAGACACCAGGAACTATTTTGACATTCCTTATGAGCATATAGTTTTCATCACATTACTATTCCAAGGTTAAGTGTATGGAGCTGAATCCTGTGGTCCCTAATGCTCTCGTCCAGCTGCCTCCACCATACTGTTGGTCTGGAAATTCCCTGGAAACATAGGTGGGAATTTTTTTTATATATAATCTCCAGTATTCACCCCTTACTTTACACTGCTGGATGAAAATCAGAACCCAGCTCTGCTTTTCATTTCCACAAATGGCTTAAGAGACCAGTACCAGGCTCAGTAGTATAGATTTTTCAAAAGGACGCTTTACATGAACCCATCCCCAAGAACCCACCAATACCAGCTTAAAAGGAGCAGGATATTTCAGTGAGGAGGCTAATGAAGAGATGCAATGAGACCCAATCTATTCCATTTTTTCCCTGGGGGTATAAGGAGACACCTAGATCTTAATCTCCTTTCTCGTCATTTTGATTCAGAGATGATGGCACTAGGGCTTCTTTGAACAAGGTAAGTTACATGATAAGTCTCCAGAAATCTATAATAAACTCAATAGAAGTAAATGCATGGAGAAAGAGGCACTTACCAGTAATTTAATCTGAATAAGTGAATGCTTTGGTATCCTTTTTACGTACAAGGAGGCATACTACATACTACACCTGCTATACGCTCTATACCCACTCCTCTGCGCCTTTTACACTTAACGTGTCTTGTAGCACATTCCTTATTCAATATTATCACGTAAAAATTTACCTCATTCTTTCTCATGACTTCATAAAATTTCATTTTTGGATGTATCAGAATTTATTTAACCATCATCTATTAAAGAACATTGTAATTGTGTCTAATTCTATGCTCTTACAAATAATGCTGAAAGAAATGTTTATACACACGGGTGTATTTTTGTTTTGGCTTGGTTTTGTTGTCATTATTATCCATGGGGCTGGGGTTGGGGGGGAATCCTAGGAGTGGAACTGTTAGGTCAAAGGATATTTGTATTTAAATTTTAATCACTATTTCCAAATTATCCTACAAAAAGTTTGTACCGACTTGCTCTCAGTGAGAAGGAATTTGAAAGGCTGGGTCTAGCACCCTTGTTACTTGACTAGACTTTCATATAAAATACAGCTTTGCTGTGTGGTATGACAGGTAAGTCAGATGATGGTGAATAGTAATAGGAAATGGAATGGGCTCATTTATCAAAATATTTTTAATTGCTTAGTGGTCAGCAGGGTGGACCCCGGCAGTGACACTCTCATGCAAAGAAGAAGGATCAGGTGTGGTTTTCGTGTCTGGTAACTGGCAAGTGGTCACTAGTGCAGGATATTTACCATATTTCACTGGGACCTCCTAACACCATACTCTTCTGTCTACACCCAGGTTGGTAAAGGGAATATATATGATGCAAGCTTGTACATGTTCCTGATTACATCAGATAAGCACATAGAACTCATCTCTATAAAATCCATTCCTCTCTGAAATGTACATCTTTTTTTTTAACCATTTTTTAAATTGAAGTATAGTTAATTTACAATGTTTGTTAGTTTCAGGTGTACAGCAAAGTGATTCAGTGTATATATATATATATATATATACACACACACATACACACACACACACACACACACACACACACATATATTCTTTTCCAGATCCTTTTCCATTATAGGTTATTACAAGATATTGAATACAGTTTCCTGTGCTATATAGTAGATCCTTATTGTTTATCTATTTTATATATAGTATTGTTTATATGTTAATCACAAACTTCTAATTATCTCCCCCCTTTCCCTTTGATAACCATGTTTGTGTTCTATGTCTGTGAGTCTATTTCTATTTCATAAATAAGTTCATTTGTATCATTTTTTTTAGATTCCACATATAAATGATATCATATGTTTGTCTTTCTCTGTCTGACTTACTTCACTTAGTATGATACTCTCTAGGTCCATCCATGTTGCTGCAAATGGCATTATTTCATTCCTTTTTACGGCTGAGTAATATTCCATTGTATATTTATATATCACACCTTCTTTGTACGTTCATCTGTTGATGGATATTTAGGTTGCTTCCATGTCTTGGCTAGTGTAAATAGTGCTGCTGTGAACATTGGGGTACATGTATCTTTTCAAATTAGAGTTTTTCTCTGGATATATGCCCAGGAGTGGGATTGCTGGATCATACGGCAACTCCATTTTCAGTTTTTTAAGGAATCTCCATACTGTTCCGTGTAAGTTCCATCCTCATCCTTCATTACTAAGAATGGTAACAAGTCACCTGCATTACTAACCTAGTCTGCACCTCTCAGGGTACCAGCAGGTGGTGCCTAGCCTAATCAAAACTCATATTTAGATGCTAGAAAATAAGTTTCCTGTTGCACCAGGCCCAGAGCATTCTATTACAAGATATGCTGAGTGTCTACCCCACATCCACTCCTGGGCCAGGCACTGTGGGAGACATGAAAGAAATAGAAAGCGTTGGACACAGGCAGATTGTTGCAGAAAAGAGTAGTTGCAGAGAATAGCTGGGAAGCTGTTTCTGCTATTCAGGAAGGAGATGGTAAAGGCCTGGACTAGGCAGCGCTGGCAAAAGCAGGAGAGAAGCAGCAGTTAGGGCGTCACCAAAGAAAGCATAAATCAGGCTGAGCATCACTGCAGAGTGCAAAGAGCACGGGCTGGGTCTGATCTCTACCTCACAGCTGCGTGGCCCCAAATCGTTCTGAACCTCAGTTTTTCACCTGTGAAATTAGAACAGTAACACCGTCCCCACCTCACTGGATTATTGAGAAGAACCATGAGTTAGCATCCAGCCCCTGGTCTATCTCATCGTGGTGAGTGCTCAAAAATGTTTGTTCCCTTCCTTGTCTACCCACCTCTTGTCTTGTGGTAGGAGATTGACCATAGTGGAGAGAGGGGAGGAGAGGGCCGAGCAGTGACGTCTGCTTTCCAGTTGGTGTCATTAAGCAGATGGAAAAAGTTAGAAAGGGGAACTATTCAGAAGGGGAAGATAGATTGATTTTTTAATTGCAGAGTTCAACGTGATGGTGGGATAGTCATGCTGATGGCTGGAAACCCAAGGGCTGAGAGCTGGCAACGGAGGACAGGAAGGCAGGAGTCCTGAGCTGGGAGAGGCCGGGGTCGTTCAGGCCACACGTGACTCTGAATTCCTAGAAGAGGCTGCAGCAGCCGTGGCTAAGGTGAGCAAGCAAACCTGGGACTGCTGGGCTCAGGAATGAAGGCCCTAAGGATGAAGCTGACACATCCCTGACCAGACCACGTGGAACCCATGGAAAATTAGACCTGAAGTTAATAGCACCCACGCCAGTCTCCTGGCTGCTTGGTTAGAGATTTTCATCCATTTTTGAGTTGACAAGAGCAGGGAGACTGGTGTCAGAACCCACTGCTTCTGCTTCACTGTACATCAGAGTGTGTCTGTGGGTCCCCTGGATGGTTAAGTTCATGGAAATAAGTGTATTTTATTCGACTGTGTATATCAAACAGGTTTCCTGCTGAGCTAGAGCCAAAGACAAACAGAAAAATCATTCTATTCACATTTACTGAGTTCCTCCCAGAGGCCAAGGGCCTGACAGGCACAAGCCTCTCTGTGTTTGTAGAACTGGCATTGAAGGAGGTCATGGGAAACTGAGAGAGAGAAAGAAGTGACCAGACCATCTGCCAGGAGCTTCTGGTGATAAGCTGTCTGGCACGAGGCTGAATCTTTTTTTTTTTTTTTTAACTTTTTGGCCATACCGCGGGGCACGTGGGATCTTAGTTCCTGGACAGGGACCGAACCTGCGCCCCCTACAGTGGAAGGGCAGAGTCTTAACTGCTGGACCGCCAGGGAAGTCCCAAGGCTGGATCTTGATTACACCACTGGTCTCAGGTAAGAAATCCCCAGCCCCCCACTTTGCTGAAGACAATCGGGCTAAGTCACGACTCCTGACAGCAGCTGATGCCAACAGAAGGGGCAGCGTAGTTAGAGTTGGGGGACCACCCCTTCCTAGCTCTGGGAGCTCAGCAAGTCCCTGAGCCTCAGTTTCTCCTTTATACAGTAGCACAGAGAGATCTCGGCTCTGCGACAAGGCCTTGGTGAGCTCGCAGGAAAGCAACTGTCTGATGGAGAACTCTGTGCAGACAGTCAGTAGTGCTGAACTCCAGGCCCACCACGTTTGCCCTGAGGGAAACAGAGGTTCCTCAGGTAATCTCTCTGCTCAGAATCAGCCTTAGGGAAGGCTGCTGTGAGAAAGCGGAATTTGTTTCCCATTTGTAGTGGGTTGAATTGCAGCCCCCCAAAGACACATTCAAATCCTAACCTAGCCACCCCACACACACACCTGTGAGTGTGACCTTATTTGGAAACAATCTTTGCAGATGTGACTAGGTGAAGGATTTTGAGATAAGATCATCCTGGACTTAGGGTGGCCCCTAAATCCAGTAATGGTCCTTATAAGAGAAAGGAGAGGGAAAATTTGAGACCCAGAGGGGAAGGTCATGTGAAGACAGAGGCAGAGATTGGAGCAATTTGTCTACAAACCAAGGAACCCAAGGGCTGCCCGCAGTGATGAGAAGCCAGGAGAGAAGCATGGAACAGATTCTCTCTTAAGCCTTCCAGGAGGAACCAACCCTGCCGATACCTTGATTTCAGACTCCTGTCCTCCAGAGCAGTGAAAGAATAGATGTCTGTTGTTTTAAGTCATGAAGTTTATTAATTTGTTACAGCAGCCCTAAGAAATTAATACAGCATTCAAGTGGAGAGGCCTTGGCCGGTGAGGTTGCCACGTGCTGGGTGACCTCGGCCGTCCAGCCTGGTCTGTCTGTCCCTGAGGGCCATGTTCTCCCTCAGCTGCTGACACTCCCTTTGGCAGCTTTTGGTTCACAGTAGCTGAGTAGCATCATCATATTTCGATAATGCTGTTCCCCTGCTCAGAAGCTACACTGAGTTCCAGTTGATTCCAAATCTCATTTAAAAGCATTCTCACATGCCTTGAAGTTTTGGTCTTGGGGGAAAAACCCGGACAGTCTCATTGCCTGGGACCATCAAATTTATCTTACTTGGTAATAACATAGCGATTGTGTGACAGTTGACAAAGCAAACCATGGCGCCTGAGGATCTGTCTCTAGCTTGCTGCTAAGAGCGGTGATTCTCCAGCTTTAGGGCACAGAGAATTGAGTGGAAGGCTTGTGAAAATACAGATCACTGGCCCCCTTCCCTTCACTCCCCGCTTCCCTTCACTGCCCCCTCCCCACAAGTTTCTGATTCAGTAGGTCCGGTGTGGGACCAGAGAGCTCTCAGTTCTAACACACGCCCAGGTGATGCTAATGATTCTGGACCTTACTACACGTGAAAACAGCAAGAGCTCAGAGCCCTGGTTTTCAAACTTTGCTGCACGTTAGGATTACCTGGGGAGCTTCTAAAAACCCCATGCCTAGGCTGCAACCCATACATATTAAATCAGAATCTCTGAGAGTAGGACCCCAGCAGCAGTAATTTTGAAAGCACCTCAGGTGATTTTCATATGCAATCAAATTGAAAGCCAGTGTCTTAGAGGCACTCCCTCCCTCCCCGGGACCCTCCCTTGCAGCCAGGCCTGGTGCCTGTCTCTGGGAGGGCATGAAGGAAGGAGACAGAAACCGGGGTCCTAGGGAAGCATTACCTCCCTGTGGCCACAGCCTAAGAACTCCATCCAGGACCCAGCAAGAGATCTTAGCTGGGATCTATAGCTGGGATCCCGAAGGCCTGGGTGTAAAGCCCTATTTCTGGCACTTTACTTGCTTCATGAATTTGGTCAAGTTGCTTAACGTCTCTTGGCTCTCCTTTCCTTATCTGTAAAATGGGGGTAATAAAAATACCGACCTCAAAGTGAAACTGTAAACGATTAAAGGAGAAAATATATTTGCAGTGCCTGGCCCAGGTGCTATAAATGACAGACTCTCAGCCAATGCTCGTTTCCCTCCCGCAGGCTTCCTTCTCACCTCTCACCTGAACTGGGTGGGAGAAACAGGCCAGGCCGCTCTCCTTTCGTTTCTACTTTTGCTACCAGAGGTCAGGACCTGACATCTTAGTCACACTATTTTTAGCATTAAAGGAGGTCTTTAGGACTCCTTCTTTTTTGTTTTTTTATTTTTCCAGGATCTCTTTTAAATATACATAGCTACCCACCCCATCCCACTTTCTAAACAGTATACCTTTTTGTCCACTTTGCTTTTTTCGTTCAACTGTACGTCCTGAAGATGACTCCATAGCAGTGTTTGGAAATATTTTTTCTTCCTTTACAGAGCTGCAGAACGTTCCATCATGTGTGTGGATATATTTAGTAGTAGTTTATTCAACCAGTTTCCTATTCATGGCCACTAGGGTTGTAACTAGTCCTTTGCTGTTACAAGAGTGCAGCAGTGAACACACCTGTGCACGTTTTTCATATTTTGCTAGCATGTCTTCGGGAGAGACTCCTAGGGTACTCCCCTGCTGCGGCCCCATCCCCACGACTGTTCTGGTGCCCTCAGCCTGGGCATGGGATGCTGGAATGCTAACTCCAGCCTCCACACCTCCTTTCCATTCGATTGATTGGCCAGGCCGGTAGAAACAGCAACAGGAAGGCGGTCTCCCTTCATTTTTGTCCGCCAGTCTCATACCACAGCATCTTACTGGGGGGAACGTGATTCATAACCAGAACTCTAGCTGGAAAGGAATCTGAGAAGGGCAGTTTTCCGCTTTCTTGTCTCTACCGCACAGGACCGCTCGAAGAAGTGGGTGGGGTGCCAGTCACCACATCCAGCTCCCCACTTAACTCCTTTGTTTCACAGAAGAGGAAACTGAGGTTTGGGAGGGGTGTGTTATTAGCTGAAGATCACTAAACTGGTTCGTGGCTAACAGCCCGGCCATTTCCTCCTCACGTCCCTGCCGATGGGAGTCCTTGTGAGTTGGAGTTTCACTGAATCAAATAACTTAAAAAGGCAGAAGCCACTCCATACGCTATGAACTTGTACTTTTCTTTGTAAAACAAAACAACCGTTCCCCAAGCCTCCTTTTGGAGGTATTATAATCATTTAGCAACTGTTATGGTTTGACCTCTGTCCCCCTAAATTTATATGTGGAAGTCCTAACCCCCAGTTCCTTAGAATGTGACCGACCAGTTTGGAAACGGGGTCTTTAAAGAGGTAATTAAGTTAAAATGAGGTCTTTAGGATGGGCCCTAGTCCAACACAACTAGTGTCCTTATAAAAAGAGATCTGGCCACAGACAGGCAGAGGAAGATGATGTGAAGACACAGGGAGAAGGCGGTTGTCTGCAAGGCAAGGAGAGAGGCCTCAGAGGAAACCAACCCTGCCCGCACCTTGACCTTGGACTTCTAGCCTCCATTATAGTGAGAAAATAAATTTCTGTTGTTTAAGCCACCAGTCTCTGGTACTTTGTTACAGTAGCCCTAGCAAACTAACATGGAAACTAAGTTCTGGTAAGAAAAAAGAAACATGCTTTGGAAGCAGACTAATTTGGTGTCTCTGGTAAGTTGCTCCAGTTGCTAAGTATGTCTTGCCATATACATTTCTCCAGCTGCCTTACATCCTGATGCTTCTGCCAAACCAGACCCTTTCTGGCATCTTTCCCTGTGAGCTGATGTCTCTTGGGAAAGTGCTGCCTGCATCTTGCACACTTCAGGAGTCTCTGGGGTGGTGAATTGGCTGCAGCTTTGATGGTGACAGAGCCACCAGCCTCCGCAGAAAGACCACCTGAGCTCCTGAGAGCTTTCACCTCATTGGGCACTCAATGAGAACTGTCACTCACTTTTCTAACCCACCCTCTCGGGGAGCGGTGGCAATCTCACCCGAAATTATTTTCCCCCCATTTTCATGGGAGGTAAATGTGGCATGCAAAATGTATTTTTAATGACTGAGATTTGCATTTAAGCGTATTTCCCATCTTTGCTGGGTCATTAAGCCTTTAAATCTGTCAATATTTTAATGATTTTTATAGCCCAGTGATGTATAGGTTTGTTCAAGTTTTCATTCTCTCCACACTCCCTTACCCATAAGATGCTCCAGCGAGAGCTCACCAAGGGGTAATTGAACACATGTGCTGCTCCGAATGGGTTCTTTCCGGGCAGCCCATACCCTGTGCTGGCAATGATCACAGCAGAGCACATCACACCCAGGCTCAGGTTCTAAAGACTGGGAGGATGATCCAAATGACCCTTGGAAATCCAGTCAGAAGTTGCCGTGGTAGAGACCATGACACTATTTCTCACTAAGTGCAACAAGACCAGCTTCCCCTCCAGTGTTGGGACAGAATATTGTCTCTTCAGTGGAGCCCCAGGTAAAGGATTGGCCTGCGTCTAAGGGCTCTGCTAGAGCTACACAAAGCCTGACTAGTTCTTACACAATGAGAAGGAGGCGGGAACCAAGACCCACCGGCAACAGCAGATTCATAGCCCTTCATTGAGTGGAATGGCAGGCAGAATTGCCTGCACTATACAAACAACTCTCTGTCTTTCTGTTAATTTTACATTTGCTGAACACATGGCAATTTACAGCATGGCTGGATACAATATGGCAGAAAGAGAACACCAGACTGGGCTTGCGAAGTCAGTTCAGCCACAGGCATTTTGAAGAATGCTAAAGCGAAGGGACTTAGGTCGTAGACTTTTTTTTCTAATTGTTTCCATTTGGTCCAGGGCTTGGGTTAAAAAGCTGCCCAGTGGCTGCAGAGAGAGGCTCAGGCAGAAGCCCTGACACCAGGGTGATGCAGAGGGGCTCCTCAAAGGCTGCTGGGCTCCGGAGGCTCCAAGTTCGTTGTGCTTAAGGGTGAGCCTTTTGAAGAGCTCCTCGCCCAGCCCCCAACTGGGGCGGAGGTCAGTCAGGTGGCCGCCCATCTTCTTGATGAGTTTCACCGGCTCATCTAGGTTGCAGCTCTCCAGGAAGTCAGAGCTGGGAGTCTGCGTGGCAGAACCCAGGGCATGCAGATCCAAAAGGACCGGGTTCAGGTTCTTCTCCACGACCATGGTGGCTTCCATGACGTCTGGGTTTTACACCACTCATCTTTGGAACAGCTTCTGCATATCCTGGAAGAGGGCACAGCCTCTGAGCTGGTTTGGCATCTTCAACAGATGCTCAGTGCCCCTGCGCTTGTCCTCTGCCAACTCGAGGAAGAAGTGGCCCAGACCCTCCAGAGCCACATCGTTGCTGTCGAAACAGACGCCCAGGGAGAGGTAGGTGTGGGAAGCCCACAGATATGTGTTGAACAGGTGGTTGACGGCGGCCTCCACCTTGGCGGAATAATTCTGATGAATCCCAGGGCTCATGGTTGATCGGCAATAAGGAGCTAAGCTCAAAAAATGGTGTTGGCTGGTCCGGGGAGGTGGGCAGAGGATGTCTAATTGGTTGGTTCCAAAGGTTGCCACTGGAAAAGAAGTTGGAGGGTGGCCAGGGGCTGGGAGAAGGGGCATCTACGGGTGTGTTCCACCCAAACACTGTTGAAGCAAGAGACAGATCTGTGGGACCACCGAGCACACTGCAGGCCATAGACGCTTACAGCAAATAGAAATCATTACTTTCTCGGAGGTTCCGTTTCCTCACCCATAAGATGTGGGCTTTTGGGTGGGGTGATCCCGAGGTTGAAGAGGTCTCGGGATTGACATTGGTGCGTTCAAGCTCAGGGCTCTTGGCCGACAAAGACTGGCCACCTAGGATCACCTCAATAACCCAGTGGCCTAGAAAAGCAGCAGCCCCTCCCTGCTCCGCCTGGGAATGTCCTAAGACAGAATTTATTAAAAGTAAGAACAAAGGTGAGAAATAGGTCCCGTAAGGGAATGCCGGGTTGTTCACACTGCTTGTCTCCAGTGTCTCTTCAGTTCAGCAAATCTGAATTTATAGCACCTGGTAAAGACAAAACAGGTGCTCTGTGTTGGAGAGGTAAAGACAGATAAACTGTCCCTGACATTGTGGAACTCCCAGTCTTGGTATAATTTTGAGTGGTTTATCACAAGTGAGAAGGCCGAGCATTTGGGCGGCGAGGGTTGGCAGAGTGGTGTTGAAATCCATTGGTAAAAACTATGGTGTAGCAGAGTGCCTTTTGGCCTTTAATTCCTAGATTCACGTCTTCAGGGCTGTGGTAATCGTTAGTGCTGTTCACCAAGTTTTCCAGGTCTCCTTCTACTGAGTGTATAGATGGGCCATATTTTCCTAAGCCACTGAAGTTAAGTGTGGCCATGTGACTTGCCTTATCAATGAAATGTCGATAGCATGATATGTTTCACTTCCCGGGCAAAAGCCTTAAGCACCATCAGATGACTCCCCCATGGTTCTTTTCCTCCCACGGTTCTTTTCCTCTGCCATGTAACCAGCAATACCCTGGATAGCAGAAGCTCACTAGTCTGTGCCTCTCAGCGAGGACAAAGTGGGAGTAGAGAGCTGACTGATCCATGATGGGTGTGTAGTAGGAGCAAGAAACAAATTTTTGTTGTTTTAAGCCATGGAGATTAAATAAGAAATGTTTATTATGGAAAATTTCAAACATGTGAAAGCAGAGACAATAGGATGTTGCACCTGCTCTACCCATTACTTTCACTTCAACAATTATCAAGATATAAGCCTCTGTGATTTGGGGCTTGTTTGCTGCCACGGTACAACCTAGATTAATCCTGCCTAAAACAGAGGGAAAGGGTGTTATTTCCCAGAAATACTAAATGAGTGACAGGTAAAAAGAATGGAAACACAAGATATGAGATTTTCTTTTGATGCCATATTTTTCTTAAAGTTGTTGGTGCTTTTAGGGATACAGGAGAGCTGAATGGATTGGCTGGAGTAAAAGTTGCTGGGCCCTCAGGATGGGGCTGCTTTGTGGAATCTGTCTTTTGGCTCAGGCTCAATCCATCTCCTTTTCGGCTTGGCCTCCGGCTCCTCTGGCAGGTGGAGCTCACCTTCTCGTTAGCGGAACAATGCTTTTCACGTGGGGAGAGCTGACACCCTGTGGCTTCGTGTGCTGCCCTGCCTCAGCTCTGCATGCCTCCGCCGCTTCTTACGCCTCGCATCTTGTCGCTGCTGCTGACTTTGGAGGGCAGCTCTAGAACGTTAAGCCTGTAGGACGTTAAGGGCTGTCCTCACCCCAGAGCCAGTTTCATGTAGTTCATTTTGAGTCATGCAGGGACCTCAAGGTACTGTTATCAAGGCTGTTCCTCAGGCCTACTTGTTACCATGGTAGCAGGGGAGCAGAAGATCCCAACAAAACCTTAACTTGGGGCTAACTCCATTGAGAAGGTGTGCTTTTATGTGGCATTTCGATATGTATGTATACACATACGGTCCACGGATGTGTTGCCGTGTTTTCTACTCTGCCCCACTGGTCTGTGTGTCGCTGAGCCAGTACCATGCTGTACTGCTATGCGTCTACAGCGTGTTTGATTGAGCAAGTCTCCCTTCTCTACTCTTCTTTTAGAAACATTATTATTTCTTTCTTTATTTATTATTCCTCAAAAAGAAATCCAACTGGAGTTTTGAGTGGGAGTGCCCTGAATTTGTAGGTTAACCATGAATTCAGTTAGGTCTTTATAGAGTCATCCAAGACAAGTCATCCTACATTCGGGCATCCAGTCCAAAAGCATGGAATGTGCTCTATTTACTCAGGTCATTTTCTGTTTCCTTTATTAGAATTAAAATTTTTTGTATAGCAGTTTTGGATGTTCTCGGTTAACCCCCAGATATTTTGTAATTCCTGTTGCCGTTGTTGTTCTTTGGCCGGGCAGCTTGTGGGATCTTAATGCCCCGACCAGGGATGGAAGCACAGAGTCCTGACCACTGGACCCCTGGGGAATTCCTTCCTGTTGCTGTTGTAAACGGTATCTTTTTAGTAATATTTCCTAGCGGCTCTTGTAGTAGGGGGAGAGATGCTGTTGATTTGTGCAGGGAGATCTTGTGTCTGGCAAACATACTGAGCCTTATTAGTTCTAATTTGTTTGAGCCTTTGTATTTTTCTAAGTTGACATTTTGTTTTTCCACTGCTGCAGTAAGAAGCCCCCCCCGCATTTAACGTCTGTGGTAAGGGGGTGGCAGGGGTTGAGGGGATGACTCAGTAGAAGGAGGGAAAATGTTTCCTCTTCCCCCTCCTACAGGGAGGGGCCAGACCTCTGTGATGTGAACATGTAGGGTCTCCACAGCTTCAGAGACTTGTAGTCAGGCCAGTGGCCACCATGACGGGAGAAAGGGTGGCCTAAAGTTCTCTGGTAACAGGAAAGGGGAGGGGAGGGGATGCTACCAAAAAGAGAGAGGGAGGGGTTTGGAGAGGAGGAGGAAGACAGAGAAAAGGGAAAGACTCTCTTGAGGGGGACTTTGATGGGGCAGGGGTCGGTCTGGAGAAATATCAGGGACAGTAGAGAGTAAAAGAGTCTTCAGTTCCAGAAGAGTAGGTGGACCACACACCCACCATCCGACAGTGTCACCCAAAGAAGCCCTGGGGTCCTTTGGTCACCTGACATGGGGCTGGGGGAGGAGCTGGGGCACCTGCAGCCCCTCCCAGCACCAGCCCATGCTGACCAACTGCTGGAGGCCCCACCCCACGTGGCCCTTGTCACCTGCGCTGCTGTGACCCTAACACCCAAAGCTGTGGGGCCTGGGAACTCCCAGGGTCTGGACCTCCTACATCCCCAGAACTCCCACGAGTCAGAGCTAGATCCACAAGGCGCACTGAGTTGGGGTCCCTACACTTGGTCCTGAACAGAAGTTCACTGACGGAGGGTCAGGAGTTGAATGTTTTAACCAGGCAGCTGGTTTGCCTTGTTTGATGAGTAACTGTGGCTGAGTAGTAAGGTTGTTTTGGTTTGGAAACTTCTCTGCACACCTGCAAGGTGGGGAAATGGGGCTGCCTTCTGCCCTGAACAGCATTTAATGGGGCTGCTGGGAGCAGGATGGGGAGGCCTTGGTTCGCAGCTGTGGTTGGTGACCCCAATTTCAGTTGCTGGTAGAATAACTGTAAAATCAGGAAGTGAGGGGGCCCCCTCCCAGCCCCTCCTGCCAGGGCTTCCCCGGGATGGGCTGATGAACTGGCAAGTGCAGCTGGTCTTGGCTGACCTCTGCTCCCCCATGTGCCCCTTTACTGCCTTTCAGGGCCCACACCTCTGACCTTAAGGAATCGCTCCTAGAACTTGCTTTTTTCACACAGAGATCGTGATAAGCAGAGGCATCCAGGCTGGTGTGTTCATGCAGAGAAGCAGACAGATGCCCTCAGATCCGATCCGATGCCTGATCCTTTGGGTCTTGGAGGGAGACGGCCTGGCACTGCTTGTAAACAAGCCGTGAAGAAGCCAGACTTCCCTTGGAAGTTTATAACGCCAAAACAAAGCAGGCTATTTTGGAGCAAAGAAGCCAGAAAAAGGGTCAGTGAGATGAGAGAGGGAAAGCCTGGTCCGGAAACACGAATGCCCCGGGCCTATCAAGGTGTTTCCAAGAGTGGAACAGTCGGGCTGGACCCAGGGCATCCCCCAGGCCTGTGCGAGGGTGAGGCCCCTGTTTCTGGGTGGGTGAGGCCCCTGTTTCTGGGTGGGTGAGGCCCCTGTTTCTGGGTGGGTGAGGCCCCTGTTTCTGGGTGTGCTCCTCATTTCCTGTTATGGCCTGTCTCCACATGCTGAGTGGCTGTGAAGCAACGGCTGCAGTCACTCAGCTTTATAAATAGGACATCTACAGTGAAGATGGTAGGAAATTCCCAGAGACTTCTGCCTGGGCTTATTATGAGTGTGCAGATTACACAAGTGAAGTCCCAGCACCCCCTCCTCCAGCCCCCCTCCCTATAGCGTCCTGGGGCGTCTGATTGGAGGCCCATCTCTCCTGCTCTGTGACTGGAAATCTCCCAAGGGTGGTCCGAGAGGCACAGGGACTGGAGATGTCCACCTCTGACCTTGCTCACACACTCCTGAGGGAGAACAGCTGAGCCTGGTCTCCCGCTCCCCACATGCCATGCGCTGTGCCTTATCTTGCCGACGTTCACTTACTCCCAGGAGGAAGGTGCGTTATTATTCTCATTTGGTAGATGGAGAATCTGGAATCCAAACCCACGTCTGACTCATTCTGGATCTCAAGGATTAACCATGGACTCAGATTCCCCTGAACAGAGAACAAGAATGAGAAAGGATCAGAGTAAGGAAAGGGGAGCCCTCCGTTTTCTGGAGAGAAAGAGAAGAGAGGCTTCCTGCACCCTGGGCCTTTGGTTATATTTTCCTTTCCTTCTTTCCCCTTGTGACACATTTCTAGGCTGGTGGCTATTTCTGGAAAGCCAGACTTGAGCTTTGAGTGGCTTGATGGGCCCCTGCTGTGGCTGGGTTTGAAGGAGATGCGGACATGACTGCCGGCACCAGGCAGGAGGCCCTGCAACTGGGAGGCTCAGGCCATTACAGGTTTAGGACTGAAATGCTGTTCAAATATTTGCCCAGCAACTTCCATTGTGCTTTGCAACAGGTAGCATAAGCAGCCTTCGCGAAGTCATTGATGGCCTCACACCTAGCCAGGGTCTCTCTCACCCATCTGTTGAGCCCCCTGTGGTTGAAGAATTCCCCTGTTCTTTTCTGTATTTCATGATGTTGATATTTTTATGGCCTGTCCCTTGGTTTGGATTAGTTTTTCCTCGTGATTAGAATCAAGCTATATATTTTTTAACAAGAAAGCAACAGAGGTAGTGTTGGGTCTTCTCAGGGCATTACATTAGGGGCTCATGATGTCAGTTTGTCCCATTATTGGTTGTGTTCTTTGATCCCCTTGTAAAGGTGGTATCAGCCAGATTTCTTTAGTATAAGCTATCATTTTCCTTCCATACCTGGGAATGGCTAAATAAGTACATGTTTTTATGGGGATTTCCTGAGCTCCAGTTCCCACAGGTCAATGCAAAGAGAGCCAGGTGACACCTGAGACTGCAGTGGGTTACATTACAGGGGAGGAACCCTGAAGTTAGGGAACCCGAGTATTTTATAATGGTCCATAAGTCCTGACCTCTTCTGCCAAAGGAAACATTATCTTTATTGTACTGGACACTCAGCATGCCTGCACTTTGTTCTATGGGGAGACACTGTCTTCCAAGACTATTCGCTATACAAACATCCTTGCAAAGATAGTCCAGAACAAAGGCAGCTGGTGCCTCTGTTTATAGGACACCCACAAATGTGAGAGACCCATGGAGAACTGTCTCCCAACAGATCTGTGAAAATTGTCTTTCTACATACAATCTGGTCATGTTATTCCAGTCATGTAACCAACCATGCTGTGGCTGGTTGTTCCCCAATATCCATTCTCTGCATGTTCAGTAATGGAACCCCACTTCCCCACAATAGCTGAGCACATGGCTTTTCAGGATGACGTCTGCATTTCCCATCTTCTCTTGCAGCAAGGTGTGGCTGTGTGACTAAGTTTTGAGCAATAGGCTTTAAGTGTAGTGTGTAACTTCTGGAAAGTGCCCTTAAAGGACGGGAACGTGCCATTTTCCTTCTCCTTACTCCATCCTACAACATAAAATAGAAATCTCCCTCTTCCATGGTGTTCCCTAATCCTCTCCTCTGCCTTTTTTTAAATCTTCATAACACATAAAACCATGGACATACTATTTATTTTGCTTATTTTTTATATTTTCTACCTCTTCTGTAATGTAAACTCCACGAACAGTGCTGATCCATTACAGTATACTTGTACCAACTGTTAAGATATACTGAAATATTTCTGTACCAATTGGTGACTAGCCACTGCCCCAAGTCCCCGTGTACTCCCCTATGGCAACTCCAAGCTACCCAACAGTGTTAGCTCAGGCTGCCATAAGAAAATTCTATAGACTGGGTGGCTTTAACAACAGAAATTATTTTTCTCACTGTTCTGGAGTACTGAGAAGTCCAATATCATAGTGCTGGTCAAATCAGTTCTTGAGAGAGATTCTGGAAAGGGTACTCTTCCTGGCTTGCAGAATGCTGCCCTCTTGTACACCACACACACACACACACACACACACACACACACACACACACACACAGGAAGGGAGGGAGAGAAAGAGAAAGAGGAAGACAGAGAGAGAACTCTCCTGTGTCTTTTTTCCCCCCTGAGTGGCTTGCGGGATCTTAGTTCCCCAACCAGGGATTGAACCCAAGTCATGGCAGTGAAAGCACTGAGTCCTAACCACTGTACCGCCAGGGAATTCCCTCCAGTGTCTTTTCCTATAAGGGCACTAATTTCATTGGGCCAGAGCCCCACCCTCATGTCCTCATCTAACCCTAATTACCTCGCAAAAGTCCCATCTCCAAATACCATCACATTAGAAGTTAGGGCCTCAACATATGAATTTTGGGGAAACACAAACATTCAGTCCATAACAGCAACTAAACAGGCATTGACTCATGTAGTAGGAGGCTTGCACATCCTGCTTGTGCATTAGGGCCAGTGACTTCCTGGTTAATCAGTGCCTAGGCTATGCCCCTGAGGTGCTCCAAAAAGACCTCCTGATTGAATGCATGCTAGATTCTATTATAGGATGGCTCCAAGCCTTTCCATTGTCCATCTCGAACTCAAGAGGAGCAGGAGTCAGATTTTTCAATAAATAAAATTGGGGAAAATACCAAGCAGCAACTTTCTGCTATTTTAAAACAAAGGACTTCTTATACCTTTTCTCAAGTCCTCCTGTTCCCATCCTGCTCTCTTCCCAGGTGAAGAGAGAGCGACTGAACAGAAACAGAGAAAGGGAATCATTCTTTTATTTTTTTTTCCCTTGAGATAAGTAATTGCCAGGACCTTCCCTATGTCCACCATGAGGAATCAGAGAAGGTGGGAGAGGCAACAGCAAGTGTGGGGCTGGGAAGGGAACTCAAGTCCATCAGTCAACTCAGAGCCATACACATCTTCTCACTTACGTTGCCTCCCTGGAGGTCCCCTCTGTGCAAATGAGTGGTTTAAAGGCATGTATCAATTACCCTAAGAAATGTGCAAGCCCTGTGAACCAGGCAATTCCTTCAAAGTGTGATATGAAGAAAGCAAAGAGAGGATAACAGGTTTGACCTACTTTGGATAGGAGGAGCAGGGCAGGATGATCTGAGGAGGTGGTCTGTGAGCTGAGACCTGAAGGATGAGAAAGAATCATCCATGGGGACTTCCCTGGTGGCACAGTGGTTAAGAATCTGCCTGCCAATGCAGGGGACACGAGTTCGATCCCTGGTCTGGGAAGATCCCACACGCCGCAGAGCAACTAAGCCTGTGCGCCACAACTACTGAGCCTGCTCTCTAGAGCCCGCGAGCCACAACTACTGAAGCCCGCACACCTAGAGCCCATGCTCTGCAACAAGAGAAGCCACTGCAATGAGAAGCCCACGCACTGCAGCGAAGAGTAGCCCCCGCTCGCCACAACTAGAGAAAGCCTGTGCGCAGCAACAAAGACCCAATGCAGCCAAAAATAAATAAATTAATTAAAAACAAAAAAGAATCATCCATGGAAAGGGCGGTCTGGGCAGCAGCCCAGAGAATCTCAGAGGCAGAGCTGGCTATGGAATTTGCTAAGCCCAGTGCAGGGGAAAATGCAGGCCCCCAGCCGGGGGTGGGTCAGTCAATCTCCCCTCCCTGGGGGCGCCCCTCCCCAACCCACAGCAGATGGGAGATCCCAGAGAAGCACAACCTCTGTCCCAGGACATGCTTGATACCTGGATCCAGACAGGGAGAGAGACCCCCGTTATCACCCGTTAAGTGTGCTGTGGGACTGCCAGCCTGGGTGGAGATGACATCACATCAGCTGCCTGTCTCCAACCCTCCCTGCCACACTGCCCCGCAGTGAAGGGCAACAGCAGAATGTGTGCCTCGCCTGCCAGTGCACCTGATCACTGCTCCTGGCAGAGGGAGGCAGTGGCCACAGGGAGGAAGGGGAGGCCAGGTGGGACCGGGGATCCAGGGAGCAGGGTGGAGGCAGGAGGTAGGACCAGAGGAGAGCTGAGGCTCTAAGCCCCGTGCAAAGGGTACGCTCCGTTGTCCCATCAGACTTCACTTGTAAAACACAAATTCAAAGATTATTACTGGGAGTTCCCTGGTGGCCTAGTGGTTAGGATTCCAGGCTTTCGCTGCTGTGCTTGGGTTCAGTCCCTGGTCAGGGAACCGAGATCCTGCAGGCCGTGCGACACAACCAAAAAAACAAAAGAGACCCAAGATAATTACTAAGAATTTCAAGATGGCGACCACAGGGCTGCACTGGTCTCAGACCCTTGAAGCCAACCCTGCTCAAAACTGACCGGCAGCCAGCATGACCCATCCCAGCAAGCAGTGGGAAGCAGATGAGGGGCAGGGGCCACATAATGCCAGGATCTGTGGGTCATTGTAAAGACTTTGGAATTTGGTCTTTGACCAGTGAGAAACCACCAGAGGGTCCCAAGCAGGTGAGTGACATTTTAAGGTCACACTGGCTGTGGTGTGAAGAGTGGGTTGTGAAGAGTGGAAGTGTGGCTGACCCGTCCAGGCAAGATATGATGGGGACTGAACGCTGGCAGAGGCCGTGGAAATGGAGAGAAGTGGATGGATGGGAGACGTTTTTTGGACATAGGGTCAAAGAAATGGGAGACAAAGACATCAAGGAAACGAGAGTCCAGGGAGTGGAAAGGTTCAACCAAGCAGCCGTCAAAGCCACAGAGAAGGAAGACACATACTGTAGCGGGGAGGAAGACCGCAAAAGCCAGTGCCGGGTCCGTCGGAGACCTGCCTCTAACCCTGGGTCTCAGGAACCTCAGTTTTGCAAATGGTACTTGGTTGCGTTGTTCTTGTATCTGGCTGAGCCAGGTAGAATGAAGCGAGGTCTTCTCTGTCCTCCTAGCATGATGGACCTCTCCAACCCAATCTTTTCCAGCAGACACTAGCCCAGAGGCCTCGGCTTGTCAGCTTGCAGGACGTCTTGCCTGGGGAAGCCAGCAAAGGCTGAGGGTGCCTGCCCTTCCCTCCCATGCCCAGCATGATGGCCTTGCCTCCTAAAACCCACGTACAAGAATGGGAACAAAGGTGAGCCCACAGGAGGGCCAGGGATGAGAGGAGAAACGGTAGTTCTATCTGTGAAATCAACCTGAGCCTTGGTTATCTTGAATGGAAAGAGTGGCCTTCCCACCTGACCAACCCCTGCCCTGTCTCTGTGGCTCTGAGGACCTGCAGGAAGGCAGGACCAGGCTGTTCTCCTAAGCAGAGGCTACGGCTGGGTTGCTACTTTCATTCAAATATCAGTGACTAAGAAACCTCAAGGTCTCCTTTTTGTAAACTGCTTAGAGATGTCGGAAAACGAGGGAAGAGGCACAGAGGAGAAGTGGGGGTGGGAAGACAGGAGGATTAGGGAGGAGGAGAGAAAGGAGAGGCTTGCCAAGCTGAGCACCTGGTGAGCTTGACGCCCACCCGCCAGGCTCCGGGCAGGCTGTCAGCTTCGGAGAAGCGCCCTCGGGAAGCCCTGAGGAGAGCGTGCTCACAGGCTTTGCTGGTGCTGATGCAGTTCTGGCTTGGCCTAACCATCGGTCCTTCTTTAATCCTTATTAAAAGCCGTCATTTTCTCCCTCCCTGGTGGCCAGTTTAGTGGTAAGAAATTCAACTAAAAGTAAGGCCTTAAACCTATTAATTTGGAATGGCCCAAAAGAAGGGGAGCCTGCCCAAAACAGAAAACGCCAAAGGAAACTCTCTCCTTCACATTACTGAGCGGTTCTTCTTGTCCCCCAGCATTTGCATGGAGCGCTGTCTGGGTCCAAGGCTGTGCTCAGAGAGCTCAGGACGGTCCTTTAACTGAGAATAAACAGCAAGGTGAGATTCAGCTTTTCTCAGCATACCTGCAGGAAGTGAATAAGAACTCCCAGGAAAAATAAGTTTGGGAAGCATTGGGTTCAAAGAAGTCAAGTGGGTTTTTATATTATATTTCTTAATATAAGAAAGAAATATAGTTAAGAGCCTTAAATGTACGCATGTGCAATGTGGCTCTCCAAGAGGGGTTTGAAAGAACCTGTTGATTTCCTTCTCAATACACTTCCCCGCCCAGTCCCAGGGAGGAATGCTGGTTGGTCTGAGCCATTCCCCTGGATGGTGTTTGTTTTATTAAACATGAGCATGTGATGCAGCCCTGACCACAGGTGGTAAGGCTTGGGGACTTCCAGGAAGGTGTTCCTTGCTCTCAAAACAGAACCCAAGACAGTACTTGACTGTTCCAGGTTTTGGGCATTATCACAGGAAGAGGTGAGCTTAGAGCTGCTGTAGTCGTATTAGGGTCATGAGGAGAAGGCCAAGAGCCTCCAGAGATGCTTATCTCTCTCCCTGGTGTGCGATTAAGCTGTTGCTTTGACTCTTTGGGTTTGTTTCTTCCTTGTTCAGGCCTTGGGTGTTCTGTGTTTTTCAACTCACAGCATCCTGAAACCAGTGGGGACACAGCATGCAGACATTCTCGGATTCCTTTGACTACAGATGGTCCCTCTGACTGGTGTTTACTGAGAATGCTGTGGGAAAGTACACCAGGGTGAGGGACGTGGAGTTGGGGGTCAAAGGCTTCGGTTCTGCTTTAGGTTCTGACAATCACATGAGTTCCTGGGCCTCAGTTTCAACTCTGTGAGAAGACTACCTAACTCAAGTGCCTAATACTCTGCCAGGTACATAGTAGGTATGTCACAAACGTTGTTGTTTAATAAAACGGGGCAGGGGAGGAGGAGAGGAATAGTCCAGTTTCAAATCTCATTTCTGCCTGAGAGTACTAACCATTTCAACAGTAAAACCTGTGTTTTCTGGCCCCCTACCAGCTTATAGCACCCCCTAGCCCTGCACTCAGCAGGCAAAAGATAAAACAGGGACCATAGATGTCCCAGGTGGGCACCCTAGGTCTGGGGCCACAGCCCCTCACTCTTCTGCTAGAGCAAGCCTGGGTTCTTCTGGGCAATGCCCCCCGAAGGCCATGTCCCTCTATGCATGCTAATGGCTGTGGGACCCTCCTCAGTGAGAACTTCCACGTGTACTGGTGGCCCTACCTGCCCCAGAAGGACAGTCTCCAGTCTAGACACTCATATGGGTGCCAAGGGATTGAGTTCCCCCTTGTCCATGTCTCTGGCTGAGACTCAGAGCGACAGCTGGCAGACAGCTGACCCGGGCTTTGCTCGCTCTCTCTCTCTCCATCTCTCGTGTCCATTGGGACATTTTATTTGCATGTAAGTGTTACATCCCTAGAAGAAGAATCCCAGGATTTTCCCTCCTGTGTGTTTTCATCCATGATGCCAACAGAGGTCATCACTACAGTGAAACCAAAGAGATAGGGACAGATGGTCCTGCTGTGACCAAATGCACATTCATGTGCCTGCTGCATAGTGAGGCCAAACCATTGGAGTTTGGAGCAGAGAAAGGTTTATTGCAGGGCCAAGCAAGGAGAACAGGTGGCTCGTGCTTAAAAATGCTGAACTCCCTGATGGTTTTCAGGGAGATGTTTTTATAGGTAAAATTTGGGGTGAAGGCTGCAGGGTGTGTGACCGTCCTCTGATTGGTTTGTGGTGAGGTAACAGGGCGGTGCTCCAGGAATCTTGTGCTCAGCCTGAAGTTACCATCCTCCTCTTGGGTGGGAGCCTTAGTTCCTGCAGAAAATGTCAGAGATAGGTTGTCATGTACATTCCTTGAGGAGGAACTAGAACTCTATTTTACTGCACTATTGTTTTTTTGACTGCTCTTTGCTTCTGCATTCTCTCCCTTCCCTGATTAGCAACTGTTTGAATCTGCCGCTTGGAACCCAGGGAAGGTACAGGAGGCAGAAGCCTTTTCCTACAAACAAGAAATGGGAGACACAAAGGCTTTTGTATCCAGAAGGGCCCCACAGGGTCTTGCTTGGTTTCACTGCCATTGTTCTCAATCTTTGAGTTGCACATCAGATCTGGGGCTCCACCCACACTTGTTTAATGTGCCCGTGAGGTTCATAAAAATGTTCCCAGCTCTGTGACCAACGACGATTTCAAAATTGCCAGTGTAACCATGCTTCATCATCATAGTTAGAAACCAGGCCATGACTGTAGAGCATGACCTTAAAAGAACCTGGTTTTGCCTTTCTTTTTGACATTGTTGATGCTCTTGAGAGTATCGGCCTGGACATTATGGCGGCATGGAAGGATGATGGAAAGACTGGGGCTTTGCTCTGTTGGGTTTGGGCCAATGAACAGCAGGGAGAGGGAGTGACAGTGTGTGAGTGTGTGTGTGTGCACTCGCGCGCATGTGCGTGCACACCCAGACACAGTCATGGCTCAGTAGAAACACCTCATGGAAGGAGGTGTTGCAGGAAGGGGGACCCCTTCCAGAGCCCGAGAGTGGGCTCTTGTCTAACACTCAGAAATGAATTGTCCGTGGGGACACACGTGCTGACAAAGCAAGAGGCTTTATTGGGAAGGGGCGCCCAGGCAGAGAGCAGGAGGGTAAGGGAGCCCAGGAGGACTGCTCTGCCACATGGTTCGCAGTTTTATGGTGATGGGGTTCGTTTCCGGGTTGTCTCTGGCCAATCATTCTGACTCAGGGTCCTTCCTGGTGGCACGCGTATCACTCAGCCAAGACAGATTCCTGCACTGAGGATTCTGGGAGGTTGGTAGGACATATGGACTGACATCTCCTCTCCCCTTTTGACCTTTTCCGAATTCTTCCCATTGGTGGTGGCTTGTTAGTTCTGTGTTCTTACCAGGACCTCCTGTCACATAATAACTCATGCAAATGGTTACTGTGGTGCCTGGCCAGGGTGGGCGGTTTCAGTCAGTGTTTCCCCTAACAGAGTGAGGTAGACCAGGCAAGTATTATTATTCATCTTTTACAGACCAAGAACTAGAGGTTCAGAGAGGTACAGGGGCTGCCCAAGGTGACATACCAGTCAGTGGCAGAGCCGCTTGTGAGAACAGGCCTCTGGCTCCCAGGCCATCTCTCTTCCCATGTTCTGTGAAGAACACGTTAGGTGTTTGGCCATGAACAGGACACTCGCTGTTCAAAGATGGAGGAGGTGTGGGCAGATACATAGAGAAGTATTTCTACCGCACCCTGGGGCTCTGAACCCACCAAGAGAACTGGGCACCACCTCTTTCACTCCTTCTACCTGCCCCGCTCTCTGAGGGGAGAGGAGACCATGCCACATGGCCAGGTTCTCAGGAGAAAAGCAGAACTGCATCACCCAAGAGGCTGGGTGAGGCAGGGGACCTGGTCATTTCAGGACCACCACCAGCAGAGAAGAAAGAGGAGAGAGGTACCAAGACAGGGGTGTTCCCCTGACTTTGGGGATACTTGGGGATTGAAATTACTCTTTGGGCAACACTTTAAATATGACAGTTCTATGCCACTGGACTGTGGGAGTCCTAACTTATGAACTGTTACAAGTACATGGTAGTCATGCCCAGTGTTAGTTTGGAGGAATGCTTGATGGGAGTGTGTCAATCTAGGAAGGCTTCCTGGAAGACGTGCTTCTTGAGCCAAGTTATAGAGTTGTGCTTCTTCTCTAAAGTGCATAGGAATCACCTGGGGTCTGATCCAGTAGGGCTGAGGTGGAGCCTGCAATTCTGCTCTTCTTACAAGCTCCCAGGTGGTGCTGAAGCCTTGAGTAGGAAAGTTACAAAGGTAAGAGTTACTGTTACCGAACTGACCTTGAGTCTGCTCGCCTGCTGCAAAGCAAAGCCAATTTACTGACCCTGGGTTGTGGTCAAAGTACAGCATTTACTGCAGGTGCCAAGCAAAGAGAACATGCAGCTCACGCTCAAAAGACCAGAGCTCACAATGGCTTTCAGGGAAGGGTTTTTAAAGGCAACATCTGCGGGAAGGGTTGCAGGGTGCATGACTTTCTTCTGATTGGTTGGTGGGGAGGTAACGGGGCGATGTTTTGGAAATCTCAATCATCAACCTTCAGTTTCCAACCAGTCTGGGGTCTACAAGCTCGTGGTCAGCATGCAGACACCATCCTCCACCTGGGTGGCGGGGGGGGGGGGGGGTGTCTTAGTTTCCATAGAACAACTCAAAGATGTGAGTCAGACTATTATGTATATCCCTTGAAGAGGAGCTAGGACTCTGTTTTATTGCTGAACTATTGTTTAAAGTATCATTGCTCGACTGCTTTCCTTTGTTTCTGCATTCCCTTACTTCCCTAATTAGTAACTGCCTGTGTCTGCTCTTTGGAATGCCGGGAAAGCCTAGGAGATTATAAAGTCTTTTTCTGTAAACAAGAAGTGGGGAACATGGAGGGGCCTTCATATCTGGGAGGGCCCCGCAGGATCCTGCTCGGTTTCAATGCTCCCTTTTCTTTGATACTCCTCAATCCTGAGGGGAACAGGGGCGGAACAAGAAAGGGAATAAAGTTTTGGATAGAGAGGTTAATCATAAACTTGGCAGGGGAGCTCAGTTTTAGGGGGACTCCGTTTCACGAACTCATTGAAAAGAGGAGTCATTCAGAGAGGACATTTCTGGAAATAGGCAAGATATAACGAAGGTCAAAGATGAGAAGTACCTTGGAGAGCAGGGTGTGTGGAGAAGGGGGTGCGTGAGGCAAGGAGGTGGCTACGACCTCACTTAAGAAGGCTGGGGATGCTGGAAGGGCCAGGTAAAGTGAATGAGGAGCTTGGATTCCTCCCATGAACCACACTCTTCTTGGGGTGGACCTACCTGCCCTCTACCTGAATCCCTGGGCACTAAGAATGTTAAGAATGTTCATCCTTTGGCTTCACACAGCAGATCCTGGTTTCTTCGGGTCTGGCTAGGGGCTCAAATCTGCATTTTAAAGAAGCTATCAAAATGATTCAGATGCAAACTAAAGTTTGCTAACCTGTGTTGGGCAATTAGAGGGTTTCAGATGGGGGAGGGACAAGATCGAATTTGCATTTCAGGTGGATCCCCTGAAAACCAGAGGAGGATGGGCCGGGAGCAGGGAGGCTGGTGAAGGCTGGTGGTTGTACAGGCCAGAGAAGCTGAGGCCTTGGACCAGGATTCTGGCAATCAGAAGGAAGAAGAGGATGAACGCAGATATTCATCGGTGACTCATCCGAGAGTTACTGCTAGATTCCCAGTCTTGGGTATCCAGGAGTAGGAGAGGTGATGAGTTTCATTTTAGACCTGCCAAGTTTGGGGGGCCATCCAGGAAGAGAAGTCCATCGGGCACTCGGATTTCAGAGTCTGAAGTTCAGTGCAAGGACCAGGTCTGGGTATAGATTTGGAAGTCAGCAACTGTAGTGTATTTACCATTAAACATCACAATGAACTTGGTGTTGGCAGCAGTAGGCTTTTCAGACTTTCCCAGGGGAAAGGCAATCTGAGTACTAATTTTGCCAGACATCAATACTGTTATCAACAGTGATGTTGATACATTGTATGTACAGAGAGCAGACTTCCCCGAGAACCTTGAGCACAGAGGAACGTAAGTTCTCCCCTCTTTCAAGTGGTGAGTCTAACCTCCCAAAATTGGTCTGAGAGAAGGAGGAACTCAGTAAAAAGGATCTATCCCATCTATCTTTCTGCTGTGATTTGACCTTGTAATGCACATTTTCTGACTCCAAGGGCAAATCATGCCAAATAGGATAGCGTCAGCTCTCCTAAATTTCTCACTCCCTTCACTTAGGGAGTTCCAGTCCTTCGGGACCCACACTCAGTGGGAAGAGATAGACAAGGAGGTGGCTATCCATGGTGCCTTGTGTTGAGGGCCCAGAAATCTAAATTAACCTACGTTTTTAGGAAAGGCTTATTGGAAGAGGCGACATCTGTTAGATTTTGAAGGTGGACTAGACGTTAGGTAGACGATGAATAGAGGTGGGGGAGAAGATGTGTTCTAGGAAGAAGACAGCACGTGCCAGGCACCAGATCACGAGCTAGGATGTGATCAGGCAACAGTGAATGATCAGATAGGGCTGGAGCAAAGAGCAGGTGTGGGACAGGGACTGGAAACGAGCCTAAGTGGGGAGTAGAGCCTATGATGAAGGGCTGGCTTACATGCAAAGATACGGAATTTAAGATATGTTAAAAACACTAAGATGCCGTTTAAGGAGGGGCACTTAACTGTGACAGCCGGCTGTGGGGTGCGTTCAGGAGGTTTTGCAGTGATCACCCAGGCATGAAGGGGACCTGAACCGAGACAAGTCTTGGCTCTTCCTGACAGCCCAACGCCCAAACAAATCTCCATTCTTCTCCTCCCTACATCTGGCAGCCGAATGAGCCACCAGCTCCTGGTCCTGGGCTCCACGGTAGCCCCTGACCAGTCTTGCTACTTCCGTGCTTGTGCTTCACAACCTGTTCCCCACAGGGCAGCCAGAGTGACCTTTTAACGATGTATCTGTCCCTTCTCTGCTTAAAACCCTTCCGTGGCTTTCCATTGACTGCTCCTGAAAGAAAATCCAGCCTCCTTACCTGGGTGCATTTGATCTGGCCCTTCCTACCAGTCCAACCTCGTTTCCAGTCACACAGTCTGTCATTGTCCACACTCCTAACACCTGGCCCTTTTTTCTTTTCCTAAAACATGCCCAGCTCATTCCCATTTAGAGCTTTTGTGCCAACTCTTTCTCCTGCCAGGATCCTTACATGGCTGGGAATCCTCGCCTTCCCAGTTGCAATTTAAATAGCACTTCCTCAGAGAGGCTCTCCTTGAAAATCCCCTCAAATCTACAGGAGCACAAATTGCTCTGTTTCAATTCTCTGAGCAGCTCTCATTACTCTCAGGCATTTCTCTGTTTATTTGTCCACATATCTATTATCTCCCTCCTCTGTAGTCAATAATCTCCAAAAATGGCCACCGTCAATTCTTCCTCTCATTGTATGTACACTGATCACGAGGTGGGGTCTGATTCTCCTTTCATTGAATCTGGACTGGGCTTTTGACTTCTTATTACTTGCTTTGACTGACAGAATGCAGCAGAAAGGATGCTGTCCGAGTCCTGGGCCTAACTTTTAAGAGGCGTGTGAGCTTCCACTTTTACTCTCGGAAGCTAGCTGCTAGGTAACGAGGCTGACTACCCTGGACCACCATGCTGTGAGGAATTCAGGCTTCCATATGGAGGAGCATGGACGTGCCAGACATGTGGTGTTGCCTGAGTGTAGATGAGTGAGTGATACCAGCTGACACCCAGGGAGGTAGAAGAGCCGCCTAACCTAGCCCTGACCAGTTCCTGACCAGAGAATGCTGAGACACAATAAGTCCTCGTTGTCTGAAGTCACTAATTTTGCAGGTTTGTTGTGCGGCAGGAGGTAACTGAAACGTCTTCCCACTAGAATGAAACTTCACCAGCTTTGCCTGAAAGTACCTGGCACATGCATAGACTCGGTAGATATTTGTTGAATGCATGAGTTTGGGGAAAATGGAGTGGACCATTGACCAGAAGTCTCAGTGAAGCAAAAATGTTGATGTTTGACACTGTGAACGCTGGTAACCAAGTTTAGGGATATTGGAGTTTAACATTTCAGTCCTGAGATTTGAGAACATACAGGATATGGTCATGGTTGAAGTGGTGAGAGGTCAAAGGTCCCTGAAGTTGAGGAGGTGGATAACCTAAGGCTAGGACACCCAGAAGAAAATTAAACTCTCCCAGGATGATGGCAGGACTAGCAGTGGCGAGAGGCCCTGGAAGTTTCCAAATGGGAATTGTAGGAGGCCCATGGGGGGAAGGTGGTTTCCTTGGAAAGATACATTACAGTGTCAACCAAGGCAAAAAAGAGTCTGCGCACGGGAGTAGGATGGAGAGGCCGTTCACAATTGAACAGAGGAGGCCAACCCAAAGGAAGGGGTTGTCAGGGAAGGCTGCAGTGGGAGATGGGGCGGGGGCGGGGAATGGGGGAGCGCGGAGGGGGTGTCAGAAAGCTCTGCTGGCCTGAGAGTCGAGCAGAGCACAGATGAGGCTCTCACTCTGGGCGGAAGTGGAGGGTGACCGGGATGAGATCATGAGGGAAGGTAACTGGTCTCAAGATTCTGGCCAGCCTGGAGGTATAAAAATTTGGTTTTCCTGCCAACACAGCCAGAGGACAGATAACGTTTGCTGTTGGCAGTAGAGTCGGCAATCTGAGGATTTGCTCAGGATTCCAAAAGAAATGCGAAAGGAGGCCGGTGGGCGTGGTTAGGCCCAAGTCGGGGAAACACCCAGCGGGCCTGCTGGCTTAGGCACAGCCCCTCTGAGCAGAGAGGGGAGATGTGGGCAGGCTGAGTCCTGGGGTCAGAGGGCAGGGCTCACCCGGACTTGTGTGCTCTGCAGAGCTTGGCTTTACAGGAAGGGTTGGCATGGCTGGTCGGAGTTACCTACCTGGACCGGCAACCCTAGTAGTCTGTGGAAAGGGGAACTGGCTTAAGTGGCATCTTTTCAAATCCTTTGAAACAATAAGCTTTATTATTATTCTTTCATAGTATAAAAGTGAAGCATGATTAACGTAAAAACTTTGTTTTCAAATCTCAAAGCAAAAAGGCCTTCCACCCCACATTCCTCATTCTTGTCTCCTTCTACATACAAAACAATGAACATGAATGAGTAAGAGATACATTCTTAACATACTATTAAATTCTCGTTTTAATAATGCAGTCACAGTCTCCCTGGGCTATTCTATTTCTTGCCCTGGTTCTCAAGTCAAATGGAACCAAGCGAAGAATGGGTGATAGAACTAAACAATGGATTCCTTCAAGCCCTGCAGGTCTATTACTCAAACTGAAAGGTATTTATTAAGCATGACCCATTAGTCAGGACCGTTTTGATTACAAGTGACTGAAACCCAAGGTAAGCTGATTTAGGCCAAGAAGGAAATTTAGTGGTTTATACAAATGAAAAAAGGAGAAGTCCAGAAGGTCAGCTCAATCAGCTGCTTAAATGATGCTGGCAAGAATCTCTTCCCTCAGTGCCTCATCTTCTCAGCTGTGATTTTTCAAGGTCAGCTCTGTCTCAGCCAGGATTTCCCCAATTAGCAACCCCCGAGGACTCCAGGCTTACTTGCTAAGGACTTAGTAGCACCAGCAAAAAGATTCCTTTTCTCCTACAGCAAAATTCTGAGGTATAGTTCTCATTGGTTGTGCTTGGGTCACGTGCCCTTCCCTGAACCAATCATGACCAGGAGGATGCAGTGCTCTCATTGGCCAGACCTGTACCTCATGCCTGCCTCTGAGGTAGCAGTGGTGGCATCAGTCCCATACCAGCCGCATAGAAACAAAAGCTGCCATTACCACAGGAAGGGGCGTGGCGTGGCGTGGACAGCTGATGCAAACAACAGCTGCTAACACAGGCCAGCTTCATGGATGTGTGACTGTGCAGTCATACGGGACGCAGCGCTTAGAAGGACCCTGTGCTTGGTTTAATGTTCTGCTGTCACCAGTTTGAAATTCTTAACCATTTTTGAAATGTGTGACTGCACATTTTTTCATTTTTCACTGGACCATACAAATTATGCAGCCAGTCTTGATGCTACAGTACTGTGTGCACTGGGAAGGCTTCCAGAAACATAAGACATAGTCCCCTCAGAGACAAGGAAACACAGGGCACGTTTGGGAAGAAGCAGGTAGCCTGTGCTGGTTTAAACCCATAAGGAAATAGTAGAAACTTATTTCTTTCATTTATTCACTCATTCACTTACTTATTCATTTAAAACCTTATTAAGGAGATCCTGCTACTGCTAAGGAACAGGGAGAGGAAAACAAATGACTGTCAAGACCCATAGTCTTGACATAGTCTGTTGGGAGGGGAGGTGTGTACACAGTCTCATAGTCTGTTGGGAGGGGAGGTGTGTACACAGACACAGCACAGCAGAGTAAGGGTTGGGATAAAAATAAGCGTGGAAAGCTGCCGGAGCACAGAGAGGACACCGCCACCCAACCTGGAGGTGGGTACGGTCAGTGTAGTCCCAGGGGGGAGGCATGTGATAGACCACAGGCCACAGTCACAGAGCACGTTAAGCTTCGTGGTTGGCAGTTGATAGGGAAACTCATGCAGATGGTTCCACAGAGCGGGAGACATCATGTACCGTGCTTCCGCATTGAGTTTATAGATGAGCCATCGTGCAGGGTGTATAACAGCCCCCAGGACCACCATCGTCCCCCCAGTCCCCAACCCAGCCACTGACTAGCCTTCAGGCCTAACACTTCCTGCAATCTAGTACCAGACCTAAATGGCAAGACTTTTGAAGCTATCAACTCAGCAGGTAAAATATTTCTTGCATCTCAGACAGACTACAGCAAATGACTTGAATGACCCAATAAGGAGACAGCACTGAAAGAATTGAATTCCTCCGACCTGTGGACTCTTCATGTATAAGAGCCACCTTCACCCTGTTTTAACAAATGAATGACTTATCCCCATACACCAGTTTCATTTACTGACACTTTGGGCACCGATAGACTCACGCTGGGCAGTGTGACGTTTCTCCAGCACACTTGACGCCTTGTCCCTTTTGAGAATCGTCACGGACTTAGGCTTTTCACAGATTCATCTCGTTCCAGTTAGCTATGATCACCGTTTTCTCAAAAAATTACAATTCGCTCAAAAGTTAAAATTGCTCCAAAAATAAAATTAAAACACAGTCCCTGCCCTCAAGAAACTTACATTCCTTTTGATAAAACAATAGCTAACACACATGGAAAATATAGTGAAGAGAACAAGGCAGCACGTGAATGTCCGAGGCTGTTCTGTCTCGGAGTTGGGCTGTATCCTTCCTACCAGACAATTCTGTGAATGTACTGAATTACTTGGGAGCTGAGAAGTCTCCTCTGGAAAGAAAAGTTGAATTTGGTCTGCAGCTGGGTTCAGAGACCTACAAATGTGTTGGGGGGAAGGGCACACCTGACGGTACAAAGCTGGGGAGGAAGAAGCAGCATGACTGAGGGTCCAGCTGCCGAGGGAAGAAAGGTGAGTGAGGGTCAGTATCACTCCTGAACCAGCGTGAGACCTCCTGCAAGCAACAAGTAAAGGCTTCAAAGCAACAAATAGCTGGAACACTGAGTGACTTAGAATTTATTTTTACTCTTATCACTTGTGGTTCTGGGGGCTGACTGGGGTCAGCAAGGGCCTCTGATCTCCGATTTCCAAGATTATGGTCAGATGATGGCTGCACCTGGAGTCAGCTTTATGCTGCCTGTTGGCTGGGCTTTCCACCAGAACACACCCCTCTGGGTGGCCAGGCTCGGGTTCCAAGAGCAAGGCGGGGCTCAAGCCTTGTCTACGCTTCTGAAGGCGTGGGGCACCTCTCACCTATGTCCTATTGGTCAGGCAGTTTCAGAGACCAGATTCCAGGAGATTCTAGGAGAGGGGACCTAGAGCACCATCTCTGGTTGGGAGGGGTGTCAAAGAACTTGGGGGCCACTTTAAAAAATGGAAGCACTAAGTTTTTTGTGTGAAGTGTCTTACATGAGTTCCCTCATTTAATTCTCACAACTATGAAGACCATTTTGTACATGAGGAACCAGGCACAGAGGATAGTGAGACCCAGAGAAAGTTAGCCTCTTGCCCAAGACCACACAGCACTTCAGCTCCAATGCCTGTGTGCTTAACTACCATTCTGCTGGGTTCCCAATACCCGGGGCAAGGGGAATCTTCAAGGGGCTGAGACCTGAGTGGGTGGGAAGCCCGAGCAGTGGTAAGCTGGACTCTGATGTGAGTGTGACTGCATTGGCCCGGAAGGTGTTCACTCAGAGCTCTCAGCATTTGGGTTGTATATTGCACCGCAGAGCCTTTTCACTAGAAAGGGATTTGGAGCAGAAAAGACCTTGGTCTGGGCTGACCTACCCACGGAGGCCTTTGTGGGTACTTTCTTTGGTTAGGCCTTGAAAGGCAGGGAGGATTTGAGTTGTGGGAAGGAATGGAAAAGAATTATGAAGGTGTTCTTGTCGGCTCTCTCAGGTCCCAGGCTTTGGTCTTCATTTGCTCCAGGGGGGAGCCCATTTTCCTGACACAGCCCATCAGTATCTCATGTCAAATATAAGTCATTCCGGGCTTCCCTGGTGGCGCAGAGTGGTTGAGAGTCTGCCTGCCGATGCAGGGGACACGGGTTCGTGCCCGGTCCGGAAGGATCCCACATGCCGCGGAGCGGCTGGGCCCGTGAGCCATGGCTGCTGAGCCTGCGCGTCCGGAGCCTGTGCTCCGCAACGGGAGAGGCCACAACAGGGAGAGGCCCGCATACCGCAAAAAAAAAAAAAAAAAAAGTCATTCCTTCCTTATATGTCTTCACTTGGGGGACATGTGATTTGCCAAAAAGACATTAAGTTCAACTAAAATAGCTCTGTCCTACTACACACAAAGCGTCTACAGGGGTTGTGTTAATATATGGTCCCACCACAGAACACAAAGAAGTTTCCACAACAGGAAACCTCAGTGGCTTATCCTCTCTGTGCGAGGGTCCGTTGAAAATGGCAGGGAGTCATTTGGGAGGAAAAAAAGATTGGAGTTCCAACGTAATTCTGGCATGATCATGTGGTTGGAGGGCCAAAACAAAAACCTGTAGCCTTACTTTGTGTTCAAAGTTCACTAGGAGAGATTGCATGAGACTCTTTGATCTTGTAGGTCAGGGCACCAAGGCTTCAGGGCTCTTGAGTTTATCTTGTGGCAAAGCTGCTGGATTTCGGAATAAAGACCTATGGTTAGAGTGTAATTTCTTGCCCTGCTCTCTGCAGCGTGGGCAGGGTCTGCATCACCCAGCTCATCTCGAGGGAGAGAGGATCTGTGGCCGCAGTTTTCCAAAATCATCCAAACTGGGAACCAAAAGAAGAGAGTTTTGAGGCCCATCAACTCTCTGAGGAAATCCTGGAAAACATTGTGATAAAAAGACACTTCCTTCACTCTGTATGACAGACTCTAGGTCCGTCCACCTCACTACAAATAACTAAATTTCATTCCCTTTTATGGCTGAGTAATATTCCATTGTATATATGTGCCACATCTTCTTTATCCATTCATCTGTCACACATATATGGAATCTAAAAAAAAAAGGTTCTGAAACACCTAAGGACAGGACAGGAATAAAGACGCAGACGTAGAGAATGGACTTGAGGACACAGGGAGGGGGAAGGGTAAGCTGGGACAAAGTGAAAGAGTGGCATGGACAAATATACACTACCAAATGTAAAATAGATAGCTAGTGGGGAGCAGCTGCACAGCACAGGGAGATCAGCTCGGTGCTTTGTGATGACCTAGAGGGGTGGGGTAGGGAGGGTGGGAGGGAGGTGCAAGAGGGAGGAGATATGGGGATATATGTATACATATAGCTGGTTCACTTTGTTATACAGCAGAAACTAGCACACCATTGTAAAGCAATTATACTCCAATAAAGATGTTAAAAAAAGAGAGAGAAAAAAGGACACTTTCTTCCTTAAAGCCAGGGCACTCTGTCAGCAAAACTGAGCCTGGAAGCCACAGGAACTGCTTGGGCATTGCTCCCCGTGGTGAAGATCAAACAGATGTTTAACCTTAGGGATGGTGGGGTTTTAGCCCCTGACCAGCAGAGGATCCAAAGGAATTAGGTGGGTTTTTTTGCACATAATACACTTATACACAGAGAGAGCAAGGCCAGCCTTCAAGTTCAAAGGAGACATCCATTTCAGGCAGGCTACTTTAAAAAAAATTTTTTTTTAGCTCAAGAAATATATGCTAATTTCAGAAAAAGCATAAAACTGCAGGAAAAAAAAAAAAAAGCCACCTGTAATCCTAATACCAGAAATAATTACTGCTATATTGGTATATTTCCAGACTTTTTTCTATGCATATATATTCATATATAAATGGTTATATTGTTATGTTACTTGCTCTTTTTAACGGAACACTATATCATGAAGGTTTTTCATATCAAGAAATGCACTTCAATGATATTGTGTCTATCTTTGCTGAGCTGTATTACTTATTTAATGAATCTTCTATTAGGTCTCAGGCTTTGGTCTTCATTATGAATGTTGTCTACAATTTTTTTTTTTTTGCTATTATAATCAACACTGTAGTGACTACTCTTAATTATTAGCACATGTTCCAAAGAATGTAATTGCTAGGTCAACGCTTATGAATATATTTAAGGCTTTTGATACTACATCAGTCAGAATAGGCTAAATGTTGTAACAAATACCCCCCAATCTCAGTGGCTTAACACAATAAAGATTTATTTCTCTCTTAAGTTGCAGTTCAATGTAAGTTATGTGGTTGGAGGTGGAGGGAGCTCTGCCCAGTCACCTGGAAACAGGATTTGTTCATGTGATGGCTCCCCATTTGCCAGGACCTTGGAGTTCTTCCCTGGATGTTCTGATTTCAGCCAATAGGCAGAGGGAGAGGGAGAAAGGGAGGGAGAAAGAGAGCAAGCACAAGTAATCACGTGGAGAATTGCACAGGTGGTTTTAGGGCCGGACTTGGAAGCGACTCATATCACGTCCTCTGCCACCTTCCCTTTGTCCAGAACTCAGTCAAATGACCATTCCTAACTGCAAGGGAGGCTGGGAAATGTAGTCTTAGTGTGTGTCCAGGAGGAAAACACAGAGTTTGATGAACACAGAGTATGGTCTCTGCCTCAAACTTGCCAACCAACCAAGTTTTTCCACTTTATATTTCTACCAGAGGATATGAGAATTCCTATTTCCTTACACCCTCCATTATTAAGAGGATGACATATTTTGTGTGTTTGCTTTTCTGTAGATCAATATGTGGCTTTGTTGCTTCTCTGCACCTGTTTCTCTCGTTGAGAGAGAGATTATCTCTCTTTGAGATAATCTCACTGCGATCAGGCCCATATCCTCGGGAGAGACAGGACTCTACATTCCCGACTGCTTTCGGGAGAGCCAGCCTGCATCCCTATCTCCTAGGCCTGTTACTGAACCAAACTCAGGTCTGCTCGCCCAAGGGCGCAGTAGAGCCAACCTACTGACACCGGGTTGTGGTGAAGAAAATTGCAGCATTCACCACAGGGAACCAAGCAAGGTGTCCAGGGCAGCTAGTGCTCAGAACACCTGAACTCCCAGGTGGTTTTCAGGAAAGCATTTTAAAGGCCAGGTGAGGTGGGGCAGTCACAGGGTACGTGAGCAGCTCGGGCACAATTCTCTGATTGGTTGATGGTGTGATAACAGGGCGGTGTCACATTATCAATGCTTAGGCGTTAGTAGGTCTGGGGGCTATGTGCTCCTGGTCATCAAGTAGTAATTGTCTTCCATTTGGTGGGGATTTTAGCATCTATAAAACAGTGCAAGAAATGTGTACCAGATACTGTTATCTAATGTGTACCAGATACTGTTATCTAGGTACTTCAGAGAGGAGCTACAGCAAAGGGTATGGGGGAGGGGTCTGTCCCAGGAAGGCCCCATAGGGTCCTGCTCAGTTACCGGCTGGCCTGAGTTTCTGGGTCTTCCTGCCTGTTCTTCCCTCTCCCCTTCCCTTCCCTGCTGTAGAAGAAGGTGTGGTGTGCAGTTGTTTGCAATATAGGTGACCCTGGCAGGGACCCTGCCCCAAGCCCCAGTACAATCCCTGAATGCCTGGCTCACTCAGGGGCACGGGGAAAAGATTGAAGCTCTGCATTTTCTGTGCCATCTGGTGTTTCCAGTTGATGATACATTTTCACAGAATAAAAAGGTTAGAGAATGGAACTGCGAGGTGAAAATAGCAGCCGGATGCTGACTTGACACACTGACCTTGACCAAATCATCCAGTGGCCTGTCCTTAGCACTCAGTGTTCCTCCAGAATAATCTCCCGAGTGAGTGGTGGGTGTCATGAGTAAACTGCTTAGAAATCATAGGGGGAAGGCAACAGAATTGTGCAAAGTCTGTGCTCGTCTCTCCCCAAGTGAACCCACATTGCTGAACACCAGCGCACGTCTGAGCTGTGGTTTCCTCCTTGTTCTGAAATATGGTTTCTAGAAGAGAACGCTTGTGAATGGCTTCTTGTTCACATCTTCCTCAGGGACTGCTAGCTGTTGCCTGACGACTGTCCGGAAAAGCAAGGTTTCCAACGAGGTCTTTGCAAAGAGTCTTCACAAAGTGTACTCACCCAGTCCCTCCAGGGAACTGAGCACATGGGCATCAGCACAGCAGAGAAATGCAAACCAAACAAGTCAGAGATTTTCCAGGCAGGCCAAGCTTCTGGGCCTCGGCATTCTGAAAAGCCCAGGACAATTCATGTGTTTTCCAAGTGGCACCCTCTGAACCCTCCCCGAGAGGCAGTCATGGTCTCTGAGGGGAGATAATAGCTGGGCCTCCTGGGTGAGTGAGTCTCGCCAACCGTAAGGCTGGCTTACGACCTAGAAATGGAAACAGGAAGTGGCTTAGAAATATAAAGAGTACAGCTGAGGCAGGGCTGCAGAAGGTCTCCTCAGAGGAGATGGTGTGCCGTGGGCAGACGTGAAGCCTGGCATCTTTTCTTTCTCTCCACTACCGTGATGCCTTCTGGCATCATGGCGGGGCTGAATTGTCTGGATGGGGGATGAGATGTCTTCCTGGGGGTGGTGTACAAGGGTGGTGGAGGGGGACCACTGTGGATCAGTGGCCTCTCTCTGGAGTGAGACCATCTGTGGGATGCCACAGCCCCTTTCCACCTCATCTTTGCAAGTGGGATAAGTTTTGCTGGGCCTTATAGTCTAAACTCTTAAGGCGCTTTCAACAGTTCTCGGAGGGTACTCTGAGTCCATGGGGGAAGGATTTCTTTGCGTTTGTGCCGAGAATCAAGTTCACTGTCATCCTTTGATTCCCAGAGGAGGAGCCTGGCTAGGAAGGCTGCCCCTGCGCTGGGCGTGGCCCTGGGTGATTCTAGCTGCAGGTGGTTGATCCAGGTAGAGAGGACAGTCCCACTCAGGGGTCATTCCATCTACAAAACACCTCCTGAGGACCCTCTTGGGACCAGTTTCTCAAAGTGTGGTCCTCAGGCCACCAGCAGCAGAATCATGGGGTAGAAGTGAGGGGGTGTTAAAAAGGCTGGTGCAGGCTTCCCTGGTGGCACAAGTGGTTGAGAGTCCACCTGCCAATGCAGGGGACACGGTTTGTGCCCCGGTCCGGGAAGATCCCACGTGCCGCGGAGCGGCTGGGCCCATGAGCCATGGCCGCTGAGCCTGCGCGTCCGAGCCTGTGCCCCGCCACGGGAGAGGCCACAACAGTGAGAGGCCCGCGTACCGCAAAAAAAAAAAAGGCTGGTGCTTCGCCCCCTCTGCAGACCTCCAGATTCTAAATTTCTCGGAGAAAGTCCTAGAAATCTGTTTTCCCTGAAGCGCCCCCTTCCCCAGGTTGACCAACATGGTGAAATTTAAGAACATTTCTTTATACCAATCCTGGTCTCCTTTATTATCCTTTTCATGAAAATAATGTTTCCCTTTCAAACTTTTGTGACCTCTGAAAATGAAATCTGAAGCAGAGGGATCTACGTACATAAGAAACATCACCTGGGGCCTTAACTGGCGGGCTTGGATTGCTGATTCTATCAGGGGATTTGAAGGAAGCCAAACTTTGATCATCAGTCTGCCCGTATCTGCTTTTCCACTGACTTGTTACTATGAAAGGTGCCACCCCAGCTCTTCCTTCTCTCCTCTTTCTGCCAGAAAATGGGTCTCCCATCCTTGGAAGTTGTGCTCTCAGAGTCCTTTAGCATAGGGGCGACTGAAAGTAAACTTCTTCAGGTCCCCTGATGGAACAGGAGTGGCATTCATAGGTGTTTCCACAGAAAAAAACACTGACCCCAAGAAAATGTCCAAGGATGACATCACGAAGACGTCAGGAAAACACCAATCGCCCTTAGTGCTGCCCAGCCCTTGGTCCTCCCCTGCCATCTCCAGCCCTCTCAGAGCTCTTCCCGTATGAGTGTGTGGCAGGTAAAGCAGCTCTCTGGGTGGGGTGGGGGGGACCCAAAAACCCTAATTTGTAGTATTTGCCAATTTCCACAGTGTCAATACTCCCACCATGGCAGGTTTCAAGTTACTAATGGTTTCACAACTGACTCACAGAATTCTTGAATATTTAATCATCAGCCGTCCCAAACGAGGAGGAGACGGCACCGAATCCTCTCAGCCCTGCCCTAGAAAATCCCCGCGTCATACCCAGGGCGAGCATCACTTTTCGCTTCTTGGTCAGAAGGAGTGGTTGAAGGAGGCCCAGACTGTGATGACTAAATTTCTTCATGGTGAATGTGGAAGGACAGGAGGCAGGGGCGGGTTTGGGGTCTGTCAAGTTGGAGACAAGTCTTCATTTCTCCATCCTGGTCTCGCCTCTCCCGGGACTGGGGGGCTCGGAGGGAACTGTGTGCTCAGGGCTGCTGGTCAGCGTAAGTCAGTGTAAGCCCTCTCAGGGTTCCCACCTCTCTCTCTCCTTTAAAACCCTGTGCTCCCATGCCAGAGCACAGATTGCTCCTTCCTTAATGGGACAAGGTTAAAATGGAGGGTTTGGGAGCCATTCCGGATGCTGGGTCCTGCCTTTCGGCTTGGGTGGTGGGAAAACGGACTCCTCAAAAAGCTGGCTTCAGGAAGACTCTCTTTCCAAGACCTCAAGGCTGAGCAGCCCGGGCTGACGGTTTCTTGATTTTTTAGGGAGTCTTAAGAATGGCAGGAGTGGGGCAGATAGTTCTCACAAAGCTGAGTGGGACCAAATTTGCCCACAGCCTGTGACACCAGAGATCACACAACCCTTCCTTCCCCTTTAGAGCCGGGGATGGCGTCAGGCCAGACCAAGGGGAAGATGGTGACCTACTTTTCCTCCTCAAACACTGGGCAGCCGGTTACATTTTCAGATCTAAATCTCACCCACACTGCAGCAGTTTCTGTTCCCCTGCCCTCCTGGGTGTGTTTCTGGCTGCCGCGGGCTTCGTAAAGCGGAGTTTAGCCTGGGAGTCCTCGTCAGAGAGGCTGCTCTGACGGCCCTGACCCCATCCCTCCCAGACCTCGGTGGGGCGCTCTGGTTGCCCAGACCCTGGCAGGTGCAGTGCACAGGAGGAGCTGGTCTTGGGGGGTCAGTTAAAGAAAAGTCCCATTGGAAATGGCCTTGAGTCTAGGGCCTCCCTAGTATTCTAATCACTCAGTCAGTCAGTTAACAAATAGTTATTGAGGGTCTGTGAAGGGTTCAGAACATGCCACCCCAAAATATGCCGCTTGTATTGATTAATTTGAGCTGAAGTCACCTGAGAAACAGCAGATGCAGGAAGGGCTCTCTGACGTCCCTCTTTCTACCTAAAAGCAGGTCACAAAATTTTCCCCCGAGAAAGGTGCCCTCCCTGCACCAGGAAGAGTAGAACGTTCTTATCACCAGAGACTGGGAGAAGATGCGCAAATGGACCTGTACAAAAAAACCTACTAAAATGACGCTTATCTTCCATATATTTCCTAGTTGCTGGACCACAATTTACTGCCCCAGCCAAGCCCCTTTGTCTTGTCACATCCCCACACCGTATTGTTCTTTGTTTAAAAAGGTGCATCAGCTTCAGGGCCCAATGGCTTCTTCAGGTCTTCATTTTCCTTTTGAAGATTCCTGTATACATGTAAAAATAGTACATAAAATTATATTTTTTTCTCCTGTTAATCTGTCTTATGTCAGCTTAAGTCTTAGGTCTAGCTCCAGAGCCTAAAAGGGTAGAAGGAAGCACTTCCTCCCCTACACCAGCTATGGAGATGACGGTGGGCAAGGCAGAGCTCCTGCCCTCCTGGAGCTGACAGTGTAATTTACAGGCAAGGTGGTCCTTACACAAGTAACTTCAGCTAATTCAATAATGATTAGGGTGCAAAGGGCTTTGAAGGAGAAGCACAAGGTGCAACAGGAGCATAAGACAAGAGGCTAATGCAAGCTGAGGAGTCCGGGGAGGGTTCCTTGAGGGACTGAGGTTGAAGCTGAGACCTGAGGGATGATTCAAATGCAGTGGAATGTGGGGCTGGAAGGGGAGATCTTATGGGACACAAAGAATTTATGCTTCAGAAATATTTTTTTCTCAAGGGTGAGTTTGGGAATTTAGATGATAACTGTCTTCCCTTAATATACAGTGTGATGGTGGAGATCACTCTTTGCCCTCCAGCATTTCTTCTTCTTTTCTTAATAACACATTCCCAGTTGTTGCTAGGTACATAACTACCCAGAGAAAATATTATATGGCCACCTTACTAAGTTCCGGCCAATGAGGTGTAAGCAAAAGTAACGTGTGGGGTCTCTGAGAGGTCTTTTCTCTGTTACCTGGAATCTGGATGTGAAGACTGGAGGCTGAAGAGCTGTCGGGGACCAAGAGGAGACATGCTAAGGTTGAGGATGCAAAGTTTTAAGTGCAGCCTGGTTTCCTGATGACCACGGGATTGCCATACCGGCCCTGTATTGCCTATCTCCAGACTCCTTTTACGGACAGGAGAAATGAAGGTCAATCTTCACAAAGTCTCTATAACTTTTGGATTTTCTGCTATACAAAGCCAAATATAATCCCAGCTATTACACACAACTGCCTTCCAGCCTAATGAAGAGACCATTTGTATACACTACCCACAAATTATCTATTTTATGGAGAAGTCTATGATAATAGTATCTCGTTTCCCAGCCCCCTTCACCCCCTTTACCCCCTTTCTTGACCTGTTGTCTGCTCTTTGCTCCGTGCACCTCCTCTCTTTCCTGACTCTCACACCAAAGCTAGGCCTGACCTCAGTGTTTCCGCTTCCATGAATGACAAGCCCATGGCCCAAATGTTCTCGGAGCTCCTGCTACCTTCCCTTTGTGGCTGCCTGGCAAGAGTCCCAGTGCAGAGAGTCACAGGCAGGCCAGGGAAGCAGCCAGACTTGCGTGCTCCTGCACCCCTTCCCAAGGAGGTGTGAAGAGTTAGAATAATCAGGCAAAGCTGAGACCTTGCACCAACTTGGAGAAATCACGAGAATGATTAACAGGACCTCCCTGCATTGAGTTTTTCAGGCTGTGCAAGCTTTAATTGGTCTGTTTCCCCAGCCTCTGGCTAACTGAGTCCAAGAGGTCGAGATTCAAAGGGAGAAGGACTATGTGTCTGGTTATAAACTGGGGGTGCTGGCCAGGGTGAGTGCAGACCTCGGCCCTTGGCCTGCGGGGGACAGATGAGTGAGGCCTGGTGTGCGTTGAATTAGATCCCTTCCACCAAAAACTATGTTGAAGTCCTAAAACCCTGGTATCTCAGAATGTGACCTTATTTGGAGGTAGGATCTTTGCAGAAGTAATCAAGTTGAAGTGAAGTCATTAGGTTGGGCCCTAACCCAATATGACTTGTGTCCTCATAAAAAGGGGAAATTTGGAGGCAGACAAGCACATAGGGAGAACACCGGGTGGAGAATGAATTCAGAGATGGGGGTGATTTCTACAAGCCAAGGAACTCCAAAGACTGCCACTCACCCACCCTAAGCCAGAAGAGAGGCATGGGACCAATTCTCCCTCACAGCCTTCAGTTTTCAGTAAGCAATAATCACACCCTGGATGAACCTCCTCAGCCACTGTGCAGAGCTTCTCACAGCCTTCAGAAGAAACCAACCCCGTGACACCTTTATCTCAGCCTTCTCGCTTCCAGAACTTTGAGATAATAAATTTTGGTTGTTTAAGCCACACAGTTTGCAGTACTTGGTTAGGGCAACCCTAGCAACTCATACGAGGTCCCCTAAGTGCCAGTAACAAATGCGTTTGGTGACAGCCACTGGTCTCAAACGATTGCCCTGCTGCCTCACATCAGGGTAGGAAGACATTAAGAGCAGCTGGAGTCTCCCTTGGTCATTCCTCTCAACAGAGAACCCCAGGGAGTCCTCTTTCCCGCTGCAGGCAGGCAGGCACTGGCACACGGAGTGAGATCAGAAGAGGCTTTTCTGCTCTCCCCCTGGGAGTCGTGTTGAACAGGGATACTTCCCAAGGGTGAAGGGCTGACACTAACTGGCAAAGTCTGTTTGTGAATACCTATCTATCTATCTATCCATCTATCTATTTATCTATCTATCATCTCTGTATTTTTTCATTTTCCTGGCAGAAAATCAATATCTAGATGGGCAAGAATCTTGCAAGTTCTGCAGTCTTTTCAGACCCCCACTGAAGTCTTTCTCTGTTGAATGATTCTTGTGTGTGTACAAACACACACATGAAAGAACTGCATGCAGTCTCTCCTGCCCCTGTCTCCCTGGTCACACACACACTTGGCTTTCCACTTGGGGGATTGGAAGGCAGAAGGGATGGGGGAAGAGGAACAAAGGACATCAAAAGGCTCTGCAGAAGTAGGCCGGCCAGCCAAGTAACCACGGCTGGCTCCCCCTGTCCACCCACGGATACCATGTCTTGTCACCACGGTCTAGGCTGAGGCTGCTTTGGGCACATGGGGCATTTTGTGAAGCAGAGTGAGGACTTGTAGCTACTAAGCATCTGTGTTGCTTCTTGTTCTTCTGATAGTCCTTCATTTTTACTATTTACCCCTCACTGTAAGCAGATGTTAACGCCATTATTAAGAGGCTGAATCTGGGACCCAGCAATTCACCCTGAGGCACCTGAATAAGAGGCTGGGCTATGCGATTCTGAAAAGTTCACTCTGTGGCCCACGGTCCACAGCACACTGATTATGAAGGTCCCAGAAGCCTGTGCTAAGTGGGCATAGAGATTGTTTCCTGGGTAAGGAAATTTGTATTTCCTTTCTCAGTTATGCAACAGTAATGCTTTGCGTTGAGTTTATAGCGTTGGCTACAAAGAAGATGATCATGATAATCAGTCAAAGGTGTGTGGAAATTGAGGGAAAGCCATTTGTAGAATACATATGGTGGCCTGCACTGTGCCAGGCTTGTGGAGAACACAAATGTGTGCCTTGCTTTTTAGGGACCTAAAGTCTAAATGGGAAGATCAAACTAAACTCCTGTGAAACAAGTTGACAACTGGTGTTTCTCTAAACTCAAAGTGGCTTTATTCAGGATTTGCTGGTAATAAACACAGAGACCCCTCAACGTGTCTCAAGGAAATAGGGATGGATTGTAAAAAATCCATGTGGTTGGTGCTAAGGCCTGGCGAGCCTTCTCCGCCCCTCTCATGGAGGGGCCCAGCCCCCTCTCATGGTGTCTCTGCGCTTTCCCTGCATCTGGCCCCTGCTCCTCTCTCTAATGAGTTCAGTTTCATGTCTGTCCTAACCCAGCTTACCCATAGCTTCCACCTGTTCTGATTCCACCTCAAGGCATCCTTTTAGCTTTAACTACCATCCCAAGCAGTATAGTCTTCCTGTATTTGGTAGTTGCTTGGTGGTTCTTTCTACATTTGATTGGCCCAGCCTCTAGACCTCTGTGAGCCTAGATTTGGTTATCCTTTTTTTAAAATTAATTTTTATTGGAGTATAGTTGCTTTACAATGCTGTGTTAGTTTCTACCGTACAGCAAAATGAATCAGCTATACATATACATATATCCCCTCTTTTTCAGATTTCCTTCCCTTTTAGGTCACCACAGTGTATTAAAGATTTGGTTATCCTCGGATCACTTGCCATCCCTGAAAGTCCTGTCAACTGTGGCCAGGAGTAGTGAATCACAAGACCACCTAAAGTGTTATGTGCAGATAGACACCTAAAACAAATCCAGTATGGTGGCTATTGGTTATAAGGTCAACCACAGGCCGTAGAAAAGAGAAATCACTCTGAGCTAGAGAGAGTAGGCTTCCCAGGGCAGTGAGATGGCTGGAGTTTCAACACATGGTATTTGCGTCATGAGAGGGAAGGAGAAAGCTGAAGTGAGCGCTGTGGCAAATTGTAGCAGTATTCACAGTTATGTTTCCCCTCCGTATGGAAGGATTATCCATCCCTCCCCAGATGACAGCAGACTTGGACATGTGACACTTTTGCCAATGAAATGTGAGTAAAATGAATGTATGTCATTTCTAGGCAAAAGCTTTGATAACTGAACCATGGTTCTCCATGTTCTCTTTTCCCTTTTCTTTGAGAACATCACTGTCCCAAATAGGGAACTCTCCATCGGCTTGGGTTGCAGCATGAAAACAACTTGGAGCAGAGCCAGAGCAAATCCATGATGGATATATGCATAATGTAAATAAGATATAACCCTCTCTTGTGTGAAGCCACTGAGATTTTGGAGTCATTTGTTACTGCAGCATAGCATAGCCTAGCCTGACTTGTACAAAGATCAAGTTGTGTGCAGATAAATGGGAGAGAGAGAGCTGGAGGTGAAGACGTGATAAAAAATAGAGACAGGAATCCAGATATCAGAGAAGGAAGACTTAAGCAGGATAGCAGGAGAAGACCTGAAAAGAATGAGGGGACTTTAAGAGCCATTTTGAAGGAAGATGTACAAGGTTTTGGTAACAGATTGGAATAGGGAATAAAGAAGAGTAAAGAGTAAATAAATAAATACATAAACCCTTTATTTAATAGCTTATCACAGTTGAGAATTGGAACCATTTTGAGAGAAAGATATCCTTTTTAAAAAATTTAATTTAAGGGCCTTTCCCGGTGGTCCAGTGGGTAAGACTCCATGCTCCCAGTGCAGGGAGCCTGGGTTCTATCCCTGGTTGGGGAACTAGATCCCGCATGCATGCTGCAACTAAGAGTTCGCATGCCACAAATAAGACCCGGTGCAGCCAAATAAATAAATAATAAAATTAATAAATATTAAAAAAAATTTTTTTCATTTAATTTAAAGTAGGGTGGACATCTAGCTAGTAATTTCCAGTAGGTACTTCGGATTGGGGTCAGGGCTAGTTGGGCCAGTGAGTTTTTGGAAACTGGTCTTTTGATCTGTAAACATCACAGGTTGTGAGAAATAGAACACAGATACCACATTTGTAGAGAGAAAGCAATACTAGACGGACGGAAGGAAGAGGAGGGACTAAAACCAAGATCTTCCAGAAGCATCACTCCACTGCCTTATGGAGGTCCCAGGATGACTAAGTTGGCCCACAAGAGATTTCTCATCATCTGATCGAGCAGGGCTCTCAGGCAGGCCTGGCATGAAGTCTCACATGGGGTGGGGCGCGTGACAAGGCCTCGCCTAGTGACCCTGGGACGACTGGACTATTAACGTGGAAGATCGCACACAGTTAAATGGAATCCAGAGATTATTTTTCACTCTTCAAGCCTCATTCACATATACTGTCTCATTAATGTCTCACTAAAAAAACCTCATAAAGTATGTATTATCTCCATAAAACAGATGAAACAGAGGCTGGGGAGAAGCTACAGAACTCTCTGAGGCAGGACTCAAATGACATGTTAACATGCCACGTCGTCTCTGTGATTCCACCTCAGCTTTCCTCTGAGAAGTCCCAGAATCACAGCACATACCCAGGAGCGCCCATTTGGAGACGTTGCAGAGTTTGGTTTGAGCACAGTTCAAGGCAAGGGGCAAGAAACCACGTAAAGTGATAATTTCCCAGCTCTGAGGAGCTCTTCCTTTTCTGTGAGTTTAGTAACAGTTTAGCCTCCGTCCTCGTAAGCTTTCCGGAAGCAAGACCAGAACTGTCTTTAATACTAAGGGGAGACAGCATGGCTTTTGCATTAAGAAAGATTTGCATTGGTTTTGGGGGAAAACACTAAAACACATACTTGCATTTTCTCTTGCTTGGAGAGCTCACCCAAGAACTGGCCTCTCCCCCAACTTTTCTATAGAATCTCTTTTACTGGAATGGTCTTCTCAGATCCCTCAGACTCCAAAAGACTGCATCCGGAAGTTCCCATGGGGAGGTTCTCATGATGGTAGCAGTGTGTGTGTAATTCTATTATATGCTCTTTGAGAGCAGTTGCTGCCATGTGAGAAGCACAATAGCACCCATTGTTCTGTTGTCGGAAACAGATTTCTGGCTCCAACTTCTTCATTTTCTTCTACTTCGTGGTCTCCTTTAGAAGACCAAGGAACAACTGGAGAGATGAGGTTTTTGGCTCACGTATAATAGGTCCTGAGAGCGCCTCCAGCCCTGCCCCAGCTATACCAAATGAACTTGGCACTGTTTTGTACAGTCAAGACACCATGCCATTGCAGAGTGAGCACTGCCTGCACCACTGTCTCTAACTGATCCAGGAGAGCCAATCAAGCCCACCCCTCTGGCTTGTCTGCTTCCAGGGTGCTGAATTGAAACCCCTCCCTAGAGGAAGGTGACAACTGTATTCTTGTTGGATCTTTAAAACAGGAAGCTAGGAAGCTTCCCAGAGGCTCTGAATCTGCACTTCAAGGGCAAAAAAAAAAAAGCATTAACCTAGTTTAGCTATATTTTAGGAAACGAATGCTGGGCACTGGAAAGCCCATTTTGCTTCCAGCTATAGGTTTTCTGGAGAGAAAACAAGACAAAGTTCACCTCTGAGCACATAGGATAGAGTGCATAGGATACAGCCTGTTGCTTAAGAACCCTGCAGTTTTGGACCCTCCAATGAGTGAGTCTGTCAGAAAGAGCACTTGTGACCATATTCTGTTGAATATATGCATTTGTAGGATGATTTTGGCTCAGGACCCTCCCAAAGAGCCTCCTCTCCGGACTTCCCTGGTGGTCCAGTGGTTAAGAATCCGCCTTCCAATGCAGGGGACGCAGGTTCGATCCCTGGTCGGGGAACTAAGATCCCACGTGCCGCGAGGCAACTAAGCCTGCGTGCCACAGCTACCGAGCCCGTGCACTCTAGAGCTTGAGCACCACAACTAGAGCACAAAAGCCCACGTGCTGCAATGAAGATTTTGCATGCCGCAGCTAAGACCTAATGCAGCCAAATAAATAGAAAGAAAAAAAAAGAAAAGAAAAACTTATGAAGGTGACCAGATATAAAATTTTTTTTTTTTTTTTAAAAAGAGCCTCTTCTCTTGGTGGTGTGTATGTGGCAGACAGGGTTGTGCTGGTTTACCACGGAAGTGGATGGGGGTGGGAAGGACATATGAGTGCAGGCTCTGTCTTTGCCGCAGCCTCTGAAAACATCACATGGAAACTCCATCCCAGCAGGGAAGCTAGAATTCTGGGAAATCACCTTTAACTTGAGGGAGCACCCTTGGGCTACAGAGCAGTCGCCGACAAGGAACACCATTTCCACAGCTTTGTCAGGTTTATACATAATGCATTGTACGTGGTTAGCATTTGCAATGGCCACATGTTCAAAACTTCTATAAAGGAAGCTAGTGCTTTCTAGCAGCCCACCAACAGAAATTCTTTCACTTAGGCCTGGAAACACACTTAGCCCTGTGCCCGTGAGGCTCTTGCCCCAGGCCTCCAGGGAAGCTTCCTCTTTTTTTTTTTTCCTGATTTGCCAGTCTCATCTCTCAATATACTTTATTTTTAGAGCAGTTTTATTTTATTTTGTTATTATTATTTTGTGGGAGCTGTACCACGCAGCACGTGGAATTTCCCTGACCAGGCATGGCACCCGTGCCCCCTGCCGTGGAAGTGCAGAGTCTTAACCACTGGACCACCTGGGAAGTCTCCACAGTTTCCTGTCTTAAAGTGGTGTAGGACAAGGCCCTGTTGACCGGTAAGCTGGGGTTTGCTTTCATCTCTTTCTCTGGAAGGGGAAAAGAAAACAGCCAAGAAAAAAAATCCCAGCGTTTTCTCCTAATCCTGCATAACAAATTACTCTTAAACTTAGCAGCTGAAAGAATGAACATTTATCATCTCACAGCTTCTGTGAGTTAGGATTTCGGGAGTGGCTCAGATGGTGGATCTGACTCATGGCGTCTCTCATGAGGCTGCAGTCATCTGAAGGCTCAACTGGGGAAGGGCCTGCTTGTAAGCTCAGCCATGTGCTTGTCAGCCGGCCTTCGTTCCTCACTGGTTGTTGGCCAGAGACTTCAGTTCCTCACAATGTGAGCGTCTCATAGCCTGTCTGAGTGTCCTCACGATGTTTGCCCCAGAGTGAGTGATCGAAGACAGTGAGAGCCCAAGGCAGAAGCCACTGCCGTTTATAACCTAATCCCAGGAGTGAGTCCCATCTTATCTGCTATATTCTTTTTTTCTCTTCCAGTTCTATTAAAATATAATTGACATCCAGCACTGTGTAAGTTTGAGGTGTACAGCGTAATGATTTGATTTACATCCATCATGAAGTGAATATCATAGGAAGTTTACTGAACATCTATCATCTCATATAGTACAAAATTAGAGAAATAGAAAAACAAATTTTTTCTTGTGATGAGAACCCTTAGGATTTACTTTCCTAACATGTCTGCTCCATGCTCTTGGTCATATAGACCAACCTCGACCCAGCGCAAGAAGGGGCTCTGCCAGCATGTGAATACCAGGCTGCAGGGATCCCAGGTGACCTCTTGGAAAAAAGAGAAGCGGGGAAGAGGGTCATGCACTGATAGAGTTCATGGTGTGAACTGGCTAATGAGGAACTCTTATGTCAACTAGTCAAGTGTCTTTCACAAGTCAGCATCTCTGCCCCTCCTCTCTGGGCCCTTCCTGTAAAGTCAGGTGTTTGAACTAGCATGATCTTTAGGTTCTGTAATGTCTGCAATTCTAGTCATTTGAGGTTGGTGAGGAGAAGAGTGAAGAAGGGAAAGAGTAGGAAGAGAAAGGAACCTGGGTCTCATGAAGCAGCCCCAGGGCCTAAGCCCAGGGTGGATGCAAGTCCTACCATTTGCTGAGCATGGAAATGGGAATGGGAAGCTCTAATTTAATGGCTACTGCCCTGTTTCCCTGAGGTTTTTAGACCTACTTCTGTGCAAGAGCCAAACAGAGATAACTGAGGGTACTCTGAGCCTGGGGAGAGGGCTCCCCTAGTTTCCAGCTGGTGCTGGTTTGTGTGTAAATAGATGATGGTTCCCTATTGTGTGAATGTATTTGAGTGGAGTGCAGCCGCCCTGGCACCTGTCTCCAGGGGAGCGGCTGTTGGGACCGTCATTGCTTCATATTTCACATCTTGCCCAGCCATCACAGACCCTTCTACCCATGCGTGATGGTTCCACTGGACTTTGGGGAGCATGTCACCCAGTAGGCACCCCGGGAACCTTGACGCGGGAAGGCTTTTTTAGCTCTTCATCACTGAGTATCATGTTGGCTGTGGGTTTGTCATAAATACCTTTTATTATGTTGAGAAATGCTCCCTCTATACCCATTTTGGTAAGGGTTTTTATCATAAGTGTTGTTGACTTTTATCAAATGCTTTTTCTGCATCTATTGAGATGGTCATGGGGTTTTTGTCTTTTCTTTTGTTGATGTGGTGTATCACATTGATTGATTTGTATATAATGAACCATCCTTGTGACCCTGGGATGAATCCAACTTGATCATGGTGTATGATCCTTTTTATGAGTTGTTGGATTCAGTTTGCTAATATTTTGTTGAGACTGGGAACCTTGATGTGAAAGTGTCCTTGAAAGTCTTTGATGGGGCTGGTCCCAGTTTGGGGAGCTACCTGCTGAAAGAGCAGGGCCAGGCTTCACTCGATCAACTTGCCTTCCTTTCTTTGGGTTCAGCACAGGGAAATAACAGTTCCTCAGAACCAGATGCATGGACTTTTGCAGTTTTTGAGCTGAAAGACCTGTTCTCAGAGCTGAGTTACTCTACTTCAGTAACTGTCTTGGGCATTCTCTGGAAGCTCCCAGGCTGTATGATTACCCATGTAATTTCTTGGCGTGGTTGGTGACGCTTGAATCATTCCAGGAGACATCCCAGGTGTTTATTCCCAAATGCTGAGATTTATTCCTCAAGTTTTGAGCTGTTTCTTCGGGAAAGCTTCCAGTTTTGTGGTTCTCATTATAAAACCAGAAGCTTTCATTGCTTCAGGAAGCCCCCAGGGCTAAGGGGGAATTGTCAAAGACTGTCAGACCCGCAAGCAGATCATCTATCCTCCCGCAGAGTTGGGGCAACGCAGCCAGGTGGAGGAGCAGTTGGGTTCTGGTTAAGCCAAAGAGACGAAATGCTAGGTCCTCAGCAAGCTCTCCTTCTGAGAAAAATCAGTTAAGCCTGTTTGGAAAGAAAGAGCATTATTGAAACAGCCTGGCAACATCAGGCTCTTCTCAGTGCATTCTACTACACTGAGAACATCTGTCCTGACATTTCAGACAAAAGGTCTGGAGCTGTGTGCTGCCATCTGAATTGACTTGGGGTTAAGTAAATATTGTGTTTCTGTATCATGAGTCATATGGCTCTGTCCCTTGGACCAGAGCCACCCTCATGAAGACCCATTTCCCAACTCTGGATATAGCTCTCCAGGACTGGGACTCCTCATCTGGCCAAGCTCCTCCCAGATTTAACACTCACCTTCTTTCTTTCTTCCCTTCTCTTCTTTTCCCTTCCCTTGCCTTCTTTGGTCTCAAAAGGACATTAAGTGATTCCAGGTTTGGGAGTTTGGAACATGCTTAAAACCAGAATCTAAGACATAAATGGGGTTTTACAGGACATCTAGTTCAGCCTCTCCCCTAGTTCAGAAATCTTCAGAGATCTGGCCTCTGGAGGACACTTTACGATAGGGACAACCCTAGAGCGCAAAGCAATTCATTCTCTTTGGACGGCTCTATTATGGCGGAATCCATTTTCATATTGACTTTCTTATACTGAAGTCGGCCTCTCTGAAACTTACTTGTGTTGACTCTTATTTTGCCTTCTGGGGCAATCTAGGCTACAGCTACTTCTTCTCCATAGCAGCCTTCAGATGTCTGAAGAAAATTGCTATGAGGCAGGGTGATGTTGTAGCCAAAGTGTACAGTCTGGATCTGGTTTGAGTCCCAGGTCTGCCACTATTGGTTATGTGTGATTTTGAGAAGGTCCCCTAACCTCATCTGCAAGTAGGGGTGGTACCCACTGTATACAGCGGTATGCTGGAACCAGATATTGAGTGTGTCTCCTCTTACAGCTGTGCCCAGTGATCTCATGTTGGTCGCTTAAAATGAGCCACAGGGGGAGTATTTACACCACGGAAATTGGCAAATGGTGTATGCAGCTCAGGGTTTTTTGTTGGTTTATTTTTTGTTTTACCAGCACACCACTGACCATCTCTCAACTTAGTGATAAGGATCAATTAAGATAGTGCAAGTAGGGGCTTCCCTGGTGGCTCAGTGGTTGAGAGTCCGCCTGCCGATGCAGGGGACACGGGTTCGTGCCCCGGTCCGGGAAGATCCCACATGCCGTGGAGCGGCTGGGCCCGTGAGCCATGGCCGCTGAGCCTGTGTGTCTGGACCCTGTGCTCCGCAACGGGAGAGGCCACAACAGTGAGAAGCCCGTGTACCGCAAAAAAAAAAAAACAAAAACAAAAAAAAAAACATAGTGCAAGTAAATATCCTGTGTGAACTATAAAGTCTATAGAAATAATAGATATTATTTATTTGGATAGACTGTTACAAAATAGTCCCCAGTGAATCACACTCCTGAATTCACACTGTTGCATGGTGCCTTTCCACATTATATCTGGGCTGGTCTCGTGATGCGCTTGGTTCAGTATAATGTGACAAAAATTCCAGTCCTGGGCATTAAAGACAAGACAAGACACTTTCACTGTCTTGCTGTCCTGAGAAGCCATGACGCCCAGGCTAGCCTCCTTGAGGATGAGAGGCCTTGTGGAGAAGGAGGATGAAAGAGCTTGAGGGGTGCGGCCAGTCCACAGCCATTCTGACCATTTCAGTTAAGGCGACAGACGCGTGAGTGAAGCAGTCACGGCCCTTCCAACCCCCGTCAACCTGCCAGCGGGCTGCGAATGCATCAGTGAGCCCAGGCCACGCCACTGCACCACACGGGGCAGAGAAAATCTCTCCAACCCAGACTGCAGAATTGTGAGCAAGTGAATGGCTATTGTTGGTTTAAGACACTCAGTTTTACGTGTGGTTTATAAACAGTGATAGATGACTCATTATAGTTACTATCCTATCAGGCCCCTCCATGTCTTCTCTTGTCCGAGTTAAGCTTTCCCAGATCTCTGGCTGGGCTCCATTCACCGCTCCTGGGATGGACACGCTGCTGGCTCCCAGTGCTCTGACCGGGCAGAGGCTGGGCCGCCTGCTCTCTGCTCTGGATCTTAGATAATCATCGCAGCGGAGGGTGAGCCAGAGCTCCTGGCACTTGCAGTTCACTCTGTGAGCTCATTCTCAGCCTTTGCGGTCAACTTAAACCCCCAGGCTGTGAAACTACGCTCTCCTATCTTGACATCTTTTTAAGTACAAGGTTTATAGCCGTCACCATTAAACTGTTTCACTTTCGACATTGTTATTTCAGCCTTTCGAAATCTGGACTCCAGTTTGATTTTAAATTTTGCCGTGACTGTAGCCTTTCCTTCCATGCACACATTCACCCGCCACACCCAAACACACATATATCCAGACACACGCAGAGCGAATACACACGAACACACATGCACGTAACAAAAGACAGAAACTCATTTCAGTGTTCACAGCAGCTGCCAGTCTTCCTAACAGTCATGACCCTTCACGGACAGCCTTCTGTCCTCTTCCCAGTCTCATCTCCTCGTCACTCCCTGTTTCAGTAGGAGAATCCACAGCTCTAACTGTGATGTAACCAAGTAGGGATTATTTTTCTCAGGTGACAAGAAGGTCAGAGGTAGGGCCTCCAGGACTAGAACAGAGGCCCCTTGGTGTCATCAGAGATCAGGCTTCTTCTGTGCTATTTTGCCATCTTCACGACATTCTCGTGGTCTCCAGATGGCTGTTCCATGCCTGAGTGTTGCCTACGGGATCCAGGCAGGAATGAAACAGGAAGGGGGAAAGGCAAAAGGCAAAAGGCAAGGGACACAGAGCCTGTTCCCTTTTACCAAGAAAACAACAGCTCTCCTGGAGGCCCTACGCGGGGGACTTCTAGTTACATTCATGGGCCAGAACTGGGTCACGTGGCCACCCCAGCTATGACGGAAACTGGGAAGGCAAATATTTGTACCTGGGCACATGGTCACCCTGAGAAAAAGACCTGGGGTTCTGTCAATAAGCGAGAAACGGAGAATGAATAATGAGTGGGGAAATAGCAGGCTTTGCACATTCTCCCACACATACTAGGAGTTGTCAACTTTGAGCGCCAGGCACATGCCAAGTTTATTGAAAAAAGGTTATGGGAAATGAGGAGATGTGGTAGATTGCAAAAAGCCCTAAAATCCTCCCTTCCTGTGTAGATAACTCTTTTCAGTGAGTCTAGCTTGTCCTGTGACTTGCTTTGACCAGTAGGACGTGGCAAAGTGATGTTACGCGACTCCCTGGCTCACACCAGGGAGTGTGAGCTTTTTTTTTTTAGCTTTTATTCTTGCCCCCTTAGAACTCAGTGCTACAGATGAAGTCTCAGAGCTCCTAGGAGGATAAGCCAGGTACAGAGAGAGGCCCAGCCAGCACCGACCACCAGCCGTGGGCATGAGGCCATCTTAGACAGGACTGTCCGGCACCCCCCACCCCACCCCCTGCCAAGTATCTCGACGGCAGCTGCAAAAGAAACCCCAGGAGAAGCCCCTTGCTGAGCTCAGCCCCAATGGCTGACCCACAGAATCATGAGCAAATAAGCTGGTTGTTACTTAAGACACTAAGTTTTGGTGGGTAATGAAATAGATCATGCGTTGGTGGCATGCAGGTAGAACGGATATCGGTGGTGGTGTTGGATTCCTGGATGGATTTGGATCCGGTTTTCAAACTTTGTTCTTAGGAGCCCTGCATCGAGGGCAACAGGGCAGCCGATCTAACCACTTCCCATCCCCACCCTCACTTCATCCAGGGCGCCTTGCCTTTGTCTGTTTTGCAGATTTGGATTCTGTGTAATTTTTTTTTTGCAGGGGGGGGCGGGGCGGGGTGGCCGCGCAGCGTGGCACGTGGGATCTTAGGTCCCCAACCAGGGATCGAACCTCTGTCCCCTGCAGTGGAAGCGCAGAGTCTTAACCACTGGACTGCCAAGGAAGTCCCAAGATTTTATTTGTTTAAGGAAGTTTAAATAAGCCCTCAATTGGATCATCTCTAAGTTTCCTTTAACTCAAAAATGTTAAAGAGTTTTTAACAGGCATAGAGTTTTACTTATTTTGAAGTTGTGCTCCCACCCCCTTTCTGTTCCTTCTTCTTTCATAGTATCTCATTTACCACCCATCACATTTCATCATGAGGACACTTGATATTCCTTCGGTCACTTGCACCAAGTTCCCCCAGCCCCAGCACACAACCCTCTCTCTGCCCTTTGCAATCATCCTTAACAGGGACAGGGTCTCATGTCTTATCCTGAGAAACCAAGGCTAAACTAGGGGAGGTGGCAGGGTCTGTGTAAGTCTCAGAGAGACACACTAGATATGGTCGAAAGTGAGAGCAGAGGGCTCTGAATGACACTTGCCCATGAGAGCCAGGGTGAGAATTAGCCCTTTAATAGCCAACATTTTCTAGAGCCTTCCACGCGCCATGAGCCATGTTAGATGGTTGCTTATCTCATCAAAGCCTGACAACCTTGGAAGACAGGCCATACCGCCCCAATTTACAGATGAAGAAACTGAGATTAAGAAAGGTTAGGTAACTTGTATGGGGTCTCTCAACTGAAAGGCGGACTTATAAGAACTCAGAGCATGTAAAGAGTGATTATGAAAGTTTTAAGCCTTTTTTGTGTTATTGACTTTGAGCTATTTTGTTGATCCTTTATCGTTTAGTTAATTGAATCTATAATTCTTTTTTTTTTTTTCAAAAGAGACCCTGAGTCAGAATAGCCCTCTCAGGGTCAGACAATAGTAGAGAGCAGGAAGCCAGGCAGGTGCTGTCACCAGGACTGCTCTAGATGCCCCCGAAGTGGTCATACGTTACCACTGTCTACCTGAACCACTCCTCCGCCCAGTAGATGTGGTACAGGGCGGCTGTCCGTCACAGTACCCACCTCCCATACCCACCAAATATGAACCACCAGCAGTCTCCTAGCCACCTGACAATGCAATTGGCTCAGGGGACATGCTGGCCTTTCTTGCTGCCTGTGTGGATCATGCTCTGTGTAAACTCCAGGATTTGCTGCCCTTGAGCTGTGCAGTGAAAACGTGCACAGCCATAGCATGGGGTATAGCCATAGCGTGGGTGTACATCCAGAGCCTGTGGGTACTGCCATAGCATGGGGTATAACCATAGCTTGAGGGTATAACCACAGCATGGGGGTACAAGGATGGACTCTGGAGCCAGACTGCCTTGTTTCAAATTCTGGTTCTACCAGTTCATAGCTGTGTGGCCTTGGGAAAGCAGCTTAACTTATCTGTACCTCAGTTTCTTCATTTGCATCGGAGGTATTAATGGAACCTAAATCATAGGCTTTTTTTTTTTTAAACAGGGATAAGTTACTGTTTGTGACCTGCTTAGAACAATGACCAGTTACTTAAGTGCTGGATTCAAAAGAAAACATCTTGCATCTGTAAAACACACAACCCACGTGAGGCCAGCATTCTTTCCTGGGATTGATTTTCAGAAGTAGAGAAAAGCAGCTCTTTTTTCTACTGGGATTTCTAAATTGGGGCTTCTGGTGGCCATGATCCTCACCACGTGGCAAAGGATGTCTGCTGAAAGAGAATGAGGGCAACAGGCAAGGATACAGGGAGACAAGCAGAAAGGCGAGCAGGGGAGAGCCCTGCAGGCTGGAACAGCCGTTGCTGTGGCTCCTACAGTCCTTAGGCGCCTTAGGTCAGGGGCTCCAAATTCAAATGCCAGCAGGAGCCTGGCGGTCCAGGGTGGAAAAATCCCTTTTAATGGCAAAGGGAACACTGAGAAATCTTCCTCGACTGTGAGAAAAACAGTCGTGCAAGTTCAGGGTCAGTAGCACCTGGCCGCATGTGAGGGACGTCTCGGGCGTGGAGCGGAGAGTGAAGAACTGTCAGGCCTGCGCTCTGTGTAACCAGCATAGACCATTTTGCCACGAGAGCCCAGTATAGAATATCCTTGATTTTTTTCTTTTCTCTAAAAGAAGACGTAAATCTGTGACTCTCCGAGTCCATAAACGTTGGATCAGTTTTTTGTTTTTTACAATATTGTGCAACACATCTGCAAGCGAACGTGTCCCCCAGGTTGCTAGTTATCACCGTAGCAGTCCAGTCCCAGGGTCTCTGCCTGAAATCTAAATAGAACCAATGTCCTGGGACTCCAGGTCTGGGGTTCAACCTCTGGCAAAGCATTCCCTGCTCCACCCACACGTCAAAGCTGGCTCTGTGTAAAGGGATTCCCCATAGTCCTACGGATCAATCCATTCCTCCCCACTGTCCTAACCTCCTCCCTTTGGCTTCTTGCCCCCAGGCTGTATTTTTTTCTGTATGGGGGCAGGGGTGTGGTACTGATGGAGGAGGTCTGCCATCCAAAGGTAAACCCACAGCAGTTGGATGCTCCGGTGTTACTTGGGTTTTCATAGCTCCTGTAGCTGGAACCTGGGTGCCCAGGGCCTACAGCAAGAACATTCAGGGCCAACCTGGCAAGTGACAGAGGGAAGCTTTTCTGGAAGTCTCTGAGGGCAGGTCCATGGTGGCAGCCATCCAAGACCTCTGCTTCTGTCTAGCTGAATCATCAGCCCTGCTCCACTGAAACACTTAGAACAGGACAGAGTAAGGGGAAATGGCTACTTTAATGTGGGAAAAGCAAGTAGGGATTTCGGGCTCTCCTTGGAAGACTTTTTCTGCACTCTTCTTCTGGAAAGTGAGCCGTAGGAGGAGAAGCCTCTTGTACGCTCTAGCTTTTGTTGGTGCAGACAAAAAGAACCAAGAGGTAATTCTCAAGAAATACTCCAAGGGTTTTTAGAGACAGGGATTGTTTCTATGTGAAAATGAGAAGAGATCCTTAGACGCCTTTCAGAATACAATTATTATTATTATTTTTTTTTTTTTTTTGCGGTACATGGGCCTCTCACTGTTGTAGCCTCTCCTGTTGCGGAGCACAGGCTCCGGACGCGCAGGCTCAGCGGCCATGGCTCACGGGCCCAGCCGCTCCGCGGCATGTGGGATCTTCCCGGACCGGGGCACGAACCCGTGTCCCCTGCACCAGCAGGCTGACTCTCAACCACTGTGCCACCAGGGAAGCCCCGGAATAAAATTAGATGAGAGAGGAAGCAAAGGACATGAGCAGTTAATGCTCCGCCACGCCATTTGGAGAACCTAGAGGGGCTTTCTTGGAAGCAGCCTCCAGAGGCTTCCCTTGACGACCCAGCAGCTGCTCTGTCCAGGGCACACACATTTAACTTCATTCACCTGGTGACTCTGGGGGGTGTGGCCCGGTACCTGAGAGGCCAGGTATTCTTGACTGGTCTCACCAAGGCAGACTTCCTCTCATTTATCGCTAAAGGACTTCTGAGATTTGCAAATGCTGAGTCCAGAAGAGAGAGATTAAGGCAGCACTTGGAACCCTCTAAGGTTTTACCCTAATTTAGAATCAGCAAGGATATGAGCACCTGGGCAGCAGGCTGTTGCTCTGCTCCCTTCTCTCATCTTGATCTCTCTAAATCCCTCACACAGGGCCTGGCTTCAATGCATGCTCCAAGAAGGCTGCTGAACTGAATTGGAGTAAGAGGCACAGGAAATGAATTCATTCATTCATCTGTTTGTTCATTAAGTGCTTCTGCACGCTGAGCACTGTGCCGTTGGAGTGGTTTCAGGCCCCCAGTGGGAACTCCGTGTGAAGGGCACGCCTGGAGCTGTGCGCCTCAGCACAGCACTGGATTTATGCCCCTCCTTTACTGGAGCAGAAACACTGAGCTCATGGCAAACCAGAAAACTGCAGGTGGGCCCCAGGGATACAGACATTGTTGCTGCTGAGGACACAGCTTCACAGGGGATGTGTCCACGAGTCAGGGAAGTTCAGCCCACCTCCTGCCAGGATTTGGGAGCATGTCAGAGTCTAGGTGGAGCCAGCCAACAGTCTAGATTCTTAATTCCTTGACATTCCAGGAAAGTTCCTGTAATTCCTGCAATATTCACCTGCTCTGTATCATGGTCACCTTTTCCCAGGGTCTCAGCCTGCTTTCTCCTTGAACTTCACCATCTCACTCCCTAAGCGTTGCCTTCTGCCCTGCCAGCTTTCCCTGCCTTTTGAGACTATACCAGTCCCTCTTCCTGGTCCTTTTGCTTCTGCTCTATAACTTCCCCACCCGCTCTAACTTCACCCGATAGTGGTGTGGGGAGAGTTGGACCATTGGAACTATGCTTTCCAGCATGTTCAATTCTTTGCACCCCAGGTCTTACCCCTACCCCTACCAGGGAAATCTCACACACAGTTTCCTGGTTTCCAACTTCAGCTGAGTCCTCAGATCCTTTAAAATAACTAGCGACACTTGGAAGGAGGGACCTAGGATGAGGGGTGAAGTGGTGGGAATGGATGAGCTCAGCCAGACACAGAAGAAGGGAGAAAGGGGTGCATGCTCGGTAATGTCAAAGGCTGCAGAAGGACTGGCTAGAATGAGAACTGAGGAACTGAGGAAAGGCTGTTGGGATTGACCGTTACATCTCAGATGATCTTCGTAGGGGCTGTTTCTGCAGAGGGTGAATGCAGAAGGCGGACTGCAGCAGGCTGAGGAGTGAATGGGAGAGGAGGAAGTAGACACAGGAAAAGGAACTTCTTGAAAGGAATTTGGCTGGGAAGGGGAGGAGAGTTTTCAACAGCCTGAGTACAAGTGAGGTTCAGAGTATTAGAGGCAGATGAACCTGGAGTGAGCCCTAGTTTCATCACTTGGCAATTGCTTGAGCTTGGGAATGAATGTCACTGAATTCCCTGAGGCCTCGGTTTCCTCATCTATAAATGGAAAGGATACCTCCTACTTCACTGGGTTGGTGTGAGGATTAACCAAGGTAAGGCAGGTAAATCACCAGGCACCTGGCACATAGCAGGTACCCGGATCACCGTCTTTGTCACATGTGCAGGCTCATGGGAAGCAGCCAGTGGAAAAGGAAAAATTAAAGATGCTGGCAGGGGTGGTAATTGGCAGGGTGTGTCCTAACGGAGATGGGAGAGGATGAGGTCAACCTCCAAAATGGAGGAGGAGCAGTTCTTCTGAGACAGGAGAGAATGAAAAGATGGAGATCAAAAATTGATGTGAAGGGACTGGAAGTTGTGATCTGAAGAAGTTGTAGCCTTTCTTCAGTTCTCCGGGCTCCCTTTCCACCTGACCCATCAAGTGTTTGACGGTTTTCGAGTCCGTAAATCAAGTCCATAAATAGACTGAACATCAGTGGTTTCTCACATGGTGTGGTTTCGCACAAATACCATCCTCCTGAGAGATCCTTCCAATATGTTTAAGTGTCTCTTAAAGTGTGGACCCAGAACTGAGCCTAAGCATTTCAGATACGGCCCTGCCCTGTGACAGGGCTCCCGCCTCCCTCTCTAGACACTGTGACTCTGCCAACCCTGTCAACGGCTGTTCGGGCTTCCAGCTGCTAGATCAGACCTTGGCTTGCACGGAGCTTGCAGTCCAACAAAATCTCCAGGCAGCTTCACATACAACACCACCGAGACGGAATTCCTTCTTCTTTCGTCATTTTTTTCCTTTTCACCACTAAGTACAACACTTTACTTTGATTCCCTTAAAATCTTATCTTCATTGTGACCCATCCTTCTAGTCTTTCAGATTCAGTTCCCCTGGCCCCAGAGCAGGAAGTTATATTTCAGACCTGTCAGGTGACTCAGCCGCATCTACACAAAGAGTCCTTGTTAGTTGCAGCCAAGCAGCTCTGATTTCCCCGGGGACAACCCGGGACTGTGCAAAGATAACTCTGGGTCTCCTGAATGCCCAGGAGGCTGTGCAGGGAGACAGGGGTTCACCTGAGCCAGGATGCGTAAGACTTCTTTGGAGAAGTGGGCCCCTCCCTGAGAACTTGAGACATAGCTTTCAGAAAAGGTTGTGAGTAACATCTACTTTCAAGTTCAAAACCACTCTTGGGAAATGAAACTAATTGTACAGAAAGGTCAATACGAATACATACTCTTCCTGGTAGCAAATGGAGGCAAGATTTCCAGACAGCACCTACTGGTGCTCAGGAAATGCCAAATAAACAGAGAATGAATAAATAAGCCAATGAATGAATCAAATATAAACGTGGGTGATTTTGAAGCCCCTGTTGATGTAGGCTACGGTTTGCTGGGCACACACACTTGCTGTGCAGTGGGGACGAACGTGGCCCCAGGGTAGGGATCGTACTGCCCAACGTAAAGACCGGGAGGACGTGGTGCCCAGAGATCAAAGAGCTGTCTGGTGGCAGGGGAATGGGCTCTGGGAATCGCTGGTCTTTCCTCAGGTCTTCTGGCGTCTTGTTTTCCTCTCCCATGGGCATTTTATGCTGCCCTCTGTCCCCTCCCTTATCATGTCACCTGGGAAGAGCTCGTGTAAAGAGTAATGCAAAATGAAACAGCCATTTTGAAAAGCCAGCTGTTTCACTCCTACATTCCCAAGAAAGGTTTGATGTCAAACCAGCTCTTGGGCAGCTCCACATGCTTCACAGCTATCTCTGCTTTCATCAGCACAGAGTGCAAGGGATGGAGGGAGCTGGGAAGAAACAAATGTAGTTGTTCTCAACTTGGAAAGGGGTAAACTGAGGCAGAGGCTCAGCTAGGGAGTGGGAGGTGACGGGGCAAACAGAAGACACCGTTGCTGCTGTTTCCAGGTGTCTACCTGCAACTCCCCAAGCCCTGACCCACGTGAAGTACATTGAATCCTCACCATCTCTTCCAGGAGACAGACGTGGGGATTTAGAAACCAGCTTCTTCAAAGACACTTACAATTACAAATGCAGGAAGCAGGACCCCAGCTTCTTTTGATTATTTTTTATTTTGTTTTGGTAATTGACATGAAATAAACAGTCATGAAATAAAACACAATTTTTTTTTTAACATCTTTATTGGAGTATATTTGCTTTACAATGGTGTGTTAGTTTCTGCTTTATAACAAAGTGAATCAGCTATAAGTATACATATATCCCCATATCTCCTCCCTCTTGTATCTCCCTCCCACCCTCCCTATCCCACCCCGCTAGGTGGTCACAAAGCACCGAGCTGATCTCCCTGAAAACACAATTCTTATCTTCCCTATTAGACAGTAAACTCCTTGAGGGCAAGGATGCCATCTTTTTCATCTCTGTGATTCTCCATGGCTCTTAGAGCAGTCCCTTATACATAATAGATGTGTAATAAACATTTTAAAAAATAGTAATGATGACAATAATAAGTGCTTTTCTCACCCAGAAGTACTCAGGCCCATATTCTATTAATATTTACTGAGCCTCTACCAAGTGCCAACCAGCATTTTAAGCACTTTGCAAATGTTAAGCAGTGAATGAGGAGGTTGGGTTTCTTCCCTGAGATAGTTAGTTGCTTGGTTGTGAATGACCTGCCAGTGCGGCTATAGCTCTCCTAAGGTGCAGAAAGAGCTCTGGGATCCAACAGCCTTGCATGGAATGCCACAGTTCACTTATTCATATCAAATGGTAGTGAAATACATCAAGGAATTCTTCCCACTTAATTTTTTTCACTAAGAAAGCTACTATTGTGTGATCTCAGCTGAGACGAGGTCAAGTAGGGACACAGCTCCTTTGCCTGTTCTCTGGCTCCCTGGAAGTTTCCTGAGATGTTTCTGTGGATCTAATAGCATCATAAGTCCAGCTGTGCTTGAGAAACTGAGATGCGATTTGAGTCCTTATTCCCTAAGGACAGTGACTCCTGAATGGTCAAGACACAGAATGATGGGGAAGGTTCCCCCAGGTGGTCCCAGGCCATTCCTTAGCATTTGTAACAGGAGGCTGTTACACACACAACTGATGCAAATGGAACGAATTATTCTTTTTCCCAGCGGCCCTTGTTACCAAACGGAACTTGAGTCTGCTTGCCAAGCAGAAAAGCCAATTTACTGACACCAGGTTGTGGTGAAGGAAAATACATCATTTATTGCAGGCACCAGGCAAGGAGAAAGGGCAGCTCATGCTCAAAAGACCCTAACTCCCCAGTGGCTTTCAGGGAAGGGTTTTTTAGGCAACATCTGTGGGGAGGGCTGCAGTGTACATGACTTTCTTCTGATTGGTTGGTGGTGAAGTAACAGGGTGGTGTTCCAGGAATGTCAATCATCAACCTTCTGGTTCCAGCCAGTCTGGGGTTTCAGCTGTAGTTACCATCTTCCACCTGGGTGGGGGTGGGGGGGGGGTCTTAGTTTCTGTAAAACAACTCAAAGTTCTGTGTCAGATTGTTATGTATGTACCCTGAGGAGGAACTAGGACTCTGTTTTACTTTTCTTGCTTGACTACTTTTCCTTTGTTTCTGCATTCCCTCACTCCTTGTGCCTGCTTTTTGGAGCCCAGGGAAGGCCTAGGAGACTATAAATCCTTTTTCTAAAAATAAGACATGGGGAACATGGAGGGGCTTTTGTACCTAGGAAAGCCCCGCAGGGTCCTGCTCGGTTCCATTCCCCCCCTTTTCTTTGATACTCCTCAACCCTGAGGGGGATGGGGGAGGTGTTGCAGGAAGGGGGACTCCTTCCAGAGCCTAAGAGTGGGCTCTTGTCTAACACTTGGAAATGAACTGTCCGAGGAGACACATGTGCTGACAAAGCAAGAGATGTTACTGGAACTTGTTGCCCAGGCAGAGAGCAGCAGGGCAAGGGAACCCAGGAGAACTGCTCTGCCACGTGGCTCCCAGTCTCAGGTTTTATGGTAACGGGGTTAGTTTCCAGGTTGTCGCTGGCCAATCATCTTGTTTGGCCCATAGTGTGACTCAGGGTCCTTCTCGGTGGTGTGCACATCTCTCAGCCAAGATGGATTCCAGCGAGAAGGACTCTGGGAGGTTGATGGTCTCCTCCCTCTTTTGGCCCCTCCCGAATCATCCTGGTTAGTTTCTGGCAGCTGCGCCGTGCTCCTTACTGGGACCTGCTGTTGTGAGACAACTCAGGCAAGCGGGCCTGGTGAAGGCAGGTGGTTTCAGTCAACAGTTCCCTGACAGAGGGACAGGAAAGAAAATAAAGTTTTGGATAGAGAGGTTAATTAAAAACTCAGCAGGGGAGCTTGGTTTCAGGGACACTCGGTTTCACCCTCATTGGCATCCCCAGAAGTGGAGCAGTTCCTGTAAGGGGTTTTGCTCTGTCCCATCATAGGGTAACCTATACGGCAGAGACTCCTAGTATCCCCCAGTATCCATTTTACCTTTCTTCCTCAGGAGTGGACCCCCCAATATTTAGCAGGCACACAGAGTAAAGGGTGTCTTTCAGCCTCCCCTGTTGGTCGCGTCTCTGGGCAATGATGTAAGTGAACGTGATGTGTTGGGGTGGGAGGGAAAGGGGGAGCAGGGGCGGGATAATGGAAGGAATAGGCCGAATGCTGAGGATGGTGAGAAGGTGCCGTGAATAGATCCTGGGTTCTTGACAACTTCCTGAAGCCTAGGTCCAGACTTTCTCTACACAAGAGAGAAATAGATTTGTCTTGTTTTAACCGTTCGGGGGGTGGAGGGTGGGGTCATTACAAACAGAATCTAAGTCTCACTGGCACCCGGTTAGGGCATGAGGCTGCTTGTCCCACTGAAGGTTTGAAGACTTCTGGAAGTCGAACACTTACTCCACGTCATAGGAGGGGATCCAGATCTCCATTCCCGCACTGGCGGCTGCCATCAGCTCAAAACAATCTCAGGAAGGATTCATACCAGGGATCCTTGGGGAGAAAACCTCACTAGGGTCCAAAAATTCTGCATGACCAGAGCAAGCCTCTCAGAGACTCCTTTGCAAGAGCGTGTTGCGAAAAGCACAGTAGAGGCAGATTACATGGTTACGAGGGAGGGAGGGGAAGGGTTTTAATAAGCAGTGAGAAAAAGGCAGCATTTACAGACTCCCGCCTCTCCACCCGGGTTTCTGTTATTCCTTCCCCCTGCTTCTTTTTTCTCTCCTTTACCTAAAGAAACACATCATCTCCAATTGCTAGAAATCAGTTTACACATCAGCTAGCCAGCAGTCAGGTCTCTTTAAACTGAGAGTGAAATAAATTCCAATTCAAACGAACCTAAACACAAAGGAATTAATAATTTATCAGCTCATCTAACTAGAAAGTCCAGGGGCTCCACACGCAGCTGGATTGGGGGTTTAAACTGCGTCCTCAGGACTCTCTCAGCTTTGCTCTCCTCTACAAGGATCCTCCCTCCCCAGGCAGTGGCAAGAAGGCCACCAGGAGCCACAGGTTCACCTAGTTCCAGCCTAGTCAGCCCTGCAAAAGGCCACATCCTCCTTTCCAATGGTTTCAGTAAAAATCCTGGGACTAACTCTATGACTGACTTGGGCCTGGGCCTATCCCCGAACGCACTGCTGATTGACGGGCCAGACCGCCTATGCTGTGCGGCCCCGCCTGTGTCACGTGTCAGTCCTGAGCCTGGCTGGGGTCAACCTTCCAGTGAGCGGCGGCGGGGCAGTGCTACAAGAAAAGAATCCCGACGCGGCTGAGGAGCCAAAGCACAGCTTTTAAATCTGTTACATGCAGGGTCACCTCGTACCCAGGAGGCCGAGCTGGCTTACTCATTTCGGTGCTCTTCATTAGGGAGAGACCCAGGACGGGAAACTGAGGAGGAGTGGGGTGGGGCGTGGAGCTTGTATGGGTAGGAGTTTGGTTTTTTCCAAGCCAAAAGCTAAGAGGGTGGGGCAGTGGCCTTGGAACGAGGTATAAGCCTGTCTTCTGAATCCTAATTGCTGATTTTAAATGACGGCCGATCTCCGTGGACCCAAGAGCGGGATGTAAAGAGCAGTTCGGTGGGGTGAGGATCCTGTGCTGATGTGTCCAGGGGGAACCCCAGCTCCCTGCAGAGCCGGCCCACAAGATGGGCAAGTATGTCTCACCGCACTAGCTATGCGCTAGCTACGCAGGGAGCGCAGCTGTCAGCATCACAACCACCACCTCCCCCAACCCTGCTCGGGGTCTGGAGGCTTCAGGAAAATACCTAGATGCCCCACCTCAAGGAAAGCGCTATAGCCTCCACCGCCAGAAGTGCACCGTCTGCTTTGGAAAGTCGCCTCAGCCCACATTTATGGATGTAAGGATCAGAAAGGCAACCACTGCCCCGCTCCCTCAAGGAAATCATCCCTAACGACATTCTCTGTCACTGTCGCCTTCTGAAACAGGCATTCACTTGGCTGGCCTAGCTGAGGAGCAAGCTGAGACTTAGACCTGCCCTTTAGGGGATGTGCACAGGGTTGCAGGGACTTTTCATCATTGTGACCACCCCCCGCCCCCAATAAAAATGACCAAATCTGCCCTTAGGTCACCGGCAGAGAAGCTGGTCCTTGTGGGAGAGTAGCAAATGGCCAGGGCGGCAGCACCACTGCCTCTGCAGACCTCTGTGGTCCAGAATACGGGCAGGTTCAGTTACCCACATGCTCCTGCCCCAAGGCTGCCCCTCTCACCTGCCAGCTTGCACCTGGCTGAGCATGACCCCCAGGGAGAGCAGGGGCTGAGCCAAGCCTGAGAGGCTCATCCCTAGAAAAAGTCACCTCCTTTTCCCTTCTCCCTGCCATCTTAGGTGCTTGGACACCTGCACCTAGAAACTAGATTGGGAATTTAAGTTTTTCTGCAGTTTGGGGCTAAGAATTGAGGATCAGGTCTATGAGCTCAGAGCACAACCTTTTCTTACAACATTTCCTAAAGTCAGTTAGAATTATGGTCATCGCTTAGAAAAATTAAGACTGTGGACCCTCCCAGGTCCAACCTAGAGGAGAGAAGATATGTTCTCATGGAATGAATTAGAAATAATCCTGATTTTGAAAAAATCAAGACCAGAAGTCTCTCAACATTTAAACTTTACAGACTAATAGAATCTAAGCTGCAGGGTTAAACGTAACAAACAGCGCACGGTAACAAATATTAATGATATAACACAAAAGCATCAGAAGCAGCACTAGAAATTTGCTGAGGTCACCGTTTAATTAATCCAAGTTGAACGTATGGCTTTGCTTACATGTGGTTCCAGGCCAGAGGCATGAAAGCCGGCATTTGTGGGAGAGCCAGGAGGAAAAGCGGCCAGTACAGACCATGGAGCAAAGGAGTAGCCTTCCTCACCCCAACCTTGACACCCCAGCTTCCAGTGCCCCCACCTTGGGGTGCATGCAGCACCCATCCTTCTCTTGACCACTGCACTGACCCCACTTATAACGCTGTACTTGCAAGATTGTGAGCTCCTTCAAAGCATGGATGTTGCCCTGTTCGTTTTAGAATCCATGTGTGCTTGTGGAGAGAATGAATGAGTGAATGAATAACCCAGCAGAAATAAGTGGAGAGAGGCAGAGGGGAAGGGCAGCTCTAAGCAGGGAAACTTGCTCTTTCCTAGAAAATCCTTGATGAATATGGAGAGAGTTGGCTGAACAAAAGATAATAAAGAGTCTGCATTATTATTTAACTTATTAAGTTATTTGAAAAGGTGAGAAAGTGAGTCAGGTCTTAGATTGCAAGGAGCAGAGATCCACTAAGTTCCCTTAAGCATTATAGGGTTTATTTTAAGGCCACACACAGGGCTTCCCTGGCGGCGCAGTGGTTAAGAATCCTCCTGCCAATGCAGTGGACACAGGTTCGAACCCTGGCCTGGGAAGATCCCACGTGCCGTGGAGCAACTAAGCCAGCGAGCCACAACTACTGAGCCCGAGTGCCACAACTACTGAAGCCCATGCGCCTAGAGCCCGTGCACTGCAATGAAGAGTAGGCCCCATTCGCCACAACTCGAGAAAGCCTGCGCGCATCAACGAAGACCCAATGCAGCCAAAAGTAAATAAAATAAATTTAAGGCCACACATAGATAAGGAAGTAAGGGCCATAGACCAAACGACAGGTCTAATGGCGACCCAGGACAAACCACACAGAACCTGTGTGGAGTCCAACAGAGCCCCAGATGTAGTTCAGGAACCAAGAGGTGTTTCAAGATCAAACACAGCCCTGAAAAACTGACACTCTGTCATCTTGCCAGCTGAGCAGCAGGCTCCATCCATCCTTGCCTTCGTGCTTTGTCAGTGGGGCAACTCCGGGACTCCTTCTCGGCCCCTGTTCTACCTGTTGCTTATTTACATGATTACTGCTTCAGGACCTCCAATGCCTGCTTTGTCTCTGTCTCCTTTACTAGCAAGTGTTCCCTCTAAGTCTCCTTGTAAAGTTTGCCAAGACAGAGGATCTCATTGGTCACTGGGCTGAGCCTTCACCGGCTGGCCAACCAGAAGAGGGCAGCTGCTTGGACCAGGTGCGGGGCCCAGGGTGGCGGGTTCATGGGTATGACTCTGTGTGGGGGCAGAAGTTCTTTGCAGGGATTGTAGCTGTAGCAGGTGTCCTGAGGGCCAGAGCCTCCAGCCCCTGATCATAGACACGGTATGATTAAAGTGTGAGAGGAGAAGGGCAGAGGCTACTTGGAGTAACGTGTCGAGTTTGTGTACTTTTGACGATTCTGGTGTGTTTCTGACAATCATAGAAATTTCTTTTACTCTGCAAAGTTGGTGAACACATATCCCTAGGTCCCCCTGATGCCATGTGTGTGCCCCACTTGGGTCAAAGTATCAACACTGGGTGTTCTGTGTGCCTTTCAAGTGGATCGTGGATTGGTGGGGGCTATAGCGGAAGAGGGACATGAACCTTGACAGAGAGGGTGAACATGTGCCCGTGATTTCATTTATTTTAGTAGAGAATGTAGAGGGTTTTTAGAGGATATAGGAAAGCTGGTTTTTAGAGGATATAGGAACAAAGATTTTGTGCACTAGGAGAACAAAAAGGAATGCTGAGGTAAGAATGCAAAGTTAGATACAAAACTGTTTAATGTCCTACAGGGGCAACGAAACTATAACCTTTGGGGTTATTTTTCCTACCAGATAGAAATCATTTGCATCTCTACTAAAAAGTCATTTTCATTTTAACAGTTGCTACATAGCCTCATCTAATTTTACAGTAGTATGCATGTCGGACTCTAATTAATAGTAAACAGTCCAAGTTACCTTCCCCTGGAGAGCCAGATGACCCTCAGATGGGCTTATTAAAACATTGCTTTCATTTAATATGAAAGGTTCTTTTGACCCTCCCCTTCCCCTCTGCAAGTTTTAATCATTGTTTTTGCGGTACACAGGCCTCTCACTGTTGTGGCCTCTCCCGCTGCGGAGCACAGGCTCCGGACGCACAGGCCCAGCGGCCATGGCTCACGGGCCCAGCCGCTCCGCGGCACGCGGGATCCTCCCGGACCGGGGCACGAACCCATGTCCCCTGCATCGGCGGGCAGACTCTCAACCGCTGCGCCACCAGGGAAGCCCAATCATTATTTTTTAACAGGGAGAAACATCAACCACATTTTGCTTCAGTGGGTATTAAAGAGGGGAAAATGATAGAGAATTAATTGGCAGGCCAAATGCTCAAGGTGCGGGGCACCAGGGTTTTCTACCTGGCTGGGCATCTCGCCAGTAGGGTGACCTTAAATTTGATTGCACTGGTTCTCGGTGTCCTCGTCTATAAAATGGGGCTTTGGGGACTGTACACTTGGCAGGACTTTGCGCTAAAGGTCGTTTTTTAAATTAAAAAAAAGAAAGACACAAAAAACCCCGATTCCGGCCCCCTCCCTTATCACCCACACTAATTCTGAGAGAGAAAGAGGAAGGGGAGAACAGGCCCAGAAGCAATTTACTGGGAGAGGATCGTTGTGACCGCTCCAGAAAACACCACCCAATCATGCATATTTACGGACGGATGAGGGGAGCAGAAATGGGGCTGGTCCTCAAGGAGCAAATTTACAGGCGTTGCTTCTTTCGTTGTGTGTAGGACAGGAGGAGGACGGCGATCGCACTCCTCTATCACAAGTCAGATTGCTTGCGGGTCTCCTCTCCTGCTCGCTCCAGCGGCGGCAAAGCCTGCGCGGCTCCCGGGCGCCGCCGCCGCCCCGCGACTCCACCCCGCAGGGGCAGCGGTGCCGGAAACCCCCCAGCTCGGCAGAGCTCCGCCGGCCGACCCTAGGGACGACCTGCCGCCTCGTGGGCACGGAGCCAGAATCTCCCTGGGGGACTATCAATGAGCCACCCTTGTTTTGTGAAACACACACTCCCCGGTTTCAGGCAACGCTAGCCGGTTGCCACGGGCGTTTTCTGTTTTGACAGGAGCAGGGACAAACCGAATCCCCCGACTCTGAGTTGCAGATTGTGGACGTTGGAGTCTCCTTTACCCCGGAAGGATGGAGGGCTGCACCCGCCCTTCTCACATTCCTTTTCAAGTCACCTGACCTTGGCTAAGCGCCAGGTGTTTCCGCTCAGGCTTGAGCCACGGGGGCACCCTTTTCCCTGGCAGGTGAGGTGAGGCAAAAGGATTTTCAGGAAGGCGAGCCCCTTCCTCTTTATCCCCCAGGGATAAACCCCCTTGAACACCCTTTTTTTCACAGTATATGGAACTGTGGAGCCCTGCCCTCTGCTTGCTTCTATGAGACCCAAGAAAGGCCAAGAGTGAACTCTCTCCAGTAACGCCATGCAGGCATCCCAACACGACGAAGCAAGGAAACAGGGGCCCAAGCAGATAGCCCGGGGGGCTTTGAACCTGCAGAGGGGGTTTGGAAACTCAGGGCTGAGCACTTGTCCAACAGGGCTGTTCTTGGCTTGGTGAGGCTGGCGTTGCACCGCAGGAAGTGTAGCATCACACACACACACACACACACACACACACACACACACACACACACACACACACACACACACACACACACACACACACACACACACACACACACACACACACACACACACACACACACACACACACACTCTCTCTCTCTCTCTCTCTCTCTAATGGTGTGGCACCTCCCTCTCTTTGTAACAACTCAAAATGCCACCACCTGTGTCCAAATACTCCTTAGAGATTATGCATCGTTAGGTTGAAAACCAGTTAAATCATTTCCTGAACTATATTCCAAAAGACATTAATTAGTTCCTTGAGATGTCAGTAGGAACGATATGAAAAGAGTCCATAGTCAATATCAGGCTGAGTTTGGGAAATGACGGGTTAAAAAATAGGCAACAGAGTTCCTGAGAAAAGGACTTCTCAGAAACCTTAATATAAAAATTGGTGTTTTGAATGATCAAGTTTCCCCAATCTAATTGACAGTGGAATTCTTTCTCTTTGGGTCTCCCTTTGGGTGGACACACCTTGGACAACTCTTAGCCACCCCAGGGACTTTTGTATGCTCCGCAGTGTGAAGCCCAGAGCTGAGTGGTCAGAAGGCCCTTACATTTTGACTAAATTGAACACCCTCAGAACTCTGGCAAACCAGAACGTGTGTACCAGGAAGGAGGCCAGAGTGTCTGGAAACCACTGCAAAGATGACCTCACAAAGAAACCAGTGTGGTGGGGCTCCCAGAGTGCTCAAGGGGACGCGTCCTGCCTGAGAGAGAGAAGGTAGCCAGCGCCTTTGGCTGGCGTAGTTCAAGGAAGCTGAAACAGCCCGGGTGATTGGAAGAGAAGTACGTGTGCATGAAATTATTCAAATGCTGACAGGTGGGCTGGAGGTCTCCTCTCCCGCTGGCCTGGCAGCCTCTGCGTGGAAAGCCTCGCCTGGGAGATGGGTCCCGGCCACTCCGGTGAGATGCTGGAAATACAAGCCCAGCAGATACAATGGCTGTGAGTCACAGTAAAGCACCAGCTGTCAAGTACTCAGGGGGGAAGCTGAAGCCAGGAGACTCACTGAGCTGAGCAAGAAGCAGGGCCATCCTGTTGTGCAAAAGACAAAGAGCAGAGTGTTCAGATCCCAGGATCAGGTTTCTCATAATGGAAGCCAGAGCTGTGCGCTGAGCTTCAGGCTGTGCTCCAAGGTCGGGGGACAAAACCCTGCCTCTTCCGTTCCAGGAGGATGCCACCCAAACACACCCATTCCTCCCAGGCCAGGGCCAGCGGGGATCTGCCTCTGCCCGTGAAAAATTGGGTGAGCAGCCCAGCACCTGTCAGGGGCCCAGCACTTCAGCTACAGCCTCCCAGGCTTGGAAATCTGGGCTCTGTTTTCCGAGGGTGCTCTGTGCTAGCAAACCTCTCCGAACAGCTACAAGCTCTTGGCTCCTAAATGTTTCCAGTTTAACTGGCCTGGCCCGTGCCTGAGGCCTTGTGTTCAAGATCCCAGCTCTAAAGAAAGAAAAGAAATGAAAAGGTAGGTGGCCTCCACTTCTCCAGGGCTGGTGGGCTCCGAGCCTCCTGCCTCTCAGTGTGCTGGACCGCACAGAGCGGCTAGGGTTTTTTTTGGCCTGGGCGACTTTTTTGCTCACAGGTCACAGTCAAGCTTCTTAAACTTGGATGACAGTAAACCAATGACTAACTGGGTAATGAAAGCCACAAGTCAGGAGACCTGAGGCCCCTCCTCTGGAACCTCCTCCAGTGGCCTGTTCCACAGGCGATGCCCCTCGCTCTTCCCCACAGCAGGAACGTTTTTTGAGAATGTAAAGCCCTCTGCGGTGACCTCCACCTCCTCTCAAGGTCACTTCTCCACTTGTCCATTGCTCCCTCCCCCCTCCCCACCCCACCATCCCTGTCCACTGCAAGGAAGGAGGAAACCTAACCACACGCCCCACCCGCTGCCCCAACGGGAACATGACAGAAGGTTTCCAACTAAACCCAAAGTTACTCCACAGCGCTTCCGCCAGGCTGACGTGCTAGAAGGCATGGTGTGCTTCCTCTGCTTCAGGCACTCGAGAGCCTCCCCACTTCCTGGGGAGAGTGGATGAGAACTTCAAAGCTGACAAGGCCGCAGCTGAGAAGAGCTGGCTTGCTTCAAAGACCGTGTCTCCTCCGGGTCTGGAGCTCTTGGTGAATGTCTCTCCCTGCTTCTGAAACAAAATGAAGAGCTGCTGAAGTTTACGAGGTCCCCAGAGACATTTCTGTGTGCGTCGCTCTAACAGAGGACCCCTGCGTCTGCACAGCAAGGTCCCTAAGCTCCCCTTGGCAGGGATGCTCTCTGTGTTTTATGCCTCTTTGATGCCTCTGCCCTCTTTCCGGCTGGCCCTCTGGCTGCCCCTGCATCCTCCGTCTTCTCCACCTGCCCTCTATCCCTCCTGCATCCCTGTTTTAAGCAGCAGCCCCTTTTCCACTGAGGAGACATGGGTGGAAGAGGAGTTACAGTTGGGGGTTGGAGGGCGATATGATTTTTTTTTTTTTTTTTTTTGCGGCACGCGGGCCTCTCACTGTTGTGACCTCTCCCATTGCGGAGCACGGTCTCCAGATGCGCAGGCTCAGCAGCCATGGCTCACGGGCCCAGCCGCTTCGCGGCACGTGGGATCTTCCCGGACCGGGGCACGAACCCGTGTCCCCTGCATCGGCAGGCGGACTCTCAACCACTGCGCCACCAGGGAAGCCCCTATATGATTTTTGTATGCTATTCCAGAATAGGTTTGTGGTTATTTTAATTTTAAAAAAATAATTAATGTTCCCTCCGAATCTTTGAGGATCTTTGATTGCAGGAAGCTGTGGATCATGCTAAGCCCACGGCTCTCTGATGGTTACCCGCCTTGGCAGGCTGCTGCTTACACTGGGATATAACAACCAGGACATGAGAAGCAAGGGTAATTTGGATTTTTACTTTTTAGCAAGGATCTCTTTCCACTGAAACTGTAAAACTCTAGAAGGCAGGGGCTCTCTGACATTGAACCTCATGGTCTTGTGATAATGCCTGGAAAACAGTAACTGTTCTCAGAAGATGTGTGTTTGTTAAGTTCCTGTCATTCCTTAAAAAAAAAAAAAAAGATTAAAGAAGTCACTCTGTGTTCTCAAGATGCTGCATGTGTAAGTGTTTAGGCCACATACATGTTGAGAAATTGCACATATTTCGTCTTCATCTCGTATCGCCAAGACCTGATGTTACCAAACCTCTTGTCTCATCCACTGTCTTATCATCTGTGCTTAGCAAACTAAGACATAGCAAACCAGACGAACTTTCGGGAAACCTGCAGACATTTGAGGGCATTTGAGACAAAAAAAATCCAATAGAGTTCTAAACGGAAACAAGAAGCAGAAAGATGGTCCTGTTGTAAAGTGGCCCCAAGCCTCAGACCTGCCTCGGATGTCACCAAGTGCCTCTGGCCTTCGGGGCCATTGAAGATGCTCAGCTCGGCATCTCTGCTGTGGCTGGACTTCCTGGCCAGCCAGGCCCGAGGGCGGCAGAGGAGGAAGTGCTGTGGGTGAGGTGGGGGGAGCACAGTGCACACTCAGGGGTGACTGCAGGGAGGAGACTTAGGACAGAGGAAAGCACAGGACGGACGACCCCCTCTGCAGAAGCGACTTTCTGGCCCCCTCGTCTCCCAAACACGCCCTCCAACTAAAAAATATTAATTGTGCCTAATTCTGAAGGCCCACACGTGTGTGTATGTCTATACCTGTGTGTATGTCCTACCATATCTCTTTGTTCCTGGGGAGAAACATAAGCTACAAGCCTCACATGCCTCTTCCTTGCTGAGTTACTACTGCTTAAAAAGTCAGAGAAAAAAAGCTCAGCCCAACCGTCTATGAACAGATAAATTTAAGCAAGAACGGCTTGAGTTCCTGCCAGTTGCTGGTGAGGCAGTTGTTAAGTGTGATGACAACCACCAATTTAGTGAAGGGTCAGTAGTTTGTTTGTTTGTTTGTTTTTAAATATTGAAACCCTCTCAGTTATACTTGGATCCCTTACTTGAAATCATAGCAAATAGTAGCATTATGGTGACAGAAAGAATTCAACCACTTCCTGGCAAGTAATGAGTACTTCATTTTATTCTACTTTTCTAGAGTTAGTTTAGAAGTCACATCAAAGTAAATTTTCGCTGATCATCCTTGAGTTTGCTGATCCCAAGAAGGGACTCAAGGGCAGGATCCCCTGGGATCCACTCTGAGCAATGGGGAGTCCCTGTCCCCCAGGCCATCTGCTGCCCACAAGCCGGGGCACTGGACCTGGAGGGCTGCGTTTTGGTCATAATGAGCCATCTGGCTGCCTGGCAGAAGGAGCCCATGGGAGTATGTGTCTGAGATGTTACTGACATTACCACTGACCTTTGCCAAGGAGTGGCTTTGGTTTTATCCAGAATGGCTCAGCCTGGTGGTAAGAATACATCATCTTGGTCCAGGACACTTTCAGGGATTAGGCTCAAAATCCTCAGCCTCCAAATTGAATATTTTCTTGTAATTATTTTTTTTAATTGAAGTATAGTTGATTTATGGTATCACGTTAGCTTCGGGTATACAACAAAGTGATTTGAGTTTGTTTTCTTGCAGATTATATTCCATTATAGGTTATTACAGGATATTGGGTATAATTCCCTGTGCTATACGGCAAACCCTTGTTGCTTATCTATTTTATGTATAGTAGTTTGTATCTGTTAATCCCATACAGCTAATTTGTCCCTCCCTCCCTCCTTCACTCTCCCCTTTGGTAAACCATAAGTTTGTTGTCTGTGCTTTAGTCTGTTTCTGTTTTGTACATAAATTCATTTGTTTTATTTTTTATATTCCACATATAAATGATATCATATAGTATTTTTCTTTGTCTGACTTACTTCACTAAGAATGATACTCTCTAGGTCCATGCATGTTGCTGCAAATGGCAATATTTCATTCTTTTTTATGGCTACTTGAGTAATATTCCACTGTGTATATATACCACATCTTAAGCAATCTTCTGTTGATGGGCACTTGAGTTGCTTCCATGTATTGGCTATTGTAAATAGCGCTGCTTTGCGTGTCGGAGTGCATGTATCTTTTTGAATTAGAGTTATGGTTTTTTCCAGGTATATACCCAGGAGTGAAATTGTTGGATCATGTGGTAGTTTTTTAAGGAACCATAACTGTTTTCCACAGTGGCTGCACCAATTTACATTCCCACCAACAGTGTACAAGGGTTCCCTTTTCGCCACATCCTCTCCGGCATTTATTATTCGTAGACTTCTTGGTGATGGCCACAAGTTGAATATTTTGTTGAGCGCTAGGGGCGTATGCTGCACCTGGGTTGTTCTGTGACTTCGTCCTGCCCATCCCTCTACCTATCAAGGAGGGGGGTCTCTACCTATATTGTTGCTCTTCCATGTGTCCTGACCCACCACAATGGCAGGGCCAAAGCCTGGCTTCTGGAGGTTTTCCTTTGTTTTTTAGATAAATGTGCAATTTAAGGATAAAGAGGGTTTGATATATAATGTAGCTTTAGAAGAAATCCTTTAGCTATTCCTTGCTCCCAACAAAAATGCCACCCCCAAGATTTTCCCACATAGAAATTTTGGAGCCACTACTCATCTACTGGGACGTGTGTCCTGAATAAACTGTTTCTGCTAGAGTACCAAAGTGCAGAAGTGATTAACCTTTAAAAACTAAATGAAACATCAAGGTTGTCCATGTCATGAGTTACTCCCATGTTACTTGGTTTTGGTGGTTTTTCTAGGTGGGAGAGGAGATGGTGTTACAGTCTGTATACTGGGTGTCACACCCAAGGAAGTCCAGGGAGTGGGCTGTGTTATTAGGGGTTGTTGGGAGCAGGGCAGACAGAGGCAGAGGGCAGGTGAGCACTGCCGATCCTTGGCCCTGAAGCGGGGGGGGGGGGGGGGGGGGGGGGGCGGGGAGTTACACAGCAGTAAAGAAAGGGGATTTCGAGGGTCTTAGAAAGCCAGAGAACTTCCTTCCCCTCCAACCAAGGAAATCACCAAGGAGATGGATTTAACTCTTAAGACTTAATAGCCTCCTTTGGGGGTTCTGCTTTTTTTGGGAATAGAATATTGGAGCACAGCCAGACCAGTCCTCTAAGTCAGGTTTTCTACTCAGAGTCTCAGACTGTGGCTAGAAGTTGTGATTTGCTTGGTCTGAGGAATTTTGTAAATTCAAGGTGTCATCATGCTAAAATTGGGAGAATTCAGGTAACACGGAGACTTCTGACTTCTCTAAAGAAGCAGAAGTGTTGGCAACATTAGGCTGTCATTGGTGCACGGCAACAGCAGGCGAGAGCAGGTGCTGGCCGACCCATTAGCTGAGGCACACCCGCTCCCCCCTACACACGTACACGTGCATCCCCCCTCCTGCTTGGGTGCCCTCCAGGCAGGGAGGGTCCTGCCATGGACCACCGCACCCCTGTTCTCCCTGCAACTCAGAAGCAGTCTAGACACACACTTCTGGATCAAAGTCAGCCCCGAGAGCCACGATTTATTCCTGCCTCTGCCCTCACACAAACACAAAAGGCTCCTCCCCATTTACGAAAGCCAAAGAATGTCAGCATTAACCCATGATTGAAACTTGTGAAAGAGGAGCTCAAGGCAGCTTTAGCCTTAGCATTCCACAGCTCCTCATTAGAACGGGGACTTTTTGTGACTCTGGGACAGCTGGAGACACATGACTGCATTCAGAATCTCACGCGAAGGGTGCCGGCCTCAAGGACGCAACTTGTGGGATTCCTGACGTGCTCCTCGGACTTGGGGCAGGCGTGCTGGGTGTTCCACACCACAGCACGATGGCGAGAAGGACCGGGCCGTCGGGAACAAGGCGGTGGACAGTCACCGTCTGGGCCAAGGTCCCACTGGCCCCAGGCGAGCCCAATTCACTGGCTCCAGAGCAGAACCAGCTAAGAAACAGGCACGGCCCCGGCGCCCTCTCCCCCACGCCACGCAAGTCACGCTCTGCCGTGCTGGCTGCTCCCCGGGCTACACGCCGACTCTCTCACGGGGCTTCACGGTGAGGGCCGCCGTCTCCTCTGGGCTGCACTGCGTGGAACTGCGCAGAATATGCTTCAGGGGGCTTTGGAGTCAGAGAACACTGGAGCCCCGCGAGGCATCTTAGATAGCATCTGCTCCAGGGTTCCCAACGGAGACTGCTCTTCAGAATCACCTAGAACACAAAACCCAGATTCTGAGGCTCCAGATCCCACCTCCGCAGCCTACCCCCCAAAACACACACAGTGATTCTGCTGACCAGTCAGGTTTGGGGAACCGCTGATATCGTCCGAACCCTTCACTTCTGTTTCTGAAGTACAATCCTGGGTTAAGTAAGTTTTCCAAGGTCACACAGCTGGTTTGGCAGGACTGGGCTTAAATTACGGGTCTCTTGAATATAACCCAGGGCTTTTTCTACAACACACTACCTCCTGGACGTACCCATGAAGGGAATGCCAGACGACCCCAGAGGGTCTGGGTAAGGAAAAGGCTAAGAGGCATAGTCTTTGTGCATGTGAAGTAACCCCAGATAGTTTCCCAAATACTGGCTCCCACTGTGGTTTATGACTCAGATGCCATAGTCTCATGTCATCTGGGCAGGAGATTCTGCTTCTGGCTCTATAATTACCCCAGTTTCACTTGTCCTTTGAGAGGTCAGGGAAAGAACTGTGCATGTGTGTATCGACTTCTCTGTGCCTCAGTTTACCTCTATAGAAAATGGAGAGAATGGTGGCACCCTTACGCCTGCCTCTTTGGAGCTCTGCAGACCTATTGCATGGCCACACAAAGGCATCCTGTGACCCCCTAGGCAGAGAAAGAAGCCTTCCGTACCCACACAGAGCTAGTCTTAAACTCAAGGCCACTCTTGCCACATTTTAAATAGTTCTATGTCAGAATACCACTGTGACTCCTCTAGCTACCCTGCACGCCCTCCAGGAAGGGCTGCTCGTCTCCTCCTGGTCTCTGGAGGGCTGGTGAAATATTTCCTGTGGGTGATCTTGGGAGGAGCCCCAGTTTTGAAGGACTAAACAAGATTTAAAAAATTAGATACTACTACTAGTAGTGAATAACTGGCATTGAGTTGTTATTAAGTGCCAGGCACTCTGCCAAACACTTCACATGCATTCAATCCTCACTACAGCCCTATAAGTGAAGTGTTATGAGTGTTCCCATTTTACAGATGTGGAAAATGAGGCTCAGAAAAGTTAACTTGCCCAAGATCACATAGCTGCTAGTGACGGAGCCGTGATTCAAACCCACATACTCCAGTCTCCAGGGGCAAAGCTCTGATAAAGGGGGTGGATGAACAGGTCACTGTCGTCATGAGGTTAACCTTCCACGTGACACTGCCTTGTACTTGCCAGTGGAATGTCACGCCCTAATGCAGCTCAAGCCAAGGGCAGCTTGGGCGCTGCAGCTGTGACTGTCTGCTGGGATGTTCACAGCTCCTTCCGTTCAGGGACTGCCTGACCCAGCCTGACCAAATTAGAGCATCTAGCGGGCATGACATAATTTGACATGTACATTGTTAGCTGAACCCCTTGGGAGATGATTTTAAATAGAGACAATACCATGCTGTGAACTATTTTGGGTCACGGAGCCCTTATTCTCTAACTCTTGCAGGAAAAAAGAATTGTGCCATGATAACCTGAAAACCCCCAAGAAGCTGTTCCAGGGTCAGGAGAGCAGCAGGCTAGCTGGATTGGCAGAGATTCTTCCTGAGAGTTTCAGGGATTTCACCCTCATTTCCTAGCACTTTATCCCCCAAACATTCCCAAAACCCTAGTTAAGAACTGCTAACTCTATCCATCCTCCTCCTAGAGACTCCCTAACCAGGAGGATTCAGAACCCCAGTCAAAATCCAGCACTGGTAAGACTGCAAAACAGGCACGGCTTGAAGCCCCCATATGCACCTCCCATCCTGCTTTTCCCTTTCTCAGGTGCACAGAACCAGCAGTCTACCCAGGGCCATGCTGAGGGACCACGCAGGTCCACGCTCTCTGGGCATCACCCGATGCCCAACTCCTAGTCATAGCAAGTCTTCCCTGTCCTATTTCCCATGCCCTCATACTTGCTTCCTGACCTTCCTAAAGAGTATGTGCATCCCTGTGTGCTAGTGCCACTGATACTCATGGCTTAGACCTACTGACTATGACACGTAACCAGCACCCAAGAAATGTTTAGTGTTGAATTAATGAATGAAAGTAAGAGTAACAGTTTCTCTGGCAATCCCATGCCTTACTCCCAACCAGTAAGTTCAATACTGGTTTTCAGGCTAATAAAAATGAATTTGGGAGCAAAAGACCTTTGCCTTTTAAAAAACTGAAGCCCTTGAAATAACACTACTTGAGAAGGATGACCAGGAGAGATATAGAGCACATGGTGGCCTTCCCATATGCATTTCTTTCTTCCCCTTCCTAGCAGGGCCCCATACTTCCCAGCCATGCACTTGGGAAGGATTAACCTAATTGCAGTTCTCTGGGCAGACCTCGGTCAGTTCAAGCCATCCAGTCGGTTCCATTGTCCTAGCTACCCTAGCCACAGTGATTGGCTTGGGGATGGCCACCTGGTCCAGATATAAGGAGATTTTGCTTTCGTGATCATTAGGTGGGACAGTCTAAGAATAAAACCATGGCAGACTAAGAAGAAATGAAAAGACACTGGGTCTTCATTGGCTTGTCCAGCTACTACATCTGGCCTTACCTAAGCCCACTCAACCTCTGGTCTTCTCAATTACATAAGCAAACAAAGCCTTTTTTGTTTAAGCATAATGAATACATAATACAATAATACATAACCCCTTGATTCCTTTTATGATTGAGCTCAGAGACTATTTTGTCAAGTTACATCACCCTTATCTTACAGCTTATTTAACTTAAAAAAATAAACATACCAAAAGACAAACAAATGAAATCCCTAATTTTTCACTCTCTGGTCAAAGCCTTCCAAAGATTCCCTAGGCTTGTGATGTCCCAGGTGAAGGAGGAAATAACAGTGGTTTCAATAAGATAGAAGCTTACTTCTCTCTCATACAAAATAAGGCTGGATTCTGGCTGGTATGGGAGCTACAGTGTCATCAAAGTTCCAGGTTTCCTCTGTCTTTTTATTCTGCCATACTTAGCATATGGCTTCCATCTTGAATTCACTTCATGGTCCAATGTGGCAGCTAGAGCTCCAGCCATCACATTGATCTTCCTATTCCAGGAAGGCACAGGAGGGAGAAGGGAAAAAAAAAAAAAGATGACATCAGTAGTCTAGCCCCTCTTAAGGCATCTTCACAGAAGATCAACCCAACAACTTCTGCTTGTATCTCAATGGCCAACCCAGCTGCAAATGTGGCTGACAAATGTTATCTTCCAGCTGGGCACATTGTCATCCAGTTTAAAATCTTGGTTGTGTTATGAAGGAAAAAGGGGAGAGTAGATACTGGGTAGGCAACTAGCAGTTTCTGCCCCACCCCACTTAACAACCAAGCCTGACTTTGGTGTTCAGTTCTTTTTTTTTTGAATTTTATTTTATTTTATTTTTAATACAGCGGGTTCTTATTATCTATTTTATACATATTAGTGTATATATGTCAATCCCAATCTCCCAATTCATCCCACCATCACCACCTCCGGTGTTCATTTCTGTCGCTCGGTACCTGCTCCTCCAAAGAGACCCCCTGGTTCAAGCTGCAATTACTCTCTCTGCAGACCCTTAACATCCCAAGTTGGTCCCCCCTCCACCCTGCCCTCCACCTGCCAAGGATCTTCTGACCAGCATCTTCTGATTTATCCAGTTGAGAAGCACTTATTGAGCCAATAAATAAGTAAATTAGAACACTTTAGTCTTTCATTAGCATCTTGGCTTCAGTTTAACTCATAGCACACTTGACCTTCTTCTCTGTCTTGCTCTAGTCAGACCCATTCGTACTTACCCTTCTTCATTCACCAGTCTCCCTTGAACTATGTTCTTTCCAACACAGGTCTGCTCTTCAGTATCAGTTTCTAACTTCTTTCAGACATTAACGTTCTCGGTCCCATGGGTAAGAGCCTAGGGCAGCAAGGGCTATGGTCAAAACAGCAGCTGAGTGGGGGCTGGTCTGCAAATCTTCATGGATGACAGGGTGTGATTTTGTCTGGGGCCAGGTGACTGAGGCCAGGGCAATGACTTCTTTTTCAGTTCTCCCAAGGCCTTCTGACCCGTTCTTGTACATTTCAGATCCCACGGACAGCATTGCAGGCCTCAGTTAGCAATGAACAGCACACACAAGGCAAATCAAACAATAATAATGAAGTGAATTATTGCCTTTGCTAGAGGCAACACATCTGCTCCTCCGTATATCACCTGCACAAAAGCAGAAAAACACAAGAAAAAAAAAATCAATGTCTGATAATGCTAAAAAAAGTGTTACCTTGAGTCCTCATATAAAATTAAAATTTTCCATTTTGATTTTAATTATAAACTGAAAGCTATTGTAACTCAAAAATGTACATTCTCTTATGTCTTTTCAAATAGCAACATCATTAGGCAGATGTGAACAATTATCCCCAACTGGATTTTTTTTTAAGTTAAATTCTTCAGAGGAATAGATAGGTTATTCTTTAAATCCTTGGTTTAAAACTAAACCTATGAGACACAATATTATAGGTTTAACCAAGAGGGCTTGACTTTGGATTTAGAAAGTTTAATTGATCCAGTCATCCCTTTTATTAAAGCTATCCATATATTTTTAAACCAAAGAATTGTAGTAATGCATATTTTAGGGCCAGAAGCATTCATCATCTTGACGACCAAGTGATAAATGGTGAAAAGATTTGAGATCTAAGACACTCTGTTACTATATTGAAAGGTCAGGTAAAGAAATTCCAAGGGAAGGTGTCGGCATATGTCCCCTCTGCTTTTTAATTTCCAATGACAGACACTTAATTTCCATTCCAAACACTTCCCATTTGGATTAAACAGAACTTGATTCTCCAGGGAAAACTGGCAGCATAAACTAAAAAGAAATTCATCTTGCTGAAAAGCGAGTCTGTACTCAGGTGTCACACCACCATCAGCGTGACAGGATCCCCACGGAAAAGCAATGCTGGGAGTGACTTCACTCCCTTAGAAGCACGGTCACCAGTACCCAAGGATGTCAGGGGAACTGGTTGGATCTCAGAGGACGTGTCTTTTTGGTGCAGGAGAGGGCATACTGAGGAAGGCAGATGCTGAAATGGACACGGCTTATCTCAGAAAGGTGGAGAGGGCTAATCTCAGAAAGGTCATTTGAAGGAAAATTTACCCAGGAATGACATTCTCCTCTATCTTGGAGTAGAAGACCAGCCAGATACCGGCAGCCCTACAACCTGGGCTTCTTTCCAGGGCTGCAGCTCCCCTACAGGCGGTTGAGCAATGTCACCCTGGCAGCACGGAAACCCTGGACAGGCCTCTGAGACTGGGGAGTCTGACCAATAGCTCACTGATGAGAAATTGCACTGTCCTTGGAGACATTGCCTTGCCTAGACTTTAAGAGCCTCCCTTGTTTTTTCCCCTCCAGTATACCACAGCCAGATTTCCTCTCCCCTTCCCGCTGTAGTATTTTGCTCCGAGGACCTTGAGCCACAAAGCTAAGGGGGGGGGGGGGTGTGCATATCATTTTACACAAGAGGCATAGGTCCTGTACAACTAGCTGTGCGATGTTGGGCAAGTCACTTAACTTCTCTGTGCTTCAGTTGCCACAACAGTAAAGTGGGGATTATGATTGCGTTCACCTGAAACGGCTGTTAACCAGCATTCAGCGAAATCCTACTGGAAAGTGCTGAGGAACAGTGCCTGGCTCATAGAGCTCCACAGAGGCTGGCTGTCACTGCAACTGACAGGGGAGCAGTTTCTCCCTGGGTTTCCACTGCAACACACGTTTGCCTCTCCCAACACGGGACAAAGGTGATAAGAAAGTGAAATGTCTCACTTGGTCTAGGAATCCTTTCATTTTGTCAGTGGTTCCTGAGTTATCAAAAGATATCTATGTGTGTGTATGTAGATTCCTTTAATTTCCTAAAGACTATGCTGATTTGGTTCCTTTTTTATCTAATGGTGAAAGGCTATGTATTCAGCCGTTAGGGCAGGCTTCAGGAACATGTGGATAAAATGTAACCAGCGTTATCTTGGTTCAAATTCCTTTTTTGTGACCAACTGTTGTCTCAATGAACCTTCGCAGGGTTTTTGTTGGTTTTTTTCTTAGTTACAGCAGAGAATAAAATAAACACATCCAGGCCTTCTCACACAGATGTAGGCTGACGCCCAATTAGGTCTGTGGAGGCCTCATTTTGGCTCCCCTGGTCACCATGCCGAACAGATTTCATGCATGTTGAAGACAGTCCATTAGTTCTTGGCAAGGAGGATCAAGTTTTCAAAGCTGCTTTCTCTAACAAGCTCCACTCCCCACCCCCGCTTCTCATACACAAAACCTTGTTGAAGGGGAGAGGCTCTCCCCCATTTGTGGAGAAGAGAGGTCAACCCCATCCAGATCACCCCGAGAGAGATCACCCCGCCAGAGCCTTGACAGTCATCATCTCCAGGACGGCCCTGGACTGTGCTCCATCATTAGATTCCCAGGGCACCACCCAGAGTTAAAATCTCTCCTTCCAGCTCAGGAAAGAAGCATTTTTATTTCAAAATCATACAATGAGAGATTTGAAAAGTAGTTTGCAACCTTCTCTGCCTCTAGGGAAGGCACGTCCATTCACGACCGAAATGTTCCCTCAGTGCGTTAGGTGTTGCATTGACTGAGCTTCTGACCTCTCACGGTGCAGCCGAAAAGGAAACAAAGACGTTTTGCCTCTATCTGTTACAATGGAAGTGTAAGCCATGATGATATGGGTTGAGCCAGGGTTCTCAATGGAATCTTTAGACTGGTTCCTGGGAGGAAAAGCCAGTAGGTTTCTGTTATAGTACCAACTGCCACTGGGAGTGGGTTCCTTGACCTAAATGTGCTGTGAGCAAGGCTTCCCTTCCCACAAGGGAGTGAGCACTATAGTGAAAGGTGCTGAGGTGCTGAGGACCAATATTAACCAGCATTGTGGAGCATGGTTACCATGGTAACACTGTCAGCCCCAAATGACTGTCATGAGGTGAAACAATTAGCTTAAAATAAATGAAACCAGAAAAGGTATATTTATCAACCTCTTACCAAACACCTATCTGTATGCAAAGTAGAACCTCTTCCTTAAGCTACAGATACTAGAAGATTGGGAGAAATTTCATGACATAAACATTTTCTTAAAAGAATTGTTATTCTCACCTCCTAAAAATGGTCGGTAAAAATAACGAATACAGATTTTTTTTTTTTAAAACAAGGAGAGTTCTAAGGAGTGATTGGCCTATACACTTAGATATTATGCAGCTATGACATTAAAATTCTTCACTAAACTACCAATAGTTGGTTTGAAATTTGCAGAATGGTACTTGACTGGGAGTTTTCTTCTAAGTTGTACAAATTATTTCTGGCAGGACCAATACATGAAGCGTATGGTAAAATGTGCTATACAATGGGAAAAAGATATCGGTCACACAGCTAAAAACACGCGGGCACAGTTTTTGCCCTGCTCTTGCGTAGCTCCATCTGCGCTTGCCTTTCCTTATGAACAGAACCACCCTTTTATTTAGAGCAGCAGTGTGTCCAGCCAGAATGCCCAGTTTCACAGCCTCCATAGCAGTCAGAGGTGGCCAGGTGATGCGGTTCTGGGCAGTAACGATAGGCAGAAGTCCCGGGGGTGGATATTGTTGGGAGACAGTTCTCTGTGGTCTCTCTCATTTCTATGTACCTTGCAAGCAGAGGCACTTACTGATAGCAGCAGAGTATCTTCCCAAGGATGCTTGCATAGCATACAGCCTTGGAAGATAGAGATGCTGTCTCTCCAGAGCAAAGGGGAGGCTTGCTTAGAACCTTGGAAGATAGGGATGGTGTTTCACTCCAGAGCAAAGGGCAGGCCTGCCTACTGCCAACTGTGTAAGATTTGGGGAACCTGAGTTCAAGGTTCCTCTCCCGTGAGGCAACCCACTGAGTGCACCAGCATTCCTGTGGGCCTATCTCTGCCACCCCTATGGGACTTGAGGGTGAGGAGAACTACAGCAAATCGTGCTGCATGCTGTGTACTGAGTAATAGTGCTGGCTGCCTCTGACCTAGGAGTCTCATGACTTCTGCCAGCAACCATGAAACCATGGCAGGCTAACTTCTTAGCTTGCAAACAGGACGAAACCTCAGGCCCTTCATTTTTCTTGGTTGGATAAAAAAAGAAAAGCCGGAGAAAGCTCTTGCCCAGTGGCCCTTCTCCTTTCTTCCTGCCCTAAGGTACAGCAACCATTTGGGGACCACGTGGTGAAAGCATGAGGACACAGGTCTGCATGCTAAGGATGGCAGAGCAAAAAGATGATGAACCTGGGTCCTGATAGAGAATTACTGTGCCAGCCCTGGATTGCATAACTTCAGGCTTGTTATATGAGATGAATGGGCCTCTACTTACTGAAGTCAGTGTTGTTTTTCTCCAAGCAAAGCATCCCTGGAGTTTGTATCAAATATAGTAATTACATAATAGTAATTGTGTCAAACATACGCAACTTAGGGCACGTATGTTGCTACCTTCCTTACTTCTTGATCCGATTCTACCTTTCTGTATATTAAAATTATTACATATATCTTTTATAAGTTAATTCAAATCGTTTTGGGAAAATCAGGTAAAAGTCAATTCAGTAAGTACAACTTAGTCCTGGGCCACATTTATCCCTGAACTATGAGTTATCCCTTAAGTTATTTGTCAAGAAGGCAGTAAAAACAATAGGACTATCTCTTTCTGGAAACATCTACCACATGCCATGAGGTCTGTTTAGTTACCAGTATGTATCCAGCACCCAGCAAAATGGCTGGCTCATAGCAGGCCCTCAAATTCGTATTAACCAAGTATTCATGAAAGGTCTCTCTTTATCAGATGTGTTGGTTATGCCCCCCCAAAATTAAGATTTAACACAGAGTATTTCAATATATTAGGTCTGTCGTTTGACTATAATAAGCGTTTTAAGAAAAGACCACAGGTCAACTTCAAAGAAACAGCTTCTTATCTTTGTTCCTTATGACTATAAAATGCTGCATAACTTAACAATGGAATCCAGAGAATCTGTTCAACCTTGAAAACTGGTGCAATAGGATACCAGAAGTAATAACAATCATCCTCAGAGATTAACACATCTTTGAATGTCATGTACACAAATTATTTTTAGAACATTAGATAGAATTTGAAACTTGTGTCAGGGGACTTCCCTGGTGGTGCAGTGGTTAAGAATCTGCCTGCCAATGCAGGGGACACGGGTCCGAGCCCTGGTCCAGGGAGATCCCACAGGCCACGGAGCAACTAAGCCCCTGCACCACAACTACTGAGCCTGTGCTCTAGAGCCTGCGTGCCACAACTACTGAAGCCCGCGCACCTAGAGCCCATGCTCGCAACAAGAGAAGCCACCGCTATGAGAAGCCCGCACACTGCAACGAAGAGCAGCCCCCGCTCGCTGCAACTAGAGAAAGCCTGTGCGCAGCAACGAAGACCCAATGCAGCCAAAAATAAATAAAATTTAAAAAAAAAGAAAACCTACCAGAAAAAAAGAAAGAAACTTGTGTCAGGTAGAAAAGTCAACCAGTACATAAAATGAGACTATAGGAGGGCAATTTAGAACTTTACACCAAAAATAGAATAAACCAAAAGATACTGTGCACGATAAGATGAGTTACAAATATCCTAAGTATTATTTTCAGTATATGTTATGATTCCTAGTTTCAGTTCCAAACCTAAATTATATGAAATTATATATGGGTCCTCGGTATGATTTCTGTTTCAGTCTCTCTCCAAACCAAGTGAAATACCATTTCACACCCATTAGGATGGCTATTATTTTTGAAAAAAATGGAAAACAGCAAGTGTTGGCAGGATGTGGAAAAAATGGAACCCTTGTGTGTGCTGGTAAGACTGTAAAATGGTGAGGCTGCTATGGAAAACAGTTTGTGGTTCCTCAGAAATTAAACATAGAATTACCATATGATTCAGCAATTCCATTCCTAAAGAATTGAAAATAGGGACTGAACCAGATATTGCACACGAGTGCTCATAGCAGCATTATTTACAATGGCCAAAGGTGGAACAACCCAACTGTCCACCAGTCTATGAAGGGATAAACAAAATGTAATAAATGTATACAATGAAATATTATTCAGCCATAAAGATGAAGAAAATCCTGATACATGCTACAACATGGGAGAATCTTGAATATATTATGCTAAGTGAAAAAGGACAAGTACTGTATTATTTTTGTCCCAAACCACAAATATTGTATTATTCCCTTTATATGAGGTCCCTGGAATAGGCAAATTTATAGAGACAGAAAGTAAAATGATGGTTACCAAGGACTGGGGAAGTGGGGATGGGAAGTTGTTTGGGTACAGAGTTTCTGTTTGGATTGATGAAAAAGTTCTGGAAATAGTGGTGACAGCGGCACAACATTGTGAAGGTGCTTAATGCCACTGAATCATACACTTAAACATAGTTAAAATGGTAATTTTTATGTTGTGTATATTTTACCACAAGCAAAAAAAAAAAATCTATGAAACAAATTAAACCAAAAAGATGGGTTTTGTTTGTTTGTTTTAGGAAGAGCAAATAGAACAGATTTTTAAATTCCGTGTGAGTTTCGTTTTCTCTGTCTTTGCTTTCTTTATGCCCTGCCTGCCCGTGCTAGGAAGCGGAGTGACGAAGATGCCCCCAAGACATTGCCATGGCCTCTCAGGCTGTGGGTTTGAATGGTCATGTGCCTCAGAAGGTCTTATGTCGTTTGGAACGCTATCTAGTTCGGCAATTTTATTTCAGGGCTTCAACGCTCAGGAGAGCATATCATTGCAGCTCCCCTCCACTGACCCCTCAGGTTTATGTTGGGCCAGAATTTGTTTGTGAAAATATTATTTTAGGATTCCTTCCATTCCTATCATCTGCTTATTTTCCTTCCTGCATATTTCATAATGTAGCATAGAGATTTCTGATTCAGCAGTTAAAACAGTCTGTGCATTAGTTATCACTTCCTTGTGACCCACTTTATACACCATTACTCATTCTGGCATTGAGAGTCCAGATTTAAGAAGAAAAAAAATTCCTGGGACTAAAGTATGTATCTGTTGGAATAAAAAGGAAGGGGAAAGATATTGACTGAATATCTACCAGTAGCATTCAAAGCACCCCAAAGTGGGCTTCCCAACTCAGCCCATTTCCTGTCCCATTTACTCTCCTGCGAAAGCTCTCAAATTACACCCTCTTCAGTTATTCCACACCCACAGTCCCACTTTTTCCACCTCCCCTACTTTCATTTCCTTCCGAAAAAATACATCTCTATGCCGAATCCACCAAACCTTGGTACACAATTAAAATTCAATACATAAGAGCTAATGTTATTCTTATCATTCTAGTTTTGTCTTTAGGATAAATTCCTAGAAGTGGGATTACTGGAACAGGAGTGTACGTGTTACTAAATGGGACATATAGAAACGATGTGTACAAGTTTCCAGTTTTATAAAAGTGTCTAAATTTGACTGCTAGAGATAAGGATGTTTATTCATATCTGTAACACTAGGTGCTTGGGAGGATATATACCAAGATATTAGCAGTGGTCATCTCTGGGTATTCTCTGTGTTCTTGCTGCATTCGGCCATGGCTCACGGGCCCAGCCGCTCCGCGGCATGTGGGATCTTCCCGGACCGGTGCACGAACCTGTGTCCCCTGCATCGGCAGGGGGACTCTCAACCACTGCGCCACCAGGGAAACCCGAAGAAGCTTGTTTTAATGCCTGGAAGTTAACACTTTTTCTCCCAGGAGACTCCTATTAAAATGCAAATATATTACCTGGGAAAAGCACCACTTTCAACTTGAGATCAGCAGCACACCCCTCCCCCAGGTGATTGATCCTGGCCCTGAATGAGGACAGATGGAAGGACTGGGGCAGGGCTACCATCCCCCCAAGGACAAGTCCACAATAAGAGTGATGGCAGTGGGGGTCCCAAGAGCTAGAAGGCACAGCAAAAAAGATCAGATGCTCAAGGAAAGGAAACCAAAAACCAAAGCTATGAGCAGGTTTCTAGAGGAGTGCTTGAGAGGGAAGGGCTGCCTGCTCTCTGAGATGGTGGATGTTCAGTCTGGGGGCAGAGGAATGAACCAATGGACCTTTTGATACCTCCTGCGCAGTTCTATGAAAAGCCAATTACTGGGTGAAAAGAAAGATCATGAGACTAGAGATTGCTTACTTGCACACACCTGTGCTTCTTGGCATATATTTTAGAGCAGAAGGTTATCGTTTATACAAGTGAGCTCCAAAGGGCTGGTAAGTGAATCACTCTGAAAGCAATTCTGAGATCTCCGAGTAGATAGATGCTACGAGAGTTGGCATTAAACTGACTCATTAAAATGTTTTCTGTATGCAAACTTTCCTTTTTTGATTATCTTATTTCATAGCTGTATTACTTTTGACCATAGGGCTGCTTTTAGAAGAGCAAAACCCTCTACATTCCCTCCAGGATACTTTCATACCACAATTGAAATCTATGTTTTTGGAGAAATGCTGTGCGAGACTGATATTTCTGAAATGCAACTTTGTTCTTTTGACTTTTCCAAAATTCTCTTAATTCCAATTTAAGACAGAAACACTTTTTTTTCCTACAGCTCAGAGCCACCGCTGCCCAAATCAGAGTCTAAACTTCAAATCGAAATTCAAATTGTAAGAAACAGAGATTTCCGGTTCCAAAAGACAGGGGCTAGGTAGAAAAGAGGATGCTTAGGTTGTCAATGGGGACAAACAAAGGCTGACACTGTCTTGCATTTATCATAACAGAAACTAAAGGGAGATGGGAGACTGAAGGGAAGGGGCCGACTAGTCTGTAACCCGTCTTACATACTCTTCCTCCACCAGGCCCCTACCTCCGAGGAGGCTCCGGGATCAGCTCTTTCTGGGCTCTGTCCTTGAAGGAGACAGGTCCAGGGGGTGGCTGGGCCTTCTGCTCCCTGGGTGAGGATCTCAATGCAGATCTGGTTGTGGAAGGAGCCTTTCTCTCTGGCCCTTTTTTTTTTTTTTAATTAATTAATTTATTTATTTAGGGCTGTGTTGGGTCTTCGTTCTGTGCGCGGTGAGCGGGGGGCCACTCTTCATCGCGGTGCGCGGGCCTCTCACTGCAGTGGCCTCTCCTGCTGCGGAGCACAGGCTCCAGACGCGCAGGCTCAGTAGTTGTGGCTCACGGGCCTAGTTGCTCTGCGGCATGGGGGATGTTCCCAGACCAGGGCTCAAACCCTTGTCCCCTGCGTTGGAAGGCAGATTCTCAACCACTGCACCACCAGGGAAGCCCCTCTCTGGCCCTTTTAATAATTCTGGAGGGAAAGGAAAGTGATCCCCCAGGCAGGCAAACCTGAACAGCAAATAGAGAATGGGATGCACAGGGGAAGGAAGGGTGGTGGGAACCGCTGGAGCTTCCCTTTCTCTGGCTGCGTGGCTGCTGCGCTCATCTGTCCTGGATCCTCTTTGCTACTCTCCTACGAGCTCCCCATCAGGGTATCTCACCTACCTCTCCAGCTCCAACCTGCCTTAGCGCTGGCGTTTCCCAGATCCAGACTCCTGCATCCACCCTCCACCGGGACATCCCACAGGCATCTCAAACCCGATCTGTCCTGAGCGAACTCTTCACCTTTCCATCTAAACATGCCCTCCACCTGGATCCTCTTATCTCTCATCCAGTGGGCGTGGGGTCTCTGCTCACTTACACCAGAAACCTTGCCCACCCAGCCACCCTCCCCCATCTTGTCAATTACCAAGTCCTCATTGCCAGCTTGACTCCTAAGCCACCCTGACTACCACCTGAGACTACAGGCCACCGTCACCTTTCAGGGAATTGGAGCGGCAGCCTCCTCCTTGGCCACCCCGTCTCAACTCTTGTCCTCCTCAAATCCGGCCCGGATGGTTTTTTGAACCAGCAAATCTGATTCCATTTCAAGCCTCTTTCTATGTTCCCCACTCCCATGCAATATGTTCACAACCTAAACTTGGCATTGGCAGCTCACAATTCTATTCAGAACGGCAGCTTTTTAAAAAGTTACATTATGAACTATTTAAAACCCACAAAGAGGCGTAAAGGATATAACAACACCCCTATCCATCCCCTAACTTTAGAGATAAAGCCTTATCTCTACAACAGCCGAAGCTCCCCATGGACCCCTCCTCTCCCTCCTTTCCCACAGAGGTAACTGCCATTATTCCTATGACGTCTTTGTAGTTTTCCTTAACATGGCTTCTTTATTTCATTATAACTTGTCATTCTTCCTTATGAGCCTCTCTTGCTGGTTAGATTTCAGTGAAGTCCAGAAAATGCTATGAAGAGACCGTTTAAAAAGTTGTCCTTTCAGGCACATTCTCAGGCTCTCAGGTCATCTCTCCTCCTTGCTGCTCTGCAATGCGATGCCTGAGTAATTCACTGGGTGGGAGGGGTGTGGGAATTGAGAGGGTAGGAGGCAATGTGCTCAAGTCCATACCACGTTCTCCAGATCCTCACTGATTCCCGCTGTGGGGTGGCTGGACTCAGCCCGTTCAGCTTCCCCTGCCACTCTGACTCAGGGGTGCTATGCCATCCTCTCTCCAGCCCATGGGAGAGGTCCAGGCTTTGCTGTGGGCTCCCCCTGCTCCCTTCACCACTGCAGACCCCAGAGTAGGCTCTCTGATTCTCAACTCGACCATCTCGCATAAGATATGGGAACTGAAGGGGGTTCAAAGAAGCCAAGCTCCATCGCTTCCTCTGCCTAATCACACTACTCTGTCTGTTTCACTCTGATAAGTTGGGGCAGTTTGAGAGGTGTTTTCCTTTCTGATCTCAAATATGAAGCAGGGCAAACCCCCCAGGTCTGGTGTTCACATCAGCCTCCCTGACAAGCAGATGAGGTTGTTCCTCATCTGTACCCTTCTTACCTCTGTGGTAGGTAGTCTCCGAAGAGGACCACTATTAATTCATCTCTTCCTGTATGTGCAAACTGCTCCTCCCATCAAGAAGTATAAGCTATTTCCTCTCCCTGACTCAGGGCTGGTCTTGTGACTTGCTTTGATCAACAGAGTGCAGTGGAAGTAATGTTCTGGTACTTCTGAACCCAGACCCTAAATGTGCTGGAAGCTTCCTCTTCCTCTCAGTTGGAAGCCATCTGCCATGTACCGTGAGATCATCATGCTGTGAGGAAGACCTGCCTAGCCACATGAAGAGGCCAGGGAGGGAGGGAGAGAGATAGAGAGAGAGAGAGAGAGAGAGAGAGAGAGGCCCAGCCAGCCCTAGCTAGCTCTTCCATTTATTCCAGCCAGGCACCAAACTTGGGAGTTAAGAAGTTTTCTTGGGGACTTACCTGGTGGCGCAGTGGTTGGGAGTCCGCCTGCCGATGCGGGGGACAAGGGTTCGTGCCCCGGTCCGGGAAGATCCCACATGCCGCGGAGCGGCTGGGCCCGTGAGCCATGGCCGCTGAGCCTGCGCGTCCGGAGCCTGTGCTCCGCAGCGGGAGAGGCCACAACAGTGAGAGGTCCGTGTACCGCAAAAAAAAAAAAAAAAAAAAAAAAAGATATTCCAACCCCAACAGATACTCCATGAACAGAAGAACCACCCAGCTGAACTCAGCTCAGACTGCAGAATTATAAGAAATGATGAAATGTAGTTTTAAGCCACTAAGTTTTGGGGGTGGCTTATTATGCAGCAATAGCAAAATGAAACACCCCTCCAGCTGCATTTCTCACCACTGCCTGCCTCATACTTTGTGCTCCAACAACTCAAAGCAGCTTGTGGCTCCCTGCGTATGCTGTGCTGCGTCTCACTTCCATACCTTTTATTCAAGCTATAATCTCTTTTCCCACCTCTCTCCTTTGCCTGGCTAACTCCTGTTCCACATCTGACTCTCTCTCTTTTTTTTTTTTTTTTTGTAGGTGTCCATGATACCCTGGGCAAATCACATCATTACACTAATGGCATTATACTATAATTATTTATGTATCTGCCTCCCAAACTAGGCTTGAATTCTTTAAGGCTGGGTACTATGTCTCATTCAGCTTTGAGACACCACTTTATATGGAAATGTGAGCAAGTCCCTTGAACTTCTTTAGCTCAGTTTCCCCGTGTCAATTGGGGATAGAATTCAGTAGTCTGTAGCAGAAACCCAACCTCATTGGGTTAACCAAATAATGGTTTATTTTTCACACAACAAGTCTGAAAGTAGGTCTTCTGGGGCAGAAAGAGTGGCTTTACAATGTCAGAATATCCCAGTTTCCTTCTATAGTCCTCCTTCACCACCGTTAGGATATGGCTGTCCTCCTTATGGTTGCCTCAAGGTCACAACATGGCTGCTCCACCACCAGCCTCGTATCCACGTTCCAAGCAGGGAGAAGGAAGGAACAAGGAGAAAGGGGCAATATCCATATAAGGACAGCAACACTTTCCCAGAGATCCCCAGAAGACTTCTACTCAAGTCTCACTAGCCAGAACCAATCACATGGCCATCCACAGCTGCAGGAGTGACATGATAAAATGTTTGCAAAATGATAAATGTCTGCAGTAATTGCCCATGGATCATAAACTTTGAAGTAGAAGCAGTAACTGCTTGGGGTTACCTTTCTGTAAGGAACAAGGAGAGGATGGATGTTGGGTAGCAACTGGTAGTTTCTGTCTCACTCCCCACCTGTAGAACAGGATTAGGACCTACCTCACAGAGTTGATGAAATTGAGAGAGAATGTAGGCAAAATACTGTTCTTCGTACCAAGGACACAGTAAGCACTCAATAGAAGCAGTTATCTTTCTGCATTTCCAGATGTGGCACTTAATTCAAACATCCAAGAGTTTTCCCTGAAGGGGCAGAGATTTAGTTGGCTCAAGGCAATTGTCCCACTCTGTCTGCAATGCTTCTGTGGTGAATTTGCTTCTGATGATTAACAAATCTTTTCTCAATAGTCTGTTCAACTATTAATAAATCCAAACAGGATTACCATTATGACTCTTCACTTACAACGTGTGACCCAGAAAAAAACAAAGCTTTTTGTCTGGAGAGACACGAAAGGCAAATGAGCTGTTTTCATTGCTTTGTGGCTACAGTGCTGCATATTTCATTTCTGATTCATGGAAAAATATCTAGCACACAGGAATCAGTTAGATTGGTGAGCAGTCTCAGACCAGGGGAGTTAAGAATAAAGTCTCCAAATTCTTAGTCACTGGGACCTGGGAATGTTAGCAACAGGAAGACTTCTTTTTGCTAGGAAACTGCTCTGTGAATCTGCAACTCCCCTTGCTCCACTGGGGTTTTTTGTTTGGTTGTTTGTTTAAGCAGTATATCTAAAATTTTCTGTATTGGTTAGGACATTTTTGTTTGCAAGGGAAAAGCATAAAATGGCTTATTAAAAAGTGAATTTATTGCCTTGAGTGACTAAAAAGTCCAAAGTAGAGTTTCAGGCACAGCTGGCTCCAGGTGCTCAGGAATCTCTCCATTTCTCAGGTTCTCCCTCTGTGGTAACAAAACAGGCCCCTTGCAGCTCCTAAATACCAACCACCAGCTCAGCATCCCCAGCAGAAAGAGGATGCCTTTTCCCCAGTGGTTCCTGAAAAACCTCCAAGATTGGACCAACTTGGGTCACATGCTCACCCCTGAACCAATGACTGTGCTAAGGAAATGCGGTTCTCTTATTGGCTAGTCTGGGTCACATGCCTGAGCCTGGAGCCAATGACTGTGCTAAGGGAATGTGGTTCTCTTATTGGCTAGTCTGGGTCACATACCGAGAGCCAGGAGGTGGGGTCAGCCCCATTCAAACCACTTAGGTCAAGAATGGGAGAGAGATGGTCGTCCAGAGGACAGTTGGGGTGCTACTGCCAGCAGAGTAGTGTGCCCAGACCAGCCTCACAAAATCTTCTGGAGTTCTGAACAGATTCAGCTTCATTTAGATATTACTGAACGTTAATACCATAATAATACCAGTGACACCCTTTGCCATCTGTCAACATCCTCATTTTTCAGGCTCATTTCAAATGTCACCACAAACAAATCTCCTTAATGAGATTAATTTTCCATCAGCACTTTATTTTCCTCTCACGGCATGTATCATTTCTTGCCATGGATTATGGTGAGTTACACACCCATTTGTCTCCACTCTAGAGCTGAGCAAGGCATACCTCTCATTCATCACGGACAGCCTGAGGATAAGGGCTTCTGTCTGGCTGTGACCAGGACTTGGAATGAAGAGAATGCAGCATGGTAAGGAGGGGAGAGATCACATGGCCCCCTCCAGGAAGAAAACGCATCCAGGGGGCAAAATTGGATTTTAGAAGTCAGGCTGGCTTTTCTTTCTTAAGTTATATTGGAACCGTATTTTTTTTTTTTTTTAATATACATGTGTGGCGAAACCTGGAGTGAAACTGAAAACAGATTCAACCCCTGAGATGGCAGTAGTCTTGGAAATATATCATGTCCTGAATGAATTAGGGCGGCAGTGAGTTGTGAGACGCTTTCCTCCCTTCAGTAAACAAAAATGCAAATATCCCAGATGCCTTTTACACCCTCCCCAGGGCTAGCAGCTTATTAATCAGTTCAGAACCTTTCCACGCTGCTCCAATTTTTTACAAGCTGTCTGTTTCCTCTCCTGTCGTTGGTGGCTTAATTCCAGGGACACTCACCTTGGGAGAGCAGGCACCGACATACCAAGATCCTTCCAGAGTCACCCTTGCTTGCAGGCACCTGCAGATTTCCCTTGGATGTTTCCTGTTCAACACAACAGGTTTTAATTATGTGAACGAATATTTGCTCACTATTAAACCATGTTTACCCTCGTAAAAGGCAAACTACAAAGGACGAGGATTAGGCAAGCCCAGAAGGAGCTGAACATTTATGTAAACGTGCTCAGGTTTCCTACCACCTCGCCTTTCCTTCCTGCTCCATCCTTCTGGGCGTTCTGCACGTTGGTCTTCTCATTTGAAACAAATGATCACAAGTTCTCTTTTTGCAATTTCCACCTACTCCTCGTGGAAGCAGGACTACGTTCTCCTCCTACAGACACCTCATCCTTCTGTGCAGAAATATCCTCTGTTGGTTCCTTAACAAAGACTAACTCTTTGTGACCCTAATGGTGCTACAAAGGTGCTTCCCTTTCTGTGGCTTCTGGGTCATATTTCTGAACGAAAGGAAGACTGCCTCAGAAAATCTGAGATGTATTGTTTCTCAGTTCTTGTCAAGCGTGTCGCATAGTTTGTTCCACTGCCAATTTCTTCCTCATAATTCTGACATGTTGGTTCTGAAACACATTCATTTCCCATAACCGAAAGAGCCCGAGTGGCAGGGGTGAGGGAGGGGACTTTACAATTCAAGAGAGATAAAAATGGAAGCTAGTTGTATGAGACTTCATTTATTACAATAGTGAACACAAAGGTTTCTAATGTATTGTTTTGGGTGGTTGTTAGAGTCCAATGTTCTTATTTAGAGCTGAGATATTATGTTAAGGTCCTTTCTCCCCTTCCCCCCCATACATGCACACCAGGCTGCTCACATGCAGGGTTGAGGGGGAGACGTCTCAGGAAAGGAAGCAAGAATGAAGTCACACATCTATCAACCAATGGAAAGTGAGCCATTTTATCCACGAAGTAGCTGAAGCTAGCGCGTGTAAGCCCCCTTTCATCTACAACAGAGCCTGTGCTTGGATCACGAAAAGTCTGACCCACACCAGAAGTTTCAGTACAGTAGACATTTCACAAGGCAAAGCGCATGCCCTTCCTCTTCTCTAAATTAGTTCTGTGATGCTGGTGGAATGAAAGACTTCGGCTTTCAATACGCATCACTCCGATATAAATAACCACCTCTGAGGGCCTCACACTTGACTTTCTCAGAGCTCAGGTCTTCACTTCCCCCAATGTGTGGTCAAATACACCTGTTCCTCCAAAAAATAGCACACTGACCTCTTCTAAGTAAATTATCCTCAGATATTTCCAAGGCAAGGTCCTCTACCTAGGGGATCAGTTTCACGCACATGCAAGATGCTCCATTGCATTTCTCCAAAGACACTAACCTACAAATGCAGACAGGCGATTCTGGAAATCAAAGAAAACCTGCCATACACCGTGATCTTTAATCACTGCCTGTCTGTAGGTATAAATAGTTCAGCTGAAAACATGCCTGTTCAGACAAGCCTGTGTACACTGCACAGGCGCACACGCACGCACGCACACATAATGCCATGTGTCACAAACAGTAGAAAATTCCATGCTTTCAGGACAGGCACCAGCCAGATCCTTACATTGTGAACCTAAGAATGCAAGTGGCAAAATGAGTGATTTCAGGCCACTTTTGATTATATGTTTGGAGCTTGGCCAGCAGAGCAGATTCCAAGCAAACCAGCTCAGGTGGTTCACCGTGGAATGTGCAGTTCACCAGCCTGAAACCAAGCTCTTTGTCAAGCTAGGGGGATTTTTCTTCTCCTCATCCCAGCTCAAGCTCCAGTTCTCTAACATGTTAACTAAATCCCAAGTAATCAGCCTTCCCAAAAATGTGTAAGGAAAAAGGTTTCAGAGAGGAGGGGCAGACAGAACAAAACGAGCTCACATCACAAGCAGCTGGAAAGTCTGCGAACAACCAGACAAGCCCATGCTGAGCACCACTAGTTAACAGACACGACAAGGAGCCGATGCGCCATGTCAGGCCAAGGGGGAGAACAGACTGAGTTCAAACACACTTCTCCCCTATGTGACCCTACACCCAACATCCAGCTGGTCAGGAAAATAGTTTCCCTTAAGCGGGCAGCCTTGCTTGAGGAAGTCCTGTCTAAAAACAAAAGCTGACCCTGGGGATTTGTGATAAAGTTCAAATTGGACCCCTTTTTATACTGAGGATGGACTCAGAGCACATGACCTATTTTGGGGCATCTACTCAGATTGAGAGGAGCTGGGGCTCTAGGAGGGAAGAAGCAGCTGTGGTTTTCCTAGCCCGAGAACCCAGATTCAGTGTGCATCAGGCTAGCTTGAAGATTCCAGAATGGAATCTTCCTCCTTATTAGACACAAAAGTCCATGAGAACCACACCTTTAAGTTAAATAAATGCACAGTAAATGAATAACTAGTTATTGACCATTTATATGCATGGCATTTGGGGTGGCAACCACTGATATAGAACATTTGCCCCATTTAAGATCTAACTGAGGCGTAAATTAGGGGAAACTATACCAAAGTAAAAAAAAAAAAATTTTTTTTTAATTTTTGACAGTTCCTTAGCTCTTTGATGTTATCACCTGTCTTGAAATTCAAAAAAAAAAATATTTAAAAATCTAGGCAGCAAATGGTACAATTTTATTCATGCCCTAAGTGTTGGATAATAAATTAGCCTCTGTCTCTCACCCTCATAAATTCCAGATTGATTAAAAAGCCTAATGTGAAAATCAAAATGAGTATTAAAAGGAAACATGAGAGAATATTTTACAATCTTGAGATAGGGAAGGACTTTCTAAGCAAGACATAAAACTCAGAAACCATAAAGAAAAAGATTTATAGCATTGACTAAATAAAAATTTTAAACTTTGTGAACTAAAAGTCAATATAAATAAAGACCAGGAAAAAATATTTACAATAGCTATACAAAGAATTAGCATCCAGAATAAATAGAACACATACAAACCACCTAATAATTAACATACAAGGAATAGTCATAGGAAATTCACAATTAGCCAGTTTGATAATACTACTCATGACCCCGAAATTTCATTCCTAGATATATATACACAACAGAAATGTATGCACATGTATTCTAAAAAACATGCACAAGAATGTTCATAGCATCAATATTTGCTAATAGCTGAAAGGTGGAAAGAACCCAAATGTCCATCAATCAATAAATTGTGGTATATTCACATAATGGAATATAATAAGCAATGTATATTAATATATTACAGCTACGAGCAAGTACATGAATACTCATAATGTTGAATGAAGGAAGCTAGACCTAAGAGTGCATGTTGTATGGTTCCATTTTATGAAGTTCAAAAACAAGCACAACTAATCTATAGGAGGTATATTACAGGATAGTGATTTCTTTGGGGGAGGTGGGAAAAGGTCTGATAATATTCAATTTCTCGACCTGGGTGGTGGTTACAAGAAGAGCTCAGGCTGTGTTAATTCTTTCAGTAGTACACTTACGACTTGTGTACTTTTCTGTATTTTTATACTACAAGAAAATGCTCCCCCACATCCAAATGGTCAACAGGCATATGAAAAGATGCACAATAAAACTGGTCAATCAGATAAATGCAATTTTAAATGACACGGATTTTTCTGCATGTAATGTTAGCAATTTTTTTTTAATTGATAATGTTCAGTGTTGATGAGTATTTTGGTGTCTTTGTAAATTAGAACAGAATTTTTGGGGAGAAGCTTTAGTATTATTTCCCCAAATTCAAATGTGCATGCCTTTTGGTCCAGAAATTCTACCTCTGGGAATATATCCTTCAGAATATTTATGCATAAGCACATAAATTTGGGTCCAAGTATGTTTGCTGTAATATTGTTTGTGATGCTGAAAAATGGCAAACACCTATGTACCCACAATCAGGAAAGAATGTTAAAGAAAATGAGGGAAACCTCTATGTACTAACACAGAAAGAAGTCCAGGGTACATTGTTAAGTTAAAAAAAAAAAGTAAGTCACAGGACAGAACATATTATATGATCTTGTTTATGTATAAATGACCTGAATGTAAACTTTTAAAACAAACAAAATTTAAAACAAGAAAACAAAACTGAAGTCTGATGTGGCTCATTTATCTAAATATCTTACAAATCCTATCACAAAAGAAACTTAACTTCTCTCTGGAGATAGAATGCACCGTATAAGAATTCCCTGGAACCGTCTGTCTGTTTCCTGGGACAGATCCTGAGAAGCCTGCACCACGACAGCGAAGAACTGTTTCTTGTTCCACAGACTCCTGGAGGAGCCTCAGTGTCTCAGAAATGCCAGCTCCCACACAGGCCTGAGCAACAGCACATGGAGTCTCTCCAGCCCTTTGTGCTTCCCAAGCACTTTTCAATAATTAACTAATCTGCCTAAAGGGCGGGGTGGGTGTGGCTCCCACAGACGCCGCATTCCCGTCAGACGCAGTCCCTTAGCAACGGCTGTTCCTCGGCCCCTGCCCTTCCTCAGCCCCCAAACTCAGGGAGGCGAGGGGGGGCCTTCAAGGGCAACTGGGGGGCACCAGAAGGCATCTTCTCCGGGAAGAGTTATACTATACCCTCCCGGCCCCATCTCCACCTCTGGAGGAAGAACATTGCAACACACAGCAGGAGGAATAACATCTTAGTACTGTCAGTTTCAACTCTCCCATTTTTTGCTCAAGGATCCTGCGAACAACAGAAAAATGTATAGATCCTTTCAATTTCTTATTGTACAAATAAGTAGCAGGAGCGGTCTCTGTTACCATATTTTCAAATGGCTGGCACCTGCAGCAAAGGTTTCCAGCCTCTGGAATTCAACAAACCATTAAAATTTCACAATTTGGGGGGGAACCCAAAAAAGAATTGCTCATTTTTATTTTACCCAAGTACAGACATTTTAAAAAACAACCTGGCTCTTGCTACCATAAATGAGTGGGCACCTCAATACCAAAACAATGTGATCATGACAATCTCAGATTTTAAAAGCAGCATTTTAAGTTTAATACACTTAGATCCATGAAAAACACGCATTCCTCATAGACTGGTGAGCATTTCCTCACAGAATGGCATCAGTCCCCTTGGAAAGAGTTGACAGAGAGTAAATCCTAAATTCCCAAACCTGTCTATGCCTGAGAAAGACAAGAAGGCATTTCAAAGAAAATACAGACTCCAGGTTCCCACCCCATATTTACCACATCAGCCTCTCAGTTCTTCAAGAATGGGGCCCTGGTATGTGTATTGTTTTTAAAAAAGGTTTTTTTTTTTAACTATGATAAAATATTCATAATATAAAATTTACCACTTAAACCATTTTTATGTGTACAAGTTAGTGGCACGAATACACTCACAGCATTATGCCATCATCACTACTATCCATTCTGAAACATTTTAATCATCACAAACAGGAACTCTGCAAGGGTTTAAAAATAACTCTCCATTTCTTCCTCCCCCTGCCCCGCCCAGCTCCTGGTAATCTCTATTCTACTTTCCAGGTACCACATATAAATTGAATCATATGATATTTGTCATTTTGTTATTTTACTTAGCATAATATTTTCAAGGTTCATTTACGTTATAACATGTATTAGAATTTCATTCCTCTTTATGGCTAAACAATATCCATTGTATGTATAAAGCACATTTTCTTTATCCATTCATCTCTTGGTAAAACAGTTGGGTTGTTTCTATTTTTCAGCTACTGTGAATGGTATACAAGTTTCTGGTTCAGTGCTTGCTTTCAGTTATTTTGGGTATATACCAAGGAGTGGAATTGCCGGGTCACATGTAATGCTGTTTAACTTTTTGAAGAACCATTAAACTGGTTTCCACAACAGCGCACCTTTTTACATTCCCATCAGCTATGCACGAGAGTTCCAATTTCTCTACAATTATGTCAACACTTGTTATTTTGTTTGTTTTTTGTTGTGTTTTATTTTGTTTTGTTTTGGGTAATAGCCATCCTAAGGGGTGTGGAGTGATATCTTTTTGTGGTTTTGATTTGCATTTTCCTCACGACTATCTTCATGCATCTTTTCATGTGCTCATTGGCCATATGTATATCTTCTTTGGAGAAATGTCTGTTCAAGTCCTTTGCCCATTTTATTTTTTTATTTTTTATTTTTTAAAATACATCATTTAATGCGCCCATTTTAAAATTAGGTTTTGTTTTGATTTTTTGCTGTTGAGTTATAGGAGTTTTTAATATACTCTGAATATTAACTCCTTATCAGGCTTGCAAATATTTTTCCCATGCTGTGGGTTGTCCTTTTACTCTATTAAGAGTGTCCTTCAATGCAATAAAGTTTTTAATTTTGTTGAAGTCCAGTCTGTCTATTTTTTCTTTTCTTGCCTGTGCTTTTGGTGTCATGTCCAAGAAATCATAACCAAGTCCAATGTAATGAAAATTTTCTCCTGTGTTTTCTTCTAAGAGTTTTATAGTTTAGCTCTTAAGTTTAGGTCTTTGTTCCTAAACAAAACGGATTTTTGTATATAGTATAAGGAAAGTGTCCAATTTCTTTCTTTTGCATGTGGATATCTAGTTTTCCCCATACCATTTGTTGAAAAGATTGTCCTTTCCCTATCACATGGTCTTGGCACCCTTGTCAAAGATCATTTGATCACATATACAAGGTTTTGTTTCTAGGATCTCTATTCTATCCCACTGGTCTATATGTCCATCCTTATGCCAGTACCACACTGCTTTGATTATTGTAGCTTTGTAGTAAGTTTTGAAATCAGAAAGTGTGAGATCTCCAACTCTGTTCTTCTTTTGAAACGTTGTTTTGACTATTCCAGGTCCTTTGAGCTTCCATATGAATTTTAAAATAGATTTTTCTATTCTGAAAAAAAAAAAAACTGCTGTTGGGATTTTGAAAGAGATTGCATTGTATGTGTAGAGCAATTTGGGCAATATTTTCCTTTTAACAATATGAAGTCTTCCAGTACATGAACTCAGGATGTCTTTCCATTTATTTAAGTGTTCTTTAATTTCTTTCAGCAATGATTTGTAATTTTCAATGTTCAAGTATTTAGCCTCCTTGATTAAAAATTTATTCCTGAATACTATATTGTTTTTGATACCCTGATAAATGGAATGATTTTTTTAATATCCATTTCAGATTTTTCATTGCTAATGTATAGAAATGTAACTGATTTTTTTGTGTGTTATTTTGTATCCTGCAACTGCTACATTTTTAAAATTAACTCTAGCTGTTGTGTGTGTGTGTGTGTGTGTGTGTGTGTGTGTAATCCTTAGGATTTTTTACATAAAAGATTCTGTTGTCTGTGAACAGAGATAATTTTACTCTTTTCTTTCCAATTTGGATGCCTTTTTTCCTATTGCCCAATTTCTCTGGCTAGAACTTCCAATATTATGTTGAAGGAAGCAGACACCCTTCTTTTTTTCCTAATCTTAAGTGAAAACCTCTCAGTCTTTCACCATTGAGTAGGATATTAGCTGAGGATTTTTCATATATGGCCTTTATAAGTTGAGGAAGTTTCCTTCTGTTTCTAGTTTTGTCATTGAGTGTTGAATTTGTCAAATGGTTTTCTGCATCAATTGAAATGATTCTGTGGGGTTTTTTCTTTATTGTATTAATGTGGTATATTATAGTGATTGATTTTTTAAAATTAATTATTTATTTTGAATTTTTGAAATTTATTTATTTTTTATACAGCAGGTTCTTATTAGTTATGAATTAGTGTATATATGTCAATCCCAATCTCCCAGTTCATCCCACCACCATCAACCCCCCCACCCCTGCCAACCGGCCACTTCCCCTCTTGTTGTCTATACGTTTGTTCTTATAGTGATTGGTTTTTAAATGCTGAACTATCCTTGCATTCCATGAATAAATTCTATTTGGTCATGGTATATAATCCTTTTAATATGTCACTGAATTTGATTTGCTAGTATTTTTTTTTTAATCTATATTCTTAATGGGTCCTGGTCTATAGATTTCTTTCCTTGTTGTGTCTTTTACTGGCTTTGGTATCAGGGTAATGCTGGTCTCATAGAATGAGTTAAGAAGTGTTCCCTTCTGTTCAATTTTTGGGAAGATTTTGAGAAAGAGTAATATTAATGCTTCTTTAAATTTTTGGTAGAATTCTCCAATAAAGCTATCTAGTCCTGGAATGTGTGTTTCTTTTTTTAAAAATTTATTTTGTTGAAGTATAGTTGATTTACAATGTTGTGTTAATTTCTGCTGTACAGAAAAGTGATTCAGTTATACACATATACATTCTTTTTCATATTCTTTTCCATTATGGTTTATCACAGGACATTGAATATAGTTCCATGTGCTATACAGTAGGACTTTGTTGTTTTGGAATGTGTATTTCTAAACCAACTTCTCCCTCTTCCATGCTCCCATGTTTCTGATATACAGTTGGGTTTGGGACTAACTACCCCAAATACCCAATTTGAACACTCTTGGATATAACTCTTGATAAATTAGTCACATATTTTTTTAAAGAGAGGAAAAGCTTTGGGTAAGAGTTGTACTCAAGCTACCCAGCTCCGGAAGTGCCCACAGGAGGGAAAGAGAAGGATACAGGGGTGAGTGAGCCTCTGAGAACAAGGAGAGTATTGATAACCTCAGGAGGAACCGGGTGCCTGGTGTACAGCTTCCACCCTTCACCTGAGTGCAGCTGTTTCCATCCAGATAGCTTCTCCCCACAGCTTTACCTGGCCTGTAACCACTAGAGCTCTGGGCACCTGCTTAGTCTGAGAGGTGGTGAAGGGAGGAGGTGTTATGTACAAAATGTGACTCACAGGAGTCAGACCGCCAGGGGTCAGATCCTTCTCTGAGCTCTAATGGGCCAAGCGGATGGTGGTGCAGCAGGAAGAGGAAGCTTCTTGGTACAAATTGATTAACGTGACGTTATTCTCACTAAATGTTTTCTTAAGCTTGTGCACAAAGATTATGGACAATGGAAAAGTGTCATAAAACTTGTAATCAGACAGAAAAGCTATTTTCTGCAGGTCCCTTTGCCTTTTAACCTCAATCTCTCTTCTCCCCACCCCATCTTTCCTCAGGCACCAGGCTACGTTTCCAGTAAAAACTTGCTTGGCCACTTGTGTAGAAAGAGGAGTTAATATTTGAATACTCAACGGACTGGTTCTCCTTGGCAGCAAGTAGCCACGTAAATATCCAAGCGAGAACAAGGGAAGGAACAAAATGGCACCAAGTCCAAATGAGAAGTGCCTCAGTCATCCTGCAACACCCTGGATGCCCCCAGTGAACAACATCCTCTCTCCAGGTGAGTCATGGCCTCCACACCCAGCAGGGTGTAGACACACTGCACTGAAATAAAATAGTAAGACTAAGTCAAGCAGGTAAAACACTCCCTTGTTGTCAATTTGATAAAATGTTCAATCCTGCTTCAAGAATGGAAGACAGAAGGAGGGTTTTCAACAATACCAGGTTTTATATAATCCTACTAGAACTAGGGATCTGCAGTAAGGCTTGAAAATGTGTAATCTCACAGATATTTCCATCTATAAACACAAAAGTGCATGGAAGCTCTGAAAAAAGTTTTTGTTTTGTTTTAAGGGGAGGGGAACTTCTATAGTGCTCTAGACCTTGAATAGATGATAAAAGACAGTTTGGAAGATCTGAGTTTCCTCTTCAAAATCCAAGATGTAAATGCACACTTAAACTATTCCTACTTCTACTTTTTCTCCCCCTTACACCTTATACCCTTGAAATAGAGAAGAGAAAGTGATAATAGCACCCCAGCTATGCAGAACTGGCTCAGGAGACCAAAGGCCTAAAAGAGATTGTAACGTTAGCAAGAAAGCCTGTGATTAAAAGTCACTTAAGACCTAATGCTCAAATATTCTAAGCTACTATTACATCAGAAGCATTATTTCTCAAGATGGAAGGACTAGTGAAAAACCTGATGGGCCTGCAAAGGTGTAAACTTACCCACAAGGCTGAAGTAGCCTAAGCTCTGATCTTTTTTTTTTTTCTAAGCTCTGATCTTGATGAGCATAGAAGTTCCTCTGCCCCCTTATTATTGGTAGAAAACATCCCAAATAAACTTATACCAGGTCATTTTATCATTATCATGATGATTATTGTCAATAAACACTTATTAGGCATCCAGTTGCCAGCACTATCCTGACCAGACCAGTTTCAACTTCCCTGAGTCATTACTTGGTGAACATATCCATGGGCATTGCTTCATCGCTGTTCTGGACTTACACTCTTTGCAATTTCTACATAGATATGTGCTGCTTTTGACACAAGCTTTCCTTGTAAGTAGACACTAAAATACAGGCTTATAATTAGCTCTCTAGGGAGGTAAAAGTGTGTGGTAGAGCAGAGCTTAGCAGGAGAGAAGTCAAGGCAGGTATTGAAGAAACACGGCGCGGAAGATGCGTAATACAAAGGTTATTTGAAGTGTGGGCGATACCACTAAAGTAGGGGAAGAAAACAGAGTCCTATCACTGCAGACTTTTCTAGTTATTATTTCCACACATATTAGCACGTGGTTCTGATAGTGTACTTGTGCTTTATCCAACCCCATCCCATCTTGGAAACCTACAGTGGGCTGGAATGTAAGACACATAATCCTGGACAGACCACAGCTCCATGTGGGCAGCATTGTGTCTAATCAAGCCCATGTCTCCAGTCCTGGGGCCAACACCCTGCCCCATGATGGGCTCTCAGTTCCTGTTTCTTTTTTTTTTTCTTTTTCATTTCTTTCCTTATCTTCTTTCCTTCCTCCCTTCCTTCCTTCTCTCCTCCCTCCCTCTCCGTCTCCTTCCCCTCCTCCCTCCCTGTTCCTTCCTTCCTTCCTTCCTTTCCTTCTTGAAGTGTGTATTTTATTCATCCCTTGGCATCTTGAAATTGCCATCTCCCCCCACTACCCCACCATTGATTTCAAGGTGACAAAGGAACTGGTGATAAGTCTGAACTGTTTTACCTCTTAAATACATCACAAACCATAGCTGCCAAATCATCTGATGAAGAAAACACAGGTCACATCATTCACTGTCTGGTGATCACTCTTCTCCAGGTAGATGGTTCGCTGCCATCATCATGACAGGAAGCAGTCCTGTGCAGGTGCTAAGTCGCCCCCCTCAGACTCTCCCCTGGGATCACTCTTTCAGCCCATGAGGCATTTTGACGGGTGTCTCTCCTCCGTGCTCAGTGCCGTTACCAGGCGTCAGATACTTGAACATCAACCCCCAGTTCTCTCGAACCATGGCAGTACCAACCCAGTGCCCATGATGATGGGATCCCCTCTGGTTACGGCTCATGAGATCATTTCTTTAAGAACTGCTCGTTGGAGACGTCTGCCTTAAACGATGGGGTTCCCAAATGTGCAACAGCTTACAACAGCAAGGTTGTAATCGGCATCCTTCCCGTCTTTTGGCCTCTCCCGTTGCGGAGCACAGGCTCCGGACGCGCAGGCCCAGCGGCCATGGCTCACGGGCCCAGCCGCTCCGTGGCATGTCGTTTCCTCCCGGACCGGGACACGAACCCGCGTCCCCTGCATCAGCAGGCGGACTCTCAACCACTGCGCCACCAGGGAAGCCCACCCTTCCCACCTTTGTAGGTGCTGGTCACTATCCTCATCCAGCCTTGCTCGCCCCATGAATTCCGGACAAGTCAGTACTCCATCCCATCGCTGACGCCCCACCCGGCCACGGAAATGATGTGGTTTATGTAGGCCTTGTCATGGTATTCAGCATAGATGCCTCCAGAGTAGTTAGACCTCTTTTCTGTTGCCATCGTACCGCCTCTGATGGGATCGTTTGTGTAGATTTCTACCATCACCTTTTCCCTCCTGGAGACCAAGCCATAGTCGCCAACTTTCCAAAGGGTGTAGTTCTGGATGACACGGCGCTCTTTGAATTCGGTGCAGGTTCCGCACTGGTTAAACTTGTCACACTCTTGGTCCTTGGCCTGGTCGTTGTTGCGGGTCTCGTCGGGGATGCGGCGCGGGCGGGCGTGCTCCCACCCCTGCAGGTGGTCGCCCGCCTCCCAGGAGCCGGCGTTGCCGCCGTCGATGACGTGCTACACTGAAGGCCACGCCCCCTTGCGCCTGTTGGGGCTCCGGTCGGCCGTGGCGCTGGTGCCGCCGTCCTGGGGGATGTGCTGGCTCCTGGTGACCCTGGCGTAGTTGACCCCATCCGCGTTGCGCCAGTCCCAGCTCTTGGGCAGATCCGATGGGGACAGGTACTCACGAGGCCGGGGGTATGTCTTGCGCCCCAACTGCGTGAGCTGTTTCCCGCCAGGGGCTGACAGCCCGGGCGGAAGTGGAAGCCGGGCTGCGCCGCTCCACCAGCAGCAAGAGCAGGCAGAGCAGCGGCGGCGGCCTGAACGACGCCATGGACCCCGCGCCGGTGCGATCGGACCCCCAGTTCTTGTTTCTTGAATCACATCCTTCCAGAACTCCCCATTTGTTACTTTCTTAGACATTTGACATCTAAATCTAAGACTAGAAGTGAACTCTAAACCCTCATGTCTCTAAATTTCAAGCGCCCTGCCGTGGTACATAGAACCAGCCTCGAGGCAGGAGTAGAAAGGATGCTCGTCGACTTCTGCTGTGCCTGGTCTAAGCTTGGCTTACCTCAGATAGAGTTCTGGCTGCCTTATTTTCAAAAGGTTCCTGCCTTTCCTGAGAACTCAGAGAGGTAACATCCACACCAGGACTTAGGCACTGGGCCCCACCACCCTTTGTAACTGTTTTTCTCATTTTGTACCAACTCTTCTTGCTACTCTCCTTCATGTATTTGGAAACTGTCTCTCGCCGGTTTCACTCAGATGACCTACTAAACTGTTTTCTCTGCTCAGGTTATTAAAATAGAAGTTACAATGGACTTGAGTCTTGGTTAAGCCTTAAGTTTGCTGCCATCCGTTAACAGTCTACGCTGGTCTAAGTGATGAACACAGATGTGCCCCTGGAGTAGCTAAAGGCTATGCTGAGAAAATAATATGCTCTCCAGGAGCATGTCTTCTTCCCCTAAAATGCATGAGGTTGTGTCTGCACCAAAGATAGAGCAAGGTTTTCAGGGCACAGATCTAACGGGGAGGATGACATTCAGTAAAACTGCCTTTAGCACAAACTCACAATTCTATCCAGTTCTCCTCACACCTTGTTTCCTCATAAAATTAGGCAAATATTAATAGCTGCAGAATTTTGGTAATTACACAGTGTTTCATACTGCATCGCATAACAGTATGATTTCCAAGTTAGCCTGAGTACACTATTATATTCCCTGCAGAACCCCAGAGCGTAAGGGAGAAACCATATGATTCCCAAGTGTCAAGCAAGTGACAATTTGCCTGGCTCTGCTCTGGAAAGGCTCTATTGTAAAATCAGTAAATAAACTAGAAAGTATAGAATTCTATATTTACTATAGTAAAGTATAGAATAGACTACACCTTAGTATAGTATACTATAGAATTTTGGTAACTATAGAATACGCAAAGATAAAATTCAAAAGCTGCTCAAACCTGCTCAGAGGATGTTAAAGTACAGAAAAACAAGTCAATGGCTTTTATATAATGAAGAAATCGCTGCGTTCATTATTGATTCCCTCTTCCAAAAAAAAAAAAAAAGCCACATTTCTAAGTTCAGTGGCAGGAGAGAAAATACTCATCTCTTCCTGTCATTCCCAGAAGTAGTGCTGGAGAAAATATAACCACCCAGGCGTGTCATTACTACACTGAGAAGGGTATTACTACACTGAGAAGGGTACACCCACAGGTGAAGCGGATCCCCAGCCGGGTGTAAGAGGTAATGAGCAGAGCTCTAGTTTGTAGGGAAGCATAAATCACAGAACCGTTGTACTTCAGAAACTGCTACATTGTAACCAAAGAGCTGATAATTATGTCAATGAACATTCTGCCTTCTCTTTACTATACTCATCTGTTTGCTTACAAAACTAAAACCTATAAATGTTCTTCCCAAAGGCCATATATTTCTGGAAAATGCAGAAAGTTTCACTAAAAAGAGAATACTAGTTTGAAGAAAGCATTTTATTTTCATAATGTTTTTGTTAACATGTGTTCATTATCTTTATATGAAATGGGTTATTCAGTTAATTATTTTTATAAAATTAAAATACCATATGTAAGAGGGAAAGTGCAGTAAAGAAAGCAAAACTGCAAATTGTGGTAAAAGTAGCTGGTGGTGATGGTAAATTTTAGCCCACTAGAAAAGGGGGTCTTTTGACCCCCTTTCAGCCAACCTTTATCAGGCACCCTATGTGCCAAACACACACCATGCCAGATGCTTTAGGAATACAGGAAGGCAGTATGACAACTGGTCTATGCCCTTAAGGCATTTTTAGTTTAATTGGAATGAACAGTGGTATGTAGATATAGATACAAAAATCAACAATTCTAGGACATGAGCTGTGCAGTGGTTAAAAGTACAGACCTGGAACCAGGTCGCCTCAGTTTGAATCCCAGCTCTACCACTCAAGGCCAGGATTAGAGTGAGACACTCCCCTTGGGCACAAAATTTACAAGGGTGCCAAAAACTTGGTGATCAAGATAAATAATATTTTAATGCAATATTTTTAAAAATCAAAATTAATACAAAAAACTCATGATGCACAAAATAGCAAAAGTTTAAATACAGACAGGCTCCAACAATCCTGTGTCAAGTCATAGTGGAGCCCAAAGCAAAAGAAAAAAATGTGTGTCCCTACATAGATGTTTGATTTTTTTTTTTTTTTTTTGCGGTACGCGGGCCTCTCACTGCTGTGGCCTCTCCCGTTGCGGAGCACAGGCTCCGGACGCGCAGGCTCAGCGATCATGGCTCACGGGCCCAGCCGCTCCGCGGCATGTGGGATCCTCCCGGACCGGGGCACGAACCCGCGTCCCCTGCATTGGCAGGTGGACTCTCAACCACTGCGCCACCAGGGAAGCCCTCATTGTATTTTTTTACTGTTATTTTTTTTCTGGGACATTGATGGGGTTGAGGAAATATTGAAAATGAAAAAGTAGGTGTATTAAAAATCACATTCAGTTTCAATATTTTATTTTTACTCAAAATAGAATTTATTCTAATTTTACTTTCCTGGCTTTCAAGGAAGCAAACTCATCACTTACTAGCTTTGTAAACCTGAGTGAGTTTCTTAACCTCTCTGTCTTAGTTTCGTCCTCTGTAAAAATGGTAGGGCAAACAGTGCCACCTCACAGGGTTGTTGTGAAGGTTAAAAGAGTTATTACGTTTTAAGCACTTAGAACAGCACCCTGTCCAAATTCTCTCCAAGGTACACCTTTGCTATCACTGTATCTTTATTATATAGACAGTGAAAGTTTTAGAAGATCAGAGATAAGAGATCAGCTCTAGCTGGGATGATTGGTCACTCATTATCTGCTATATCACTGCACAAGAACATATGCTCCATGGGGGCTTGCTCACCACCTTATACTTGGGTCTACAATAGGTCAAGCCTACGATAGGCACTTGATACATACTGTTTCATTGGACAGATGACAATCAGAAAGTTCTTCACAAAGAAGATGGAATTTGAGTTGGTTGGCCTTCATTAAATGATAGGAATAAAATTGCAGATGATGAGGGAAGGTATGATGATATTAAGTGTGTTGAGTTTGAGTTACTAGCAATATATGCAACTGGAAATATCCACCAGTCATATGGAAATGTGAGGTTAGCACCTGGAAGAAAGAACCAAAGTGTAAAGTTGGGCATGATTCACATGGTTGTGATAGGAGCATCACATAAGTAGATGCCCTCTCTAGAGGAGCAGGTGTGTACAGGGCATAGCAAAGAGCAAAGGACCAAGATGTGGAGACAATGACTGGATGAGTCTGACGAGGAGCTGGGGAAGACATCTTAGAATTCAGGATGACTCTCAAGAAGTAGGAGCCGCCACATCGTATGACATCTCCCTGACTCCTAACACATCTCTGAAATAAGTGAAAATGATCTGGATTAGATCCTTAAAGGTGCTCGCTAAAAATTATTTTGTGTCTTCCAAAAGCTGATGAAAGTTCAAATGAAACATTTAGCAGTTAATAGCATAGGGAATTCCCTGGCAGTCCACTGGTTAGGACTCCGTGCTCTCACTGCTGGGGGCCCAGGTTCAATCCCTGGTTGGGGAACTAAAATTGAGGCTAAAAAAAAAAGCAGTTAATAGAGTATTATTAACATCATATATTTACTTCTAACTACATTCCAGAAAACATATTTACAAGCCATTTATTAGCTCATGGGGGATAAGCTGGCATGATATACACTGCTGGTCACCTGACTTAACCTATCCCTTCCTCTCTTGAGAAAACCCAAATTTGGTCCCCATGGCCAGGTGCCATGGAAAGGGCACCGTGGTCAAGCCCTGAGGCGGTGTTCTCAATTCAATTCTAGCCAGTGAGACATGAGAAAAAATCTGCTGGGTGGGGGCATAGTTCTGGGAGAAATTTTCTTGCTAATAAGGAGTGACAGGCAAGAAGTAACCATTCCTTCCCTCTGACTCTGGAAATCCTGCTGGGATTCGGTGCTTAGAAGTGCTTCAGCTGTCTTGGGACCATAAAGGAGGAGCCGATGCCTAGAGGGTGGCAGAGAGGAAAGTTGGATAGAACCTAGGTCTACCATGATGTCACCGAGCCACTGGATTAACCAATTCTAGAACCAACCCATCTCTGGCCTTTTAAATGGAACAATAAATCCCCCTATTGTTTAAACCCATTTGCATCAGAGTTTCTGTGACTCAAAGTCAATCATGGTTATGCGTTTAAGAAGACCTGACCTTCCCTCATCTAGTGATTCATCAATTTTACCAGAATCCAGCTTTCATATGTGTGGGATGAATTAGACCTGTAAATTCCCAAAATGGGGATCCTTTTCTTCTTGGAATCAGCATCTATAATGAATAAAAGATTTTAGCATATGCTTGTTTTAAATGTATCAGTAAATTACTAGGCTCACACACCGACAGAGATACCTCACCTAAGCTGCCTTGCCACACAAGATTGGAGACTATAATAATAAGTGGACTCTATTCAGAGAAGCAGCTGGGACAAGGGGCTCAGTAAGAAGCTTGATTGTGGATTACATGCTCTTTCATTTGTTACACAAATATTTGTTTCCAGCTGGAGTAGAAGTCCCATATTAATTAGAGCTAGAATTGCTGACTTGATTTACAGAATGTAGACAAGAAACACTCCTCATTCCTTACTCTAAAAAGTTAGAGGGGTAAAGGAGGGAGTGACATTATTCATACCAGAATAGCTTAGAGATGAGGTTGCATCACTTATGAAACTTTAAGAAATCAAAGAAGATAATGACACCAAATACAAAGCCAATTAACCCTTCTGTCTGGCAGCTGATAGCATTTCAGCACTTCCGTTTTCTTTTTCCCCTCATTAATTTTAAATGCTATTGACAAGACTTTTCTTTAACCTATTAATTTGTTTTTATTCCCCTCCCACCCCACGCAATGACTGCTCTCTCCCTTCTACCATTTGAGCAAAGGATGCTTGCGGCAGAGCATAAGGCACAAGTTGCCTGCAATACATTTTCCTTCTTTTGTTTTCAAAAGCTTAAGCCATTGATTAATTTGTGGGGTGCGTGTATGGTAGGCGGGTTGGGGGGACATGTAAGGGAAACATGAAGAAAGTGGAATGTTCATCAAACTAAAAGATTCCAGGAGACAGGAGGCAAGGACAGAGGTCTATGGGTCCCTCATGCATCAGGGCCCAGAGCCATCTCCATAATAGTGCCCTAAGGAGGTGACCAAATGTTCAAAGGCTCAGCTTTATAATACACCTAAAGAGATAGAACTCTAGGCAGTAGCCTTGCCAAAGGTCCCCAGGCTCTAAGTGCCACAGGGGAAAAAAACAGAGCCAGTAGGTTTGAAGGGACTGTACTTGCCAGGGCAGTGGGTGTCTCAGAGGACACCAATACAGTCCAGGGACTGAAGACCAGAGGGCCTTCCCCTGTATCTTGGCACTATGAGACCCGGGGCTTCCAAACAACCCTTGGGGTGAGGAGGCTCTGGGGGGCAGTCAGGTAAGCCTGTGGGTATATTTCCTTTTTGCTGTGTAGGAAAAGGTGAGGTTGAAGTTAAGTTGATTTAAATACATGAAAAAACTCAGTATCCCTTGCCACCTAGGTCTGCGGCCTGGGAGTCACACCTGCAAACATTGACTATTTAGGGCCCTTACTCAGTGAAATTCCTCTCTACATTAAGTTAGTTGTGTCCACTTTGGTAACATGCCAGAAACCCTTGACTCTAGACTTGTCTTAAAATCTCTAAGTACAGAGGCTCTCACGTGGAGGGGCACAGCACACGTGGTGCCAGACCATTCTAGATAGAGACCAACTAGCAGCACCAGAAACACCTCTTTGCATTTGAGGACCGGAACATCAGACGGCCCAATCTAATGCTTGACTGCAAGCAGCAGAAGACAGCCATGCTCACTTTTTCTCAGCTGGAGTGCATTGGGAGGATATTGAAGAGTTCATAGGATGAATGGGAGGGCTGGAGGCCAAGACTCAGGAAACAGGCTGGACACCAAGAGAGGATGGGCAGTAGGGACCACAGCCAAGGTCATGCCACAGGACTGTCCGCCCCTGCTAGAACTCCACTGCTGCCCACAGCACGACATCATCGCCGCAAGTGGTTTCTGAACCATCTCTGAATCTTTGCTTCACTCCCTTGATATTCAAAGTCCCAGAGAGGAGGGTCTGACTGGCTGAGACTGGTTCCTACCCTGAATGTCTGGCGTAGGGAGGAGGGATCGCCCTTGATACAGGGTGGAGCACTGCACCTTGACACACAATGTGGCATTGCCTCCAGATGGAAAGGGAGATGCTGAGCAGAAAACAAACTAGCCCACGGTCCACTACATTCCCAGCCACTTAGGGAGAACAAAAGGGTGTTAAAGTTTTGTAAGCTCCAGCTTTAAATGAGCTACCTTGGAAATATATTTGCCTTATTTCCTGGAATCTAGCCCTGTAAAAGCTTTACACAGGCTCGTAATTTCACTCCCAGATCAACTTGCAACCCATGACCCTGATTGCTGCCCGGTACTTGGCCCTGGATCGCTTCTCCTGTTGATTTTAGATTACTATAGCAATTCCCCGGCTCAGGCACAGAGAGACCTGCCAAGCACCCACATTCAGAACAACATTTTCACTTTATCTCTCCCCTCTTACCTCTACCCTGATGCCCATGAGTCCTGTTGGCTACCTGGTAAAGTTAAGAGGGAGGATAAGCTTAAGGACTATAGAATTAGAAAGTATTTTCATCTCCCTACTTAGAAGCAGAACTAAATTCTCAGAAAAATAGGAATATGGCCTGTTTTTTAAGCTCTTCAGAGGCAGGAAAACAGTGTCCTCGATACATCCAACAGTAAATAAGACACAAACTGTGTTTGAAGATTCAGGAGAAAACAGAAAACACTTGATAAAAACGGGAAGGAAGGGAGGGGAGGGATAAATTAGGAGGTTGGGATTAACATATACACACTACTATATATAAAATAGATAACCAACAAGGACCCACTGTATAGTACAAGGAACTATACTCAATATTTTGTAACAAATCTATAAGGGAAGAGAGTCTGAAGAAGAATATATATTTATAACTGAATTGCTGTGCTGTACACCTGAAACTAACACGATATTGTAAAGCAACTCTACTTCAATTTAAAAAACAAAACAAAAAAACAGGAAGGAAGATGCACACACACAGGAGGAAGAGTCTGTCCAAGGGGTCACGACAGTGGCTGGGGACATAGCGTCCCCACATCTATGATTGCTCCTGGCTGCTTCGCCAGCTTTGGCCAGGCGGACATAGTGAGCAGACAAAGCCTCTGTTAGAGGTCAAGACCTCTCTCACATCTGTCAGCGCTGGAGGGCAAAAGCCTCAGGATCTGTGTCTGACCAAAGAATCTCCTTTTTTCAACCTGTTTTCAAGAGGTTCATTATGATGTGAGAGGGGAACACACCCTCTGGAAAGGGAAAAATTAAGTGAGGTCTAAGGGCACTGTTCAAAACTACAGCTCCGCTACACACCTACAGTGAGCACTACAAAGTCTTAGAAAGTATTTATAAGCCGTGAATACCAATGCTTAACGGATGCTAATTCATTGATTTTCTTTTAAAAAGAAAAGCTGGGAAATTTTAAGTGAAGGCAAAATCTTTCCAATGCTTCCTGTTCTAATTTTCCTTAACTTTTTCACTCGGTTCACTCTGTATGTGAGGGTCTTGTGTTGTCGGTTGGGCTGAAGGGAGGGCTAAGTCACCCCAGACCGTGCTTCCCTCAGCCTTCCCCAACCTGTGTGTAACTGAGTGTGCCTATTAGCAGGGCCTTGAGAGCCACAGCACCAGTGGCCCCAAAGTTGCCCACTGGCCAACAGTGAACAGGTTCTAGCCAGCCCTCCCTCAGGTTTGGACAGCTGCTTTGTACCTAGCCCTGAGGTGGGGTGGGAAGTCCGGACAAGACGAGGCAAGCTTTTGCTGAGTTCTGTGGATGCATGGGGGCAGGGAGCCTGCTCTGGGCTTACTCCACGTTAGGCTCCCAAGTGGGAAATCCAGGGCAAAGTTAGAGTCCTGAAGGAAAATAGAGCAAGTCTGAAAATTCTAAGGGCTCCACTGAGACACAGAAGCCTGTATGTCCTCCCCGCTCCCTTTCCTCATAGCTGATCACTCTGCTAAAGGAGATTCTGCCTCATGCAACAGCAAGTATGTTAAAACAGGAGGAAAGTGAAACGATGTGCGGCTGATTTTTCATCCCAGGTGAAGCCAAAGTATATAGCAATTATAAATATTATATAAAATATAAATAAAATATCTAATATTAAAGTTCCTCACAGCATTTTCTTAAATATGGGCTGAAGGTCATGGAATGAGGTTTTTGTGTGACTCACATTTATTTCTTTCCATTTCTTAGCTATCACACGCATCCCACAATAAAAGGTTTTCTAGCCTATTATTACTTCAGGAACACTAACGTTTCTCAGGGGACCTCCCTACCCCAAGGAGTTTTTACTCTATCTCCAAAGACGATAGAACTATCTCAAACAGTGTGTCAATTTATGGGCTTAGTTAAGACATAAATTACTCGGCCATCAATCAGATCTGCATAGATTTGCTATATTAGACCAAGGTGCACATCTGAGGGCAAGCCTTCAGCTGGTCAGAAATTCCCAGGGTGAGTTTTACAAGCAGTGCTGGGACCCTCATGCCTCCATGGCTTTTGTTGTAAGTTGTTGTCTCTCTTTTTTTTTTTTTTTTGCGGTATGCAAAGGTCACTGTTGTGGCCTCTCCCGCTGCGGAGCACAGGCTCCGGACGTGCAGGCTCAGCGGCCATGGCTCACGGGCCCAGCCGCTCCGCGGCATGTGGGATCTTCCCAGATCGGGGCACGAACCCGCGTCCCCTGCATCGGCAGGCGGACTCTCAACCACTGCACCACCAGGGAAGCCCAGTTGTTGTCTCTTGATCATGATGTTATGAGGTTCAGAAGAAAGTGAAAAATGACTTCGATTTCAAAATGGAAATGTAATATATGAGTTCAACAAGATCTAGGTACACTACATATTTTAATTTATAAAGATGCTCCCAAACTTTACCAGCGTTCCCTTCCTGCTCAGCAGATCACCCAGCCTCCTGCTTCATAAAGAAGGGAAAGGGCATCAGGACTGATATCTCCCTCCATTTCTCTCCTTTCTACTTCCTAACTTGCATTTTCACTCACCTCCTTCTTTCTAGCTGAAGGAATGTGTACCCCCCTCCAAGACCCACATGGTGCTTCTGATAGTATCCCCACCACCTGGACGCCTCAAACCATCAACAGCCCCCATCCTCTTTCTTCTTCATTTTCTCTCTTGTTAGTAATTCCCCCTCTCCCTCTTCTCCCTGAGAAACATGGTCAACGCTCTCCATCCTAAAAAACCTCTCAGTACTACTTCTCACCTTCTCTCTGCCAATCTCCTTGAATCCACTGTCTTCCTGTCTCTTCACCTGCCACTCATACCACACTGATTGCCCTTAATACTAGCTTTTTTCCCACTTACACTTTCTCCTTTGGATGTTTACATCTATTCTCATGGAGTCACATATTACTTAAAAACGGATAATTCCAAAGATCTACCTAGCCTTGAACTCTTGTCTGAGTTCCAAACCATTTCTAAGTGCATACTGATCATACCTACCTGGGTGTACCAGAGGCACCTAAATAAATAAGTCTAAATCCAAACTCATCCACTGTCTCATCTCTTCTCAAACCCACACCCCCAGAAAATGCCTGAATTTTATCTACCTGAGTTATTACCAAACATCAGAAATTCTAGTACTTCCCTGATGGTCCAGTGGCTAAGATGCTGCACTCCCAATGCAGGGGGCCCAGGTTCGATCCCTGGTCAGGGAACTAGATCCCACATGCCGCAAGGAAGATCCCGCACGAGGTAACAAAGATCCCACGTTCCACAGTTAAGACCCGGCGCTGCCAAATAAATAAATAAATATTTTTTTAAAAAAAGAAAGAAATTCTATAAACAGGAAAAGACTACATATGTTAAATGATCCCAAAGATATAGAGGAATACGGGGGAAATCTGTGACACCCATAAAAACAAACAAACAAAACACTAAAGAATAACCTAAAGGATTATTGAATAAAGAACCCCCCAGATTGACATATATACACTAATTTGTATAAAATAGATAACTAATAATAACCTACTGTATAAAAAAATAAAATATATATATACTACCATAGTAAAAAAAAATTTAATAGCAATTCATATGCACATTATTGTGGTATTACTTGCATTTCTGTATCTGATTCTTTCTGGAGGAGTTTAAAGGTTAACTTGATAGTTTAAATTTTATTGATAGATTTCCTTTATGCTATAAAGGCAATACGTTGTGTGTTTATGCTTGGATGCAATCTGGAATAAAATGAAGTAATTTTAAGCTCCCCCCCAAAAATACATGAATTACAAAAAAAAAGAAACTCCCAAAGGAATATGGACAAATATATTAGAATAGTGAATTAATATGGTATCTTAGAGACAACTGGTGAAGATGAGACATCTAATAATTAAGAAGTCATTAACTGATGGTACTTGCTTGGATTTAATTTGCTTAGGCCTACCATTTCCAGTTGAAAAGATCAAAGGACATCATTACCTGGAATATGGTATCACTGTTGGCAAAGTGGATTTGCCTGCTGAATCTGCCCAACACAGCAGGAACATGTGCTTCTAGAAGAAAAGTAAATGTGATTTGTAGCTTTCCATGCTCACTTATGGTAAGAGCAGACACCACAGTAAGCAAGCCCTAGAAGTACCAGGGGAAAAAGCCAGCAGGAGAAGATGGGTGTCAAAAATCTTCACTTACTCCATGTGCAAACAAAGTTACACACGTCACAAATGACATTCACTTTCTCCAAGTGACTCCGAGATATAAGAGAACTGGATTCTCATCAATATTCACCAGTCCCCAGCTCTAACGTGTACATTATTCAGTGACCTTTGGCAAATGATTTAAATTTTCTGAGATGATTTCCAGACCTAAAAAAGGACTGTCACACAGTTGCAAATCACTTGACGAAATCAAGCTCCAGCTCAAGCAAGATAGTTAAGTGTTTGAAATTCACAGTCCTGCCAACTGACTTGTAGAATGTTCAAATATAACTTTCCAGTCGCCAAAAAATGGAATCCTGTTAGCTTACACTTCTAGGAAATGTCAGATGAGGCAATTTGGAAAATCCACCTGCTGTGCGTAAGCCTGAATCTGAAACAATAAATGGTCCATTTTTCTCTGGAAGTTGAATTCTACTGAATTAATCTTGTTACAAGATGAAAGCCTGAAAGTAAATATGATGAATCACTCCTCCTACCACGCCTGTGTGTGGTGCTAGCGCGGCTCCCCGCTTTCTCCCCAACACGGCTCTAGTCAGGAGCCAAGCATCTGAAGCAAAGTGTGATCAACAGATGCTCGTTTCCATAATTGGCACTTTTCCAGTAGCCAACCCCAAATTTAATTAGCCACTTATCTGAAGCAGAAAAGGATTTCTAAAGCATTCTAGTAACCTGTGCTCCTTCTTTCCTCTGGTCCCTACCCCAGCCCCATGTGCCTCCTCACCCAGAAGCCTTTGAACCATGCATAGCAAGAACAGGATGTGTGCTACTTCTTAATGTAAATAAACAACTCTCAAAAATGTCCTTGAGATTGTCCTACTAGAGAGAAAAATATTCCATTGAACTGAAGACCACATATGGTACGTAGGAAGGACAGTAGAAATGAGGCTGCACGTGTAACTCAGTGCTAGCACATCAGCACTTCACCTGGGTTAACTCACAACTTGTCTACTATAACCTACCCAGCTCTGGACTCCCTCCAACCTGCGGTTGTATCCCACAGGGTCCCAGTGGCTGCGCTTATTTAATATTGCCCGAGCAATAACCTCACCCCACTCTTCACTCTGTCGATCTTGTATTCAGCGAATTCTGTCATAGCTCCAAATCTCTTGGAACAAAGACATTGTCTACACTTAGTCCTCTTGACAACTATCTGCTATATGATGGGGTTTCCAGGAACACATGTGACTTCACAGTCACCTCAGGGGGTCTCATTGGCTCAGGGGGCTGGTGTCAAGCTGAAGCAGAAGGTATAGATGCCCATGGGGTACTGGCAGATGGTGAGGGGAGGTTAGGCCGAGCACTACCAGCTGGGGCCACGTTCCTCTTGCCTGCCCAGCACCTTTGCCCTGTTTCCTGCGAGCAAATCTCCTCTTGGTGGTGGTGAACCCATCCATGTGGTTCAGTCAGCTGACCAGCCCCCCACCTCCACCCAGAGCACCCAATTTCTCCAAGGCCACAGTGACTGCGATAAAGTTGGACCTGTGACCCAGGTCAAGCCAAACCTCTTGAAATTTGGGTTCTCAGATAGGCTTTCTCGCTGCACTGAGCTAAAAGAATGTGAGTCTTGCTTACCACTGGAGAGAATCTATCTACCAGGTGGAGGCGGGGGCCTTCCCATACCACACCATTTGAACCTTGCGTCCAGCCCTGCCTGGAGGCTGGATTTCACTTCCATGAGCTAATCAAGTCCCATGTTTGCTTAAGCTACATAGGATGTGGTTCTTTCCCTGAAAGCCTCCCTACTAGTAAACACCTAATCTCATCCCCTCCCCAGTTTCTGCCTAACTTATTCAGATGACTATCTTCCTTCCTTTTGTGGTCTTTGCCTAAAATTCTCCATATCTTCCCCTCCAGCCCTTTAAACTCAGGTCAGAATCTAACTATTAAAGGGATACTTCCTATATTAACACACACCCGCCAAAGCCTTCCAGCCTTTGATGTATGCCTACATGAAAATATTCCATCCCATCATCATATCCTAAGTGCTATTCCATAAGATCCATTCTTGCTCTATCATTGTTCTTTAACCAAGAGGTTTTAATTGGTGGAAAACAAGAGAAGATTCTCATTTTAAAGTGTCCTAGCTTTTGAAAATGAACCCCCATGGTGAAATACGCTGAGGAGCCAAGCTGTGTGCATGTGTGTTTTTAATAAGCGCTAGCATCTGAAAGCTTATTGTATGCCAGGCAGTGTGCTGAGCACCTTACATGAACTTTTCATTAATCCTTACAAAAACCTTATGTGCTGGGTACTTTTTCTCTCCTATTTTAAAGAAGGGGTATTAAGGCTTCAAGAGGTTAAATAATCTGCTCAAGGTCACCCAGCTGGTAGGCTGAAGTCTTTGCACTGAGTGAATCCACAGACCCTTCTTACCATCCCTAACCCCCTAACCCACACACCAGGGAGCAGTCATTTGCCTTCTTGGAACACCCCAATGAGGCTTCCACTGGAGTTGCTCTGCACAAGTAACTCAGTGCTAGCAGGTCAGCGTTTTAACTGAGTTAACGTAAAGCTCTTCTACTGTGACCTACCCACCACTGGACCTCCTCCAACCCACCGCCAGATCCCAGGGGATCCCAGTGGCTAGGATCATTTAATATTGCCCGAGTAGCATTAAATTATTCATTTTATCAATAGTATTAATATCTATTTTTAGACTTAAATGAAATATGCTTGGTTATTTTGCTTCCTGGTCCGCAGCAATTCTTTTTTTTTTTTTTTTTTGCGGTACGCGGGCCTCTCACTGTTGTGGCCTCTCCTGTTGTGGAGCACAGGTTCCGGACGCGCAGGCTCAGCAGCCATGGCCCACGGGCCCAGCCGCTCCGCGGCATGTGGGATCCTCCTGGACCGGGGCACGAACCTGTGTCCCCTGCATTGGCAGGTGGACTCTCAACCACTGCACCACCTGGGAAGCCCCACAGCAATTCTAAAGGAATGAAAACCTAGAAGTAACTGTGAGGTGAAGGCCGAGCCCAGAAAACAGTGAGAGCTGACTAGGGGAGTTAGAAGGAGCCTGAAAAGCTATTAAAGGAGCCACGGGAACTCTAGATGTGCCCAGCGCCACCCTTCCCATGGCTCTTCATTGCCTGATTCACAGCCAGCCCTCAGAGCAAGGAGCCCACCTTCTATGGACCCTGAAGGGCCCCATCATCACATGAAGTGGGTCCTCCAGTGCACTGGGGGCAGCGTACAGCCCTGCAGCGTTGGCAAACATGTGAATCTACTACAAAGCTTATGTGGGGATTAAGCAGATATTCTTTTTTATGAATATGCAATCATCAAACTGTCCTTAAAAATATCTCAGTTCATCTTGGCTCTTCCCTAGGTGGTGGTTTTGAAGCCAGGAATCACATCTAATATATCTACCTTCATAATGTGTCATATAGTGCTTAATGCCCAAATGTCTTTATTACATAGATGAGTTCTGTTTCTTTCTGTGATGAGCCAATTGTACATCCTTATTACAAACACTGTCCAATTTATAAATGTTTTATTTTAGATATCATTCCAGAGAAATCACTCCCTGAAACTTAAATGTTTAACTTAAAAAAGAAGGGCACCTCAAAAAAGAAAGAAGGGCACCTCAGTCCCTTCATCAGCACCCATATATTTTTATTTGCCCACAGATCCAAGAAGACTAGAACAAGAATAAGAAGAGCAGGGAAAGTATTTTAGAAACTGGGACAGGTAGTGAGAAAAAGTAGAGGAGAGAGAAAAGCTGTATCAAATGTAAGCATAAATGGTTATCTCAGGAAAGAAGGAAATCTCTCCCCACACACCCCTTACTTCCATCTCTACTCTACAGATATTTAAAAAACCATGATATTTTTGTATCAAACTTTGTAGAACTCTGGTAGCCAGCCTCCAAGGTGACATCAGCGACTCTTGCCTGGTGGTATTCACACTCTTGTGTAGTGTGTAGTGTGTGTGTGCATGTGTGTGTGCGTGTGTGTGTATTGAGGAGGTGGGTGGGCGATGCATATGTGCTTGTATATCCATGATTGGAGGGGAAAGATCAGAGTTTAAAAGTTTAAAAGCATATTCATGAAAGAAAATTAAAACATAGGTAGAAGAAAATTACTTGAAGTCCAGGCCCTCACAGAACAGGAATTCACACTGTTGTTTACTTCCCTTGCCTCTTTGTGCCTACCCAGGCCTGCTTGTTTGTACAGCACCAGGAGTTCTTGACAATGACAAAGGATGAATCAATGTTCAAGCCTAGCCTTGACAATCCTAGCAAAGGATTTGCTTGACTACATTTCTTTCTCTTAAGATTCATTCTCAAAGGTTCAGAAATGAGTTATAAAAATGCGTGTATAAATATGTATAAAGGGCACTTTAGTAAAATACTTTACAAGCACTTTCAGCACTTCCTGTGTACACCACACCAGAGCAGCTGTTTCCGGGAACCCTAAAGAAGATAGTTTCCACCCTTAGCGTCTAAATCTGACTTTATACTGCTACTCAGCTAACATCAAAACTCATTTGTTTCATTGGGAGCAAGTGGCCATATTGTTTTGATCGTTTGATAAAATAGGTGGTTTTCTAAAAATTTAGATCCTCCATTATTCTATAATGCATAGAGACCTTGAATAGAATCTCTATGTATATAAAATTTTGTCTTATTTCTAGTTTTCACCTCACTGCTGGAGACAGGAAATATCAAGCTGGCTTAAACAGAATCAGGTCAGATGCTTCTGTCTTCAGTTAATAGTGAGAAAAACCCTAATAGTTTAGGGCCTGCTTTGTACCTAGCACTTTGCATAGATTATCTTTAATCCTTACAACAGACTTAGAAGGTAATATTAACCCCATTTTACAGATAGGAAAAATGTGGTTCAGAGGGGTTAAGTAACTTGCCTAAAATCACCCAGCTTGTAAATCCTGGAGCCTGGATTGGAAGATCTCTCTTTACCTCCAAAGCCTTTGTTCTTTTCATAGCAACACCTGGCCTATTAAACAGGGCTTTTATTTTCCATCTGATCTCAAGGCCTCCTGTTACCTGCAGCAAAATAGCTTTACAGGTCTTTGTCCTCCCACAAGAAAACTGAAACATCTCACGAGCAGTAGTGAATTGAGGTCTGTGGGCAGGGTGCGGGCCTTAGAGGGGACGCAAAGACACAGCCAGCACACCTCACTCAGCCTTTTCCACACAGACAGAAGTGGAAGCCAAACACCTTGCCTAGAATGTTTAATTATTAAAAACTCATAAGTTCTTCCTCAAAAAGAAGGGAGAAGGTTTACTCACAAGAGTTAAAATAGTCATAGAACAGATCAGGTACAGTAGCTTAATCTTATTACTTAATCTCTTTCATTTTTTCCGGTGCTTATTTCCTGGGCCAACATTTTGTTTTTTGCTTACAGAGTCACCAGTTGACTCATTCCTAGAGTTTTAGAAACTAGAGTCCTAGAGTCCTAGAGTTTTAGAAACTCTCCATTCCTTGGTTTTCAGTAACTTACCCTTCCTTCTCTGTAGTTGGAATAAGGGGTTTAAACATTCCTACTCTGAAATAGTGTCGTTAACTATTCAGATTCCTGACAGCTATAGAGCACCCATGTGCCAGACACTGTTCTTGGAAATTTGAGGTGCTTCCTCTCTTGAATGCAACTTCCTGTCTGGCAGATATTGAGGTAAGGGTTCAAGTTTGGTGTCCCTCCTTCAAATACAACTTCTCTAGTCATTGACTTGTTTCAACAGTGGTTTCTGAGCACCTACGAAGCACCAGGCTAGTAATTCTCAATATAATTAGTTAGTCAGTAACTGCTACTCTGCTAGTTTGGCTGCAGGGCCAGGAGTACATGAATAAAATAACTAACGCTCATCATGATAGCTAACACTCATACAGGGCTTAAGAAGGACCAGGCACAGTTCCAAGGGCTTTATGTACGTTAAACCATTTGATTCAACACCAACCCTCAATTTACAGTTAAAGGAACTGAGGCACAGAGAGGTTAAGATACTTGCCTGAGCTCACACAGCTTGTAAACCAAGATCTGAACCCAGGCAGCTAGGTTCCAAGTCCACATTCTTAAACACTGTGCTACATTGATTCTCATATGATTAGGTTAATGGTAGCCCAGGAATGTTGTTATTTAAAAAGCAGACAAATGTTTTCCCCAAATGCCAACCCCAGCAAAAATCATTTATGAAACTATATTTTACCTCTCATAGTCATGAGCAAAGAAATGGTTAAAATGAGCTGCTTCATGTGTTCTGTAATTCTGAGCAGTTCTGTATGTTGAGTGCATCCATTACTTAGCAGAATGTGACTGCTGACTCTGCCATTCAGAAGAATCACACTGAAGCTGAAGTGGTAATAATTCAAAATTGACAAGCTTGGAGAGACTTGAAAAGCCAGGCATGTTATTAGCATTTAATGGCATCAAGTATTTAATAGACCATAGTAGAAAGTATTACAAGAATGAATCTCAATAAATCAGCAGATTCCATGAATATTTGGGGGCTAAGAATTTTTAAAGTATTTTACATATAAGTGGTGGTTATTCCTGGAAATGAATCCCTTAAGTTGACAAAATAGGTGTTTTGTTTTTTGGGTTTTTTTTTTTTTTGACAGAATAGTTTTAGGTTTCTTAAAATGTTTATTTTTAGAACAGTTCAACTAGAGCAAAAATAATTTAAACCTTAAAAAATGGTTCAACACTACATTGCTCTAAAGATACAACACAGACTTGTTAAATAATGAGAAAAATAAAAATTAACTTTCTAATTATCATATAAAGACATGTGACACTGTTATATAAAAGTAAAAAATAATGACAATTGCATATCAGCTCAATATAATCCTTATGAAAGATTTTTAAGTCTTGATGTAAGTAAATTCTATTAGTTCCTACCTGTGAGTCAGTGTTGGTAGAACTGGCATGCTAGGCTGAGACTAGGATACTAGAAGACTATTTTACTGAAAGAAGTACTAAAAATAATGTACATTCCTTTCTTGTTCAATTCAGTATGTCAGTGACCCCTAAAAAATGAGGGAGACCCAAGTCATTTCCAGTTGGAAGATGTCACATAAAATTGGCATTTCCGGGCTTCCCTGGTGGTGCAGTGGTTGAGAATCCGTCTGCTAATGCAGGGGACACGGGTTCGAGCCCTGGTCTGGGAAGATCCCACATGCCACGGAGCAACTAGGCTCGTGAACCACAACTACTGAGCCTGCGCATTTGGAGCCTGTGCTCCGCAGCAAGAGAGGCCACGACAGTGAGAGGCCTGCACACTGCGATGAAGAGTGGCTCTCGCTTGCCACAACTAGAGAAAGCCCTCGCACAGAAACGAAGACCCAACACAGCCAAAAATAAATTAAAAAAAAAAAATTGGCATTTCCATCATCTCTCAAAAACCACCCAACAAAAAACAAAGGAAAGGAGAAACTGAAATAAAAATCTCAGCTTAAAAAAAAACACCTGGTTTCAATTTAACCACAAAATAGGTGGAAGGGGTACAAAAGCAGTGGAGTTTGAGCAAAGACATGAAAGGAAGCTGAGAGAGGGCACCCAAGGCTACATATCTCAGAAAGAGCTTAATAGTGCAACCAATGAGATGCACGTACTGAGGTGAAAAATCAATAGCTCCGTTTGTACAACAATGGAAGTAAGGTGGTGTTATGGGTTGAATTGTGTCTCTCCAAAAGATGCGTTGAATTCCTAACCTCGGGTACCTATGAATGTGACCTTATTTGGAAATAGAGTTTGAAGACATAATCAAGGTAAAATGAGGTCATACTAGATTAGAGTGTGCCCTAATGCAATGACTGGTGTCTTTATAAGACAGAAGTTCGGACACAGAGACACAGAGAGGAAAAAGCCACGTGAAGGTGAAGACAGAGATCGGAGTGATGCATTTACCAGCCAAGAAACACCAGGGTTGCTGGCAGCCACCAGGAGCTAGTATGGAGGCATGGGATGGATTCTCCCTCAGAGCCTCTAGAAGGAGCCAACCCTGCCAACACCTTGATTTCGAACTTCTAGCCTCCAGAACTGTGACACAATACATTTATGTTGTTTTAAGCCACCTGATCTGTAGTACTTTGTTATGGGAACTCTAGCTGTCTAATACAGATGGGTAGGCTGGTAGAGTGAGTTTCCCTGGACCTAGTTGGTTTTTTTTAACTATTATTTTTATTTATTTATTTATTTATTGGCTGCACCCTGTGGCATGTGGGATCTTAGTTCCCTGACCAGGGATTGCACCCATGTCCCCTGCAGTGGAAGCACAGAGTCCCAACCACTGGACCATCAGGGAAGTCCCAACCTAGTTTGGTTTTGAGTAGCAGAGAAGGTAGAACTAAACTAGAATCCCACAAACAAGCCATATTCGCAGGAAGTCATATGTTCATAAGGAGAGAAAAGAGACTACACTGTGAACAGCTCTGCACTGCCTATCTTCACTGGCTGGGGAGGAGAAAAGGCTAAAATATCTCACATGCAAAACCCTGGGCCAAAAGAAAAATTCTCCATGATATAGAAGGTGTCCTTGGCCTCTTCACAAATAAATAAATATTTATATATTTATTTATTTGTGAATAAATAAATTTATTTATTTCCTATAAATAAATATTTAATGTAGGAAAAATTCTCCTCACTCAAAGACAAGGAATGAAAAAGGAACCAACAAAGATATAAGGGAAAAAATGAAAAATGAACAGAAAAAAAAATGCTGATGAATTGTCACCATGAAAATGGTACCTCAGAGCAGATGAAAATTCTGAATACATATTTTGCCTTAAATTTTTAAAAAATGTAATGGAGCAGTTGTTTTCAGAAAGCAAGCATGAAATAAAGAAACAACGCTCAGAGAAGTGGGAGGTGAGATGACTGAAGGAGCTGAAACATAAGCTGACACAGCTCAGGAAAGAAGTGAATGAAAAAGAAAAAATAAAACCATGGTAGAAATGTAATCAAAACCGGAAACAGGGTAAGGGTAAAAAGATACAGTATGGAACATAGCGGTCAGAAATGTGAAAAAGGTACAAATTGAAATGTAAACAAAGATCAAAATGTTCAGAGAGAACTTTATAAATATCAGAGCAGGAGTAGGCATTCAGTATTCACAAAATAAAAGGACCTGAGGACAACAACACGAATAATGGAAGAGAACAGACAGTTAAAGATATATTTCAAGAAAACTTTCCTGTAAGAAAAGAAGACGAATTTACAAATTGAAATTGCATAGCATATCCCACAAAAATCTTGACTCAGAATGTTTACCAAACTTTGAAATTTAAAGATTTTAAAATAAATATTATTTGATCAGCCAAGGGGGTTGGGGGTTAAAGGGAGGAATCAAGACATTTATAAGGGAGAAAAATCAAATTAGCCCCAGATTTCTCTGTGACAACGTTTAATATTAGAGAGTGTAGTGATACCTGGAAATTTCTCCCAGAAGGAAAGTATATATTCCAAACTGTCATTCACTTCTAAAGGCAGTAAGCAGTTTTGAATATGCAGACACTCAGGAAATACTGTTTCCAAGAGCTCTTTCTGAAGAAACTATCAGAGGACAAATTTCAGTCAACCAAGACATAAATGGAAAAACTGCAGGAAAGAACCACCTGTGAGCCCTAAATCTATTTAGTTGTGGAACTAGAACTAAAACAAAAGTGGGAATTATGATTATAGAACCGAATGTAAATGCTAAAAACTCTGCCAAAGGGGAAACAATGTGAATAAAAAAGTTGAGAGGGAAATGGAAAAAGGTAGGAGGTAAAGAATATTAATTTCTCCATTTTTTCTAGCTGAGGGCCACAAAATTTCTTTAAACTGAGAAATCAATTAATGAGAATATAGGAATAATTGTTACCCCAAAAAATGATATAATCTTTTAATAATAATATAATATAGATAATAGATAATTTAACTAAAATTAGGTGGAAAGGGAAGGGAGATAAAGAGGATGTACAGTATAATAATCTTATCAGTGTTCACAGTAGAGAATTAACAGATATTGACTAAAGAAATAGAAGATTAAGGATAGTATTAATCATCCTTAATAGAAAACTCTTGAATCAAAAAGGAAATAAAAATTGACATTTCAGAATACCTGAAATATAGCAATAATAAAAATACTACTAATCAGATCTTAGAGGTACAACTAAAACAGTGGTCCCAGGGAATCTCATAGTCTTTGATAACAGTTATGCCTAAATGAAAAGGAAAGAAAAAACAAAAACTTTAAACTCTGACAACTCAATATGTTAGGTTTATTTATTTTTGTTTGTTTCTTTTCTGAGGAAAACAGAATTAAGCAATAAAGATAAAAGTAGAGATTAGTGAATTAAAAAATGCAGTATCACCTCTTGATTAAAAACTCTCCCTAGAATAGGAATAGATGAATACTTCCTTAGTGTGACAAAAATGATTTCTCTCCTGGGACTTCCCTGGTGGCACAGTGGTTGAGAGTCCACCTGTCAATGCAGGGGACACGGGTTTAATCCCTGGTCCGGGGGGATCCCACATGCCACGGAGCAGCTAAGCCCGTGCGCCACAACCACTGAGCCTGCGCTCTGGAGCCCGCGAGCCACAACTACTGAAGCCCGCGCACCTAGAGCCCACGCTCCGCAACCGGAGAGGCCACTGCAATGAGAAGCCCGAGCACCGAAACAAAGAGTAGCCCCGCTCGCCACAACTAGAGAAAGCCCGCACACAGCAGCGGAGACCCAACACAGCCAAAAATAGATAAATAAAATAAAAAAAAATTTTTAAAAATGATCTCTCTCCCAATCTCAAAGCTGCATAGTGGGAACATGCTGGCTCTTCTCCCCACTCAGGGTCTTTACACTAGCTGAGTCCTCCTTAAACTCTTTGCTCCCACATCTCCCCAAGGCTGATTCCTCCTCCATGTTTGGGTCTTAGTTCAAATGGTACCTCCTCTGAAGGCCTCCCGTGAAAATTCAGTGGAAGCATTCAGTGGAAGCCCCTGCATTTTTTAAAATTATAGACAACAGTACACTTCCCCCTAAATACTTCCTCCTTATTATTAACTAGAATTCAGTATTTGTTTATAGTTTTTATGTAAAATTTGTATACAACGAATACACACTTTAACGTTTGCTGAGTTTCAACAAACGCATATATTTACTGAGTTTTAACAAGTGCATACACCTGTGTAACCCAACCTCTATCAAAATATAGAATATTGGGCTTCCCTGGTGGCGCAGTGGTTGAGAGTCCGCCTGCCGATGCCGGGGACACGGGTTCGTGCTCCGGTCCGGGAAGATCCCACATGCTACGGAGCGGCTGGGCCCGTGAGCCATGGCCACTGAGCCTGCACGTCCGGAGCCTGTGCTCCGCAACGGGAGAGGCCACAACAGTGAGAGGCCCGAGTACCGAAAAAAAAAAAAAAAAAAAAAAAAAAAAAAAAAATATATATATATATATATAGAACATTAATATTACCCCCAAAAGTTCCCTCATGCCCCATCCCAGTTAATCCACACTTCCATGCCCTTAGAAGCTATAAATATTCTGACTTTTTCCACCATAGATTAGTTTTGCTTGTTCTAGAATTTCACATAAATGGAATCATAAAGTATGTACTCTTTTGTGTATGGTTTCTTTTGCTCAGCATAATGTTTTTGAGATTCATCCATGTTGTTTTATATATCAGTGATTTATTTTATATTGCTGAGTTGCATTCTGCTAATACCACAGTGTATTATTCCATTCTCATATTAATGGATATATAGGCTATTTCCATTATAGATAAAGCTGCTCTGAACATTTTATTAATATGTTTTCATTTTTCTGGGACCCAAGTAGCTATGTTTAGTTTTATAAGAAACTGCCAGACCTTTTCCAAAAAGGCTGTACATTCCCACCCACAATAGTTGAGCATTGCAGTTGCTCCACATCACCACCACCATTTGGTATTGTCAATTATTTTAGTTATAGCCTTTTGGTGGGAGTGTAAGCAATTTTATTTTTTAATTAAAATATTCTTCCTATTCCAAAAAGTATTTGCAGGTGACTAAAATCCATTTAAGATGAAAAAGCAAACACAAAAATCAGAGTGAAGAAAGAACAAGCATTCATAGGTATGATGAATCCAGGAAGTATTAGTACAAAGAAATAAATGCATGAAGTAAGTGCTTTGTAATTATTGAAGGTGGTTCACTTCATCAGACTCTGAGCATCTTAGTGGCCAAAACAAAGAGGAAAACATGACCAGTTACAGGATTTATGCTGTCCTTATGGTAAAAACTCATTAGCTGTTCAGGACAAGGAGTTTTTCCTGATACTGGGCATAAGGAATCTCTCCTGCAGGTTCTCACATAGAAGACCCTGAGTGATTCTGTAGTACATACTCTCAACTGTGTGTTCTATGATAAATATACATTGTGTATCAAATTACCCTTTTAAATATAACATCCCTCAATGCAATCCAAAGGCATATAAGAGGTTATGACTCCAGAACAACCCCAAGAAATGAAGTGCAGCAGAGACTGTGAGCATTACCTCTCATACTAGAACTGAGATCATGCAAATCACCTTTTCTATTTTTTTTCCTCTGCCTCATAGTCTCTGTCTTATCTGAATTCATCCCTTTAATTCAAAGAATTGATGCATATTAAATTAATTTCAAATTATTCATATTTATTTATTGAAACATTATACTCTTATCTTTTCCCAAAAAATTATGTGTAATATTTCCTTTGCTTATGCATTTTCACAGATGATCCTACGACCTCCCCAAGTAGATTATAAATTCCCAAGGGCAATGGCCATTTTTATATTGCAGTCAACAGTAAATGTTGACTAAGATATTACTGGTAGAGAAGAAAATATGACATAAATATAAGCATTATGCAGTCATTCATGTGCAGCGTAACATTTACATTAAAATAGAAAATGTTTTTTATCATGCTAGGATAATACTAAAACACATGTAGAATACCATAAATCTGGTATAGGAGAAACCTAAACATAAAACTGTTTAGAAGTCAGCATTATTTTGTATATCCAATTATCTTTTTAGTTCTTTCCAAGTTAGGCCTTTAATAACTTTGCTCTCAAAAATTCTGAGAGGGAAGTGTTTTTATTTGAAAAAATTTTTCTTAATTGATTATAAGTATGCATGATACTTAAGGCACTCCTTCAGTATTAAATATTATCACCACCTTATTATGATGACAAAAGCTACTGGTGGCAAACACTGCATGCTGGCTGACCAGCCAACATTTCCAACACCCTTCTCCCTTGCCTGCCTCTACTGAAGAAGGCATAAAAGTTAAAAAACTCAATTTCCTAGTTGTCTTGGCAGCATGGTGTGCTCACATGACACAGTTTGACCAATAGGACACAGGTAAAAGTGTGCTGTATCTTTTTTTTAATTGAAGTATAGTTGATTTACAATATCGTGTTAGTTTCAGGTGTACAAAACAGTGATTCAGTAATTTTTGCAGATTATATTCCATTATACGTTATTACAAGATACAATTGTAATTGTATACAATTATGCAATTGTAATAGATACAATTATACAAGGTATAATTCCCTGTGCTATGCAGTATATCCTTTTTGCTTCTCTATTTTATATATAATAGTTTGTATCTATTAATCCCATACCCCTAATTTGTCCCTCCCCCATTTCCTCTCCCCTTTGGTAATCACAAGTTTGTTTTCTATGTCTGTGTCTGTTTTGTACATACATTCATTTACATCATTTTTTAGATTCCACATATAAGTGAATAGTATTTGTCTTTCTCTGACTTATTTCACTAAGCATGGTATACTCTAGGTCCATCCACATTGCTGCAAATGGCATTATTTCATTCTTTTTCATGGCTGAGTAATATTCCATTATATATATATATATGTCACATTTTCTTAATCCAGTCGTCTGTTGGTGAGCACTTGGGTTGCTTCTATGTCTTGGCTATTGTAAATAGTGCTGCTTTGATCATTGGGATTCATGTATCTTTTCAAATTAGTGTTTTTGTTCTTTCTGGATATATGCCCAGGAGTAGAATTGCTGGACCATATGGTAGTTCTATTTTTAGTTTTTTAAGGAACCTCTATACTGTTTTCCATAATGGCTGTGCCAGTTTACATTCCCATCAAAAATGTGCCCTTTTCTCCTCACCCTCTTTGACATTTGTCATTTGTAGACTTTTTGATGGTAGACATCCTGACAGCTGTGAGGTGATATCTCATTGCGGTTTCTTTCTTTCTTCCTTCCTTCCTTTCTTCCTCCCTTCCTTCCTTTCTTCCTCCCTCCCTCCCTTCCTTCCTTCCTTCCTCTCTCTCTCTTCCTCTCTCCCTCTCTCTCCCTCTCTCTCTCTCTCTCTCTTTTGGCTGTGTTGGGTCTTCGTTGCTGCATGCAGGCTTTCTCCAGTTGCAGCTAGAGAGGGCTACTCTTTGTTGTGGTGCGCGGGCTTCTTGTTGCAGTGGCTTCTCTTGCTGTGAAGCATGGACTCCAGGCATGTGGGCTTCAGTAGTTGTGGCGCGTGGGCTCAGTAGCTGTGGCTCGCGGGCTCTAGAGCGCAGGCTCAGTAGCTGTGGCGCATGGGATTAGTTACTCCACGGCATGTGGGATCTTCCTGGACCAGGACTCGAACCCGTGTACCCTGCATTGGCAGGCGGATTCTTAACTACTGCGCCACCAGGGAAGTCTCTCATTGTGGTTTCGATTTGCATTTCTCTAATAATTAGTGATGTTGAGCACCTTTTCATGTGCCTGTTTGCCATCTGTATGTCATCTTTGGAAAAATGTCTATTCAAGTCTTCTGCCCCTTTTTTGATTGCATTATTTGTTTTTTTTTGATATTGAGTTGTATGTGCTCTTTGTATATTTTGAATGTTAACCCCTTGTTGGTCACATCATTTGCAAATATATGAACCCATTCCTTGGGTTGTCTTTTCATTTTGTTGATGGTTTCCTTTTCTGTGCAAAAGTTTTAAGTTTAATTAGGTCCCATTTCTTTATTTTTGCTCTTATTTCTTTTGTCTTAGGAGACTGACCCAAGAAAATATTGCTATGATTTATGTCAGAGTGTTCCATCTATGTTCTCTTCTAGGAGTTTTATGGTTTCAGGTCTTACATTTAGGTCTATAAACCATTTTGAGTTTATTTTCATATATGGTGAGGGAATGCAGTGTGCTGAACTTCCTATTTTTCCTCCCCCACTTTCCATTCTAGTACCTAAAAGTAACACTTGGCAGTACCAGAGCCACATTTTAACTGTAGGACAAAGGTTCATAACTAGATGGGAGACTGGCAAGATGAAAAAGAGCTTGGATCCCTGATAACATACCTGAATCTCCATATTACCTATGGATTTCCTACTGTGGTGGCCAGGTTGATCCCCAGTGACCCTCAGCTCCTGGTATTCATACCTTTGAGTAGTACCTTCCCACAATGAATCAGGGCTGGCCTGTGTGATCAGTAGAATAGAGCAGAAGTGATACTGTTTGACTTCTGATGCTGGATCATAAAAGGCCTCGCAGCTTCCGCTTTGCTCTCTTGGATTGCTCACTCTGGGAAAAGCTAGCAGCCATCCTTTGAAAACATTTAAGGAGCTTTGTGGAGAGGCCCATGTGGAGAGAAAACGAGGATTCCTGCCAACAGCCAGCACCAATTTACCAATCATGAAAGTGAGCCACCTTGGAAGTATATCCTCCAGCACCAGTCAAGCCATCAGATGACTACAACCATGAGAGCTGACAGTTATCTCATCAAAGACCTTAAGACAGAATTACCTAGCCAAGCTAGTCCTGAATTCTTGAACTATAGAAATCATGAGCAAGAATAAATTATTATTGTTAAATTGTGGTTTTCTCAGGGTATATGCCCAGTAGTGAGATTGTTGGGTCATATGGTAGTTCTATTTTTAGTTTTTTAAGGGACCTCCATACTGTTCTCCACAGTGGCTGTATCAATTTACACTCCCACTAACAGTGCAAGAGGGCTCCCTTTTCTCCACACCCTCTCCAGCGTTTATTGTTTGTAGATTTTTTGATGATGTGAGGTGATACCTCATTGTAGTTTTGATTTGCCTTTCTCTAATGATTAGTGATGTTGAGCATCCTTTCATGTGTTTGTTCGCAATCTGTATATCTTCTTTGGAGAAGTGTCTATTTAGGTTTTCTGCCCATTTTTTTCTTTAAATTTATTTTATTTATTTATTTATTTTGGCTGCACTGGGTCTTTGTTGCTGCACCTGGGCTTTTCTCTAGTTGAGGTGAGCAGGGGCTACTCTTTGCTGCGGTGCACTGGCTTCTCATTGCAGGGGCTTCTCTTGTAGAGAAGCACGGGCTCTAGGTGCACTTGTTCTAGAATGCAGGCTCAGTAGTGGTGGCGCACAGACTTAGTTGTTCTGCGGCATGTGGGATCTTCCCAGACTAGGGTTCAAACCTGTGTCCCCTGCATTGGCAGGCAGATTCTTTTTTTTTCTTTCATATTTTCTATTTATTTTTGGTTGTGTTGGGTCTTCGTTGCTGCGCACAGACTTTCTCTAGTTGTGGAGAGCAGGGCTACTCTTTGTTGAGGTGCATGGGCTTCTCATTGTGGTGGCTTCTCTTGTTGTGGAACATGGGCTCTAGTTACGCGGGCTTCAGTAGTTGTAGCATGTGGTTTCTAGAACACAGGCTCAGTAGTTGTGGCACATGGACTTAGTTGTTCCGCGCATGTGGGATCTTCCCAGACCAGGGATCGAACCAGTGTCCCCTGCATTGGCAGGTGGATTCTTAACCACTGCACCACCAGGGAAGCCCTTCTGCCCATTTTTGGATTGGGTTGTTTTTTTTTTTTTGATATTGAGCTGTATGAACTGCTTGTATATTTTGGAGATTAATCCTTTGTCCATTGCTTTGTTTGCAAATACTTTCTCCCATTCTGAGGGTTGTCTTTTCATCTTGTTTATGGTTTCCTTTGCTGTGTAAAAGCTTTTAAATTTCATTAGGTCCCATTTGTTTATTTTTGTTTTTATTTCCATTTCTCTAAGAGGTGGGTCAAAAAAGATCTTACAATAGCCAGGACATGGAAGCAACCTAAGTGTCCATCGAAAGATGAATGGATAAAGGAGATGTGGCACATATATACAATGGAATATTACTCAGCCATAAAAAGAAATGAAATTGAGTTATTTGTAGTGAGGAGGATGGACCTAGAGTCTGTCATACAGAGTGAAGTCAGTCAGACAGAGAAAAACAAATACCATATGCTAACACATATATATGGAATCTAAGAAAAAAAATGGTTCTGAAGAACCTAGGGGCAGGACAGGAATAAAGATGCAGACGTAGAGAACGGAATTGAGGAAACAGGGAGGGGGAAGGGTAAGCTGAGACGAAGTGAGAGAGTGTCATTGACATATATACACTACCAAATGTAAAATAGATAGCTAGTGAAAAGCAGCCACATAGCACAGGGAGATCAGCTTGGTGCTTTGTGACCACCTAGAGGGGTGGGATAGGGAGGGTGGGAGGGAGACGCAAGGGGGAGGGGATATGGGGATATATGTATATGTATAGCTGATTCACTTTGTTATACAGCTGAAACTAACACAACAATGTAAGGCAGTTATACTCCAATAAAGATGTTAAATATATATATATATATATATTATTGTTTAATCCATGAAGTTTTAGGGATGATTTGTTATGCAGCATTAAGTAACAAATATATCACAATTCTTGTTATGTAAGATGAGTTTAAGCCAATGTTACTTGGGTAACTTTTTATTTATAGCCGAACAATCTAAGTGATAAACTACTCTTGGAAATTTGGGACGTGGGGAAACAACTATAAAAGTTTCTTGTATGCTAATCCATCCTATAAACCGTATTCAAAGCAATATCAAACATCCTATAAACTATATTCAAAGCAGTACCACTTTACGGAACAGAATGGGAAAAAATGATCCTCATCTCAAGAAACCTAAACACTAGCCCCAACTCTATCATTTGCCTATGACATTGGGCAAATCAATTGGAGATGCTCTTCTTCATTTGAATGATGAGGAAACTGGACTAGATGATTTCCATAGCTCCCTTTAACTCCTAAATTCTGACTCTGAGCTATAAGAGTTCATTGGTGCTGTTTTTCAGGGCTCTTGATAACCTTTAAAGAGAAAATTTTGCCTATCAAGTTAGTGTAATAATAATCAATTCTGGGGAAAATGCAAGGTTATTGGCACTAACATACTATTTTGGGGAAAATAAATTGGTTTAATCCTCTTAGAAAGCAATTTGGTATTATGTCAGTGGTCTTTTGTTTTTAAGTCAGTATTCTAACAGAAAAGAATGACATTGTAATCTTAAAAGTAGAACACATAGTATCCTTACAAATTATGTTTAAGAGTTTATAACATGGGGAAATATATTTTCATACTAAGAAAAAATTGAAAACCACTAGAAATATCTATTTTAGTAGTCTTCTTTGGGTGGTGAAACTAGAGATTATTTTCCTCTCTGCCTCCCATTGTTTTTGTATTTTCCAAGTTTTTCATCCATGGCTCACTTTCATAATTTTAAAGCCTTAATGAGAGATTAGAGAAGGTACAATTCAAAGAGGAAAATTAGAAAGAATGAAAAAAATTAAGAAAAAAAAGGCAAGAGGGTGACTTTGGGTACATTAAATAAGCCAGGATCTACTGTGAGTAGGTTGGCAGTTGATCAAGAGCAGATGTTGGCAGTAAGACAGGCTAGTGAAAGAAGAAGCAGTTTGATGAGGCTATGACTTGGAAGATTGGATTAGGAAATAATCGAACACATATGGCACAAACCCAAGAGGAATAGAGGATTAGGAATATGGCAAATCTCAGGAGTCAAGGCCATAGGAAGTGAAAAGTGAAACACAGAACAGAATATATGGACATAGTGATCACCTAAATAACAGGTGGAATAGAACAACTAAGTAAACATTCAGTGTAGGTGTTGCTGTAATATGCATATTTAAGTGAACCAAGAGACCACAAAATCACACACAAAAAAGCAAGGATTTTTTTTTTTTACATATAGTGGCGTGTAAGCACTAGGTTACAAACGATTGGGCATTATTTGGAGCATAGCTGTTGTTAGTTTTGCCTCTAGATTGCTATATAATAATGTCACTTCTGTGGTTGGTGAGCATAAGAAGAGATTGGACACCACGTTTGGTACTCGCTTTCATTTTCTGGGAGCTGAGATTAGCCAGGAGACCAACAGTGAGCATGGACAATAACATCCCCAGAAAGTGTGTATGATTTCAAAACATGAGGGAGGGGCTGTGTCAACTTGTTGAAGGCCTAGGAAGGAACTTCTCTTTGGGATTTTTAGATTCAGACGTTTTCCCTCTGTATGTCTCCTCACCAAATTGAAATTAATTCATACTTCAGTACAGAAACCTATAGGTTGAGTATCTGTAAGAAAAGAGGACAGTACTTATAAGAGTTGTTTTGAAACTACAAATCAAAGCAACAGAGAAAAGTTCTGCTTTAGCTTTAGCTTTAGCTCTCTGGACTGGATGTAACCTGGAGACAAAACTAAGCCAAAACAAACATATCATTAGCTTAACATGCCAGCATACTTCCTTACACCAGTGCAGTGCTCTATAACATGGTAAGTGCACGGTTCTTGCTAATCTCACCGACGGATCCTCCGTTTGTTGTTTTCGTCCCCATCCTCTAAGTATGGGCATTCTGTTTGGATTGGTCCTTGGTGCCCCATCCTACACTTTCTCCTGGGGACAACTTATCCACATCCATGGCAATGCACCGAACGCGTATTGAGCACCAACTATACTATACACCAGGACACACCAAGAACACATTGTCCATGACCCAGAGAAAAACACTTGAATAACAACGATATAATGTTGTAAGTGCTCCACTAAAGGTTAATGCGAATCATGGGAGCAGAAAGAAGGGCGTGACTGACCTCTGAGAAGTTTTCACAGAAGGAGATATTGTTAAAGAATGACCAAAATGTTCAAAGGTGGTTATGAGAATTTCAAGCTAAGAAGACAATGAGTGCAAAGACACAGCATAGCATGTTTGGAAAAGGACAAGAAGTTTGGTGTGAAGAACTTAGGGGAGCTCGAGGAGGTAGAAGGAAGTGAGGCTGGAGATAAAGCGAGTGCTGTGGAGAGTTCTTCTAAGCCCTGGTAATAAGTTTCAATTTTATTCATTACGTATTGAAAGCCATTAAAAGGGGTTAAGCAAGAAAGAGACAAGGTCATATTTGTATTTTAAAACAATCCCTTTGGTAGCAATCTTGATGTTCCTTTGCTAAGACCCAAGCAGGTAAAAAGCATTTCAATAATCCAGGTGAGGAATGATGGAAGCCTAAACTAACAGAACGGCAGTGGGAGATGGAGAGGAACGGTGGATTCAAGAGCACTGATCAGCTCTATAAGAAAGAATGTAGGGGGTAAAGAGAGGAATCCACCAAAGGCAAGTTTTTAGCATAATCAGCTGGTTGGATGTGATATCACTAAATGAGACAAAGAATATAAGGCAAGTATGAGAGAGACGAGGCAAAGGAAACGAAGAAAAACCGTATCTATTTTGACATGGTGAGTTGGAAGAGTCCACTGGGATATCTGAGGGCAGATACCCTGTGAACAGTTGAATATAAGAATGTGGAGCTTAGAAATAAATATGGGGGTTAAAGCCATCAGCAAGTGACAGCTTCAGCAATGAAAAGAAATGAAATCATCCAGGAAATATAGGATGGAAAGTATCTACTTTTATCTAGATATTCACATTTTTTCTCCGACACTCTACTCTTAGAAAATCTATGTTCTCTATCGTCATTTATTACCAGACTTTTCCATTTGGACATCACAACCATGGCCACCAACATACATGAATCTAATGGTATTGTCTGTCAAAAACGGTTAAATATTGGAATTAGATATGTTTCAACCTTAGTAATTGGCATTTCACAACTGTGTTATCACAGCAGTTTCCTGGCTTCCTTACCTTCCAGCTCACTTCCTTATAATTCATATTGCCAAATATTTCTCATCCCTTTTCTTCATATATGATTCCTCTGCTCAAAACCCTTTAGAGGTGCCCCATTCATCACTACAGCCAAGCTAAGCCCCACACTCAATTTCCATCACTTCTCAACATTATTCTCCACCTTACAGGGCCCCTCAGTGTCCTTGGAACCAACCCCCAGGGTTCATTTCATCCTTGGTTCATGCTGTACCCCTAATCTGTAATTTCCTCTTCTCAGCTTATCCAAATCCCATTGAACATTTCAAGCAGTATTTCTCAACTTTCTGACCATTTCCCTTTGATAAAGCTAACTCAAAACCCATTCTCAACCTGTTTCCTCCTTGTCTCCTTCCACTAGAGAGGCTGGAAAAGTTCAGTGTTTGTTTTCTGAGCCTTCTTTGGAACTAGGAGAGACCACGTGACACGGTTCTGGCCAACAGTACTGCTCCCTTCTCCTTCTTGCCTTAAAAATGGGCACAGGTACCCAGAACTGCAGCAACCATCACGGGATCATAAACAAACAAGTCAGTCCGTTTAGTATCACAGCCTGGTAAAACACAGATTGGGAGGTCCTTGATTCCATCCCTAGGCCATACCAGGCCAGGATTGCCTACCTCTAGACTTAAACTATATGAGAAAATAAGCCCTTAATTGTTTAGGCTACAGTTGCCTGTCTTTGTTGTTTTTTGCTGAAGAAAAAAATTCCAAATTGATATACATGGCATGCTCCCATTCTTTATTTTCAAACAGTAAGGTACCCTGAATAGCTAATAAATTCATGTGAGTCTTTTTATGCACAAAAATTAACATTTACTTGATAGTTCCAACATGAATCTAATAAACAGTCAGCTAAGATATGTAGACACACATATCTTCCACCAATTACAGCTTTTTGCAGAAGCTATTCTCTCTGAAGTTCATGGAGTCTAGGAGAACCAAAAATTAAGACACATTAGTTAAAGGGAGAGTTTCAGTTCTTCAATAGCAATGTGTTTAAGTTATTCTGTAAGTATTTAGTTCTCCTTTACTGCAACTAAAAAGAGAGTTCTAAGTTATCGAATTTTTATATATTAACATTTTGCTTTCCCTCTAAAAAGAGATGAGCGACCCCTCACAGTAGAGTACTGAAGTATTCTCTATCCTGATTTGCACAGATGAGCATTCCATGCTGTGGTAGGCATCCTCTAAAGAGGCCCTCAATGTTCCCCACCTCCTGGTAGTTACACTCCTGTTTAATCTGCTCCCCTACAGTGTGGGCTGGATTTAGTAGCCAGGTCATATGGTAACTCTATGTTTACCATTTTGAGGAACTACCAAACTGTCTCACCAAAGTGGCTGCAGCATTTTACATTCCAGATAAACTACTTCTTATCTATAGAGCAAAATGCAAATTATTTAACCTGAGTTTCCCATCATTTATAAAATGGGATAATTCCAAAGGTAAAGACTAACATTTATTAAGTACTTACATGCACCTGTATGGTTCTAGGTAATTTCTAAGATTTTACTAATTTAATCCCCTGTGGTATGATTGTCAGATAAAATAAAGGACACTCCAGGAAATTTAAATTTCAGATAAAAAAATAAATTTTTTTAGTATGATTATGTCCTATGCAATTCTGCCCAAGGTCACATAGTAGTATGTGCTTTACTTGCCAGGGTGGGAATCCAGGCAGTCTGACTCTGGAAGGACTGCTGTTAATTTCCAGTAACTTCAAGCAGTTCTTGCAAGGCAAATTAAGTACATTTAAAAACATGGTACCCACAATAGTAAATTTCCAATAGATGTTAGTTCCCTTCCAGGTTTCTTCCTTCCCTGGCCTCCTTCCCTCACTACCCCCAACACTTTGGGTGCCCATAGTACTTGGCTTATACCTCTTTCATAGTAATATTCTACAGAGAGGTTGTCATTGTTGAATGGTCATAATTCCTGAATTGAGACTTCACGGAAAGTTATTTAAATATCAATTTACTATACCAGGTTATGGTAAGAATACCAACATCCTCAGGGAAAGCTTTAAGAAATAAACAATTACTTTATAAATGCATAACAGAAAAGTGAAAGTCCCTGTTCTCTCTAAATTGGCACTTGACTTCTAATTTTGTTCTTTAAAAGTAAGTCTTTAATTAATAATCAAGAACATCAAACTTGATTGGAATACTAAGAACATTAATCTAATTATATTCCTATATTATGAATGCCAATTGTTTAAGTATATTAACAGCAATTCTGTATTTCTCAAATACATTAGTCTTTAGGATTCACCCCAAAAGATTTGAAGAGATTTTTAACAAGTAGATCTCTAGCTTTCTGCAGTAATGAATGTGCCTTGAATCAGTCATTAAACAGAAAAAAGTCATACTTTTTTTTTCTTCTACATCTCAGTGCTGTATGGAACGGCCACATCCATATAACTAAGTGGTCCACACTTGTTCACTCTCTGGAATTTTTTCTATTGTTTGTAACTCGGTATATATTCATTCTTAGAATATTTAATATGGTGCAGAAGAGGAAACACTGTTACATACATCCATTATTATCCTGAGATAACAGAGAAAATGTCTGCATATAAAGCTGGTTTTAATGTCATAGCAGTCATTTTTGACACTGTGTTTCCTGGGCCAACTACTCTTTTTTTCCAGCTGAAAATTATGTTGGCTGAGAGCCATGCCACAGAACCTCCACCCTGAAGAGTGACTCAGATAATTAGACAAAAGCATTTAAACCTCTTCAGGATATTTCCGGACTTCCCTCTTGACATTGCTTCCTCTTAGGCAAAGAATTGGGGGCTACACAGTTTGTGTAGTTGAAGGAAAAAAACTACCACCATTCATAAATCAACAATGCCTATTCTCAATCATCATCTTTAAAAAGGTACAACAAACAGTTGGTTCCTCAGCACCTTGAGAAAGTTTTTGCTCACTGACTATTTTTTTACGTACAGCATAATTTTTTTAAACATTTTATTATGGATGATTTCAAACATACCAATGATGAACACCCATGTACCCATTCACTCAGCTTCAACAATTACCAACTGATGGTCAATATGGTTTCACCTATAAACCCACTCCCCACTCCCAGGTTATTTTATTTTATTTTTTAAATTTGTTTATTTATTTATTTTTGACTGCGTTGGGTCTTCGTTGTTGCGCGCGGGCTTTCTCTAGTTGTGGCGAGCAGGGGCTAATCTTTGTTGCGGTGCTCGGGCTTCTCATTCTGGTGGCTTCTCTTGTGGCGGAGCACAGGCTCTAGGTACGTGGGCTTCAGTAGTTGTGGCTCCGCGGCATGTGGGATCTTCTCGGACCAGGGCTCAAACCCGTATCCCCTGCATTGGCAGGCAGATTCTTAACCACTGCACCACCAGGAAGTCCCCCAAGTTATTTTTATTTTATTTATTTATTTATTTATTTGCGGTACGCCGGCATCTCACTGTTGTGGCCTCTCCCGTTGTGGAGCACAGGCTCCGGACACGCAGGCTCAGCGACCATGGCTCAAGGGCCCAGCCGCTCCGCGGCATGCAGGATCCTCCTGGACCGCGGCACGAACCCGTGTACCCTGCATCGGCAGGCGGACTCTCAACCACTGTGCCACCAGGGAAGCCCCCCAAGTTATTTTAATACAAATCCTAGTCACATAATTTCGTCTTTAAGTATTTCGATGATGCTAGCATAAATTTTGAATTTTATTTGTGTTTTAATTTTTTAATTATTAAATTAGGAGGAAAAGGGAAAATAGAGCTAACATCTATTGAGTGCTTACCATGCCAGATGTTATGCTAGAGACTTTCTCCTAAATTACCACTTTTAATGATAAAATCCTGCTGGGGGAACATTGCCAGTCCCATGTTTAGAAAAGGAAACAGACAAAGAGATAAATTTTCCAGCATTACTTAGCTACTGAGCAGCAGGGCTAGGATGCAGACCTGGGTCTGTCTGACTCAAAACCTTATGCTCTTTCCCCAAATCTACCCTGTCCTAAAAACGCCTGTGAAAAGGTAGGAATTGTCTTATATAACCTATTTGAGGAGACGAGCATCTCTTCCACCTTCAGTCCTCCCTCCATGCTATGAATGGTATTCACAACATATACACAGGATGTTTCCAGAGCCTAATTCCAGTAGTATTTCTAACACTGTAATCCAGAATCTAAAAGTCACACAGTTTCCTAAGTCAGTATTTTGATGATCTGGAAAGCAACATGCACTCTGAGGTGTACCAGTAGGCAACATACTTTAGGTTTTATTAGGATGGGATGTGCATCAAGAAACAAACAAACAAACAAAAACAAAAAGAAAACCACCACAGCCTAGAAATTGCCATAGGTGTGGAAAAAGAAATATTAACATGTCTAAGCATATGGAAACAATAACTATACTAATAACTATACATACCATACAGAAAGATTAGTTACCCAGGATGTAACTTAGAAAATTTGCCGTGCTAGTCTAAAATCTATACTCCAAAAAGAAGTAAATAAAATTTTTTAATTTAAAAAAATAAAATAAAAACTATACTCCATTCAATGAAATGTCTAACAAATAATAAAAGAGTACCTGTTAGCATTTATTTAAAATATTTTCTCCAAGGTGTCTCTATTTAAGTAAAAAAAAAAGAATAAAAATTTAATTTTTGTTCTATAACTCAAGTTTGTCTCAATGACAAAAAATAAGACTTAAGATTCCTCAACTAGGTTCCTAAATACTAGGTTCCTGTATGAGATGCCTTCATTCATTACCTTAAATCAATATTATCTATGAATTGGAGAGAATAAAAAATGCAATTCAATCTTATAAAAAGAATTCAAATCATAAAGATAAGCAATCAAACACAAAAGGGTGAGAAATGTTCACATACCAGTACTAGTGTTTACTTTGCGATACCTACCTATCTTTACCCCCAAACTTGATCATTACAGCTCAGATTTTTTAAATTTCAAAAATAAGCCACAATGCAATGTGTTCATTTCAGCTGTAGGCTCAAGGTTCCTAGGAAATAATTCATGACTTATGAAAAAACTCAAGTGTATCAAATAGAAATACTATGTGTCAATAGCTACCAGCTTCCCAGGTTTGTCCTGTTAAGTCTATAAATGAGTCATCAGTTATTAACCTCAAAAATCTTGTTTTAAAAGTTGATTAAGAATCACTATTGGTTACCTAGAGCTAGATATAAATACAAAGATACTGACATAATGCCCTACTACCAGATCACTACATATTTTCTTAGTTTGAAGTATATAACTACTACTTTTAATATCCCTAAATATGTGTTGAAAAAAATGAATGAATCCCAAGCACTAATAGTAAAAGAATTCTTGTTTTTAAAAAAGCTTGTATTTTAAATTTACTTATAGCAAGGAAGAAGATTTTTTTAAATAATTCAACATTAAATTCTCAAAGTCAAAGCCTCAGAAAAAGGAAAGTTGTGGTTCATAGCCACTGACTCATTTCCTTAGATGATTCAACCTCCTGGCTTTAACACTGCCTTGCCTTCCCCTCCCCTTTTCAATTTTAACGCAGTACAGGGTGGAAATAAACCTCTGACACTATAGAGCTAGCTTTCCTGTGCTACCACATCATAATCTTTGAAATAAACTAAGTCTTTCTACAAGCTTTTATACATGTTTGATATTGAACTCCTATTATATAATTCAATTAACAGTGACTCAAACTCAAACACGCTATGTGGATTTTTCCAAAAGTTTTTGAAAAAATTCAGAGGTGTTTTTTCCACCTCTTAGAAATGTCACTGGCACAAAAATGATTTCATTAAAATGCGTATCTTTCTGCTACCCCGCACAACCCTTTGAAAATAAGCTTGTGCTTCACTTTGTTTTTCCATGTATTCTTTAAATATTTATATATCTCAAATGTTGAGTTCCTTATGAATATGTTCATGAGCTTACCTAATGCAAAGTCAAGACCCACAAAGACAAATGAAGAGAACTAAACATGAATGCACCAAAAGCATGTCTACACACGCCCAAAACAGAACACATCCGGCTCATCCTCTCCAAGTAAGGGCAAGATGGTATCTAGCCAGCTACAACAGAGCTCAGAAACCATGTGTACGGATGCTGCTGTTGAAAAAGAACAGCTTGCAAACCATTCCCTAATCGAGGGCATGTAGAGATATAGTTCAGACTAAGTTGATGTCACCTTATCTAACGCAAGATAGAAAAGAATGCCTCTTCCTTCTCACCATCTGTGCCCCACCCCCTACCCCAAAGTCTTCCTTGTCAACCAGGCCCTCAGGTGCTAGTGGATATATAAAGAAGAATGTTTGGGAGTTATTTAAAATTGCCAACTCTTTCATTCATTGGAGGGAATCACCTTCCTCATACACTTCAAACAAGTCCCTGTCCCTCCAAAATATTGCTTTGTCCCCAGAAGCACCCACAATCACCTGATAAATTGGCTTAATGACAGACAGATCTCCTGGATCACTGCCACCATGTCTTACTGGGTTCCATGTTTAAAAAAAAAAAAATTTTATTGCAGTTTGTTAGAACCTTCCCTTCCTAAAGGCTGTTGCTTTGAGGTCAGTAAGACTTGGGTACGAATTATCGGCTCTCCCATTTAATAGCTGTGGTATCATGGACAAATTACTTAAATTTTGTCCATGAAGTTTCTTACCTGTAAAATGAGAGATAATACCACCTATTTTGCTAGTCTGTTGTGAGGGTAACATTTAAAGCCTGCAGCACACTGGCAGACACACAATAATTATTCAATAACATATGCTGTTATTTAATACTATACACCATTTTGTCATCTTGTAGAATTTCCCCCTCTAACTCCTAAATCACTGCGGAAGAAATATCCTGAACTGTTGTTGACAGAAAGTATTGTGTCAGTTTGCAAATCTTAAGAGAAATTTCATAGTATATTGGTAACTCTGGGATTAGGTTAATCATGATGCCTGAATTTTAGAAATTCTTTTAAATTTCAGTCCATGGCTATATGATTGATAAATACAAATAAATTTTGTGTCTAGTCTCAGCCATATCGCTAATTGCTGTGATTTACTGGACAGGTCATAGCCACCATGGCTTATTTTCCACATTTGTGAGATAGGGGTACCACCATCACATCTTTAATTATAGTGGGACTAGAATTACTTGGGCATGGTCACTGTAGGCATTTCCAAGAAGAGAGGTCTAACTAAGCAAAAACAACAACAAAAAAAGTAGCTTAAAGAAATTAAGATGAACATTTTTCAAATGGATTCTTTTTTTTCAATTTTCCTTTCCCTCTAGGAAATGGGTGGTAGGGAGCACATGCTCTTCATTCCCCACTCCACCCTCAATAATCAATACCTACTTATCTGAATAATGTTTTGAAAATTAAATGACCCTCTTCTATTACAGTGTTATCATCCCTTCATCTCCAGTTTTTCAGACCACTTCTATCAACAGCTTCTCTACTACCTCCTGTCTTTTTTGTTTCTGACCACTTCTCTCAAACTTACCTAAGGAAGATCTCAATGACTTTCTAATGTCAATTCCAAAGAACTTATTTTGTACTTCAGCTTTCTTGATCTCCCTGGAGGATATGACATCACTGATATTCTGTTCCTTGTCTTCTCAGTCTTCTCTGTTAACACCCTCTTCTACCCACCCCTTAAACATTGGTGTTCCCCAGGGAGGTGTTCCATCCTCTGCCCTTTATTCTTCTCACTCCCAGGAAATCTCACTAGCATCTATGGTTTCAAAAGCCATTTGCAAGCTAACTTCTAAACCTCTACCTGTAGACTAGATGTCCTATCTTGATATAGACTGGATATCTCCATGTAAATGTTCATGCCATAGGTGTCTAAAACTTGCTGTCAAAACTGGGTATGTCATCTCCTTCCTCCCCTTAAACTTGCTCTTTTCCCTCTATATTTCTATAATTATAACCTTCATTAGCAGTCATTCATGCAGACTTTCCCCCTTGTTCCCTCTCATTCCGTTGGCCCAAACTTGTTTATTCTGTCTCTAAAATAGTGTTTTCCAAACCATAGTCCTTGGAACCCTTATTGGTTTGTTTGTTTAAATATTAGGGTTTGGTGATCAAATGAGTTTGGGAAATGCTGGGTTAAGGCAGGACTTCTGAGAATCTTCAATATACTGCTAAAGTGCCTTGTGAATCCCAAATGCAGTTAACAATATGAAGCGTTTCCCAAATAGCTTGGCAGCCTTTTTTCCAAGGATTATCTCCTGTGATCAGTGTGCCACAGAACATACTTCGCAAAATATCATTCAAGTATTTCTCAGATGTATCCTCTCCTCTCCACCACCATACCCATTGCTTCAACTTGGGAATTCTTTTTTTTTTTTTTTTTTTTTTTTTTAGCGGTACGCGGGCCTCTCACTGTTGTGGCCTCTCCCGTTGCGGAGCACAGGCTCCGGACGTGCAGGCCCAGCGGCCATGGCTCACGGGCCCAGCCGCTCCGCGGCATGTGGGATCTTCCCGGACCGGGGCACGAACCCGCGTCCCCTGCAACGGCAGGTGGACTCTCAACCACTGTGCCACCAGGGAAGCCCTCAACTAGAGAATTCTATCTCAACTTGTCTATACAGTAGGTTTCCTGCCTAGGATCTTTATACTCATCCTTTACACAGTATTTGGTGAGCTCCCTAAAGTGTAAACTTCATGCAATTTCATGCTTAAAAATCCCACAAGGTTTCCTAGTACCCAAATTATAGGATCCAAAGTCCTTAAAAAACCAAAGGCACTTCATGATCCAGCCCCTCATCATCTTTCTATCTTCATCTCACACCAGTCCACCCTAAACTCCAGGCATAATAAACTGTAAATTCCTGGTGGTGCTATGTTAACACTTTCTGGCTTTTGCACATAATGTTCTGCCTCAAATGTCAACCACCTCTTGTTTATCTGAATAATTCCTACTCATCCTTTAAAACTGACCTCAGATGGTCTTCTTCTGAAGCCTTCCATTCCCCAGTCAGAGGAAGGTGCCTCTCTGGTGTGCAGTCAATGCACTGTCTGTTATAGCACATCTTTGTAATTATCTGTGTACATGTTTCTATTTTTCAACTAGACTGTGACCTTCTTGAAGATTAAGGACATTTATTTATTCCTGCTATGGGGCCTAGTGCCGTGTCTGGAACCTAGTAGATGAATGCTTGGTGAATAAATGAATCAACATATACATTATCTTTTAACTGTTTCAATATTCTTTCTTTCTGAAAACTCATTTAAATGTATAAAGTATGGGTTTTTCTTGGAATTTTAGTATGGGACCTAGAAAGATGTGGCAAACTTCTGTAAAGGGCCAGATAGTAAACGTTTTAGGCTTTGTGGGCCATATGGTCTCTGTCCTAACTACTCAACCCTGCTGTCACTGTGCAAAAGCAGCCATAGACTGCACACAAATAAATGACCATGATTACGTTCCAATAAAACTTCATTTACAAAAACAGGCAGTGGGCCAGATTTGGCTCACAGATCATAGTTTGCCAATCCCTGGCCTAAGAAGTTCATCATATCTCAATGATCTTAACTGATATCCTCTAATGCAGTTACTGAAATTGTAGGCATGGTATCAGGAAGAAATGACCATCCTCAAAAAACGAACTGTCCAATATGATAGTCACTAACCACATGAAGTTATTGAGCACTGGAATGTGCCTAGTCCTAACTGAGATGTGCTTCAGGTATATAATTTTGTATACACTTGGATTTTGAAGATTTTGTGTGAAACAAAGAATGTGAAATATCTCATTAATAATTATTGTATACCGGTGACATTGAAATAATATATTTGATACATTGGGTTAAAAAATATTATTAAAACTGATTTCACCTGTTTATTTTTACTTTTTAAAATGTGACTTTTTTTTTTTTAAAGACTTTATTTATTTTTGCTGTGTTGCGTCTTCGTTTCTGTGCGAGGGCTTTCTCCAGTTGTGGCAAGCGGGGGCCACTCTTCATCGCGGTGCGCGGGCCTCTCACTATCGCGGCCTCTCTTGTTGCGGAGCGCAGCCTCAGTAGTTGTGGCTCACGGGCCTAGTTGCTCCGCGACATGTGGGATCTTCCCAGACCAGGGCTCGAACCCGTGTCCCCTGCATTGGCAGGCAGATTCTCAACCACTGTGCCACCAGGGAAGCCCATGACTATGTTTTAAATTACATATTAAATATTTTAAATTACATATGTGCCTTGCAATATATAATATATATATATATATTGGACAGCACTGCTCTAAGAGAGAATAGTTACAAAAGAGAGTATTAACAGATTCAATCTCTTTTCAAGATTGCAAATGAGATACCTTACCCAATTATCCAAGTGTTTCTATTCAAAGCTGCTATATTGGTTTCTTTCTATCAGTGGTGCTATCATTATCTTTTACATAAAAATTAAGGATCACAATCCTGAATTCTTTCTCCCTCCACATTAATGTATGTCCACCACTTTTATTTTATCTCACTGTTTCTCATTTTTTCTTTTAAAATATTTTTTTCTGGGACTTCCCTGGTGGCGCAGTGGTTAAGAACCCGCCTGCCAATGCAGGGGACATGGGTTCTATTCCTGGTCCGGGAAGATCCCACATGCCGTGGAGCAACTAAGCCTGTGTGCCACAACTACTGAGCCCATGTGCTGTAACTACTAAAGCCCCCACTCCTAGAGCCTGTGCTCCGCAACAAGAGAAACCCCCACGATATGAAGCCCGTGCACCACAACAAAAAGTAGCCCCTGCTCGCCGCAACTAGAGAAAGTGTAGCAATGAAGACCCAAAGCAGCAAAAAAAAATTTTTTTTATTTTTTTGTTTCTCATTTTCTTTAATGCTATACTTGATCTTCGTTCTCTCAACTGAATTAACAGTCTCTTGAAAGGTCTTCTTTCTTCCAACCTCTATCCATGACCCTGATACATGATTCTGTACAAAACTACTAGATTAATATTCCTAAACACTATGACTACCTCCCGCTATACAAATATTTTTAAAATTCAGTGGCTTCCATGATACAGAAAATAATATCCAAACTACTTGGTCTAGTTCTTGAGGCGTTCTAAAAATTCCATTTTTAATTTCCATTTTGAAACTTACCTCCTCTCCTACCACTCCAGTCAGACATAGGATGGCAGATAAAATATAGGTCACCCAGTTGAATTGGAATTTCAGATAAACAACAATTTTAGTCTACTCTTTGGGATATACCTGTCCTGAAAAGTTAATGTTTACATGAAACTGAAATTTAACTCGGTGCTCTGTATTTTTATTTGCTAAATCTGGCAACCCTAGTCAGACAAGTCTATTCTCTATCTCCCAAATACTATATGTAGATTACTACCCTTGCTCACACATTTTAAATGAGATAATGCATGCACGCACTTAAAACAGTGCCTAGCACGCAATGAGCATGCAGTTAAGTAGTAATACTGTTATTCCTCTGACTTTGTAGGTTCATCCAATTCAATTCCCACTGGCCTTCTCCAGCCCACTCCAGTCTACAATATATCTCTATTCTAAGTCTAGTATTTGATAGACTCGATTACTTACTTTGAACATTTCATATGTATGTCTTACCTAGCCTTAAATTTCACCTCATATAGAAATTACTGAGAAATAAAATAGGACTGTTAAATAAGGCATTTTGCATTTTACCAAAATTATCAACTTTTATCCTTAAGTCCCAGCTTAAATTACGAAATACATGATTAAAACACCCTCGCTAACCCTGGACTCTAGGCTCTTGCTGTCACTTACAAAACAGTGAGCTGTAATGAGATCTAAAAAGCAAAAAATTCACTTATTAAACAATAACTGAAATGTCTGTAGTTATGAATTTATCAGGTTGAGACAATATAAATTGTGCACTCTGAATTTTCTAAAACTTTCTTAAAAGGAGTCTATATATAACCATACAAATAATCAGCTCAGTGAAAACTTTTCCTATTTTTCATGATGATCTGTAAAATTCACAATCTATCAGGTAGTCACATGTCATTTTTATAGAAAAAAAAATTTTCTCAAGTGAAGTCTAATACAATATCATGTTCTCTACTATACAGAAAGACTCAAATTATACAGGGACTCAAAATCTGTTGATGATCGAATAAGAAAATTTGGGATATTACTCAGAGTAAGCCTTTTGTAAACAAACCACACAAAATTTTAAGTACATTATTAACCAGTGGTTCACCTTGGTCACAGTCCCAGTATAGTACAGACTACCTGAGTCCAAAGTCTGGCTCTGCTACTTATTAACATACACCTCTATAAGTCTCAGTTTTCTCAACTATAAAACGGGAGCCCTTTCTTCCAAGGTGTTGTGAGGAGTAAGAAAATATGCATGAAATACTTAGAACAATGCCTGGCACATGGCAAACATTTAAAAAATGCTAATTCTTATTATTCTTAGAATGTTTCCCAATTTGGTCTCTTCAGGCTCACCTAGCTCCAACCTAGGACTTGTTCACAAAACTAACTTCTAGAAATAAAAAGATATGGAAAGAAAGCACTTTGGTTTGCCATATTAGAATAAACTTCAGAGGTCCAGATCCTTGCTTCTATAACTCCTTTAACAAATTTGGTTTTTGCCCTCTCATGCTATCACCTTCTCAGGCCAGTCTATTCAGATGTAATTGGAAACAGAATAATCAGTTTCACATAAATCTTTCTATGAACAAGAATTATTTTTATTTTTTAAAGCTCACTTGTAAATGTCCTCCATAAAACTTACTTCCATAACTCCTAATTTGTTTTAGGTTCTCTTTTAAGATAGTTACGGATTCCCAAATCCTACTGTGTTAGTAGTATAGGACAACTCTCTACGCAAGAAGTAATTCATGTGTGAAGTAAATTATTTTTCCTAGTTTATACTGGTTAGAGGAATAATACAAGAAGAAACCAAATATCCAATTCAATAAACCAAATTTCCAATTCAATAAACACTTCATCTTACAAAGTTTCATAATAAAAAGTACTGGATTCAGGCCTTGATTACAGTAGTACCAACTGAATAAAAGCCACAATTCAATGATGTTACCTGAAACTATTCCAAACTAATCTAGGTTCTCTGGAGGAAAGGGCACTTTGAACAGAAAAGCATGTTTTAACTTATTTCCAAAGACCAGTAAAACCACCATAAAAATAAACACTTTTAATGAAATTATTCACAAAAATTTTAAGAATGTTAAAACTGATAACTGAAAAACTACTGATTTCACATATTTAAACTTATCTAGGGGAAAAAAAATCCAGGTTAGACTATTTAAATGTAAGTCTCAAAGCTCACTAACTGTTCAAACGTGGTAAGACTGTGGCAGGCATTCCCTGGAGGTCCAGTGGTTAGGTCTCCGTGCTTTCGCTGCCAAGGGCATGGGTTCAATCCCTGGTTGGAGGACTAAGATCCCGCAAGCTGCCTGGTGTGGCCAAAATAAATAAATAAAAATTGGGCTTTAGATCTGGAGTCAAGAAACATTTTCAATCAACGGCCAGATAAGTAAATATTTCAGGCTTTTCAGGATAAATACTGTCTCTGTCACATAATCACAGTTGTTTTTTTGAGCAGTCTTTTAAAATCCTTTAAAATGTAAAAAACCATTCTTAGCTTAGTCCCTATAAAAACAAGTGTAGGGACTTCCCTGGCGGTCCAGTGATTAAGACTTCACCTTCCAATGCAGGGGGTGCAGGTTCGATCCCTGGTTGGGGAGCTAAGATCCCACATCCCACATGCTTCAGGGCCAAAAAACCAAAACATAAAACAGAAGCAATATTGTAACAAATTCAATAAAGACTTTAAAAAAAAAAATGGTAGCCAGATTTGCCTTTGGCCAGTTTCCCCACCCCAGCTTCACACTATACATATTATCTTTTCGTTACTATATCAATTCCACTGATATTAACTTTTCTTCCCTCAAATGTGCTCAAATGTTACCTTCTCAATGAGGACTTCTCTGAATACATGTCTACCAGTCTCCCTATATATATAACATACTATGTAATACATAGTATAGCACCTAGCATGTTTTTATTTCTCACTCCCACCCCCCAACACCAATATAAGTTCCATGAAGGCAGATTTTTTTTTTCACTGATGTATCTCCTGTCCCTAGAACAGTGCCAGGCACATCAGTAGGCTCTCAATAAATAAACCTACCCTCACACTTATGAAACAAATACCATAGAGGAAATACAGTTGATCCTTGAACGACTCCGAGGTTAGGAGCGCTGACCCTCTGCAAAATCGAAAATCCAAATCCTCATGTAACTTTGTAGTTGTACAGTATCCACTAATTCAGCCAACCCCAGGCTGTGTAATACTGTAGTGTTTACTATTGGAAAATGAAAATCCATGAATAAGTGGACCCACTTATATCCACATAGTTCAAACCCATGTTATTCAAGGGTCAACTGTATATCTAAATGAAGATAAGTGGAAAGGTATTCAAGAAGATTGACAAATACTTTTTTGTTTCAAGTAGTCATAAAACATTTTAAATAAAGGGGGAAAAAGTTCAAACCCATTTTCTTACTGTCCCACGAAGTAAGTTATTTCTAGACTAATTCCCTGGAAGTTTACCATTACTTTGACTTATTTAATAACAAATTTCTACTGTTAGTCCTAAACCCCTCTACAGACCCATTCTGCCTCTTTGACCTCACCTGTATGTATTTATTCCCTGACCATTCAACTCACTAATCTAGTCTGGCAACTTTCAAGTTTAGCAAAGTGGGGAGGGAAAAGTTACTTTGCCTCTTCTATCACTCCATCTCCCAACATTCCCGTTTTATAAATTTCGTAATATTGTAATTGCAAATCTTTCCTACTTTGTCTTTTACCATTCAATATAAGCAAAGCAAAAGGCTAGATTCTATTGAATATTATACTCCAGATACATTAGGCTCAGTGATTAAACAAGTTATTTTTAATTGCTATATGTGGTTTTACAATTTTTACCTATAAGATCTGCCGTATCATAATCCATATATATATTTGGCAAGGTATAGAGGAAATAACTTTGGGAATTTAGTAAGCTCCACCACCATTCCGATTATGGCTACTATATTTCTAAATTATATTAAAACATAAAAACTCACTAAAGTGTAAAATATCTTCTACTGCTATCTCTGGTAAATTGACACTTGATAGCCATTAACAACATTAATGTGGGAGTTAAATCACACTAGAGATCACACTAAGATATTCTAAAATCAAACTACGAAAATTGCTAATACAAGAAGGGAGGCCTACAAGGAAAGGAACTGTGTTTAAAAACCCCTTTATCCAACAAGTTATTCTTCATCTACTATTTTATTTTCTAAATGGCTACAATTCTGCCATTCTTATCAGACAAGCAACCTTGGTTTCTGAAAGACAAACTTTCTAAAATCCAAGTCAATTGTCAAGGGTTAAGACTACTCCGTAGGCCAATTCTTTAGAGACACAGTTCTGTCCTAAAAACTCGAAGGTTGTGATTTCTGAAAAAGCAGTAGCATAATAAAAACTGCTATAGAACTTTCATTTTTAAAAAATTTCCAACTGCTTTTGTATCCTAAGTTATCATAAAATCAGATTAAATTTGGTGGAACTAAATCAGGGCAAAACCTCCTATATAGCCAGGATTACAAGAACCAAACAGATTCTTTTTTCTTCATATAAAAGCTAGGTGACTCCCAAACTAAGTTACTTTATACCATATATCCCTGGAGAATAACATGGCCCAACACACCACACGTCCCACTTAATCTAGTTCAAACGAGTAACGTAACGTGAGAAACTGCACTGTGTAATTCCTTTATTTTCTGCATATTAGTGCTTTACCAACACTACAACCATAAAGAACACAATTCCAAGTACTGTACTTTTTAGTTTGGGGAGATCACAGTCTACAGACTCATTTACTTATATTAGACAAGATTAACCTCATTGAAAACTTACTTCAGTTTATAAATTCACATAAAATACAGAAATTGATGCAATTAAACAAAAACTTCAGGATCTTATTTCTTAACTTCTTAGATTGTAACTTTTTTTGCAGGCTATAATTACCTGCCCCATGATCATCAGTGGTTATGATTCAATTTAACTACATCAATTATCAACCTTTTATATCCTTAAAGAAAATGTAAGTGAAAATTACAATTTCTTAGCAAAAGGTTTAAGGTTTTCCAAATTTCAAATATTTGCTTTCCCTCCTCCCCCCACCTTCAGTTAAGACGTTTCAAATAAACTAAAAATAACCACATCTCACCTGCAACATTCCATAGCAATCACTTGATGTATAAAATTTTAACTATGCCCCCAGTTATTTTAAGACAAACAAAAAATGGCTGCCTACCAATCTGTCTGTCACAAGTTAGAAATACTACATTTAAGAATTAACATGAGGGTTTCAAGTTTCCTCCAGTTTAGGCATTTATACCTTTGTGCTTGTCGCTTCAGGATGTTACTATAACATTGATATTTATATAACCCATGTTTATGTACCTTAATATGTAATCGTTTAAAACACTAGTAATTAAATTTATGATGGAGCTATGGGAATTTTAAAAGCAACTAAAATGTTCTTAGATGTGCGTCAGCTTCATTTCTAGAGATACTTCTACTAAAGTGAAACTGAGAACTTCATACTTTAGTTGCATTTGAATTCAAAAATCCCTCTGCACCATTAGGAGCCTACAACATAGCACCTCTTCTCATCTGCCTTAAGTAAAATGTTTGTCAAGAGTTTTACTTTGAAGAGTTAACTTTCTATAGCCTTATACCTCTCATACATCTTTGGTAAAAGCTCCATTATACAATATGGCCAAAGCATGAAGGACCAATACTGTCCAATCATATACCATGATATCCCGTTCAATTTTAGTTTTCAGACACCCTCATAAACAAAACCCACTCCACCTTTTCCTGTATACTGCCTTTGCAGTCTACATTTCTGAATTCCCTAAGTTTAATTCCTTGAGGATCTCTAAAATCAATCCTTAAGGCTATATAAGAACCAGATGCTGCTACACAATTCTGTATCAAGCATTAACATTTGGTTCAAAGTATTATCATAGTGGTCTCAATAATCTAGTTACTGGTCCTAACCAGCTAAGCAAGTAATCTTGTTAGGATCTAGATATCACCAGTGAGCACACTGCTTACCCTTGAAGAAAAGTAAGTTTACATTCATTGTCATCTGTAGGTTCTTCCTCTGCATCCTACTTCCCCTTTTGTCATTCCTCAAGTCTACACATCATTCATTCATCACATTTCCTTCCTCAAAGGAGATAGTGTATTATTGAACCAACAGGATATCTGACTATTAGCATGAGTTAATCAAACAGAATACCTTTTCCATAAAACATCTTTTCCAGTGTTCTAATTAATGGAGATATGGATCACTCATCTATTAAAAAAAAAAAGACTTATATCTTCAGCTTAATCAATTGCTGTAATGTGGAAACACGAATTTTTTTTTCCAGCTAGGTAAAAGGTGCATGTAATTTGAACTGTTAAATGCTTTATCCATGAATAAACATTCTAGTAATTTAAAAACTATTGGTCTTAGACATTTGAAACATGGTAAAAGTATATATTCCAGTTTTGCCCAAAAGTCACTTAAAATATCTACAAATATTTCATGTGTGTGGCATACACCATTATTGCTCCATTTTCTGGAAAAGTCTATTTTTAAAGTTAAAAAAGGGAAAACACAGCAAAGTTGCTAACTTTGCAGTGAAAAAAAAAAATCTGTGTCCTTGACAGGTTACATTTTCATAGTTTTATGCAGTGTAAGTTAGCTATGTAACGGGGAACTTGAGTTTTATCCTTACTCATGCATGATGTATGTTTCAGAACTTAAGAGTTGAAATTTCAAAGAACTTCTTACATTACCTGTTTAACACAGTGATGTGCAACTGGAACATATTACAATGATATTACTCATTATTTGCCACCGTGGGCTGTTTACTATACTGGTCTTAGATATAAAAGGTCACATTTGAATTTACTAAGTTAAAGTCAGAACTCATAAGGGAGGGGAAAAAGGCCTTAAATATAAAAGACAAACGGCAGTTTGATTAAGCAATAATTTTCAGTTTACTAGATGAAACAGACTTGCAACACAGTCTGCATGAATGCAAAATAAGCCATCTACAGCAAGTGATAAGGAAACTGGGCAAAAAGGAAAAAAGCATACATTGGAAAAGAAGATTCTCTCGAAATAAAAAAATCAAACCATTATTATAAAGGAATTTACCAAGAACTGCTATATTTCCCCCATCCCATTTGCTGGAAGTCAACAAGAGCATCTAGCACTTTGTGTTCATGTCAAAAAAGTCAGATCAGAGCATCCTAACGCAAAGCAAAGAAAAAAAAAAGAAAACAAAACAAAAAAGAAACCCCTAACCCCCTCCCCCAAACCGCAGAAGGGTAACTCCAGAGTTCAAATTCAAAGAAGAGAAAGTGGCAACTGAAAGAGGTGATGGTGGCGATAATCCTATGAATGGGTTTTTGATTTCTCTCCTTCCGGGGGATGGGCGGAGAAGAGGCTCATTAGGATTTGTAGTTAGAGGTTAACCATGTGAGCCCCTCATAGAGTCCGTCCCCCGAGGTGGCACAGGAGGGCTGCACATACCAGTTCCTGTCCCGAATCCGGGTCAGGCCCAGTTTCTCCTGGATCTCGTGGGGTTTCATGGCATCGGGCAGGTCCTGCTTGTTGGCGAAGATGAGGATTATGGCGTCCCTCATCTCCCGGTCATTGATAATGCGGTGCAGCTCCTGGCGGGCCTCGTCGATGCGGTCGCGGTCGGCGCAGTCCACTACGAAGATCAGACCCTGGGTCCCGGTGTAGTAATGCCGCCAGAGCGGCCGGATCTTGTCCTGGCCGCCCACATCCCACACGTTGAACTTGACGTTTTTGTAAGTCACGGTCTCCACGTTGAAACCCACGGTAGGGATGGTGGTCACCGACTGGCCCAGCTTCAACTTGTACAGGATGGTTGTCTTGCCGGCTGCGTCCAGGCCCAACATGAGGATCCGCATTTCCTTGTTTCCGAAGATCTTAGATAGCACCTTCCCCATCGCGTCGGAGGAGCCGGGGCCGGGGGCATTCAGGTGTCCCGGGTCCCCTCCGCCAACAACGCCGCCGCCGCCGCCGCGAAACCGAAACGGAGCCTCCCAATCGCGAGGGCGCCCGTGCGGCCTGCGTGGGAGTCGCCTCCTCGGGGGAGAGTCCCGGACCCGTCGCTCACTCGGGCATCACCCACCGCACAACTTGATTCCTCCAGTCGCCGCGGCCGCCGGGACGCTGAGTCTGCGCCGGGAGAGCCGCCGCCCTGCTGAGGCGCGGCCCGGCCCGGAACTGCCCTTCCCCCCGCAGGCGCCGCGCGAGCGCCGCCGCGGTTCCCGCTCCTCCGCCTTCTCCTCGCTCCGCCGCGGGAGACTGCGGCCCTTCGGCCCGGCTCCCGGTCCGCGAGCACCACGCTCACCAGCGACCCAGGCCACCCGAGAGGCAGCGCGGCTCCGGCGCCCCGTCAGGTCATTGATCCTCGCGGGAACTCGGTGCGCTGCCTGCAGACAGAGACAGGGAGAAAGAAGTTACTGCTAGAGCCCCAGAGGAGAGTGGAGACCGAGGGGGCCCGCCTTGCCAGCTCAGTCCAGGAGGTTACCTCCAGCCGCCGCCCCGAGCGCGGGCTCCCTCCGGCCTCCACCGCCTCCTCCCAGCTCTGCCGCCGCCGCCGCCGGAAAAGGCGCCGAGGAAACCGCCTCACTTCCCCTCCCGACCACGCAGGCGCAGCAGAGGCCGCCCGTTCGGACAAGAGCGACCTCTGTAAAGAGAGCAGCCCGCGCGCTAAGCGTCGGGGCGCCACGCGCGGAGGGGCGGGGCTACGGCGGCTCAGAGGGCTCGCAGGTGCGGCCAGCCCCCAACCCCGCGAATCTCGGACTCTCACCCGCGGCCACCTGTCGCTGCTCTAGCGTCTTGTCCACTCTCTGCATTCCTCTTCCGCACTCTCTCCTCCTCCGCCCCCATTCAAACCAGAAGAGCCGATCCACTGCGGAGCTCCACGGTGTGGGGCCCGCGGACCGCCTGCTCCCCTGACGAACGCCTCCCCCGTGCTGCTTCCAGGCCTGTTCTCGGACCCTGGTGCCCGCCAGATGCTCCGCGAGTTCCCTCCAGCCCGCCCCAGCCTTCGTGTGCCCTCAGTCTCACAGGGAAGCCCTAGCCGCTGTTTTTACCTTTCCCCCAGCCTTCTTTGGCTTCCCTTTATCCCTCGTGCTCTGCGTTTCCTGAAAGACACGTGGGAGGCTAGTGGTTCGCGTGGAATCTGCCAGTCAGTGCGGCGCTTTTACTGGGTTTGGGTTTGCTCTGAAGCCCGTCTTTTGGACATTGGAGCCCTATCTTACACATCTCGTCAGGACCAGTCCACGTTTCTTAAAAATTACAGTATTATCAAAAGTTCCCGTGCCTTGCCGCTTTTTCAACTTTTTAGAAGGTGATTTTTAATATTTAAATATCATCTCCTTTTAGTGTGATTAGTAGTAGCTTCTCACCCAGCCACTCATTCTTAACTTTAAGAAGCCTCGACGACATAATCTTAGCGTAGGATTTAGAATTAGAAAGACTACTTCTGTCGCCTGGATTTGGACATTTAACCTTACTGAGTTACCTCCTGTGTAAACTGAGTGTAACACTGACCTTTCTGTCCGCAAACCCCATTTGATGGTTAAATAATGTTTGTAGAAAACTTCAACCTTTTTGTATCGAATGGTTAGTGGTAAAGTTAGACGTAAAGTTCAAAAAAGGTGAAAGCTTGAAATGTAAATAAACCAAAGGGAGGAAAAACAGGAAAACAGTGTGTGTTTTTTTTTTAAGAAGATGCTGTAATAACATAAGGTAACATACTTTTTATGTCACAATGTAAGACAGTTTGATAATGGTAGATTGGTTAAATGATAACCTTACAAGCTTCAGCCTGAACTAAATTTACTTAAATTTACTTCAGCCTGAAGTAAATTTACTTAAGTTATTAATATTCTGGCAATGATTTAATTTACTTACCATGTGCCTTAATACGTATGCCCTATCTTAAAACTGAAAGAAGGATTTGGAGTCAGAAGATTGGGGTTCAGAGTGTTACCTCTCTGTTTTATAGCTGTGAATCCTTTCCTTTCAGTCTTTGTAAACTTCATTTTTTTTATCTGTTGAACGAGATGAAGAATATCATCTCGAATGAAAATAGTCACTATTTATTGATTGTTGTCATAAACACTGTACTAAATTACTTTAAATATTTTACTTCAATCTGCGCAGCAACCATGTGAGGTAGCTTTGAGTGTTAGTGGAAACTGAGGGTCAAAGAGGTTGAGTAATTTTTTGAAAGTCACAGAGTTGAGATTAAATGGTGAATCTACAGCTGATCCTCTTAACCCCCACATTATGCTCTCTCCCTGAGTACTTCACACAGTTGTTCGGAAGCTCAGAAGACTTCATCTCATTTTCAGCAATATTAAAAGTGGAAAAGATAGAACTAAAAACAAAAGTTTTAATTACAGTTGATATTTTAGCAAATTGTTTAATAGTTATGGCTTCAGACCATAAAAATAAACACTGGGGCAACATAGTCTGGTGGCACAAGTGAATAGAAAAAGCTAAATTACATCCTTAACTTACTCCCAATACTTCTTGACCTAGGTTTAACTTGGGTAATTTGTTCATCCTCGTTGATCATCAATTTCTCTGTTCCTGCAATAGAGAAATCTCTCTTAATTGATTAGGGCAGTATATGTTATTCTCCTTTTCAGTTGAAGGAGCCGAGGCACTGAGAGGGTAAGCAACTTTCTTAAGGTCTATAAACGGTACAGAGGAGATTTGAATTAACACTTCTTTGATCCAAGCCTGGTGTTCTTTTCTCTATTGTGTGAACTCTGGAAGCTGGACTAGATCAATGGTTTTCAGCTCTGGCTGCACATTAAAATCAGCTGGGGCATTTTTAGACTGTATAAATTATTGAGCCCACCCCAGGTTAATTAAGTCAAAATATCTGTGATAGAGGTTCTACCCCCCAGTATTTTTTTAAGGCTCCCTGAGTGATTCTAATATATAGCTAAGATTGAGAAGCACTGAACTAATTGCTAACTTCCCTTCACATCAAAAAAATTCTATGCATTCTGAGCTTTACTTATTTTCTTATTCCTCATCCCCAAGATGTATACCCACACACACAAAGTTTTGCATAGTATAGTGCAAAAACTTTAATCACAATAATCCATTATAAGTTACCAAGGCATTAGACCTGTCAGACAAAGGCATAAATATTTCTAAATTCTTGCAAAGAAAAGTGTTTTGAAAATATACTATAATTATAGCTAAATTTATTGAATTATTAATGGAGCCCCATCAACTAGTCAACACCATTAAATGAAGAGAAAGTAAGACATTAAGTGAAGAGAAAGTAAGACAAGACACTTGGCAACCATAGGATGATCAAAGTCATAAGCTCTAGACTAAAACTTGTCTGTGGATACTTCCCATTTGGCTGCCCAGTATGCAAACACTTCTATTTGACTGAATCACAATTTAGGTAGAAGGAAAGATGAAGGGGGGCAAATAGATATTCCTTTTCCTATTTCCCTGGTAGCTAGGGTTTGGATAAGTGAACTGGGTTCAACCAATTAAGTAATCAATGTCCTAGTCCAGGCTTTGAATTTTGAGAGATTCAAAATTCCACAGTTGCTGGGACAAGTGTTCAGAGTGACTGAGTCCAGCAGCATGGTGGCAGATATCCAATGGCAGAAGCGCCAATGACAAGTGTCACAGTGAAAACACTAGCAGGACATGTCTAAAGCCATCAATTCTATGACATAGTCCTAGCAGTGCCTTTTCTACCCTGTCTCTACAGCCTTCCTGACAATTCTGTAGGCCCTCTTGATAGATTTCCAATAAAATTATTTTCTGCTCAAGTTAATCAGGGTCAGTTTTTCTTGACTGTGAATAAGAACCCTGAATAATACACATTTTAATTTAAAGAATTCAAAATAAAATCTTTTACCAACATTGTACGAATTGAACATCTGATTGTGTTAGTAATTTTCCCATTAGATGGTCATTTGAAAATAGAGTCATACACGTAAAATTATAGAATCATCATTATTTCTAATCTGTTAAAATTATGTTCCTTCTCATGGAAGTTTATGAATGTGTTGTTTTCAAATCAACCATTTGAATCAGTAAAATTGTTGGAGTGAGAAACATTTCATATCCTGGAAGTATTCATAACATCCCCTGTTATGAAGAAGCATATAATCTCAGAAATTTAATTTTCAATATCAGAAGAGTGTTTTTAAGCTAAAGCAGGATTATTACTTTGGCCTAAACTGACAGATAGTTAGTTTACAATATTGATTCTCTGAAAAAGACTTGTGTTTAGAACAGAGAGGCTAAATCGTTTAGACTGCTTAATTGACTGAATACTCCAAACCTTGTAATTAAGTAATAACACAACAGTGCGTGCGGTGTGTGCAGTAACATTTGTTGGGCCCTGTGCTATCAGTTATGCAGCTATGTTGTTATTGTACAATAACATACTGTATAGCAGTGTGTTGGTGCACAGTGTGCCCTTGAGGAAGACATTCAAGGGACACCAAAGATATGAGGGCTAAAAATCCTTGTCCTGTCTTTATAGTCATTCCAGCTTTAAATTTCCTAATTTATAGGTTTTGTCTTTTGCTTTGTCTTGTTTCGTTTCTGTTTTTGTTTTCCCTCATTCTTAGAGATACAGGAAGAAAACAGCATATAAGCAAAACAGTGACCCCTAATTGGTGAATGCATCACAATGGTACTAAACAAGTAGATTTACTAATTTTAAGGCATCATGCAGTTTTAGCTCTGTGTATTACTCCTTGCCTCTAGCATGGGATTTTGCATTTGATCTGCCTTAGTTTCTGACTTGCTGGTTAGAGATTCAGCTTCCCAAGGAGATGCTCCATATGGCTAGGTTGGTGGTAAAAGAAAAGTGGAAGAACTTTCCATGTTACAGAATCCAGAGAAAAGAATCAGTATTTCAAATCTCAAGAAACAGTTGGTAAGTCAGTAAATTTAAAACTGTTTATAGATTAGAAACCAAATAATTAAATGGTTTTAAATGCCACATAGTGCTGTTTCAAAGAGAGAATAAATGAATGAATGAAAAAGTGAGTAGGAAAGAAGAAGAAAGGAAGGAAGATAGAAAGAAAAAAGGAAGGGAGATAGGGAGGAAGGAAGGAAAAAAGAAGAGGATTGTATTGAAAAGCAGAACTTGGCAATGTTGTAAACTGATACCCTAACCTAATCCAAAACCCAGTTTGGGGTTGAAAGGAAGAATTCCTTAGAAAAGCATAACCAGGTAGATTTATATGAGATTTCCTCCTCCATAACCTTTTCTTTTTTTAATCTTGCTTTATGTGCACCAAGAATAAACAGTGGAACAGTTTTTCTATTCAGTACCTTTGGACCATCAGTATATTATTGTCTGTAGTTGCTCCTACTCTAATATACAGTTCTGAACACAATGACCAAGATTTATGAGTGTGGAAATGGTTGTAAAATCCTAGGTAAATGTTACACTATAACCAGTTTAACAATGGCTTAGCTGGGCAAAATTTATGAGTTTGTTTCCATTTTAAGCAAGAAAGATTTATATTCCAAAAGGCTTAGAAAGACACCTGGATTATATGTCCACAAATAATAGTTAAATAACATAAGTCTGCTGAGCTAAAGACTGGCTTCAAGGGTAACATGACAATTTAATAAACTAGGGTCAATGGTGCTGTGACTCTCTCAGGTGAACTAGGGTGACAGTTCCTGTGCTCTCTTCACCATGGGAAAACCTGCTACCCTGTGTGCTGACTTCCCAAACTGACTAGATTGATGCTGGAAAAGGAAAGTTCTAGAGCCTTTGAAGCAGTTTCTGATGTTCGGCTTTATTTCCAAATGTAAAAATGGGTCTTTCTGCTGCTTAGTATATCTTTTAAACGTTACAAGAAACATAAGTCATGAATTCAACTTGCTTTCACAGTAGTAATGTTGGTTATATAAGAAGGTTAACCTGGGACTTTATAACAATTTCAATATAGATACATTGTTAACGGTATATCAAAGATTCTAGGAATAGAACAAGATACCCAGTTTATTGGTCACTTTTAGGCTGTCTTTGGAAATGGCCATCCCCATCCACAAGAACACTCCTGTCCTACTGGTTTTTCCATGTGACCCTTCCACACATACATCTCTGGCCATACCAGCTGGACCACAGATAGACTCATTATCCTAATTTGCTAATCAGATTCTTATTCCTAAGAATTTAAAATCAGATCTGAAGGAAGACCATATCAGTATGTGTCTTCCCAGTGGGTCCATATCCTCCTAACTAGGGACTGTGTCTCAGCCATATTCTTTTTTTTTTTTTGCAGTACGCGGGCCTCTCACTGTTGTGGCCTCTCCCGTCGCGGAGCACAGGCTCCAGGCGCGCAGGCTCAGCGGCCATGGCTCACGGGCCCAGCCGCTCCGCGGCATGTGGGATCTTCCCGGACCGGGTCACGAACCCGTGTTCCCTGCATCGGCAGGCGGACTCTCAACCACTGCGCCACCAGGGAAGCCCCATATTCTGCTTATGAGTACTGCGTGGCAGACAGGGTTAGTCTTTGGGGAGAAAGAAAAAGCAGATGTTCAGAGAGAAGTAGAGACAAAACAGATTATTCCTCGGGCTCCATTGCACAGTTCCAGGCCCTTCCTGGAGTCTATCTCCATACCAACCCTTGAGTTTCATGAAGTACCTGTATCTTTATATAAAATTACCTTTCTTTTTGCTAAAGCAAGCTCCAGTAGGCTTCTGTTACTTACAAGTTATAGCTTTACAAAACATATCAATGTAGTGTGTAAGCAAAACAAAATTTTAACAATCAAATAACATAAATATATCAAAGTCACAGACTTTAATGCTTCGTGGAGAATTATATCTGATATAATAATACCTAATATAAAATAATTATATACTACCATCACTATTACATAATAAAACCAACATTAGAATTAGAGTAGGTAGGAGTGGACTATTGATAAATCTAATTAATTTATAAAAAGTTCTAAACTGTTCTGTGACCTGGTCTTTTGACCTATTCCTGAATGGCTTTATAGAGATCTTAGAATAATTTAATGCATTTCCTTATGCTATAGCATTAGTTCTCTTAATGTGGGAGGAAAAGAGACATCACAGAATTGCTGGAGAACTTTTTCAATCAATATCATTTGCCCTGAATAGAAGGTAATCATAAAAATTAATAAAATCTGGGGGAGGGCTTCCCTGGTGGCACAGTGGTTGAGAGTCCGCCTGCCGATGCAGGGGACACGGGTTCGTGCCCCAGTCCGGGAAGATCCCACATGCCGTGGAGCGGCTGGGCCCATGAGCCATGGCTGCTGAGCCTGCGCGTCCGGAGCCTGTGCTCCGCAACGGGAGAGGCCACCATAGTTAGAGGCCCGCGTACTGAAAAAAAATATATATCTGGAGGAGTTCCGTGGCGGTCCAGTGGTTAGGACTCGGTGCTTTCACTGCTGTGGCCCAGGTTCAATCCCTGGTCGGGGAGCTAAGATCCCACAAGCCATGTGGTACGGCCAAAAGAAAAAAACCAAAAAAAGTTAATACAGTCTGCTTCCAGGAAGATGGAGTAGACATACTTTTCCCAATTCCTCCTTCTAAGTACAACTAAAAATCCTGGACATTGCATATAAAACAAGCATAAGAAGACTCTGAAAATGGACAGAAGAAGGCAGACTGACTAGAGACCTAGAGAACCAAGGAATGACATGGTGGTGAGTTCCCTGGGTTTTCTTTTTGCCATATCTATCCCAGGCTTAGAGCTTAAGAAGCTGGAAACCTGGAAATGCCAAAAAGCCTCAAGGAAAGCTTGCTTTCTTTAAAAAAAGGATTAGGAAAGGGGCAACCTAGCAAGACAGAAAACCTTTAGAAAATAGCCACTTTACTCCTGCTAAAACCCAAAGAAAAAAACTGTAGCCCCACCTTCACCCATGGTAGCCAGGGCCAGGTTAGCAGCCTAGACTTTCACCCTTGCCAGGCTCTTAACGAGGTGTCCCAATCTCCTGCCTCCTCACTAGGCAGAGCAGGGAATGGGACCTTTCATCCCCATCAGGAGGTGATGAGCCCCACCCACCCAAGCCCTTGTTGTCATTGGAGACCACATGGGGAGCCTGGACTTCCCCCTCCACTAGGCAGTAAGGAGGTATGCCTTCTCCTTTCTGCTAGGGTGGTATCATAGGGGGCCTGCTGGAGAGTCAGGATCTTCACCATATGGAGGCCAGCACCCTCTTCCACCATTACCCGCTTCATCCCCAACGCTGCTTGCCCCTCGTGGTGTGGTATCAGTGAAAACCATGTGGGAAGCAGTAATGAGGCACTTCTACCCCTTCCAGCAGGGAGGTATCACTGGAGGCTTAGTGGGAAGCCAGTAATCCCCATCACACACCCAGCAGTAACAGGGAGCCATCCCCCTAGGCTGTCAACAGCCTAATGAGGAACCTGGCTTCTGTTCCCACCTGGCAGTAATGAAGTGGTGCTCCACCTTCCTGTTGGAGAGGTGCTAGAGGAAGCCAGCTAAAACAGAAGGGTAAATAAGATCCAAAGTCTTATAATGCTCAAAATATTCAGATCTCAACCAAAAATTACAGATTATTCTCCAAAAAATCATCAAATTCTCAAACGAAGATCTCAGACTGAATGAAAAAAGGGAATCAATAAATGCCAACACCACTATGACAAAGATATTAGAATTATCTGACAAAGATTTTACAGCAGCCATCATAAAAATACTTCGATGAACAGTTGTGGACACACTTGAAACAATTGAAAAAATACAGAGTCTCACCAAAGAAATAGGAAATCTCAGGCTTCCCTGGTGGCTCAGTGGTTAAGAATCCGCCGGCCAATGCAGGGGACACGGGTTCGAGCGCTGGTCCGGGAAGATCCCACATGCCGCAGAGCAACTAAGCCCGTGCACCACAACTACTGAGCCTGCACTCTAAAGCCTGCAAGCCACAACTACTGAGCCCGTGTGCTACAACTACTGAAGCCCACACACCTAGAGCCCATGCTCTGCAACGAGAAGCCATGGCTATGAGAAGCCCGTGCACCACAACAAAGAGTAGCCCCTGCTCGCCACAAGTAGAGAAATCCTGCGCACAGAAACAAAGACCCAAATGCAGCCAAATAAATAAATAAAATAATAAAAAATAAAATAAATAAAATTAAAAAAAAGAAATAGGAGATCTCAACAAAGATATAGAAGATATAAGGAAGAACCAAATGGAAATTTTAGAACTGAAAAAGTGTAATAACTGAAATTTAAAAACTCAATGGATGGACTCAAATGGAATAGAAGGGACAGAGAAAAGAATCAGTCGACTGGAAGATATAACAATAGAAATTACCTGATCTGAACAGCAGAGAGCGAATAGAATTAAAAAAAAAAATGAGAAGAGACTCAGAAACCTGTGCAACTATAACAAAACTTCTAATGTTCATATCATTGGACTCACAGAAGGAGAGGAGAAAGAGCATAGGCTGAAAAAGTTCTCAAACAAATAATGGCTAAAAATTTCCCAAATTTGGCAAAAGACATAAACCTACAGATTTAAGAAGCTGAACAAACCTCCAAATAGGATATATCTGAGGAGACCCACATCAAGATGCATTATAGTCAAGCTTCTGAAAACTAAAGACAAAGAAAACATATTGAACGAAACCAGAGAAAAACAGCACCTTACCTACAAGGGGAAAAAACAATTTAAATGACAGTGGATTTCTTATCCAAAACCATAGAAGCCAGGAGGAAGTGGCATGACATGTTTTAAGTGTTGAAAGAGAAGAACTGTCAACCCAGAATCCTATGTCCAGTGAAAATACCTTTTGAGAATGAAGGGAAAATCAAGACATTTTCAGATAAAGGAAAATTAAGAGAATTTCACCAACAGAACTTTCCTAAAATATGGCCAAAAGAAGTTGGAAGTTCTCGAACAGAAAGGAAATAATTTTTTTTTTTTTTTTTTTTTTTTTTTTTTTTTTTGCGGTACGCGGGCCTCTCACTGTTGTGGCCTCTCCCGCTGCGGAGCACAGGCTCCGGACCGCTCCACGGCATGTGGGATCTTCGCGGACCGGGTCACGAACCCGTGTCCCCTGCATCGGCAGGTGGACTCTCAACCACTGCGCCACCAGGGAAGCCCAGGAAAGAATTTTTTAGAAAAGAATCTTGGAATATCAGGAAGAAAGAAAGAACATTGTAAGTAAAAATATAGGTAAATACAATAGTTTTTCCTTCTCTTCTTTGAGTTTTCTAAATTATGTTTGATGATTGCAGCAAAAGTTTATCACACTGTCTGATTTGGTTCTAAATGTCTGCTGAGGAAGCATTAGAAACAATTATAAACAATAATAAGTGAACATAAATGTGTGAAGCAAAACTGATAAAACTGAAAGAAGAAATAGATGAATCCACAATTATAGTTGGAGACTTCAATACCTCTCTTGCAATAATTGATAGAACAAACTAGACAGAAAAATGACAAGTTTATAGAAAAACTCAACAATGGCATCAACCAACAAGATAATCAACATTTATAGAACATTTCACCTAACACTACAGAATACACTTTTTAAAAATTTTTTTTATAATTAATTTATTTTTATTATTTATATATTTTTACTTTTGGCTGTGTTGGGTCTTTGTTGCTGTGCGTGGGCTTTCTCTAGTTGTGGAGAGCAGGGGCTACTCTTTGTTGTGGTGCATGAGCTTCTCAATGTGGTGGCTTCTCTTGTTGTGGAACACAGGCTCTAGGTGCGCGGGCTTCAGTAGTTGTGGCACACGGGCTCAGTAGTTGTGGCTTGTGGGTTCTAGAGCGCAGGCTCAGTAGTTGTGGCTCACGGGCTTAGTTGCTCCACGGCATGCGGGATCTTCCCAGACCAGGAATCAAACCTGTGTCTCCTGCATTGGCAGGCGGATTCTTAACTACTGGACCACAAGGGAAGTCCCAGAATACACACTCTTATCAAGTGCCATATCCTGGGTCATAAAACAAATTTTAAAGAACTGTATATCATACAGAGTATATTCTCTATCCACAATGAAATCAAACTGGAAATTAATAATAGAAAGATAGGAAAATCTCAAAACCCTTGGAGACTAAACAGCACACTTTTGAATAATCCATGGGTCAAAGAGTAAGTCTTTAGGGGAAAAAAATACATTGAAATGAATGAAAATGAAAATACAATGTATAAAAATGTGGAGGACACAGCTACAGCAGTGCTGAAAGGGAAATTTATAGCACTATTTCCCAAACTTTTTCATCACCCCAATACAGAAACTCTATATCCATTAAGCAATAACCCTTCATTCTCTGCTCCCCTCAGCCTCTCTCTACTTTCTGTCTCTATGTATTTGCCTTTTCTAGATATTTCATATAAGTGGACTAGTACAATATACATCCTTTTGTGCCTGGCATATTTTATTTAGCATAATATTTTCAAGGTTCATTTATGGTGTAGCATGTATCAGAACTTTATTTCTCTTTATGGGTGAGTAATATTCCATAATACCATATTTTGTCCACCCAGTTTTCTATTGGGACACTTGGGTTGTTTCCACCTTTTGGCTGTTGTGAATAATGCTGCAACAAACGTCCATATACACATAACTGACTTTTTGTTTTCAATTATTTTGGGTATATACCTACGGGTGGAATCACGGGACAATATAGTAATTGTATGTTTAACTTTTTGAAGAACTGCCAAACCATTTTTCACAGCATCATTCCCACCAACAATGTACAAGAGCTCCCCACATTCTTGCCAACACTTTTTATTATCCAGTTTTTTAAAAATTATATGATCCTAGTAGGTGTGAAGTGGTATCTCATTGTGGTTTTGATTGCATTTCCTTAATGATTAATGACAGAGGAAAGAATGAATGAATGAAAGCATAAAGGGGCTTACAAGTTTAATAAATTTTTTATCACAAAGGATAAATCACTCTTCTAGTTTATATTATATATTACTGTACAAGAGCACTAATATTCATTTTAATAATGATAAATAATAACTCATCATTTGTATACATTTGTTTTGATTATATAAATACCCTTTTTGTAATATGTAATACTGTTTATCCATACAACATGGTGACTATAGGTTGTCTCCTTTTACAGAATATTGCAACTAATATGTAGTGGTTTTGTCTTTCTTCGTTTCTTGCCACATGCCAGGCCATGGCCCCTTGGGAAATGAGCTGGGCCACAAAATGAATTAGAGCTCTGCCATTGTACAACAAGGGGGTCCATTTGAACAGGCACAAGCAGCCTGTGCCTTCAGTACATTCTGTATAAATAGGGTTACTTTCAGGGCGCATTAGCCCTAAAAGCAACCCCTGTGGAAACTACAAATCACTTTGATCATAAATTGCCATACACAAAAAACTTGGTATTAACACAATATGGTTTAATTATTAACAGTGTGACTTGTGATAACATAATGTATTTATAAAGCATCCCCTAGCAAGCACCATGGTGCTATATATTCAACCATCACATCATAAAATCTCAACAAGTAATAGGAAGTTGTCTAAACCACACTCAAAAAGTTTAAAATTTCCCCCTCCAAGATAAAAGTGAAAGTTCATTGCCATTTGAGCCTCAGAAGGCCTCAGTGATCTTCCACTGATTCAAGGGGAAGATCATACCCTCCTCACCACCTCTACATAGGGAAAGCCCTAGGATTTTTATATTAGTCATACCCAGAGACCAGCAGTCATGCAAGATCAGAACCTTTCCAATCATTCTTCTCTTAGAAATTATGACCTTTCCTCAGGGTCCAAGCTGAATAGACAAAAGCCTATATCTTAGACTATTTGTATCATGTCAAGCAACTTCCTTGATTCTCTGTTTACACTTTTATTCTCAAAGCTAACCTTTTTCCCTGATATTAAAATAATAGTTGACACTTCAGTACACCTAGCACATAGCAGGTGCTCAATGGTTAATTGTTGGATGCCTGAATGAATGATTCAAACAAAGAACGTTATCTTGATCCTCTCTCACCTTAGTCGGTATAAGCTGTATGCAGTTTAAAGTATTTGTTTTTCTACCAAAAGCCAGGCTGTTCAAATATATTAACCTCGATAAATAATTAACCTTGAGACTTGAAATTTAAGAAAAAGCAAATCAATTTGCCAATTATTCTGGCAGGGTGTGACATTAGGCTAAGTCTACAGGGTCCTCAAACAAAGGAAGCACTCTTTCAAACTTTATCTGATGAAAATGAAACATTCTAATTTATTCTAATACTTTAAAAACGAATAAATTAAATACAGCAGAAAGCTTTTGTCACACTGGTGTAAAGAGATAGAATCGATAAAGTTTGTTAAATATAGGGAGTTTTATGTATTAAGTTTTGGTTTGGGGACGTGATTTATTCCACGTCAGATCAGAATCAATGTAACAAATAGCCATGCTGTAATGGAGTTCTACTAAGTTCTTAAACATTAAAACACTTCAGCAGAACTGTCGGATGAAAGTGAAAACATATTCAAATTGAGGAAAATGACCCCACAAGTTTAACTTATATTTATAGGTCTAGCAGCGTGACACTGTATAAGTAACTGTGTCCACTGTCAGGATTTATTCTGATTTTGAAAACCTGCCACAAGAAATGAGTTTCTGGGTCGACGATAGATATTGTGAGATATTGTGTATTAACTATATTAAAGGCTTTTCCTCCAAGCAGAGTGTGGCCAAGACGTAAATGTTTATTACGTCAAAGCGTTAATTCTCGTTAATCCATGGTTCGTTTATTAAATGTAATAGAATCAGGGTCAGCCCACAGGGGCATGTCTGTGATATGCAAATAACCTATCGTAATGAAAATCCTGCCCGCAGCAGCAAAGGATCCTGCGGCCGTAAGGAGCCGCGAACAAATCTGCCACAGGGCGGGGCCCGGGAGCCTTCTTTGGGAGAACGCAGCCCAGGACTGGACTGAGATCCAAGTGACCGACGTCTCAGTTGGTACCTTGTCCGCCTCGCCTCCTGGCGGTTCCCCTCTCTTCCCCTGCCGGTCCGGCCTCTCGGTCCTCGAAAAGCCCCGCCTCTCCTTCCCCTGGTGGCCCCGCCTCTCGCCCCCTTCCCCTCCACCCGCCGCCCCGGTGTCCCCACCTTCCCCAGGCCCCCGTCGCCTCTCCTCTCCTCCCCTCGTGGTCCCGCTCTCCCTCTCCCGGTGGCCCCGCCTTCCCCGCTTCCGAGGAGCTCTCCCGCCCAGGCTCCTCTCCCATTCCTCAGTAGTGGGGGGGGCTTGCCTGGGGGTCCGCGCCGGCGGCAGTCCCCTGGGCGCGTTCTTCCTCTCGTTGGTTGGTGGTCTTTCCGCCTTCTTTTCTTCGGCCGCGTCGGATCTCCTCCTCAGGTGTTGTCTCCGGGCTGTGCGGCCCTGCCTGATAGTTGCTGAGGCTGCAAGCCCGGACCCCGCTTGCCCACAAGCCTTCTCCCCACGCCGGGGCAGAAAGCCTCTGCGTCAGACCCCCTGCTCTTTCTCGTTTAACGTTACCCCGAAGGACTAATTTATAAATGGCTTGAGCTCCATGAGTGGAGTTCCGTAGACAGATTGAGACATACCATTTGGAATGAATGCAGAATCTATTCCAACATTTAGTGCCTCAAAATTAACTGTCACTAGGGTTATGTTTTGAAAAAGCAAAACCCCAGACAGCCAGACCATAACCTTGCTTTCTGCACTGTCAAAAAGTTAAAAACCTAGATAAAAGCTGGCGGGATGTGGAGAAAAGGGAAACCTTGTGCACCGTCGGTGGGGATGTAAACTGGTTCAGCTACTCTGGAAAACAGTATGGAGGTGTCTCAAGAAATTCAGAGTAGAATTACCACACGATCCAGCAATTCCACTTCAGGGTGGATAGCCAAAGGAAACAAATCATCACCTGGAAGAGACATCTGTACTCCCATGTTCATTACAGCATTATTCACAATAAACAAGGTATGGAAACAACCGAAGTGTCCACTAACAGATGAATGGATCAAGAAAACACACACACACACACACACACACACACACACTGGAATATTATTCAGCCTTTAAAAAGAAGGAAATCCTGTCATTTGTGACATGGATGAACCTGGTGAGCATTATGCTAAGTGAAATAAGCCAGAGAAAGAAAAATACTGTGTGGTCGCATTTATATGTGGAACTAAAAAAAAAAAAGTTGAACTCATAGAAACAGAGAATAGAAAATGGTTGCCAGGGGCAGGTGAGTGGCAGAAATAGGGAGAGGTTGGTAAAAGTGCAAACATTCAGTTATGCGATGAATAAGGTCGGAGGATCTAAAGTATAAAATGGTGATTATAGTTGATAACATTGTGTTGTATAATTGAAATTTGCTAAGAGAGTACAACTTAAATGTTCTTACCAAAAGAAAAAAAAAGTAAACATGTGAGGTGATGGATGTGTTAATTAACTTGATGGCTGGAATCCTTTCAGAATATACACAATTCATTACATTGTACACTTTAAATATCTACAATTTTATTTGAAAATCATACCTCAATAAAGCTGGAAGAAAAGTGACAGAACATAAAAGAAGCAAGCACTGATTCAAGCTTGTGCATAATTAACTTAGCACTGGATATTATGCACATCACTAATTCATAAAACAATACAGGTGAAAAATATAGAATGATGAAGTGGTGGTTAGCGTAACTGACAGTGGTTTAATTTAAATCATAAATTTTACATCAAATTGAGAAACTTATACTGCCACTAAAAGTATAGTGACAGATTTGAAAAGCAGAACATAAAAGTTTTATTTACAACATAATTATAATGAAAAAATGGATATGAATATAAAAAGAGATTGTAGGAGGATACAGGACTCAAAATAGAAAATCAGACTCCTTACAGGAGGATGAGGCTGATTCATCCCATTGGGGTGTCCTGGAGATGCCTGGACATCTTTCAGTTCCTGCCCTTTCTGAGTTTTGGTTAGCCAGGGTTTTCCTCTGTGAGCTTCCCTAAATCAGAGTACAGAGTATGCTGCAATAATAGAGACCCCAAACATAGTGATTTAAATGAAATAGCAGCATTACCAAACCAAACTTGGGTCCACTCAACCGAGTGCAGCAAAGCCAATGTATTGACATTGGGTTGTGGTGAAAGAAAGTGTGGTGTTTGTTGCAGGCACCAAGCAAAGAGTCTAGGTAGCTAATGCTCAAAAGACCCAAACTCTCCAGTGGCTTTCAGGAAAGGTTTTTAAAGACAGGGTGAGCAAGAGTGTTGCAGGGTGTGTGATCAGCTCCTGGACATTCTTCTGATTGGTTGGTGGTGAGGTAATCAGGAGTCAACCATCATTAACCTTCTGATCCCAGCCATCTGGGGTCTATGTTCTTGTGGGCAGCATACAGTTAACTTCTTCCACCTGGTGGGGATTTCAGTATCTGCAAAACAGCTCAAAGGATAGGGCTCAGAATATTATCTCTAGCCCTTGAGGAGGAGCTAAAGGTCCTTGACTTTATTTAATAGCTAAACTATTATTATTTTGTCTGCTTGACTGTTTTCCTTTGTTTTTGCATTTTCTCGCTTCTCTGATTAAATTTATTATCTGGTCCTTGGGGATCGCCTAGGAGGCTAAAGTTTTTCTACAAACAAGAGGCAGGCAGAGGACATGGGGGTGGGGTGGGGGGAGGGTCTGTCCTAGGAAGGCCCGATAGGGTCTTGCTTGGTTACAGGAGCTTCTTTCTCATATAACAGTCTGGAGGTAGAAGTGGCCCAGGCTGGCAGGGTGGTTCAGCTCCATTAAGTTATCCATGGACCCTGGTTTCTTTCCTCTTAATGCTCTACCATACCCTAGGATATTTTCCTCATTTGCATGGTTAAAGCTTGGGCACTGACAGGGGTTTGCACTGGCACCATCTAGCTCTGGGGAAGGGCAAAAGAGCAGAACTGGAGGACAACTGATTTATCTTTTAAGCAAGTGAGGCAGAAGGGGCACATATTACTTTCACTCATATTCTGTTGGTGAGAACTTGACCACACTTGGTTGTAAGAGAAATTGGGGGGCTTCTCTGGTGGCTCACTGGTTGAGAGTCCGCCTGCCGATGCAGGGGACACGGGTTCGTGCCCCGGTGTGGGAAGATCCCACATACCGCGGAGCAGCTGGGCCCGTGAGCCATGGCCGCTGGGCCTGCGCCTCCGGAGCCTGTGCTCCGCGACGGGAGAGGCCACAACAGTGAGGCCCGCGTACCGCAAAAAAAAAAAAAAAAAAAGAGAAACTGGGAAATGTGGTCTTTAACCTGGGCTTCATGTGCCCAACTAAAAATTTATTAGTAAAAGGGAAAAACCGATTTGGGGGGACAACTATCAGTCTGCCACATTTCTCTTGTCAACAAAAAATTAATCAGTCGAGCTAAGAAAGAATTGGAAAGTTTTATCAAGCCAAATTTGAGGATTATAACCCAGGAAGAGCATGCCAGAAAGCTCTGAGAACTGTTCTGTCCATTAGAAGTAAAAGCACAGTTATATAAGTTTCTTTTTGAGACAGAGGCTGTACATCAAATGACGTATTATTGACAGTTTACATAATCCAGATCTAAATGTCATCGTGTTAGGTCAGGTGACCCCTTACAAGAGCAAGAAGGAATGTTATCTTTTAAGGAGTCATCTTGTTGATGCCAGGAGAATGTTGCTGTTTATGGTTGGGCAGGTTTTCCTGCTAATGGGGAAGGTTTGGTCAATGCATGATGCAGATACACTATGCACAGTGGCGGGAGAGAGAAGAGGCCAAAGGGCAGAGAAGAAATTTTTATGTTTAAAATTTTCTTGTCTTGCCATAAAATATGAATTTTATTTCACACTCCCATTTCTTTCCAATTAATTCCTTCTTAAGAGGAGTTTGCTTACTTCAGTTTCCAGACAGTCGTTATTGCTTGCAATTGAAGTACCTTAACTGATGCCCCATTCTTCAGCTCTCAGTTTAAATGATGCCTCCTCAAGGAGGCTTATCTGGCCGTTACCCAAAAACTCGGTTGGCCTCTTGGTGGGTGTTGAGCCAAAACACACAACCAAGCCAAAGATTGGGAGAAGGAAGAATTAATTACCTGCAGAAAGTAAGGAGAACACCAGGGATCTTTCCCAAAGCAGTGTGTCCCCACCCCTGGAACTGCAAAATTGGGGAAATTTTAAGCTAAGGATAAATGCATAATCATGAAGGGGCTTGGGCAGAGGAGATTCAGCATAGAATTGGGGCAAAGGTAGAGAGAGTCTAAGCTTTAGTTGATTGAAGTAATGAGGGTCTGAGAAGGTCAACATCATCATCCCTTAGGTTCCAGTTGATCTGGTAGTTGAGCACTTCAGGCTAATCTTTACCACTGAAACGGAACTGGGAGTCTTTATAAATCATATATTATCTTTGCTATTGTTACTTCTCTTGCCTGATAACAGTCACTTGTTCCTGCATTCTTTTTTTCCCTTAAGATCATTCATTAGAGACCTGTTCAAGGATAAGCATCGTGGCCAGGCTTGGATCACAAAATGGCTTAGATCAAAAATGGCTTCTCTTATGTCAAGAAAGCCATGCCTGGCTCTCTTTCTCCAGGGACCCCCTACCCTATCTGCTTACATGACTGCTTTCTCTAAAGTAGGTCCCTTTCCCTTTTCCTGCCATTATTGTTTTTATCTCAGCACTTCGGCACTTAACACAACTTGTAATTACTTTTTTTTTCTATGTTGTTCTCTGTCGCCCCACTGTGTCCCTTTTCTTCACCACTACATCTCCATCGCCTAGCACACTGCCCGTCATTGGATAGACAAGAAATAAATATCTGGTGTTAAATGAATCAAACAGTGGTGAAGAATGACTCAGAGAGTTTTGAAGTGACCAACTAAATGTACTGGTGGAGAGTGAGAATACAGGAACGGTTAGACACCATTTGGAGGAAGGGATCAGAAGATGATCAGTTTTGTTTGCACATGTTGAATTTGAAGTTTTGAATAATTTCAGCGTGACACCTAGTAGGCAGCTTGAAACAAGATCTGGAACTCTGGAAAGAGCATCACATTGGAGCTACAGTTTTGATAGCCTTGAGAATTGATGAGGTCACTCATGAAGAGCATGGCAAGACTACACAGAAGGTTTACGAAGGAACTACAAAGAGCAATATTTAAACAGTGGGCAGAAAGATCAGCAGAGCTTTCGAGGACCCAGCAGAGGCTGTTAACAAGAACCAGGGAGAAGAAACCTTCGGGGAGGAGGTAGTGGTCACAAGTGGTTCAGTTGGGTTGGGGGGGGTGGGGGGAGGTAAATTATGTCACATAAGTCTGAAAGAGTCCCTTAGAACTGCCAATTAGGAGACTTAGATATGGTAGCTTTAGAACAATTTCATTGGGTTGGTAGGCTGTGGTCTGAAGATAGAATGTTAGGAAGTGAATGTAGTAATTGTAGAACATGCTTTCAGGAAGTGCCGCTATGAAAACAACATTTTATTTGGAAAGAGAGACAAGGTCAAAGAAGAGTTGAAAGAAAGCTCAGAATCTCTTTATATAAGAGAGAGAGAGGGAGAGAAAGAGAAGATGAGTGTGGAAATGATTGATGGAGGAATTTCGACCTACTGGGTCTAAGATAGGAAGAGACAACAAAGAGTTGCCCTCCCTTGAAGATGTAAAGATGAATTTTAGAGAAGGGCAGAGTAACAAAGAGTTGAGTTTTTTCTGATGACCTTTAATTTATTTATCAAGATAAAGGAGGGAGCAGAGTTATCTGCTGCAAGAGAGGAAGTTGAGGGGGAAGTTTGGACCGGTTTCTAAGAGAGAAGGGGGATGGAAAAACATTGCCGGTAGGAGACAGAAAATGTCAGCTGATTGCAAATCTATCAAGGCTGGAAATTATTTTTCCTTCTTCTCCTTTATGCCTTCCTAACCTAGTCTTGTTTCAAAAAGACTTCAGGCTGCCAAATCGTAATTTTTGCACAGTCTATTCAGATACTAGATTTTTTTCCCCCCAACAGTCATGGGCAACGAACACGTGGGGACAGCGAAAACAGACGGCTCCCGCACGTTCCCTTCGTTCCAACAGTGAAAACTGAGCTGGCCTCCAGCACTTTTGCGGACCCCAACCTCCGCTACTGTGGGTTACACTCCTTCGTACAGCGAAGGCACCTCCTAAATGCTTGCTGTGAACAATGGGAGATTTAGGGACAGATGGTTCGGTTCCCTCGTGAATAACGTCCCCCCAACATGCAGCACGTATTTAAGGCCTGCTGAAGAAAGGCAATGCTGAGGGACCAAGGTATTGCCTTTACTTTTGTGCTCGCTGCGTGTCCGGACGCAACGCCTACGAGCATTAAGCGCAAACCGACCAATGTTCCAAGCAAAACAGCAGGAGCCGAGGCCGGAACAGGGAAAGTAGCTAGTTCCTTGCTCGCAAACCACCAAGGCAGGACGACAATCCCGCCCCGATGACATCACGTGTTCATCAGCCTCTAGGCCACCTTGCGTTGGGCGTGTCTTATCCCGCTACGGCCTCAGCCTCGCTCCGCCCCAGGTGACGTCACCGCGCCACAACCTCTAGTAACTCGTTGCAGCAAATCTCATCGCCGGGCGCGGTGGCGCGTGCCTGTAGTCCCAGCTACTCGGGAGGCTGAGGCAGGAGGATCGCTTGAGCCCAGGAGTTCTGGGCTGTAGTGCGCTATGCCGATCGGGTGTCCGCACTAAGTTCGGCATCAATATGGTGACCTCCCGGGAGCGGGGGACCACCAGGTTGCCTAAGGAGGGGTGAACCGGCCCAGGTCGGAAACGGAGCAGGTCAAAACTCCCGTGCTGATCAGTAGTGGGATCGCGCCTGTGAATAGCCACTGCACTCCAGCCTGGGCAACATAGCGAGACCCCGTCTCTTTTGTTTGCCCCTCCCTCATTTAAGGAAAACCTATATCTTCTAAATCCGTGTATTTCCCCTAAACAAATAACAAATGTTTGCCTTTTACCAGATTCATACTTTTTACGAGTTCAGTAGTTCACTAATGTGTGCATTAAAAGTTGACGAGATATAACTGGTCTTTATTACTGACTCTCTCTTCCCACTGTTTTACGCTTGTCTCCTATTTTACGTTCCTTTACAGTTAAGGCTCACCGGGTAAGTTGGATGCTCGGGTAGTTGTAGCCACCTCATCGCTGACCCCTACTGGAGAATCGTCAAAACGTCTTTGCGAAAAGCTGTTATCACCCTCGAAGCCAGCAGGGGATGCTCGTTTTCTCACAACCTATTGGAGAAAATGGCTGCCCGGCATCAGTGCAAAAAGTTCACCTCCGAGGCCACATTTCCTAAGTTCTTCCCACGGCGGTCCGGTTTGCTACTTTGTTACCGCCATTTCCCTTACCTAACCCGGACCTTCCCTGACAGGGTCACCTTCATTCACCACTCTCGTGTCAAGGTTTTTGCTTTTAACTGTTGCTGGCGGAAGATCTGGCTTTTATCCGAATCCTTACATTCTGCCCATTTACAGATAGGGCTGACCTTCCGACGGGGAACCCGGATACTCCCTCCTTGTAGGGGAAAAAGCAATCCAAGAGGAGCCCAGGCGTCCCTATGAAAGCCGAGGTGACGGGGCAGCGTGGCAGAATGCCGTCAGCCTGTCGCTCCCCTTGGTTCTCGGATTGCCAACAGCTAACGTTAGAGGTGGAATTGAAGTGCAGGCAATTCGAGCATTGGGTGGGCTTGGGTCTGGAACTCAGTTGATGAGAGCAACGCCTGAGAGCCCTCCACTGAGCTATGTAAGGCAAGTGTTATCTTTATCTCGCTTTTAAAAGAAATAGGTAAATAAGGTATGAACGAAGAGAATCTCTAAAATTGCCTGAAGTTTTTGGTGGTCTGCGGTAGTAATTTCATCTTTATGAAAGAATTGTCTTAGAGCAGGGGTCCCCAACCCCCGGACCGCGGTCCGCAGCCTGTTAGGAACCCGGCCGCACAGCAGGAGGTGAGCGGCGGGTGAGCGAGCGAAGCTTCATCTGCCGCCCCCCATCGCCCCCCATCACTCGCATTACCGCCTGAGCCATCCCGCCACACACTCGCCCCCTCATCCCGGTCCGTGGAAAAATTATCTTCCTCGAAACCTGTCCCTGGTGCCAGAAAGGTTGGGGACCGCTGTCTTAGAGGATTCCTTTTTAAATTTAGGCATTTTAGGGGCAGTGGAAATTGATCAAGCATCCACATCAGTCTTAAAATTAATCTGATAATCTATTGGGCATTTAAAGGCTCTGAACACAGACTTTCACAACTTCTAAAATGAAGAGGAAAGGGGACCATGTAGTAAGCTTTTCATAAAAACTAATTGTATTCAGTTTTTTTTAGGTGACTCATTCCATTTGAACAAACATAACTGTTAGAAAAGGCCCTTCTTGAGTTGCACAGACCTCTTCCCCCCGGTTGCTTCTGGGTCTGCTCTCTACAACTATGTGGAATAAATCTTTTTCCAATTATTCAGGAAAATTTTTCAAGAATGTAAAAGTCACCTCCAAATGAGTGCATTTTCACCAAATATTAATATATAGAGATGCTTTTTAACTTTTTTAATCTTTACCCAACTTCACCCAAAAAATGGGAAGCAAAATACTTCTGACATGTCTCATTTGTTTTTCACTAAATAGATCCCTGAATTTGACCCAGAATGACTTAGCTGTGGATGTAAGGACTGCATTTGAGTAGCCACCTTTGTTAGCCCTGGGGTTCCTACCCACCTTTGGTGTATTCCACCCTCTGGGAGAACTTCTCAGCTTTGCAGAACTGAGGTGTGGTAGGCAGGATAATGCCCCTCCCCTGCAAAGAAGTGAACTTCCTAATACCTAGCACCTGTTGATAGGTTACCTTAGGAGGTGAGAGGGATTTTACAAATGTGAGTAAATTAAGAATCTTGAGATGGGGAGATTATCCTGGATTATCCCATTGGGCCCAATGTAATTACAAGGATCCTTATAGGAGGGAGGCAAGAGGGTCAGAGAAGGAGATGTGGCCTGGAAGCAGAGATTGGAGCCATGCAGGGTTGCCAATCAAGGAATGTGAACAGCCTCTGGAAGCTGGAAAAGGCAAGGAAACAGATTCTCCCCTAGAGCTTCCAGAACCACTGCATCCATGCTGACCTATTTGGGACTTCTGACCTTCAGAGTTGTAAGATAATACATTTGTGTCGCTTAAGCCACTCAATTCGTGGTAATTTGTTACAGCAGCAATAGAAAACATCTACAAGGTTAGTCTGTACCTGAAAAAACTTGTGAGATCAGAAAGGAATCATTCCAGTAACTGTCTTCTTTAAAATGCTTGTACTTTTTTTTTTTGAACTTTTCATGTTCAGCAAGTTTTCAGGCTCAATCTTTTTCGTGTGTGTGTGTGTGTGTCTTTCTTTAAAGCATAATATTTTAGCAATTCATCATCTATTCATCTATCCATCCATCCATTCATTTATTCATCTATCCATTTTTAAAAAGTTATGTGCCAAATATTTACGAGATCCTATGTTGATACTAGATAATCAGAAATAATATAGTCCAAGCCATTGCCTTTGTAGAGCTTCAGGTCTAGTGGGAGGGAGGGGTAACAGTCATTTTAAAATGGACCACCTAAGGTGACTTAAGTTCTCATGATCCCTGAAGAGTATACCTAATTCATTAGCCTGCCTGAATGCCTGAAATAGCCAACACCAAAAACTCTCTCCTGGGTTAAAGCATGGTTTTCAGAAGGCCACTGTTACAAATGCACTTTGTTTGGCATTTACTCGACACCATTACTGAATACATAATTTAACCATCCACCCAATACTTGGTTATACTTTACAATTTCCTACAACATCCATGAAAGAAGTTCAATATATCATGCAGCTGACCATACTTTTTTTTTAAGCCTTTAATTTTGTTAATGGTGGGATATTTTAGACATACAGCAACTTTAAAGTTTTATGTTTTCAAACTTACTAAACCTTATCCTTTATGGTTTCTGCTTTTGGTGTTTTGCTTTGAAGGATCTCACCCACTCCAAAGACATAGAAATAATGACATTACTGTTTAGGACTCTTTTATCTTTGGCATACACACATCCCTGATTAAAAAATAATGCTTGGTCTCTCCAAAACAATGCATTTTGTCCTTTACTTTGCTTTACTATTAATATTAGAACACTTTCTTTTAAAACATTTTTTTTGCTTAAATTTGCCTATTGTTTGTGTTATCTATAGGGTATACTGTAGATCAAATATTTGCGCCCCCTCAAAATTCCATATGTTGAAACCAATCCTCAATGTGATAGTATTTGGATGTGGTGTCTTTGGGAGGTGATTAGGTCATGAAGGTGGAGTCCTCATGAGTGGGATTAAGTGCCCTTATAAAAGAAACCCTAGAGAGCACCTTTGCCCCTTCCACCACGTGAGGTCACAGCAAGAAGACAGCTGTCTATGAACCAGGAAGCAGGTCTTCACCAGACACACATCTGTGGGCATCCTGATCGTGGACTTCCCAGTCTCCAGGATTGTAAGAATAAAGTGTTCCTCGTTTAAGCCACCCAGACTATGGTATTTTTGTTATAGCAGGCTGAAGGAACTAAGACAGTGAACAACAAACTACTCCAAAGCTTACTTGCTTGAAATAACAACTATTTTATATCTCATTATTTTGAGTGTCAGGAATTTGGGCAAAGCTCTGCTGGACTATTCTTCTGCTCCAGGTGATATTGATTGTGGTCACTTGGTGGTATTCTGCTGATGGCTGATCTAATCTGGAGGGTCCAAGATGCCTTAATTCACATGCCTGGTACCTTGGCAGGCTTGTCTGTAAAACTGCATTCAGTCAGGCCCATCTGCCTCTCCAAGTAGTCGGAAGGCCTCTCTGTGGCAGGTTGTGAGATTTCTTACATAGCGATTCGGGCTTCAAGAGACGAAGTTGGAAGCTACCAGTCCTCTTAAAGGCTAGAGACAGAAATAGCATAGTATCACTTCTGTCTGCTGTGCTTTATTACTTAAAGCAGTCACAGGCCAGCCTAGATTCAAAGGTGTGGAGAAAACAGAACCTACTCTATGGGTGTGAAAGAATTTGTGGCCAGGACTTCCCTGGTGGTCCAGTGGTTAAGACTCTGTGCTTCCATTGCAGGGGGCACGGGTTCAATTCCTGGTTGGGGAACTAAGATGCAGTGCTGCGTGGCCAAAGAAAAAAAAGAATTTGTGACCATTTTAAAACCCCGTCACATGTATCCATTACCTTTTTATTTTTCCTTAACTTTTGTGAGATATGTCATACATAAAGACACAAATGTAATGTAAAGTTTAAAGTGTTTATAAAGTGACCAACTATATAACTGGTATTCAGAAATAGAACTTGCTAGCATCCTAGAAGCCCATACCCAAATACCCTTCCCTCTTGGACATAACCACTATTCTAACTTTGTGACATTATCTTGTTATACTTTATGTTTTTACCACCTGTGTATGCATCTCTAAATAGCTATTCCTTCTTTGAACAGTGTTGACTTCTAGGAAGTTCTTCATTGTATTAAGACAACTTACTTCCCTAAAATCTTCTCTCATTAGTAGTAACTATAACCCTAGGGGTTACAGATAACAAATCAAACATTTCTATCCATCAACACCTCAACCATTTCTTACACTGCATGGTTTCAATCTCATTTCACCTTTCTGCTTGTCCAGTTTGTGTATCTTTCTTGGAACGTATGATCCCCAATACAGAGCATAATATTCTATCTCTGGTTTATCATCTAAGCATAGGACTGGAATATCTCATCTCTTATTCTAGATCTCAAACTTCTATTGAGAAAGCCAAATAACACTGATGCCTAATGCTGACTTTATGAGACTAAAATATGTAATATAAAACAATGCCAGGAGCTTAATTTATGGCTAGTGAATAAATAAATGGGTGAATAAAAAAAACTTGTAAAAATTTGCCAGACTGTAATATTGTGTGGTAGGGAACTCCCAGGCTCTGTCTGTCCCTCTCAGAAGCAATGAATAAGCTGGCAAAAACTGTCAGAATCATCTTTTTCAGAACTTTAGAATCTAGGTTTAAAAACCTATAGCAAGCAGGGAAATGTTTAATGAAGACCAAAAACGGCAGAATTTCAGTACCAGAGCTCTGTGGCCTTTTCATTTTCTGTTACCGTTCCCCACTCCTCAGTTCAGCAGTAAGAGATGCCCTAAGGGATTTCATATTCTTGGTTCACTCTTCCTTCCTTCATTGTGGAGTAGCAATCAGATTTCTCCTTAGTAGTCAGGACAAATCACTGCAGCCCATGTAGTAACTCCCTTCTTTGCCTTTGATTCAGAGGCATGAAGAGCCCAAAGTGACTAGGCGGTAGTCTAAACTTTTAGTTCAATGGAATGATCATTGTGTCTCCTGGAGGAAGCATTTCTCCCCTTAGAACTGAGACCTCTAGGCCAGCAGATTTCAAGACCATGAGGAACAGGAAGCAAATTTTTGGCTAGAGAGTTACTAGGGGTGATAGTGAGTGGTGCCACTCCCACTTCCAGCCCTTTCTTCCTGGATTCATGAATATTGGCTATGGCCGAAACAGCACCGTATATTGGACACTGAGTCAGAGCATATACAACCTCCTGGAGAACCTTGCCTCAGCCCTGCAAAGTATTGGCACCCAGCTGTGTTGTAACTGAATCTTTGAAAGGTCATGCTATCGTTCTATCAAGTCAGCTGCTTCAGGATGGTGGAGAAAATGGTAAAACCAGTGAAATCCATGAGCACGGGCCCATTGCTACACTTCATTTGCTGTGAAGTGAGTTCCTTGATTAGAAGCAATGCTGTGTGAAATACCATGATGGTGGAAAAGGCATTCTGTAAGCCCATGGATGGTAGTTTTGGCAGAAGCATTGCATGTAGGGTAGGCAGATCTGCACCCAAAATATATATCTAATCCAATAACAAGAAAACTTTGCCCCTTCCATGATGGAAGAGGTCCAATGTCATCAACCTGCCACCCTGGGGAAGGGTGCCACGTCCAGGACTCAGTGTTGGCCTCTGCTGTTGGCTGATTGGGCACTTGGCACTGGTTGCAGCCAGGTCTGCCTTGGTGAGTGGAAGTCCATGTTGCTGAGCCCATGCATAAGCTCCATCTGCCACCATGGCCACTTTGTTCATGAGCCCTTTGGATGATGACACAGGTGGCTGGGGAAGGAGGCTGATTAGTATCCACAGAATAAGTTGGTCATCTGATCCACTTGATTATTAAAATCCTCCTCTGCTTAGACCACTCTTTGGTGAGCATTCATATGGGACACAAATACCTTCACATTCTTCACCCATTCTGATAAGTCTATCCACATACCTCTCCCAGACTTCATCATCACCAATTTTCAAATTATGTTCCTTCCAGGTCCCTGACCATCTAGCCAAACAATTGGCCACAGCCCATGAATTGGTATATAATTGCATAGCTAGTCATTTCTCCTTCCAAGCAAAATGAACAACCAGGTACACTGCTCAAAGTTCTGCCCACTGGGAGGATTTCCTTCACCACATCCCTTCAAGGATGTCCCAGAAAGGGGCAATAGTGCTGTCCACTTTAGGGTGGCGCCTGCATATCATACACCGGGCGCAAGTCTTCTCTTCCTCTGTCAACTGATTGTAGGGAATTCCGCATGAGGCCATAGGTGCAGGCTGGGAGAGAGAAGGTGGTATAGAAGGAGCGGGGAACATGGGCATTTGGACCACTTCTTCATATAACTTATTTGTACCTTCAGGACCTGCTTGGGTCTGATCTCATATCTACCTCTTCCATTTGATGATGGAGGGCTATTGTACATCCTCAACTTTATGGCGTGGTGGTCAGGTAACACTTAGTTCATGGTGGGCAGCTCAGGTTGCATGATAACTTTGGTGGCCTGTGGTTAAGCATTCAGTCTCTCCTAAGGCCCTGTAGCAGGCGAAACGCTGTTTCTTAAAAGGAGAGCAGTTATCCACAGAGGATGGCAGGGCTTTGTTCCAAAATTCTAAGGGCCTACACTGTGCTTCACCTATAGGAGCCGGCCAAACGCTACAGACTGTATCCCTGTCTGCTACTGCCACTGCAAGCTCCATTGGATCTGCTGGATCATATGGTCCAAGTGGCAGAGCAGCTGGCATGGCAGCCTGGACCCGCTACAGAGCCTTCTCCTGGTATGGACCCTACTCAAAATTAGCAGCTCTTTGTGTCCCTCAGTAAATGGGCCAAAGTAATACACCCAAATGAGGAATATGTTGTCTCCAAAATCCAAAGAGGCCCACTAGGTGTTGTACCACTTTTTTGGTTGTAAAGGGGCCAGATGCAACAACTTAAACTTCACGTTAAAAGGGATATCTTGACATATACCACACCACTGGATCCCTAGAAATTTCTCTGAGGCAGTTCTCTGAATTTTTGTCAGATTGATTTCCTCCTTCTGACATACAAATACCTTACCAATAAGTATAGAGTAGTTGCTACTTCTTTTCCTTAGGTCCAATCAGCATGGTGTCATCAGTGTAATGGACCAGTGTGATATCTTGTAGAAGGGAAAGATGATCAAGGTCCCTGTGCACTGAATTATGATATAGGGATGGAGAGTTGATACTCCTGAAGTAGGAGAGTGAAGGTATGTTTCTGGCCTTGCCAGCTGAAAGTAAACTGCTTCTGGTGGTCTTTCTAATAGAGATGGAGAAAAAGACATTGCCAGATCAACAGCTGCATAGCAGGGACCAGGGGATGTGTTAATTTGCTCAAGCAATGAAACCACAACTGGAATAGCAACTCCTATTGGAGTCACCACCAGGTTAACCTTACAGCAATCCACTGTTATTCTCCAAGATCCATCTGTCTTCTACACAGGCCAAATAGGTGAGTTGAATGATATGTGGTGGGGATCACCACTCCTGCATCTTTCAAGTCCTTGATGGTGGCAGTAATCTCTTCAATCCTTCCAGGAATGCAGTATTGCTTTTGGTTTACTATTTCCCTACATAGAGACAGTTTTAGTGGCTTCCACTTGGCCTTTCGCCCATAATTGCCCTCATTCTACAGGTCAGGAAACCTGCGTGGGGATTCTGCTAGTTGCTGAGTATGGGGATTCCACTTGTGAGTTCCAGCACTGGGGAAATACCCACATGATGCATTTGAGGACTCACTGGGCCCACTGTGAGACAGATCAGAGCTGAAACTCCATTGACCACCTCCTGACCTCCATAAGCCCCTACTCTTGACTGGACCACAGCGATGTTTTGAGTCTCCTGGAATTAGTGTCAGTTCAGAGCCAGTGTCCAGTACTCCCCCCAAAGCCTGATCATTTCCTTTTCCCCAGTGCACAGTTATCCTGGTAAAAGGCCATAGATCCCTTTGGGGAAGTCTGGGAGAAAGATTAACAGTATGCATTTTTGGCAGTGTCCTTCCTCAAGGGGAGCCAGATTTCCTTTCATACAAGGGGTCCTGGTTCTGTAAACTGGCTCAAGTCTGGGAACTGAGGGAACGACTATGACTCTGTTTTTATCATTTTTGTTCACTTGAGCTACTACTCTTTTGCTTATACAGACCAAGTAAGAATTTAGTAAGCTGCCCGCACATTTCATTTCTAGGAACACCGTGATCAAATAGACAGCGCTATCGGTCTCCATGAGTCAGACTACCCTGATTGCTGCTTTGACTCTGCTGGCCACTATGATAATCACACCCAGCTTGCCTCTGGACATGGGGTGCTGCCATTGGACTCTGCCCCTCAGGCTCCAATTACTCTCCTTGCATTCAGGCTTCCCAATTCAGTGGCAGCAGTTCCCACTGTAAGTTCTGGCCTGCAGAGAAACGTGGTTACAGAGCTCTTCAAGGGTGCTGAGGATCCCCTCACAGATTTATTTCTCACCGTTGTGGGGAAAGGAGTGTCCTCTGGGCCAGGGTAGGCCGCCCCAAAATGTGCCCCAAAGGCATATTGATTATTTTGAATTACAGTTACTTAAGAAATGGCCAACACAAGAGAGAGACTCTCACCCTCCTTTTCCCTGAAAGCAGGAAATAATCTCTCATGTGAAAGGTACATTCCCTGCATCTGAAAGTAGAAGGATACTTATCACCAGAGATAGGTAATTCAGGCTGAGAAGTCTGTATAAATGAACCTTGTTACTTCCCATATTCTGTTTAGATTCTTCACTAATTAGCGCCCAAAACCTAAGTTTCCTTGTCCTGTCAATTCCTTACAAATTTATTTGTCTAAAAAGTATAAAAGCTGCCTGCTTTGGCCACTTCTTAGATCCCATTTCTAAGAGACCTCCATGTGCATTAATTAAAATTTGGGGGGTTTTTCCCCCTGTTAATTTGTCTAGCGTCAATTTTATTATTAGTCCAGCCACAAGAACTCAAAATGGATAGAAGGGGAGATTTCCCCCCCGATGCTATGCATCGAATATTTCTACGAGTGGAAAGTAAAATTAATAAATTATATCTTATTCTGAATGAAATTATATTGGTTCCTAATGATTGACCCTTCATCATTGACCTCTTCATCTTCTAGAGATCAGTAAACTTCCAAGTATGCGCTCCAGGTCCCTTTCATCTTGGCACTTACAAATGCAGATACCTTGAGCCAAAGTTAAGGAATGATTCAAAATCTCCTGGTGTGGTGTCCAGGAATTTGCTTTGATTATCTCCATAGTAATCAGTGAATCACACTAAGACTTGAGAATCACAGCCCTAGATGCCCATAAGGCATCCATTAATAATTACCTCTAACTTTTTGGTTGGGACAAATGCCAATGGCACCTGTTTGGATTTCAGATATTCACCTTTATCCTCTCTTTGAAAATTGGAAGATGATTTTCCCATTTCCTGTTGCCTCTTATTTTTCCCACAAGTCCTTAAGTATCCCTGGTTCAGAATTTTTTCAAAGTAGAGAAATTATTCCAAAACCCAGAAATGATAGAATTCAATAGTAAATGATAGTTTCTTTATCATTTTTACACTTATCTTCATCTCCTTCTCCCCCTTATGTATTTTCTTGCATTTTACTTATGGTGCTTATTTTCCTTGACAGAGCAGAAGCAATGTATGGGTTAGTCAAGTGGCTGACTGTCTCAAGTATACCTTAAATTAGTATCCTGCTCCTATCTCATGGGTTTAGGGCCCTAAAGTGGGAGTTTTGATATGAAGTATTTCAGTTTTTGTTTATAAAGAAGCATCTGAGTGTTGTCCCTTTCAATGTGGAGTGTATACGTGGGTTGCTTTTATGCAAAATATTTAGGCATTATTTGGGTAATGCCTTCAGAGCCAATATAAGAACCTTAGCATTGTTTATGTACAGTTAAACCTCCCGCTTTTACTGTTTGCACTACAGTCGACTTGGTTATCAGTCTTCCCTAAACCCTCCAAATGGTTTATTCCATATTTTGGGTTATTCTGCATGATTTTCTGTGCCATCTGTCGCATTAATTCTGCGCTGTACCTGCTACAGTAGTCCCCTTAGCGTCTACAGTTCTGTTTCTTCTGAAATGTCAACCGAGCTCTTTTTACTTAGAGTCGCCATCTGCTGGTGGGAATTCTGCTTGCCACTACTTGTAGCCCAGAGGCTCTAGAATCCTCCTACGTCCACATTCCTTGCCGGGCGCGGTGGCGCGCGCCTGTAGTCCCAGCTACTCGGGAGGCTGAGGCAGGAGGATCGCTTGAGTCCAGGAGTTCTGGGCTGTAGTGCGCTATGCCGATCGGGTGTCCGCACTAAGTTCGGCATCAATATGGTGACCTCCCGGGAGTGGGGGACCACCAGGTTGCCTAAGGAGGGGTGAACCGGCCCAGGTCGGAAACGGAGCAGGTCAAAACTCCCGTGCTGATCAGTAGTGGGATCGCGCCTGTGAATAGCCACTGCACTCCAGCCTGGGCAACATAGCGAGACCCCGTCTCTTTTGAGCTCTTATCTTAAAATAGGCTTTCTTCCCACGTATATATCACAACAAAAATTACCATGTTTACATTCTTGCACGACTGATTTCCCACTGCATCGTGAATTCCTTTGGCGGGGCAATATTGTCTTATTTTTATTTTTAATCTTACTTCACCATTACCTAGCGAAACAATTGAATATTCAGGTTGCCAAGCATTAATGGAGCCCCTATTGTATGCCAGGTACTATGCTGAGCCCAGGGGATCCCAGTACCTAGATTGGATGAGAATCCCACAATACAACACAAAATGCTCTTCGGAGAGCAAGACATCAGAATAGGAACTCCTTTTTGAGGGTTCATTTGCTTTGATCATTGAGGGTAACTGTAGGGTGTATGAAATAGTCCACTTCGTTAAATTTCAACACTGTGCACGTCAGGGAAAGGGGTCGTTGCTCCTGTACGCAGAGTCCCACCTGGGGAAATCCTCCTAGTGCGCTTCTTGTAAATTGTCTTGACCCGCAGGGGTCACTGTGGAGGCTGGCTTGAGTCCCGAAACGCAAGGGAGCAAAGTAACCGGCCTAGTCCATAAGCTTTCCAGGAAGGAATGAAGTTTCAAGAAAATAGTTTGGATCTATTTCGAATTGTTTTGGTACAACGAAAAGGGAGCTGACGACGGACTTGACAGCCGAACGCTGCACAAAAGTGACGAAAAGCAGTTCGCTTCAAGGAATATTGGGTCTTCTGCGCGGCCGTAGATCCGCCAAGTGCGCCTGCGCATAAGAGTAGCAGCGTTGAGTCAGGCCGGCGGTGGAGGAAACTGCGGTAGAGACCCTCAAGCCTCGCCATGAAAACCCGTTTTAGCACCGTTGACCTCCGCGCGGTACTCGCGGAGCTGAATGCCCGGTACTGTATGACGGGTGACCAGGCTCGTGCGGGTGGTGCAGGAGGCAGAGGCCATGGCTCCACTGTGGAAACAAGAACGGCCTTATGTTTCCCCTGGGTCCCCCCGGTCCTGTTCTTCTGTGGACCTGGCTAGGCCTGAGTGGGCGAGCGCGTGACATCTTTCCGTGGCTCTCAGGATACCGGGGGGACCCCGGCGGTCGCGTGCCCCACTCCCCGCTCTCGTGGGCTGCTAGTCTCGCCAGGTCTTGCGTACGGCTTTGGCGGGGCTCTCGGCCTGTCGGCCTGAGTCGCCCGGGTCTGGCAGCAAACGTTTAGTAAAAGACGAGACGCCAGGTGGAGGACGCGTGTAGTCATTTGCTTCAGAGGTTTCGAGACCAGAGGCTTGGTTTGTTAGACGCTCCTCCTCACCGCAGAGAAGGGCAGCATCGCCTTTTTAGCCGGAGGTAACAGATTTGGCCTGAGGTCTGCGTTCTAATCGGCTTTCTATTATTCAGCTGTGTGAGCTTTGTCACATTTCTCAGGGCCTCGTTTACATATTTTCTTTTATAATTAAGTGGGTTAGATTTTATTGTATTTCCTAAAATATATATTGGATCACTTAAAAGACTCAAGGCACAGTATAGTGTTCTAGAGCTGATAGACCACTTTGGTTCTTAAATAGTTACACTCAGGGTTTGGGCTCAATGTCTGATGCCTTCAGACTGCACACTGGTTGACTCCGTATCTTTAGAGTCAAAGATCCCCCCTTTCGCCATCTCTGCTTTCGCCTACAGCTTTAAATTGTGTGAAGTTTTATGTTTCAAATGGTAGTATGATTTGTTACATGTTTCCTTTCTCTTTGCAGCTTGCTAGGAATGAGAGTAAACAATGTTTACGATGTGGATAATAAGACGTATCTTATTCGTCTTCAAAAGTAAGAGCATTTTATAGGCTTGTTTTATCTTTTGTATAATTAAGTATGAGCTTGTTTGTTTTTTTTAACCTGAGTTAATGCTCCCCTAAAAATTTTTTGACTTTTTTCTTTTACAGACCAGACGTTAAAGCTACACTTTTACTTGAATCTGGCATACGAATTCACACGACAGAATTTGAATGGCCTAAGAATATGATGCCGTCTAGTTTTGCCATGAAGGTAAGTTTTAAGTTATACTTGGAAGCTAAATTTTACGGCCCTGAGATTGGTCACTAACAATTGAAATTATAAATGGGTTTTTCTTCACTGTTATAAATAAAATAGAGATAAAATAGAGTAGTTGATAGATACTGGTTGAATAAAGGAGATGTTTAACTTCTCCCTTTTACCCTTCATGCCACTTTGTGCACCACATCTTTATGTTCCCACAGTTACCGTTCTTACTCAAGCTTTTATAATGCTGGACATTATAGCCATTTAACTCTAATACTCTTCTCACTATCAAAACAATTCTGTGTTAGACCGACATTGGTTTTTCTAAAGCATCATTTTCATTAGTTTTCCCACCTTTTATGATTCTCTAATTGCTGAATCCATATCCTATACCCCAGCATTCTTGGCTTTCTGTAATCTGCCCTCCTCCCTCCTTCCCTAGCCTTGTCTTCCACAGCTCACTTTTCAGCTACCAATCTGTATTTTGTTGGAATACTCAGTGACATTAGTATGCTACCAACCATATCTTTTTACTTTTCACTTTTCTTTTTGTTTTTACTATTAAAACTGAGATCCCACATTTGTGGATGTATTACCCTTTCGCTTATTGACACAAGAGATATACTGAAAAGCTCATGATGCAGAGGAAAGACATTAGAGTCAGATATACCTAACTTTGAATTAATGGTTTTGCTGCTGAATAATTTTATAACCTGGAAATTTTACTTAATCTCTTGGAACTTGTTTCTTTAAATGTGAAATGTAGATAATGCCTCCCTCATGGGGTTATTGGTGAGGATTAATTGAAGTTACATGTAAAGCACCTAACACAATGCCTGACACATAATAGGGCTCCATATGTATTAATTTCCTTCTTCCTCTCCTCCTCACTTTCCTTCAGAAATTTATTTGTTTTGGCATTGTGTTATTTCATTAGAGGCTTTACAGAGAAGATCCTTATCCCCAGCAACTTAGAATCTGTTTTGGATTACACGTTAGGTAAGTGTTTCCCAAATCACAAGGCCTGTCACAAAATTATCAAATTCTTAAAAGTTTAATTTACTTAATAGTAACCCCAAATGGTTCTATTTTGGGGATTGTCCTTAATAATAATGACACTTTATATTTGTATAGTACTTTTCAAAGAATAATGCATACTTCATTTAAGTTGTTTAATAACTTGGATATGAAGAACTAATATTGTTTCAGTTTTACATATGATATAACAGATAATAAGATATATGATACTGGGACTGTATAAACATCCCCAAACGAGGCTACATCAATAGGAGGTCAGACACTCAAAAAAAAAAAAAACTTAGAATTTAATGAGTTATGTGTGCATGTAAATCTAAATGTGTATAAAAATTCTCTTCAGTGGAGCAGACAATGTTAAGTACTTTATAAATAACTAAAAGAGCTGCTACTGTTGTATGTCACAGGCAGGGTCACATTTAGTAGGTGGTAAATCACAGTGATTGTTCCTAATTCTCACATTTGGGGATGCCAGCTGTAGCTTTGTGGCACTGACAGAAGCTTGTTTTCACCAAGCTGCTAGTAGGGAAATAAAGAAAAAACAAGTTTTAAATATGTATTATATGTCCATCTATACTCATGATAATTTTCCCTTTTTCACCATTCTGTGGTGTGGACTTCTGTTCCATTCAAGGATGCCTTTTATCTTCATTTTAACTTTATTTTTCTCAAACTATTACTGGGGGAATTGATTATGATTTTCACCTGGAGATTTAAAGACAGCCCTGAATGTAGGTCACTGTTTAAATCAAAATTAATATAGGCCACTTTTAAATGAGAACTATTGAATTTAGGAGGGAGAGATTATTCTATGAAGGTTGAAAAGTCTTACATCTGCCTGAATATATGTGAGTATATAATTCTGCCTGAATATATAAAATGAGAATTTTAGTCAATTTGAACTGTAGATCTGGAGAAGAACTCTTCTTAGTTATGAAAAAATTGGCATTAACTTGAAGAATGACCCTGTATATTCTTCTTCTCCTTTTTTTTAAGATGGTTTTAGTTTAAATTCTCTGTAAAATTTGTTTTGGATTTGAGGCTTGAAGAAAAGAAAGCATCCTTTCTTTCTGGTCTTGACTAAGGGATCTTTCAAATTCAAATTTAGAAACAATTGTAAAAATTTTTTTTAGGAGCTACAGAGTAGTCTTGTTTTTGGACCATGTCATACTTAAATATTTGTACATGTAATATAAAACAGTAGGTATTTACCAAGTAAATTGTCTTTGGGTTTAACATGTTAATTTTATTTTAATTGTTTATAAGAACAAGAACATTATGACTAGGGATAAGAAGAATGGGATTTGATAAAGGATAGGAGTTACTACATTTGGATTTGAGCTAGGTTGTTCAAAAGCCTGGAGATAGTACCTGGTTCAGAATTTGTATTTGAAGTGAAAGATTAGTGGAAACCACTAGTTAATCTTGAACACAAACACACAAAAGGAAATTTGGGATACTTAAAAAATTTCAGTAGAAAGAGGCTTAAAAAAAAGTTACAGCTTTGTGTGAGGTCCTCAGAATAAGAATGGATTTATTTAGCAGTGGTATAAAGCAACAACGTAAACTTCGCTATAGGTCTCTTATTGTCTACTTAAAAATTGGATATAAAATACTGTTTCAGAGTTAGCAGTCAGAGTTGTCTGAAATAAAATGTGTTTCCTCTGATTATGACTCTGTAAGTTTTAATTTTGACTATACTGTTTTATCTGTTAGTCTTAAGATGTTATTCTTGATGGAAATGAAAAGAAGAAACTTAATTATAAACCAATACTGAATGATTAGGAATTCACTTTTACTATATAAATGCCTTTTTTCTTCTCTTTCTTGCTAGTGCCGAAAACATTTGAAGAGTCGGAGATTAGTCAGTGCAAAACAGCTTGGTGTGGATAGAATTGTGGATTTTCAATTTGGAAGTGACGAAGCTGCTTATCACTTAATCATTGAGCTGTATGACAGGGTAAGTTAAATTTGGGGGATGGGGTGAGGAGAATTATTATATTGTTAATTATTCATGTAACAGTGCTGTCAGACATGGGCAGGGAACATTTTTTTCTTCTCAAAGACCATTGATACACTAGGATAATAAAGTGCAACACGAGTAAAATGTAATTTTCCATTAATCTTCCTTTTTATCTGGAGGCCAGAATTTAGGCAGACTGTAGCCATTTAAAATAACATTTGAGGGACTTCCCTGGTGGTCCAGTGGTTAAGACTCTGTGCTTCCACTGCAGGGGGTGCAGGTTTAATCCCTCGTCTGGGAACTAAGATCCTGTATGCCATGTGGCATGGCCAGAAAAAAAACAAAAACAAAAACTATAATAAAATAGCATTTGAATGTAGGAGACGAAGATCCGAGAACTGAAGAAATTATCTACTACTTTATATTTCAGGACTAGAGTGGTACAACCAGCAAATTGTCAAATAGTTTTGTTATAAATAAGACCGCAGTTGAGACTCAGGGACATTGCCATGTTTTCAGTGTCATCAGTCGTAAGAGGAAGACTACTGATGGCCTCACCATTCTTGCTTCTTGCCTCTTAATCCTTCCATTTAGTTACCTGTTCTATCTTGGAAATGTTTCATGAGCTACCTACAGCAAAATAAATTCCATTTGCATCAAAAATTTAAATATAAAGAGTGAAACCATAGAAGTACTAGGTGAAAATATGGATTAAGATATATGAATTTGGGATGAAAAAGACTTTTAAGCCTAACAGTGAAAACAAATATTGATAGATATGACTGCTTAATTTTAAAGCTGTGTAAGGCAATTTAACTGTGTAAGGCAGAAAACACCATGAACTGTTGATACATATATCAAAAGTGAAAAACTGGGGAAAAATATTTTAACTTGTGTGGTAAATAAAATGCTCATAATCCTAATACGTAGTTTTCACAAACCATTCAAGTGGAAAAATGGGTAAAGTGCTTGATTACACAATTCAAAAAATAATACAAATGGCTTATGAAAGCATGAATACTGTATAAATTAACAGATTACTGAAAGATAAAAATGATAGTTTTTTTCCTCCCCTTTTTTTCTTTCTCTGTCAATATATAAATGATTGGAAAGTTTGACAATAACCAGTATTATCAAGAATGTACAGGGAGGGCTTCCCTGGGGGCGCAGTGGTTAAGAGTCCGCCTGCCAATGCAGGGGACACAGGTTCATGCCCCGGTCCGGGAAGATCCCACATGCCGCAGAGCGGCTGGGCCCGTGAGCCATGGCCACTGAGCCTGCGCGTCCGGAGCCTGTGTTCCGCAAAGGGAGAGGCCACAGCAGTGAGAGCCCCGCGTACCACAAAAAAAAAGAAAAGAAAAGAAAAAAAAGAATGTACAGGGAGTTCCCTGGTGACCTAGTGGTTAGGATTCTGGGCTTTCACTGCCGTGACCTGGGTTCAGTCCTCGGTCAGGGAACCGAGATACTGCAAGCTGTGCAGCGTGGCCAAAAAAAAAAAAATAAGGGAGAGAATTTGAAAAAGGATGTACGGGAGCAAGGGTAGATTATTACTTTTTCTTTTTTGCGGTACGCGGACCTCTCACTGTTGTGGCCTCTCCCGTTGCGGAGCACACACTGCGGACGCGCAGGCTCAGCGGCCATGGCTCATGGGGCCAGCCGCTCCGCGGCATATAAGATCTTCCCGGACCGGGGCACGAACCCGTGTCCCCTGCATCGGCAGGCGGACTCTCAACCACTGCGCCACCAGGGAAGCCCGCAAGGGTAGATTAGAACATTATTTTTGGAAGATTGTTTGACAGTATATAACATGATTTTTAAAGTTTATGTGCATAACCTTTGACGCAGGAATTCCACTTCTAGCAATTTATCATAAGAAACGTTTGAGGCAAGTGCTCAGGAAGGACCATACCAAGGATAATCTTTATAGTGTTTATAATAGTTAAAACTTGGAAAGAAGCTAAATGTCTTTGTTTTTTTGTTGTTTGTTGTTTTTTGCTTTTTCTCCATTTCTCTGTGACTGTCATCTCTTAAATGTTCCCATTTATTTCTTGCATGAGTCACTTGGGCTGGACTTATCACAGCTTTTAAGTGGAAATCGGTCCCTAGTTGTTCCTCATGTGTAGAATTTTTCAATTCTAGCTAGACTCCAAGCGACTCCATTATTCAAAGCTAAATTTCTATGAATAAGAGATTGGTTAAATAATTAAGGGAGACCCGAATAATAGAATGTGTAATTTTTAAAAATAATATTGAGCTGTTTGTTTTTTCTTCTTTCTTATCAATGTTTTTTACCACATGCTTTTAATCATTTTAAGGTTTTTGTGAGATATATGGCACATACATTATAAGTGTGCACTTTAGTGAACTATCAGAAGTGGACATACTTGTATTAGTTATTTACCTGGATGTGGGACCAGGACAGCGAGACCACCTGCTGATCCTTGCACTTGTCTTTAATTGTCTATGCACTTCTCTTTGCCTCTAATTCCTTTACCCATCTTTCTGCCCCCCCTCTCCTGCAGGCAGCAGCAGCTACAGCTGCAGTGGCTGCTCTCCTGGAATTGATTTTTGTATGTGGTCTCAGGTAGTGGTCAATTAAAAAAAAAATTTGTATGATAACCTTTTTAAAACCTTTTTTGTTTTGAAATGATTATAGATTCACAGGAAGTTGCAAAGATAGAACAGAGAGGTCTGGTGTACCCTTCACCCAGTTCCCCTCAGTTGTTACATGTTACATAATTATATTACAATAACAAAATCAAGAAATCAGTATTGGTACAATGTATGCATATAATTCAATGCATTTCACCATGTTTGTAGATTCAAGTAACCACCACTGCAATCAAGATACAGAATTCTTCCATTACCACAGAGATCTTCCTTGCTTGTGGTACCCCTTTGTAGTAACACCCACCCCTCTTCCTCCCATCCCTGCACGCTGGCAACTACTAACTTGTTCCATCTCCATAATTTTGTCATTATAAATCGGGTCTTTAACAAAGAAGGCAGTCTCAGAACCTTGGTGAAAAGGACATACCAGATAGTCTTAAATAGGAGTTGATAAACTACAGCCTGTGGCCCCTTTTTGTAAAGCCTGTGAGTTTAAGAATGGTTTTTGCAATACATTTTAAAAGAGCTCTTTAAAAAGAAAGAAGAATATGCAACAGAAACCATATGTGGCCCACAAACCCTAAAATATTTATTATCTTGCCTTTTATGGGAAGAGTTTGCTGATCCCTGCTCTTAAATAATAGACTCATATTGTCTGAGCTAATATTGCTTGGACAGATGCCAGACTGTATCAGGGATGCCAAGTTAGGATTTTTAAGATTCTTTTTAGTCTAGAAGCAGATGCCTTCATGAAAATAGAGTGTTAACCTATGATCTAGGACAATCAGAATTGATTACACAGGACTGAATAAACTGGGGAGAATCTGATTGTGGTTATTTTTTTCAGAATGTTGTTGATATTATTTTTATGATAGTTATATGATAAAGCCCTTCTGACGTGTAACTTAGTAACTATACTAGTGCTAGTTGGAGTGATACATTCTTTAAATGGTAGTTTGCTCTCTTTGGTCTCTTAGAATTTAGGAACACTTGCCTTTTACTGAGATTGTTTTACTGCTCAAGACAATGTGTCTATTTACATAGGTTCAATAAGAATTTGTCCTTTTTACCAGGTTACAATTAGGCAAATTGATTGTGTAACCAAGGTCAAACCTAGAGTGTCACATTTGAGAATAAATCTCATTCAGTTAGGTGTGAAAAGCTCACCATTAAGGAAAAAAGGTTATACTTCATATGTAAAGCCAGTGTCCACAAAGCCCTCCTGAGAACCTAGTCTTATACCTTATCTGTGGCATATAGGATCCTAGCCTGCAGGAAGTAAGGAAGGTCACTTCTTGTAGATTTGCGTGACTTCTCGTAGAGAAGAATTTACTCACATTTATAGGTGCACCACAGACAAAACCAGTAGTGATTTTTTCTTTTCTTTTTTTGGTTTCCATAGCTTTGAGTTAGAAGCAAATAATAATTTTTAAGTCTCTGGAATAATAGAGGCTATTGAAGATATAATTCCAAATATCTTATGAATTCTTCAGGCAGCAGTGATTATGAAGGCTTCAGTAACTGCTTGATACCATGTGGCTCTAGATTTGCTGTCTATAATTTATACATATGTTAGTTAACATTTCTTGCAGCACTTGTGTAAATAAATCAGTCCAAGAAACAAAGTAGCTTTTTCTGTGTATATGTGTAATCAAAAATAATTTGAGATGTTGTAGTCATGAGAGGAGACTGTTAAAAATTATCCAAAATTTGAAAAGAGACAAAAAGGACAAAATGTCAGATTAGTATCCTGCCAGGTGTTGTCTAGCGTTGTCTAGCCGACACTCCTGGGGATTCTAGGGATGTGGTTTTTTGTTTTTTTTTCTCTAGTTGCGGCAAGTGGGGACTGTTGTTCCTTGCGGTGGGCGGGCTTCTCATTGTGATGGCTTCTCTTGTTGCGGAGCGCGGGCTGTAGGCGTGAGGGCTTCAGTAGTTGCAGCACGCGGGCTCAGTAGTTGTGGCTCACAGGCTTAGTTGCTCCACGGCATGTTGAATCTTCCCGGACCAGGGATCGAATCCATGTCCCCTGAATTGGCAGGCGGATTCTTAACCACTGTGCCACCCGGGAAGACCCTGCTATTTACTCTTGATTAGGCTCTTTTACAACTCGTTAAGGGTGGACTTTAACTTACAGAAAACTGATAGCAATGCAAATAATTCTTGCCTGATAGCAATGAAAATTAATTTCATCTAGTAGAGATTCAAATTATCTCTGTCCAGAGAAAAGATAGCACCAGAGGTTGCAGTTTTATTGCCCTAAATTGGCAATCTTACACAATCATTCTTTTCTCACCCACTCTAAGTAGTCCACTTACTTCATTTCTCTTAGAACCAGTTGTGTCATCTAGTTCTCTCGTTAATTAGTTGAATAACTTTTTGGCAGTTATAAAAATAGTATATTGTTTTCTGGTGACCACTGTTTCTGTTGAAACCAGTGTCAGTCATACTGTTGCTCCTTTGAAGGTAATCTCTCCTTTTTATCTGGGTGCTTTAAATTTTTTTCTCTTTGTCTTTGATTTTCAGTAGTTTGCTATGATATGTCTAGTTGATTTTCCTTTGTAATTACCTTCTGGGGTTCACAGTGCTTCTAGAATCTGTGAGTTGGTGTTTTTCATCAGTATGGGAAAATTCAGTCATATTTTCTTTTGATCTATCTTCCACTAATTTTATTGCTATCAGACAAGAATCATTTGGAATCATTTGTAATTGCTCTATTATCTGATTCCTCTGATGTCTGTTTTATAGTCTGTTATTCTTTTAACTATAATTACATTGTCTTGTCTCCTCCCATGCCTGGTTACTTTATTGTGTGCCAGGCATTGAGTAGGAAAAGTAATAGATAAATCGTGAGACCTGGAATGATGTTATCTTCCTTTAGAGAGGATATTTGCTTTAGACAGGTTGCTAAGGACACAAGTAATCCCATATTACGTTACTCCAATCAAGAATTGAATTGATTAGGAGCTGGGTGTGGGAAAGCTGGAAAATTTCCGGTTCACTCCTCCTGGGATGCAGCCTTTTGGGGTTAGTATTCATAGCTGAACTTATCAGGGATAAATCCCCTTAGCCCCTACCCCTTTCACTTGGACCCTGAACTCAAATTTTTATTCTCCTTAGTTGTCCTGTGAGCCTATCAAAATTCACGCTCAGCTTCTCAGCCTGTCAGCTGATTCTTAACTGTTAGATAAATGATCCTAGGGAAGAAGGAGCTCTAAGTGTGGAGCTCACCTTTCTGAGTTTTCCTCTCCTAGATTTTGATCCTATAAATGTTTACTGCCTGTTTGCATTTTTTGTTTCGTAAGAGACTTGCTTTGTATCTTGTCCAGTTTTTCTTTTTCTCAGTAGGACAATAGTTAGAATTATCTAGACTACCATTTAAATTAAAAATGTTTATACAAGTAGTACACAAATACATTCTCAGTATATAGAAAAGTTTGTAGAATTAAAATTGAAGGTCTTATCACCCCTGGCCTAACCAGTTCCTCATCCCAAAGTAACCACTGTTATGTTTGGTGTCCTATTTATGATCCCTTTCCCCCACTCCCACCCACCCCAATTAAAAAACAAGAGAAGGTTTTTTTCATTGGTGGGGGGAGAAATCTCTAGAATGTAACTAATTGCAGGCTGCCTTAGGTTTAACTCAATGTGAAGTTTAAGTTATATATCAGACATAGGCCTTTCCTTTTTTTTCTTTTTTTCCTTTTTCAATTTAAACTTAGCACTTAATGATGTAAAATTTCTTTCCACAGAATAAAAAAGTCTTTATTATCATTTAAAAATTTAAATAATTTTTTTATTTTATAGTAATACTAGATTTGTAGAAAAGTTGCAAAGATAATAAAGAAAATTCTGGTATACCCTTCACTTAGTTTCTCTTAATGTTAACATCTTATATAACCGTGGTACATTTGTCAAAACTGAGAAATTCACATTGGTACATTACTGCTAATCAAACTACAGACTTTATTTGGGTTTCACCAGTTTTTCTACTCATGTTCTTTTTTCTGTTCCAGGATTCAATCCAGGATACCCCCTTGCATTTAGTGTATTTCTGTTTTGAAGGCTCTGCTCAATTGGCATGTGTACTGTCTAGGTTCCAGAGGTCCACTTAGTGATGAGTTTGGAATAGATATTCAGGATTTATATATGAGAGTATGTGCTTAGGAATTTTCAGTACTCACTGTGGTATTTAAGAGAAGTATGTTCGTTGATTCTTACAGTAGATCTTGAAGATTGCTCTCTCCTCTGCCTATACCAGGGTCTGAGCTTCTAGCCTTCATGTCTGGAATTTTGATGTATGGTTTATCTAGAGTTGATCAGACCTTGGGTAAAGAGGCTGTTACTATTCAGACTCACTTAAGAAAGTCAGTTTATTAATTTGTGAAAAGAAGTTTCCAGTAAGAAAGACTCTGGAGAAAGTAAGATTAGAAAATGGATTATTGAGTACATCAGAGACAAGTGCAGTATTTCCCCAAGTAAGTTCCTCGACACCACTTCCATATGATAATAGCCTAGAAAAATGGTTCCCCTAGTCATAAAAATTTGAAGAACCTTGAGAATAAATAAGGTAAATATATTTTTTTTAACTCTAGGACTTACCAGTGCCTTTAATATGATCGTGTGATGTGTACATCCCCTAGGGAAGGATATGTTACATAGAATTTCCAAAACTTATTAGATCACAGAATTTTCTTCTTTTTAATGGGAGTAGTGGAAACCATCTTAACAGAATACTTTTGGGAAACCTTGGTTTAAAGAAAGCCCTCTGAGGGAAGTAACTGCCCTACTGGAATCTTCCAGATGTTCTTGATAACTGAACAGTTTGATTCAACAAACATTTATTGAGCACTTTATATGTGCCAGGTCCTATGGCCAGGTCTGTTTTTCAAGTCACACCTTTATGAACCAATCAGACACTATATGGACTTCTATCCAAGTCTCCTACTTTCCTTCTCCAGTTAACATTTCTGTTCTTTAAGTTAAATGTTTAAATTTCTAAATGCATGATTTCTTTGAGGTTAGAACATTTAGCAGTAGGTCCTGCTCTTTCAACACCTAGTAACTTCAGGTTATCTACAGGCATTCCTCATTTTACTGAGCTTTGCTTTATGCTTCTCATATACTGTGTTTTTTACAAATTGAAGGTTTGTGGCAGTCCTGCATCAAGTAATTTTTTGCTGTCAGTGCCATTTTTCCAACAGCATTTGCTCACTTTATGTCTCTGTCACATTTTTAAAATTCTCACAATATTTGAAACTTTTTCATTACTATTATATTTTTATGGTTATCTGTGATCAGTGATCTTTAATGTTGCTACGAATAACTCACTGAAAGCTCAGATGATGGTTAGCAGTTCTTAACAATAAAGTATTTTTAAATTAATTACGTACCTTGTTTTTTAAAGTATATTATTATCTTTATACACTATATCATACATTGTGTTATGATACATTATATTTTACATTATATTATTAAACATTACAATATAGTGTAAGCATAACTTTTATATGCACTGGGAAACCAAAAAATTCGTGTGACTTGCTTTATTGAAATATTTGCTTTATTTTGGTGGTCTGGAACCAAACCTGCAATAACGTCAAGGTATGCCTGTATATTTGTGATCAAGGTGAATGGTGGCCCCATCTAGTGAACATTATCTTGCAACCTGTTATTCCTCATGAGATTGGGGCTGTTCCCACCGTCTTCCGGGACCACCTTCTAAGTACTTGCTAAGGCATGTGTGACCATTTATTTTCATGGATGCTTCTTTGTATTTTAATTATACAGCAACCTTCACTGTCTATAATAAATTTGGAAGTTTGTGTTTTTTGGGCAGTTTTATTTTCATTAGGTTTCTCCCCTGGTTTTTATTGAAAAGATTATGTAACAATATTAAGTTTTAAAAAGACTTTTTAATCCTCACTCTTTAATAAGTATTTTAATTTTTCCTGTGTTTGCCTTCCACTTCCCAGGATACATTTGCCTTATACTTCCCAGAATACAGGATTTTTTGGTCTTCCTGTTTTTTAGTTAACATTATAAACATTTTCCTACTTTTTTTACATAGTCTTTTTTCAAAGAATCAATTTTATTTATTTATTTATTTTTGGTTGTGTTGGGTCTTCGTTGCTGTGCACAGGCTTTCTCTAGTTGCATCGAGTGGGGGCTACTCTTCATTGCGGTATGCGGGCTTCTCAATTCTGGTGGCTTCTCTTGTTGCGGAGCACAGGCTCTAGGCGCGCGGGCTCTAGTTGTGTAGTTGTGGCACATGGGCTTAGTTGCTTCGCGGCATGTGGGATCTTCCCGGACCAGGGCTCGAACCTGTGTCCCCTGCATTGGCAGGCAGATTCTTAACCACTGCACCACCAGGTAAGTCCTACATAATCTTCTTAAGTTAACAGCTTTTAAATATTTTGTCATATTGGTATAATTTATCAATATCTCCAATTTTTACATTTAGGCTGTTTGCAGTTTTTTTCTATTGTAAGTAAGATGCAGTTTAAGCATGTAGCTTCTGGTTTTATTGAGGTATTACACTAGGCCACATAACCAAGTGTGGAATTCCTTGGTCAAAGGGTATAACGGCCTTTATTGATTTTTCCATATAACTAATTGCTATTCAAAGACAGATTGCAGGTGAAAGTATAAATAGCTCTGTGTTTGGCTTCTGAAATATATGTTGTTTTTCTTAATAAGCCACAGTGTTTGTAGATTTGCCTCAACCAAGTGCAACATTAAGTTCAGTTGGTGGTCATCAAGGTGTTAATTGATTATTCTGCTTCTAATAGTGACCTCTGCAGAACCACCAGACAGTGAGTTTAAAGTTGCTCTTGATTCCTTCATTATGTTTCAAACTTGGGGTGTTTAGATTTATTTTATTTCATAGTCTGTGCTGGGCAAGTGCAAGGAGCACTGTTTAGATGCAACTCAAATGCTTTGTGTTTGTAACTCATTTCTATAGCCTTGATTGGGTTTTTAAGAGACTACATTTTCTTTCTCAATTTTTAAGATTTAAGAATGATTTGGGAAAAGCATTAAATTATATTTTATTCTATTACAGGGGAACATTGTTCTTACAGATTATGAGTACCTAATTTTAAATATCCTAAGATTTCGAACTGATGAGTCAGATGATGTTAAATTTGCTGTTCGTGAACACTATCCAGTTGATCATGCTAGAGCTGCCGAACCTTTGCTTACCTTGGAAAGGTAACATGTTTGTTTATTAACTCATTTCATATTGTATTACATAGTAAAATAGATCATATGTCAGAATATGAAAGAACTGTCACATAAGAAAATATTTTGTTTACTTGCATAAAATAAATTTGGGCTGCTTGAACTACATAAGTGCGCTTAAACGTAAGCAATTAAGCCTTATTTGGGAGTAGCAAATGTACGTTTTTTTAATCTAAGTTTGGTGTTACTTCAGATGTTTATGATTTCTTGGTAAAGTGGGGGAATTTATTAGCTGTTCTGTGAGAAGACAAATGGATATCTTGGCAGAGCGCAAAAGGAGATAGGAATTCTGGTTTAGCTAAAAAATAGGAGTATGATGGGATAAGGTGCTGACTATAACAGTACTCTTCTGGCTGGAAGGCTTTGCTAATAGGCTACAGCAGTGGTTTTCAAAGTTTAGAATGCATCAGAATCACCTAGAGGGCTTGGTAAAATATAGATCCCCCTGCCCCCACCAGGTTTTAAGTAGATCTGGTGTAGATCCCAGGAATTTACATTTCTAACAAGTTTGCAGGTGAGGTTGATGCTGATTTGGGGGGGAATACTGTGGCCCACAGCATCCTTGAGTTCTTTCTAGATGTTTAATTAGGTAAAGCCATTTCAGGTGTTAAGATATATCACCAGGGAGGGATAACTTGGGAGATTGGGATTGACATATACACACTACTGTATATAAAATAGATAACTAGTAAGAACATGCTATATAGCACAGGGAACTCTACTCAATACTCTGTAATGGCCTATATGGGAAAAGAATCTAAAAAAAAAGAAGAGTGGATATATGTATTGATATATGTATAACTGATTCACTTTGCTGTACACCTGAAACTAACACAACATTGTGAATCAACTACAATAAAATTTTTTTTAAAAACCCATATATCACCAGTCTCCACAAACTACATTTAACTGTTGCATAAAAATGTGTCTTTCATGTCATATATGGGCATGCTGACGATAAGCAGTATGACTTCGTTGAAAAAGTATTGATGTTCCTTGGAAAACTTGCTTTCAAGTCCCAGTCTGCTGTTCAGGAACCTACTAAACTTAGATAAATTACTTTTATGATCCTTTTTTTTTTTAACCTATAAAGTGAACTAGCTCCTCTTATATGTTAGGATATTTTGAAGATCAGGCAAATTGATGCATATGAAAGTACTGTGAACATGAATATGGCTGTAAGGTTTATTAAATATAAGATAGTAAGGGGTGTGTCAATTTTGTTTCACAGATTGACTGAAATAATAGCCAGTGCACCTAAGGGTGAACTACTGAAGAGAGTTCTTAACCCATTACTTCGTGAGTAATCCTATATAGAGCAATGAATTGTTTGTAAGATAATATGGTTTCTTAGAAATATATGTAACACATTGAAATCTAGTTCTAGTAGAAAATTAGAACAACTTGATAAATGTAGAAAGGAGTTTAAAGTGATCTTTTGAGTAAATAAGTGTTTATTTTCAAGGAAAGAAATTTGTTATACCATATGAACTTTGACCTTTATGTTACATCTTATTTAAAAGCAATACAGTTATGTAAACAAACTATGTTATCTAGCACTTGAGCGCCAGCTATAGTTTTCTAAGAAATCTTTTTTTTTGTTTTTTTCAGTGTCCGTCTTTTTGATTTAATAGTCACTTAGCTTGGTTGGGCTTTCTTTGTTTCGCTTTTTGTTTTTTATCGGTGAGTCTCAGGGCATTCCAAGGTCTGCCAGGTGCCGCTGATAACCAGGGTAAAGATAATCTAATCAACTTTTACACTTGAGAAAATCATCACTTATCCCTATACTAAGGAATCTGGGGAGGACATATGAGAAGGCAGGTACCATTGATTACTACAGGAGTTACTGTTTAGAATGCATTAAAAAAGTTATCTTTAAAACTTTCCATCTGTTAGTATAGCATGTGTAAAATTTGTAAGTTTTGATTTTTCTATTTCTTTATTCTGTTAATATGGTGTATTACATCAACCAGTTTTTGGATGCTAAACCAGCCTTTCGTTCCTGGTTTATAATCCTTTTTATACGTGGCTAAATTCCATTAAATTCCTATAACTTGCATTGACTTCTACAATTTTATTGTAGTCTCAAATTTTTATAAATACTTGAACTGTCATTTCTAATAACATTTCAAAATAGGTAAACTAATTGTTATTTTCACTGGCTACTGTTATTGAGTAGATCATTTATATTGGGATATACATTAGTATTTTGAACGTGAAATTTTATAGGAAAATACTACAAATAATATCCTCTGCTTTTATAGCCTGTGGACCAGCTCTCATTGAACACTGTCTTATAGAAAATGGATTCTCTGGCAATGTCAAACTGGATGAAAAATTTGAAAGTAAGGGTATGTGTGCATGCTACAAGTTTTGCCCATTTTTATTTCATTTTTTTAAACCTATGAAAATTATTTCTGGAAAAAGTAATAAGCGAGTGGGTAGTTCTAGACTTAAAAACATTTGACCTGTTAGTGTTCTATCCATATGGTATTCCTGACTTCCTACTCTAATGTGATGGCTTTATCCGTAGTAACATGCAGTTTAATCTCTTGACCTACGTTATTACCTTCTGATTTTAGAATATTCTCCCTCCCTCCCCCTAAATTTTGGAAGGGGTTACTGCACTTGAGACAGTCTCTGGTACAAGGCTTGAAGGAGTTGAATTATTCACCTTCAGACTCAGAACCTGAGGGGCTTCTAGAAGTAGCATTATTTATGCATTTTAATTCTGTAAGTGCTGTGGTGTGACTTTATAATGAATTAGGCTTTTGTAACTACTTAAGGGAACCTAAATTAACTTCTAGATTAGGATAATAAAAAATTAGAGGAAATATAAGGAAAATGGAAGCTTTGGTCTTTGACAAATTTTTATCTGCAGATTCTCATGTAAAATGAAAAAAAATCATTCTTGATATTTATATTTTGGGATTTATATCACTTCTTAAGGTTTAGGGATCATTTTTATGATACACAAATGCACAAATGTAAGATTTTTTTGTGCATTTAAAAATACAAATTGAATGTTTTAAGTGAATGATTTAGTTTCTGAAATACATGAATTTAGTGCAATCCTGTTCGAAATGCCGACAGGTGGTATTGTTATTTTTGCTATTGCACTTCCTTTTTTAAATGAATCTGATATGTGCAGTAAAAAGCATACAAAAATGTTCAGGAAAACTCTGGAAAATAATAGTAATGATGGAGTATAATCTTTTCATAAATTAAAATGTATTATGAAGCTATAGTAATTACAAGTTAAGTTTTGGGAGAAGGAATACACAGAATAAAGAATTCAGAAACAAGCCCAAATATATGTGGCAATTTAGCATATGAACAAAGTGGCTTTCATATCATGAGGAGAAAGATGGATTCAATAAAAGCTATTGGGACAACAAGCTGGCCAAAATATATTCTTATTTAATAAACTGATTATAAACATGAAATAACTATATTTAATTTTCTTGAACAACTTGTATTATTTCATAAGCACTTTCTGTTTTCTACATAGATGTTTAATAATAGTTATGGACAGTTGATTGGCACTCCTTTTTTCCTTTTTTATTCCCCTATTAGATATTGAAAAAGTACTTGTTTGTCTTCAGAAAGCAGAAGAGTATATGAAAACAACATCCAACTTCAGTGGAAAGGTAGCACCACAAATACTTATTGTTTATTGTTGATGTTTTACTTATTTAGATTTTTAGAATTTAAATGTTCATTGAAGGATCAGTATATGTAAATTTTTTGTTGTAATTTGGAAATTTAACACCTGTAATATGCTTATTCTAGGTTAGTTTTTTTTAATTGCTGTTGGTTTCTGATTTTTGTTCTGTTCCTTAAATCTTCTATAAAGTACTGGGTCAAGACAATATTGGCACTCCTGAAAAGTTGAGGAATTTGAAAATATTTCCTCTTAGGTTGATTTATGATAGAGAAGCACATCTTAATTTGCCAGCACTTTCCAAAAATTTACTGATTAACATCTTTTTAATTATTAAATATTCTCTGGGTTACCTCATATCTTGTTTTTCTTCCCTATTCAAAGTATATAACTTTACTTACAAAAAACGTTCAGGAAAAGTTCTGATTAATTACAGCTAAATTCACTCCAAATATACCCTGCATCCAGTTACTAAAATGAATTAAAATTTCCTACCGGCAAAGTGAACCAAAGATTTTTCTGCTGGAAGTAAAGTGCTTTTGGCTTTTTTAAGTTGCAGAACATCTGAAAAATGGAAAGAAAAAAGCAAAATGCACATGTATAATCTCACCACTTTATCAAATCATTAGTTTTCATTTTCTTTATTCCCTGTTTTTTTCTTGTTCATATGAATAAGTCAGTATTTTCTGATGGTACTTACTGAGTCTTTAAAAACATCACTTTGAGAAATACAATCAGTAGACAAATGCTGATTGTTTATAACTAGAATAATTTTGTAAGTTAATAAAATTAATATCATTCAAGGAAAGTAAATCTGCTAATTATGAATGGAAATTAGTTTTAATGTTGGATTTTTGTAGGGGTATATCATTCAGAAAAGAGAAATAAAACCAAGCCTAGAAGTAGATAAACCAACCGAAGACATACTCACGTAAGTATGTAGGCATGGATCGATTTGCTTTGGGTGTTTATTAATGTTCCTTTCTTTTTCTTTTTCTTTTTTTTTAAATAGATTTATTTATTTTTGGCTGCATTGGGTCTTTGTTGCTGTGCGTGGGCTTTCTCTAGTTGCGGCAAGTGGGGGCTACTCTTTGTGGCGGCGTGTGGGCTACTCATTCCGGTGGCTTCTCTTGTTGCGGAGCACAGGCTCTAGGCGTGCGGGCTTCAGTAGTTGTGGCACACGGGCTCATTAGTTGTGTCTCACAGGCTCCAGAGCGCAGGCTCAGTAGTTGTGGTGCACAGGCTTAGTTGTTATGTGGCATGTGGGATCTTCCCGGACCAGGGATCGAACCCGTGTCCCCTGCATTGGCAGGCGGATTCTTAACCACTGCACCACCAGGGAAGTCCCTATTGATGTTCTTGGTAAATATGTTTTACAGGTATGAGGAATTTCATCCTTTCTTGTTTTCTCAACATTCACAATGTCCATATATAGAATTTGAATCATTTGACAAGGTGGGTTTTCTGATTCTATTTTTTGACCAGTTAGCATGATGTGAGTTGTTAAATTAATATCAACTTGCTTTGATTGAGAAATTGAAAATATTTCTGCTTTACAATCATTATGAATCTGGACATTAAAAACCAGTGCAGTCACAGATACAAACTAGTGGAAATGTTTGTTGTTTCTTTATTTCAAGATGAAGGACCAAAGATTTGAACTTAATTTGATTCCTGACTGCTTAGCTATATAATACATTTACTGGAAATCTACTCAAGTTCTTTGAGTGGTGTTATGAAACAAAGTGGACCCTAAAATTCTGTGTATGCAAGTTGAAGCAGAGACCGTGTTTGTGTGGTTTTTTTCCAGCTAGTTGATTGTCTTTTTCTTCTTTTGATAAGGCCGTAGATGAATTTTATTCCAAGATAGAAGGTCAGAAAATAGATTTAAAAGCTTTACAACAGGTATGGTGTTATTAAAAACATTTATATAAACCAGCTAGCCTTGAGTGTGGTTTGCTGGGTAGGTGATGCTCTCATACAGGAATGGGCAGCCTTTTAGAAGTAGTTTGGGAATGCCCTGATCTCTTGGTATATTAATAAAGGTCCAGGGGAACTATCAGTGTTTAAAAAAAAATACGTTCATTTGCTCCATTAGAATATCAAATATTCTCTAAACCAGAAAATACAGTGGGAAGAAGGCCTGTTATTTATTCCCTGGTATAATTTGCTTTATTACAACAACCCAGAGCTTCTCAAACTTTGCTGTAAAGGGAATAGGGTTTCAAAGAGGAGATTTTTAAATAGGCCAAAGGAGAGGGAATAGTTTTCTCTATACAAATAAGTATATATTTGTTTATCATTAAACTGTTTTCTTTTTTAAAGTGGGCTTTTGAACTAGGTCTTTAATATGCTTTGCATGTATCATGACTCCACAAGGAGGGTTTAATATGCTGTGTTTTGTTTTCCCAGCTCATTTGACCATGTTTGGGGAGCTTTTACTGCAGAACAGTTTTAGAAAATGGCCAAAGTCACGCTTGATTCGATTTTTCAGAAATATTCATCGAATCTTAAAATATGTGTGCAAAAACTTGAAATTATGTGAATCTCTGTATCCTCCCCACCTTGGTTGTAAAAAAATTAACAAGAGTGGAATTTCAAAGCAAGTGGGTCACATGAGTTACATAGTGTGATTGCCACATGGTGGCAGCACTTTAGTAAGTAAACAGATATTTAAGAGTAACATTGAACCCCATGTACATCAAAATACCCGTGAATTATTTTAGTAATCACTGTGTGTTCTTTTAATAGTCACCATTCTTATAACTTAAATATTTTTAATATTACGTCCAGCATGCAAACATTCACTAATTGGTGATGCTATTACTAGTGTTACAAAATTAGCCCCACATCAGTAACCTTAATATGTAAGTTCCGTGTGATAGAATGCTATACAGCCATCCCTCGGTGTCTGCAGTGGATTGTTCCAGGAGCCCCTGTGGGTACCAAAATCCAAGGATATTCAAGTCCCTTATATAAAATGGTGTAGTACAGGGAATATAGTTAGCCTCCCATATCTGCAGGTTTTGTATCTGCAGGTACGGAGGGCTGACTGTATAAAAGTTCACATAACTACCATGAGCCTTTGTGTTGTTAATTTAGGAAGAATACTCTGTAAAATACTAGAAATAAGGCTGAGAAAATTAAAAGCAGCAATAAAATAAAAGGAAGCTATTTTAGGAATTAATGCTAAAAATGCACTCCCCCAAACTTTAATGTCATAGGGAAAAATGTCTTGAATTCTGCCTGCTTGAATAATGCAAGGGCAGTAGGGCATATCTTACATACAATGTAACCTGTAATCAAAATACCTTCCTGTATAGGGAATGGGATGTAGATGGTCAGGAGAGGTAATTTTGGAGCATGAAACACTTTGGGGTAGGATAGACCTGGGGAGATGGACTATGGGGAACTTTAGCTAGTTAGGTAACAACATTGAGGGGGCAGAAGTAGGGGTGGGATAGTGAGTTTCAGGAGGTAAAAGAGAGAAGGTACAGAAGGTAGAAGAAATCTAATTTTTAAAAACTCTGTTTTGTTAACAAAAGGAAAAACAAGCATTGAAGAAATTAGATAATGTCCGAAAGGATCATGAAAACAGATTAGAAGCTCTTCAGCAGGCTCAGGTATTATGTTTAGCTTTTTCAGATACTTTTTCAAAAATGGTAACTTTGGCATTGTAACACATGTTTTTGGTTTATTTCATAAGGAAATAGACAAACTTAAAGGAGAGCTTATAGAAATGAACCTACAAATAGTTGACAGAGCCATTCAGGTTGTTCGAAGTGCTTTAGCCAACCAGATAGACTGGACAGAAATTGGGTTAATTGTGAAAGAAGCCCAAGCTCAAGGAGACCCTGTTGCAAATGCAATCAAAGAATTAAAACTACAAACAAATCATGTTACAATGCTGCTAAGGTAAGTTTGATTCTTAGTTAAGCAGTTAGTGTTTGTCTTTATTTTGCTATTTAATTTTTCACTGTATTCATTGAAGTTTTTTTTATTTGGAAATTTATCTTTGAAAATACAGAAAAAAATTAATTTACATTAAAATAATGCAGCTATTTAAGTACCGTAAACCATTTATAATTTCCTTGAGAAAAAAATTGAAAATAAAAAAGGGATGTCATTGACATTAGTGAAATACTATTGAATATTTTTAATAGAAATCCATACTTGTTATCAGAGGAGGAAGATGATGATGTTGATGGTGACGTCAGTACTGAGAAAAATGAAACCGAACCACCAAAAGGAAAAAAGAAAAAGCAAAAGAATAAACAACTGCAGAAGCCTCAGAAAAATAGGCCATTGCTTGTTGATGTTGATCTCAGCTTGTCAGCATATGCCAATGCCAAAAAGTAAGTCATAAATTTAAGTATTTATTTTATTTTATTTCTTTGCCACGCTGCATGGCATGTGGGGTCTTAGTTCCCTGAGCAGCGTTTGAACCCGTGCCCCCTGCATTGGAAGCACAGACTCCTAACCACTGGACCACCAGGGAATTCCCATAAGTATAAATTTTAGGTATAATATTATCTGCAATAAATCTGTTAGGGTATTAAGGATAAGAACTATCATTATTTTGACTGTATATTCTTTGAGGTGAAATACTTTTTTAAAAGTATTTAAAGTTGTTCTTGATGATTTGTGAGTCTGTAAAATTAGAAATAACATAAATAGGAAACTAAAGAATAAAGATTTTATCTAAAATTAAAAGATATATTTTTCTAGGTATTATGATCACAAGAGATATGCTGCTAAGAAAACACAGAAGACTGTTGAAGCTGCTGAGAAGGTACTTAATATTTCTTAGAATGAATGTTAATTGTTTTTCTCTGCTTTATTAATTTAATGGACTTAATTATTTCTTCTCTTTAAATGAGGTTTTCAAATTCAGAAATACCTTTCAAACTTAATTTTGCTGTAAATGTGTGCATTTCCAGTATTTATTTTCTCCCCTAACCCTCTCTTCCCCAGGTCTCTATCTCAGTAATTATCCCTTTTTTGCTCAAGTTAAAAATGTTGGAGTCATCCTGGACTCTTCTCATATCCAGTCAATCATTTTAAATAAAAAATGAAGTCATTTCTCTCTGTTCAACATCTTCCAGTTTCTTCCCATCTTACTCAAGACACCTTAAAGCCTGGATCAGGTAGGGAGGCCTATCTGCTTCCCTCTGATCACATCACCCACACTCCCCTTGTTACACACTGTTTCCAGCCACAGTGGGATCTTAAGCTATTCCTACATCAGTGGCCCATACTGCCTTCTCAGGGCCTTTGCACTTGCTCTTTCTGCCAAGAATGTTCTCCCCTCAGATTTTTCATGGTTTGATCCCCCTCATCATTCATGTGTCTACTTAAGACTATCAGAGCGGCCTTTCTTGACCACTCGTAGTGAAAATAAAACTACCTCAATCACTTCCTTTTCACTCTTGTTTTTCTTTTTTAAAAACACCCAACCCAACATATGTTTATCTGTCTTCCCTCTAGAATGTAGATTGCATGAAAGTAGGATCTTTATCTGTTTTATTCATTGCTGTGTCCCAGTCCCTAGAATATTGCCTGAAACATAGTCACATTAATATCTGTTAAATGAGTGGTCTTCATGACTTAGCTCTCTATCTGCCTCTCCAACCTCATTTACCCTATGATCATACTTGCTGGTCAAGCTGGCCTTTTCCTTCTGCTTACAGTGCTCTTTGTATTCTTTGCCTTGATAATTCCATTAATCCTTCAGGCTTCAGCCTAAATGCCATTTCCTCAGAAATACCTTCTTTGACCATAATCAGTTATAAATTAGGTTCCCTTGTTATACTCTCATAGCATCCTTTGAAACATTTACCATGTTTATTTGAATAATTATGTGTTTTATATATGTCTCTTCTCCTAGACCCCAGTGGGGTAGGAAGTAGAAACTTTGTCTTGTTCATTGTGTGTCTCTGACATCTAGCCCAAAGCCTGTTATATGGTTGCACTGAGTATATGGTAAACAGATGAACTCTTTTTCATTGTAGGTCTTGAGCAGATACTTGTATACAAATCATTTTAATATTTAAGGCCAAAATTTCTTCATTTTATTACTTTTTAAAAAATAAATTTATTTATTTATGGCGTGTTGGGTCGTCATTGATGTGCTTTCTCTAGTTGTGGCGAGTGGGGGCTACTCTTCGTTGCGGTGCGTGGGCTTCTCATCGTGGTGGCTTCTCTTGTTGTGGAGCATGGGCTCTAGGCGCACGGGCCTCAGTAGTTGTTGTGTGGGCTCAGTAGTTGTGGCTTGCGGACTCTAGAGCACAGGCTCAGTAGTTGTGGTGCACAGGCTTAGTGGTTCCACAGCATGTGGGATCTTCCTGGACCAGGGATCGAACCCGTGTCCCCTGCATTGGCAGGCGGATTCTTAACCACTGCACCACCAGGAAAGTCCCCATTTTATTACTTTCATGTGTGTATGGTGTGTGTGTATAGATAGTGCCATTTGTGACATTTAAAAACCCATTTCTTCCCCTGTCATTTACTTGGTGTTATTTAAGTAAATTTTCAACAGATTACTTAAAAACTCTTTTCTTATGAATAGGCGTTCAAATCAGCAGAAAAGAAAACAAAGCAAACCTTAAAAGAAGTCCAGACAGTTACCTCTATTCAAAAAGCAAGAAAAATATATTGGTAAGTATTCTACCTTTTTAAAATACATTTTTTCTTTCTATCAAAATTATACATGCACATTATTTAGAAAATCAAGCAGTTCTACAAAGCTTGTTAAAAAACCAGTAACCCCACAAACTTTTATCCCTACTCCTATTGCCTCCTCTCCCAAGGAAACTTTTAGCTCTTTTAGCTGAATCTTTTGATATATACCTCCATTTCTCTTAGTAATATATTGCTGCTTCTTAATTTTTCTGTTTTACACTCTATTAATAACTTCCCACCTTGGAAAGTGAAGATTTTATTCTTTCCATTTGTGCTCCGTTACATACACACACATCACCTGGCTTCTCAGTATACTTACAGCATAATTTTGTCAAGAGTGATGTTCTGTGTTAACATTATTATGAATATTTAAGTTGTAATCAGAGCTGGATCATATAGTATTCTGTTTTCCTTTCCTGCTCAGTATTTTATCTTCCCTGAAGTTAATAATTGTTTCATTTGCTTTCTTTTTATTTTTGTTCTTGTTATTAGCCATGTCCAAATTTGCTTCCAAGTGTGTTCAAACATATTGGAATTTTATCAGTATCATCTTCTTGCAGAAGTCTTTCCTGGAGCTTTTTGACCTACTTTGTTCTAGATTGGTTACTGTAAGCATTTTAAGATCTCCTTTTTTTTATTATCCTGGAACTTCTCTGTAACCTCTCTCTGTGTTGTATCTTCTGTCCTGAATCTCAGACTTCCTTTTTCTTTGGTTATGGACTATGTGCTCTAGAAGCTTCATGAAAAGGGGTATGTAGAAGTTAAAGTTTTTGAGGTGTCCAATGTATAAAAAAATTATTTTACTCGTAAGAGTTTGGATAGGTATAGAATTCTAATTTGAAAATATGTTTCCCTCAGACTTTTAAAAAGGCATTGTCCATTGTATTAACTTCCAGGTTTGATCTTGAGTTTTCTGTCATTTTGATAGTTGCTGTTTTAATAGGAAACTTGTTTTTGCCTTTCTGTAAGCTTCTAGATCTTTTTTTTCTTCCTCTCAGTTTTCCAGAATTTCACAGGAATATAGGTTGGTGATGATGTTTTTATCCATTACGCTGGATACTTTGTGGGCCTTTTAAATTGGAAACGTGGTTTGGAGAAATTTTCTTGAACTATTTCTTAGAAAATTACCTACCTTCTGTCTTTTTTTGTTTTGTTTTCTTTTTCTTTCTTTCTAGAAGTCTCATGTTTTACTTATGGGACCCCTCCCCCCCTTAGCAGTCCTATTGCATTGCATTTTCTGTTTTTCAACTTTTTGTTCTATATTCTGAGATTTTCTCAACTTTATCTTTCAATCCTTCCATTGAATTTTTTAATCTTTTATTTCTTCCTATCACGTTTTAATTTTAAGCTGTTTTTGGTTTTTTGAATGTTACTTTAAAAAAACTTACTGCTCTAGTTTCTTTATAACTGAGAATAGTTTTGATGTATTACATTTTATTTAGTATCCTTTTCTTGCAGGTCTGTCTTCTCCAAGTTTCTTTTTTCTATTTGTTGGTTTTGTCTCCAGCGTTCACTTGTGTACGTCTGGTGATCCTTGACTGTCTACTCACTTTTTATAGCAGAACATTAAAATGGTGATTGGAAGTTCTTTGTGGGTTGTTGGACTTGTAAAATGATCTGTGTGGGCCATCTGTGGAACTCTTGAAGTCTTTAGCTTTTTGCCTTTTCGGCTGGTCTCATTTCCCACAAAAGCTTCTTTCTCTTCTATTTGTAAAGTGAAGACCTGGCTATCACCATTTTGGGAGCTCGGTGGAAATAATAAGCTGGAGAGTCTTAGTATCCAGTATTTCATACATTTACTTAATTGCCCTATTTTACATATATTACCCCTACTTACAACTGTGATACGTTTCCCCTAGTCCAGAGATCCTCTTTGTACCCTTTTAAAGAATTAATTTCTGACTTTCTGTTAGAGTGTTGAAGGGGCAGTTACCACCATGTTCCGAGCTGGAAAGATCTAGGGAAGTGCTTACTTCTTGATAAGATTTTCAGCCGGTTCTTCTGTTTTTAAACCTCATCTTAAACCCTATTTCTAGCAGTACCTATGCTCTTTATGGGTCATACAGTGTAAGTCGATTAGTCTCTTGGTTTTTTGCACCGTCAGCTCAGGATTCAGCTTCTTGAGTCTGCTCACTTGTTCATTTATTTTCCAGCTTTCAAAATTTTGTTGCTTTTTTCTTTCTCTCTCTAACATCTCTATTGATGAATATGATTGACCTGTAATTTTCATTTCTCATAATGTTTTTGTTAACTGTTGGTACAAGGTTATATTATCTCATAAAACAAACTGGAAAGTGTTCCTTTATCAATTGTCCTTAAATGTTGATGGAAGTCACCTGGAGTTTTCTTTATGGGAAAGTTTTTCATTACAGATTCAAATTCTTTAGTAGATAAAAGGACTACTCAGATTTTCTAGTTTTGGTTAGCAATGTTTTTCTAAGACTTTGTCTATTTTGTCCAAAGTTTGAAATTTATTGGCAAAAAGTTTATAATATTCCACTTAACTTTTTTTTTTTTTTGGCCACGCCGCGTGGCATGTGGGATCTTAGTTCCCTGACCAGGGATCAAACCCGTTCCCTCTGCAGTGGAAGCATGGAGTCTTAACCACTAGACCACCAGGGAGGTCCCTCCACTTAAGTTTTTAACATCCCTAGAATCATTAATTACTTCTCCCTTTTCATTCAAGAATTATTTGTGCCTTCTCTCTTTCTTGATTAATCTGACCAGAGGATTTTCAGTAGTAGTAATATCATTAAAGAACCAGTTTTTGACTATTGATCTCCAGTATTATATATGTGCCTTCTATTTTAATAATTATTTTCATCCTTCTACTTTTCTTTGGGATTTATTTGCATTTTCCTTTCTGATTTCTTGAGACAGAAGCTTAGTTCATTGATTTCCCCTTTCCCCTGGCCTCTTTTCTAATATATGTAAGGCAGTGAATTTCCCTCAGCATGGCTTTAACTGTATCTAAAAAGTTCTGTTGTTTAGGATTTTCATTATCTTTCATGTCAAGATATATTCTAATTTCCATGGTGATTTCTTCACCCATGCATTATTTAGAAGTATATGTATTACTGTCCAAACACATGGGGGTTTTTGGTTACTTTTTGTTACTGATTTTTAGCTTTATTTGCGTAAAAGAGGTGACATTCTGAATTATCTCAGTCATTTGGTGTTTGTTGTTGAAACTTGCTTTATGGCCCAGTCTATTTATGGGCAGCTTTATTTATAAATGTTTCATATATAGTTGAAAATAGTGGCTTTTCTACAGTTACTGAGTGCATTTCTCTAAATATCAGGTCATGTTTATCAATCATGTTGTTCGAATCTTTGGCACCTTTATAATTCTCTTTTTAATGCTTGTTTTCCCAGTTACTGAGAGAAGTGTGTTAAATATCATACGGTTTGGATTATCTGTTTCTCCTTTTACTTCTGAACTTTTGCTTTATATATGTGAGGCTATGTAATTAGGTGATACAAATATGGAACTGTTATATCATCTCAGTGAATTGAGCCTTTTATTAATTTTAATGAAATGTCCTTTTATATCTATTTTTTCCATCTGTGTGAGATGTTAAAACTGTATAAACTGTTTTTTGGTTAGTATTTGCATGGTATTATCTTTTTCCATCATTATATTTGAACCTTTTTATATCCTTATATTTTAAAGGAGTATATATCATTGTTTTTTTCCCAGTCTGACAGTCTTTGCATTTTACCTGGAGAATTGACTACATTTATATTTAATATAATTTCTGATATATTTGGGTTTAAATCTAACCATCTTACTGCTAGCTTTCAGTGTGTCTTATTTGTTCTGTGTTCTTTTTTGTCTTCCTTGTTGCTTTATTTTGATTAGTTGGCTTTTTTTTTTTTGGCCTGTTAGTTAGTTATGTATTCCTCTGCTAGGATGATTACAAAATACATCCTTGATTTATCTTTCACATTCTTTTTGTCCTTTTGGGTTTATGTCTTTTTGCAAACCTCTTTACCATCAATAGGGAAGTGGTTAAATCAGTATAGTACATCCATTCAGCAATGAGGAAAATATATTTTTAAGTGAAAAAAGAAAAAAATATGCAGAACAGTGTGTTGTGTCTGAAAAAGAGAAAAGGTTTAGAATAAGCATTTTATTTTAGCTTTTGTATGTATAAAGAAACTCTGGAGAGGGTACAGGAAGCTAATGGCCAATTGGTTAGTAGTAGCTGTGGGAACTGAAGAGATGTAGGATCTCTCACTATACTTTTTTATGTAATTAAAACATTTTTTGAACCATGTATATGTATTACTCAATAAAAAATCAGATTAGAAAATAGGAATAGAGTCCTTTTGCTATTATATTTTGGGAGCTATGAGGAAGTTTCATTTAATGCCTGTGCTCAATCTATCATCTTTAACCAGAAATTTTAAAATTCTAGGTTAAATCATAAAAAAATTATCTCGTGAGTCATATGTAAAATAGGAAATATTTATGTGCATCTCATTTTCTAGATGTCATACAAATATACACTCTTTACTTTTTATTGTGGTGGTATGTATTAATCATGAAAACCCAAGTTAATTTGTTTCTTGAGAAAAGTTATAATTTTACACTTCTGACAGCAATTTTTGGTTTTAAACTGTAAAGAATATCATACATGTAACATTCAGTTGATTAATTGAAGACAGAATGGGAAAACAGCTTTTCTTTCTCATCGGTGGTCCCAAAGCCTATCCAGTGCCCCACTGAAAGAAAACTAAACCTAGGGACCATGTGACATTTTATGCTTTTGCTTTTTGTAATTCATTGTTATAACGTCAGTTTAAGAAGGCTGTCTATATGGGAGGGAAATAAAGAGAGAACATATTTTTTAAGCATAAAATTGAATTGTTTTCTACTGAGACTGTCTTAAGAATATCCTAGGGCAATTTGCATTGCAAGTTTTCAGTAAAATTCAGCTTGATGTCTTAAGAAATTAAGCCATCAAGTTGTCTTAACCTTCACAGATAGGAGAGCTTTCTGTTTTATTTTGTTTGTTAAAAGGGTGTGAATTCAGGCAACTATGAAGGGAAAGAAATGTTAACTTTTTTCTTTAAAATTTGATAGGTTTGAGAAATTCCTCTGGTTCATTAGCTCAGAGAACTATCTAATTATTGGTGGACGAGATCAGCAACAGAATGAAATAATTGTGAAAAGATACTTGACACCAGGTAGGTAAGATTAAAATTCTGAAGAATTTTCTTTTAAGTAACTGGATTGGTTATCTCAATATTAGGTGTAGATTTTTATCTTGTACTCCTTTGTTTGACAGATTTAATTGGTAGAAAGAATTTCATGGTTTATGGTTTGTTGAATATGTGCTTTGACACTTGATTCACATTTTAAGTGAATATCCCTAAAGTAGTAATGCCGAGCTAATCTGTAGTATTAGATTTTTGATTTTCTACTGCATTAAGAAAATAGCTTTCAATCCTCCAAAGTCATTGTAGATCAGATTTTTAAAAGCTTAATTTTTCAGTGCTGAAGTTTGTAACCGTTTTTCACTTTTAGAAGCAGGACTTAAGTGCTGTGTTGTAAGGCCTCTCGTTTTTTTTTTGTTGTTTTGTTTTGTTTTGCGGTACGTGGGCCTCTCACTGTTGTGGCCTCTCCCGTTGCGGAGCAAAGGCTCCGGACGTGCAGTCTCAGCGACCATGGCTCACGGGCCCAGCCGCTCTGCGGCATGTGGGGTCTTCGCGGACCGGGGCATGAACCCGCGTCCCCTGCATCGGCAGGCGGACTCTCAACCACTGCGCCAGCAGGGAAGCCCCTCTCATTTTTTTTTGTTTGCTGATAACCACCACTTCACTGTGGCTGAACCCTCAGTGTGAGTATCAGAAATCAATAATCAGTATCAGAGCTAATCTGATGTCCTTTGAGGATCCAGAGCCAGGAAAGAAAGCAACAGGGTTAGGTTACATGGTACCCAGGACTTGGTCTCTGTCTTCTCTAACTTTGTGCATTGTGAGCTGAGCCTTTCATGGAACTGTATGGGCTTTGCTCTTCTTTGAGTTTCAAATCTCAGATGAACTATCCATGGCAAACAATGGCTGCTCATTTTTTCTGTTAGAAACCATGCACTTTACTTTTCCCTAGTTGACCATTCATTCCTGCATTCATCTGTTTGCTCATTTATTCATTTGTTGCTATCACACACTTCAGAATAAAACTAGAAGTCCTCGTTGTGGCTTACAAGGCTCCTGACTTCTTCTCTAGCCTCATTTCTTACTTTCCTTCAGTCTGGCTTCCTGGCTGTTTGTCACATTTGTCAACCATCTATGGTCCTCAGGACCTTTGCACTTGCTAGGATGACTCATCTCTATGTGTCTCTCACCCATCGTCAGGCTAGCCTGGGCTTGCTTATATGGTAACTCAGCAAATTTCTGAGAGAAAAAGAGGAAGCATACAGCACCTCTCAAGGCCTAGGCTGGGAACTGGCATTTGGTCACATCTGCCACATTCTGCTGGCCAAGGCAGGTCAAGGGGTCGGCCCACATTTGAGGGATGGGGAAGTGGACTCCACCTCTTGATGGGAGAAGCTTCAAGGTCATAGAGCAAAGAGGTGTGGATAGAGGGAGGGAGAAGAACTGTGACTATTTTTGTAATCTGCCTTATTAGCATTGTTTTCCTCTGAGGAGGCCTATGAGAAATCTCCCAGGGGTGGGAGATAGACTTTTCTTTATATGTCTTTTTATACCTTTTGGATTTTGAACCCATTAAAAAATAAGTAAATAAACAATTTCAACTTAAAAACAAAGAAACAGGACTTAAAGTATTATTTCTTATTTGTTTTAAAGGGGACATTTATGTACATGCTGACCTTCATGGAGCAACTAGCTGTGTAATTAAGAATCCAACAGGTAATATATTTCTTTCTATGATTCATAACTTTAATTCTTTTGTTTAAAATATTTTTAGTATAAGAGAAAAATCACTAATACAGATAAAGAAGGACACTTTATAATGATAAAAGTGTCAATCCATCAATAAGGTGTAACAGTTATAAGCACATATGCATCTGTAACTTCCCTGGTGGTGCAGTGGTTAAGAATCCGCCTGCCAGTACAGGGAACACAGGTTCAAGCCCTGGTCCAGGAAGATCCCACATGCCGCAGAGCAGCTAAGCCCGTGCACCACAACTTCTGAGCCTGCGCTCTAGAGCCTGCGAGCCACAACTACTGAGTCCATGTGCCACAACTACTGAAGCCCGCATGCCTAGAGCCTGTGCTCTGCAACAAGAGAAGCCACTGGAATGAGAAGCCCACGCACCACGATGAAGAGTAGCCCCTGCTTGCACAACTAGAGAAGGCCTGCGTGCAGCAACGAAGACCCAACACAGCCAAAAATAAGTAAATGAATTTATAAAATAATAAATAAACAAACATATATGCATCCAACAAAAGAGCCATAGAATACATGAAGGGAGAAATAAACAAATTAATAATAGTAGTCCAAGATATCAATACCTAACTTTCAATCATGGCTAGAATAACTAGCTATAAGATCAACAAAGAAATAGAAGAGTTGAACAACACTCAAGTTACCTAGATTCTACACATATCTGTAGTACACTCTACCTCACAACACTAGATTACTCATTCTTCTCAAGTACACATGGAACATTCTCCAGGGTGGACCATTTGATAGTCTATAAAATAAGTCTCAGTTAATTTAAAACTAATGAATCATATAAAGTAAATTTTCCGACCATAATGGAGTGAAATTAGAAACCACTAATAGAAGAAAATTTAGAAAATTCACAAATGTGTGGAAATAAACAATACACTCATAAAATAACCAGTGGATCAAAGAGGAAATCACAGGGGGGTATTAGAAAATACTTTGAGGTGAACGAAATGCAAACAAATTTATTGAGACTTATGAGATGCACCTAAGGCAGTGCTCAGAGAAAAATTTATAGCTGTACTACCTATAATAAAAAAGAGGAATGATTTGAAATCAATAACAAAACTGTACACATTAAGATGTAGAAAAAGAAAAGCAGATAACCCATAGTAAGGAAAGGAAGGGAAATGGTAAAGATTAGGGTGGAAATAAAACAGAATAGAAAGACAGTGGAGAAAAATCAACAAAACCAAAGTTAGTTCTTTGAAAAGATCGATAAAACTGATAAACCTTTAGCTAGACTAACCAAAACAATAAGATTCAAATTCCTAAAGTCTACAGAACTTTTAAAGAAGACTGAACATCAATCCTTCATAAACTTCCAGAAGGTAGAAGAGAGAGGAACTTTCTAACTCATTCTATAGGGCTGGTATTACCTTAATAACAAAACCAGATGAAGATATCACAGGAAAGAAAACTACAGACCAACATTATTTATGAATATAGACACAAAAGTCCTCAACAAAATATTAGGAAACTGAATCCAGCAGCATATTACAAGGATTATACACATGATAAAGTGGGATTTATTCCCAGGAATGCAAAGTTGGTTTAACATATGAAAATTAATGTAATACAGTGTATTAATAAAATAAAGGACAAAAACCACATGATGATCTCAATTGATGAGAAAAAGCCTTTGGTAATAATCCAGTACTCATTTGTGATAAAAACACTCAACAAACTAAGAATAGATGGAAACTTCCTCAAGTTGGTAAAGAACATCTATGAAAAAATCCACAGCTAAAAATCATGCTTAATGGTGAAAGACAGCTTTTCCCCCAAGATCAGGAACAAGATAAGCACATCTGTTCTTGCCACACTTTTACTCAACATTGTATGGAGGTTCTAAGTAGGCCATTAGGCAATAAAAAGTTTAAAATATCCAAATTGGTAAGGGACAGATAAAACTATCTCTGTTTGCAAATGACAAAATCTTATATATTTAAACCTTAAGCAATCTACTAAAAATTATTAGTTAATAAGTTCAGCAACGTCTAGGATATAAGGTCAATATATAAAAGTCAGTTATATATTTATATACTAGCAATAAGCAGTATTAAAAGGAAATTAATAAAACATCCACTTATAACAGCATTACAAAAGAATAAAATATTTAGTAATAAATTTACCAAAAAGAAATGCAAGACATACACACTGAACTACAAAACATCATTGAAAGAAATTAAAGAAGACCTAAATAAAGGGGAACACTTCCAGTGTTTATGAATTAGAAGTCTTATATTGTCCTGATGGCAGTACTTCCCACATTAATCTACAGATATGTGCAGTTCCTCTCAAAATTCCAGCTGCCTGTTTTTGCAGAGATGGACAAAGCTCATACTGAAATTCATGTGGAAATGCAGAGTACCCAGATTAGCCAAATCATTCTTGAAAACGGAGAACAAAATTGGAGGACTCACACTACCTGATTTCAAAACCTCCTACAAAACAACAGTCAGTGTGGTATCAGGACAGTGTGATATTGGTGTGAGGATGGACTGATAGATTAATGAAGAGAATTGAGACTCCTTGTTTATGGTCAGTTGATTTTCAGCAAGGGTGCCAAGGCCATTCAATGGGGATAGAATAATTTTTTCAACAAATAGGGCTGATGCAACTAATATCCATGTGCCAAAGAATGAAGTTAGACCCCTGCTTCATACCATTTATAAAAATTAAAAGCAGGGACTTCCCTGGTGGTGCAGTGGTTGACAGTCCGCCTGCCAATGCAGGGGACGCAGGTTTGTGCCCCGGTCTGGGAAGATCCCACGTGCCGCGGAGTGGCTGGGCCCGTGAGCCATGGCCGCTGAGCCTGCACGTCTGGAGACTGCTCCGCAACGGGAGAGGCCACAACAGTGAGAGGCCCACGTACCGAAAAAAAAAAAGATTGCATCAGACCTAAATTTAAGAGCTAAAACTATAAGACTGTTAGAAGAAAATAAGGTGTAAAAAAAACTTCATAATCTTGGATCAGGAAGTCATTTTTTAGATATGACACCATAAGCATAAGCAACCGAAGAAAAAACAAATCAGACTTAAGCAAAATTAAAACTTTAATTCAGAGGACTCTATCAAGAAAGTGAAAAGACAGTCCACAGAATGGGAGGAAATATTTGCAAGTCGTTTATGTGATAAAGGACCAATATCCAAAGAACTCTAGAACTCTTCTGACTCTAAAATAGAAAGGCAATTTTAAAATGAACAAAATTTTTAAAATGTGAAATAGACATTTCTCCAAAGATACAAAAGGCCAACAAGCACATGATAAGATGCTCAGCATCATTTGCCTGTTAGGGAAATGCAAATCAAAACCACAGAGAAATACCACTTAACACCCACAAGAATAGTTGAAATAAAAAAACAGACAGTGGGAATTCCCTGGCGGTCCAGTGGTTAGGACTCCACACTGTCACTGCCAAGGGCTTGGGTTCAATCCCTGGTCGGGGAACTAAAATCCCACAAGCCACACAGGGCGGCCAAAAGAAACAAAAAAACAGTAACATGTTACTGAGGTTGTGGAGAGATTGGAACCCTTATACACCGCAGGTGGGAATGGACAATGATCTAGCTGCTATAGGAAATAGTTTCATAGTTTCTGAAAAAGGTAAACATAGATTTTACCATGTGACCCAGCAATTCCACTCCTAGGTATTCCAAGATAATTGAAAACATATGTCCAAACTTATTTGCAGATATTCATAATAGCATTATAATAGCCAAGAAATGGAAACAACCTGTATGTCGATCCATTGATTAATAAACAAAATGTGGTGTATCCATATAATAGAATATTATTCAGACTTAAGAAGAAATGAGGTACTGACATATGCTCTCACATGAATGAACCTTGAAAACATGCTAAGTGAAAGAAGCCAGGTATGTATGATTCCATGTATATGAAATTCCAAAATAGGCAAATCTGTAGAGACAGAAAGTAGATTAGTGATTGCCAGCGGCTGGGAAGATGAAGTGACTATTAATAGATACAGGATTTCTTTTGGGGATGATGAAAATGTTCTGAAATTAATGGTAATGATTGCATAGCTTTATGACTATACTAAAACCCACTGAATTGTACACTTTAAAAGAATGAATTTTATGGTATGTGAATTATATCCCAATTTTAAAATATTTGAATTCTTACTGTAGGGGTATATTAATATGCTCTTCATTTTGAGAAATTAGGCAATATATAGTAATTCTGGAAGTCTTCAACCTTTGAATAGATTTTTCTAAATTATCCTTTCTGGAATGAAGTTAGAATTACTGATAAAAGTGAGGATATTTCTTCTCTGACTTGTTTTATTTACTTAGACCATTTAAAAACCTGCTGTGTAAATACATTTTTTAAAAACTTTTTTTAATTTATTTATTTTTGGCTGCGTTGGGTCTTTGTTGCTGTGCGCGGGCTTTCTCTAGTTGCAGCGAGCGGGGGCTACTCTTCGTTGCAGTGCGCGGGCTTCTCATTGCGGTGGCTTCTCTTCTTGTGGAGCATGGGCTCTAGGCGTGTGGGATTCAGTAGTTCTGGCACACGGGCTCAGTAGTTGTGGCTTGCAGGCTCTAGAGCGCAGGCTCATTAGTTGTGGCGCATGGGCTTAGTTGCTCCGTGGCATGTGGGATCTTCCCAGACCAGGGATCAAACCCGTGTTCCCTGCATTGGCAGGCAGATTCTTAACCACTGCACCACCAGGGAAGCCCTGTTAAATACATTTTTTTTTTTTTTTTTTGCGGTACGTGGGCTTCTCCCACCGCGGAGCACAGGCTCCGGACGCGCAGGCTCAGCGGCCATGGCTCACAGGCCCAGCCGCTCCGCGGCACGTGGGATCCTCCCGGACCGGGGCACGAACCCATGTCCCCTGCATCGGCAGGCGGACTCTCAACCACTGCGCCACCAGGGAAGCCCTAAATACATTTTTAATAAAAATAGTAACTTCTTGTAATACTGAAATGAAAGTGTGGTATTATTGTTTAAAATATAAGAGGAGTGAACCTGTTATGCTGCATGTGGTTTCCATGTCTTGCTCTAGAAAGTCTGTACTTCGGTACTGAAGCGTTCTAGTATTGTTATTACAGGAGAACCAATTCCCCCTCGGACCTTGACTGAAGCTGGCACGATGGCACTTTGCTACAGTGCTGCTTGGGATGCACGAGTTATCACTAGTGCTTGGTGGGTGTACCATCATCAGGTAATAAGGGCTGTGGTCCTTTTTCTTAATTTAGTAAGAGCAACTGTGTTCCAAATTGTGAGGATATAGAATTGAATGAAGCAGACAGAGTACCTTGTGATGGAGTTGACATTTTGGTGTTGAAAAATAGATGTGTAGTGGCAGGTAACAGAGTTTATTTTTAAAGCAGAGTAAGGGGATAGAGAGTGATAGAGGCTACCATTTTGAATGTAGTGTCAGGGAAGGCCTTTCTGGAAAGGTAAGATTTGAGAGTGATCCATGTAATTATATGGGATAAAGACTGTTCCAGTTATGACTGGCCTACTGACCTAAAAAGTCTTTCTCCTGTTCGTCTTTGTTGAAATTTTCTGAATTCTCTTTGGCCCTTCCTGTAAAGTAGGTATATCCAGTGGTTTTTTCTATACACTTGGTTTTAGTAATTGTCCTTCTTTGTGGTTAATGCTATTTTTTGATGATACTTCATTCCATATATGACTTGACACTGCTATTCATTTCACGTTCTCAAGAATTATAATTGATAATGATAAACTTTTACAAAGTCTTAAAGCTATACAGCAAGGTAAAAAGAGTTCAATACTATTATCCTCCCTTAGATTTAGTTTCATTTTATATCTGTTTATATTTATTATTTTCTGCTACATTGTGATATTGTGTCCTTAGGAAATTAATATCACTTCTGGGATTATATTTTCTGCCTTGGTACTATTATAAAAGTGGCTTTAATTCTTTTATGAATAGGTTTTTTTAGTGTGCTTTTAATCCCTTACATAACTATTACTAGTAAAGATACTCTCAGATTTGGGTGTTTCACAGATGTGTAAAATTTTTTTAAATTGTGAAGTTATATTGCTCACTTCCTATTTTGCCAAATTAGAAGATATTTTTAAAAATATGCTATTATCTTTATTTACTAAGATGAAAGGTTATTTCATTACCAAAAAAAAAAGTATCTCAGGAAAGGATTTAATGTAATAAATATAGTAAATATACTTTTATACCTTTATGATGAGCTTATTAAACTATCCTTGTTCTTCTTATTATGTCTCACATTAGAGGAAATGTGGACAGTTGTGGCTCTAGTCCATGGCATTTGAAAATGATTGATGTAGTGTATCCTTCATTATTTCTTTTCTTTGTTACGGACAAAGATATATCTATCTTTGAAGAGATAGCCCTTCAGTGTTAAAAATTTTTGCTAAATTATAAACTTTTCAGGACGTAGTACTCTACTTCAGTATGGCTTTACTTTCTCAGGTGAAAATTTAAAAAACACATTTCTTAAGACAAGAGTATAATGTATTATTGTGTTCCTCAGGTGTCTAAAACAGCACCAACTGGAGAATATTTGACAACAGGAAGCTTCATGATAAGAGGTAATGACTTGCCAGTGGATTATGGAGACAGGTTTGAGGACCATCTACTAATATTCTCAGAACAGAAACTAATTATTCTAACTTCATATATGAAGTTTGTTATTAAATAAGGAAAATTTTGCTGTGGTGTGGCAAATTTAGCATTTGACATGTCATCTCCATATATATTTTTATTGATGACAGTGTACTTTCATATAGTTTACATTTATAAGGGTAAGAAAGTATAGCATGACCTTTTTTCTAAAAATAGATTATTTAGGATCTGACTAACCCAGATGATGAGAGCAAGCATTCATATTTTTTCTTTCTTAATTCCTATATATAATGCCAGATTCTGTAAATGGGAAATGTTCCTTCATGACTGAGAAAAGACAGAACAAACGTGACCATTGTGGCAGATATCTTACAAGCATAAAATGGAGAAAACAGTATTTTTAAAACATTTATGTACATTATCTTTCATAGGAAAAAAGAATTTCCTTCCTCCCTCACATCTAATGATGGGGTTTAGCTTCCTCTTTAAGGTACTCTTCAGCTTCTTCATTGTTTTTTTTCTGATTTTCATTAGTCTTAACCTAAAGTTCCACCAGTGAAAAGAACTGTTTCCATAGGTAGATGAGTCTTGTATTTGGAGACATCGGGGTGAACGAAAAGTCAGAGTGCAGGATGAAGACATGGAGACATTGGCGATTTGCACAAGTGAACTCATATCAGAGGAAATGGAACAACTAGGTAGTTTACAGATTTTAATAAAGTAGCTTATAATGTTTTCTGTTGTCTAGTTTTGCTTCTAAATTCTTACCTAGAAGATCGTCTCTTTTGGGGTAATTAAAATTTCCCAAAAAACCCCAACTTGCTGTCAACTTTATTGAATTTTGGTTTTGGAAATGTTAAATATACTTATTCTAGTGAATTATAAAGTGTTTAATTGGATCCATAACTAATACTTGAATATATGTTTATATTATAAAACTTCCTTAGTATTTAATGAGTAGTACATAAATGTGTTTAACAGAGATAGACTCGGGTATATATAAGTGAGCATTTACTTTTGGGTTTAGGAATTAGAAGCAATACAAAGATGAGTTTATAACAAGTACAATTTCTTACGAGAATTTAGCTTGATTTAATAATGTGTTTGCTTCAAGTAGAGAGCAGCTGTGGTTGCTGAAATAAATTTACCTACCTACCTAAAGGAACTAGGGAATGTATGCCCTCTAAGTTATTTTTACATCTCCTAGAGTCATTCCTTTTTAGGAGTAATAGTTCATTGTTTCACTTACAACTGCTATTGTACATAATTCTATTTTTTTTGAATTTTCACCATGTTCATGACATGTATGCTTTATTTACATTATTTTTTATTGAATTCTCACAACCATCCTTGTCAAATGGTTGGTGGCATCTTATTCTATACGTGAGGTAACTAGACCATATTATTACTACTAGATGGTGTTCCTTTTGCAAAAGTGTGAACACTTGCTGTGTGCCAGTTATGTAACTTGTTTTATCTCATTTCAGTTCTCATGTGCAAATTATAATAAAAGTGGCAGAATTTATATAACTACTTCTATTTTCCTCCTTTTTGGAAATACTTAACAAAGACAAGCGATAGTTTTCATTGTAGAAATGGTCGCAATGTCTAAGAAATTTATTGTAGTAAAGGATCTTGGAGATAATTTATTCCAAACAATTCCTGATACAGAGTATCCCTTTGTCTAAGTCAGAGTAACCTTTGGGGAGGATCAGGCATTTTTCTGGTGATCTTTTGGAGAAAGAGGGAGTGAATTGAATATTTTTATGAAGTTTTCAAGGAAATCATCTAATCTTGTTGTGGTGATAGCACTCTGACTTTCCTTATGGTAATTCAATAGATGGAGGTGACAGTAGCAGTGAAGAAGATAAAGAGGAATTACATGAAACTCCTGTGGAAGTGGAACTTGTGACTCAGGTTGACCAAGGGGATATTACTATTCAGAGTGGTGGTGATGAGCTAAATGAACTAATTCAGGAAGAAAGCTCTGAAGATGAAGGAGAATCTGAGGAGGTGGTAAAGCATCAGGAACCTGTTGGTGAAATGAAGGATGAAGGGGAAGAGACATTACATTATCCTGATACTTCCATTGACTTGTCCCACCTTCAATCCCAAAGGTAATTTAAAAACTGTAATTTTAAGTTTTATTTTGTAAGTTGGGAGTGATGAAGAGTTAATCCTTATACAAATAATACCAAGATTGACTTCAGTGCTTTTACCCTCCATTGTCCTACGAGCTTACTATCTTTTCACCATTTGATAGGGGGGTAGATCTCTCTTAAGAAATTCCCAGGACCCAGGGTAGAAAAACACAATATATATAAAAGTGGCCAAACAAGTCAAAATAGAAACAAGTAAATGGTTATAAATGCTAATAATAAAAGCAGTTACATTAAAAAAAAATGTGTTAGTCTTTAATGTCTTACTGATCACCAGGTAAACAATACCATAGCTATAAAAGCTTTATTATTGGAGTAGTTAGGAAAGGCTTAGGAGTCAGACTAGTATTGAATCTTAGAGTATGCCCTTGGGCAAGTGACTCTATGTCTAAGCTTCAGTTTTCTTCTTGGTGAAAAGAGAATGGTACCCCCTTCATAGGGTTTTGAAGGTTACATGAATGTAAAGCATCTAGCAGTGCCTGGTACATAGTAAGTGTCCAATACATGTCAGCTATTTAAGAATATATTTTAAAGTGAGGAGATGAGCAGTTTGATTATATTTTTTCTAATTTTGCCAAATTTGAAAATTTGTAGGATTGCCGATAATTAACTAAGAGTATGGTATGGGAATGTTTTGGGACTTTGTAAATGAATGCCTTTTATAGGGTAGTGGACTTCTCTTTCTGTTTGTTTCCATAGGTCTCTCCAGAAATTGGCTTCAAAAGAGGAATCTTCTAATATGGTAAAGGTTTTTTTTTCAGTTTTATGAGGAACATCATGTCCTTCTCAATAAATAATTTTCTACTTTTTAATTTTAGCTTTATGAAAAATTAACAGTGGCGATGTTATTGTTTGTATTTGCTTGTTTTTTGTTTTAATTTTAATAGAGCGACAGTAAATTGCAGAGCCGGAGGCATTTGTCAGCCAAGGAAAGAAGGTAAATATACTTGTGTTATTTAACTGAAAAGCATCTTTTTTTTTTTTAATTAACAATTCAGTCATGACAGATCACTTGGCTGTTACAAAGATCTCCCTTACTAAAATTATCAAGACTTAGCATAAATTTTGTTTAGTGTTTCATATTCTGCTCTAACGGGTTTTTCTGTTTTAGGGCCCCAGTCTGCTACTGTAATCAGTGAGATAGGTCAAGTAACAGAAGACAGACCTTTTATTACATAAATATGTACAATAATAATTGCAGTGTATTAGACAGGCTGATTCTAGGATAATATTGACAGAAATAAACAGGAATACAGGCATACCTCATTTTATTGTGCTTTGCAGATACTGTGTTTTTTACAGATTGAAAGTTTATGGCAACCCCACATGGAGCAAATCTGTTGGCACCATTTTTCCAACAGCATTTGTTCACTTCATGTCTCTGGGTCATATTTTGGAATTCTTGCAATATTTCAAACTTTTTCATTATTATTATATTTGTTATGGTGATCTGTGATCAGTGATCTTTGATATTACTATTATAAAAAGAGTACGACTCACTGAAGACTTGGAGGGTGGTAAGCATTTTTTAGCAATAAAGTGTTTTTAAATTAAGGTATATACATTGCTTTTTTTTAAGACATATTGCTTTGCACACTTAATAGACTGCAGTAGAGTGTAGGCATAACTTTATATGCACTGGGAAACCAAAAAATTCATGACTCGCTTTACTGCGATATTCACTTTATTGCAGTGGTCTGGAACAGAATCTGCAATATCTCTGAGGCATTCCTGTACTGAAATTAGGAAATTTTTATGTAAGAAGAAGACTTGGGGTTTCTTCCTTGTCTTTTCTTTTTCTCTAATATAGTAGGGCTCAGAAGGCGAACAGAAAAAGAAAAAGATAGAGGCAGAATGAAAGGGACAACTGAGACAACTACGTAGGGTGAAAAAGACTACAACTAGTAAAGCACTCCAGAAAGAGGCCCTAGATTGAAGTGGATAATCAACTCTTTTGAGAAAGATTATCATTATAAACAATTACAGAAAACTCTCTGAATACATGGTATTATGCTAGATACTGAGTACACAAAGAGGTAAAATATAAAGTTCATGCCATCCAGAAGCTTTTGAGTCCTGGATTCAGGAAATAGCCATAAATCTATAAATAGTGTTATCTGAAAGTGATACAGTAATTCAGGAGTAAGAATTTACTTTGAGTTCAGTTGTTTTGGGAAATACCATCAGAAGTTTATACCTTGAAGATATAGTAGGATCTTAGGTAAATGAAGTTAAGAAGGTTGGAGACTGCAAGGAGAATTAGTATGATCAAAGGGAAGGAGGTGGTGGGTATTTGGATGTAATATTCAAAGTGCTTTGGGGAAATGATAGATTGAGGTGAAAGGAACAGAATATTCATGTTTGTGAACTGGTAGATAAGATTGGCAAAGTGAGATTGGACCAAAAGTGGAGAACCTAGAATGACAAGCTAAGTGTTTTGGACTTCTCCTGAAAGTGATGTGAGGAGGACTTTTGGAAGATTTTGAATGGGAGTGTGACATAGGTAAACAGTTATGGAAAAATAATCTAGAAGTTCATGGAGAACAGATTATGGGGGAAATATGGAGGAAGTCTGGGTGGCAAGTGATAAGGACCTGGCCTTAGGGCAGTGGCATTGGGAATAGAAGAGATCGCACATGAAAAATATCACAGTAATAGAATTTTCCTGTTCTCTTTAATCTGCTTATTTTTAAAATCCATTTATTCTGCTAACCAGTCCACAAATGTTTTATCGAATACCTAACGTCTGCCAAGGCCATGTTGATACAAAGACTACAAAATCCCAGTGCCTGGCCATCAAAGTGTTGAGGGACTAAACGTGGCTACTGAATCAGGATAAGTCAAGGATGACAGTATTTTGAGCCTGGATGACAGAAAGAATGATAAATGCATGAGAGAAAAATTTTCAGCTTTTTCTTGTATGATGACTTGCACTTCTTGTATACTGTAGCCTGGTGATAACAAGTTAAGCAGAAGCCTTGATCTCTTATATATTGCACATGTTCCCCTCCCCATGTAATTTTTTTAGGGTACTAAGAATATGAAATTCTTAGATGTTTCCGTTTCATTTATATTTAGGGAAATGAAGAAAAAAAAGCTTCCAAGTGACTCAGGGGATTTAGAAATGATAGAAGGAAAGGACAAAGAAAAAGAAAATGCTCTACACATTGAAACTCCTCAGAACACCAGCAAAAATGTCCCGGCTGTCCAGCCAATGAAACGAGGACAGAAGGTAATACAACTTTGGGGTGAGCTGTTAAAGTTAGTACTACATGATTCACAAATGAAGTTGTGAGGTTTAAATGAAACAAGATGTAGACAAAAGAATAATGCTGTGTGACGTCTTTTGAAAATTAGTTGAAAAGATAGTGTTTAGGGAGCATAGAGATCACTGTTCTGTTCTTTTAAGATCATCTATACAGAAGCTTTCATGTTATGTAGAAGAGTAATAGGAGATTGTGATTTATTTGCCAGAGACACTCAGCTAATAACTGGCAATGCTGGTCTCCATTGATAATTTAACTCAGTGGTTTCTTTTTCAGTTATTAATGCAATTTTGGTTACAGTTCTTACATATTTTATAAAGGTAAGGAATGAAGGAAGAGGTAGTGGGTATAGACTGTACTTTAAAAAATGTTGTAGCAGTGTAAAGAGGTTGTGAGCTGATGTATAGGTATATCTTTAGGAAAATTAAATTCCTTTGAAATCTTAGTAAAGATCATGTTTTATCTTTCCTCCATCCATAGTAGTCAGAATTTCCTATGTTTTTTTCCAGTGGGCTTCATATAAGTGAAAGGATATACTATACATATGGAAGGGAAGAAATCAACTCATATTAATATGTAAATTCAACATGAAGTCATTCAAAAAAGAATCGAGATTTTAATTAACTTGATAAAGTAATTCTGAAGTTCATTTGAAAGAGTAAATACCAGAGAATAGCTAAGAAAATCTTTTTTTTTTTTTTAAATACAATTATTTATTTATTTATTTTCGGCTCTGTTGGGTCTTCATTGCTATGCGCGGGCTTTCTCTAGTTGTGGTGAGCGGGGGCTACTCTCCGTTGCGGTCCGGGGGCTTCTTATTGCAGTGGCTTGTCTTTGTTGCGGAGCACCGGCTCTAGGCGTGTGGGCTTCAGTAGTTGTGGCTCACTGGCTCAGCTGCTCCACGGCATGTGGGATCTTCCTGGACCAGGGCTCGAACCTGAATCCCCTGCGTTGGCAGGCGGACTCCTAACCACTGCACCACCAGGGAAGTCCCAGAACATCTTGAAAAAGAAGATCAAGGAACGATTTCCCTACTAGGTAGTAAAACATTTACTGTTAGAATTATTAAAACAGTATGTGTTAACAGGAACAGCCAGATAGAAAAGTGAGGCAGAATAAAATCTACACATAGAACCGTAAACTGTGTATTTTAAAATTTAGTATTTGATAAAGTATTATTACAGATTGGGAGGGTATGAAACATTAAAAATTAGTGGCTAGTCATGTTTTTAAAAATATTGAAGTAAATATCAGGTGGAGAAAAGAACCATCAATAAAATTGAAAGACAAATGACAGATTGGGGAGTGGGGAAGCAGGGATCAGAGAAATGCTTATGTCAACAAGGGGAATTTTTTCACCCATCAAATTAATAATGTGTGTTCAGTCATTCAATAAAAGTTTGAATATATACCATGGGAATTTCCAGCAAGAGTCCTCTAACAATTCAGTACTTCCCTGGTGGTCCAGTGGTTAAGAATCTGCCTTCCAGTGCAGGGTACGTGGGTTTGATTCCTGGTTGGGGAACTACAATCCCACATGCCATGGGGCAACTAAGCCTGCGCACTGCAACTACTGAGCCCGCGTGCCGCAATGAAAGACCCCGCACACCACAGTGAAGATCCTGCGTGCCACAACTAAGACCCAAAGCAGCCACATAAGTAAATAAATAAATGTTTTTTTAAAAAAGAGTCCTTAACAATGCATTTGCCCTCTGACTCACTCAGCAATTCTTATTTTTAGAAATTTATCCTAAAAAAACCGTATGTGTGCACTAAGGATATTCATCGTTTTTTTTTTTTTTTTTGGCCACACCGCACGGCTGGTGGGATCTTTGTTCCCCACCAGGGGTCAAACCTGGGCCCTTGGCAGTGAAAGCGCACAGTCCTAACCATTGGACCACCAGGGAATTTTCATAAGTCAAAGTTTATAATTGCAAAAAATCTGAAAATCTTAAATGCCTAATAATATAAAATAACAAAAAATAACGTGGTGCATTTATACAACGAAATATTCTGCAGATAAGTTCCAAGGCAAATCCTGATGGAATATTTACTAAAATACATTAAATTTTTAGATTATTTTGTGGAGAACTATCATCTTTACCATATTGAGTCTAACTGTTCGTGAATGTGGACCATAAGTACATAAGAATATTTTATATTCTTCAATAAAGATATATTTCCTTTTAGAGTCTTGTACATCCTATCTACTCCTACTTATATTGTCTTACTTTTTGTAAGTGGTATATTTTCATTTTTTATTTATTTATTTTTGGCTGCGTTGGGTCTTCGTTGCTGTGCACGGGCTTTCTCTAGTTGCGGCAAACGGGGGTTGCTCTTCATTGTGGTGCACAGGCTTCTCATTGTGGTGGCTTCTCTTGTTGCAGAGCACGGGCTCTAGGCACGCGGGCTTCAGTAGTTGTGGCACACGGGCTTAGTTGCTCCATGGCACATGGTATCTTCCCGGACCAGGGCTCGAACCCGTGTCCCCTGCACTGGCAGGTGGATTCTTAACCACTGTGCCACCAGGAAGTCCAGTAAATGGTGTATTTTTAAAACTTCCACTTCATGGTTATTAGTTACTGGTATATGGAAAGACAGTTTTCATGTGTAGATCTAGTATTAGGCAGTCTCACTGAATATTTAATATTTCATCTACAGATGAAATTCAGGCAGTCACTGTCTACAAATAATGGCTCTTCTCTTCTAATCCTAACATCTATTGTTATTTTTCTCACCTTGTACTGGCTCAAACATCACTACAGTGTTACATAAAAGTAACAATAGTGTGCTTCTTTGTTATACATTAAAGGGACTATTTCTGTGATCTTTAACATTGTAGGATGTTTCTTGTGGGTTGTTGATAAATACCCTTTACAAAGGGCTAGTTTTAATAATGATGAGTTAAATTTTATTGAATGGTTTTTCTGCATGTATTATTTTTCTCCCTTCATGAGTTAGTGTGGTAAATTACCTAAGAAAATCTCTTAAACTGGCCCCTAATACTGTCCTTGCCTGTTTTTGGTATCTAGGTGATACCAGCTTCATAAAGCAAGTTTGATACTTTTCCCTTTTTCTGCTCTTTAGTACTTTGTGTAAAATGGAGATTGTTCCTTGAAATATTTTTAGCAATTGCTTATAAACCCGGGCCTGATATTTGGGGATATATGGGTAGAGTTTTAAGTTCTAACTAAATTTTTTTAGTGATTATCATTCAGGTTTTCTGGTTTTTTCAAAGTTGGCTTTCCTAAGTTATATTTTCCAAGAAACTGTTCTTTTTATTGGGTTTTCCATTTCTTGGTTCAATTTATTGGTAATAGTGTTTATTTTATTCTTGGGGTTTTTTGTTTTTTGAGGTGTAATGTACACATAGTAAAATGCACAAATCTTGTTTTTAGCTCAGTTTTTATATGCACGTATATCTGTGAAACCATCACTCAGAATAAGACACTTGAATGTTTATATTACTCCAGAGGGCTCACTCTTGTCCCTTTCTATAAATAGTATCCCCACCAGAGAAAAACATTATTCTTTAATCACTGTAGATTATTTTGCCTGTTTTTGAACTTTATGTAAAAAAGCAATCATACTGTATATATTCTTTGGTCTGGCATCTTTCACTCAACCTTATGACTCATCCATGTTGTTGTAACAGTAGTTCATTTGCATTGCTAAATAGCATTCCACTGATGGATCTGCCACAATTTCTGTCTGCTGTATTGTTGATAATCGAAGACATGTATCTTTTAGGTTCTCAAGTGTGCATTTCTGTTGTGTATAGCTAGGAGTGGAAGTGCTGGGTTATAGTGCACATATTGTGTTTGGCTTTAGTAGATATTACCAAACAGTTTTACAGAGTACTTGTACCAATTTCACATCAAGCAGTGTATCAGAGTTCCAGTTGCTTCACGTCATCACTAACAGTTGGTATTGTTAGCGTCTTTTAAGTCATTCAAGTGTGTGTATACTGAAACTTAATTTGGCTTTAAAAAGTTGGGTTGTCCAGCTTTTTTATTGATTTATAGGAGTTCTTTGAAACCCTGAATACAAGTCTTTTCTTGGTTATATGTATTACAACTACTTTTCATGTTTCAAGACTTGCTTTTTCACTTCTGTAGTAGTGGGGTTTTTTTTTGATGTGGACTTTTTTTTTTTTTTTTTGTCTTTATTGAATTTGTTACAGTATTGCTCCTGTTTTATGTTTTGGTCTTTTTTTTGGCCCAGAGGCATGTGGGATCTCAGTTCCCTGCCAGGGATCGAACCCACACTCCCTGCATTGGAAGGCGAAGTCCCAACCACTGCACGGCCAGGGAAGTCCCTGTAGTAGTGTTTTTTGATGAGCATCATTTGTTAATTTTAATGAAGTCTGATTTATCAGTCTTCTATAGTTAGTGGGGTTTTGTGTGTCTTGTTTAAAGCAATCTTTAAAATTTTAAAAATTTGTTATTTGGGCCCTAGCTAAGACTAGTCAAGATAAAAAGTCTTTGAAGGTGAAGCCTGTATGTCTGTAGTTTTAAAAACTGCTCGGGTGAGTTGGATGTGTACCCAGAGTAAAGAATCAGTAGTTTAACTGATAAAATTCGAAGTATTGATAGCCTCTAAATACCCAGCTAAGCTTTGCTGCCTTATTTCCTATTCTTCCTCTATATGTGTATCCTGATGCCAACCAAGTGCGATGACTTGCTGTTACTACTGTGCTGTCTTTACCTTATAATCTTGCTGTTCATGTGTTCCCAGGTACTATGAATCTTTTAGTTTTGCTTTATATCTTCCCTGAAATTCTTGCTCAAGGTGAAAAAAATGTCTCCTTTCTCTAAATTGCCTTAAAAGTAAACTTGTTTGTATTTAGAATATCTTGCATTAATTTGTCCTTACTCTTCTGTGTATCTTCTTTTTCCACCAGATGGTAAATTGTTTGAGGGTGAGGACTATGGTTTATCCATCGTTATAGACTTCATATTGTTTGTTATAATGGTGCCTTACTCAATAAACAATTTTGACACAAATAAAGTAGCACCTTCTCTTTCAAAACATGTGCTGACATTTTTTTACTGCTGAATTTTGTTTATTTTGTAGAGTAAAATGAAAAAAATGAAGGAAAAGTACAAGGACCAAGATGAAGAAGAACGTGAGCTCATCATGAAATTGCTAGGGGTAAATAACATCTAAAAACATTTTCTTCTTTTGTTTTTCAAGGGCATCCAGACCACTGCCTATCATATGCTTTACATTCAATACTTTGTTAAAATACTGACAACATTAACTTTTTTTCCCTCTATGAATTGAAGTCTGCAGGTTCAAACAAAGAAGAAAAAGGGAAGAAGGGAAAGAAAGGTAAAATAAAGGATGAACCAGTGAAGAAACAGCCCCAGAAACCTAAAGGCGGACCAAGAGTTTCAGACAGCATAAAGAAAGAAACTCCATCCCTTGAAGTTACAACTCATGAGTTACAAGACTTGGCTGTAGATGATCCACATGATGACAAGGTAAGGCTACCACACATGTGGGCTTTTGCTTCTTAATTAGGGTGACCAACCATCCCATGGTTCCCAGGACATGGGATTTACAGTGCTAAAACCAGGATGAGTGGTAACGCTATTCTTAATGGAAAGTCATCTTGGAAATACAACCTAAAAGACTAAAATTGCAGTATATAAGCATAAAATTGGTAGTGTTGATAGCTCATAAAAAGTTTATCATAAGCCATTAGAAAATTTTATGGAGAGGCTAGATTCTGGTGGGAACTTGGTTAAAATAAAACAGACAATTAGGATTATCTTGATGACGAGTGGGAAAGGAATTTGCACTTTTTTAGGTTTTTCTATAAGAATATGTTATAGTATCTTACATGATGTTGAACCTAGCTACACAGTGTGAGATGTTAACAATTTTTCCAGTTAATATAGTTGCCTTGTGTCTATCAACTGAATACAAAAGCCCAGCCTTATGTGTATCTTTTTTTTTTTTAATCCTGATTAGCTATTTTTTTTCTTATTTATTTATTTATTTTTGGCTGCGTTGGGTCTTTGCTGCTGCATGCGGGCCCCCTCCAGCTGCGGCGAGCAGGGGCCACTCTTCGCCGCGGTGTGCGGGCCCCTCAGTGAGGTGGCCTCTCCCGTTGCAGAGCACAGGCTCTAGGTGTGCAGGCCTCAGTAGTTGTGGCACACAGGATCAGTAGTTGCGGCGCGCAGGCTCCAGAGTGCAGGCTCAGCAGTTGTGGCAGACGGGCCCAGCTACTCCGCGGCATGCGGGATCTTCCCGGACCAGGGCTCGAACCCGTGTCCCCTGCATCGGCAGGCGGATTCTTAACCACTGTGCCACCAGGGAAGCCCCCCTTACGTATATCTTCTTGCATGAATAGATACATCTTACTGAAATTCTGAACAAAGGATTTATTGTTTTATCAATTTGTAAAAAAAAATTGTTTCACTTTGTATTTTTATTTATGGCAGTTAAAGCTTTGGTTGTAATTGTGTGCTCTATTCAGTGCAGGTAATGCTTACAGGGATCCTAAGTGATACTGTTTTCTATTTTCCCTGAACAGTGTTGTTTAGTAATATTAAAACTCATTTTTGTCCTCAAATTTTTATACTATTTATTCTGTAAATCCTAGACTCAGATATTCAGAGGTGTTAATTATGAATGTTCTTTCATCAGTAGATTATCTTCAGATAGATTTTTTAAATGTGAATAAGCAAATAAAATTAAGCTTATCGTAACATGTGAAAAATTCATCCTAAAACTGTTGAACAGAGACTAGCAAATAAAAGTTCTGTTCACCAGAATTCTCCATTTTCTTTCCCCCTGACAAACCTATCAAGCTTATTTGTCACTTTAAGTTGTCCTAATAGCATTCACTACTTTAGCATATATTCTGTGGAAGTCTTTTTTTTGAAACTTTAGGGAAACAGTCTTTTTTCTCTTTGAATGGCATTGCTTTCTGCTATACTGGATACACATATTAATTTACTCAGTCTTATTTATCACTTTTTCTTTCTCCTCATAGTTTTTAATGGTTTGGGATTTCAATTTAAGTTATAACTGACTTTTAAAATTTTATATATTTGGAACAGGAAGAGCAAGATCTGGACCAACAGGGAAATGAGGTATGATTTTGTATTGGGGTTCCTACTACAACACTAACTGCAATCCAGTTCCCAGAATACCTGACACACAACTTCTAACTAATTAAAACTTAAAACACTAAGAAAAGACTACAAGCTCTGGAGTCACACATTCTGGGTTTGAATCCCAACTTTACTACATATGACTACAACCTTGGAAACATTCTTTATGCCTCAGTTTCCTCATCTGAAAAATGGGGATAATTGCCCCTACTGAGAGAGTTGTTTTGAGAATTAAGATAATATACATAAAATGTTTAGAAAAGTTCATGGCATATAGTAAGCACTAACTGTACCAAGTGTTTTGTCCTAAATCTAAATTTACTCATGTTGTTAAATAAATATGGGTAATCTTGAACGCAGTCCACAAAATGGGAACTCTAAGAAGCCATAGAATTTCTCCTTAAGGACAGGCATGAGAGAAGACTGTTCTAGCCCAGGGTTTCCCAGCTTTGGCACTATTAACATTTTGGAGGAGGTAATTCTTTGTTGCAGGGAGTTGTCCCATCCCTGGCATCTAACCACTAGCAGATGTCAGTCGTACTCTATTTCCTCCCCCAACATCGCTTCAGTTGTGACAACCAAAAATGTCTCCAAGTTTTTTCTCCCTTTCTCTTAAATGTTTCAATAGGCGCCATTTAAAAAATCATCATTAAGCTCTGCTTTATTGCTCCGAAGGGTGTAAGACTGTTTATCAGAAAATGATAAAATATATTGATTCTGACAGTGTTTTATTAGAGTTTTCCTCTTTTAGGACTGGTATAAATTATTTTTATAATCGTTTTCGTTTTCCCTTTTTAGGAAAATCTGTTTGACTCTTTGACGGGGCAGCCACATCCTGAAGATGTACTCCTGTTTGCCATTCCAATATGTGCCCCATACAACACCATGACAAACTATAAGTAAGTCATCATGCGTTTACTCAAACTGCTGCCACAGCACTGACTCATGAATCATTTTGTAATCTCTATTTAGTAACACATGCAATTCCTTTTTAAAGATACAAAGTGAAACTTACTCCTGGAGTTCAGAAAAAGGGAAAAGGTATTTAAAATCTTTTTTTGAATTATGTTTAAACATTTCTTGACTGAACAGAAGTAGATTTTTCTATTTTCTATTTACAGCTGCAAAAACAGCCTTGAATAGTTTCATGCATTCCAAGGAAGCAACAGCAAGAGAAAAAGACTTATTCCGCAGTGTAAAGGTAAAGTATTCCTCTAGAAACTTCTGGAGACTGGTGTTGCAATTAAAAATGTTAGCAGTTATTGCTTTGTTAGTAGATGGAACCTGCAGCTATTATTTTGGTAGAAAATGCGGTCTTACTAGAAGCAATATAAAATAAGTAAAATCATATTGGGTGAAAATTTTAGAAATGCCATTCTTTTGACAGCAGAGGACATATAATTGTCATAAAAGAAAATATGATTGTGAAGATACTCAGCAATTCTTTTTTTTAGGACACGGATTTATCAAGAAACATTCCTGGCAAAGTGAAAGTGTCTGCACCCAATCTTCTGAATGTAAAAAGAAAATAGCTGAAATGAAATCCTAAAATATTTGAGAAGAGTCAATTTTATAGCCTTTTGGAAGTTCAGAGATGAAAACATCATGTAACAAGACTTCCGCATTTAAAAATAAACTAAACGTTGCCTTGTATTCGCCAAAAGGACATTTTTTTTTCCAGTTTTATAGAGAGGAAACAGTGTCTATGATAGGATTTCCTAAAATACCTGTGGACAGCTAAATGCTAATTGTATACATCTGTAGTTATCCTCCTACATTTTCTTGAAATTTGGGAGGTTAATATTAAGTATTCATTTCATGCTGTAAAGAAATGGAATAGTGAAGTGGCTCAACTGCTTAGACTGTTGACTTGGTAGTTTACTGTATATAACGTGTATCTATTACAGGCCAATCACAAGTTTTTTTCCTGGTCGTGGTGGGGATTGGGGGTGGTTAAACATTTAGGATTAAGTCTTGAAAACCCTAAGCAGTGAAAGAGTAGACTTTCTTCTGCCTTTACCCATATTAGACCAGATTTTAAATACTAATCAATCAATCATTTCTGTGACTCAGCTTAAGAGATAACAAACAAACACCTAGAAGAAATTGGTGTTGATAACTTCCATGCATTTATACACCTTTACTTTACTTTTCATCTTAATTTCCTCCTTGTAATCTCATTCAGCTCTGTACCATTTTATTTTCCATCTCTGGTAATTATCAGTAGCATGTTACAGAGTATCTTAACCTATAATATCATAAGTGCACTTTTAGGCTTACCACTAAAGACTCCTGACCCAGCTTTTTTCTTCTGTCTCCTAACAGAATGGAGAATAAAGTCATACATTACTTCCATTCCTTATGAGCTACAAAACTGTTACTTTTAAAATAATTAGATAATAGCTGCCTAGAGTCAACATGAGCACTTGCCCCAGCCCCTATTCCAAAGCATTAAGGTCAAAGGGTACTAAACAGCTGTTGGTCCTTCCAAGGTTTCTTTTACCTGCTTAACCTTATCGAGAATATTTTTCCTTTTGAAGTTACTGTTTGTTAAAAACAAAAACCTTTATGTAGCCTAGTGTTGTAAATACAACATAATAGACTACTCGTGCCATTAAAAAAACATCTGAAATATTCATGTCTTTCTTTAAAAAATAACTTCACCATTTTGATAGTGGTAAGGATAATTACTATAATGTTTCTATAGGTATATATCCTGATGTTACCAAATAGGAAATATAATAACCATTCCTTGGGGTAAAAAGCCCAAGTATTAATTTACTTTTGTTTTAATAGAAGACAGTTACTGATGTTAAATACATTTATTGTAAACTTTAGACACAAAAATAGGTTCTCTAGGCCATTCACATGCACACTAAAACTAAAAAGCTGCAAACTACAATGCACATAATTATATAAACAATGTCACTCTGATGTTTACAGAATTGCTGTCCATGCAAGTGATCAGAGGCACTGTCTATGAAGCCTTAAGATCCAGAAGTGTTGTTACTACCAAACCTCTGATTAACACTGTGAAGTAAGTGTTTTGGAAGGCAGTTCCACGAGCTGGCTAACATTTCTTTAAAGCAAATGACTGCTTCTAAGCTTAGCCTGAAAGTGGACAAAGAAAGAGAAAAATAATTTCACTTTATGGTTTAGAAGTACATTCACTTGAAGAACTACCAAAAAAGAAAAAGCACTTTAAAGATTTTCATAGGAACTGGATAGTTTTAACAGTGAAGGCTTGCTATTGCCCTTAAATTATCCATAAACCTGTTTTTTCAAAAGCACTAATTTAAAGTGTTTAAGAAACACAATTTAAAGTAAGTACCAAGTAAAAAGTTACTTACCTTACAAGAGATTTTGGTTGAACTGAAAATATAAGTATTTCATTACTGTGTGCCTAAAAAACAGACATGAAGAATATATTAAAAGTACTTCACAAGAAAGCTTCAGCAATATTATGAAGTGTCCTTTAATAAAAGGTAGTGTACTTACAGCCCTGTGATGGACAAGAAGGTTATTGGCACACCCACCAAACACAATGACTTCTCCTTCATCACTGGCACAAGCTGTATGCCATAATCTACATTTAAAACAAAAACTTGAGTTTGAAGTCACCCTGAACACCAAACTGATCATTTATACTACAGAATAGAGATGATGAAATAAAGACTAAAGATCTTTAGTGCAGCTCAAAACATAATGGTGAGATGCAGTTATCTCAAGGAAACGTAGCAGAAGCTGGAAAAATCAATGTCTGTTTTATCTGGATGTTACCGTTTTATCTTTCTGGTCCATTCCTAATTTATGCAATGAGGAATGTGAACTGAACTGTTCTCTAGGTTTTTGTTAGCAATAAAAGTCTTACGGGGGATTAGTGGTATATGCCCTCTGCTTCTTCTCCTCTTTTCATAGGCAGGACCAGTTGGCCTTACACAAAACATCTGAGGGATGCTGACTCTGCCTGAGTGAACAAAGTATCTTCAGGCCTGATAATTCTGTGGAAAGAATATTTGTGCCAAATGACGTCTTAGTGGCATGACTGTACTTAGGTCAGAGGTGTGGGGAAAAATGCAGGCTGACATTATCCAAATGTGCTTTGAACACCAACTTTGCATCATTTCCTTTAGCAGTCTTTGTAACAATTCTTTTCGAGATTAACAAGAAAAGTAACTATCAGTGTTTTAATAGGCTCTTTTTGGATGATCTGACTTCTTGATCTTTGTTATACAGCACAACCGCAAATCTGATTGAAAGTTCTTGATTCTCCCTTCCCAGCCCCTCCCCCCCACTGCCATAAACATTCTTTAGGGTTTTGAAATTCTCTCCTTTCCAGTTCCTTTTTGTTTTTTTTAATGAAAAATCTAGAAACAGTTCAACTCAACCTGACTAAAGAGCTTGAGTATAAATTTTAACAATGTCAGTAATTTTATGATGAAGCAAAAGTCAAAATCCAGCCCTATTTTTCATACACAGATGATAAAATAGAAAGCACTGATACTAGGATAACATTGGTTTTCTCTTCTTCCAAAAGCTACAATGTTAAACCTTAATGACTGCTAGGGTTCTTATAATAAGAATGATGAACTGAATGCAGCCCAGTCAGATTTCCTCAATCATTACCAGTCTTGTACATCTCTATGGACCTCATTCATTCAGCGTAAGAATTAGCTTTTAAATAGTTCATACCTTGGTTTTTCAGTATAGGGATGATTAAACTGTATCCATTCGTTTTTACTGATGCAGTAAGTCCAGGCATCACCTGATTGAAGCAAAGAAAAAGAGCTATGAAGTATGTTATTCTGTTAACGTGACATTGATATTTAAAGAGCATAGCTTTAGGGCTTCCCTGGTGGCGCAGTGGTTGAGAGTCCGCCTGCCGATGCAGGGGACATGGGTTCATGCCCCGGGCCCGTGAGCCATGGCCGCTGAGCCTGCGCATCTGGAGCCTGTGCTCCGCAACGGGAGAGGCCACAACAGTGAGAGGCCCGCATACAGCAAAATAAATAAATAAATAAATAAAGAGCATAGCTTTAGTAAGAACAGTAATAAATCAGATTTTGAGTAGATACAGAAAGTATATTTCCTTTTTTTCCCTGCAGTTAACCAAGTAAGCCCTTTGCATGTTACAGCCCTTTAGCAGGGCAAAGTGTTCCAGGTCATTTTTTTACTGGACCAATGGATGTGTCATGAAAACAACTATAGGTATGTTATAGGATCAAAATTAGTAGCAAGCCTTCTAACCAACCCTATAGCCCTCTGTTAAATTTAAAATACTGATTTTTTTCAGCTATTCATATATTACTTATGAATTATATTTAATAACTTTTTAATGTTTTTAAAGTACTTACTTAGTGGCTGTTTATCAGTGGTAAATCCTCCAAAGAGAAAGAGATGATCTGAAGAAACTGGTGTTAGTGAGTGCCAAGATCGGCCAACTGGGCATATGCCTTGTGGAATTCTGAAAATAACAGCTAAGTTACAATATCTACATTTAAAAGCCGCTACTGTATTTAATGCAGAGAAATACTAAAGAAGTTTTCTTTAAAAATTTATATGGAATTTTGAAAAGAGACTTTAAAAAGTCTTCTTGGTATTAACTACATGCTTTAGAATGAACTACTTTCTTTGAAGGAAGAGTCAACTTTAGATCTTTTCTTTTCAATAAACACTGAGCACATGCTATGTGCCAGGCATAGTTTATGGGAACTGAAAATTTTAAAATTCCTTCTTTAAGGATTTAGTGATTATGGTTACTTAAATTCATAGTTACAGAAAATGTAAGCAAGTACATTATATACTAATAATAGAGTAACAGAAAAATCCATTGAAATTTCTTTGAAAAACTTTTCTAAATAATTATCTAAAATGATACCTACAATTCATTCCACTCCCATGTATCCAGATTAAGACAGTGAAGATCATTCATTCTAGCATCCTAGAAAAGGATAATTAACTAGTTATCATTTTGAGTAATTCAAAAGCAAATCATTGAAACTGTTTTATATACTCACTCGATATCTGCCTCCAAACACAAAGCCTTTGTTTCCAACAGTTGCACAGGCATGGGCAGCACGAGGTGAAGGTGCTTTACCCTAGTAAGGTCATAAAAGCAATTTAATAAATAAATGAACGTTTTATAAATACCAGAAAGAGTCTACTCTGGATGTGGGATAAGAATGTGCAAGACACTTGAGCTTTTAAGCTGAAATGCAAACTTATAGTAGACAGCAGTACTGCAGGCTGACTAGCAAACTGGGAGTTTCTGAAATACATTACTGAAGGGGCTAGTTAATACAATAGAATGCTTGCTTGCTTTACTTTTATCTTTTAAAACAAAAGCTAGCATATTATATGACATCTGTGTCAGAGGAAAAAGAAATCTAATATTTGAGTAACTTAAATTCCAATCCAGCACTAGGTCATTTATTACAAACAATACCACTTTAACAGCTATTAGATAATAGATGCTGGGCTAGTCTATACATTCATTAAACTTTTTTGAGTTTTAAACTCCTTGGACAATAACAAACTGCCAATTTTACACCACCTGCCAACTCCCCTTCTTGTCTAAGCAGACTTGCTTTAATAATTCATTATTCTTCAGTAACTCACAGTAGTTATAGGCTGGCTCCAGACAAATGTTTCAGTGTCTAAGATATGTACATGATCATTCCATCCTCTTGGATGACTTGAATTCTACAGAAAATAAGAATCTGAGTTATTTTACAAATAATGTTTGTAAAATCATATAGCCTTGGTCTGGTTTATTAACAGAGCAAAATGAACAAAGCTAATAGCAAACAAAGTGTATTATTTCAACAGACTAAGCAGGCCATATGCAAATAAGAAACTTCATTTACCCAAAAAGATGTTTCATCAAATTCAAAAGTTCCCAATACTTTATCTTCAGGTAAATATCCATACCCTCCAAAAAATATTAACCTGTTTGATAAAAAACCAAGACATTAAAAAGTCAAACATCCACAGGATACAAGAGATTTTTTAAATTTTGTCTTATCCATGAGTTGAGAAGGCACACTTGAGTATATAAAACTGCTTATTCAAATAATAATGGCTAATATGGCTAACATTTATGTCTTAGGTGCTTTACCATCAATTCACTTAATCCTCATGGGCACTCGAAGGCGTTTTCTACTGTTACAATGGTTATTGGTTAATGATACTTGGATGGCAAAGCAGTTTCCAGATAAAAACCCAAACCTATAGTGCTGCTAACTCACTTGTTTTTATATACCCAGACACCAAGTTTGTCCTTTGAAGATGGAGGAATTCCTTGGCAGTCAATTCTTTCCCAGTGTAATACTCGGTCTGTAGACCTTGAATCCAGCATGTAGAACTGTCAGAAGCAATGATTTCAGTTAGATTTGGTTACATAAAAGAAATTCAACGTTGGCATTTAATTTTATTGCGTTCATGCTAATAAGACTGTCATCTAATTCAGTACTACTAAAAGTAGTACTGCAGACTGGCTGCTTGTCTGCAAAGTGTTAACTGGTCTGAGTCTAGATAAGAAATTTTTGCCAGAATGTAAATTACCTAAGTCACTGTGTACCCTGTTTAGTTCAGCTTATTTTTTTCCCATACCACACTTTTTTGATGAAGGAATAGAACGTGTGTTGATTTACATTCTTGGCCTTAGATAGGCACTTTGAGTTGTACTGATCTAATTTACGGGTATCAGGATGGTATTACCAAAAAATCAGACTTAGTAATTCATCTTCAAATTCAATTTAACAAACATGTCTTAAGTGCCTACTTAACTCTAGGAGCTAAGGATAAATCTTAAAAGATTAAGTATTCATCTATCTTTCACATCCAGGTATTTAAATAAATCTGACTTTTTTTTTTTTTTACTTAGACTCCTAAAGCTCCCTTTCCTCAACTCTAGTCAGTTACTACTATCATTTCTCTGACCACTCCCCTAAAGCCACAGCTTCTCTTTTTCCCAAGCTTCCTCATGTTGTGTCAAACTTAGATTCTCCCCCTTGGCCCTGAAAAATACATGGCTCAACTACAGCCTACAGTAGGGCCTCACAAAACCTTTTAAGCACGGAACCCTTCAAACAAAATCTTAAGCAAAAGCCTAAATATAAAAATAAGGGCGCTTCCCTGGTGGCACAGTGGTTGGGAATCCGCCTGCCAATGCAGGGGATGCGGGTTTGGGCCCTGGTCCAGGAAGATCCCACATGCCGCGGAGCGGCTGGGCCCGTGCGCCACAACTACTGAACCTGTGCTCTAGAGCCTGCAAGCTGTAACTGCTGAGGCCTGTACACCTGGAGCCTGTGGTCCGCAGCGGCCACACACTGCAACAAAGGGTGGCCCCCACTCGCCACAACTAGAAAGAGCCCGCGTGCAGCAACGAAGGCCCAACAGAGCCAAAAATAAAATAAATTATTAAAAAAAAATAGGGCTTCCCTGGTGGTGCAGTGGTTGAGAGTCCGCCTGCCAATGCAGGGGACACGGGTTCGTGCCCCGGTCCGGGAAGATCCCACATGCCGCGGAGCGGCTAGGCCCATGAGCCACGGCCGCTGAGCCTGCGCGTCCGGACCCTGTGCTCCGCAGCGGGAGAGGCCACAACAGTGAAAGGCCCACGTAACGCAAATAATAATAATAATAAGGGCCTGAAGAAATGGCTCCTCTGTTTACAACATACCCAACAGGAATCTGGGTTCATTGTGACAAGAGGCACAAAACTTGTGGCCTTCCTATGAGCAAATATCCAACACATGTCCCCCTGCACCTCCACGTGGCTGCTAGGCAGGACCAGTGGGACAGGGCTCAATATTGGAAGAAAAGCTACAGTATTTAGTGGGGAAGTTTGCCGCCAAGAGCCTGTCAGGTCCACTCATGCATGGGCCATGAATGGTCTTATAGACATAAAGGCTTTGAACCTCTCTTTTCAAGGAAAAAGAAAAATAGATTCCAATTATGTCATCTGGAAAAGGCAAAACTATGGAGACAATAAAAAGATAGATGGGGCTTCCCTGGTGGCACAGTGGTTGAGAGTCCGCCTGCCACAGGGGACACGGGTGCCCCGGTCCGGGAGGATCCCACATGCCGCGGAGCAGCTGGGCCCGTGAGCCATGGCTGCTAAACCTGCGCATCCGGAGCCTGTGCTCCGCAACGGGAGAGGCCACAACAGTGAGAGGCCCGTGTACCGCAAAAAAAAGAAAAAAAAAAGATCGATGGTTGCCAGGAGTTTGGGGGGAGAGGAGAGATGAATACACGGAGTACAGAAATTTTTATGAGCAGTGAAATACTTCATATGACATTATAATGATGGATATATCTCATTATATTTGTCCAAACCCACAGAACGTGCAACACTATTCAATTAAAGTGAACCCCAAGGTGAATTGTGAATTAATAAATAAATTAAATTAAATTAAAGTGGAGCTACACTTGTTAAAATGGAGGAGGAAGGGGCAGTCTGGAGCCTGCCCAACACCATATGCTCCTCTCACACACGTCCCAAGGCATCTCAAAGAAATCCCTAGAGTTCCTAGAAGTGCAGTGTGAAATTTGAAACCACTTCAGCCATATGCTCATCTACAGCAAATCACTTGGCATGTCCATGAACAAGATATTTGCTTATACCTCTGCATCTTGGTACCTATATCTTGGCTACCCCTTCCAATTGTATGATTCTATTCAAGCATCACCTCTTCGGTGAAGACTCTTCATTTTTCTGTTCCTCTGTCCTACCAAACACAATGGTAAGGATTCTTTTTCAGATTCAACAATTTTTACTGAGCCATTACTACGAGCCGACTCTGTGTTTCTCTTTATGATATGCTACTGAAATCGTTTACTTATATGTGTCCCTTCTAGAATGTGAGCTCCTAGAGGCGGGGACGGTGTCATTCATCTCTGTCTCCAATGTCTAAGCAAGTGCTCAGCATTAAGGTGCTTACTAAGTTGCCAAATAAATGAATTTTTAAGAGTCTATCTATATCACATGCACCTTTCTGACTGCATCTGTCTCTTACTGGCCTGAGAGAAAAACTGATACCTTTTTCCTATTCGGTAAAGATGTAGACTAAGTCTGAACAACAGTATCTTATGGTGCCAGGTTATAGGAATGTTAGTATATAAAATCTGTCAGTGTTAATTTCTCCTTATGGCTTTTTGAGTTGTGGCATGTTAAATTTTACCCTGCCCGCCCCCTTAACTGCATCTTGTTTTCATTTAGTTTACTAATATTCATCTAATACTCCAGGGTTCTGAAAGAATAAATAGCTGCAAAGAACACAAAGAAAAACAACCTAGGAAGTTACTGCACACACCTTACCAACCAAAGCTGATTTTACAGAAGGCCCAGGTAAATACCAGCTGGTAGACAAAAATACTAAAATGCACATTCATACCATAATCAAGTACATGTATTTTTTAACTGGAACAAGAATAAGTATGGGCTAACCTTAGAAATCTGAAGTTGTCTGAAAAAGAACAAAGTTGCCTTAAACCATAATCCTTAGAAACACTAACCTTATTCGTATTGCCTCTTGAATGGTGTCCTCCAAACAAGTACAGCACCCTGTCTACACACACAGCACAGCTTCCTGACATAGAAGGAGGAACATCACCCTCAGTGTTAATTTTTTTCCTAAGGGGGAAAAAACTGAATGTAAATAGATTTCCCAAAAAGGAAGAAATGCAAAAATCTATTCATTCTTCTAATTCTATTCCCACAATAAAAGAAAAAATAAAATAAGCGGGCTGAGTAGCTATGTCGAGGGTCTCTTCTAGCTCTAAAGTTAGTTAAAAGAATGAACTCATCCCTTTCATCCATTCCACAGGCTGTGCCAGCAGGTACTTACACATGGCATCATGGGGTTCTAAAAGCCTACGTGTCATTTTATTCTAGGAGCAAACCATCTTACATTTCTCAAACTAAATTGTTTGCTTTTCTACTTACTTGGCCATTAATGGTTTTTTGATGGTTTTTTGTTTTTGAGTGGGCCAAGAACCCAAAAGAAAAAAAACTTCAGTATGTCAGTCCTGACAGATTAATAGGTGTTTTTAATTCAGTTACCTTTTAGCCATTCAAACGAATCTGTTTCAGACCTTATGTAATACTCCCAACACTCAGGCAGTGCCTACTATAGGCCAGGCCCTCCTCTGAGTGCTCTTTACATGTTTTAACTCGTTCTGAATCTAAAAGTGAATCTGAATCAAAAAGCTAATAATCCTAAGATTCAGAATATTAATACAACACTCAAGGTCTTTTGCTCAGAATATCACTTCATCTATGCTAACTAAGCTTTAAGTTTTTTATTTGTTTTTGGCTGTGCCATGTGACACACAGGATTTTAATTCCCCAACCAGGGATCGAACCCTTGCCCCCTGCAGTGGAAGTGTAGAGTCCTAACCACTGGACCGTCAAGGAATTCCCAAGCTTTGTTTTGATAGGCTTAATTTGTAAAATTCCTTATGGGGCTGAATTGTTAAAAGAAAATATTAGAATTTCCATATTAAAGGAATACTATTATAAATGTCCAATTCTCTAGAAAAAGATCATCAAACAGCTAGATTAACACTGACTGGCTATGTGCAAAAATAATCCTGGTTTACTTTTAGTTGACCTTTTAAATCAAGTGGAACTACTATTCTCCTAGTTCTGAGATCTCTAATATGCTGAAGTATGTAATGCACAAAGTTTTCACAAAGCAAACCATGGAGAAAACTACTTTATAAATCCCTAAACACAGCCAACCCAGTATTTTGAAAATCACATTAATTCTGCTAAGAACATACTCCAGTAATACTGGTATGAAACTGGCAAAAGGTCCTTTCAGAATATCCATAGTTTGTATGCAAATTTAAGTTAATTTTGTTTTTTAGGCAAAATGTACTATTTCAAAGGGATTTGCATAGAAATTTTAATATTAGAGCTCATTGAAATAGAATACTACCTTTATTTCTAGCAGATACAATCTGGAAATTCTTTTCTCATTCAAGATAGCACACAACAAAGACAACATCTTGAAAAAAAAATATATGGAACTTTTATTATATTTCCATTCCAGGATTTGAAGCCTCCACCTCTTTAATATTACTATAATACTTGACACAGCTCTGAACAGAAATTTCTTCAAGGTCATAAAAGCATCTAGTAATTACTGAACTACTAAAGAGATGCAAAAGCATCTAAGCTTAGCAGCTAAGCTAAACTAGCAGAACACTGTTTTCAGAATATATAGATAGCTTAGCATCTTTAATTAAAGCATTTTTATACATTAGTGTGGGTTTTACAGAGTATGTTTTTGTTTGCAACCTTATTTGGATTTTTTTAGTCCCCCTCATAATATCCAGTTACCATCTTCCAGTCTCCATGTTGTAGATCCAGAGTTCTTCTCTAGGCAGATAAAAGTCATATAATCCTCTGACTTGATTACTCTAAGAAAAAACAAAGAAACAAAAAAAAATTGCAAATATAAAAAATAATTTGTATTCTAAAGAGGCACTATTGTGTATTTTATATTGTATATTGTATATATATTGTATATCTTATTTGAGATACTGAGAGTTATGAAAAGTTAAATAGGTTATAACAGTTCTATCAAATGCACAATCCTCCCTGCACCATGCCACATACTCAAGGTAATGCTTAATATAGACAGCCCTCAATTCAAATTTTTGATACAGCAGTTGTAATTGTGCAGGAAGTTACGAGATCTCCAGGTAATCTCTAAGGCCACTTTATCCTGAATAGTCCATGCACCAAATCTCACTTGCATGACTTCATGAGAGATTACCTGTGCCATGGTCAGCACGCTAAAGAAAGGTCTGCCTTCGACGTACCTAATCCTTGGGGCTTCCCTCATGGCGCAGTGGTTTTAAGAGTCCTCCTGCCAGTGCAAGGGACACGGGTTCGATCCCTGGTCCAGGAAGATCCCACATGCCGTGGAGCAACTAAGCCCGTGTGCCACAACTACTGAGCCTGCGCTCTAGAGCCCGCGAGCCACAACTAAAGCCTGCGTACCTAAAGCCCGTGCTCCGCAACAAGAGAAGCCCGCACACCGTAACAAAGAGTAGTGCCCGCTCGCCGCAACTAGAGAAAGCCCACGCGCAGCAACGAAGACCCAACGCAGCCAAAAATAAATAAAATAGAGAAATTAGAAAAAAAAAAAGTACCTGATCACTAAAAGGTGATGTAGAGTTTTCTAGCCATTCTCCCCTTTCACCCATCCATTCTCCACCAAGAAGCAGAGAGGGCAGAACTGAAAATATTAAGTCCCCATGCAAAATTTTGTTCTTGTTCTGATCCAGTTCCCTTCAGGTAACAGACTGAGCTTACCATATGCCAGAACTAGCTAAGTGCTGTCCATGGAGTGCTTTATTTAATCCTCACAACCACCATAAGAAATAGCTGGCACAGGTTTTTCAAAGAGGAAGGTGATTTGCCCAAGGCTGCTTAGCAAGGGACAGTGGAACCAGGATTCCCGCCTCCATTCCCTGCATTTGCAACTTCAGCCACTGCCTGAGCCACTTTCTGAACAATGTCGATATACAGTAAATTGTTGCAGTTCACTGAAATGGGTGTCAGAGACTTACAAGTTTGAGTATTACAGAGAATTGAACAGCTGGCCATGTAAACATTTCTCTTTCCACTCCACCACTTAGGAAAGGAAAGGCTGGAAGCAAAACAGCAGGCTGAGGGCTTCCCTCGTGGCACAGTGGTTGAGAGTCCGCCTGCCGATGCAGGGGACACGGGTTCGTGCCCCAGTCCGGGAAGATCCTACATGCCGCGGAGCGGCTGGGCCCGTGAGCCATGGCCGCTGAGCCTGTGCATCCGGAGCCTGTGCTCTGTGATGGGAGAGGCCACAACAGTGAGAGGCCCGCTGACCTGGAATACATCAGGCTGGTGGGAGGAGGAAAACTGACTTCTGTGTAGGAAGCTAAGGTTTATTGCCATCAAAACAATCTCCAAGGGCTTCCTGTTTGTGGTACTCTTAGGGTTCTAACCAAAATGGGGAGGATGGCCTGTTTTGGAACCACCAACTTACTTCATTGATCATGCTTCTCCACTGGCCTCAGCCCTAGGCATCCAGGCCCTCCACAACTCAGCTTCAGAAATCTTCCACCCTGACAACCCTCCTTCTGCCCACCTTCCTTCTTTGTGAAAAGTCCCATTCCCTCAACACTGCTGAGTTTTACAAATAGAATTACAAATAAAGTAGTTTAGGCTGGAGACTAACAGGTTTACTTTTCTCCAAGGGAATTATTTACGTTTTAATTAAGGTCACCACATACTGGCCACCTTCCTCCTACCAAATACTCTCCTCTGAACACATTCATTGGAGGCTGGGGAAAACATTCCAGATTAATTAGGATTGGCAAAAAGGAACCAAATGAAGTAATTAGGAAAGCTTTATCCCATCTATCTTTTTTTTTTGTGGTACGCGGGCCTCTCCGGTTGTGGAGCACAGGCTCCGGACGCACAGGCTCAGCGGCCATGGCTCACGGGCCCAGCCGCTCCACAGCATGTGGGATCTTCCCGGACCGGGGCACGAACCCGTGTCCCCTGCAACAGCAGGCGGACTCGCAACCACTGCGCCACCAGGGAAGCCCCCATATATCTTTTTGAGAGTCATCTCAAAGACGGTCAACTATGATCAACTGTACCATAAGCTAAAATCTACTACCAGAATCAAGAAGTGCTTCCAAGTCATGGAAGGTACAGGTGTAGCAGACTAGATTTCAAGCAAATGGGGACGGGGGGAGATCATTTTTAAAACCAAAAGAGACTAAAAATATTTTCGGTAGGAAGAGATCAGAACCACCCCAGCAAATGAAAATAAGACGATTCTAGAATGTGGAGTGCTACTGGGAACCTCTAAAAGCAAAGGGCAGAACTAGTGAGAAGGTTTAAATAGGAGACACTTGAGTAGGATTTCCAGACAGAGGAAAAAAGAAGAAACGCAAGTAAATGCTCTAAACTGGTAACTAATCAGATTGTTCACGAGTGGGGGCCAAAGAGCCGCACTCTGTAGTTAAAGTTGTTCCTGTTGATTTTTTCGGTTATTTCTAGAGCTTTTCCATTAATTTTCTTAATAGGGATTTCTTGTGAAAAACATCCTTTCTCAGCTGAAACCAAGAGGAAAATAGCCCTGAAGCGTTCCAATAACAATGGGATGTAGCTGGGACGCCTGAACAGGTGGGAAGGTTCAATAAGGCGATTCCTGCGGCCTTTGGGAATTCCGAGGCATTTTCCTACACTGCCGTCTCCCCATAAGTGGGCCACGGTATCAGTGGGCCACCTGAGCTCGGCTCCACAGGGTAATGTGCTCCTAGGTAGACCTGATAAAGGATAAGAGTGATCTCACACACCGTTACCTCTTATACACCCCCAACCCTTTTAAATAAAACACATTTCGCCGTCCTGCACCGCCCGCCGTGCCCTCCCCAGATGACGCTCGGATGTCAAACAGCGCGCAGGGCGGCCACGAGCAGCGTGGGACGGGGAGCGGGCTTTGTAAGCAGAATGCGGGCGTGACAACAGACCAGGAGGCTTGGGACGGTAGGGAGACCCGTGGGAAGATTCCCACACTCGCGGAGAACAAGGGACCAACGGGCGGAGTCGCGACGTTGGGGCGCGGGAGGCGATCGAGGCGGCCGCTCTGGTCCTCCCGCCGGCCCACCGCCCCCGACCCAGTAACAGCTGAGCGACACCCGCCGTGGCCCGGCCACCTACTGACCTTGTAGCCGCCCCAGACGAACATGTGGCGCCCGTCGCTGACGGCTACGTGGCCGCTGCGTTCAGCGGGGCAGGCGAGTTCCGCGGACTCGTAGCCCTCATAGGCCGGCCCCGGGAGCTCGTCCTCCCGCAGGTCCTCGTAGCCATCGGCCATCTTGAGGCTGCACTTCGGCTCACCGACAACTCCCGCACCCGCGACGGAGGAAAAGACAAAGGAAAAGGAAGGAGACGCACGGTGGCGCGAGGCGAGGCGGCGGTGGCGAAAGGCACAGAGTTAGGGCCGTTCCCCGCCGCCCGCGCTCGCGTCCTCGCGGCCCGCCTCACCGAGGACGGCCTCTCGCCGGCTGGCGGGGGTCGCGGGCGGGGGGCGGCGAGGACGCAGAGCCGGGAGCAGGGCGGGCAGGGGTCCGCCTCGGGCCGGTACCTGCTTCCAGCCCCTCCGCCCCACCTCCAGCTTGCTTCTCGCCGCAGACGGCCTTTGTTTACGCCGCGGCAGGAACCGCCCGTTCCGCTGACGCCGCTCGCCCAGTTCCGGAAGCGCGGCCGACGCTTAGCTTCCCCAGCGCCGGGTCATCCCAACCCCTTCTCCCGGACGGCCCGGTTCTGGGGCGCCCCGCCCTCTTCTTCGCCCGCCGAAGTCTAGGCGCAGAAGCTGGAGGCACTTCCACGCACACTCCGCGCCTCCCTTCACTACAAGGATAGGCTGAATTAGCCAGATTCTCGCAAAAAATGTTTCTTCCAAGAAGGCCTTGTTTGACTGAGGGATGTTCTCAAAGGTTTCACAGCCGGGAAAGGGGTAGCAAATTGCTTAACTAGTAAGTTTCTGGTCTCAGGGTCTCCAGAGTCAGAGCCCTGTCTTCCCGAGGACAAGGGGTGGGAGTGGCTCCTCTCCTCTCCCAGGTGGTCCCAGCCCTATTGCTGGGCGGCTTCCCGGCGGAGGTGCCGCTCGGTGCGCGTGGCATCTCTGGGATTGCGTGCCACCCCGACTGTGCCTGCAGAGCGGTTCACGACATCTCCTCTCTGTAAGGTCTTTTGGTTCAGCTGAAATCTTAATTTACTGCTGCATCCTCCACACAGTTTGGAAAACTGTGCTCAAAAAGTGCCTCAGAAACCTTCACCACCCAAGCCTTCAGGGAGGAAAATGAACCCTGTTCACACAGATACTGTTTTAGCTTACATTTAATATGATACTTTTCAATTAGGTCAAGAGAAAATTAAGAATCATTGTAATCTAAATTTGATTTCTCACCTGTAAAACGGGGTTAGACTAGACTGCATCTTAAATCCCTAATCTAATGGTGCCTCTATACTTGGATGTATTTGGTGAGAGGAGTGTGCTTCATTATCCTCTCCCTTCCCCATCTTCACGCTGGGACCATTATGTAGAAGGAATACTTCAAACAACAACATCAAAAGGCTTTTCTCACGAAAATTTTCGGAGTATGTAATTTCTTCCCTAGCCACTGCCCCTGTGTTTACAACTTATCAAAATTTGCGGGGTGGGTAAAAACAGTACTGAGAAATTTATAGCAGTGAGTGCATATATTAGAGAAGAAGAAAGATCTAAAATCAATCACCTAAGTTTACATCTTAGGAAACTAGAAAAAGAGGAACGAATTAAATCCAAAATAAGAGGAAGAAAAATAATGAAATTGATGAAAAGAAAGAAACCAATGAAACTGAAAACAGGAAATCAATAGAGAAAAGCAATAAAACCAAAAGCTGGTCCTTTGAATAGATAATGAAATCAATAAACCTCTAGCCAGGCTAACTAAGAAAAAAAGACACAAATTACTAATATCAGAAATGAAACAGGGGACATCACTATAGATCCCATGGACATTAAAAAGATAATAAATACTATGAAGAACTCTATGCCTATATATTTGATAAACTAGATGAAATGGTCTGATTCCTTGAAAGACACAATCTGCCAATACTCATATATGAAGAAATAGATAATCTGAACAGGCCTATATCTATTAAAGAAATTGAATCAATAATAGCCTTCCAAAACAGAAAGCACAGGCCCAGATGGGTCCATGGATAAATTCTAACAAACATTTAAGGAAGAAATTATCTACAATCTCTTTGAGAAGACAGAAGCAGAGAGAATACTTCCTAACCCATTCTGAAACCAGCATTACCCTAATACCAAAACCAGACAAAGACATCACAAGAAAACAACAGACCAATATCTCTCATGAACATATATGCCAAAACCCTCAACAAAATATTAGCAAATCAAATCCAAAAAATTAAAAAAGAATTATATACCACAACCAAGTGGGACTTATCCCAGGTATACAAGGCTGATTCAACATGCAAAAATCAACCAGTGTGGGACTTCCCTTGTGGCACAGTGGTTGGGAATCTGCCTGCCAATGCAGGGGAGACGGGTTGGAGCCCACATGTCACAGAGCAGCTAAGCCTGTGCGCCACAACTGCTGAGCCTGCGTTCTAGAGCCCATGAGCCACAACTACTGAGCCCACGTGCCCCAACTACTGAAGCTCGCATGCCTAGAGCCTGTGCTCCACAACAAGAGAAGCCACCGCAATGAGAAGCCTGTGCACCGTGGCAAGGAGTGGCCCCCGCTCACTGCAACTACAGAAAAGCCCGCACGCAGCAGCGAAGACCCAACGCAGCCAAAAATCAATTAATTAATTAATTAAAAAAAATCAACCAATGTAATCCACCGTATCAACAAGCTAAAGAAGAAAAATCACATGATTACATTAATAGATGAAGAAAAAGCATTTAACAATATCCAACACCTATTCATGATATCAAAAAAAAAAGCTCTCAGCAAACTAGGAATAGAGAGGAACTTCCTTAACTTGATAAGGAACATCTACAAAAAAACCTACAGTTAATATTATCCTTGGGCTTCCCTGGTGGTGCAGTGGTTAAGAATCTGCCTGCCAATGCAGGGGACACAGGTTCAAGCCCTGGTCCGGGAAGATCCCACATGCCGTGGGGCAACTAAGCCCGTGCGCCACAACTACTGAGCCTGCGCTCTAGAGCCTGCGAGCCACAACTACTGAGCCCACATGCCACAACTACTGAAGCCTGCACTCTGCAACGAGAAGCCAACACAATGAGAAGCCCACGCACCGTAACTAAGAGTAGCCCCCACTCGCCGCAACTAGAGAAAGCCTGCATGCAGCAATGAAGACACAACACAGCCAAAAATAAATTAATTAAATAAATAAATTAAAAAATATATATTATCCTTAATGATGAGAAACTAGAGGCTTTCTTACTAAGATCAGGAACAAGGAAAGGATCCCCTCTCACCACAACTTTTCAACATCCTACTGGATGACCTAGCTAATGCAGTAAGACAAGAAGAGGAAACAAAAGGTTGGGAAGGAAGAAATAAAACCGCTTTTGTTCATGACAAATCACAGACACACAATTGTCTATATAGAAAATTGTAAAAAATTACTGTGGTACATTGAGACAATAGAATATTATTGAGTGCTGAAAAGAAATAAGCCATCTTTTCAAGCCATGAAAAGACATGGAGGAAACTTAAATGCATATTACTAATGAAATAAGCCAATCTGAAAAGGGTACGTTCTGTGTAATTCTAACTGTATAACATTATGGAAAAGACAAAACTATGAAGACAATAAAATATCCGTGGTTGCCAGGTTTAGGGGGGAGGGAGGAATGAATGGGCAGAGCACATAGGATTTTTAGGCAGTGCAACTAGTCTGTATGATACCATAAAGCAGGGGTCCCCAACCCCCGGGCCACAGACCGGTACCAGTCCGCACAGCAGGAGGTGAGTGGCTGGTGAGCGAGCGAAGCTTCATCTGCTGTCCCCCATCACTCCCCATCGCTCACATTACTGCCTGAACCATCCCCCACCACCCCACATCTGTGGAAAAACTGGCTTCCACGAAACCAACTGGTCCCTGGTGCCAAAAAGGTTGGGGACTGTTACTACACATTTGTTTAAACCCATAAAATGTACACCACCAAGACTGAACTCTAATGTAAACTGTGGACCTCAGATGTGTCTTAGCTCAGGCAGCTGTAACAAAATACCATAGACTGGATGGCTTAAACAACAGACATTTATTTCTCACAGTTCTAGAGGCTGGGAAGTCCAAGATCAAGGTGCTGACAGACTTGGTTCTTAATGAGGGCCCTCTTCCTGCCTTGCAGACGGCTGCCTTCTCATTGCATCTTCATGTGATAGGGACAGAGAAGGAGAGCTCTGGTCTCTTCTTCTTCTTATAAGTACACTAATCCCATCATGGGGTCCCCACCCTCATGACCTCACCTAAACCTAATTACCTCCCAAAGACACCACCTCCAAAAACCATCACATTGGGGATTAGGGTTTCAACATATGAATTTTGTGGGGATACAAACATTCAGTCCATTACTTGGGTGATTTAAAAAATGTTCTTGCTGCACCCACATGCTGGACCGTTTGATAACTTCATCAAATTGGAAATTCCAATAGAATCACATTAATACAATGAAAAAACAGGCACCAAAATAAAGTGGGAATGGGGTACTATTTGTTTCTTAAAACTGTTTCTTTTCCTGTGAAGTGTTCTGAAATCAAAATTTTAATTTTTCAGACCCTATGTACTACCCTGAAAATTATTCTGTCTTAATGAGTTTATTTTATTTCTCTCTCACACATACATACATATAAATAATGTATTGGTGAAAACATCAGTTTGTTCCTGGGCTGACAGTATGAAGTTCTAAAGAATATTTTTAAGCTTCTATCAAAAGGCTAATAATTTTTTAAATGTGCTTATGCAAAGATACGATCTGTAAAAAATGTACAGTAACTCTGATATGCCATTTACTATATCATTCTAAAAATGGTAATACCTCAAAAGAATCCTTCCTGACAACTGGAAGAATATCCTGATACACATAATAAAGATGGCCAGAAATTCTTTTTCCTTGAGAATCAGACTGGAAACCTATTTTGTGAACCACCTGAAAAAAAAAAAAAAAAAGTCAACCCTCTAGAGTCATCTTTCAAGCAGAGAACCCGTAAGGGAGAGTTAAGAGAGAAAGTTATGAGGCTGATGTTGCCTTGGGTTCCTATACACCGCACAGGTCAACAACACATAAGTTGATAGTAAACCATAAGTGCTAAGAAGTGAGGAATGAATACTGCTTGACTAGGGATCTTCAAAACTGGCTTTGCCAGCTCGTAGAATTTCTACATCTCCTAATAGCAGGGAAGCCCTGCTATAAGCCAAGTTTTGGAAATTGAAGATCAGATTAGAATTCCCTGCCACTCCTACTATGGGGCTACCTCAGGACATATAACTTTTTGAAGCAGTACAATATATTAAGTCAAATAAGAAGAGTACCAGTTTTGTGTGCCATAAATAATATATAGATTTTCATTCTCTTGAAGCCTAAACGAAGAGTGTGTGTTTTGAGGGGGGTTAATCTAACTTTTAGTGTTTAGGTAAACCATTTAAAAACAGAAGTGCTTCTCTAAGAGGCTAGAGAAGACATTCACACAACCCAGAAGCCATTTTAAAAAGTATTCATCCCACTCAGTGTCAACTATCACTGTCTAATATGTTTTGATATTTTTTCCTTATAGAATGCCAAATACTGAAGTTCATAGTAATAAAATATTACTTCTAAGACCCATATTACCTATGAGATTATAAATCTGTTATTTAGCCTGAAAATAGTAAGAAAAAATGAAAACTTACACTGAAATATTGTTTGCACAATCAATTCTAATGACTGGTTCACACTAACAAAACTAGGAAAATAGTAATTCTATATAGTTTGTATAATAAATAAAATGTAAACACAAAATATTTCAATACATAAATAGAAGCTTTACACGTCTAAAAGACAGTACATATATATAAAATATATCTCTACAATGTAGTGAGATCTATAAACTACTGTAATTTTCATTATAAATTATACATGCACTTCAATACAGAAATATATTTACTCCAACATTTTAATTTCAGACTCAACGTGCATGGTGGTATGGTAGACAGTAATTTTATATACCAAATTCTTAGTAATTCCTTGTTATTAGTAATTCAATGGGTACAACTGTGATATGTTCAATTGTACCCAATTCAATGGGTACAACTGTGATATGTGAACAACTGTGATATGTGAACAACTTCTTAACTTCTTAACCATGGCAAAAGTACTATTTAAAGAACATAAAGATAAATATTCATGTTCCATTTCTTTATAGGCAGTTAATACTGAAAAGAAATGGGAAGATAACATATTTTGAATATCCTGGGTCTTGAGCACCAACTCTGTAGAATGGTGTGGGCCAAAACGAGGGGTTTCTAGAAAGGCAAATTACTAGGTTATCATCCCATTTCATAATTCACTGAAAGTTACTTTAGAAGTATTCCCCCAAGGCAAAATGTATCTTCAGGTGTCTCTAAAGTTAATAACTATACTGCCTCTCAATATTTCAAAGCTTGTATGACAAATAAATCTCCACTTTAGACACTTTCAAACATGGTCTTTATATACATATAAAATGGGACAAACTAACAACTCAGAGGTAACAGAAAAACAATTGAAGACATTTATTCCCCTACTCAAAGGTGAGGAAGAATACTTAACTAGATAAGTGCTAAAAGGGTAGGAGTTCAATATTTAATCCCATAGCAGTGCTTGCCTATTTTATCATTTTGGCCAGCTGTATTAGTTATTTAAGGAGAAGTTCTTTAAATAACCGAGTCATTTAATGGGAAGCTTTATGTAATTTTAAAGTGACTTGAGAAAAATCTATTCTTTCTGAAAGTTGATATGAGGTGTTTTTATATATCTATCTATCTTTAGGTTGGGGAATCTCTAAAGTCCTTGGGGTAATTTCTTATTCTCCTCAAATTTGTATAATCTTTCCAGTAAAGAAGACACAGTGAGTTAAAGTCTCTTACAATTATACTTACTTTCAGAAAGTAGATTTTTTTTCTGCAGCTTATAAGGAAATGAATTTACGTTAATTTACAAATATAAATACAAATGAATCTGCCATTAACATCTTCTTCCTATATATCTCATGCCATACAATCAGTTTAACATAGAATTTTTGTTTCAAATTTTATCTTCTAAATCAAGCCTCCAATCTGGGGGGTAAATATACAGTCTGATTAAAATGTTTAAACATATTAAATACATAGAGTATACAACAACTTAATTGCTACTGATCCACTGATACTTATTTTCTGTTTCTTCTTTTTGGGCTCTTTGTTCTTCTCGGTGATTAACTGCAGTCCAAAATGTTATTTTTTTGAGTACTTGTTGGAGAAGTTTAGGAGGTAATAAAGATATCTGACTTTCTAAAATTATAGCATTTTTACCAATGCAGTCAAGGCATGACCTGTAAACAAAACATAACAGAATTATTAGTTTTTGAACCTGAACTTATAAAATATTTATAGGTAAGTAATATACAAAATAAAACTATAAAAATTTTACACGATTATGTACTCCCCTGGTATTGTTTGGAACATGACAGGATATATATTCTTTCCACAGCACCACAGTAATTGTATATTTTTATAGCATGGGGACCATATCTGACCAAAATCCAGGTACAACTTACCATGCATAATGTTCTTTAAATAAAAAAGATTCAGACTTAATTCTGAAGCAGGTTAGTCTGAAGCAGACCCCTTTTCACACATCCTTCCAGCCCAATAACAATTTACTCCTCTCTGCGAGCTGTCTTCTTCTTCCATCACCCCAAGATGCAGCACCTGGTGTCCATTTTATACCCTGTGACCCGGCCCTTCCCGTACCCCCTCCAGAAACGACTACACTGGTCTGATGGACAGCCACCCTGAGTCCCAGCCTCAAAGGCAGGCACATGCAGTCTGTCTTTGCTCTTCCTCTCATTTCTATACTGGTTCAGCTTCCCTATCACTGCTTATCTCCCCTTCCAAACCTCTCCTTTCTGCTTTTTGGAACACCAGCTGTGTCTACAAACACCCCTGCTTCCTGTGACTTTCTGTCTTTGCTTTAAGTGAAATCTAAGAAAATTGCTTTGTGCGCAGCCTTCTGGAGGAAAGAGGACAAATTTCCCCTCAGCTCTGTTTTCACAGTCAGGAGCCAGTATTAGTATGTATTCTCTTCGCCCCTCACTGCTGCTTCCAGGCTGCGATCATTTTGCCGTCGGGTGTTGCCATCTATTAACCTCCCGCTCATTCTCCCCCATCGCTGAGGATTCTGGCCCTGGACTCATCACAGTCTTGTCTCTTGACTGATTTTAGCATCTGTGTGGAAAACCCTTTTTACTCTTATGACCTTACTCAGGACAGTTCCACCTCTGAAATCTTAAACTTCCATATCCTCCTCTTGGACCATAAGCCTGTATCTTTTTAACTCTTACACCCCTTTACTCCTTTGACTCTTCCCGGTTCTCCAAATAATAAGACCCCTCTGGTTGTGACTTTCTTTCCTATCCGGCCTGTCCACATGCACTTCATAGTGCATCCATGTGCACGTTCCTGTCCACATGCACTTCAATCTCCTGCCAGCAATTTTCATCTCCTTCTCCACTGTCCCTCTGTTATGCCATCCTGGTTAAACTCCAACCACGGATAAACTCAACCATCTCCTTTCTGCGCTTGCAACCTGGCTTCTTAGTGCGGCTGGAGAAAACCACATTTCTGCAGACGTGGCCCACAGCATATCGATTTGTTCCATCTCCGCTGAGCCCTCCTGAGTGCTCGGCACTACGATGTTACACATCCCTTGGCAGCATTCCGCCCCCAGCCACCTCAGCGGCTATGTCACGTCTTCATCGCCCTCCTTAAGTTCACATCCTTACCTCTCCTCCTCCTCAGACGACCTCACCATCAGCCAAAACCTTCTCAGTGCCCTGCCCCCAACCAAGAAATTCATCTATTTTCATAGCTATACTTCCTTCTTTCGCCATTATTATTATCCCTTCCTCCAGTCAAGGGATAATTCTATTACCTGTTTGCTAAAATCGACCTCCTCAAGAGCCTACTCCATTCATTTATTCTGTTTCCAACAACTTAGTCCCCGATGGCTGCTTCCCTGAGCACAGAAACAAATATGCTCACTCCTTCCCGGGTCGTGGTGCTCGTCCCCAGAAGTCATCCTGGCTTCCCCCTTTACCTTACCAACCTCTTAGTGCTGCCAAACTCCACGGCACTTGTCAATCCAGATGTTCCGCGACCTCCTTACAGTAAGCAGATGCTCCATCTCCAGTTCTCTCCTCGCTCAGTTTTTCTGCTCCCGTTATCTCCTGCTTCACCTCTAACTCTGGTCACTCTCCTGTGCCTCCTTGTCCTCTACCTTCTCTTCAAATGTTATGAGTTCTTAATGCTCAGCCGTTGGCTTCACCCTTTCTCTCAAAACTCTTCCTGGGCAGAGCTAACCCATACCCATTCACACTCCAGTGATTCTTAAATCTTTATGTCTAGCCTGGACCTTGCTCCATTTATTCAGTTAGTAACTATTTAATGGAACGCTCTGTTGCAAGTCCCATAAGCACTTCAAGCTCAATATGCCCAAAACCAAGTTCATCATTTCTACCCCATCCCACCTGCAAACCCAATGCCTTCTCCATACTCTATCACTAATTCTTCCCTCTTCTTTCCCTTAGCATCCATTCAACTACCAAGTCCATTCAGCCTGCTAAATATCTCTACCTCCCTCCCTTCTCCAGCCCCACTGCCACTTTCTAAATCAGACCCTCACTTTGTTCCTGATCAATGCAACAGTCTCTACTAACTTTCCTAACGCAGTCACTTATCCCTCCAATTTCTCATCTACGCTGTTGCCAAAGAAATTTTATAACTTATAATATGATCATCTTATTCCTCTGCTCCAAATTTTTCAATGCTTCCTGACCTCCTACAAGATAATGTAAACTCTTGTGCATGAGAGACACAGGTGCTAGATGACATACAGTTCCTGATTTCTTATCCAGCCTCATTTCTTACAATTCCTCACCTCATACTTATGTCCCAGGAATACTCAAGAATTCAGTTTCCAGAACACACCATGCCTATATATATATATATATATATATATATATATATATATATATATATATATATATATATATATAAAAGCATGTTAGTGCAAGATATATATATCTTGCACTAACACGTTTGCACTGCTTGTTCACAGTAAATTCTTGTCTCAGACTCTTCTTCCTCTGCAAAGACTTCCCTAACCTTTGCTATCTTAACCAAGGGCCTTCTTCTCCAGTATTCTTATGAACTTTGTACATGTTCCTCTTAAAGCAATTTTATTTTTCTATGATAGTTGTTTGAAAGCCTGCCTTCTATATTCTTAGCAATTTCAGGGAAAGGTCATGGCTTTTCATTTCACAGCACAGTGCCTTCCCATACTAGGCACCCAAATATTATATTTATTGATCCCTGCATATAAAGAACTTGTAATCTACTTAAGGAAAGTGGTTATGTTCACAACAAAAGTTAAGTAACAATACAAAGCAGGATAAATCATTCCACCAGTTATTTCTAAACTTTGCAAAATGGAATTACCTTCGGTACTTTAAAAAATCCCAAAGTACAGACCGTACCCCAGACCAATCAAATCACAATCTGTGGGGCTGGAACACAAGCATCAATATTTCTTGAAGTTCCCCATGAGATTCTGATGTCCAGACAAGTTTGGAAACCACAGCAGTTACAGAAGGAGTGGCTAAGAAAAACTTCAGGAATGTCCAGTTTGAGCTATGGTTTTCAAGTGGTTTAAGCTGTGGAACGTCTAGAAGTTATAGCACACTCCTTGACACAGAGCATGTGAGCTCCTCTCTCTCTCTCTTCCCCTCCCTCCCTCTGTCCCATGCCTTCACCCCTGTTATCCCTGCTGCATAAAATACCCACACGTGTTCACTAGACAACTTCTTCACTCAAATCCCTCCTCCTGACTCTCACAGGCAGAAATAGGGGCTTGCTCCACAATCCACCCACTAAACTTTGTATATATTCCTTTTAAATTAAAAGCATATCAGCTAATACACTGTAAGTCATACCACCAATTTAATAACAACTTTGGGGTTAAAAAAAGAAATTCTACTAAACTAAATTCATATATATGTGTGTCTATTACTAGACACACTCTGATTTCAGAAAAGTTAAAATACGAAAAAAGTCAGGCCTAGAATCAAGGAAATACAGTATGTTTAACATTCCTACATGAACTAAATTCAGTTTTACAAACAAAACAAAAATGTGACTATACTCTATATTTTAATTTTTAAAAATCACATTGGTATATGGTTCATCATTACAAATTTTATTATACTCTTAGGAAGATGTAAATATAAATTCAAGTAATAATCTACCTGAAAAATATTATAACGTTTCCCAAAAAGGAAGAAGAAAGAAATTATCATACATTAATAACATATATGTTTTAAAGTAATGAATTTTCTTACCTGAGTAGTGAATAAGGCTGTGTTTGAAAGATCAATAAATCATTACAATGACCCTAGTCAACACAAAAAAGGAGTTATCAAGACTTTTGATAAAAATAAAATACATTAATAATTGGATATTTTTATTGCATAAATGTAAAAGAAATTATGTAAAGCAGCAAATAAATCTCTAACTATTCACACACACATACACACACACACACACACACACACACACACACACACACAAATGTACACATACCTGCTAGCTACACAAACTTTAGATACGTGGTTACCATTTTTTCAGTGACCAAACGTCTACCTAACCACAGCCTATATAAATGAAAATTTTAAAATCAGAAACATGTTTTCCCTTTAAGACAGTGGTTTCAAAATGAGAACAGTAGTGGTTTTCAAGTTTTTTGGTTTTTAAGCAGAACTTTTTTCTTCCAAATGACTCATTTTAAAATCTCTTTATTCTGTCCCCCTTTTCCAGGTGAAAGATTCTCTGGGAATTCCTAATTTGAAAATCACAGATCCAGAAGATTTTTTGGAATAATGACTCTCTCATCTAAAAGTTAATGTGGAGGAGTCAGCAGAAAATTTTTCTAATACTTTCAAATAGGTCTTTAGAATTTCATAATTTATGATCATGATTTTAATCAGAATTCATATTTTAATGATAAACTTTGTATCCTAAATAAAGCTTTCTAGTGCCAAGAAAGAGAAGACAAACCACAAAAGTTGCTTTTTAAGTAAAGTTGTGGTTTTAATCTTTTATTGAAGCACTGAATTCTCAGCCAAAGAAAGTTCTAAAACTTTCACTACACATAACATTCAAGTTGGAGACCTCAGAACCTCAAAATAAACCAAATTCCCTGGAGAAAATCCACCTTATCTCAGGGTTCACCACTCCATAGGAACAACTCTGGAGATAACTACGCCTGAAGAGGTGAAAGGGCACTGGGGCCTTCTGGTGGGCTCTGTCTCGTTGCAGCCCATCCCTGACGGCTCAGCGCCTGCCATTCCCAAGTGTCCTATGCAAACCAGGGCGATCAATCCTGAGCTCCTGGCCCATCATGTACAGAATGTTAAGTGTGGCCATCTCTCTGAATTTCCCAAGGTGCAAGGAGTGGAAGAACAATACTTCCCAAATGCTACTCGTTTATTCCTTTCACTTTAGTTTTATCAGATTTTAAAATGAGAATGCGTTAAACTCAAATGTAAAACAGGGGTGAAGCAGTGGCAAAAGGCACATAAAATAAAAAAAAAAATACACTTTAAACATTCTATAGTAGTTTCCTCTTGAAGGGAGAAGCTAGCCTTGATAATGTTCTAGTTATAAAGTTAGGTAGCAAATTTCACAAGTACTTATTATTATACTTAGTAGTTTACATATACTTTATATATATTCTTTATATGCACCAAATATTGTATACAAATACTTTAATTCAATAAAATTATCAACACTCGGGACTACGGGGAGGGTCAAAGAGAAATGAAGATTCATCCTTTAGAAGCTCTTCTTAATAATTTGACTAATGAAGTTAATAGACCTATTTTGATTTGTAAACCCCAAATATCCTGCAATGCTTCACAAAAGCCACTCATTCTGAAGATTAATCGTACAACAGTGTAACATTTCATGCCCTTCCATATTTTTCAATGTGGGAGTATCAACAATCTTTTTGAACAGCCATTTAGTTTGAATAACACAATTACTCAGAGGAAATATTTAGAATTGAAATTTTCTTACTGTATCCAAGGAAAGTAAATCATCTTTGCTCCCACCAAATACCATTATTTCATTTTCTTTTCCCAAACAGGCTGTGTGCCATAACCTATGATTGAAAATTAGAAACAGTGAAATACTATCAAGGAAGAAACTGTACATTACATATAAACCAATTTTAAATTGCACACTCTAAAATTTAATCTATTTCAAAAGGGGTATGACTGAACTTGAGCCTTTGTCATAACCTCAAAGGGGTTAGAGTTTAAAGATTTCTCTAGAATTATTAGAGAATTAGATTCTAGGGTTCATTAAATCACATTGTTTCAATGAAAGAGAGGCTTCCCTATAACTCTTTCTTATTATATCCTCCGACCTTTTTCTAAACTCTTTATCTCACAGATATTATCATGATATAAAACAATTTTAAAAAGAACTGATCAGCCTATTGCAGAAACAGTTTTCTTATTGCTATCTGCCACGATGCTGTTCTCATCATTTTGACTTCCTTCCCTGTTCTCTGGTCCCCACCACCGGACAAATCCAATTGGTCATTCTCTTTACATTAATCTTGTCGCACTACTTATCACCCTGGGTACAGAATACCACACACGTTCCTTATTTCTCTGTCTCTAATCTCTTCCAGCTACTTATAGCTGATAAATAATATTTTTCAAATATTTATTGTTTTTAACCATGGACATTTCCTGATCAGGAAGCATCTCTGCCACTTTTCTCAGCCAAAAATTTATGATCAATAGCTATTTTTTTCCCACAAATTTTAATTCTTGCCTTTCCCCAAATGAACCCTCTATTTCAGCCAAGTCCATTTATTCCCTAAGAGAAAAGCTTGTACCACTTTCTAGGCTTTTGTTAGTTCACCCTGCTTCTTGGGCTTAAAATGAGAAGTCTTTCTCTCAGAGCCTTAAAAACAGGCTCAAAAAAAAAAAAAAAAAAAAAAAAAACAGTGTTCCAAATACCACCCAGATTGGTTCTGTTACCCTCTCTGTCCAGCACCTTTCAACATTTATGTGCTTATTTTATAATCTCCTAACTCACATTTGAAGACAAATTGCTCTATGTACTACTTTAATTGTTTGATGTAATTTGTCTCCTAACTCCCTACGGAGACTATATACAAGGTCCTTAAGGTCAAAAATGGCCCCAGTGGTGTAAAGCCGACTGTGCCTATCAACTCCATGTTCAGTGATATCACATTGGCCACGGTGCAAATCAGCAAATGCTACAAACTAGGGCTTTTCTTTTTTTTGGTTTTGTTTTTCCTGGAGAGCGGTTGTTAACTGTTTACCAGCACACCACTGGAATTTGGGTAATCTAATTTTATATTCTTAAAAATGCTTAATAGGGTGTTCTGCATCCAGCAGGTGCTCAAAAACTTCTGATTATCAAAAGCAAACACAAAATACTAGCATAATTTACTCAGTGATTAAATAAACAAATTATTTCATAAAGAAGCAGAGCATCTAATGCTGTTTTGGAAATGGTCTGATAGCTCATATCCATCTCTAATTTCACATTATTTACCAAAAATAATGTTACAGTTTTATAAAATTTAATGTTTCTGTGGGTCTAACTGAGAAAAAAGTACACATAAATTTCTCAATTTTAGAAAATAAATTATAAGTTTTACAGAATCATTGCTTTGCCTCTGAGAGTACTTGATTACTTTTTTTTTTTTTTGGCCGCAGTGTGCAGCATGTGGGATCGTAGTTCCCCAAACCCGTGCCCCCTGCATTGGGAGTGTGGAGTCTTAACCATTGGACCACCAGGGAAGTCCCACTTTTCTTTCTTTCTTTTTTTTTTTTTGGTACGCGGGCCTCTCACTGTTGTGGCCTCTCCCGTTGCGGAGCACAGGCTCCGGACGCTCAGGCCCAGCGGCCATGGCTCATGGGCCCAGCCGCTCCGCGGCATGTGGGATCTTCCCGGACCGGGTCACAAACCCGTGTCCCCAGCATCGGCAGGTGGACTCTCAACCACTGCGCCACCAGGGAAGCCCCCACTTTTCTTAATAGACCAAATTGCTGAAGCATCGGATGCCCAAACAATTACATATTATCATGTCTTTTATTACCACATAACTTATTTTTAGTACATTTATCCTTTTAATTTCCACAAATGCAAACAATTGGCTTATGCACAATTTGTTTAAATAGTTTTCTCAAACAATCATGACACATTCAAGGACAAATGCACTTGGGACCCAGAATAGGACTGAGTCATTAGAAATTTTGTTTGTGAAATACTCTGCCCAATTCTCCAACTTGTATGTTAGAACATAAATTGACACAGATCTTCAGCAACACTCAGATTATGCTGTGGGGTTGGGGATGGGGATTGGAGGAGGGACTGAGGGAAGGAGATCGAGTATAACAAATTCCCTCATAGGAAGGAATAGCTTAATTTCCAGGACAGAAAGCCATGTGTAACCTTGGAAATACTCATGAATCCAACAATGCCTAAGGCTCTATATATCAACACCTATGGGACATCTTTTACAGACACACAAAAAAGGGACCTTGCTGATAGCCACCTATATAAGCGATCAGATATGGCTACATAGATGGCTATTCACCCAAGCACAGTTCTAAGATGACACCTGGAGAAGAGGGTGTTACACTGTAGGACGGTGGTTCTCAACCAGGGATGATTTTGCCCCCAGGGGGACATTTGACAATATCTGGAGATATTTCTGATTGTCACAATTCCAGGTGTGTGTTGGGGGAGGGTGGGGGGAGTGGGCGCAGTACTACAGGCATCTACTGGGTAAAGGCCAGAGATGCTTCTACACATGCACAGGATACCCCTAACAGCAAAGAATAATTTGGTCCAAAATGTCAATAGTACCAAAGTTAAGAAACTTTCCACAGAATTACAAGAGGAGAATTGGGCAGCTTACATTTCAAATTATAACTTGGAAAAGTTTTCACAATATACATTTAAATGTTAAGTAAATTCTTACTTTCATAAAAAATTAGTATATATACACATATATATGTTCTCCTTACACTAAACTGTATCTCACCTGTTCTCCTCCTCACCTCATACCTGAAGATAGATCTGCCTCTGTCTTACCTGCCTTAGGAAAACTCTGGCCTGGACTTCCATCATCGAGGAACACTGGAAAGCCTTTCCTGCCTTGATTTTGGTGACATCTAGCTTGCAACCTGATGTTCTTTTTTACAGACAGCTTATGTCCTCTCACAGCTGCTCTAAACTTATTACCTAAACATTCTAATAAAGCATATGATTTACATGACACATTAGCTGAATTCAAAGAAATCTCTTTACATAGCTCAGTTCTAACTATATATTACTGATAATAGTTCTATGGCTCTAAACATTCTAATAAAGCATATGATTTACATGACACATTAGCTGAATTCAAAGAAATCGCTTTACATAGCTCAGTTCTAACTATATATTACTGATAATAGTTCTATGGTTCTGATTACTCATTAAGGATTAAAATATAAAATAGGAGCAATTGAAAATTAAACATATTCTTACCACCACTTTGGTCTATAATTAATTCATTCACACAATCAAACAACTGGAAGAGAACTAAGAGCTCATCTAGTCCAACTCCCTCATTTCACAATGAAGAAATTGATGCTCAGTTTCTTTAAGTGACTTTCCCAAAGCCAAAAAGCTAAGTGGTAGCTGAGCAAGGACTAGAACACTGGGCTCCTGAATTTGATATAAAACTCTTTAAACAATATATTTCAAAAGATCCAGAATTGCTAAAATAATACATTCCACTGAATTTTTATACATGAAACTATAAGAATGTAGTTATGATACACATGTAGTTATGATAAACTCTAAATGTATTGTGCATATTAATATAGATATATACAATGATATATGTATATATATTTACATATAAATATTTTCAGGGCTTTTTCTCAAGTAAGTTACTTGTTATTAAATGTCTGAAATGCATATCGCCTTATGCATTAATATATCATTGACTAACTTCACATTAATATAAATAATCTATAGTAAAAAATATTCTGAAATACATGGCATGAAAAAAATAAAATTACTAATCATAATGATTATAAGGTACTGAATTTGAATCTCCTATGAATATATATCATACTATTCAATCAAATAAGAAAGAAATACAGTACGAATGTGATTTTCTTTGCAGTCTAATAATAGTATATTTTTCTACAGTTTTTTACTCTATAATATACCACAAACAACTGTTTCCTTTTTTAAGAAATTTACATTAATGAATACATCGTACAGTTAATAAAGAAAAATAATAATCTGTCATCTACTTGATCAACATGAAAGAAATTTCCTCATTAAATTGCTCTAAATCTCTTCCAAACCCAAATAACTACTACTAAAGCCAACCTCATTCTTGTCTACTTATTAAAAATATTAACATTATATCATACTTTCAATTTCTTAGCCTTTTCACATTTATCAGGCAAGATTATACATTTACCTAAAAGAATAAAATTTTCAAATATACAAATACGGATAGAAACTGAATAGTTCCTTTCTACAATCAGATACAATTAGAATTATAGTTAAATTATTTGGGTAACATCACACTTATTTGAAAGATATCCTTCCTGATGGTTTCTGGTTTTAACGGCAAACGCTATAAATTCAGTGCTACATTTAAAACTTTAAAATTCTTAACTATTTTACTTATTTGTCAACTTCTAGACTCACCTTGGTTTTGTTTTAGGTAAATGTGTAAGCTGTTTCCAACAATTTGTTAAGACATTATGAATCCAACCATCACCTGCAATATTATGACAGTTCAGAAATTAAGATTAGGTGTTTGGGATAAAATTTTAATTTTTTCCCCAAATTTATCATGCTACATTTATATGACTATTTTTTGTGCATGTGCATATTTTATCATAAAAATTCTCAAACATGTACAAAAGTCAAGTGAACATGACAATGAACCTTCACATAACCCAGATTCAACAACTACTAAGATTTTACCATATGTGCTCCATTTATCTCTTTTTGTTATTCTTGTTGCTGAATTCTTCTAAAACAAATCCTAGCTCTTATCATTTTCTCCAAACATATTTCAGTGAGCAACACTAAAAAAAATTGGACATTTTTTACACAGCTACCATGTTATTATCACTTAACCACAATGCCACCGTCACAGTCAACAAAACTAAAAGTAATTTCTCGGTATCATCTGATACCCATATGACCATTTCTTCAGCTGAATCTTTGAGGGAGGAAACTGACTAGACTAGGAGCTAGGACATTTAATTCTCCATAGTTCAATGATGAAAAAAAGCAAATAGGAATTTGAAACAGTAGAGCTCATGAAGATACGATATTAAACAACTCTTAGTGAAATGGATAGATTTTAGGATTTTTTTTCTTCCAGTTTTATTGAGATATAATTGACATACAATACTGTATATATTTAAGATGTATAGATGTTAGTTGTTTGGTTTTTTTTTGTTGCGGCACGCGGGCCTCTCACTGCTGTGGCCTCTCCCGTTGCGGAGCACAGGCTCTGGACGCTCAGGCTCAGCGGCCATGGCTCACGGGCCCAGCTGCTCCACGGCATGTGGGATCTTCCTGGACCGGGGCACGAACCCGTGTCCCCCGCATCGGTAGGCGGACTCTCAACCACTGCGCCACCATGGAAGCCCGATGTTAGTTTTTAAATTAGATTCCAAATCCTTTTTAATTAAATACCCCACAAATTAGAGAAGTATAATAATCTACAGTAACTAACATCCCCTAGAGGAACTGCTGTTCCTCCAGCCAGCATCTGGCATTTCTTGGCCAGAAGACTGCCAGATACACAGTTGATGCTCAATAAATTTTTGTTGAAAAACAAATAGTTGTTTTTCGATCCTATATAAAATTATATAAATGGTTTTAATGGTATATAAAGTTTCTTAAGAAAAATGTCTCTAGCTATAGAAAACTTCTGTGTTAAATTACAAGACACTTGTCAAACTAAGTGGATATTCTTGGTCACTTGTCTTTCTTGGTGCCACAATTATACTAGTGAAAGAAAAACTGTATTACAAAAATCACAGCCATTGGGATGAGCAGTAACAGGAGTTTAAAAACTCTAGCTAAGCACTTTCCTTTATAGTTCTGGAACAAAAAGAGAAGCAACTGGCCTTCCCACCTTGTATTTCTAGAGCTTCCTGGGAAACGTTCCTCTTCTAATCCCCATTCTAGCCTATAGTATAAGCATCTGGATCAAAAATTAGGAAGACACAAAATCAGAAATACTATAGTTGAAAGGGTCTTTAATTCCTCTAGGTTCAACCACTTTTCCTTTCCCTACACTAGGAAACAGGAGAACTTAGACAAGCAAGGGTACGGAAGGAAAGGGGCCTTCTACTTCTAATTCATGATGCAACCACATAGTTGGGGATAAAGGTAAACCAGAAAATCAGAAAAGTAAAAATACCTTAAGTATCAAATACAATCAGGTAAAAAAAGAATAAAATTTTAACTGTAGGTTAAACGTTAATCAACTTACTTAATGGAATATTGTCTGCACTTAGTCCACCAAATAGGAAAAGCGTATCATCAGCTATTGGTGTTAAAGTATGCCATGACCGATGTTTGGGGTTTTCTCCATTAATTGGAATCCTGTGGTGAGGGAAAAAAATAGAAGAATCTAAGTACTGTGTTAGTCAAAACAAAATTTTTAATTTTTCTGATCATCTCAGATCTCAAAAGAAAAAACTGCCCTCCCTAGTATAAAAAATTTTGATTCTACTAATCCTACCTACAAGAATATTTTTAAAACATTCTTAAATTCTTGAAGAATTTACACAATTTCTTTCCATTTAATGTCTATCCCATGTGGCCAGAACACAGACTGAAAATTAAAAAGTCAATTCCTAGCTATTCACAACGCATACTGAGCATCATTCCTACTGAAACCAAGCTGGACCCGGTGGGGCTCCTGGGCACAAGAGCCTTTTCGTGTCCCCTTCCCTGAGTTCCAAAGGGTAGGTTCAAACAGCTGCTAATCAGGGAAGGGAAAGGATGCAGACAGAAGGGAGGAGCAGTCAAGAAACAATAGTGCAGCCTTTGGGCAGGGTCCTGGTTCTGCCTCAAGGGATACACATAATATCTTTGAGCTCTTCTGCTGAACTGAAACCTCCACCAAATGCAAGATGTTAACTACATGATGAAGCATGTTTCATTCCAGAGAAGGTCACAGTTTGCCCATCACCACCTGACGCCAGATGACCTCTGGATTGAAGGAATGTGGGCCCTGCACGTACCCTGATCCTTATCAGCAACCCTGCCCCTGGACTATAAGACTCCTCACAGGCTCCCCCTGGCTGGGACACACAGTTCTGAGGGCATTAGCTTGCTGTGGCTCCCTTTGCGTAGCAAAGCAATAAAGCTATTCTTTATTACTTCACCCAAAACTCTGTCTCCGAGATTTAATTTTGTGTCAGTGTTCAGAGGCTGGATTTGGCTTCACTGTTAGTCAATCAGTAAGACTTCCTCAGGTTTTTAACAGAAATATTTTCATGTCTGTCATTTTTTACTGTTGTTTCACATTTAATTTTGTATTTTCAGCTGACTTCCTTAAGGATATTATGGGATTTTGTTGTTGCTATTGCTGTTTACTTTGGTCTATTTATTGTAGAATTTCCCGAAAATGCTACTCTAACTTCACAATAAAAGTATGCAAGCCACTCCAGATCCGGGATAAACCTCTAAAGATTTCAAACAAATACTGTAATATTCTTAAAATAAAAACAGAAATAAAAACATAAGCACAGGGACTTCTCTGGCCATCTAGTGGTTAAGACTCCATGCTTCCACTGCAGTGGGCATGGGTTTGATCCCTGGTCAGGGAACTAAGATCCCACATGCCACATGGTGCAGCCAAACAAAACAAAACAAAACCATAAGCACAAAACTTTAACTAATTTAGGAGGTGAGGTCACACCATTCTCCAACATTCCGGAATGCTCCAGAATAACATGGGCCGTTGGTAGAAGATGTAATTTATTTTTTCCAAAATGGAAATATTTTTACTGTTTTTGTTAACTATAAAAAACATTTGGGTTACAACACATTCAACAACCACAAAAATAGTTTTTAAAAGGGACAGTTCTCCTATAATCCTGTCCTCCAGCAATAAGAAACATTAATAATTTGGTATATATCTCTCCTAACTTTAATGCACATATAAAGACATTTATTAAAAATATCCAAATAGGATCATATACTCTGTTCAATTTTTTTCATTCAACTAATATATTTCAGAATATTTCCATGAAGCATATTGTCCTTTGGTAATGGAAGTACAGCAGCTCATTGGGCAAATGCACCATGATTTAAACAACCCCCACTTACGGACATGAGGGTTGATGTCATGTTTTTGCTTTTATAAATAATGTTGCAATAAACATCTTTGTTGTGTGTGCACACACACATACATATATGCACACACATATAAACACTTGTCCAATTTTTGTCTTAGGAGAAATTCTGGATCAAAGTAGAAATTCCATTTTATATTTTAAACATATTACCAGACTACCTTCCAGAAAATTATACCAATTTAAACTCCCACTAATTGTGTTACAACCTAGCACAAACTGATCATTTGTAATTATTTTTATTTGGTAAGTGAAAACTATTATTTTTATTTCAATTTCTTTAATAATTTATGAAGTTGGACATCTTTTAAAAATAATTTCTGCATATTTGTATTTCTTCTATGAATTTGCTCATTTCATGTTCTTTGTTCACTTTTATTGGCCTGTTTGTCTTTTTCTTACTGATTTTCTGAGTTCTTATGAATCTTAGCCCTTTTGGTTACAAATACTGTAAATATTACTTCTAGTTTGTTTTTTGTTTGCATTTTCCAATTTGCTTTTTAACTTTTTGTGGTATATATTTCTACACAGAAATATTTAATTCTTAAATGGTCTTATCAATCAGTCTTTTAATTTTGTGAATTTTGGGTTTATATCATCTTTATAAAAGCTTTTTCCATGCCAAGATTTTAAAGATAATCTGCTATATTTTCTTCTAGCCCTTTTGAGGTTTTATTTTTAATAATATTTATACTTTGGCAAAATATATAGGTCTGATTCCAAATCATTACATGAACAGCTGAATTGATAGCTAAATATATTTATTCTATTGCTAAATATATATTATGAGCAATAAAATCAGAATTTGACTCACTCGGTTATCTGTTGACCTGTGATGACCCCATTAAAACTTCATTTGTTCTACTGACCAGTCCTCAAGAATATGTAGTATAAAACCAGTACTTTTACATAATCAATTTTCAACTGCTAGTGTTCTCATGTTTTATATAGTCCAGTTAAAGAACGAACTCTATATTGAAATCTATATATTCCTTGCTTAAGCAAAAAATCTGAAGGGGAAGAAAATATCAGTTCAGTTTTACAGATCCAAGTTTAGGTTATACCATGCATGTGTGCACACGTCTGTGCAGGCAGACACACATACACACACACACACACACACACCCCACACACAAAAATGCCTACAGATTAAAACATACTTAAATTTCGAACTTACCTTCCAGACCAGGTCCAGGTATCTAAGTTTAGATAGTGCAAATCATTCATCCTAGTTTGCTAAAATAAAAGTGTATGAAATTGGTCAGTGTTTTACATATTTCATGGGCTAAAATTTTGGTTTTAAAATAAATTCAGATTAAAAATGGATTAACTCTATTTTACTTAACATCAGAAGTTTATATATTGGGAAACAATGCTAAGCATTAATAAAATTAGCATAGAGCTACCAAATTAATGTGTAAAGGGGGAAGGGAAAAATGAGTTTAAACTAACAAGCTTTAGATAATAAGAAATTAAACTTTTCTGATAAATCACTGAAGTGAAGGATTCTCCCCCATTAAAATATGATTTATAATCACCTGTGATTACTCATGTATGGTCCGTTTAGGGAATAGAAGATTTTAAAAAGTTATTATTGAATGACATTTTAATCTCTAGACTATTTGAATGTTCAGCTATTCCACAAAATCAAAGGATCAATTTTTGTAAGAAGCATCAAAGATTAAAGACCATTTTCATAAAAATCACTAACCAAAACTCGTCCGCCAAAGATATAGCCCTTATTTCCGAGAACTGCACACGTATGCGCGGCTCGTGGCTGCGGTGGAACACCACCCTGCAAGCAGAGATCAGAAAATGGAGAGCAAAGGCTTGAAACATCTATAATGAAGTCACATTCCTATGCTCAGTATGAGAAATACTTGACTGCTAAGTTACCATTACCTATGTAACTTAATTCAAAACCTTAATGCAAAAGCTCGTTCTCAATAGTAATAATTATAGACAAATACTACTCTTAAGGAATTACATTTATTCACCCTGATTTTTACTTTTTTTTACAATATTGACTGATTTATTTTTTTTTAATTAATTAATTTTTTTTTTGCTGTGTTGGGTCTTATTTGCAGCATGTAGTATCTTTTATTGTGGCACACGGGCTCTCTAGTTGAGGCATGCGGGCTCAGTAGTTGTGGTGTGAGGGCTTAGCTGCCCCACAGCAAACCAGGGATTGAACCCACGTGCCCTTCATTAGAAGGCAGATTCTTAACCACTGGACCACCAGGGAAGTCCCTGATCTTTACTTTTTAAAGTGTTTTTCTTAAATGCCTGACACTATTTGGCAAAATAAGATTTCACATAGGGACTTCCCTGGTGGTGCAGTGGTTGGGAATCTGCCTGCCAGTGCAGGGGACATGGGTTCAAGCCCTGGTCCGGGAAAATGCCACATGCCATGGAGCAACTAAGCCCATGCGCCACAACTACTGAGCCCGGGCGCCTAGAGCCCGTGCTCCGCAACAAGAGAAGCCACCGCAATGAGAAGACCACAGTGAGGAGCCCGTGCACTGCAACGAATAGTAGCCCCCGCTCACCCCAACTAGAGAAAACCCGCACACAGCAAGGAAGACCCAACGCAGCCAAAATAAATAAATAAATGTATAAAAAAAAGAAAAAAATTTTCACATAAATTTTAGCTTAAAATATAAATATTTAGGGCGTCCCTGGTGGCGCAGTGGTTGAGAGTCCGCCTGCCGATGCAGGGGACACAGGTTCGTGCCCCGGTCTGGGAAGATCCCACATGCCGCAGAGCGGCTGGGCCCGTGAGCCATGGCCACTGAGCCTGTGCTTCCGGAGCCTGTGCTCCGCAACGGGAGAGGCCACAGCAGTGAGAGGCCCGTGTACAGGAAAAAAAAAAAATATATATATATATATATATATATACATATATACATATATAAATATTTAAAAACATTTTCTTTCTCTCCCTTGCCCATCCCACCCCCTCTTTTCCTCCCTTTTCCTCTCTCTTTTCTCTCCCTCTCTCTCTCTCACTCATACACACACACAGAGACACACACACACAGAGTTAGTATTAATATGAGTGAGCAGTACACTGTGTGATGATCTCAGAGACTTAAAAAAAATCAATCTGCCCCCCAAAACTCTTGATGCTTCAAATTCCACAATAAGAACTTCATTCTTGGCTTAAGCCAGTGTTTAGCTCTTACTAAAACTCTTCACATTAACTGATAATACTTCTTTATACTTTACTTTGAATAAATATAGCAGAACTTTTCTTCAGAGAAGTTTGGGGTTGGTGGGAAAAGAGAGGGTATAATGGGTAGATTAATGAATAAGATTTGAAGGAAGAATTTTCTGCATAATTTCCATGTGTTCATGGTGGGTACTTCTGTGTATGTATTTAATTCCAAGTTGTGAAAGAACCCAACATTTTCAGCTCATTGGCTACCAAATGGGGGCACAGGAAATTTAAGCACTACATCCAATATCATAACCTCCTAGAATTTTTTACTTGAATAATTATGAGGTCAAAATGGTAAGAAATAATTCAGATATTACCTATATAACACTTAAATAAATGAGAGAGAACCATAAATGAGAAAGAACCATTTGTGCTGCAGTTCCCAATACTTCCAACAAAACAAAAGTTTTATTGCCCCATCCCTGATCTGAAATTCTGGAAAAATTCTTCTACTATATACACATTCATTATGAAATAAATATTGACTTTCTCCTTTCTTATTTATGAAATACATTTAATATCCAACCAAAGCTTCTGAATAAACTGAGTTCATACCGGTCCAAACAAAAACAAAGTAATGGCATTTGCATTAGCCTATGTGGCTAACTGCATAAATAATGCACAGTGCTTATGAGGTCATTTGAAATACTGAAAATAACCCAAAGACCACTATTATATTCTACTGTTCTCATAGGGTTATAAGTCCCATGTAGGAAAACACTGTCAACTTTCCATTTAACAGATGACATTATATGGCTTATCTAAAAGTACACAGTTCTTTTCAACCAGTTTCTTCAACTTCAACAGCAATAACTCTAACACTCTACCATGTTACCTTTCCTTTTGCTGCAGATATTTAGGAACAATTAATTAATTTAAGAATGTCTCTAAAAAATAAAGGGAACAAATTCTAGCTGCAACCACATCAGAAAAACCTTCAGATATAATATAAACAATGTAAGAACTTATTTGAAGAAATAATCAGAGAAATCACAGTGAAAATACTGTTAAACACTAACTGAAAGAGTGTCAGTGCCCGTTAGGCTGTTGGTGCAGAAGGGGGGAAGGGGTACGGATTAAGGTAAGGAGAGAGAGAAGGAATCACAACAGGAAGACCTGAAGTCCAAAGAACTAATTATAAGCTACCTCAGTTCACTTATCCCAAGGAGTACATTCTAAAAATATGCCTGCAGTAGCTCCAGACTCTTGCTTATTCTCTAAGGGAGCAGAGCGTTAAGAGGCCTGAAAGAGATCCAGGATGAGTTTCAGTAGATCCAGTCTCAATAATATTTCTCTCCACCTGCTTGCTGATACGAAATTATTTTAGCAGAGATAAGATGCTTTTATTTCATTAATACATAAATCTTAACATTAAAATGCTGACTGCAGGAAAATTCAATCAACAAATATGACCGACTGATAGTTGATCAGTTCCAAAATTAGAAGAGAACAGAAGAGCACTGAAAACCTGAAAAGCACTGCTTGGAAAAAGAGGATGCTGAGAAGGGTCAAACCTTGTAACACCTGCTATTTTGCACAGAACCTCCCTCACTACCATCTACAGAAGCTGAACTGCAAGGAAATTTAGTCATATGTGCATGTTAGTGGACAGAAATTTGGTTTTGCCTGTTCAGCATTCTATTCTGCACAGTTCCGTTGAGCTGACCAATCACAATACCTTGCTCCCCTAGGGACAGACCTGAGACTCAGACCTGGCCAGTCATCCCCTTGGCAGCAGGGACTCATATAGAGTAGGAACATGCCTAAGTAGAGCCAGAGTCCTTTTCTAGGACAAAGATATAGACATTGACAGAATACAGCACCAATAGAAAGATCTGCTGGTGTAGCCAGGGCCATATTCCCTTCTAAATGAGCTGGACAGTCTGCAGTAGACAGAATAAAGCTAGCACACAGAGAAGCAGGGAGAAGCCAACAGAGAGATGCAAATATTGTGATGGTGTTGGATAACTGGCTCCAGTTCCTAAGGTCCTGGTCCCTGTAGCTCTTCCACTGTGTGAGCCACTTCAAAATATACTTCCCAGCTATGTGAGAATTTTTTAATGGCGTAAACTAATGTGAATTTGTGTTTGCTCACTAGCAGATGAAAGAGTATTAAGATTTCGAGGGTTTATGAAACATGGGCTTTTTAAAATCATGGACTTTGTTACACAAGGACTTTTTAAGAGACTTCATTAAATCAGGGCATTACACGTGTGGGTAAAGAATGATGACGGCGCCTCTTTAGATTTTTCTAGAAAACCTTAGTTTAGCCTGGAGAAAAATATGTGATTAAAAAAAGTACTGATACAGATGAGGAAGATGGCGGAAGAGTAAGACTCGGAGATCACCTTTCTCCCCACAGATACACCAGAAATACATCTACGCGTGGAACAACTCCTACGGAGCACCTACTGAACGCTGGCAGAAGACCTCAGACCTCCCAAAAGGCAAGGAACCCCCCACGTACCTAGTTAGGGCAAAAGAAAAAAATAAACAGAGACAAAAGGATAGGGACGGGTCCTGCACCAGCAGGAGGGAGCTGTGAAGGAGGAAGTGTCCACACACTAGGAAGCCGCTTCGCGGGCGGAGACTGCGGGTGGCGGAGTGGGGGAGCTTCGGAGCCGCGGAGGAGAGCACAGCAACAGGGGTGCGGAAGGCAAAGCAGAGAGATTCCAGCGCAGAGGATCGGGCCGACCGGCACTCACCAGCCGAGAGGCTTGTCTGCTCGCCCGATGGGGCGGGTAGGGCTGGGAGCTGAGGCTCCGGCTTCTGTCGGAGCACCGGGAGAGGACTGAGGTTGGCTGCGTGAACACAGCCTGCAGGGTGTTAGTGCACCGCGGCTAGCCGGGAGGGAGTCCGGGGAAAAGTCTGGACCTGCCGAAGAGGCAAGAGACTTTTTCTTCCCTCTTTGTTTCCTGGTGCACGAGGAGAGGGGATTAAGAGCGCTGCTTAAGAGACCTCCAGAGACGGGCGCGAGCCGCGGCTAAAAGTACGGAGCCCAGAGACGGGCATGAGACGCTAAGGCCGCTGCCGCCGCCACCAAGAAGCCTGTGTGCAAACACAGGTCACTCTCCACACCCCCTTCCGGGGAGCCTGTGCAGCCCGCCACTGCCAGGGTCCCGGGATCCAGGGACAACTCCCCCAGGAGAACGCACGGCGCGCCTCAGGCTAGCCCAGGCCTCTGCCGCCACAGGCCCGCCCCGCACTCCGTGACCCTCCCTACCCCCGGCCTGAGTGAGCCAGAGCCTCCGAATCAGCGGCTCCTTTAACCCCGTCCTGTCTGAGCAAAGAACAGACGCCCTCCGGCAACCTACACGCACAGGCGGGGCCAAATCCAAAGCTGAGCCCCTGGGAGCTGTGAGAACAAAGAAGAGAAAGGGAAATCTCTCCCAGCAGCCGCAGAAGCAGCGGATTAAAGCTCCACAATCAACTTGATGTACCCTGCATCTGTGGAATACATGAATAGACAACGAATCATCCCAAATTAAGGAGCGGTGTGGATGAAAGGCTCTTGGTGCTGCAGCCAGGAGTTAGTGCTGTGCCTCTGAGGTGGGAGAGCCAACTTCAGGACACTGGTCCACAAGAGGCCTCCCAGCTGCACATAATATCAAACGGCGAAAATCTCCCAGAGATCTCCATCTCAACGCCAGCACCCAGCTTCACTCAACGACCAGCAAGCTACAGTGCTGGACATCCTATGCCAAACAACTAGCAAGACAGGAACACAACCCCATCCATTAGCAGAGAGGCTGCCCAAAATCATAATAAGTCTACAGACACCCCAAAACACACCACCAGACGTGGACCCGCCCACCAGAAAGACAAGATCCAGCCTCATCCACCAGAACACAGGCACTAGTACCCTCCACCAGGAAGCCTACACAACCCACTGAACCAACCTTAGCCACTGGGGACAGACACAAAAAACAACAGGAACTACGAACCTTCAGCCTGCAAAAAGGAGACCCCAAACACAGTAAGATAAGCAAAATGAAGACAGAAAAACACACAGCAGATGAAGGAGCAAGATAAAAACCCACCAGACCTAACAAATGAAGAGGAAATAGGCAGTCTACCTGAAAAAGAATTCAGAATAATGATAGTAAAGATGATCCAAAATCTTGGAAATAGAATAGACAAAATGCAAGAATCAGTTAACAAGGACCTAGAAGAACTAAAGATGAAACAAACAATGATGAACAACACAATAAATGAAATGAAAAATACTCTAGATGGGATCAATAGCAGAATAACTGAGGCAGAAGAACGGATAAGTGACCTGGAAGATAAAATAGTGGAAATAACTACTGCAGAGCAGAATAAAGAAAAAAGAATGAAAAGAACTGAGGACAGTCTCAGAGACCTCTGGGACAACATTAAACGCACCAACATTCGAATTATAGGGGTTCCAGAAGAAGAAGAGAAAAAGAAAGGGACTGAGAAAATATTTGATGAGATTATAGTTGAAAACTTCCCTAATATGGGAAAGGAAATAGTTAATCAAGTCCAGGAAGCACAGAGAGTCCCGTACAGGATAAATCCAAGGAGAAATACGCCAAGACACATATTAATCAAACTGTCAAAAATTAAATACAAAGAAAACATATTAAAAGCAGCAAGGGAAAAACAACAAATAACACATAGGGAATCCCCGTAAGGTTAACAGCTGATCTTTCAGCAGAAACTCTGCAAGCCAGAAGGGAGTGGCAGGACATATTGAAAGTGATGAAGGAGAAAAACCTGCAACCAAGATTACTCTACCCAGCAAGGATCTCATTCAGATTTGATGGAGAAATTAAAACCTTTACAGACAAGCAAAAGCTGAGAGAGTTCAGCACCACCAAACCACAACTACAACAACTGCTAAAGGAACTTCTCTAGGCAAAAAACACAAAAGAAGGAAAAGACCTACAATAACAAACCCAAAACAATTAAGAAAATGGGAGTGGGAACACACATATCGATAATTACCTTAAATGTAATGGACTAAATGCTTCCACCAAAAGACACAGATTGGCCGAATGGATGCAAAAACAAGACGCATATATTTGCTGTCTACAAGAGACCCACTTCAGACCTAGAGACACATACAGACTGAAAGTAAGGGGATGGAAAAAGGTATTTCATGCAAATGGAAACCAAAAGAAAGCTGGAGTAGCAATTCTCATATCAGACAAAATAGACTTTAAAACAAAGACTATTAGAAGAGACAACGAAGGACACTACATAATGATCAAGGGATAGATCCAAGAAGAAGATATAACAATTGTAAATATTTATGCACCCAACATAGGAGCACCTCAATACATAAGGCAAATACTGACAGCCATAAAAGGGGAAATCGACAGTAACACATTCATAGTAGGGGACTTTAACACCCCACTTTCACCAATGGACAGATCATCCAAAATGAAAATAAATAAGGAAACACAAGCTTTAAATGATACATTAAACGAGATGGACTTAATTGATATTTATAGGACATTCCATCCAAAAACAACAGAATACTCATTTTTCTCAAGTGCTCATGGAACATTCTCCAGGATAGATCATATCTTGGGTCACAAATCAAGCCTTGGTAAATTTAATAAAATTGAAATTGTATCTTTTCCGACCACAACGCTATGAGACTAGATATCAATTACAGGAAAAGATCTGTAAAAAATACAAACACATGGAGGCTAAACAATACACTACTTAATAACGAAGTGATCACTGAAGAAATCAAAGAGGAAATCAAAAAATACCTAGAAACAAATGACAATGGAGACACGACGACCCAAAATCTATGGGATGCAGCAAAAGCATATCTAAGAGGGAAGTTTATAGCAATACAATCCTACCTTAAGAAGCAGGAAACATCTCGAATAAACAACCTAACCTTGCACCTAAAGCAATTAGAGAAAGAAGAACAAAAAAACCCCCAAAGTTAGCAGAAGGAAAGAAATCATAAAAATCAGATCAGAAATAAATGAAAAAGAAATGAAGGAAACGATAGCAAAGATCAATAAAACTAAAAGCTGGTTCTTTGAAAGGATAAACAAAATTGATAAACCATTAGCCAGACTCATCAAGAAAAAAAGGGAGAAGACTCAAATCAATAGAATTAGAAATGAAAAAGGAGAAGTAACAACTGACACTGCAGAAATACAAAAGATCATGAGAGATTACTACAAGCAACTCTATGCCAATAAAATGGACAACCTGGAAGAAATGGACAAATTCTTAGAAAGGCACAACCTGCCAAGACTGAATCAGGAAGAAATAGAAAATATGAACAGACCAGTCACAAGTAATGAAATTGAAACTGTGATTAAAAATCTTCCAACAAACAAAAGCCCAGGACCAGATGGCTTCACAGGCGAATTCTATCAAACATTTAGAGAAGAGCTATCACCTATTCTTCTCAAACTCTTCCAAAATATAGCAGAGGGAGGAACACTCCCAAACTCATTCTATGAGGCCACCATCACCCTGATACCAAAACCAGACAAGGATGTCACAAAGAAAGAAAACTACAGGCCAATATCACTGATGAACATAGATGCAAAAATCCTCAACAAAATACTAGCAAACAGAATCCAACAGCACATTAAACGGATCATACACCATGATCAAGTGGGGTTTATTCCAGGAATGCAAGGATTCTTCAATATACGCAAATCAATCAACGTGATACACCATATTAACAAATTGAAGGAGAAAAACCATATGATCATCTCAATAGATGCAGAGAAAGCTTTTGACAAAATTCAACACCCATTTATGATAAAAACCCTGCAGAAAGTAGGCATAGAGGGAACTTTCCTCAACATAATAAAGGCCATATATGACAAACCCACAGCCAACATCGTCCTCAATGGTGAAAAACTGAAAGCATTTCCACTAAGATCAGGAACAAGACAAGGCTGCCCACTCTCACCACTCTTATTCAACATAGTTTTGGAAGTTTTAGCCACAGCAATCAGAGAAGAAAAGGAAATAAAAGGAATCCAAATCAGAAAAGAAGAAGTAAAGCTGTCACTCTTTGCAGATGACATGATCCTATACATAGAGAATCCTAAAGATGCTACCAGAAAACTACTAGAGCTAATCAATGAATTTGGTAAAGTAGCAGGATACAAAATTAATGCACAGAAATCTCTGGCATTCCTATACACTAAGGATGAAAAATCTGAAAGTGAAATCAAGAAAACACTCCCATTTACCACTGCAACAAAAAGAATAAAATATCTAGGAATAAACCTACCTAAGGAGACAAAAGACTTGTATGCAGAAAATTATAAGACACTGATGAAAGAAATTAAAGATGATACAAATAGATGGAGAGATATACCATGTTCTTGGATGGGAAGAATCAACATTGTGAAAATGACTCTACTACCCGAAGCAATCTACAGATTCAATGCAATCCCTATCAAACTACCACTGGCATTTTTCACAGAACTAGAACAAAAAATTTCACAATTTGTATGGAAACACAAAAGACCCTGAATAGCCAAAGCAATCTTGAGAAAGAAAAGCGGAACTGGAAGAATCAGGCTCCCTGACTTCAGACTATACTACAAAGCTACAGTCATCAAGACAGTATGGTACTGGCACAAAAACAGAAATATAGATCAATGGAACAGGATAGAAAGCCCAGAGATAAACCCACGCACATATGGTCACCTTATCTTTGACAAAGGAGGCAGGAATGTACAGTGGAGAAAGGACAGCCTCTTCAATAAGTGGTGCTGGGAAAACTGGACAGCTACATGTAAAAGTATGAGATTAGATCACTCCCTAACACCATACACAAAAATAAGCTCAAATTGGATTAAAGACCTAAATGTAAGGCCAGAAACTATCAAACTCTTAGAGGAAAACATAGGCAGAACACTCTATGAAATAAATCACAGCAAGGTCCTTTTTGACCCACCTCCTAGAGAAATGGAAATAAAAACAAAAGTAAACAAATGGGACCTAATGAAACTTAAAAGCTTTTGCGCAGCAAAGAAAACCATAAAGAAGACCAAAAGACAACGCTCAGAATGGGAGAAAATATTTGCAAATGAAGCAACTGACAAAGGATTAATCTCCGAAATTTATAAGCAGCTCATGCAGCTTAATAACAAAAAAACAAACAACCCAATCCAAAAATGGGCAGAAGACCTAAATAGACATTTCTCCAAAGATATACAGAGTGCCAACAAACACATGAAAGAATGCTCAACATCACTAATCATTAGAGAAATGCAAATCAAAACTACAATGAGATATCATCTCACACCAGTCAGAATGGCCATCATCGAAAAATCTAGAAACAATAAATGCTGGAGAGGGTGTGGAGAAAAGGGAACCCTCTTACACTGTTGGTGGGAATGTAAATTGATACAGCCACTGTGGAGAACAGTATGGAGGTTCCTTAAGAAACTACAAATAGAACTACCATATGACCCTGCAATCCCACTACTGGGCATATACCCTGAGAAAACCATAATTCAAAAAGAGTCATGTACCAAAATGTTCATTGCAGCTCTATTTACAATAGCCCGGAGATGGAAATAACCTAAGTGTCCATCATCGGATGAATGGATAAAGAAGATGTGGCACATATATACAATGGAATATTACTCAGCCATAAAAAGAAACGAAATTGAGCTATTTGTAATGAGGTGGATAGACCTAGAGTCTGTCATACAGAGTGAAGTAAGTCAGAAAGAGAGAGACAAATACCGTATGCTAACACATATATATGGAATTTAAGAAAAAAAATGTCATGAAAAACCTAGGGGTGAAACAGGAATAAAGACACAGACTTACTAGAGAATGGACTTGAGGCTATGGGGAGGGGGAAGGGTAAACGGTGACAAAGCGAGAGAGAGGCACGCACATATATACACTACCAAACGTAAGGTAGATAGCTAGTGGGAAGCAGCTGCATAGCACAGGGAGATCAGCTCGGTGCTTTGTGACCGCCTGGAGGGCTGGGATAGGGAGGGTGGGAGGGAGGGAGACGCAAGCGGGAAGAGATATGGGAACATATGTATATATATATAACTGATTCATTTTGTTGTGAAGCTGAAACTAACATACCATTGTAAAGCAATTATACTCCAATAAAGATGTTAAAATGAAAAAAAAAAGTACTAATAACAGTTCTCATAAGAGAACCCCTTTGTATATGATAACAAACTCAATTACTGAAATCCAATAACTCAGTAAAAGAAATAGATTTTAAAAGTATTAATGAGTATACAAACATAAAGGTGACTTTTTACAATACTTACTTTAATTTCTGGTTGAAGCCAACTCTGTGTCTTTGTGTCAAATATGTGAACATCATTATGCCATCCCCAGAATATCTGCTCTTCCTAAAAAAGAGATTTTAAAAATATTTTTAAAAGCTTTTATAATTTTTAGATTAGTATTATAGTTTCACTGCATATTTACTGGTGAAATAATAGGCATTTTTACAGAAATAGAGTTAAGTGTGACCATAGTCATAAAGCTAACGCATACATCAGTGTAACCACAGTCGTAAAGCTAATGCATATACCAGTGGCTCACAAAGTGTGGTCCCTAAGCCATAGCAGCATCACCTGGCAACTTTCCTTCTCGTAGTATTGCTTGCATGAGTCATAACTTTGCTTGTTGACAATTTTCCACTTCTCTCAAAGGAATATCTCTTTTAAAATTTCAGAGAACAGAATGATATTTACATTTGGAAATCTCTTTTCCTAAAGTACAGGTTCAGAATTCCTAATCATTGCTGTTAGAAACTTTAGGGAACAATGATTCCTTTTTCCAAAAAATTCCAATCAATTCTAGTTAACCAAGCACCTTGTTCTTATGCATCAAACTTATGCTCACTCTCTTGCCTTCTAGGAAGACGAAACTATTGGCAAGGCAAAGATTTAGCAGTTAGACTGTATTTAGCATCTTCTGCATTGCTGAAATCCTCTACCACTATTCTAGCTTACCCCTGTACCAGTTTTATGTTATATGTCAGGAATATATCATTCATTTTTGTCAGGACTTGTCAAACAAGCCAAATAAACTACGTAATTTACTTAGTTTAGAATCTAAATGAAAAAATCTACCTGTACACCATAAACTTTAGGACATGATCATTAGCCTAACTGTACTAGAGGAGAAAAAAATGAGAGATTTCACTGATGAGTAGACATAATTAATGGGAAGTTATATTACTAAAAATTATCAGTAATACTGTAAGTAGCAAAACTTTAAAGATATTTCATTTTAAAAACTCAAAAACCATGTAAACCATTTTTAACACTTAAAAACCATTCAGTTTTATTAATTAGCATGTATTAATTTCACACATAGTCTAAATAAAGACTATGGAGAATTTTTAAATACCTATATACAAAGAGATATACATGAACTGTATATATACCTTTACATTAATAATGTATAATAATAATACATTCTACTAGAAGGTAAAACTGAAGAGTTACTGTGTATCTTGGTGGTGAGATCAATGGTTTTTAAAGTTATCTTTTAAAAGATTTCATTTTTATAAGTCATGAGTTCTTTCCTTAATAATAATTTATTCTCTAACCAGTAAGAATAAATAGAAAAAGTAATATGACTACCAACTTACTCACTCTCATACAGAAGCCAGACTGAGCTATGAATAGTTCTGGTGGACATACCTAAAAGGAGGTGTATGTCAGCAACAGCCACTGCGGTTACCTAAGAACAAAGTTTTTCCAAGTTGTGCTAAAGCCACTAGTTTTCTAACAGAAGCAGCTATAAGTGATTAATGGCATCAGAAAAGACATTACTCTGCCAGTAGCCATGAAGGCTGATATAATTAGGTGAGAGAACTTCCTGCAACTGAATCCAAATTCAAAAGAGAGAAAATACAATTTTTTTCATAATATCAATTACAGCAAATTAAAATGAGAAAAACTGCATTCATTATTTCTGAAGACTGTAACGTGACAGTAACTTAGAGGAAAATGTAAACAGGGATTACTCTCTTACCCAAGACGCATCATGAACATCAAAACAATCTTGGAGTTCATTGTGTCTCCTACACCCATAGCCACCAAAATATATTAATCTGAAAAACAAAACAAAGCACACACTTTAGGAGTTCTACTTTCAGTCTGTTCACAGAAAGTTGGAAGACATCATTTCCGTCACAACCTAAACAAGCCATATAAACTACAAAACCATTGTTTAAAAAAAAAAATCAAAGAGCTATGGGAGCAAAGAGACCTAAATGAACTAATTCCAGAAAGTGATAAGCTCTCAGTAGGAGAGAAGAGGCCCATGGCTGCTTTCATACCTGATGTAACAGCAGGAGGAGAAAGAATCCAGCACAGATTGGGTTTGTAAAAGAAGCCACCCAAAATTTTAACAGTCACATGTAGGCTGGCATAGCAAATTAGAATCTTAAGAAACTCAGCCACAGAGGGAGCTTGAACCTACTGAACAACTTTTTCACATAGTCTTTAGGGAGGGCTCAGGGTCAGTCACCAACAGCTGGAAGCAGAGAAGAGCTGAGCAACTCTCCTTGAGGCAATCTGAGCTATCAACTCTAAAGTTTGGGATCTGGGCAGGAGATATGACAGAAACACCTCAGAGGCATGCCAAGCCGTTATAGCATACAGGGTGGCTGCCCTCAAAAGGCCAGGGGGGGAGGGGCAGTGCTGAAAGAGATCTCTCAAGGTACAGAAAGTATAAAGTGGGATTGGAGAGCAAAGAGAACTCCCTAGCAACACAAGTAGGCTATGAAACAAGGAGAGATCTCCCACAGTTCTGAGAAGTAGGTACTCAGCTGTGAAGCACTGTTCAAAATCTCTAGACACTCTCTAGTGCTCAAACATGGGACTGTAGCAAAGGAAAGTCTTGGTCCTGCATGAGAACATTTGAAGACAGTGGTTAAACTGAATCAAACTAAAGCTGCAACAAAGCCCAGACACAGATCAACTATAGATTAGACTGACTTAAATCCCACTCTAGCAACCTGAAAAAGGAAAAAAAGGGCATGTCCTTTTCTGGAAAGAAATATTGTTTATTCCCAACTTTACTGTTCTTTCATACAGAATGTCTGTCAAATGATGAAGAAATTACAAGGTATAAGAAAAGGCAAAAAAAGTGACCCATGATCAAGAGAGGAAAGAGTCAATATAAGCTGACTCCAAGGTGGCCCAGATATTAGAATTATTAGACACAGCCTTTAAAATAACTATGGTAGAAATAGTAACAGACCAGTCTGTAAAAGGTGGACAATGTGCAGGAAGAACTAGGTAATTTTGGCAGAGACATGGAACCATGAAAAAGAGTGAAATGAAAATGCAAAAAATTGGAAAATAAGATGTCAGAAATAAAGAAATTCATTACATAGTCATAACAGGAAACTGGACATAGCAATGGAAAAGATCAGTGAACTTGAAGATAAGTCAACTGGTAAAAAAAAGTATCCAAATTAAAACAAAGAGAATGAAAGAGTCGGGGGCGGGGAAGGGAGCCCAAGCTCTGTATAACAATATCATATGATCTAATGTGCATATAATAGGAGTCCCAGAAGGAAAAGAGACAAATAAATGGGTAGAAGAAATATTTGTTAATTAATAAGAACTTCCTAAAACTGATGAAAGATATATATCCACCAACCCCAGAAGCTCAGCACACTCCAAGCTGGATAAATACAAATAAGTGAATTTCTCACCAGAAAAATGGAGGCCCAAAGGCAATGTAATAAAGTCATTAAAGTGCTGAAAGAAAGAAAAAAATCTGTCAACCCAATGAGTGAAAAACATCACAAGGGAAATTAGAAATTACCTTGAAATGACTGAAAATGCAAACAGAATAAAACAAAACTTATGGAATACTGTGAAGGTGGTGCTCAGAGGGAATCTTATAGCTATAAATGCCCACAAATTTAAAAAGAAAGATCTCATATCAATAATATAACCATACATATCAAGGAACTAGAAAGAGAAGCAAACTAAACCCAGAGATAACAGAAGGAAATAATAAAAATTAAAGGGGAAATAAGCAAAATGGTGAATAGAAAAACAATAGAGAGAAACAACAAAACCAAAAGTTGGGTCTTTGAAAATATCAACAAAATTGACAAACCTTTAGCTAGGTTGACTAAAACAAAAGTAGAGAAAACTCAAATTACTAAAATTAGGAGTGACAGGGGGACACTGAAACTAGAGACTAGTTTCAACTAGAGAAAGCCCACATGCAGCAACAAAGACCCAACACAGCCAAAAATAACAGACAGAAATAAAAAGTATCATCAGAGAATACCAAAAAACTGCATACCAACAGACTGTATAAACTAGATGAAATAGAAAAATTCCTGGAAAGACACATACTTCCAAAAGGGGCTCATGAAGAAATAAAAAATCTGAATAAACATATAGTAAGTAAAGAGACTGAATCAGTAATCCTAAAACCTCCCAACAAAGAAAAGCCCAGGACCAGATGGCTTCAGTGGTGAATTCTATCAAATATTTCAAGAAGAATTAATACCAACCCTTCTCAAACATTTAAAAATACTGAGAAGGAGGGAACACTTCCTAACTCATTCAATGAGGCCAGCATTATCCTGAAACTGAAGCCAGACAAAAACACAACAAGAAAACTGCATATATCTGATAAGGGTTTACTATCCAGAATATGTAAAGAATTCCTACAACTCAATAACAAAAAGATAAAACAATCCAATTTTTTCAAAATGGGCAAAGGACTAGATATTTCTCCAAAGAAGATATACAAATGGCCAACAAGCCCAGGAAAAGATGGTCAACATCATCAGTCACTGGGGAAACACAAATCAAAACCACAATGGTGGCAGGGGCTGGGGGCGTCCCTCCTCCCACCTGAGGCTTCAGGCTGACGCTGGGGTTGGGGCCTCTACAGCACAACAGTGTACGTAGCGTAGAAACGCTGACAGATGTAGGGTGGCTGGGTCTCTGCAGCCGGGGGCTCCTGCCCTGGCCGTGTGCAGATGGGGGGCGGGCAGCAAGCTCCCTCCTGCTGGAGGCGGGGCTCGGACTCGGCTCCCCCAAGTTCCCCTTCTCTGTGAAAGTGAAGAATTGGTCTCGCTGTGTTTTTTAAAACCACACCTCTCCCGTGTCCACCCTGGGGCCACGCCAGGTGGGGGAGGAGCTGCCGCACTGCAGGTGCAGGGCCGAGCTGTGTCCCCTGTCCGCCCGTCTCTATTAAAGGACTCCCTCGTGGTGGGGAAAAAAAAAAAAAACCACAATGGATATCACTTCACACCCATTACAATGGCAATTATAAAACAAACAAACAAAAGAAAATAGCAAGAGTTGGTGAGAATGTAGAAAATTGGAACCTTTATAGTGGGAATATAACATGGCATTGTTACTGTGGAAAACAGTTTGGTTCTCCTCAAAATGTTGAACATAGGGGCTTTCCTGGTGGCACAGCGGTTAAGAATCCACCTGCCAATGCAGGGGACACAGGCTCAAGCCCTGGTCCAGGAAGATCCCACATGCGTCAGAGCAACTAAGCCCGTGCGCCACAACTACTGAGCCTGCGCTTTAGAGCCCATGAGCCACAACTACTGAAGCCCACGCGCCTAGAGCCTGTGCTCCACAACAAGAGAAGCCACCACAACAAGCACCCCATGCACCACAACAAAGAGTAGCCCCCGCTCGCCACAACTAGAGAAAGCCCGCACGCAGCAATGAAGAGCCAACACAGCCAAAAATAAATAAATAAAAAATAAATTAAATTAACTTAAAAAAAATGTTGACCATAGAATTACCATATGATCCACCTAAAAGAATTAGAAAAAGAAGAACAAACAAGGCCCAAAGTCAGCAGAAGGAAAGAAATAACAAAGATCAGAGAAGAAATAAATAAAATAGAGATTTAAAAAACTAATAGAAAAGATCAATGAAAATAAGAGCTGGTTCTTTGTAAAGATACACAAAATTGAAAAATTTTTAGTCAGACTCATCAATAAAGAAAGAGAGAAGACCCAAATAAATAAAATCAGAAATAAAAGAGAAGTTACAACAAATACCACAGAAATACAAATCATAAGAGATTACTATGAACAATTATAAGCCAAAAAAATGAACAACCTAGAACTGGATAAACTCCTACAAACATACAATCTCCCAAGACTGAATGAGGAAGAAATAGAAAATCTGAACAGACTGACTACTAGCAATAAAATTGATCAGTAATCAAAAATACTCCCAAAAAACAAAAGTCCAGGACCAGATGGCTTCACAAATGAATTCTATCATACCTTCAAAGAAGATTTAACACCTATCCTTCTCAAACTATTCCAAAAAAATTGAAGAGGAGAGAAAGTTTCCAAACCCATTCTACAAGGCCAGCATTACCTTGATACCAAAATCAGAAAAAGACACTACAAAAAAAGAAACTTACAGGCTAATATCCCTGGTGAACATAGATACACAAATCTTCAACAAAACACTAGCAAACTGAATTCAACAATACGTTAAAAGGATCATACACAATGATCAAGTGGGATTTATCCCAGGAATGCAAGAATGGTTCAGTATCCACAAATCAATCAACATGACACACCATATTAACCAAATGAAGGATAAAAATCACGCAATCAACTCAATAGCTACAGAAAAAGCATTTGACAAAATCCAACATCGATTCATGACAAAAACTCTCAACAAAGTGGGTAGAGAAGGAACACACATCAACAATAAAGGCCATTTTTGACAAACACACAGCAAACATCATAGTCAATGGTGAAAAGCTGAAAGCATTTCCTCTAAGATCAGGAACAATACAAGGATGCCCCCTTTTTTACTTAACATAATATTGGAAATCCTAGCCACAGCAATCAGAGAAGAAAAAGAAAGAAAAAGCATCCAAATTGGAAGGGAAGGAATAAAACTGTCACTATTTGCAGATGACATGATTGTATATATAGAATACTCTAAAAAGAGTCCACCAAAAAACTATAAAAACTAATAAATGAATTCAATAAAGTTACAGGACACAAAATTAATAGACATAAATCGGTTGCATTTCTATACACTAATAATGAACTATCAGAGACAGAAATCAAGAAAATAATTCCATTTACAACTGCATCAAAACGAATAAAATACCTAGGAATAAATTTAACCAAAAAGGTGAAAGACCTGTACTCTGAAAACTATAAGGCACTGATGAAAGATATTGACGATGACATGAATAAGTGGAAAGATATTTCATGTTCATGGATTGGAAGAATTAATATTGTTAAAATGTTCATACTACCCAAAGCAATCTACAGATTCAATGCAATCCTTATCAAAATACTGATGGCATTTTTTTCACAGAGCTAGAACAAATAATCCTAAAATTTTTATGGAACCACAAAAGACTCCAAATAGCCAAAATAATCTTGAGAAAGAAGAACAAAGCTAAATGTATCATGGTCCCTGGTTTCAAACTATACTACAAAGCTACAGTAATAAAAACAGTAAGGTACTGGTACAAAAATAGACACATAGATCAATGAAACAGAATAGAGAGCCCAGAATTAAACCCATGCACGTATGCTCAGTTAATCCACAACATAAGAATATACAACAGAGAAAAGACAGTCTCTTCAATAAGTGATGTTGGGAAAACTTACAGCTACTTATAAAAGAATGAAAGTAGACCATTTTCTCATACTATATACAAAAATAAACTCAAAATGCATTAAAGACTTAAGCATAAGACTTGATACTATAAAACCCTTAGAAGAAAACTTAGGCAGTACACTCTTTGAAATCAGCCTTAGCAATATTTTTTTGGATCTGTCTCCTCTGGCAAGGGCAACAAAAACAAAAATAAGCAAATGGGACCACAACAAACTAAAAAGCTTTTGCACAGCAAAAGAAACCATCAATAAAACAAAAAGGCAACCTACTGAATGGGAGAAGATATGTCCACTAGGCACTAATATATAAAATATATAAAGAACTCAAACAACTCAGCATCAGTTAAAAAAAAACAACCCAGTTAAAAAATGGGGGAAAGACCTAAATAGCCATTTTTCCAAAGAACACATACAGATGTCCAACAGGCACATGAAAAGATGCTCAGTATCACTAATTGTCAGGGAAATGCAAACCCAAACCACAATGAGATGTCACCTTATACCTGTCAGAATGGCTATTATCAAAAGGACAAGAAATAACATGTGTTGGCACAGATGTGGAGAAAAGGAAACCTTCATGCATTGTTGGTGGGAATGTAAATTGATACAACCACTATAGAAAACAGTATGGAGGTTCCTCAAAAAATTAAAAATAGAACTACCAGACTATCCAGCAATGCCACTCCTATTTAACCAAATAAAATGAAAACACTTATTCAAAAAGATATATACACCCAATGTTCACTGCAGCATTATTTACAATAGCCAAGATATGGAAGCAACCTGTGTCCATCAACAGATGAATGGATAAAGAAGATGTGGTGTGTATGTATGTACACACACACACACACACACAAAGAAATATTACTCAGCCATAAAAAGGAATGAAATTTTGCCATTTGTGATAACATGGATGGACTCAGAGGATATTATGCTAAGTGAAATAAATCAGAGAAAAACAAATACTGCATGTTTTCACTTATGTGTAGAATGTAAAAATCAAAACAAAGAACAAATATGAAAAAACAGATACAGAGAACGAACTAGTGGTTGCTAGAGGGGAAGGGTGGGGGATGGGTGAAATAGTGAAGGGATGAAGAGGTACAAACCACCAGTTATAAAATTTAAAAACTAAATAATAAAAGATAAACTTGGATTCATATCTCATACCATTCACAGGTTTTTACTGGTTCTTTTTTTTTTGGCTGTGCCACACGGTTTGCAGGATCTTAGTTCCCCGACCAGGGATCAAACCCATGCCCTCAGCAGTGAAAGTGTGGAGTCCTAACCACTGGACCTCCAGGGAATCCCTCCCATGTTTTTAAAAATAACAAAAGTACTAGAGGAAAATATGTGAGAATTAGTTTATGATCTTGGAGTGGAAAAAACCTTTGCATTGACTCAAAGTCAAGAAGCCAGAAAAGAAATTATTGATAAATTTACCTAAATAACAGCTTTAAGAAGCTGTTTAATACATGCAAAACACACTTTATGCAAAGTCAAAAGATAAATGACAACCTGGAAAAAATATTTTCATATGTCACAGTCAAACACTAATCTCTTTATAAATAAATAACTCCTAGAAGTCAAGATTATAAATGCCAACAATCAAATAAAAAATAATTAGCAAAGGATTTATTTTTCAGTTCAGAGAAAAAGAAATAAAAATTGCCCTTAAATATATGAAAATTAAAATAAGACTGAGGCATCACATCTCACCTATCAATTTGGCCCAAAACATCTAAGTTTGCCTGCAAATTCTTGGCAAGGCTGTGGACAAAGAGGCACTCCATTACTGACAACACAAAACAGCACAACTTTATTGGAGAAAAAGCTGGCAAAATCCAATGTTATGGATTGAATTGTGTCCCCCACAAAATTCATATATAGAAGTCCTAATCCGCTGCATTTAGAATGTGACATTATTGGCTACTCAAAGCAGAGTACTAATGGTTATCAATTTGTAGGGTCAGAGAAATCAACAACAGTATAATCACAGTTGGTTTCTATTTAAATCTGATTAATCCACAATTCAAAGGTTTAAGATTCTCCTTTCCAAATTCTCATATTCTAGAGAGTATTTTGATCTATGTACCTTTTCATGACCAAGATAATCTTATTTCTTACCCTGTGGAATTCTGATATGCTTTTTGAGAATTATAAAATATTTTGTCAAATTTTAATGTCTGCCTTTTGTATTCAAAATATAAATGTGTATTATTTAAACTGATTGTCTTTTAAAACTTAACACCCTCCATCTTAATTATTGTAAGTGTCCCCTGCAGTTTAAAGAGATTTTTTAAAATAAACTGAATATTGACAAAAGCAGAGTAGGAATTACTGCAATTAAGAAGGCAAAACAATTATATTTTCTAGAAATAAAAACATAAGAATAATTAAAAAAGAATGTGACCTTATTTAGAGACAGGGTCCTTATAGAGGCAATCAAGTTAAAATGAAGTCATGAGGGTAGGTCCTAATCCAATATGACTGGTATTCTTACAAAAAGGGAAAATTTGGAGACAGACAAGCACACAGAGAGAATGCTATGTGACTATGAAGGCAGAGATCAGAGTGTTGCTTCAACACACCAAAGGTTGCCAACAAATCACCAGAAGCTGGGGACAAGCATCAACCAGATTCTTTCTCAAAACCAAGAGAATGAACCAACCCTCCTGACACCTTGATCTCAGACTTCTAGCCTCCAGAACTATGAGACAATACATTTCTGTTGTTTAAATTATTCAGTTTATAGAACTCTGTTACAGCAACCCTAGCAAAATAAACATTTATCACAATTACAAATGTATTACCCTTTGACCAGAAATCAAATTCTGGAATTTTATCCAACAAATAGATCTGCAATCATATGTATATATACACAAAGATATTCATTTAATCTAAGTGTTGTGCCATCTGTATGGGAAAGGTTAAATAAACTTGGTATATCCACACAGGAGAATACTATGCAGCTGTAAAAACAAAAACAAAATCAAGCTTTCTAACTAGAGATACAGAAAGATGAAAGTTCCCCATGGTATACTGTTGACTAAAAGAAGTCCAGTGGTTAAGACACCGCACTTCCAATGCAGGGCGTGTGGGTTAGATCCCTGGTCGGGGAACTACAATTCCCATATGCCGTGTGGCATGGCCCCCTCAAAAAAAAAAAAGGAAGCAGCAGGGTGCAGAATAGTGTACGGAGTACACCGATATTTGTGTAAGGAGGAGGAACAGAAGAGCACGTACCTATGTATTTGCTTCTATCTGCATAAAGTCACAGGGATCGCAGTTGTTCCCAAACTTGCCTGCACTTGGAATCACCTGAGGAGCTTAAAAAAATCATACCCCCAGTGATTGTAATTTGATTAGTTCTGGGGTATCATCTGGGCTTCAGACCTTTTAAAAGATCCCCAGATTATTTCCATGGCAGACAAGTTTGAGAACCACTGCTATAAAAATACAAAAGATATTAATAAAAGTAGCTAATTGTGCATGTGGAGGGTGGGAACAGGATGGATGGGGACAGGAGTGGGAGCCAGACTTTTCATTGTATCCTTTTTAATATGGTTTTGATTTTTGAACCATGTAACTGTATTAACGATTCAGAAAATTTAAAAAGTAACGAATTTTTAAAAACCAAATAGCTGCTTCCACCATGTTTACTCTTATGACCTGGCTCTTATCCAGGGTTCAAAACTGCCTTTAACATCAGTGTCAAAACAAGTTTGTAACTATCTTGAAAAAATTTTCAGACTTTCAAGTTTTCTCTATTTTGGTCACAAGCTGTAATCCTTACTTGAGTGCAGTTAATGAGATGGCCTTGCTGCATTACCTGTCTTTATATACCCAGCAGGAAAGTTTATCACGTGGTGTGGGTGGTTGACCTTCAAAGTTGGTGATTTTTTCCCAAACATAGGTTCCATCTCTTGTTCGCAAATTAACAAAATAAAGCTTTTAAAAGAGGAGAACACCATTAGCAGACAAGACATTGGAAAATTAAACATATGTCACAGGGATATGTGATCCAAAATTAATAATATTACTTTCTGATTTTTAAAAGGTAAAAATTTGAATTGTAGAGTTAATGAAAATGGGACTATGTTTTAGAAGCAAAAATGATAATATGAAAAATACTGAAATAGATCTTTTCCCATCATGCTCTTGCCCTATGAATATCAACTAAGTACGTAGTTAATTCTGAAGCAGAAAGACATGGCAGAAGAGAGGAGCACGATGCTGCATTTTCACCCTATCTTTAAAACCTTATCATCATAAGCTCAAGCTTTTCTACATATGTCTTCTTTGTAAAATACATTCGTAAACTTGTGAGATGAAGTGACACATTAAACATTACATTTTTCTGCGCTCCTGAATTGAAAAAAGAAATTACTCGATTGCTGTATCCTTTGTCATCATATCCTCCAAAAACGTATAGCTTTCCATTAAGGCAAGCACCGCAACTTCCTGACATGGAGGTAGGGAGTTCTCCTTCCATGAGGTGCATCGTCCTGCAGCAAGAATAACGTGGAATTCCATAACTTTCCAGAAAAGCAAATTAAAATTCCCTTTGAATTCCATGAGTACTTTTTCAATGAAAACTGTCACTGACAATTACAGTTAAGATGTAATGGTAGCCAATACTGTAAAACCTGTAAGAAGATCCATGGTAAAGATTTTTCAACCTACTGGGGAGAAAAAAGTTACAAAATCTTCACATGTCACCAGAATTGGGAATTAGTTAGTAGAACAAAGCAAAGTCTTCAGAAACAGCCTTAGTCTTGAGAGGAATAGTAGAGGACAAAGAATGGAGAGAGGAAGCAAGTTGGGGAAAGAAACAGCCAGAGAGAATAAAGCATTGAAAGAAAAGGAAAGGGAGACAATATAATGTTGCAGCACGTTCTAAGTATGGTCTCAGACTCCCTGTGGGCTATGACAGCAGTTATAACAGATATTAAGACTGGACATTCTGCAATTTAAAGTTACTTACCACAGCCCACTATCAATCTCATAGGTCCAAATCTCATCATTAGGCAAATATACTTCATTGTCTTCAATAGACTAAAAACACAGAATACATAAAATTATGTTTATTAATTACAAAGTAACAGCTAAAAAATAGTTCCTCAGGATGGGAAAACTGCAATGGAAATAGTACAAAACACAAAACCATAAACAGCCTCAAAGATGACTTTTTCAACAGAAATAAAGATAGATCAAAAGAGAGGGGGAGGGGCTTCCCTGGTGGCGCAGTGGTTGAGAGTCCGCCTGCCGATGCAGGGGACACGGGTTCGTGCCCCGGACCGGGAAGATCCCACAGGCCGCGGAGCGGCTGGGCCCGTGAGCCATGGCCGCTGAGCCTGCGCGTCCAGAGCCTGTGCTCCGCAACGGGAGAGGCCACAACAGTGAGAGGCCCGCGTACCGCAAAAAAAAAAAAAGAGAGAGAGAAGGGGAAGAGAGACATTTTCTAAGAGAAAGTGGGCAAACAATAAGGGTTAGAATACAAAATAGCAAGTACGTGAGTCTCAAGAAAAGACTCAGGGTAGTTAAACCTTACAAGGAATTTCAAGTAAGAGAAAATAGCAAAACAATAACATTACAGCAGAATACTGAAGAATGTGAAGCCAGGAAGAAAAGGAGTATCAAAAAAGGGCAATATACTTTGGGTGAAGGGAAGGAGTTAAGAAAGGAAACTTAAAGTATAATTAAGAGCACTGTATCACATACCTTGATTCACTAAACATATTTTTTGAGTGCCTACTATGTGCAAGCATAGTGTTAGATATTCATTAAATATAGAATCTAAGGATCAAGATAAATTTAGCTAGTCAAAATGACAACTCAGAATCTGAATAATCTCTAAAGAAGCTGATAACATAAACAGAATAGTACATTCTGATATTTATGATGAAAAGAAAAATTAGAATAATAATTTTCTTTATGTTAAGTTTTAAAACTTAGGGTTTAAAACAAATCCTTACATAAATCTATCATGATTACTTAGAATCTATAAAATAACTCAAAAATAGCTAGTTGTAAAAGATGTCAGTTTAAGAATTTCTAAGACCATATGATGCATAAATTATTAACATGCTAAACAGAGTTAGCTAATTTCCTCATTGCTATGTTAGTTAAATTTTTAAAATAGTATCTTGGCTATCAGGTCTGTCTACGCCTCTGTCTCTCTCTCTCTCTCTCAAACACACTCTCTGTCTCACACGCACACTCTCTCTCTCTCTCTCACAAACACAGCAGAAAACCATCATATTAATTCCAGGGAAACTTCCACTCATGTCTGACTGAGGAAACCATATTACATGGCTAAGTAAATAACTGTTAAGAAAGGGAGATTATAATTGCTTGATTCTAAAGTTTAATGGCATCAGGCTCTAGAAGTCTCACGCATACACCATTACAACAGAAATAGTATGAAAATGGATCCTGTTACTATTCTGCTTAAGTCCCTTCAATGCTTCCCTGCTGCTCTCAGGATAGTCTAAAATCCTTATGATTCTGTGCTATATGGTACCTGCTATCCCTCCAAAGTTCTTCTTGCCTTTAGTCATTGTGCTCCAGTCTTCTTTCAGTTTCCTTCTTACTTTCTCAGCAATTTCACTCCTAAATTATCCCTTCTCTTCTACATCATCAAGTTTCCTTCTCTACCAGATCACTCCTATCAATACCTAAACATGCCTTAGTATAACTCATCTTTAAAAAAAAAAAAAACCCAACTCTCCCATAACTCTTTCTCTTATTTCTCTGCTCCCTTCACAACAAAATTTCCATACTGAGTTAACTATAGTAGAAGTCTCCATTGCTTCACCTCTCATTATTTCATCAGTCCAGACTAATCAATCCAGACTCATTCCACTAAAACTGCTTTTGTCAAGGTCACCCTAAAAAAAGAGAACTAGTGAACTGATTCATCCAGAAACATAGCCCAGAGAGATGGAATATATAAAAAAGAAGAGACATGGAGGAAGAGAGAGAAGAACTAAGTCTAATCAGAATTGCATTAGGATGTAATAGGGAGAATGAGGAAGAGGCAATATTTGAAGAGACAAAGCCTGAGAGTTTTGCAAAATTGTTGAAAGTCATCAATCCTGAGATCTAGGAAGTCCTAACAAATTCCAAGCAGGGTAAATAAACAGAAATCCATACCTAGATACATCATAGTAAAACTGTATATCAAAGAAAAAGATACACTCTTAAAAGCTGCCAGAGAAAAGAAAGATCATCTCCAAATGAATGGCAACTAATGACTGACTTCTCATTAGCAACAACTCAAGAATAAATCATATTAGCCAATGTGCTTAATGAAAGTAACGGTCCACCTAGAATTCTATACTCAGTAAAAATATCTTTTAAGAACCGAGGTAAAATAAAGACATTTTCAAACAAAAACTGAGACAGCTGGCCAATAACAGACCCTCACTTTAAGAAATTCTAATAGATGTTGTACTTCTGGCAAAAGACAAATGATCAAAATTAAACATCTGAAATGCAACAAGCAATAGTGTGACAAGATACTGGTAAAGTGTGTGGGTAGAGTTAAACATAAAAAAGGCTAAGCTTTTTCTGATGCCTAATTTAAGGCGGGGGCTGCGGGGTACAGGTTAGGACTAACTAGAGAAGAGGGTGCTCAGATTTGAAAGCTTGTGAAGTATTTGAACCCTGTGGAAAGAAGTAAAATTATTAACTTGGAACTTTGTGAAGCATCCGTGCTGAAATAGAGTATCTACTAGATGACTAGAAATAAATCACCTAATTTCTATACAAGCAAAGAGAAAAAAATGGAAAGATAACAAAAAACCCAAAACATTTTCAAAATGACAAAGTTAAAGAAGGAGGAGGAGGAGAAATGAAGGGGGGCAAATATAAAACACATCTGATGAAAAAAGTGTATCAGAATTACTTTCAGTAGAAATACGCTAAACTCTAGATATGTCAGACTAGATAAAAATAAAATACAGCTATGTTCAGGTTATAAGACATATCTAAAATATAAAGATACACCAAGTTTCCATCAGAAGATATGCCATGCAAATACTAACCAAAAGAAAACTAGCGTAGCCATATTAACACCAGCAAAATAGATTTTAAGACAAATAACATTACTACAGATAGAGGAGCATTACAAAATTATAAAATGTTCTATTAACCAGAAAGCTATAACAATTCTGAATTCATATACACCCAAAAAGGTAGCCTAAAGATATATATATAAAGTAAAATCTGACAGGATCATAAGGGGAAACTAACAAATCTACAGTTAGAGTGGGAGTTTTTTAATTTTAATACCTGTTACAGTAATTGATAGAACAGGAAGTAAAATAATAAAAAAAGGATACAGGAGATTTGAACACAACTAGCAAGATTAATAAAATGCACACATATAAAACACTCCCGTGAAGTGTTTGTGTATATATATACATATACATGCATGTATATGCACATATATAATTAGAATATATATTCTTAATGAGAACAAAGAGTATATTTATGAAAACTGATTACATGCTAGTCCTTAAAGCAAGCCTCAACATATTCCAAAGGACTGGTATTAGATAAGTAGAGACCACACTCTCTGAATATTAACACAATTAAGTTAGACATTAATAACAGAAAGGTAACTATAAAAATAGCATATTGTTAGAAATTTAAATTATTTTCCTAAACAACTTATGGGTCAAATAATAAATAATGATGGAAAGTATAAAATATTAGAACTAAAATGACAAAATACTGCTTATCAAAACTTGAGGAATACAGCTAAAGAGGTACTTAGAAGAAAATGTATAGCTTTATATACTGACATTAAAGAATTAAAAAGGCTCAAAAAGAATAAGTTGATCATCCAATGTCAGAAATTCAAGAAATAACAGCATAATAAACCCATAGAAAGTAGGAAGAAATAAGAAGGAGCAGATATTAATGAAAAATTTAAAAACACAACAGAGAGGATCAAGTAGACCAAAACTTGGTGTTTCTGAAGGCTGATAAACATGTGGCAAGACTATTCAAGGTGGATGGCGGGGAGGAAAGGAAGGCACCACTTGACAATTCTAGGAATGAAAAACGGGCCATATCTATAGCTACTACAAAGAATAAATAGTATTATGAACAACTTGAGTTTATGCCAATAAATTTTAAAACCTAAATGAAATGGATAGACTCCTGGGGCTGGAGGTGGGAGTGAGGAAACTTGACTCAAGAAAAAATGGAAAATGTGAATAATCCCACAGCTTTAAATAGATTGAATCAGAGATTTAAAACCTCCTCCACAAAGTACCAAACCCAGATGGCTTTAAAGATGAGTTCTTACAAACACTCAAAGAACAAGTAATTCAATCTTCCAAAAAATCTATTCCAGAATATAAAAGAAGGAACACTACCCAATCCACTTTTGAACATAGATATAAAATTGCTAAAAAAGTAATCAGTAACTAGGATCCAGTGATGTATAAAAAGGGTAATATATTACACTAATTTGTACTTAATCCAAGGAATGGAACATTGGTTTAATATTACAAATATTACTTATTTTTTGTATAAGTCATCATATTAAGAGATCAAAGAAGAAAAAACAATTATCTCAGTATGATGCAAAAAAATCACTCTTGAAAACTCAACATTCATAAATTGAAAATCGGGTAAAAGGGCATGTCATTAATTTGAAAAAGGCCATCTACAAACAAACAAACAAGCAAAACCCTAAAGCAATCATCAAACTTAATGGTTAATAGTTGAAAACAATCACTCTGAGATTAGGACCAAGAAAAATTGGCTTCTATTTAACACTGTACTTCAGGTCCACCAGTGTAGTAAAGAAAAGGAAATAAAAAGGAATAAAGATTGGGATGCAAGAAACAAAACTGTCATCATCTGTAGATGACATGACTCTATATAGAAAATAAAAATATAATTAACAGATGAATTTTGAAAATTAATATAAGAAAGCTTGCCAGAATCAAAAATATTCAAGTCAACTGCATTTCAAAACACCAGCAACAATCAAGAAATTTAATTTTTGTAAAGAAATTTAGTTTTTAAAAAACAATAAAAAATACAAAGAAGCCAAGAATAAACCCAACAAAAGATATACAAGATCCCTATGAAGATACTATAAAACTCTATTGAAAGACATCAAAAAGTCCGGCATAGAGAGACATACTATACACCTGGATTTGAAGTCTCAATTTCATAACATGTTTATCATCCTCAAATGATCTAAGATTGAGTACAGTAACATAAAATCTCAATATGGTACTTTATTTGACAATCTGATTCTAAAGTTTATACAAATGAGGAAGCACTGTGGAAAACAATTTAGCAGTTCTAAAAGTTGAATGTAGAATAACCATTTGACCCAGGAATTCCACTCCTAGGTACCCAAAAGAATAAAAAATAGGGGCTCAGATACTTGTATGCCAATATTCATATCAGGACTATTCACAATACACAAAAGGTGGCAACAACCCAAGTGTCCCAACAACAGATGAACAGATAAACAAAATGTGGTATATGCATACAGTGTAATCGTATTCACCGTAAAAAGGAAGGAAGTTCTGATACATACTGCAACACAGCGAACCTTGAAAATATTATGCTAAATAAAATAAGCCAGACTCAAAAAGACAAATATTGTATGATTCCACTTATATGAAATATCTAGGAAAATGCAAATACATAAAGACAGAATGATTAGAAGTTAGCAGGGACTGGGGTAAGGAAGGAGGGAGAGTTTCTGTTTGGAGTAATGAAGAGTTTTGGAACTAGATAGTGGTAACACTGCACAACATTGTGAATGTAATTAATGCCACCGAACTGTACAGTCACCTGGTTAAAATGGCAAATTAAATGTTTTATATATTTTACTATTATTGAAAAATAGTAAAGAAAATTCATACAAAAGAACAAAAGGCCCTAAATAACTAAACTATTCCTGAAGAACAAGAACAAGATAGGGTGGGGATGGGGCTTTTACCACCCAACATTTAGACTTCTAGTAAAGCCATTGTAATTTAGATACTGAGGTTCTGCCACAAGAATAAATAAACAGACAAACTGCACAGAATAAAGAACTTAGAAACAGACCACACATACATGGAAACTTGATGTGTAACAGACTGAGTTTGCATGTTAGTAGGGAAAGAGGGGACTATTTAATATATGACACAAGAACAACTGGTTATCCACACTGAAAATATAATGAAATTGGATCCCTACCTTAAACCAACCAAATAAAAAATTCAGATTTAAGAAAAAAAGATTTAAACATGGAAGGCAAAACCAAAAATCATTTAGAAGACAATACAGGAGACTTTATGATCTCCATAATGGGAAAGATTTCTTAAGATGCAGAAAGCACAAAGCGTTAAGGAAAAGACTGAAATTATATTAAAATTAAAACCTTCTGTTAAACAAAGGATAATCATCAAGAAAGTGCAACGATAAGCTACAAACTAAGAAGGCATATTCAACTCATACAACTATATAATGAAAGTATTCCTATAAATCAGTAAAAGACAACTCAATAGACAAATAAGCAAAAGACAGGAACCAGCATTTTTACAGAAGAGAAAACACAAATAGTTCATAAGGCTATGAAAATACATTCCACTGTAATCATGGAAAGTAAACAAAAACCACAATGAAATATCATGTCACACTCACTGGATTGGCAAAAACTTTAAGGCCAGGTGGCATCAAATGTTGTCAAGGATGTGGAGCAAGGAGGGGGCTGGTGGTAGTGTAGATGGATACAAATATTTTGGCAACACTGACATTCCCAAGTAAATGTGGAGATGTGTGCACCAGGCAACCCAGCATTCCATTCCTTGGTATATGCCCTAGGGAGTGTACATGTCCTGCTGCGTGTATAACAGGAGATATGTTACCGAGAATGCTCAGTGTAGCACTGCTTACAACCCAAAAAAACCCTGAAGCATTCAAATATTCATCCATAGGGGAATAGATAAGGAAATTGCCGTAAATTCACACAATAGAATATTATACAGGACACACATCAGATGAATGCATCCAGCGATGATTTTCAAAAGATTTAATAAATGGGCAGCACAGAAACTAACCAAACAGAATAAACACCAGGTAAACACAGGTACAGCCATGCAAGTGCACACCAGCTGAATACAAGTAATGTGTGAATCTAAAAAACATAATGTTAACTAAAAGAATTAAGTCATGAAAGAAAACACATGCTCTGATTCAAAAACCAAATAATATATTGTTTAGAGACAGATGCATGTGTGATAAAACTATAAAGAAAATAGTAATTAATAAGAAATCAAGATAGTGGTACCCTGTGAGGGTGGGAGGAAAAACATAATCAGTGAAGGATAAACAGGAGGCTTCTAAGGTACTGATTCTAGCTGATTTTTTAATCTGGAAGTTAAACACGACAGTTATTTTACATACTCTTTTGTACATACGTTTCAAATTTTTAAATTAAAGAATAAAACTGTAAGAAATTAATATTAGGTAGCTCACGGAATCATCAGGGAAGCTGGAGAACCAGCCTCTGATCTATGTAGAGAGGAGCAAGGCCTGAAACCCTTCCAGAGAACCAGTCTGATGCACGAACTGCCCCAGCCACTGGTGAGCATCACACTGCGGCTTGTCGCGCTGCCTTTTGCCAGGGACCTTATCTTCCTACAACTTCTACTGCTCGCTAAGAATCCTCTTCAGGTCCTGACTTTTACAGGTTTATTCCTGAGCCCAAATCTAGCACACATACATCTAACAAACAGCATCCAAGTTACTTGCTCACAACCTAGCTGCAAGGGAAGCTGAAAAATACCTGGCACTCAGGTTCTTTTATATTGGGCACCTACCATGAGCTATGCCCAATTCTGGACACTGGAGACACAACAGGGAACAAAACCCCCTTCTTTATAGAATATACATTCTATGAAGGTAGGTAGGAGGTACTCAGACAACTAAAATAAATACTCCAACAAGACTCGCTTAGTGGGGGACACTACAAGAGGAAGGGGGTTCAAATGCTGGGCATCTAAAAAGAATAAATGTCTTCCACGTAATATGGATGGTCTGTGTCACCATCTATGAATATATAAAACGAACTATTAAGTTAAAGAAATACACACTTAAGGCTTTTAATACACATTGCTAAATTTCTCTTCAGAAAAGGTTACCAGTGCATGAGTAATTCATTTCCCCATGCTCTTCTCAAAAATTCTTTTTAATATTTGCAAATTGGAAAAGAAAATATTCATTATTTTCAGCTGGGTTTCTTTGATTCATATTCTATTTTGATTTCTCCTTTTGTAAACTGCTGTGCATATCCATTGCTCATTTTTCAAGGGAAATATTCATTTTTAATTTTACAGGACCTTTGTCTATCATAAATGTTGCAAATACCTCCCCCAGTTTGTCATTTGCCTTCTTACTTTATGGTGTTTAAAAAGCACAGATCTTAATTTTTTAAAACTTTGATCTTGACTGCTCTAAGATGATTAAACAATTTTCACTTACATTAAAAAAATTTTTGGTCTACCAATCCTTTTCCCTTATAGTTTTTTCCCAATTCAGTTTTTCTTTTCCCAACTCAAGATTTTACAAGAGTCACATATTTTCTTTGGTATCATATAGCTTAACTTCTCTACATTTGTCAATCCTAAAACTCCACTATCATTTTCCTCCAGCTGCCCCAGGACCATTTATTGAATAAGCAATTGTTTTTCCAGAATTGAAATGCTACCTTTTATATACAAAATACTCTTATATGCTTGGCTGTTTATGTTATTTCTTCTCCATTCCATCATGCTTTCTCAGCGTGCATCAGGACCACTGATTTAAAAGTATCATAATATGTTTTAATATCTGGTAGTATAAACCTTCATTCTTTTCAGACATTTTCTAAATTGATTCTTCTTCCCTTTAAGTCCTATTCAAAACAGAAATATATAGTTAAACAGATTCAGCTGCTAGCTTCTATAAGGAAAAGTTTAGGGCAAAATGTATTAATATCAATTGCGTTAGGGAAATAAAACTGTTCATACGATTAAACAGTAAGAAGAAAGCATATCATCTGTAAGGATGCTAAAACCCTGTGCTTCTCCTCCAAAATTTGGAAAAAACTACTCACAACTTTTAAATGCTCCTAGTTGCAATACTAAAGTTTGTATGAATTTCAGTAATGTGGAAAGGATATGGAAGAACCAGGAGCAAGAGAATATTCTGGCACCAATTATAATTTACTACTTACTTTTTTCAGCTTTGCTGCTCTTACCTCTAGAGGTAGGGCTGTTTTCAGATACAAAGTCCTTTAGAAAATGCTCAACGATAGAGTAATAAGTAATTTAGACAGATATATATTGGCCGTTCAAGTTTTAGGATATACATTTGTCAATTTTAACACACATTGTGTTAATGAGGAGGAAAATTGTGCTTGGAACATACAATCTGGAATCATCTGACCATTATTCTTAACTGCTGACTACTGGATTACCTCCAGATTCCAGGGTCTTTTCGCTGTTCAGAAGGATCTGAATAAAACAATTGTGGGAAGGATTCTATTTTTTCTCACGATATGCCATGTCTTCTTTTCTGCCTCCTACTCTCCCTTTCCTTCCGCTTATGCCTTAGACATATTTTAAGCGCTGACAATCCCTGGAATTTAAAAAGTAGTAGACTTGATCTAAATCTGTGTGGTACTTTCCAGGGTGGCTCATACAGCATTTACTCATTGGATCAATCAGTAGTAGGAAGTATTTGTATTCACTGCCACCTGAAGACCTGAAATCTTATCAATTACACAATTTTCAAGATTAAAATGAGATATAAAAAATTCAGACATTTCAGTTATGGGCTTAACAGAAATCTATACTGTCACAAGATATAAGATATTACAGATTACTATTTTAAGTGAGTTTTTTTTTCATTTAACTTTTACAATATTAAGAACCAATATAGCAGATGAAGTTTGACACCTGTACATCTTCAAGTGGCAGAGCTCAAAAACAATCAAAATATTTCTTCTGCAAAAACCATCATTATGTATAGACTGCTTTTTCATCAAGAACAAATGGTGGAAATATTAGACCTTAAGAGAGCATAGTCACCTAATTTATGTTTATCATAGAAAAAATAGCCTTTGGAAATCCAATATACCTATGTTGGAATCTGCTGCCCTTGAGGTCAAACGGTCATTCAAATTATTTACTCTTACTGATTCATCTTCCTTATTTTTAAAATGGGGACATTACTTACAAGATACGGTAAGGATTATACAAGATTAGGGATATGAGATTTCCTAGCACATGCCACGTATAGTAGGCACTCAAATGTGAGTTCTGATTTTCTCATCCTGATACTGAATCAAATTAAAAATAAACACACAAACAAAACAACAACAAAAACCAACTTGGATCTGAGAATCATTTAACATATACAGTATGTTCTTTATTTCAGTGAGCGATTCAGTCATGTTACATCTGTCACATAATAGCATCGAGTCAGTCAGAAAAATGTAGGTTCTACATCCAGTAGAACTCCAGATGGCTCGCTTTTCTTTTTTTTTAATCTGTAAACTAAAGGGGTTGTTTTCCATCTCTAGAATCCTTGATTCTATTATCCTACGATTATAGAGACAAAACAAATACACATATACAAACCTCCACTGTAGTGAGAATTTTAAAGCATAATACTCTTAAGTATATAGTTGCTAATACAAGTCTGTTTTGAGACTCGAAAAAATTTCGTAATTACCCCTTGGTAAAGGAATGCCACTAAAAATTACTTAGAAACACTTAAATGCTTCAGTGATTTCGATATTTCGGATCGCGCCGCGGGCATAAGTAAATATTTACAAAATAATATAGCACGGCATCCTTGGTGGGCTTTTTTGAGTCTGCGCAAGCAGTTAAAAATGATCATCAATCGCGCAGTAACCGACTGAGTGCTGGGTAAGCCGGGTTATCGGCCAGCTGCGAGGACCGGGGGAACTGGAGAGTGGGAAGAGCCCCGGACTGGGGTTTGAAGGCTAGTTTCCTAGTGGAAGCAACGGCGGCGCGGCGTCAAGCCCTGGCGCGGCGGGAGAGCGGCCGATGGCGGAGGGCCGGGCGGGGCGCGGGGGGCACCGGGCGCGCCGGCCTGGTCCGCGGACCGGCCCCCGCGTAGGGGCTGGGTGTGGGCGGGTGCTCGGCGGCCACTCTGGCCGAGAAGCCGGGCGGGCTCCCGGCGCGAGTCCGCCCCGTCCCGCCTCTTCCCCTTACCACGTAGCCCCCCCACACGTAGAGGAAGTTTCCGTCCACCACTGCGCAGTGGCCGCTGCGCTCCTCGGCCACGCAGAACAGCTGGGAGTCCGCCATCCGCGCCGTCGCTCGGTCCAGCCGCTCTGCGCGATGCAGCCCCCTGCCCACGGAGCGGCCTTTCCTCCCGCCCGGCTCCTCCACGCACGAACGGAACGCGTCGAGGGTCGAGATTGGTGGGAAGGCGGCACCAGTGCGGCTGCGCCGTGCCGAAGCCCGCCCGGGAAGCCGAGCCTGGGGCGGCGTCGCCAGTTAGGGATGCTTGAGGTCTGAGTGGGCAGGGAGGTGCCTTGGCTTCTCCGCAACCCTGCCACCCGCTGATTTCGTGTCACTTGCGATTGTGTTGTGTGGGCGGAACAACCTGTGTACCTTATGCAGTGGCTCAGTGGACTTCTGGTCCATGGGCTTGATGCTGCTGTGACTTAAATCAATATGTTAATACATTAATGCTTTGTGAGGGTTTGCCTTTTCCATTCAACCTCTAGCAGAGATAGTTATCCAGAGAGAGAGAGAGAGAGAGAGAGAGAGAGGGCTTTAAATATATATGTATATATACATGTATATACATGTAGAGAAATAACTGAGGACATGGAAGGAGACGTGACCCATGAGTCCCCACGGCAAGCTGGGTGCGTGCGAAAAAGCCAGAACTGCAAGCAGTCCTGAGTGCTTTGGGCACTGATCCATGAAATGTCCTCAGTATAATCAGAATAATGGGAACACAAGGAAATGTCCTTGTGCTGCTTTTGCGGTTCAAGGACGAAGCACGGCATGTTCTTAAGAAAACCCATTGTTTATTGTATAATCAGTAAAAGCATATCTGGCTGCTTTGGTATTTCTGGAATGTTAAGAAAACAAGTCTTAAGATGTAAACTTAGATAATGCTTAAATAAAAGTCACCACAGCAGGACGAGACGGCGCTGTTATTGCCTGAGAGAGCAGCAGCCCTCTACTGTTGTGTTTCTGCACAATTCATCTCGTGTGATGAGCTTACTTTCAGCCCTGACATAAGAAACTACAACATTTGGCACCCGAACAGGGACCTGAAGGTAAGCATCGAGGTCACGCGGGACCGAAGGGGATTTTTGTACGCTAAAAGAGAAAAGCGAAACCTCCGGGAAGAGTAGAGTCATGGGGAATTCTCCCTCAGTGGAATGTCAATACATTAGACTCCTAAAACAGTTACTACGGAGTTCTGGAGTGAAAGTGAAACAAGAATCTTTTGATGAATTGTTTGCGGGGATTCGTAAACATTGTTACTGGTTTCAACCTACTGGTCATAACCAGTTGAATTTAAAAGTTTGGAAACAGGTTATGCGAGCATTAAGAAGAGCTCATCAGTATGGAGACCCTATATCTGTTAGTATCTGGTCTCTCTGTATTCTAATTTCCCTTGCCCTGGAATCATTACAATCTGAGACTGAAAGTGAAAATGGGGCGCGCCCTCAGCGTTTGAATTCTGCTCCCGATCACTCTGCTGCTTTTCGTACTCTATTCCGTGAGTCTCCTATAGAGGACCTTCCTCCGCTTCCTCCTCTTATGTCTGAGACAGGAGAGGATTCTTCGGGTTCCAGTGATGAAGGGGCTTTTTCTGATGATGATAAAGATCGGGAGCAAGCTAGCAAACAAAATGAGATGCCACTTTCTCAACAGAATGAGATTTCTGATATACTTTCAAATTTGAAAGATTTGATGACTAAATTGGAAGAAAATAAAAACAATGCTACCACCCCTTCATATCAGGAGACATGTCCTACTATTCCTTCAGCTCCTCCTTTAGAATTAGCAGCTTATCCTGTTGGAGCCTCTTGTCAGTTTCGATTTCCTCTAAAACCTGAATTTAATAAACTTTTATTGGAAGAAGCGATGAATAAGGAAGAAAAGCAATATTCTGAACCATTTTTTGCTTTCCCTATTGTTAGACAAGCTATGCCGGCTAACAATCAATTTCCGAATGGCTATATGAACGTTGAGTATAACCCTCATGATTTAAAATTTTTAAAAATGCTAAAAGAAGCCGTTAATGCATATGGGATGCATTCTAATTATGTTCAAGGTCTTTTGTCTGGGTATGCTTCCGAAAACATATTAATTCCTCAGGATTGGGAGGCGCTTGCCAAGACTGTTCTTGAACCTGGACAATATATGCAGTTTAAGACTTGGTGGAAAAAAGAAGCTGAAAACATGGCAAGGACTAATGCGGCCCGTAATCCTCCAGGGCCACTTTTAGATGAATTAATAGGAGCAGGCGCATTTAGTAATCTACAAGCTCAAGCTCAATTTGACGATTTACGAATCATTCAAATACGTATGTGTTGTTTGCGAGCATGGCTACGAGTGGAACCCCCTGGAAAAACAGCACAATCTTTTACTAAGTTAATGCAAGGGCCTGGTGAGCCTTACACTGATTTCTTGTCTAGATTGCGTGCAGCCATTCAAAGAGATGTAGCACAAATAGATGTGCAAGATTTATTATTACGATCCTTGGCCTTTGAGAATGCAAATCCTGAATGCCAGAAGGCATTGCGGCCTTTACGAGCTGTAAACTCTCCACTTTGAACCATATATAAAAGCTTGCCATGATATTGGATCTCCTACTTATCATGCCAATTTACTTGCAGCTGCCATAACTGAAGGATTGAAAGATAATCGTACTAAATGTTACAATTGTGGAAAGTACGGACATATGAGGCGAGATTGTCGAAAAGGGCAAGGCCAAATATCAAAACAGGTTAAGAATGAGCAGGCACCTGGTATGTGTCGCCGGTGTGGTAAAGGACGACACTGGACTAATGAATGCCGTTCCAAAAAGGATAAGTTCGGAAATCTTTTGCCTCCACGAGATAATGTCTCGGGAAACGAGAAGTTAGGCCCAACCCGGGGCCGCAACAACAATACGGGAAAAGCGACAGTAAATTCTCAACAGTATCCAGTAAGCAATGGCAGCTTTCATCAGACACTACAGGACAATCTCAACATCGGCTCTTAGTTACTGATCTCATGCATGCTACCAGCGGCAGTGCTGCCGTTGACTTAATTGCTCCTCGAGAGTGTATCCTTACGCCAGCAGGAGGAGTTCATAAATTAGCTACAGGAGTTTATGGGCCTATACCTGCAGGAACCGTGGGACTATTATTAGGACGAAGTAGTTTGACTCTGCAGGGTATAACAGTTCATACTGGAGTTATTGATGAGGTTTATAATGGAGAAATTTCTATTATGATTTCTGTTACAAAACCTATAGAATTTAATAAGGGACAAAGAATTGCTCAATTGTTACTGTTACCATATATAAAACAAGCAGCCGCCCCGGTAAAGCGTGCTGGGGGGTTCGGCAGCACGGGAAAAAATGTTTTTTGGCAATCCTTTATCAACGATCAACGTCCCCAATTAACGATTACCTTCAATAATAATGTGAAATTTACGGGCCTTTTTGATACGGGAGCTGATGTGTCTATAATAAAACAGTCTGAATGGCCTTCATATTGGCCTTTAGAAAAGGTGGAAGCGTCATTGATTGGAACCCTTTTGGCTCTGCCCGAGGAAAAAGGGGTCTGAAGAATTTACACTGGCATAGAGAGAATAACACTATTAATAGCAATACTATTAATGATACCATAGTATGGCATGCTGGAGGGTTTTCTCCTCCTGGTCCTCATTTAAATGGATTTCCTATCCAAAAGGATTTGCGGAAGCTTATGGCAGATTTGGAAAAGATTAATGCTTGGGTAGGACGTACGGCTAACAAATCTGGACATTATAGTTTGACTTTTCATAAAAATGTTACTCGGTATACTCGTGGTTGTGTGAAATTACCTTATATATTGTTAAAAGGACCAGCTGAATGGAATAAGACTCTAGGTATTATAATATGTAAAAATTGCGCTCTGTATACCTGCATTAACTCTAGTATATCTTTTAACATATCTACTGAAAGTTTGTATATTTTACGAGCTCGGACAGGTCTTTGGCTTCCTGTTAATCTTGGAAGGGAATGGCAAGAATCTCTCCCTATGGCTGTTTTGCAATATTTAGCTGATGCATTAAAAAGAAGTAAAAGATTCGTAGGAATGTTGATTGCAGCTGTCATAGGTATTATATCCATAACAGCTACTGCTGCAGTAGCTGGAGTTGCTTTAGAACAATCTATTCAGACCGTTGATTATATAACTGATTGGCATAAAAATTCTGAAATGCTTTGGTCCTCTCAACGACAAATTGATTCGGAAATACAGTCGGAAATAGCAGACTTACAACAAGCTGTGGTTATGTTGGGAGACCAACTTGTGAATTTACAAAGACAAGTGAAGCTACGTTGTGACTGGAATCAAAGTACCTTTTGTGTCACTTCGGTTCCGTATAATCAGTCTGCATTCCCCTGGGAAAAAATAAAAAAAACATCTATTACATCACAAAAATTTGACAGAAGAAATTGTGAACTTACAAGGGGAAATTCAACAAACTTCAGAAGAGATTACAACGACTTAATTCGCAAAAAGTATCGACTGGAATTATTCAAGGACTTAATTTAAATCCTATGTCTAAATTACATGCTTTATTTGGTTCTACCGCAGGATTGTTAATGATTATTATAATAATAATCATATGTTTAATTGTAGTCCGACGACGATTGCAAGCCACCCACCATGTAACATCGCAACAAGCTGCCGTGTTCTCCTTGATGCTGCACAAGCTGCAAAACAAAAAGGGGGAAATGTAGAGAAATAACTGAGGACGTGGAAGGAGACGTGACCCATGAGTCCCCACGGCAAGCTGGGTGCGTGCGAAAAAGCCAGAACTGCAAGCAGTCCTGAGTGCTTTGGGCACTGATCCATGAAATGTCCTCAGTATAATCAGAATAATGGGAACACAAGGAAATGTCCTTGTGCTGCTTTTGCGGTTCAAGGACGAAGCACGGCATGTTCTTAAGAAAGCCCATTGTTTATTGTATAATCAGTAAAAGCATATCTGGCTGCTTTGGTGTTTCTGGAATGTTAAGAAAACAAGTCTTAAGATGTAAACTTAGATAATGCTTAAATAAAAGTCACCACAGCAGGATGAGACGGCGCTGTTATTGCCTGAGAGAGCAGCAGCCCTCTACTGCTGTGTTTCTGCACAATGCATCTCGTGTGATGAGCTTACTTTCAGCCCTGACATAAGAAACTAAAACATATATATATATATATATATATAAATTAAGAATTTTCTAAAACGTATGCCAGCAAACTACGGCCCTGCTGGCCAAATCTTTCTGCTGCCTGCTTTTGTAGCACCCACAAGCTAAGAACAGTTCAACATTTTGAATGGTTGAAAAAAATTCAAAGAAGAATGATATTACTCATGAACATGATAGAAATCCAAATTTCAGCATCTGTACATAAAATTTTATTGCCACACAACCACCCTCATTCGTTTAAGTATTGTCTATGGCCGCTGATGTAAGCCACAGAGTTGAGTAGACAGAGCTGAGTAGCTGCAACAAAGACCAGAAATCTCCCACTGCCAAAAATATTTACTGTCTGGCCCCTTCCAGAAAAAGCTGGTTAACCCTTGCTATAAAATGATGTACTGAAGTAAAACTAGGGCCAGGAAGGAAGAAAATAATTATACCAATGTCTAAAAATGCACTTGTCCAGAGTTACCCTTTGAAGAGAATGTGGCTGCCCACCACTCAGAACAAGTTCATTTATTCGGTATATATTTATTAAGTGCCTGCTTGCTGTAGATAGTTGGTATTGAGGCCCTGTTAAACACAAACGCTGAAGGAATCAAGTATGATTGATTCCTCAGAGCCTTGTAGTAGTAGACACCAAAGAAATACTAAACATGTAGATAATAAATATCTGTTGACTGAATGAATAAACAAAATGAATTTTAAGATGAATAAGACGTAGTTCTACCACAGGGACTTCAAAGTCCAGTTAGAGGGAAAGAGATGTAAAGAAATGCATGCAGTGTGGGATGAAAAGTGGCATAGTAGAAACGTGAACAAAATACAGCAGAAAAGCAGAAAGGAAATACACGATCACTGGGCGGCGGGGGCGCACAAAAGGAGACACAAGGTTTTCATACAAGTTGTATAAATAGTTCCCTATGAGTGTAGAATGCTTGCAGGGAGCAGCCAAGGATAAAGCTGGAATAGTCCATCTTGCAGCCTTGTCAGGTTAAAGAGTCTGAACTTTAACTGTAAGGCCAAAGGGTCTTAAGCAGGGGAGTAAATAATGTAACTTGATTATTAGAACTTTTACTTTGGATTGGCGGTGGGGGCGTGGAGGCGATCAGGACTGAAGGCATAAAGGCAGATGGCCCATAGGACAGCTCTGGTGTAACGTGGGTGCTCATAAATGGTAGTAGCAGTAGTAATAACCCCTCCTGAGCACTGGCCTTGACCTCCATTTCCAGGGGTGAGGTGGGGTCCGTCTCCAGATGGCACCCTGTGTCCCTAGCAATGACACGTTAGCTCTGGGGGCGCTGAGACCAGCTCTCATTGTTGTTATTAACGAATGGAACCTGGTGGTCCTTTGTCCCAGAAACTCCCTTTCCACCTGCAGTGGAATGCCAAAGCCCTCTCCAAGACTTCTGTGAATTCTTAGGGCTATAATCTCATAGTCACCTCTGGCTTTAAACTCCTACTGCTACTGGAATAATTCCATTTACAGGTTTATGGATCTTCTCCCCATGAAGCATGTTATTTCACATCACCCCAGACATGAAAAACATAGAAGCACATTGTATTTTCTTTCAAAACCCACTCTTTTTGTGTGTGTGTGTGGTACGCGGGCCTCTCACTGTTGTGGCCTCTCCCGTTGTGGAGCACAGGCTCCGGACGCACAGGCTCAGCGGCTATGGCTCACGGGCCTAGCTGCTCCGCGGCATGTGGGATCCTCCTGGACTGGGGCACGAACCCGTGTCCCCTGTATTGGCAGGCAGACTCTCAACCACTGCGCCACCAGGGAAGCCCCAAAACCCACTCTTAAAGGTCATTTGTATTTCTACTAAATTTCACTGAAGTAAAAGGTAAAAGTAAAAAGATGACAGAGAAGGGGTTTATATCACAGAAAGAAAATAGTTTCAAACAGAACATGATTACCCTCATTCTTAAAACCTCATCAGCCATGCCACTATTTTGGCCTTGTCAGAGACAAACCAGGTCGGACACTAGTTAAAAAAGCAAGGATAGATTTTGTTCAGTAACAAACTATTGTCATGGGGAAGAGGATGCACTGTGAACTGAACTGAACTTTGTGGAAATTGAAAGCAGGAGACTTTTTAAAGCTTTCAGTGTACCGAGGGAAGGCACTGAGGGGCGCTGAAGAGGGTTGATCCCTGTGGCTAGGCCATCTGGGTTTGTTAATTGGAGCATATCCAGAGAAGAAACAAACTTCTATCTTTATGACTAGAGGCAGTGATGCAAGTTAAGGCAAGGCACCCACTAAAATTAGGCCTTTATCTTCCCACAGGGCTGGGGAGCAAGAGTAAGAATTATCTCCCTATATGTTTGCATTTCAAAGAGCTCTCAGATGCTTGGAGAAACAGTTTTGTTTGGTAAATTTACACCTCAAAGGCAGAGACAGGATGTATAATTGCAAGCTTTCTAAAGTAACTGCCGGGCTTCCCTGGTGGCGCGGTGGTTGAGAGTCCGCCTGCCGATGCAGGGGACACGGGTTCGTGCCCAGGTCCGGGAAGATCCCACATGCCGCGGAGCGGCTGGGCCCGTGAGCCATGGCCGCTGAGTCTGCGCATCGGGAGCCTGTGCTCCGCAACGGGAGAGGCCACAACAGTGAGAGGCCCACGTACCGCAAAACAAAAACAAAATAAAGTAACTGCTATAAGGGGGCGTGGGAGGGAGGGTTCAGGGGCCTATCTGCCTATCACCAGGTTTGGGGCCGGAACAAACAGTAAATTCTCTTGGCAGCCTTGAGCTTTTTCAGGCAGGCAGGCACTCTAAGGGGCACTGGAGTCATTCTAGGGGTGTGGCCTTGAGCTGTTAGAAACTATGCTGGTGCTTGTTCAAGCCTCTTAGTATGGCAGGGGCGCGGGGTCTGGACGAAATCATTTGTGCCAAGAGTCAGATTTTACAAGCTAAGGTTGAGGCTTAGTTGAGAATAGGGCTCAGAGGAGCTTGACTAGAGTTTGGTCAAGAAGAGAGTCTTGATCACCTTTCCGCTGGCCTTCTCTCCTTGGGTCCTAGCCTCAGGACATTCTGCTGACGCCTCTCTACATTCTCCCCTCCAAGACTGTCCCCCAGGAGTAGCATTCCTTTTAACATATGCAAAAATAAGCTCAAAATGCATTAAAGACTTAAACATAAGACCTGAAGCCCTAAAACTCCTAGAAGAAAACAGGGGGAAAGCTCCTTGACATTGGTCTTGGCAGTGATTTTTTTTGGAGATGACACCAAAAGCATAGGCCACAGAAGCAAAAATAAGCACATGGGACTACCTCAAACTAAAAAGCTTCTGCACAGCAAAGGAAACAATCAACAAAATGAAAAGGCAACCTACAGAATGGTAGAAAATATTTCCCAATAATATATCCAGTGAAGGTTAATATCTTAAATATATAAGGAATTCATATAACTCAGTAGAGAAAAGAAAAGATTAAAAAATGAGCAAAGGACCTGAACAGACATTTTCCCTAAAAAGACATACGAATGGCCAACAGGTACATGATGTATAATACCGACATGTACATCACTAATCATCAGGGAAATGCAAATCAAAACCACAATGAGATATTTTGTCACACCTAGTAGGATGGCTGTTGTCAAAAAGTCAAATATAATAAGTACTGGCAAGGATGTGGAGAAAAGGGAACCCTGTACACTGTTGGTGGGAATGTAAACTGGTGCAGCCACTATGGAAAACAATATAGATGTTCTTTAAAAAATTAAAAATCGAACTACCATATAATCTAGCAATCCCACTTCTGGGTATATATCCAAAGGAAAAAAATCACTCTCTCCAAGAGATATCTGTACTCCCATGTTCATTGCAGCATTATTCACAATAGTTGATACATGGAAACAAACTGTCAGTGGATGGATGGATAAAGAAAATGTGGTATACATATACAATGGAATATTACTCAGCTTTCAAAAAGAAGGAATTCCTGACACTTGTGTCAACATGAATGAACCTGAAGGACATTATGCTAATTGAAATAAGCCAGATAGAGAAAGGCACATGTTGCATGATCTCACTTATTTTATTTATTTATTGGACATGCTGCATGGCATGTAGGATCTTAGTTCCCCGACCAGGGATTGAACCCACACCCTCTGTAGTGGAAGTGTGGAGGCTTAACTGCTGGACCACCAGGGAAGTCCCTGCATGATCTGACTTAAATGTGGGATCTAAAAATGTCCAATTCATAGAAACAGAGAGTAGAATGGTGGTTATCAGTGGCTGAGGGTTGGGAGAAATGTGGAGATGTTGGTCAAGGGTACAAACTTTCAGTAATAGAATGAATAAATACTAGAGACGCAATGTATTACAAGTGACTATAGCTAATAATAATGTATTGTATACTTGAAATTTTCTAAGAGAATAGATCTGAAGTGTTTTCACCACACACACACAAAATGGTAACTATGTGAGGTGATGAATATGCTAATTAGCTTGATTGTGGTAATCATTTCACAATGTAAACATATATCAAAACATCACATGTGCACCTTAAATACTTACAATTTTTATTTGACAATCGTTCTTCATAATGTTGAAAAAAAAAGAAACCAGATGAGGGACTTCCCTGGTGGCACAGTGGTTAAGACTCCACACTCCCAATGCAGGGGGCCCGGGTTTGATCTCTGGTCAGGGAACTAGATCCCATATGCATGCCACAACTAAGAGTTCACATACTACAACTAAGGAGTCCCCCTGCAACAACTAAGGAGCCCACTCACCAAAACTAAGACCCAGCACAACCAAATAAATAAATATTAAAAGAAAAAGAAACTAGACACAAAAGAATACCTGCTATATAATTTCATTTATATGAAATTCAAGATATACAAAATTAATTTATGGTAATAGAGAGCAGAAGAGTAGTTGTTTGGGGTAGGGAGAGGGGATTTATGTAATTGAGTACAAGGAAATATTCTGGGTGATGGAAATTTTCTATATCATGATTAGGGTGGTAATTACATAGGTTTATACATTTATTGAAACTCATGTATTCTTTATGTATGTGCAATGTAAATTATGCCTCAATAAAAAAATACATATATTTAAAGTTATCACTGTATCATTTGCTTGTTACTAGTAACACTGGCACTGTATTTTTGAAACGACCTACTTGTCCTCCTGGACCTTAAAGTATGTTTGGGGCTATAGACCAGCAAACAGACAACTACCATGCTCTGCAGTAAGTGTAATGACAGCAAAAGTCCAGGGCACCTTGGGGCTTCATAAGAGGGCCCCTAACTCAGATCTGGGAGAGTCAGGGAAGGTTCCCAAGAGAAAGTAAAGTCTAAGCTAAGAAGTGAAGGATGAATGGAAGTTGTTTAGGCAAATGTAGGGGAAGAGGAAGGGGAGTGTTCCTGGCGGATGGAACAAGAGAGGAAGAAAGAGATGGCTTGTTCACTTTATCCTAATATGAGATTTGGAAACGTTTTAAGAAGGGAGGTGACATAATAAGAATTATGTTTTAGAAAGCTTATTCCGATGGCAAGGTTGGAGACAAAGAGACCCGTTGGCAGGTCAGTCCCTGCTACTAGAGAGGCTGATAACCTAGTAAGGCCCCTAGCCATAGCGATAGAAATGGTCAGGTCATGGGCTTCCCTGGTGGCGCAGTGGTTGAGAGTCCGCCTGCCGATGCAGGGGACACGGGTTCGTGCCCCGGTCCGGGAAGATCCCACATGCCGTGGAGCGGCTGGGCCTGTGAGCCATGCCCACTGAGCCTGCGCGTCCGGAGCCTGTGCTAAATAAAAAAAAGAAAGAAAGAAAAAAAAGAAATGCTCGGGTCTGAGAGATACTTAAAAGGTAGAACCAAAGGGACTTGGCTGATTGGTTTATGGAGAATGAAGGAGAAGGAGGTGTCAACGATGCTGCCTAGTTTACTAGCATAGTCACTGGGTGGAAGGGGTAGAGTCCTTCACCAGGGTAGTGAACTTGGGAGGAGGAGCAGACTTTGGAGGGATGATGGTAAGTTCATTTGGGCACATATTGAGTTGAATTTGAAGCTTGAGAAAATATGGATTTTGGAGTCATCAGCATTTAGTTTTCATTGAAGTATTAGGACTTTACGGCCAGGTGAAGGAGTCATAGGGAAGAGAAATTGAAAATTTATGGGAGAAAAAGGAATCATTGTCAGATTGTGAGAGGAAGCTGGGAAATTGGGATAGATTCTTTTATCTTCAATTTCTTAACATGAAAAATATCAAACATAAAGAAAAGTTGAAAAAAATAGTTCAAGGAATACCTGTGTACTCTCCACTTAAGTTTAATAATTGTTACTATTTCCATAATAGCTTTATATTTGTTTATATGTGTGTGTCTACATTTTTCGTTTTGCTGAATTATTTGAAAGTTACACTTCAGCATTCATTTCCTAAAAATAGGGGCATTCATATATATAATCACAATATTATTATCACATTTAAGTAATTAAAAGTTATTACTTAATATAATTTAATATCCAATCCATATTCAAGATTCCCAAATTTCATTGGGAATAAATAAAAAACATGGGGCTGGGCTTCCCTGGTGGCGCAGTGGTTGAGAGTCCGCCTGCCGATGCAGGGGACACGGGTTCGTGCCCCGGTCCGGGAAGATCCCACATGCCGTGGAGCGGCTGGGCCTGTGAGCCATGCCCACTGAGCCTGCGCGTCCGGAGACTGTGCTCCGCAACGGGAGAGGCCACAGCAGCGAGAGGCCCGCGTACCGCAAAAAAAACAACAACATTTATCACCTCACACAGTTTTTGTAGGTTGGGAATTTAGGAACAGCCTGGCTGGGTGATTCAGCCTCGTCTCTCTGAGGTTGCAGTCAAGATACTGGAGAGAGTTGTAGTCATCTGAGGACTTCACTAGGGCTGGAAGATCTGCTTCTGAAATTGTTCACAGTTGCTGGCATGTGGATGGCAAGTTGGTGCTGGCTGTTGCAGGAGGCCTTGATTTCTTAACACATGGACCTTTCCAAGAGCTGCTTGAGGGCAGCTGGTTTCCTCCAAGAGAATCTTGGGTGATTTTGCTGTTTAAAATGGACTCCAAGCATAGTGATGAAGTGCTTTCTAGTGTTCCAAGGCATAAGAAGGCTGTCATTTGCCTTAGGAAGAAAACACATGTGTTAGATAAGCTTCCTTCAGGCATGAATTATAGTGCTGCTGCCTCTGAGTTCAATGTTAATGAATCAACAATATATATTAAAGATGTCTTTAAACAGAAACACACATAAAGCAAGGTTATGTGCTGATAAGTTGATGAAAATGCTGTGACCAGAGGCTCAGAGGAGCCTTACCCCTTACCCTAGGAGCAATGATTATTTGCTAATTCAGTGTTGGTGGTGACTGTCTAGAACGTAATCACCTTGAATAATGAGAATCAACTGTTTATTTATCCATATTTATTTCCTCTCCTTTCTTACATAAAAGTTCAAATTTTCATTGCAGTTTTTTGTCATTGGAATATATTTTGGGAGCAGGCGACAATCACTGCCTCTGCCCCCCCCCCCCCCCGCAGGAACCTGTGCCGGCTGCCATACCTGCACACCCCCTATCAAGGGGATAATGGCCAGCATACACTTAGGAAAGAGGTGGAAAGCATCCAAACTAAAAGCAGCCCTAGGGCCAAAAATATTAAACCAATACAAGCTATACAAGGATGCTCCTGCATATAAATAGCCTTCCAAGACTACAGAAGATAATTGTTTCTCCTAAATTCACAGAGTAAGAGAAATATAAGTAAAATGAAGAAGCAGAGGAACCACTCCCAGTTAAAAGATCCAGAGAATTCCCCTAAAGGAACAAACAATGAAACAGTCCTCTTCAGTCTAATAGACACCGAGTTCAAAAAGGAAGTAAAGAAGATATTGAAGGAATTAAGAAAGCTTATCAGCAGAAATGCAGATTACTGTAAAAAGGAACTAGAAACTATAAGGAGGAGGCAAGAAAAATTAGGAAATTCATTTGCTGAGATGAAACCTGAACTAAAGACAATGAATAGCAGAATGAATAATGCAGAAGAACGAATAAGTGATCTGGAAGACAGAATAATGGAAATCACCCAATCAGAACAGCAGACAGAAAGCCAAATGAAAAAAAAAATTGAAAGCAATATAAGACACCTATGGGATAATATAAAGTGTGCCAATCTACACATAATAGGGATCCCAGGAGAAGAAAGAGAAAAGGGGATTGAAAATGTAATTGGAATGTATTTCACTGAAAATATACAGAGAGCTGTGTTCAAAAATCACTTTTTGGGGCTTCCCTGGTGGTGCAGTGGTTAAGAATCCGCCTGCTAATGAAAGGGACACGGGTTCAAGCCCTGGTCCGGGAAGATCCCACATGCCGTGGAGCAACTAAGCCCGTGCGCCACAACTACTGAGCCTGCACTCTAGAGCCCGCGAGTCACAACTACTGAAGCCCGCGCGCCTAGAGCCTGTGCTCCGCAACAAGAGAAGCCACCGCAATGAGAAGCCCGCGCACCACAACAAAGAGTAGCCCCCGCTCGCCGCAACTAGAGAAAACCAGCGCACAGCAACAAAGACCCAATACAGCCAAAAATGAATAAATTAAATAAATTAAGAAAAAAAGAAGGGGACAGATCCCCCCCTTTAATTAAAAAAATCACTTTTCTCTGTGATGTTACGTTACCAATTCAATATACAGGTATATTGGTTTTGGTCTGCTTTCAGTTTTGTTTACTTTTTTCTTTTCTGTTTTTGAATATGAAAAACATATACATTGATTGACAGAAGTCTCACTACAAAGAAAGGTCTCACTTCCATCTTTATCCCTTCCAGCCGTAAAGGTTAATCATTTTTTGGTGTGTCCAGTGTTACCTTTAAGAGGTTTTTTAAAATACAAATTCAAGTAAACAAATATGTATATATATTCTTATGTTCCCTCCTTTACCATATTTTGCTTTTTGTTGTTGTTGTTATCCGGATATCCTGGAGGTCACCGTGTATCCGTTCTTAGAAACCATCCTCACGTTTTATGAGACGGAGCGTTCACTTATAAGCACTCCACGGTTTTATTTAACTCACTGAAGCAACCGTTTTGAAGCTGGCACATTAACAGCTCACTTGCTGCAATCAGACCGAGTTCAAATCCTGGCTCCCTCACTTACTTACAGAACGTTTCATCTTGAGTGAGCCATCTACCATCTTTGTGTCTTACTCTCCTAATCTGTAAAATGAGGATGTTGAAAAAACAGCACACAACTCATTAGGCTTTAGGAGCAATACGTCAATTAATACGTTAAAACGCTTATGATAGTACATGGTGCATAGGAAGCCCGCAACTTAAATAAAAAGCGGGGTGGGTGAGAATGATGGTGATGTGTAGCAGCTTCGAGTGAATGTCGGGGAAAACCCTGTGGTGACACAAAGCATAAGGGCGCCAGGGTCCGGGAGGAGCCCGACCGGAGTCACGGAAGGTGGAGGGTAGCGATGGGAGTACTAAGTGGCCCAACGAAGCATTTGAGATAGGGAAGCACATTCCCAACCAGACACCAGGGAAAGACGCCCTCGCTCTTCAGTCTCCGAGCAACAGAGCAGTGCAGGGTCGTCTTCTTCTGCAGCCTAGTGGGTGCGGAACTGCAGCTTTCCAGGCGTGCGACACCGAAGTCTCCGCGCACTGAGGGAGGAGGAGCAGTGGCAGAGAGAACCGGCGCGTCTGGGGCGGGACCAGGACAGGGACGGGGCGGGGCCGTAGCCGTGGCGCCAAAAAGCGAACATGGCGCCGGAGCGGCTGCGGAGTAGGGCGCTTTCTGCCTTCAAGCTGCGCGGCTTGCTGCTCCGGGGGTGAGTTGGCTGGGCACCGAGCGGGACAGGAGGGGAGGGCCGGGCCGCCGGCCCTTGAAAGAGTTCTAAGAAGCAAGGGGGACCTGGCGATGCCTTAAGTTCCTCGACAGTCGCGTGGAGTCCCGGAAGGGATGAGGGTCTCCTCCTGCACGTACCAGACAGCCGCACAGGCGGCTGTCGGTGTCGCAGCAGCGATGTATTACCACTGTGTTTGGGCGCCCCTCAGCCAGCTTAGTCTCTGCCTCCGCTAATTGGGAATCCTAACAGCGCTGCTCACGTGGTTACGTAGACAGCGAACGAGAGACCTGGGAAAGCCCATTGCATGTCGGTAGCTGTCAGGTTATGTTGTACAACCTGTGGGCCTTGCTAGCCTTCCCAATTTTGGATCACGTATTATTCCCGAGAGAGAATTCCTGGAGAGTTAGGAAGTGGGTAATTTAAAGCATGTTCTTAAGTCTTCTGGGTTTTTTTGGTTTGTTTGTTTAGATTTCCTTTAGAACTTCTGTGCTTCTCTGGCCATATCCGTGTTTTCTGCGACTTGTAGAATGATCCTTTCCAAGATTTTTCTCATTAAATCTGGTTTTTTTATATATAAAGAATACAGTATTTACATATGTAAATACCTGCTGGACGGGATACACTTCTCTGTACCATGTTTTGATTGCTCTTGTGTGTGTAGAGGTTTTTTTGTTTGTTTTTGTAATAAGCATCATGGGACTTTTACCTTACTTTTGGGTTAGTGGTGAACAAGTGCAAGAGTGGATAAGCTCTAGGAGACAGTAATAAATTTTGTTCAGTTGATTCCCCACATTTTGAAAATACGACCAATTGATCAGTTAATTTTTCTTTATTTTCACTTAGAATTTGACCTAATATTGAGCTGTCATTCATTAATTCAGTCAGAAATACACTGAAATCTGTTAGCTGCAAAGTACTGCTGGGGCAAGGGAGTAGGAGAGGGTAAGACAATGCGGAGGTTGGGGGACAGATAGTGTATTAATATTTATTGCTGCATAACGAATTACCCCCAAACTTAGAAGTTTAAAACAGCAGGCACTTATATTCTCACATTTTCTGTGGGTAAGGAATTCAGGTAGGCTTAGCTGGGTCCTTAGCTTCAGGGTGTCTCGCAAGGCTGCAGTCCGGATGGGGTCATCTCAGAGTCAGTTGGGCAGGATTTGCTTCCAAGTTCATTCAGTGATTGGCAGGATTCAGTTCATCCAAGATTGTTGGACTGAGGGCTTCAGTCCTTGCTGGCTGTTGGGCCTGCCCAGCATGGCAGCTTACCTCATCAAAGTTAGCAAGAGAGTCTGCTAGTAAATGGAAGTCACAGTCTTTTGTAACCTAAGCAAGAAAGTGACATCTTGCCGCTTCAAAATTTTTATTTTTAAAACTACAATATAGTAAAATATTCCATCGCTTTTGCTATATTGTATTGTTAGAAGCAAGTCACTAGGTCCAACGCACACTCAAGGGGAGGCGATTGCACAAGGATGTGAATACCAGGAGGTGTGGATTATTAGGGGTCATCTTACAAGTCTGTCTACCATGGATATTAAATAATTCACAATTATTTAATTTCAATTATGAAAAGGATCTGAGGAAGGAAGTGCTATGATAGCGTATAACCAGGTGTATAAACAGTTCTAGAGTCAAAGAAGGCTTCCTTAAAGAATGGTTGAAAAAAAAAAAGAATGGTTTGAGTTGAATGAGCAGGGCTTGACTAGGTGAAGAGTGTGGGGGAAATGACCATATAAAGACCCTGAGACAGGAGAGCACCAGGAAAGCCAGAGACACTGGGTGAGACTAGTGAGATTTGGCGGAAGCCAGATCCTGTATGACTTTGGTCTATGCTAAGAGCTCTCCCAAGATTCACCTAATATGTGTGTGATTTTAGGGACTCAATCAGCAAGTATTTGTGGACCACCTTCAGTGTGCTTAGCACTCTGCCAAAGGATGACACAGTTCCCCTTCTCAAGGAGCATCATCTATAATAAATTGGAGGAATGTGACACCCACACATGAAACAATAAGCAACCCAAGATATAGAAGAGTTAGTGCGATGACTATAACAATAATATTGATGCAAAGTGTAAAGCTGTGGTCTAAAAATAAAGAATGGCATGGAATTAGCAAAGTGTTTAAGTAGACAGTGTTCATTCTGAGTATTATTGGTATTTAAATCAGGAATTCGTGTGATTTTTAAAAAAATTTTCAGCTTTATTGATTTTTGAGGGGTGAGAGGGATTCATGTGATTTTAGTGAGTGTTATTACTTCTATGACTATATTCGAATGTCAAAGTTTTTTCTAGCCTAATTTTTTTCTTATTTTACAGTTGAAAACTGATGAAGTTACTGGAACTTAAGCAAATGCATTATCAAATTAATAAATATGTATTTAAGTGTCTGTTATGTTCAGAACATTGAAGCAGACTGAGTTTATTAATGTCAGGTAATAAATAGTACAAGGCTAATGTGATACAGCAGATCTAAGGTATCTATAAGTGAGATTTTTTAAACAATTTCAGAAGGAAGGGGAGATTGCAGCAGGTAGAGCTGGTCTAGGAAGGCTTCCTAGAAGAAGGATGTGATTTGGGGCTTTAAGAACAATTACGTTGGCAGGGGATAGGAGGAAGAATTTGTTCAGAAAGCACAGGAAAGGAGAGTACTGCTTGCAGGGAGGAGTGAGTGGATCTTAATTTCAATGCTAGATTGATGAGTGTTTGCTAGATTTTGGCATAAAACTTTTAGCCTTAATTACCAATCTCTCTTATCAGTGAAGCTATTAAGTACCTCACAGAAGCTCTTCAGTCTATCAACGAAGTAGAGCTTGAAGATGCACTGGAAAAGATCATTGATGCAGTTGAAAAGCAGCCCTGTAAGTAACATTTTCTGACAGCTCTTAAATTGTTCATATAGTTCTACATCCTCAGTTAGATTTATAGATTTAATTTGAAGTTGAGGATTCAGTATTGAATGTCCCGGTGGTATGAGACATACCCTTGGTAGCACTTCTTGCCAAGGAGTAACCTCTAGTTCTGTTGGAACCTTGGGGCATTCCCAGAGACTCTTTTACAGTTCTTCCCCTTTGTGAATTCCCCTCTGATTCCTTTATGGTCACTTTTTTCTCTCTGCCTATTACTTTGTCTTACTTAAGTTAGGTACTCTTAAATGTTTGAGGGAAAAAAAAAGTAAGCAAGAATAACTTTCCCTTCCTGCTTCAGCCTTTCTTAAGGGATCTTTTTGTTAAATACTTAGCCTTTTACCATAAGCATGGGCCTACAAAAGAGAAGTGCTCTTCTAGAAAAAAATGTCCAGTTTCTAGAGCACTGAAGGAGAGAAGTGGGTGTGGCTTGCTCTGATACGTTGTTTCTAAAGGCAGAATTTTAAATATAACTTTGCTTTAAAAATTTCCTTACAGTCGGAAATTTAGAAAATGATTACATTTAGAAAATCAGTGTACATTAATTTAAGATGGTACGTGGTATTTTGCCTGAGAACATACCACAGTGGTTAAGGGCACCCAGTATGGAATCAGGCTCGCGTTTGTACTGCTCTCTACTCCTTCCAGTTATGTTGGTGATCTGGTTATTTGACCTCTTGGAGCTGCACTTTCCCCATCTGTAAGACATGGCTTATGAACAGCAGTCTTATAGGACATCTATCTAATAATGCTTGTGAACCACTGAGCGTGGTGCCACACGTTTACTAAGGGCTTAATGAGTGGTGGCTATTATTGTTACTACTATTACTATCATACCTACTGAAACACAGCAGTTGTGATGCAAAGTTATACTAATGTAACCATATTAAACCTAGGAGCTTACAGAAGCATTTGTATACCTGAATGTATATTATTTAACATTATTTAGAAAATTAAGGCATTTGACTGTGTATTAAGGTATTGTAAGTGTATTTGAGTGTGGAATATTAAGGTATTTGAAATACGGCTTTTGTGCTAACACTTTTTTCCTCCTAAAATCTATGTAATGAGCATCTTGGGGTTAGTGTTTGCAGATTATTTTCAGGAAAAAAGCTGTGTGTGGAAAGAACTAATTTTTATGCCTGTTTTTAAAATTTAACTTTGAACTTCTCTTTTCAGTGTCATCAAACATGATTGAACGGTCCGTAGTGGAAGCAGCAGTCCAGGAGTGCAGTCAGTCAGTAGATGAAACTGTGTATGTGGAAAAATTCACCTTTTCCCCATGTTGGAAGTGTTGTTGAGTGGTTATTTTAAATTATTTTCTTGGGGAAATACTCAGTGGTCACCTTTCTACAGTGGTTATTTCTTAGTTGTTGTTTTTTTAAGTGATAGCTTACATTATAAACCTCAATATTAAATGACTCATCTTTACTATTTTTATCCTAGAATTTGAGATTTCAGTGTTGCTTGTACCATGACAAACTTTTGCCACTTACCCAACTGATTTGATTTAATATTCTATATGCTGCATGTGGATTGAACTGATTATTCAGAGGTATAATTTACTTTTTTTCTTAGGAAAGTGCCGAGTCCTGAAAGTTCAGTGACTTAACTTGGGTCACATGGTGAATGGCAAAGGAGGGTAGAACCTCAGCTTTAGGACTTTTTACCCTGTCTCATGCTGTTAGAGCTTAGGAATTTATGTTGCAGTAATTTTTCTGGGTTTTATCTCCCTGAGATAAACCTCTTTCCTTTCCTCCTTTGAATATGATACTTCTTTCCAAATTCACAGGGTTTAACTGAAAGGAAAACATCTGGGAAAATGGATAGAGATAGTCTTAACTTTGATAGTTTTTTCCTATTTGGGGCAATGGAGATAATTGAAAGGAGTCATTACTCATTTTGGTTAGTAGTTTTAATCTTTTTCCGGTCAGAACTTATTAGAGCTGCTAAAAAATAGAGAAATTGAGGTATTTAAATTTTATCCTTGCCAACTCATTGTTTAAGATACTGGAGTACTTGCTCCTAAAGCCATCAATAGAAATTCAAAACGATTATATCAAAGTGTAAGGATTATAATCCTAAAATAGGCATTAAAGTTACCCGTTGTTTCTGTCAAGCTATTCATATGCTACAGTCAGCCAATATGGAGGTTGAGTAGGGACTGAGTGGTAATTGATCTTTGCAACTCCAATTGTCAGAAAGGCATTATATCATAGCACAAGGGAGAGGCTCTCATTTTTATAGATGAATAAGTAGCACGGTAAGTTAAATAACTTTCCAAGATTGACCCATTAGAAAATCATGGAGCTGTGTCTAGAAGCAGGCTTACTTCAAGTTCACTGGTTCTCTGCTACTCTGTACTAGGTGCTACCAACAGACTAGCATGACATTTTTTTGTCTGTTTTCATTTTAGGAAATAGATATAATTTTAGGGAAGATTCTTTAGGTTGTAATATTTATGCAATAGTGCTATGAATTTTTTTTAACCTCGTTCAAACATGATTATGATATTAAAAGTATCTGAAGGTAAATTATTTTATGAATTATCCTTCTCTAACGCTATAGGTGTCAAGGATATGGGCAGAGTTTGGGGGGTTCTTCTGTCTTACATCTTTTCCTGGGTCACTTTTGCATGATATTTTGGATTAAAAAATTGTTTAATACCTTTTAATAATTAATATTAAAAGGTATTAAACCTTCTAATGAATAATACCTAATTCTAATGAATAATACCTAATGAATAATATTGTAGCTTATGAAAATAGTAGAGATTTCTTTAAGATGTGACTATATTATATGCAAATGCTCTTTTTCAACAGATAACATTCTTAATTAGAAGTTGATTAAATTTTTTGTTAGCTTGACAGTAGTGGCAGTGCTTTCTCATCTCTGAGAGGAAAATGCACAGGCTAAAAACTTTACCCCCATATTATTTTTGACACTATAAGAAATTGTGTACGTGATCTGTGAAAAGTATGTGTATATGACATAAGGTTATAATGCAAGTTTTCATGTTCACTTGGAATACTTATGTTTTAGTAAATCAGGTCTGTTTTTGTGGGTTGTTTTTCAGAGAACATATTTTCAATATCATAGGAGCATTTGATATCCCACGCCTTGTGTACAATTCAGAAAGAAAAAAATTTCTTCCGTAAGTATGCCATCTATTGATGTTAAGCTAATTTCAAATGTACATTTTTTTTTGGAAGGTATATAGTCTCCTGTTTCATTTTTCATCTACCTTTGTGTATTATGATAGTCATAAATAGGCATTCCTTTTTTCCTAGTTTATTTATGACCAACCACCCTGCACCAAATTTATTTGGAACAGCAAGAGATAAAGCAGAGCTGTTTCGTGAACGATACACAATTTTGCACCAGGTAAGTCGGAGGGGGAAAAAGAGACTGTTTCAGCTTAAGTAAGACTCAGGGATAATTAAAGGATGGACTTTTGTACTTTAACAATCATGATGATGATAAAAATAGTAGCTAACATTTTTTAAATGCTTTTGATAGGCCAGGCATTGTTTATCACTTTACAGACATTACCTCATTTGACCATCATAACATCAATGTATGTATAAATGCTGTTATTCCCATTTTACAGATGGGGAAAACTGAGACCTGGAGAAGTTTAGTCACTAGCCCAGAGGTTACATCTAGTAAGTAGGGACAGGATTTGTATCCAGTCAGTCTGACTCTGGAGCCCAACCTTTGCCTCCTGTACTATACTACTTTCAAGCAACTTATAGTCTATGAAGTTAAAGACATCTGCATAAATAAAATATGAAGTAGAATTTTATACATGCTATGGAAGAAATGTAATACAAAGAGAATGCTTTCTATAGAAAAATCAGAGAAGGCTTCAAGGAAATGTTGGCATTTGACATGGGCCTTGATTGCTCTGATCTTGTGGAAATGGGGAGAAGGTGGTGAACAGTGTGAACAAAGACAGAGCAAGAGGAAAAAGTGGACTCCATGCAGGAAATGATGAGCAATCAGCCTTCTTTGTGTGGAGAGGAAGGCTTGTGAAGAGGAGTAGCATAGGATAAGTTTGGAAAGTCAAGTGGCAACTAAGTCATGGGATTGCCTTGGATGCCACTCTTCGGAGTTGGACTCTGTTCTCTTGGTACAAGGAGCCTTAAAATACCAGAGCAACTCACTTACAGCAGTTCTCTGAGGACTTTCTCTCTCAGCTGATTTTGGGATGAATTAGAGTATGAGAGAAGACTTACAGGAATCTGTGGTATTAGTCCTGGAATAAATGATAGCCTGAATGAAGGAAGGTAAGGGGAGCAGAAAGAGGGGACAGTCCTGGCAGTGGAAGCCATAGCTCATGGTGACTGATTGGACATGAAAGAGAAGGGAGAGAGTGAAGACTGAAAGATGATTAGGGTTTTGAGCCTGAGAGAGTGGACGGGTAGAATAACGGTAATTAGGTAATATATAAACAAACAGGAAAAAGAGAATGGGGAAGACGATGGCAGGTTCTGTTTCAAACATTTGAATTAAGGTTGCCAGTAGGATATCAGGTGAGATGTACATCTGGAGCTAAAGAAAGAGATCTGGGTAGAGAGAGATTTAGGAGGCATCTGCCTAGAGTAATAGATGGGACTGCAGGGATGAGCCCCTGAGAGATGATGGAAAAGGGAATGATAGAGTTTGGGGGCTAGGCCAGGGTGGTGTTATATAGCAGAAGCACAGGGAGGTTTCAATGAGGACAGGGTCGTCAGCAGGAGTAAGCACTGAACAAACGTTGAGGAGAATGAGCACTGAGGATGTCTTTTCTCTTCTGCCTCCATCGCCTACATAATGTTGCCAGGTTAATCTTCCAGAAGTTTAGCGCTGATCACGCCATGATTTTGCTCACAAGTCTTTCAAGGAAGTTTACCACCTACTGGATTAAATACAGATCTTCTGGGACTTCCCTGGTGGTCCAGTGGCTAAGACTCCACGCTCCAAATGCAGGGGCCCTGGGTTTGATCCCTGGTCAGGGAACTAGATCCCACATGCTGCAACTAAGAGTTCGCATGCCACAACTAAAAGATTGTGGATGCCACAACTAAAGATCCTGCATGCCACAACTAAGACCCAGAGCAGCCAAATAAATAAATATTTTTTTAAAAATACAAATCTTCCTGTCACACGTTTTTGGCCTAATCTGTACTTTTCCCTCTGAAAAGTAGAGGAGCCAAAACTGAAACATGGAAATATTGTGTCTGTTTCTTCCACTTCTTCTGTGACTTTGCTTATACTATTCACTCTCTTGATGCTCTTCCCTCTTATCTCTGCTCTTGAAACCCTCCTAATTCTGGAAGGGCCTTCTCAGATTCCTCCTCTTTTCTGAAGCCCTTCTTGATCTGCAGTTGGATGCAGTCTCTTCCTGCTTTCTAAATTTTTTAAATTAATTAATTAAATTATTTATTTATTTATTTTGGTTGCATCGGGTCTCAGTTGCGGCACACGGGATCTTCATTGCGGCATGTGGACTTCTTAGTTGTGGTGTGCATGTGGGATCTAGTTCCCCAACCAGTGATCGAACCCGGGCCCCCCCTGCATTGGGAGCGTGGAGTTTTACCCACTGGACCACCAGGGAAGTCTCTTCCTGCTTTCAACCCACTGACTACTCAGTGGGTCTCCTGCTACACTTACTAGGGCTGGCCCTGCCTTGCATTTGGGGGGTGTGTCCCTGTTGTCAGACTGCACACTCCTTGTTTATTTCCTCTGCCACCTTTGGCGTAGTGCTTTTCACAGAGAAGATGCTCAGTAAATACCACTTTCTTTTTAAAAATTAGGTGTTAAAGCCTACGATATTATTTGGGGGTATCACTAAACCCTCCCGAGCCTCATTAAAAGGGTTGAATTTTAGTCCATGCATATTTTTATTGCAATTATCTTCCTGAAAGCAAATCTGATTTTATCATCCTACTTCAAAATTGTTGTTTTCCATTGTCTATAAGACAGACTTCTTGGTTTGGCATACAAAGTCTGTATTGTTGGGACTCTTTTATTAGAGTTTACAAAAACTCAGACGGCTAAAACAGAAAAAGGAACTTCTTGGCTTGTGGAGAAGTCTGGAGGTCCAGCTGTGTCAAGCATGGCTGGATCAAGGTGCTTGCACAATGTCATGAGGCATCTACCTCTTTCCATCTCCCAGCAATTTTAAAAAATGGATCTTACTTTCAAACAAGTTCTTCCTATGAGGTGACCGAGATGGCCACTCACTAGTAGCCTTGGAAACTCTTAGAGAGTTCTTCTTTTCCAATAGTTCTAGCAGCTGTCTCCTATTGGCCAGGCTTCAAGCACTTGCTCAACCCTGAAACAATCATTGGCCAAGGGGGTGGAGTACTTAGATTTGCTAGGCCTTGGTGGTCTGTCTGGAGGGGGAAGGGCACCAACCCTACCTAAACTATGTGGACCACAGTGGGAGGGACATTTTCCCAAATAGAGGCTCCAACCCATCTCTTGCATTGTCGCACGTGCTGCCTTGTGCACTACATGATCCACCTGACCTAAGCTTCACATCACTTCCTGAATACTCCTTTACTCTTTTTTTTTAAAAAATTATTTATTTATGGCTGTGTTGGGTCTTGGTTTCTGTGCAAGCGCTTTCTCTAGTTGTGGCAAGCGGGGGCCACTCTTCATCGCGGTGCGCGGGCCCCTCCCTATCGTGGCCTCTCTTGTTGCGGAGCACAGGCTCCAGACGTGCAGGCTCAGTAATTGTGGCTCACGGGCCCAGTTGCTCCGCAGCATGTGGGATCTTCCCAGACCAGGGCTCGAACCCGTGTCCCCTGCATTGGCAGGCAGATTCTCAACCACTGTGCCACCAGGGAAGCCCCTCCTTTACTCTTAATAACTCTTTCTTGTGACACATCCCTTCCTCTGCCTGAAATGTCTTGTCTCAGCCTCCTTTTGTTTCTTACTAGCAAAGTCTTTTTTATCATTTAGGATCTCGTTAAATGGCCCCTTCTGCTCAGGGTCCTTTGTTGTGTTGTGACCTGTTGACACTTCCTTCTCACTGACCCCTGTGCTCTGAGGTTGACACCTTGGTTTGTTGTCTTCATATCCTCAGCCCAGAGTGCACTACTGCCAGGTACACAATAGACCTTTTTTTAAAAAAAAGTCTTAAAATGATTTTTTAAGCAAATTACATTTCTAGCTATTTGTACATTAAACTATGTAGATTTTCAAATTTGTTGAGAATAAATAATAGTAACGTTAGTTTAAGGACAGTGCTTTGTCAGGGCACTATTTTAATGAATCTTAGTTGTAAATGTTTGCCTCAGTAATTCATGTGAATCTTTCTTTTTTCTAGAGGACCCACAGACATGAATTATTTACTCCTCCAGTGATAGGTTCTCACCCTGATGAAAGCGGAAGCAAATTCCAGGTTAGAACGTTATCCTAGTTATTTAGGGGGTGTATGTATACAAGTTTAATATTTATTGCTTAATTCTAACTTATTGAAGTTTGCATGAAAATTAACCACTGATAACAGTTTAACTAGCTAACTGACCTGTGCATGCCCACTGTTGGTAAAGTCCATGTCCTGTGTGCTGGGTCTCTGGCCACCAAGACAGAACCCTCGTCCTCCTGGTCCATTTGCTGGATGATACACTGGCTTTCAGACCAACCCTCAGCACTACCCTTCCTGCCCTCACTCATACTCTGAAATCCTGCTCCTTGCCCAGCCCAGCCCTCTGGTGACCCCCATACACTTGTTCAGCTCAGACATGCTATATCAGTTGGAGTGAAAATTTTACTGAAGGCACTAAGGAAACCACATTTATAGAATGCATGAGAGAGCACAGACAGGTCACAGGGTTGTCTGGGGAGAGGAAGAATGTTTTCTGCTGTGTGTGCTCTTTCCACTGTAATACTTAAGAAAGTGGTTACCAAACAGCACCATCACTTTTGTTCCAGCAACACACCTGGTCACCGTCAGTCCATCTGTGGCTTTTTTCCCCCTCCAGCACACAGAGCCCTGCTGGGGGATAGTCCTTAGCTCCTTCTGGCTGGGACCCACCGTTTCTGTGGTGTTCCAAATAGCTTCTGAAGAGGCCCAGCCTCTGCTAAGGTTCATTCAGTCCTCTACCATGTTAGACCAGAATTCATGGTGATGAGCAGTCTGATAGATACTAAAACGATAATACTAGATAATGCTTAAATTAATGTTTGATGGCAGCACCATAAGGAGAAAACATTTATAGAGTTTGATAGTTTCTGCTTTTAACTTTTGTTGGAGAAAAAAATTGTATTAAGTTTTGGAAATTGACATTATTTATATTTCTCTACAAATGACTGCCGATGTGTTTTCTTGAATATATTAGGTTTCCTATGGCAACTCAGATACCCACAACCCAGAGCATTATTTCACCTCTCCTCTTTGCCAAAGTAACTTTAGGGCTTAGCTAAATAATTTATTGTTCTTGTTATCTTGCCAAGCTGTTTAATTCTGTATCCCTGCTGGTATATTATCTATTTAAACCACCATCTATAGTCCCTATATGGCATTCTTCCTTTGCAAACTGCAAATATGGTGTCCTCATGAATACTTTGTTACAGCTTTTACTCCTGTGTTGCTTTAATTGATTGATTGCAAATTGCAATATTTTTCCCAGTCTGTAAGTTGTCTTTTTATTCTCTTAACAGTCTTTTTGAAGTACGTAAGTTCTTAATTTTGTTAAAGTCCAACTTATCAATTTTTCTTTTATGGCTCATATTTTTGGTATTGTTTCTAAGAAATCTTTACCTAAGACAGTTTTTAGAATACATGTCTTATATATCTTTTCTTCAGATTTATCCCTAAGTGTTTCATTTTTTAAAACTGTTTAAAATGAACATTGTATTCCTGTGTTGCTTGAGGTTCATGTTTTTAAAGAGGAACTTCAATATCATATGTTAACAGTGATTATTATGGGATGATGTGATCATGTCCTTTAAGTTGTTTGGTAAATTGTTGTATATATACTATCGATATCTCTACCCATTAAAAAGAATGAAGTGTATCTATATATAGTTAAATGGAACAATGTTTAAGATATATTAAACTTAAAAAGTTAAGTTGAAGAATAATACAAATAATATGATTTCATCTTTGCAATAAAACAAACTGTATGGCTATGTGTTTATAAATTATATATGTGTGTATTAACATATACTTAGGATTATATGTATAGAAAAGGGTCAGAAAGGATTTTTTAAAAATAATGCCCCAATTATTACTACCTTTAACTTTCTGATAAAAAATAAGGATCAGATTGAGAAATGTAAATAATGACAGCCTTTCAAAATACTAAATAAAAATAGAATATAACTTTTTAAATAGCCCACTAGTTTTCAGGTACTGAAGAGGTACTGACCAAATAAATAAAATTTATATTCTTTTTTTACATTTTAAAGATAAATATACTTATTATTATTCAAAATAATATGGTATGAAACTTCAGTCATTGGTTGGGGCCTGTGTTGATATGGTGTTTCTTTAGGCACAATTCTTCCAAGCCATCATCAGTTAATATTTTAGCTTTTTGTAGGATAAAATTATATTTTCTAAATTTTATTTGACTTTCTACCGTAAAATAGTTGTAAAATACTAAAATGTGCACTCAAAATTTACTTACTTGTAAAAAGATTAGTTCCTTAAAAGAACATATTTTCAGTCCTTAAGAATTTATTTTGTTTTACTTTAGCTTAAGACAGTAGAAACCCTATTGGGCAGTACAACCAAGATCGGAGATGTGATTATTCTTGGAATGATAACCCAGTTAAAAGAGGTAAGTTGAACTTGATAAGCATCCAACTTTTATTTTCAGCCTTCAGATTAATGAAATGTCAGTTACATACAGGATTTTTACAGAGGGCATGGGAGCGTGTTCTTCATTGAAAGTGGCTACCTCAGTCACCAAATAACCTTTCCTTTTGCATTTGGTTTCCTGAGTAGACATCAGGAAGGAGTGTCTTATACAGGCCACCAGTTTGCATAGCCTGAAATTAGTCCCCCAGTGACCTCTGGTTGAACAGAGAGTAAGGTACCTATGAAGACTCCGAGTCTCAATTAATTGATTAGTTTGTGGTCACCAGACTAGTAAATGGAAAAGCCTAGACTAGGAGTTACTGATTTTTTAAAAATCCACTGTACTGTCTACTATATTCTGTTGTCAAAATTGTCAGTATTTTAATTCTTTTGTCATAGTATTCATCTTTACATAAATGTGGACATACTTCTTTTAATTTTTTTTAGGGAAAATTTTTTCTGGAAGATCCTACAGGAACAGTACAACTGGATCTTAGTAAAGCTATATCCTTCACTTTTATTTTTTTAAATCTGTGTTACGTGAGTTGGGGAAATTGATCATATATTATTCTCACATTTACCTATTTGGGTTCTTAGTGTAACTTCCATACGGTGGTGTAGGAATCTGGAGACATAATCCTAACCAGAGACAAAAAGCCTGTAATTCCCCCTTATTTGGAGAATCGAGACAAATCACTGAGGAAGTTTATAACATGCTAAGAATGGTCTATACTGTCAGTATTAGATCTTAGAAGCAGATATGGGGATATTTAAACCTAAAGTTTTTTAAGCTATGATCTATTCAGAGTTTTAAATGTGAAGTGTTTGAATTTATTATTTGGAAGTCCTGTTGAGCCCAAAATGTATGTTGACTTTATCACCACCTCAAGCATAGAAGTAGAATTATTTTCCTCAATTATTGTGTACCAGTTCCATAGCGGTTTATACACAGAGTCATGCTTTGTCTTAGCAGAGGGTAAGTCAGTATACTTTTTTCCCTCTCCCCCTCATCATTCTACCGTAAAACCCTTTCTACAATGGTTAAAATATGTTAACATGATGTAACTCGGGACAACACTGATTATGAGAGCATACTTTTGACAACATTAAATAACTCTCAGACTCATGGGAGAGGGGTTTGTTTCTGGAGTGATGAAAATATTCTGAAATTAGTGGTGATGGTTGTACAACTTGTGAATATACTAAAAACCACTGAAGTATACACTCTTAAAGGGTTGTATGATATATGAATTATATCTCAATGAAGTTGAAAAAACAGATTGTACATAGAGTCATAAAATGAGACATTTTAAAATCTGTGTACCTTATGAGTCTGTCCTCTAACATGTATTGTGAAATAAAAAAAGGGAAAAGTTTTATTTCTAAATCTGTTAGTATTTCATGAATTTTTTGTTTTATAGAACTGAGACTGTCTGGAATTCCCTGACGGTCCAGTGGTTAGGACTTCGCTCTTTCACTGCCATGGCCCCGGGTTCAGTCCTTGGTCAGGGAACTAAGATCCAGCAAGCCGCATGGTGTGGCCAAAAAAAAAAAGAGACAGTCTCTGAACCTGACGCTGTTTTGTAGCGCAGTGGGATTGATAAATTCTGTTGTTAGTTGACAGGGGATGAGATGATGGCCTAGCGTTACTGCTTTGTGTTCCATAGTTTTGTCCTTTCAAACAAGAAGGAGAATTGGACAAATGAAAGTGATTTGTTACTTATCTTTTTTCAGGTTGGTTTGAAGATCAGGTGTTTCATGTCAATGCCTTTGGATTTCCACCCACTGAACCCTCTAGTACTACTAGGTATAAAAATGTTTGACTTTAACTCTATAGGAATTTTATAATACTGGCAGTAATGAACGTAAGATAGTATATCATATCTCAGTTATTACAAGTCCTCAGGCTTTGTGTCAGAAGGCGATGAGCAATGGAAAATGAGAGTTAAAGACTGGGCTTTATATGAAACTGAAAACCTCAGGTTGACTCCAGATTGATTGCAATAGCATCGCTGTACTTTGGCTTTAATGGAAAGACTTCCAGTCTATCGGTCTTATTTATCTATAGGATTGATGAGAAGTTCAACTGAGATAAGATATAGGAAAACACTTAGACGAATATAATTCCCATGTTAATAGAAAGTTCTTATTTTTGTATTTTACTGAGTGAAAGTTACAAGAGGCAGATTATATAGTTCTTTAATATATGCAAAATCATTATTAGAGTGGTTCCAAAAGGGCCTTCTCTGAGAGGAGTGAGTTCCCTGTCACTCAAGGTATTTGAGCAGAGGCTGAATAATGGTGTAGAAGTTGAAGCTGGTGGCCTGTGGGTTGAATGTAGTCTATAGAAATTTCTTTTTTCCCCTTTGAGGTGTTAAAACACATTTTGAATTAGTTTGCAATATTTAAAAATTAGGAGATTTCTCATAATGGTCTAGATTTCTGAGTTCTCTTGAACAATCAGATCTAGCCATACTTTGTACCTGAATTCTCACCTGGAACATCTATACGGCAGTGATTGCCCACTTTGGGCAGGGTTATGTGTGTGCTCCCTCACTCACACCTAGTCAGCCTCAGCTGGCCACTGCTTTGATATTTAGTATTACCTTCCTGGAGCCTGTAAGCATCTGGGGGAATTAAATCTTGAGATTCCATGATGATGGTGATGATTTCAAGAAGAAGTATGAGGATTAAGATTTTAGGCCCAGTATGCCTGTATGAATCAGGTGCCAAGGCCACATTTGCTGGCTGGGAGCCACTGGCAGGCAGCTTTTGCTGTGCATCTTCTCTTCCTGTTGAAGTACATAATCTGGGGGAAAGTGCTGCTCACGCCACAGAGACTACAAGCCCTCAAGCCATCTCACTTTTGTTTTGTTTTGTTTTGTTCTGTTTTTTTGCGGTACGCGGGCGTCTCACTGTTGTGGCCTCTCCCGTTGCGGAGCACAGGCTCCGGACGCGCAGGCTCAGCGGCCATGGCTCATGGACCCAGCTGCTCTGTGGCATGTGGGATCTTCCTGGACCGGGGCACGAACCCATGTCCCCTGCATCGGCAGGCGGACTCTCAACCACTGCGCCACCAGGGAAGCCCCAAATAATACATTTTCATGGTCCAATTTACATTGATGGGACAATTACCTCATTAGATAGACAGAAGCTAAATTTGTAGAATATCAGAAAAATATCTCCAACAGAATATAGGATAGAAGGTAATAATTGTGTTATAATTACCTAGGGCATACTATGGAAATATTAATTTTTTTGGAGGGCCTTCTAATACATCTGTGAAGACTTCTGCAAAACTAAAACAACTAGAGGATGAGAATAAAGATGCCATGTTTGTGTTTATATCTGATGTTTGGTTGAACCAAGTAGAAGTATTGGAAAAACTTCACACCATGTTTTCTGGTAGGTGTCATTTTTTCTATTCTTTTTTGAACTCTAATTATAATTCATGCCTTAAAACTAAATTCTTAGAAAATATATATATCTTTTTGAGTAGTCTAGTTTGTAAAAGACATTGATTCAGTGGTGAAATATTTTAAATGAATTCATCTTAAAGACTTACATTTTTACATTTGAAAAATAACTGTGTGTGTGTGTGTCTATCTGTGTATTCATGATAAATGAGAATTTGTCCTAAGAATAGTACAAGAGTGGAGGACAGCTTAGGCTTTGGAATTTGACAGAACTGGGTTTAAGCTGCAGCCTAATACCTTGGGCAGGTTACTTAATCTCTCTCTCAGTTTACAGGGATGTTGTGAGGATTAATCAAGCCATTGCAGGGCCTGGCACAAAATAATTGCTCAGTAAATGGGCACTATTATTACTATTTTTTATAATAATGTTATTAAGGTGTTATTTTTAAAATAGTATGGTTTTATTATTTAAAAACTCATGGTTAAAAGATTTTAATATGATTTCTACACTCCATATGTTCATTTCTTCTTTCATTTTTAGGTTATTCACCAGCACCTCCAACCTGCTTTATTCTGTGTGGCAATTTTTCATCTGTACCCTATGGAAAAAATCAGGTTCAAGCTTTGAAAGGTATTGAGGATCTGTTTAATAAGTGTTTCTACATTTGTATAAACTAAATTGATAAGAAATAATCTATAATATTTTAATTTCATTCAAAATAGGTAGAGTTCTAGCTAATAAAATAAAATTTGATTTATGTATATCATATGCAAATTAAATTCAATATCCCTTTAAAATTTTAGATTCCCTAAAGACTTTGGCAGATATAATATGTGAATACCCAAATATTCACCAAAGGTAATGATCTCTATATTTTTTATTTAAAGTGTTATTTAAGAAACACAAAAAGTGAATCCTAAGTTAAGAAATGGATGGAAGAAAAAGTTGAGAAAATTAGTACAGTTAAGAGATAAAATTAACCTTCTATCATGATAATGTATGTTACACTCTAGTAGAGATTTATAATGAAAAGTATTAAAAGGATGAGTGATAATTTCCACCATATTCCAAATTTCTTGGTGACATTACTCTAAAGGTCTAGAGCTACACTCTTCAATATGATAGTCACTGGCTATGTGCATCTCTTTAAATTTAAACTATTTAAGGGAATTCCCTGGCAGTCCAGTGGTTAGGACTCAGTGCTTTCACTGCAGGCGAGTGGGGGTGGGGTGTAGTGACTGGGTTCCATCCCTGGCCGGGGAACTAAAACAATCCCATAAGCTGCAGGGCGTGGCCAAAAATAAAATAAATAAAAATAAAATTCAGTCACTCTGGCCACAGTTCAAGCACTCAATAATTGGCCAGTACAGGTCTAGAACATTTCTATCATTGCAAAAAGATCTATTGGACAGTATTGGTCTGGAGCCTTTTAGTAGTTCACTTATTAAAATGCATGAAATTTAATTTTTAAAACTTTGTAATTTAATTAAAGGCAATAATTTGGTTTTGGACTATGGGATAGTGGTGCAATATTTTTAGAATGAATTATGTTGAATTTTGCTACAGTAGTCGATTTGTGTTTGTACCTGGTCCAGCGGATCCTGGATTTGGTTCCATCTTACCAAGGTAAGTTTTATTCAGATATTTGCAACAGTAAAGAAAATTCTGTAAAATTTAAAAATGTATACTATATCACATAAATTGTTTTTATAGGCCACCATTTGCTGAAAGCATCACTAATGAATTCAGACAAAGAGTACCATTTTCAGTTTTTACTACTAATCCTTGCAGGTAAATATTAGTATTTTTGTGTTGTGGTTTTTTCCTTTCATTTAACAATTAACCTATTTCTTGGGAATTCCCTGGTGGGCCAGTGGCTAGGACTCTGCGCTTCCACAGCAGGGGGCGTGGGTGCGATCCCTGGTTGGGGAACTAAGATCTCGCATGCCATAGGTGGCGTGGCCAAAAAAATACAAAAACAAAAAGTGGGAAAAAAATTAACCTGTTTCTTAAAATTTGTCTCTGAATTTTGATTGTTATGGGATAAAAATGAAAAAATTTCTTTCTATTTTAGGTTTCTCAAAACTTTAAAAATGTTTTAATTGTATTTAAATAATTCACTAACACTGAATTTAGAAGCTTAAATAATGGAGGGAGATTTAAAAATAGATATTCCAATTACACATCCTTTAAGAAAAGTTACAATGGAAAACTGAAAGGATTACACATTTACTGTATGTGCTACTCACTGTGACCATAGGCTCTTACTGAGGGAATGCCCTCAGTCATTGTTTCTCCTCTCTTTTCTACCTACATTCACTCCTTCAGTGACCTTTCCAGTCCAAGGGCTTTAATTACCCTCTGTGTATTGACAATTCCCACATTGATATCTCCAGCTCAAACCTTCTACCAGATTCCACACTTACGTATCTGGCTGCGTACTCATCATCTCCCCTTGGATGTCTAATAGACAACTTCAGATTGAACTTCTGATCTTCTTCCTTCGTCAGTCCCCAACCCTGTTCCATAGCTTTCCTCATCGTAGTTCCTGACGCCTTTATCCTTCCAGTCGTTCAGACCAACCTTTGGGATTCTTCCTCACATGCAAGCTTTTAGGAAGTCCTTCAAAAATTTGAAGAAGGACTTCAAAATATATCCAGAATCTGGCCACCTCTCTATACCTCCCCCTCTACAACCCTCTACCATCTTCTTTAGCCTTGATCACTGTAACACCCTCCTCATTGTTCTCTAGCTTCTACCCCTGCTCCTCTGTAGTCTGTCATTAACAATGTCAGAGTGATCCTTTAAACTGTAAGGCATGTCACATCCACCCTACTGATTCAGAAAGATGGGCCCCTCATGTTATTCCGTAACAGCCCATATCCTTTGCAATGGTAGTCATGGCCTGCATGATCTGGCCCCCAGTTTCCTCCGTGATTTCCTCTCCGACTTTCTTCTCCTCCTCATTTATTCCAGCCACTCCAGCTCCTTTTGTTCTTCAAATGTGCCAGGCATGTTTCATCTTAGGGCCTCTGCTCTGCCTGTTCCCTCTGCCTACAGTGTTCTTCCCCTGAATGTCTGCTTGACTCTCTCACCTCCTTCAAGTCTGTGCTCAGATCAAACTTCATTATGAGCCCACCTGTTCCAATACTCCTATTTACTACTCCAGCCTTCTAGACTTTCCCTTCCCCTAAATGATTCCTGTTAGCCTTTTTCTTTTTGCCATACACTTAATCATCTTCCAACATACTGTGTAATTATTGTATCTGTTGTTTATTCTCATTCCTAGAATAGCACCAGACACATATTAAGAGCTCAATAAATTACTGTCAAATGAATGGTTGAATAGATTCTGGTTGCATTTTTTCTGTGGTGAACAATGGGAAGTGGGAATGGCTTTGTACTATAAAACATCTTGCCTTTAAAGTTACCTCATATTTTGTTCTGAGGAAGTCACATTCAACTACTGTTTTTATTTCAGAATTCAGTATTGTACACAAGAAATTATTGTCTTTCGTGAAGACTTAGTGAATAAAATGTGCAGAAACTGTGTCCGTTTTCCCAGTAGCAATTTGGATATTCCTAATCATGTAAGTTGTGTCTTCTTTATTAAGGTGTCTTAATTACACGTGGATTTATATAAAATTTTGTTAAGCCACTTAATCACTTGCCCTTTTGTTGTTTTTATTTATAGTTCAAAATAATTTCAGCACACTTTTGTCAGTAAGGTAATTTTTGTTCCTAAATCAGTGTTTCTCAATTTTCTTACTGACGTATCCCCTAATGGGCAGAAGAAAGCCCCGAAGTAGCAGGAAATTTCTTTGGAGGTTCCTGTTTTGCCTTTAGAACTCATAAATCTTACATTGTACTTCAATATATATACATTTGTTTAAATAAAATGTTTATGTTTATCATGTTTATTAAGTATTTCCTATGATTTGCCCACATCAGGAGGATGTGTAGTGTTTATCTTGTAGCTTCAAGATTCCCAGTTGTCAATCACTGGTTACATGTACCCTCATTTGGAAGTATGGAAATAGATCATACAGAGCATTTTTAGTATGTATTTTATAACATTTAAAGTGTATGTAGGCTAAGTATATATTCTTGGCATTGCTCAAGCTGTGGAATTATTTTTAGATGAACAAAATTAGTAAATTAGTTTATTATACAGCTAAAAATACAATTGCTCCAAAATGACTATTTGGGGGAGTAGCTTTTATGGTGTTGAATGAAAACTCATAAATTTCTCCTAAAATACAGGGTAGTTGATTTCATTTTATATCAGTTTTCCCAAGGTTTTGTAATTCAGTTTTCCCAACTGTTTCTCAAATTTTCTAAGTCACTTTGGTAATTACTATTTAATTTGAAATTCTTTGTTGCTCTTTTAGCTTTTGCAAATGCACTGAAGTTTGTTTTGTGTCATTCTTTTGTAGTTTGTAAAGACTATCTTATCCCAAGGACACCTGACTCCTCTCCCTCTTTATGTCTGCCCGGTGTATTGGGCGTATGACTATGCTCTGAGAGTGTACCCTGTGCCTGACCTACTTGTCATCGCAGATAAATACGATCCTTTTACTTTGACCAATACCGAATGCCTCTGCATAAACCCTGTAAGAACGTAGTTAACGTTATGTAGTCATAATTTGTCAAGATTAGACTGTTACTTCTTTAAATTTAAAATATATGTTTAATCAATTACTGTTGGAGTAAAACTATACTATAAATGAAACAACTGAATTAATTTGGTATAAACAGAAAGTTCTTAAACTTTCAAAAGAGTATGTGACTATAAAGTAACGTGACTTTTTTCTTAAAAATGCACCAAAGCTTATAAATCCAGATGAGTATTTTCCCCTTCAAAGCAACTTGCCTTGAGATTCCTTGGAATTCCTTTCTGGAAATTACTTTCAGAGCATGTATTCCGTTCCCTTTAAACATGTTAATGGTACTTGTCCTTTGAGGAGGATTTTTTGTTGTTGTTATTGTTGTTGTTGGAAATTGTCCAAGTCCCAAAAATCTAAGACTGATAAATGTGGAAATTCCTACTGGGACACAGTTTAATATTTCATTTTTATGCAGAACCTTGAAATTGCTTCAGAATCTTCAAGTTGCTTCTGAATTTCTATAAAAGTATGATTGACTTTTTGAACTTGGGGACTAAATGCTGCATAATGTTGCTTTTTATGTCAAATATCTTCACTAGTGATTTTTTTTTTTTTTTTTTTTTTTTTTTTGCGGTACATGGGCCTCTCACTGTTGTGGCCTCTCCCGTTGCGGAGTACAGGCTCCGGACGCGCAGGCTCAGCGGCCACAGCTCACGGGCCCAGCCCGTGGCATGTGGGATCTTCCCGGACTGGGGCATGAACCCGTGTCCCCTGCATCGGCAGGCGGACTCTCAACCACTGCGCCACCAGGGAAGCCCTTCACTAGTGATTTTTAATCTGTATGTTTCCTTGATTCTTGTGAATTTAAAACTTTAGTACTTTTTTATTTCATCTAGATCATTTCTAGAAACATCATCCCTTACTGCTTTTCTCACACACACATTTATTTTGTCTGGCTTCTGCAACCACAGAACTATTGACATTTTGGACCAGATAATTCTTTGTTTGGGGGCACCATCCTGTGCATTGCAGGGTGTTTAGCAGCATCCCTGACCTCCATCCACTAGATGCCTGTAGCAGCCCCCAGTTGTAACTATCAAAAATGTCCTTAGATACTTGCCAAATGTCTCCTAGGAGACAAAAATTGTCCCTGGTTGGGAACTACTGCTCTAAGGATGAGCACAGTCAGCTGATTTGGTTTCATTGTTTGAAATTTGTGGCCCTAATTTTTGTAGAATCTTTATTCACATTTCAATATTCTTGTCACAATGAGGCTATTTCCTTATTTAAATTGAACTCTGGGCATTCTCGTATAGTTAACGCTCTATTTGAAACCACTTTATTTCTGAATTTTTCCACTTTTTCATACTGTAAATGAGTAAACAACCAGTTCCTACACCATCATTATATCTTTTTAACCTTATTTATACCTTTTGGGCAAGCCCAAAACTTGGTTTTGACATTGCTTCATCCTTTCTTGATACTTATTCCCATTAATGAATGCCTGCAATGGGCCAGACATTGAACTAGTTCCAGGGACACAAAGACTGAAAAGACAGAGTCTGCTCAGTAACTTTAGAGTTTAGTAATGGACAGACAATTGTATGTGTGACTACTGCTCAGTTGTTTTGGGGGCACAATGGCAGGGCATCAAACCCAGATTTTTACTGGGGAGAGGGGCAGGAAAGGCTTCTCGAACATGATGTTCGAGTGTCTTATATGCTTATTTAGCATCACCCAGTACTGTTTATTCCTTATACTAAGTAGAACCCCTCCTAAGCATTTCTAGTCACATTTGTTAGCATAACTGTTCTAGTCAACTTGACTTTTTGCTTCAAGTGGAGATATTTTATAGTAATATTTTTTCTCTATAAAGAGCATACAAAAATTTGTCTCATTACTTCATAGTCACATCTTGTAACTTTATTTTTAAGTTAGGAGCAAGGAGTTTGATTTAAAAAATAGGGATTCTTTGTTAAAAGTTGAGTATTCACTTATGGGCATTTTTCTCTCCAAAGGGCTCTTTTCCAAGAAGTGGATTTTCATTCAAAGTTTTTTATCCTTCCAGTAAGATAGTAGAAGATAGGTAAGTGTGCCCTCAGAAACAGCAAGAAACAGCTGTCTCTTGGTGTAATACTGCTAAAATTCAGATGTTCTGTAGGTGTGCTGAAGTTTTCAAAAGTCTACAGTAGCTCACTGGAAATGTTCTAGGCTGAACTTACTGCGTTCATGCGGGGAGACACAGAATTGTATGTACTTGATGGCAGTTTGTGTGAAATAGACCAAGAACTGTTTTCTGAGGGAAATCTCAGACTGGCTGTGGAGGTGGGCTAGCTTTTTTACAGGCAGCCTCCTGATGATGTTATTATTCCAGGAGGTAAGCCTTGCCGTCCACATGGTTGGTTCTCAAAACCTAGGTAATCTGCCTTAAATTGGCAGCAAAGAATTGCAGGGGAGCTGGGTTGAGTGTGGTGATGGTGAGAGGTTGGAGTTGGGGGGAGGTCTTGGGGGAAAAAGAATAATCACCTGGTAGGTAGTGATTTTCAGAGGGTGTCCTGTAGACCACGTGCATCAGAATCCTCTGGGGTCCTTGTTAAAAATGTTAAGTTCCAGGATCCCACCCCAAACTTATCAAATGTCTCTCTCCAGTTGTAGGGCCCAGAAATCTGCATTTTTAACAGTTTCCCTTAGATTCAGGCATCCTAACGTGTGATTTCTTGGTTAATTATATTTTGTTTCCCACCTCCAGTTAAGAACAGTAACCAAATACCTCCAGGTTCTCAGAGAATATAATCTTGAACACCCAACCCAATTGTCTTCTTTTTACTTTTTGTAATTAACATCTTTATTTAAATAAAAACACAAGTACATGATAAAATTTTCAAATAATGCTTAAAAGTATAAAATTGAAAAGGAAAAAGTAGCTCCGTTTCCTAACCCTGAAACCATGATTAACAGCTTCTTATATATATTTCTTGAAAAAAAATGTCTGCATTATTTTTGCTGCTCAGTATTCATGGAGGATTAAAGTCCGTTCACTTTGGGATATTCTAAATTTTATTCTTGGATTCACGCATTTGACGTGTATTTGAATCTTACTGTATTCCAGGCACTGCTTAGTTTTTGGAATATAACCAGACAGATACCCTTGTAAAAGTCACTGAGGCGCTTCCCTGGTGGCACAGTGGTTGAGAGTCCGCCTGCCAATGCAGGGGATGCGGGTTCGTGCCCCGGTCCGGGAAGATCCCACATGCCACGGAGCTGCTGGGCCCGTGAGCCATGGCCGCTGAGCCTGCGCGTCCAGAGCCTGTGCTCCGCAACGGGAGAGGCCACAACAGTGAGAGGCCCACGTACCGCAAAAAAAAAAAAAAAGGTCACTGATATTCTAGCCTCTATTCCATAAGCTGAACATGTGTTTGACTTCACCTAGCCCACAATGAATCTTCAAACAAATTTGCTTTTGACTTGGAATGCCTTTAGGTAAAGGCAACGCTCTTACCAGTCTCAACCACTCGCTGTTGTTGACAGTGATTTTGTGACCCCAGGATTAGGTCACCTCTGGAGCATATTTGTCCACCTTTTTAAAATTTTTTTCTTGGCCACGTCATTCAGCTTGTAGGATCTTAGTTCCCCAACCAGGGATTGAACCCGGGCCCTCGGCAGTGAAAGCGCTGAGTCCTAACCACTGGACCACCAGGGAATTCCCTATTTTGTCCGTCTTTAGATTGACTTTTACTGAACTGAGATTTGGTATAAATTCACAGACATCTAAAACATTCTGCTATGAAAACCAATAGTGGGCACTTTCAACAGATCTCAGGACAAGAGAAATCTGTGTCTGTCCCAAGCAACTGTTTATTTTCATCTTGGGGAGACTGTAAATCTACTAATAGACTCCCTTTGTGTTAGCTGCCAGGAAGCACAGCCAAACATGCAGCCCACCTCTACAGCAGCAGAGGAATTACTAGCATAAATGTTGGCTGTGGCTCTGGCTTCCTCTTCTTTTCTGATCTGTATTTTTCTCTTACCTGAATTTCCTGATTTCCTTACTTTTATCTTTTTATTATATTTATCTTGGCAAACCAGTTAATATTCTTTTTTTAATGAGTTGGGAGATAAACAAATAAACCACAATAGGAAATAAACCGATTTATTATGATAGCACAAGACACTTGTTACATTTCTTGTACTGCTCCCTGATTGCCATGCAGAATTGTTAACCTAAGTACAGTGCTTCTGAGCACTGTATACAGACTTCTATGACAGTTCTAACACACTGTTTTAGTCACTTATGTGCCTGTCCCTCTTAAAAGTTTCTAGAACAGTCCTTGACTTGCTGTTGACATTCACTGTTGAGTTGAAATAGTTGGTCCCTTTATCATCTGTGGAGTCAGATGCTGAAAACCCTTGACATAATTTCCAAACTATAATTTAGTAGTGATAATTTGAAGAAGTTTTTCATTGCTGGATCGAATAAGTTGATGTGTTTTTTTTGGTTTTTTCTTTTTTGAGAGAAAAAATTTTCATGATATAGTGAAATAGTTTGGTTTTACTGCTATTTAGTTTCTCCTAAAAAGAATTTTTTTCTTAGAATATTTGTGAAATCATATTGTAGAGTTAACCACAGAAATGTAGCCAAAGTAAATAAGGTTTAACCCTGTTTCAACATGTGCTCTCAAATACAGTTGTTTTATTTAAAAACACAATGTTGGTGATGTAGGGGAGAAACACCCATTCTCACACAGAGTTGGTCAGAAAAAAAAATGGTAAAAACTTTTTCTTAAGACCTCAACTGCATATATCAGCAATTCCATTTCTAGGAATTTATCCTACAGGTATACTTGGGTTTATGCATAAAATTGGGTACAGCTGTTTTCATTGTAGTTTTTATAAAATTGCAAAACAAATAGCTTAAATGTGTATCTATTTAAAAGTTATTCGGAACTTTTCTAATTTATATTAAATTTCAAAGCCATAGAGGAAGGGATTAGTTAAAAATTATAAATATGTGTTTATTACTAATTGAAAAAAAGGGGTAGAACATTGTTCATTGTATTCTACCACTTGTGTGTTTTTAAAGCATTTACCCCCACACACATGCTTGTATATGATTAGACAATCTTTATAAGGATATACTGTTGCTTTTGGAGAACAGAAATAGAGTGTGAGACAGACTTATTTTTCACTGTGTCCCCTTTTGAATTTGGAACAATATGCATGTATTGACCTATTTTTAAAATTAACTAAAACTAAATATTAAGAAATGTACAATAACTTAGGTTTCCAAAATGTTTAATTTTATGAATATTTTCTTCTTTCAGCAAACTCCAAGGGTTTTGAGATCCTTAAAGACCATCTGAAGAAACAGAATTCATCAATTTTCTGCTTAATTTTATGTAATTTTGATATTGTTACAATAAAATTATGGTAAACTTTAGGATGTTCTGCTTAAATTTCTATTTTATGAAATTTTGATATTAAAGTAAACACGATGGGGACTTCCCTGGTGGTCCAGTGGTGAAGACTCCGTGCTGCCAATGCAGGGGGCCCGGGTTCAATCCCTGGTCAGGGAACTAGATCCTGCACGCGGCAACTAAACGCACACCGCTGTGGAGATCCTGCACGCGGTAACGAAGATCCCACATGCTGCAACTAATACCCGGCACAGCCAAATAAATAAGTAAATATTTTTTAAAATAAAATAAACATGATAGTATACTTTATAGAGTTTTATAGGAAAAATATTTTCTGCATAATCTTTTAGGAAAAATATGAAAATGTGTAAAAATATATAATCCAAGTATACATTTGTGTTTAAAAATTTAAGTTTCATTATTTCTGTACGAGTTACACGCTAATGTTCACCATAAGTCTTAATAGTATATTCAAGAATTGCAAATTGTTTAAATTTCAAGTCACAGAATCTATTCTAATGATAGTGAAAATCTTTGTTTCAGGATATTACTATATCCTGACGTAAGATGAAGCAGAGCAGTTAACTATGTACGAGCCGATAAGCTGCCAGAATCAGGCAATAATTATTAGAATAAGACAGGAACTAGAATCAGGTGGAGGTGGACATTGTCTGGAAATGAAAAGGAAGCAGAGGTCTGAAAAATGGGCTAGCAGAGAAACAGCACTGCAGGGCTATCCAGGGCTAATACTTTGGGGAACAGAGAGGTGGTGTGCTCCCCGACCTGGTGTTTAATCAGCTGAAGCACAGCTGACCGCACCGCAGAAATCTGAGTATGAGGCACCGTCATGTGACATTATGCCTCAGGGGCCACGTAGATCACACAAGACGGGAGTAGGTTGAGATTTCTCTGCTATGAGAAAAGCCAACACTTGGTCTCAGTGTGGGGAAGCCACAGGAAGTGCCAGTGCAGGTGATGAGGTAGGAGAGAAACTTGGATGGTGTCTCAACATTGAGGTAATGCCAACATTGTGTTAAATGTTGCTGAGAGTTTCAACAAAATGAGAACAGAAAAATGATCACTGGATTTAACAACTACCAATTAATAACTACCCCAATCAATAAATATTCTTCTATAATATCTATTTGAATGGCTGCATAGAATCCCATTGCATGGCTGTACCAAAATCTGCTCAACCAGTCCCACTGTTGAATTCTTAGCTTCTTCCCAAACTTTTAGAATCAATGTTTCTTGAGCATGCTCTCAAAGTTGGAATTGCTGGATCAAAAAAAGTATGCATGTTCTAAAGGCTTTTTATACAGCTACCAAACTACTCTCTAGAAAGGTTTTATTAATATAATTCTACCACTCCAAGGAAATACAGTAATTGTTTTTAAAAAAAGCCTTTTCCATTTTGATAGGTGATACGCAGTATCTTATATTTGCATTTTTATTATTAACGAAGTCATATGTTTACTGATCATTGGCTATGAATAGCCTGCCCATAATATCTCTTGCACCAAATGAGAGTTGTAAACAGGGCAAATTGGTGAAATATCTAGGAGACTGAAATGCTGGTTTAGCGAAGTGAATAAAGCATATAAAGTTGTTAGAATCACAGCTTGTGAATGTATTAGCTTTGTAACTTTCGTCAGGTAAGTTCTCAGGTCCTATCTTCTCATCTGTGAAATGGGGATTAGGTCTACCTTGAAGTGTTGTGAACAATGGATAACGTACATGATACTGTTAATTATGACAATTATTCAGATGGTTATTTTGCAGAGGTAACTGCACCATGGCACAGGAATCTAAAAAATGCATAATGTTGGTTTGAAGAAACTAAGGCTATTTCTGATATTTCCGTCACCCCTATTCCTGCCCCTCCTCCCGGCAGTTGGTGGTGTCACTATGGCAACGAGCACACGCTGCCCGAGGCTCAATTCTCTGGCGGTTACAGACCTCCGCCGCCTCACTCACCGCAGACCAGCAACTCTACGACGCGTTCCTCCCACTCGGTCTCAGATTCATCTCCCTTGGCCCCTGGGCAAGGAGCCGAGGGGCAGCATGGCCAAGGCGGCAACCTCTTCGCCGCTGGAAGACTTGGATCTGAGCGGAGAGGAGGTCCAGCAGCTCACCTCCGCCTTCCAGGACCCGGAGTTCCGGCGAATGTTCTCCGAGTACGCCGAGGAGCTTACGGACCCCGAGAACCGGCGGCGCTACGAGGAGGAAATCACGGCCCTGGAGCGTGAGCGCGGGGTGGAGGTGCGGTTCGTGCACCCGGAACCGGGCCACGTGTTGCGCACCAGCCTGGATGGGACCCGGCGCTGCTTCGTGAACGTGTGCAGCAACGCGCTGGTGTGCGCGCCCAGCAGCCGGCCCGGCTCCAGGGCCGCGGCATCCGGCAGCCAGTGGTCTCTGCCCTACAGCCTGGCGCCGGGCCGCGAGTACGCTGGGGGCCGCGGAAGGCGCTACACCGTCTACGACGTCGTCTTCCACCCAGACGCTCTTGCGCTGGCCCGACGCCATGAGCGCTTCCGCCAGATGCTGGACGCCACGGCCCTGGAGGCCGTGGAGAAGCAGTTCGGCGTGAAGTTGGACCGCAGGAATGCCAAGACCCTGAAGGTCAAGTACAAGGGGACCCCGGAGGCCGCCGTGCTACGCACGCCCCTGCCCGGGGGCTCCCCGGTCCGGCCCGAGGGGGAGCCGGAGAGCCCTCTCCCCGATTTCCCCTACCCCTATCGGTACCCGGAGGCCGCCGGGAGCGCTGCGATCCCCAGGCCCCAGGCGCCCTCCCATCCGGAGGCCGTCCTGCAGCCCGCCCCCACTGAGCCTAGCTACAGCGTGGTGCAGCGCCACCACGTGGACCTCCAGGATTACCGCTGCTCTCGGGACTCGGCCCCCAGTACTGTGCCCCAGGAGCTCGTGGTCACCATCGAGCTGCCGCTGCTGCGCTCGGCCGAGCAGGCGGCGCTGGAGGTGACGGGAAAGCTGCTGTGCCTCGACTCGAGGAAACCCGACTACCGGCTGCGGCTCTCGCTCCCGTACCCGGTGGATGACAGCTGCGGCAAGGCGCAATTCAACAAGGCCCGGCGGCAGCTGGTGGTCACGCTACCTGTGGCGCTGACCGCCACGCACCCGGAGCCCGCCGCGACCCCGGAAGAGGCCGCCGACCGGCCCGGAACTGACTGCGCGCCCTGCGCTTCCGCTCACCAGGGGCAGGCGGGCCCGGCGGGGGTTGGTGGGGCGGACGAAGGCTCGGATCCCAACCGAGGCTGGACTGCAGACGCCGGGATCACCACCCCGGACGCCGCCGGGGAGGAGCACGTCTCAGCACCCGAAGAGCGGGATTTCAGCGGGCAAGAGAGATCAACAACAGGCATCCGGGAGGAGCCGCCTCCCGGAGCTGGGAACTCACCTGGGGACGGTGGCGGAGGCGCTCCTAGTACTTCATCCGGGGACCTTGACAGGGGGTCTTCTGCAGGAAAAGTGAGTGCGCGCCGAACTCTCGGCGTGGAAGCGCTGGAGGCCCGGGAAGGCACCCGCAGGGAGCCAGCTGATCGAGCCATGAGTGGTCCCGGCACCGACCGCGGGGAACCTCTGTGCCCGCCTTTGCAGTGTAATCAGGATGAAGAATCCCTGACTCTGCTCATTCAAGTGCCTTGGATCCAGCCTCAAAGTCTTCAAGGGGAAGTGACCCCCCTCTGGTACAAATTGTCCTTCTCCACCCAAGACTTAGTTTATTATTCCTTCGTTTTGCAATTTACTCCAGAGAATAAGTTGAATACCAAAGAACCAGTGGTTAGCATTTCTTCAAACAATGCAGTGATAGGACTGGCCAAATCTCCAGAGTGCCATGGACAGTGGAGAGAGTGGTATTATGGTTTAAACAACGATTCTTTGGAGGTAACAGTTCTTTCTAGAGTCCTAATATTTGAAATATTCTGTTCCACTTGCTATCACAGGCACACTCTCAGTTTATCCTAAACAAAGGATTTTCCATTATAACTTCTCTCCTGATGACTTGAAATTGATGCACTTGATGAAAGATGTTAAGTACACTTAAACGCATATTGAAAAAAACGAAAAAAACTTAACGCATCCTCTCTGGTGGATGGGTTTCAAATCTTCACAGTTGCCCTTGAGAAGGGCTGTAACTTTAGTCATATTCTCAAAGGGGTTGTGACACAAATAGGTTTAAGAGGCATTCTATTATGGCCATATTTTAAGTTGGTAAATAGCTTTTTCCAAACTTAGAAAGTAAATAGTTTACTTCCGGAGAGCAAAAGTAACTCAGCCTGTGCCACACAGTTCTTTTGTAGGAAAACCAACTCGCAGGTGTGAATCTAAATCCCTTGCCCTCTCGGCCATATGGTACTGCTTAATTTCAGTCGCTGATATTGGTGGGGTTGTTTTCTGGTGGGCGTTATATTACATTGAAGTTACCTCTTTTTGCATCTGTTTTAATCTGTTCCCTGCTAGTACTTGACACAATGGCTGGCATTTAACGAAGTGTGATATAAGCCTTTGTTGGTACCAACATCACATCAGCTACATCTCTTTTGGGTAAAAACTGGGGCTGTGCATTATCAGGTTTACCTAGGATATCATTTTGTAGTTGCTACTATACCTTTCAGATTACCAAGGATCTTGAGATTCAATATTCCAGTACTATTGGCAAATACTGGAAAAAAAAAGTTTGACGTTCTATAGAACTTTTTAAACTCATAAGTGAACAATTAATTGGTATTTTTGATTGAGGTTTGTATCAATGTTACATGTAAATTTTTTTTAGCTCTTTTAAGATATTCAAGGGTTAAATTCCCAAATTCACAACACTAGTTGCACAGATTATATATTAAAAATTAAGTTTGGGGCCTTGGGCTTTAACCTGCCAGGAAGTTTTACTTCTTCCTGTATTTTTCTAGAAATTTGCTAATAAGTTAAATTTTTATTTTATGAGGTGTATCTTCTGTGAGAAGTGGTTAATTTGAAAACCTCCAAAAATGGTAAAGTAAATAGCCAGGGCTAGGTAAAATACTTTGTGAGAATATAAAATATGAAATCGACTATCTCTTTATGTCATCAGAAGGGGAAATTTAGGAAAGGGCAGTCGTTTTCCTGTAATTGTTTTAATAAATGTGAAAATAACTCACAATGTGGGAAAAAAAACTATATGGACAAGCATTTGAGAGAATACTAAAGAATGTATTTTCTTACCTAGCCAAAAACTAAAAGGCAAACTGGTCACACAAAATTAAATAGATCCTGTCTGTGTATCTTTTGCTGACTCATTAGGAAGTGTTCTAAAATTAAATTGCATTTTCTAGCTTGGACTGCATTTATAACTCTAGAGGTGATGTTATTCTTACAAAATAGAGGGGGAAAAAAAGGAAGATAATTTGTAAGTAAGATTACTTGGAGGGAAAACATACCTCAGATTTAATAGAGACCTAGAAAAGGAACTAAGACTTGTCTTCTAGGGTCTTTTCCTATATATGTGTGTACTCTTGCTGTTCTTATTGCTCTGTACAATACTCAGTTTTCTTTTGCCAAAACAGCATAGGAATAACATTAAAATAAACATTTTAAAAGTGCAATTCTGAACTGTGTGAGAACTTTTATGAGCTGGTTTTAGATACAACTCTGTCAAGTATGACCAATAAGGTAGAATTTTTTTTTCTCTTTTTATTTTAGGAAAGGTTATTTGTCAGTGAAGAAAACGTTAATGAGTTTCTTGAAGAGGTCCTGAGCCCTCCATTCAAACAGACAATGCCCCTAACCCCACCATTAATTGAAGTTCTTCAGGTTACTGATAATAAGATTGAAATACATGCAAAGGTAAGGATTTTGGTGGGCTCTATAGAGTCGTGATTTGGGACAAGGTTGAAGCCTAACAGATAACTTAATTCTTGATTTCTTTATATGATAACTTTAAACTAAGTGGACATGATGGCTGGGAAGAGTGAAGTTAAGAGGAATAAAGACTTTTTTATATGTATTTTACTATTAAACATCTGCAGTTCATTTTCACTTATGTTATCTCCTTTAATCCCAAAATAACTGTTCAGTGAGGAATGGAGAGAAACTAACATTTGGGAATTATGAGTATTAGTCCAGGGACAAACAGCTTTTTTTTGACTCTCAAACCATGGGAACTATGTCATCCAGTTTGTTCTTTCTAGTTGAACTTAAGTTTGGTTATTTTTATAGTCTTCAGTATTGGACACAAATGAGTAACTAGGACAATTGACTTGTAATGTGAATTCAGGGGAAAGAGGCTCTAAAGAATCACAGAAATACAAGAAAATTCAAGAAATTCAAGAATGCCCTTATAAGAATGACTGCTAATGGGTTTTATAGGCCATGTTAAAAGGTTTGTAGGCCAGGATTATTTTATCCTGAAAGAGATGAAGGGTCAATGAAAGTATTTAATCAGAGAATCAATGACAGGTTTGTATGATTAAAATATGACTGGCAGCATTTGGAGAATGACTTTGAGGGGGAAGCCAGAGGGCCTATCTGTAAGTCTACTGGGTTATTCCTTCACAACTTAAAAAAGTTTCCAGCGGGTACAATTTACTTTTCTATTTGTTTCAAGGAATTATTAATTTGCTGTTTCTCCTGACATAGTTGCAAGAATGTAGTAACTCTGAGCAGCTTCATGAGAAGGAAGAAAGAGTCAATGAAGGAAGTCATCTAACTGAAAAAGAACGTCTACAGCATGCTACTACCTCAGCTGATTCCAATTCATCTGTAGCAGTCAAAGTACTAGAAACAGACAGTTGTGGTTCAGTTGCATGCTTGCAACAAGGGGCCCTTGATGTTTCTCAAAAGCCGTTTGCAAAGTCTCAGCAACCTGAGTCAAAAATGGAACCTGAATTTATAAAAGACAAAAGTGCTGTTCACTCAAATGATGAAAAAGATAATTTAAAAGAACCAGTAATAACTGAAGAGAAAGAATTAGATGGAGATCACCTATCTTCATTACTGAACAAAACTGAAGTTCACAATACACCTGGTTTTGACAACATAAAGGAAACCAATATGCAAGATGGTCGTGTGCAGATTATTAAAGATCATGTGACTCATTGCTCATTCAGTTTTCAGAATTCTTTGCTTTATGACTTGGATTAATTCTGTATCATCTTAGAATTTAAAGGCTGAGTAAAAACTTATGGACTAAAAATAGACTCTGTGTACTATCTTAAAACCAAAGGTATTCAAGAAAGTATAAAATTTGCAATTTTTATTCTCATGGGGAAACTGAAGCTATTTATTTTTTTGCATGTAGTTTATACAAAGCTTCCTTAATTATGGAAATAAGTTTTGTGATTCCTCTGATGTATATTTTTTCTAATAGTTAAACATTTAGTTTTAATACAACCTATTTATATTTACTTGTGTTGTTTTTGGCTTTTGTTTGCCATTACTTTAATAAAATTTCAAAATAAATACTCATTAAAAGTTGTGTCTGTCACAAAGAGTATTTCTAAAGAATGCAATTAACTAGAAGCACACTAGAGTGCATGTGTTGGTGGGAGGAGAATCTCAAAACTATGCATTTGTAAGTCTCACTAAATAGGATGTACTTATGCTTGTCATAGAGATTCTGAAAGAACTTTACTAACCAATATTAAATGATCCAAACAATACAAATACACTGAAATTTAGTATTTTTGCTTCAACTGTGTATTTTACTCTTCTCATATATGTCACCATGTATATATATATGTGTGTATACATATATATATAAATAACAGGTTATTTGTTAATGATCTTGAAAATTCAAAATTTTAAAATAATTTTTTGGAAATTATTCAAACATCCCTTGGTTTTATAGAATTAATTTACAAATTTTAGAACAGGACAAATTGTCTAAGAATTTGCTCCAATAGGAAAATTGTCTTCATTATATTATTACATGAAAACAACAAGAGCTAGTGTTTTCTAATCAATTTCTTTTATAACACCTAAAAGAGGGCAGCAGATAATTTATCAACAGTGGCTAAGTTACGAATTTTGTGGAATAGTATTTTTATTTGAGGCCAGGAGAAAATCCCAACAGATTTTTTTTTCCTCACAAAAAATTTTAGGACAACATGAAAGACAATATAGAAAGGAAAATATTTGTTGATCTAATCGCTGACCCCAAGGCCTTGAGCTGATCTATTTCTGTTCCAAAAACAGCTACTAATTCAAACCTCTGGCCTTACCTTAGTCCCGGAAACTAATTTCTTTAGTCCTTTGAACTAGGGAGGTCAGGTCAGAGCACCAAAAACTGGTACGAAGCCTAGCAGTTCATTCTGATTTACATTTATAACCCCAGTAAAACCTGGAACCAGAGGGCTGAGGGCAGTATAAAGGTAGCTCATAAAGCAAGAGAACTATTTGCTCCATTGTAGATGACCATATACATTTTTCAACCATAATAGGAATCTTAATTTGATGGAATGATAGTTTTGAGACTGTCCATTAGGTACACAGTTTTCTTAGATTAAAATGACTATTGCAGTACCTACACAGAAAGTAGTCTATATTTATGATTGAATACAATTATATACTGTTAAGGAAAACTTTCATGTTAAATATGGAGTAAATTTTAAGCCTGCTTCCTATTATTTACTGTCTGTCCTTTTAAAAAGTACGATTTCTGTTAAAATAAAGCTGGCACTAGAACATGTTTCACTTTGGCAGGACTGAACTTTGTATCATTTCTGGCTGTACTTCACTTACACAGCAGCTTTTTATTGCTCATTATCTATGCCTGGCTAATTTGAAAGCCAGTTTCTTCCAAAGGGATGCACTGTCAAGAGCTGGGTTTTCTTTATTTCAAACTCAGTTATACAATGTACAGATAATATGTAATGCTAACTTTAAACCTTGTAGAATGTCTTTACTGGATTTTGGTGTAAAAATTTATTCTGCAAAATGATCAGGAATCTTTTTATGCAAAAATGAGTATTTTATTTTGGCAGCACTAAAAGAAAAAAAAAAAACCACTGTATTTCTACATTGAGGTGAAAACAGTGTTTAAACTTTCTTATCAATCAAATACATTCCAAAAGAAAGTGTGTTCTATGAAGGTTCCAAAGCACGGCAAATCTTAACACAATAATACAGGAATCTTTAATACTGAAAATGACTCTGTTCTGACAGGGTGTTTAACATAACTTTCCAGTTATAAAACCAGTGAAGCAATCCCTTCCTAGTAACTGTGTCAAGAGTGAAGCTGGGCTTGTTCCATTAATACTCTTAACAATTTGATTGTAATACTTTTTACTAATATGACAATTTTAAATAAATTCTGTTGTACTTAAAAGAAGTCTTGAACGTGGAAAAGTGTACAAAGTTCCGGATAAAAAGATTAATAGATGCAATTTAAATAAAATTTCTCCTCTTCTTTCTTATCAATTAACAATAATGATTACCTTTAGCAGATACACATTGAGCTTTAAAACCCAATTCTCAAAATGAAAACTTGTTTTACATCTTAATCAGACATAAAAGGAAAAGATTACTATATTGGGACACCTTTTACGAGAATTCTGTTGTTGTTGTACTAAAGCAGAAACCAGTTCCTAAACCCTTTTATTCAATTGTATATTCTGTTTGGACAAATATCAAAAATAGAAGACTGTCACTACTTTTGCTTTTGTAATTGTGATTTTTTTACTGCAGTCTTCTATAACTTTTACAGAGTTCATGGTCCCTAATATCTCCCCACCCTCCATTTTTCCTAGGTGGGGAAAGGGCTGCCATAAACTTCTCACTGATAGTTAGAGTTTCTGGAAACAGGTACTGTTTGTTATTATTTAAGAGTGACTCAATTTGGGCACTCTGGGTGGATGGTCTACAGGTTTTTTGGTGGTGCATACCACAGTCTCCAGCATGAAAAATCCTAGGAACTTGAGGAACCAGCACTTTCCAGAATTTTGGAAGGCAAGATACAGTCAAATACTGAAGGGTCCAGTCCCAGTTATAATCATCGTAAGTACAGAAAGTATCTGTGCACTCAATCAGCTTCTGATAGGCATCCCGGGTCAAGGCCAGACCCATATTGTGCTCTGTGGATTTCCACGTTTTCACATCTACCTTGTCAGCAACGCCATAGAAACTGCGAATGGCAGTATAGGTCCCCAGGGAGAGAACATCACACTCAGGACACTCTTGCTGCTTTAATTGCCACATCTTTTTGAAGACATGGTAAAAGTCAGGGGCTAAGTAGTGATCCTCTTCTAGGAAAAGTATGAGGCCAGCATAGTCTCGAAGGACTTTGATCCTCTCCCATACAAAATGCAGCTTCCACCACCAGTGGTGTTTGGTTTGGGAGAATTTGGCCTCTCTATAATGGCCGAAGGAGTCGGGATATTCAGCATTAATGCATCCCATCTGCAAAGCTGCATTCTTCTCCACGTCTCTAGGGCAATCTCTGGGGTCAGTGCCCGGAAACTCGTTGGGGTACAACTGAATACTAAAAGGAAAGAACACCTGCAGAACCGGACAGAAATCCACTCCAGCAATCAGCTGATTGATCTCGGTCGACCAAAAGTCATGGCTAAAGATAACGAAGACGTTGTCGATTCCCTGGGCTTTTCGAAGTGAGTCCAGCAGCAGTTTGAGGTATTCAGGCCGGTTGTGCACCTGGACCACCAGCACCAGCTCTCGGGGGGCCCAGGAGCCGGCCTTACCTACATTCCTCACCGTCTGGTCAAAGTTCAGCTGGTACACTAAGGACCGGTACCGCAGCGTCAGGTTGTCCACCTCGGGGTGCGGGGCCGCCGCGACTAGCGGAGCCGCCGACTCGTTGGAGCCCCGGCGGATGCCCACGGACACGGCGGGATGGTCCCCGGCCCGGGCGCCTGCACCCCGCGCGGGCTCGGCGTCCAACAGCGGCGGGGCGAGGGCCTCGTTCTTCCTTTGTCGCCCATTGCTGCTCCAGAGGACGAAGCCGCAAGCGGCCACCACGAGCGTCAAGATCAGCACCTTCCGCTTGTAGATACGGAACCTCATGGTCTCCGGCGCCAGGAGCGCAGGCAGGCAGACGGGCGCGGAAAGGAGCTAGAGGCTCCGGCGCGGAAGGGGCGGGCGGGCGGCGGCCGTGGCCTGCAGCAGTCGGAACTGGCCCCCGCGGCTGTCCTCGCTAACTCATCCCGGGCCCCGGGGGTCCTGGGGCCCGAAGGCTCTCAGCTCCCCCGCGCCGCCCGGGCTCCACACATCGTCGCCTGGCAGCTGCAGCTCGGGCACCGGCCCCGCCGCTAGGAGCCGCGGCACGGCGTCGCCTCGGTCCTCTCCATCCAGCACGGGTCCCGGAAGAAGCCTGTCGCGGCCCCACCGCACTCCGGCTCCGTTACCTGCGCTTCCAGCGGCCCTGCGTCCTCTGTGCTCTCATCTTTACGCGGCCCCAGACGTCTCAGACCAAGGGACGTACCCTCGCCCCACTCCGGCGGTGACTGTCCTGACAACCAGCGACCGGCCCGCCGTACGCCGCGGTCCCCGGGCCCACACCCCTCCGCCCCGCCCCTCGGGCCGTCGGTTGGCGCTTCCCGGTCGAGTCTGGAGACGCACGGCCTTCGCCGCCCGCTGCCTATTGGGCCGCAGCGCGGTCGCTCAGGCTCAGTTCCTACATCCGGGGCGTTCCTTCCTTTCCTGTGAGGCGTGAGCAGAACGAGGCCGGAGCGTGGACGCGGGTTTTCCAGGTAAGCGGGGTGCGGGGCGGTGGCGATTCCGGCTGGAGTCCCCAGTGCTCAGGATCCAGGGCTGGGCCGTGTGGGCCCTGGTAGGAGAGGGAGGGCGAGGCCCGCCGCCTTGGTTGGTGGATTTCAAAAACGGGCTTCTCCCTTCCGGAAAGGGGCTCTCGCATGGCGGCTGCTGGGCCGGGAAGCACTTATTAGGGACACGTCAGCCTTCAGGGCTGCTGAGGAAAGGATGACGATGCTTCGGAGGGAAAAGTGAAACCAGGCTGATGCGGTTCTCGGAGAAGGGACGGGGCGGGCCGTGGAGGTGGCTCTACACCGCGCCCCGAGTCGGGCATGCCCGGGAGCTGGAACATGGAGGGAGAGGGTGCGCGGAGATGTGAAAATAAACTCTAGCCTCGGCCTTCTTTCTCTGCCAAAGAAAATCAGGTATCACACCACTACGCTTTAGTTGTTGGGCAGCCACGGTAAATTAAGCCCCAGAGGAACCCACTTTGTGGGGGAAACTGTACTGGGCGTCCCTGTGTTGCTGCTCTTGCTGTTTGCTGCTCTTGCTGTTTTTCAGTGAGTTTCATTCTATAAATGCTCCAATAATTTAAGGATTTCCAAAAGCTGTGCACGTACATGTGCATTTACTCATACGGAAAAAGAATACTTGGTGCAGTTATACGTTACTGACTTGTGTAATGTTATCTTCCTATAAATATTTATAAAACACTTGAATTTTCAAAATGTTTAACGTTTGCTGCCGTATTTTAAATATTTTACAACAGTTTTCATCGTGAAGACACCTCTACTGCAAAGATGGTCAATGTACCTAAAACCCGAAGGACTTTCTGTAAGAAGTGTGGAAAGCATCAGCCTCACAAAGTGACCCAGTATAAGAAGGGCAAAGATTCCCTGTATGCCCAGGGAAAGAGGCGCTATGATCGGAAGCAGAGTGGCTATGGTGGGCAAACAAAGCCAATCTTCCGGAAGAAGGCTAAAACCACAAAGAAGATCGTACTGAGGCTTGAATGTGTTGAGCCCAACTGCAGGTCCAAGAGGATGCTGGCCATTAAGAGATGCAAGCATTTTGAACTCGGAGGAGATAAGAAGAGAAAGGGCCAAGTGATCCAATTCTAAGCTTTGGGAATCTTTTGTTCTTCTATTTTTGAGAGCAAAATGTTTAAGTTATAGAAAAATTGCCTGTATGAGAATAAATACAGTGATATTCTTACTCAAATCTTTTGTATTTTTTAAAATATAAGTAAAATCACAGGCCTAATTTGGCTGTAAATTAAAGAAATAATGGTAAATTATTTGTAAGTGAACTAAGGTTCATCCTCTTATCTAATTCATTATTTAAATTTAGTTCCACAAAAATTGGCATCTTGTATTTATATAAAAAGAAGGTGGGCTTCCCTGGTGGCGCAGTGGTTAAGAATCCACCTGCTGATGCAGGGGACACAGGTTCAAGCCCTGGTCCGGGAAGATCCCACATACCGCAGAGCAACTAACTAAGCCCATGCGCCACAACTACTGAAGCCCACACGCCTAGAGCCCGAGCTCTGCAAAAAGAGAAACCATCCAGTGAGAAGCCCGTGCACTGCAAGGAAGAGTAGCTCCCGCTCACCGCAACTAAAGAAAGCCGTGTGCAGTAACAAAGACCCAATGCAGCCAAAAATAAAGACCCTGCTTTTTGTAAATGAATTTTAGGCTAAGATGCTTACAATGGGGATGGCTTGTAGATGAGCAAGAATGCAAAGGGCTAGGGTGTACGAATAACATGGTGGGCACTTATTCCCAACACAGACTTTTTTTTTTTTTTTTTTTTTTGCGGTAAGCGGGCCTCTCACTGTTGCGGCCTCTCCCGTTGCAGAGCACAGGCTCCGGACGCGAAGGCTCAGCGGCCATGGCTCACGGGCCCAGCCGCTCCGCGGCATGTGGGATCTTCCGGACCAGGGCATGAACCCATGTCCCCTGCATCAGCAGGCGGACTCAACCACTGCGCCACCAGGGAAGCCCCCCAACACAGACTTTTATATCTACATTTATTGATGAAGAAATAATTGTCTTTCTACAGGAACATGTAAAAATCAGATATGCACTAAATTTTATGCCACAAAACTTCACTTTTTAAAGAACCATGTTTTAATATAGTTTTATAATATTTTCAGGCAATGTCTCACCAATTTATGAGTTCAGAAAATCCTAAGATACTTAATTACAGAATTCTTAGTTTTAAAGAGCAAAAGTGAATTAACTTTTAGAAGGCAGTATAAAGCCTGGGCTGGAAATCCCCGATCTAGGTTCACAGAGAGGATTTTTCTCCAGATACTTACACTCTTTCCCCTCCTTTGTTCCCAGAGGCTAGTTCTGACACTGTTGCAGTGATCTAGGAGAGAGGCTGATTTGAAAGACAGTGGGAATGAGAATCAAACAGTTCTGCTTCCATTTTCCAAGATTCTTTTAAGTTGGTTCCTTTTATATATCCTCTGCTCTAGTTCAAATCCTAATCATCCTTTAGCTGGTATATTGTGGCTGATATATTGCTATCAGTTTTTTAATTAAAAAACAAACATATTAAGTGACTAAAACAAAAAGAACCACCCTCATATAATACAGAACTTAGTAAACGTAGCAATTTTCTGCTACTCCCACCCAACCCCAAAACTTCATTCCAGCCCTAAAAATTAAAAATCTTAGAAATCACAACAAAGATTATGGAATTAATATTATAAAACTTGTAAAAGCTTAAGTCTGTCCAAAGCAACTCCTACTTTATGTATGGTGAATATAAAATTCCATATATATTTAGAATAATATACCTGAAAAACACAAAAGTGCTTAAAAACTTATATGTAGTTTCATATCAAACAAGTTCTCACTACAGTTTAGACTATATTAGTGCAAAGTATATTTTCTGCATACAGAAACTCAATTTTTTTTTTTTGATATTTATTTGGCTGCACTGGGTCTTAGTTGTGGCATATGGGATCTAGTTCCCTGACCCGGGATTGAACCTGGGCCCCCTGCACTGGGAGCAGAGTCTTAGCCACTGGACCACCAGGGAAGTCCTAGAAATTCAATTTCTTTAACTGAAACACAAGATGAAAACTGATAAGAAAATTCTATGACCAGAGTGGTTGGGATCAATATCTGTTTTAACATTAAAAAATAGCCCCACAACCCATTCTGGAAACACTAGGCTGAAATAACACAAGTGCAATAAGCTGATAAAAGTTAACACCACAATAAAATTAGGTTTTAATGAAATTAAGATATTACAGCCAAATGATCGAAAATGTTACACTAACGCATTTTTCCCCTCAAGCAAGTATACAAAACCCAAGAAAAGCTTCCCTTTCTCCAATTTGACATGTAAACAATAAGTGAGTCCCAAATTGGCCTGTAACTAAATGAAATTTCTTTTTGTGGTATCACTTATTACATTAACATATCACAGGAATTTACATAACAGGTTAGAGAACAGAAGTAAGAGACAACAGGTGCTTCAGTACCACCCATATTATCTACTAAGACCACAGTGTGAGCAACAGAGTGTAGGTTCATGGTAGTAGTTCCTTGAATAAAACAACTTAGACAGAATCTTCCACAAACACACGTTTTTGCAGTATCCAAATCTTGGCAAAGATGGAAAGGAATGATATGAGAGCCATATGGAATCCTATTGGAAAAAAATATTTTAAAAATAGTTTTTAATGTGTTACTAGATTCAAAACTTCATGTACTAGATTCAAACTTCAAAACTTCATGAATTACTGGACACTGAAATTATAACAATGGAAAAATAAAATTACTCTTAATTAACTCAATATATTGTTTTATTTTCCTAACTGGTACAAATGGGGAAAATATACTAAGTAACAGCATATGACATATTTTGTAAACCTAAGAGGATCTATACCACTCCATAAAGTATCTTTTAGCACTGCCACTTAATTAGCATAACCCACTGAATACAATGAAAGAGCCATCTGTCCTTTATATAATTATACTGTATGACCAGTGTAACATAATTTAAACGTATGGCTCTGTCATACAATTCTTATAAATGATAATGAGAGAATTACTCATTCTATCTGTGAAGAAACATTTATTTAAATAAATCCATATAGGGGCTTCCCTGGTGGCACAGTGGTTAAGAATCCGCCTGCCAATGCTGGGGACACGGGTTCGAGCCCTGGTCTGGGAAGATCCCACATGCCGCCGAGCAACTAAGGCCTGTGTGCCACAACTACTGAGTCTGTGCTCTAGAGCCCGCGAGCCACAACTACTGAAGCCCGCGTGCCTAGAGCCCATGCTCCACAACGAGAAGCCACCCCAATGAGAAGCCCGCGCACTGCAACGAAGACCCAACGCAGCCAAAAATAAATTAATTTAAAAATCAATCAATCAATCCATATACTCTCATAGGCATCAAATGTTCAAAAGGGAATTTTAAACTGTGTGAAACAAATTTAAAACACATGTTGTTTGGGACATTAGTTTTACTTTAGTAGCCAAGTAAGCAATTTAACCTTGCTTAAATTCATTCACTTAAAATTTGCTTAAAATTTCAATGGCGCCCAATACAATTAAAATCCAAGTAAGTCAAAAAAAAAAATCAAATCAAGTCAAACTCAAAACCCTCATCTACAAGACACTAAGAGACAGTTTCTTGAGGTTGCCTGCCCACCTCCCAGCTCGCTACTCCACCCTAAACACAACCATACCGCCATCACTTTGCGTCTCCCCCACAGTGTTCTCTTTGTTGTTTCTCTAGTACCTAGGCTGGCACATAATAGGTGTTCAGATCTTTTTCAACAAATAAATAAAACCTACTATTATAATTTAAACTGGAGTTTAAAACCCTATTAGAAAAGTCTGAAAAGATACACATCAAATCAAAAATAGTGGCCTACTCTTCCTAAGGGATTTGGTATTGGCCTTGTTTGCAATTTTTAATTTTTTCACATGTACGAATTTATTATTTGTGTAAGTAACAATTTTTTTCACAAGTTACTTACTTGTGTAAGTAACAATGTTTACATTCCAGGCTATTTGTTATAGTCTAAGGAAACAGGAAACAGTTAAAAACTGTACTTTCTATCCAACATAATTTAAGTTACAACATATTTTTCTAATAGACTATAACTTTATGTTTATAACCAGTAGTTAGGACAATTTTTTTAAAAATAAATTTAGTTATTTTTGGCTGCATTGGGTCTTTGTTGCTGCACGAGGGCTTTCTCTAGTTGAGATGAGTGGGGGCTACTCTTTGTTGCAATGCGCGGCCTTCTCATTGCGGTGGCTTCTCTTGGTGTGTGGGCTCTAGGTGTGCAGGCTTCAGTAGCTGTGGCTCGCAGGCTCTAGAGTGCAGGCTCAGTAGTTGTGGCGCACGGCTTCAGCTGCTCCGCGGCACGTGGGATCTTCCCAGACCAGGGATTGAACCCGTGTCCCCTGCATTAGCAGGCGGATTCTTAACCACTGTGCCTCCAGGGAAGTCCCAGTTAGGACAATTTATCAATAGCTAGATAACAGATGCTGTTCTCATGGCTTTGGATCTATATTCTTTTTAAAACAAGGGAGCTCAAAACATGCAAAATTATACTTTAGTAAAGATCAGAGTCAGCCAATCTGTTATGATCTTTTCAAATCATCAGTAACCATTTATAGTATTTCTCACTTGGACGTAATTTTCAAATTTGAATAAGTACAATATATATATTTTTTTCATATGTAAGTCTCAGAGAAAACACAGAACAAGAAACTCGGGAGAAGTACATTTCCAAAAGACACATGTTTCTCACAAATCAGTGGTCTTAACCTGAATCATCAGTATCACTTCTGGAGATTTAAAAAAATACATGACATACAATAGGGTTCCATCTCTGGAGATTCTGAACTAGTTGGTCTGAGGTAGAATCTAGGACCTAGATTACCAGAAAATCTAGATATATATTTCTCATCTATATTATTTAGGAACTCCTCCACAACTAATGATAACAACATTGGTTTTTAATTGCCAGAGAAGCAAATTACTTGTATTTATACATCCAGTAAGTATTTATTGGGACCTATTATGAACAAGACACTGTTCTAGGTACTTACATGTATTGTCATTTAATAGGTAATTCTCAAAACCTAGTTAAGAGTCAATGCCTTAAACCAGTGTTTCTCAAAGTGTGGTCCCCCGAGCAGCAGCATCAACATTCCCTTGGAACTTGTTATAGATGCAGTTTCATCCCCACTCCAAATTTACTGAGTAAGAATCTCTGAGGGTGGGGACCAGCAATCTGCTTTAGTAAGTACTGTTACAATAAGCATGATTGTGATGCACTCTCAACTTCTGAGGATCACTGCCTTAAAACAATGAGCCCTTAGTTACTTTTAGAGCCTTTGTATTCAAAGTGTAGTTCATGGACTAGCAGCCTCGCCTGGAATGTAGGCAATCCAAAAATGGGCAGAAGACCTAAATAGACATTTCTCCAAAGAAGATATACAGATTGCCAACAAACACATGAAAGAATGCTCAACATCATTAATCATTAGAGAAATGCAAATCAAAACTACAATGAGATATCATCTCACACCAGTCAGAATGGCCATCATCAAAAAATCTAGAAACAATAAATGCTGGAGAGGGTGTGGAGAAAAGGGAACCCTCTTGCACTGCTGGTGGGAATGTAAACTGATACAGCCACTATGGAGAACAGTATGGAGGTTCCTTAAAAAACTACAAATAGAACTACCATATGACCCAGCAATCCCACTACTGGGCATATACCCTGAGAAAACCATAATTCAAAAAGAGTCATGTACCAAAATGTTCACTGCAGCTCTATTTACAATAGCCAGGACATGGAAGCAACCTAAGTGTCCACCGACAGATGAATGGATAAAGAAGATGTGGCACATATACAATGGAATATTATTCAGCCATAAAAAGAAACGAAATTGAGTTATTTGTAGTGAGGTGGATAGACCTAGAGTCTGTCATACAGAGTGGAGTCAGTCAGAAGGAGAAAAACAAATACCGCATGCTAACACGTATATATGGAATCTAAGAAAAAAAATGTCATGAAGAACCTAGGGGCAAGACGGGAATAAAGACACAGACCTACTAGAGCATGGACTTGAGGATATGGGGAGGGGGAAGGGTAAGTTGGGACGAAGTGAGAGAGTGGCATGGACATATATACACTACCAAATGTAAAACAGATAGCTAGTGGGAAGCAGCCGCATAGCACAGGGAGATCAGCTTGGTGCTTTGTGACCACCTAGAGGGGTGGGATGGGAGGGTGGGAGGGAAGATAGGGAAGAGGGAAGAGATATGGCAAGAGGGAAGAGATATGGGAACATATGTATAACTGATTCACTTTGTTATAAAGCAGAAACTAACACACCACTGTAAAGCAATTATACTCCAATAAAGATGTTAAAAATAAAAATAAATTTCAAAAAAAAAGCAGATCTCTACTACAGACCTCTAAAACAGAATCTGCTAAACAAGACTCCCAGGTGATGTGAATGCACTTAAAGTTTGAGAAGCAAGCTGCGGTTCTTAATCCTAGCTGGCCATGCATTAGAATACCTGGGGAGTTAGAAAAATACTGGGTCCTACTCCCATTCTTTTTTTTCTTTTTCAAATTTATTTATATTTTATTTATTTATTTTTGGTTGAGTTGGGTCTTCGTTGCTGCACATGGGCTTTCTCTAGTTGTGGTGAGCGGGGGCTACTCTTCATGGCGGTGCGCGGGCTTCTCTTGTTGCAGAGCACAGGCTCTAGGGTGCCCGGGCTTCAGTAGTTGCAGCACACGGGCTCAGTAGTTGTGGCTCCCGGGCTCTAGAGTGCAGGCTCAGTAGTTGTGGTACACAGGCTTAGTTGCTCCACAGCATGTGGGACCTTCCCGGAGCAGGGATCTAACCCATGTCCCCTGCATTGGCAGGCGGATTCTTAACCACTGCGCCACCAGGGAAGTCCCCTCCCAAACATTCTGATTTAATAAGTCTGGGGTGGGGACTAACCATCAGAATTTTTTGAAGCTCCTCAGGTGATTCTAAATGTGAAGTAAAATTTGAGAACCACTGCTTTAGGATAAGAGCTCTTAAGCTAGGGATGGTGAAGAGGAAAGACTGGCTTGGGTTTCAGTGGGGTCTATGAGCATTATAAAGTTGTACGCAAAAGTCTGTGTTTATTCATGTGTGCATTTTTCTAGGCCCATAACTTCTGTCATTTTTCTTTTTTTAAGAGTCTCTCCCCACTAAAAAAAAGTTAAGAATCTCTTCTTCAAAATATGGTGTTCCTACCATTTTATAAGCACTCAATAGTAATTTGGTTCACATCTTAGCTTCCACTCCTATATGAAAGCCTGAATAAAATGAATAACTGGAGTTTGGTGTCTCATGACCAACTGTAGTTAGTGTTCAAAGACAAGGGAAGAGAACCAGGAGCTACTGAGTCCTCCTATATGCCAAATGCTTTGCCATTACATTAGATCATTTATCTTCACAACTCTGTAAAGTGGGTATTATTGTTCCTGCTCCACAGATGAGATTCAATCAAAGAGGTTAAATAACTTGCTAAAGCCACACTAAGGGGTGAAGCCGGAAATCACACCTAAGTCTGACTCCAAAGACCACACTTTACCACTATGTCAGATTGGAGTTCTCAAACTTTTAGACTGTATCAGAGATACCTGGAGGACTTGTTAAAACACAGAGAGCCGGACCCCACCCTCAGAATTTCTGATTCAGCCAGTGTGAGGTGAAGCTCAAGAACTTGCACCTCTAACAAATTCCTAGGTGATGCTGATGCTGCTGGTCAGGGAACCAGACTCTGAGAAACAATGTCATTCATTGATTTATTCACTCACTCACTCATTCTTCATTCATTCATTCCCTAACATATTGCAGGTATGGGGGATAGATATCACATTTTAGACCCAAGGGAAATAGTGGAGAATAAGGCAAAGTCCATGCCCTCATGGATCTTACATTCTAGTGAGAATATCTGACAGAAAACGAACAAATGTTAAAAAATATGTATCATTCCAGGTAATAAATCCTATGACAAAAAAATCAAGCAATGTAAGGGGGTGGGGGATAACACTTTAGATAGAGTAGTCAGGAAAGACCTTTCTGGGGTGCCACTTGTGCAGAGAACTGAAGTGAGAAAGTAAGCTATGAGACTTTCTGGAGGAAAAGCATTCTAAGCAGAGGTAAGGAACAGCAAGACGGCCACTGGAGCAAAGCGTCATTGTGCACAGCGTCATAAGCTATGTTAAAGACTTTGTTACTCTAAGGATGATGAGAATACCAGGATGCTATTAAAGGCTTACCTATTATATAGTACGGTTCGCGCAGAAGATTCCAATAAAGTTAATGGCATTTGCAGCTTTATAACTGGAAGGACTTCTGGTTGTTCAAAAATATTTCCAAAAAGATCCAAGTACTCAAGAGATAAATTTTTAAATTCACTAGGCAAAAACGGAAGCTTATTTCGAGCCGCTGACAAAAAACGCAGGTTTGTCAGTTGTCCCATCTTGAAAGGAAGTCGAATCAATTCATTATCATCAAGTTTTAAATCTGTAAGCTCTTGGAGCTGGCAAAACTGCACAGGGAGTGCCTTAATTTTGTTCTTGCTGAGATCCAAACTCCGAAGTGACTTCTGGAGTGTAGACTGACACAAGGCTACACTAAATGACTCCAAGTGATTATCATTCAGGTTAAGTTCTTGAAGGTGGATGAGGTCTCCAATTGTAGCTGGAAGCTTTTTTATATGGTTGTGACTCAAGTCTAATTTTCTAAGGTTTTTTAAGGAAAGCATACGTATATCAACCCGGGCAAGCCCACAATAAGAAGTCTGAAGATGTTCCAGAGAATAGGGGAAGTTCTTGCTTAGAGGATAGTCCTTTTTGGATGTGATAACCATCTTAGTTTTAAATTTTTCAAATTCTGAAGTCTTCACTGGTGTGAAGGTTAAAAGTGGTGCCTCAACATCACAGCCTCTGTGAGCCAGTCTCACAGCTGAAAGGAAACCCTTTAGACTGCTGGAATTGGCCTGAATACATAAAAATAAGTTGTACAATTATAAATTCCATTTTAGATAATGCATCCATGCTAATCTATCCTAAACAAAGTCTGTAAAGTTATATATGCAAATCATGCAATCATTTATTGAAAATGGCTGTACAAATTTTTTTAGTATTCTATTTTCACTAAATTTCAATACAGATACAAAAAACTTTAAACGTTTTTGAAAAAATTATATTGAGAGATATACGCTAAATAAAACTGTTCACAGGGGGAGCCATAAGAGTATAAAATAAAACAGGAAAGCATGAAAAGATTCCACTTAAGATTTGGGTTTAAGATGAACTGACCCAACGACTATAATCCAAAAAAAACACACAAAAAAAGTTACTTAAACTTAGTAACCAAAGTCAAAAAAAAAAGAAAAGATGAACTGACCCAAATCTCCAGTGCCTCTGAGATAGAATAAGGTAGTGCGGTGCACTGCAAAACACCTAGGGGGGGTTATTCACAAACACTAGGAATTGTGAAAAGCAACGGCCCTGTCAAAAGCAAGGCCAGGGCTTCCCTGGTGGCGCAGTGGTTGGGGGTCCGCCTGCCGATGCAGGGGACGCGGGTTCGTGCCCCGGTCCAAGAGGATCCCGCATGCCGTGGAGCGGCTGGGACTGTGAGCCATGGCCGCTGGGCCTGTGCATCCGGAGCCTGTGCTCCACAGCGGGAGAGGCCACAACGGTGAGAGGCCCGCGTACCGCAAAAAAAAAAAAAAAAAAAAAAAAAAAAAAAAAAAAAAAAAAGCAAGGCCAAATAGCACTCAATGCCAAAAGTACTAGAAAACATCAAAAGCAAGAGACTGCTTCCAGCTGGACATAGAAATCACTAGTAAAGTGGTATGTGAACTAAGTCATCAATAAAAATAACTAATACTTGCAGGACACTTTAGAAGTTTCATAAAGTTTATATGTGAAGGACTAGTGAACTTTCAGCAAGTTTGGGAAACTAAGTATATGATCCTATTTGGTTGGAATGTAGGAGCTTTGTAGAGCTGTAAAAGAGAAGAAATATAGTACGGGGATAGATTACAGATGAGCTTGATGCCAAGGTAAGGAGGATAGAATGATCAGGCTGTGGGAAATCACTGAAGAATTTTGAGTTGAGAATTACAGGACAAGAGCTATTTTGGCAGCAGTATACACAGTCAAGTGGAGTGAGGAAAGTCTGGTGACCTGGGTGAAGTAGTCCAGCCAGTAGGTCCAGAGTGGTCATCAGTGTCAAGTTCTACAGAGCTCAAAAAGGATAAGAAATAACGGCAATGTGATTTGGCAAATGGGAGGGAGATCACTGATCTCTGAGGCAGTGTTTTGTGAGTAACCAGTGAAAGCAGAGGTCAAAAGAGATAGCAAGAAAGTGGAGCCAATAGATTTAGCCTTGATTTTCCAGAAATTTGTCTATTCTACTTTTTAAATTGGTAAGACCTCTCAGCTTGTTTTTAGGTAGAAGGAGTTAGTGGAAAGATAGGCTGAATATAAGAGAAAATGAAAAACCACAAGAACAGGAGGAGGTAGGACAAAACACCTCCATTCAATACAAATACCTTAAACAGTTATTAAACTTTTAATGTTTACAAAGCACGTGCCTTGGGGTTAAGGATACCGCAAGGTTGAACAGATCACTGCTCCTACCCTCTGGGAAGGGGGAAAAGGAAAAAGTGAGGTAAGGCAAAGAAGAAAACAGTTTTTTATTCTAATGGTTTATGTATTTTAAAAAGTGATTATAGTAAGTAAAATACCCCCTGAAGTGTTTCTAATTGTATTTCATTCTTTTTTTTTAACACCAAATTTAGATTCATCACCTGTGATTCAGCTGGCAAAACGTAGACCTGTGCCACCTGCCTTATAGAGTTCTGTCTAAGAACACCCTGAGGCCATCTTGGGCACAGAAGCAAACCCAGTTTTCCTTCCCATCCTGGGCAACTTTTCTGAGACTGACTCTGCCGTTTTAGAGGCCATACATGCATGCCAGGGAAACTACCATCACTTCTTCAAACATACCAGCAAGTGACTGTCTCTGTTCAGCTATGTGGGTATCAGGATCCTAAAAGAGCCTCTATTCTCTTTACAGTCAACCAATCTAAGCATTAACGTTTTTAATACCATACCTTACTTAGACAGATATCCACGGGAGGCTCCTTTAACCGAACAGTGGCTTTCCCCTCATCCACAAATTTGGTGAAGAACTGCTCAATGTTCTCCTTTAGCTGCTTAAAACCAATGGGAAAAAAGGACAAAACCAGGTACTGTTATTCAATATTTATTACAACTGGAATGTGCCAGTCACTTTGCCAGGTTTGGTTTGGCCTTTAGTTCTTAAGTCTGGGTGTTCTGTGGTTTTAAGATTTAAAGGTTTTTGTTTGGGTGGTTTTTGGGGTATTTACACTCCTTATCTAGCATCTGGTAAGATATAATTGTTCTGGGCCTTCCTTGGTGGTGCAGTGGTTAAGAATCCGCCTGCCAATGCAGGGGACACGGGTTTGAGCCCTGGTCCTGGAAGATCCCACATGCCGTAGAGCAACTAAGCCCGTGCGCCACAACTACTGAGCCTGCGCTCTAGAGCCCGCGAGCCACAGCTACTGAAGCCCATGTACCTAAAGCCCGTGCTCCGCAACAAGAGAAGCCACCGCAATGAGAAGCCTGCACACTGCAACGAAGACCCGATGCAGCCACAAAAAAAGACATAATTGTTCTACCTGTCCAGTAACTCTTTCTTCTTCGAAAACAGAAACCCCTGTGTTTGAGGAGAATGTTTCTTTTCTCCCATTGCCAATAGCAGCTACTTGCCTTCTTAACTTCAGCCCATTAGTCTGGGGTGGGCATGCCTCCCACAAGATATAAACTCAGTGAAAGCAGGAATCTTGTCTCCTTTGTTCACCTTTATTTCCCTGGAGCCAGAAAAGTGACTGACACATAACAGCTGCTCAAAAATTTTTAATGACTAATGTTGCTTCTGCTTCAGACTTCAATGCAGCAACTATTTATTGAGAAGCCACTATGTACCAGGTACTATGACAGGGGGCTTGGGACAACAGTGGTAAGTAAGACCAGCATGGTAATTACACTAATCAAGTTGGCGATCTCATAAGAGACAGTTACTAAACAAGTAATTACAAGCATAACAAATATTAAAAGAAGGGAAGTACAGGCTGCTGTAAGACCTTATTAGCGAAGGGGTGTGAAAGTGACCTTAAAGGTAAGAATGAAGGATTAAGAGATGTTAGGCAACTGAAGATACTGGGGGAAGACACAGCAGGTAGCATACCAAGAAGATGGAACAATGTGTTCAAAGCCTTCAAGGTAAGAGAGCTTGGTAGCTGTGAGGAGCTGAAAGATGTTCAGTGCACCTGAAAGATCCAGTGAAAAGAGGCAGGTGAGCCTAGAGAGGTAAACAGAGATTAGATGGTGAAAGATTTTGTAAACCATATTAAGAATTTTGGATTTTATCCTAGGAACAGTGATATCCACTGACTGACTTTAAGATAGGAACATGATTAGGTCTACATTTGGAAAAGCTTCCTTTAACTACAGTGTAAGAATGAACTTTGGGACGGGGAGAATGGGATGGAAAAAGACAACGGTAGAAGTAGGAAGATCCTTTAAGAAACTAGCGAGGCAAGGGACAATGGTGATTTAGATTACAGCTGGGATGGAAGGAGGTATGAAAATATGAAAGCTACCTAGGAAGTAGAATTGAAAGAATTCAATAATATATTGGATGTGGGGAGGGAAAGGCTTTAAGGTGTCTGGATGGGGCAGAATACTACTTAAAGGGTTGCAGAAGACTGTCGGAAAAGCAGGGTTAGGGATGGCAAGGAAAATTAATCTGGGGATATTTTAAGTTTGAAATACTGCTACACATCCAAGTGAAGATTTCCAGTAGGTAGCTGGCTCAAGTTGGAAGTTAACGGAGAGCACTAGCTAAAGAACATATTTGGAAATCACAGTCAAATGGATGACAGCTGAAGTCAGGACAGAAGGGTAGAGGGTTGTAAGAAAGAGCCCCGAGATACTTCCATACTGAGCACTAATACCTACTCTTCAAGGCCCAGGACAAAACCACCTTAATTCAACCAATAAATGTTTACTTGACACCTACTATGTCCCAAGCCCTGTGGCACCACCTCTTCTACAAAACTTTCTCAAGACCTTTAATCAGAATTGATCTCATTTTTGATATTATACTACTCTGCTTCTACCTTTATTACAGCACTTATCATAGCCCACCTTTATAAGTGGTGGTTTCTGTTTCTCCCTTTCTGGTCTTGGAAAAACAGTGACTAAATCAGGTTTATTTCCCACAGTATCTAGCACTGCACCCTGCACACAGTAAGTCTTCAACTAGCAGTTTACAATAAAATTTTGGTTAGGTCAGCTACTGACTATTAGTGCAATAAACGTTTTAAAGGAGAGATCATAACAGACTCTGAAAATAGGCAGTACCTAAGCTGGGCATGAAAAGATAGGTTTTAGGGAAGACAACAGGGAGAAAAGGGAGACCCAATTCTGGTTATGAGTTTGCTTTTATCACCTAACAGTTTTCTAACTTTTAAAATTTGGGTGATTTCTAAAGCCCTTTTAATTCGAAAAATTATACGAATTGATTCCATGGAAAGGGGGGAATTATTTAGACTTTCAACTACTCACATCAAACATTTACGTGGCTCTGAATGAAACAGCAATAACTCCTTTCCTCAACTATGAGTATTCACTGAGGAGTAAAACACTGTAAGGGAAATAATCTCAGAAATTGTATAAAGTCCAGTCAAGAGTCAGATGCAATGGTGGGTGATGAATTGTCCCCTCAATTTTATTATAGCAGGCACAAAGGTATTCCAGTCATTTTCACAAAATAACGTGCTTGGTAATCAACGTAAAAGGATTTTATAAAACTTGCACTTTAAAAATTCTATTTCAAAAAATTCTACTTGAACTTCCAACTTCTTCTGGAGGGTTTACTACTGCTAGGTAGATACGAAAAAGTCTTGGACCTAACCAATCAAGACTTAGGAAATCAAACATTTGAGGAGAAATAAAAGAGAGAGAGATGCAGTAACCAATAACTTTAATAAAAATATCAAGATGCAACCCAAGCATTACTGCTTTACTACTGTACTAATCTGGCCTAATGACCTTAGAAACACCCTACAAAGCCTTAAAACAAACAAAACAAACCAACAAACAGACAAAACTAGCGAAAAGCCTGTGGAGAAACACAATCTACTGAACCAAAGAGTAGTCACTTTACAGTTCCCCCAAACTGGACTGATGCTTCGTTTATAGTTTAATCCGGCAGGCCGAAATTTCCAAGGCTTTAAAGGGGCGGGGCTGCTATCTGCAACTAAACAGCAAGGCTGTCAATACAAAGTCGCAGAAATGGGCAAGAAAAATAAGACGTGCACTCTCAAAATCGTTCCTCCTCGGGGTCCGTAGGGAGACGCCGGGGTCCGGGTGGTCATGGGGTTCGGGGGCCGGGCGCTCAGGAACCCCTAAGACGGAGTCCAGCCTCGGGAACAGTCGGGCGCTTAGGGCAAGAGCGCCCGGCTGCCACCCCTGACCTGCCTGCTTCACGCACCTCATAGCGGGTCCCGAGCTTGTCCTTCAGAGTGGAAATGAACAGGCAGGCGTGGTGCCGGCCGCCCCGCTCGCCCCCCGCTCGGGGCCGCGGCTCAGTCCTGGGCGCCTGCTGACAGAGGCTCAACACCGCGCGGACGCCCTTGCCCCTGTTCCTCAGTCCCAAGGCCGGCAAGTGCCGACTGATCACCTCCACCTCGCAGTGCAACTTCATCTCGCCGTAGCTCCAGCAACCAGCTGCCACCTCTCGGCTTTGAAACTTCCCCCTTCCGGCCGCGCCGCGCCGCGCCGCCGCCGGGGTCCTAGAGCGCGCGGCTGTTCGGGGATCTGCCTGCCTGCTCGTGGTGCCGACGTCTCCGGTTTCTTTGTACAGCGGCTCCACGAGTCCTGCGGGAACGGGCGGCGTCCCCTCTCCCTTGCAGGGTCAAGTCCGCACTGTGGCTGCGGCCCGCGGCGGGCGGACACCTACCACCTGAGGACGCGGCGCGCGTCTCCCGAAACCGGCGATCGGCGGGGGCGCCACGTCCTTTCCCGGGAGCGCGCGCTGACGGACGCAGCTCTTATAGTTTGGGGCCGAGTCCTAGTTTCCGCTGTTGACCGTTAATGCGCTGCGCGCACACGTGGGGTCCTTGAGTTTCCTAAGGAAAGGCATCAGCTCCTCTGTTACCGGGGAAGCCTTTTTGCCTACAAACTTTCGGCCCTTTGCGAGTTGCCTAGTGCCAGTTGGGGCGCGACATTTCCCGGCGCTGATGGGCTGGTGTTTTGTTTTGTTTTTGGTGCTCCGGAGGCGACACCTGCTACGTCAGAAGGGAACTTGATATGACAGTATTTGACTTGGCCATTCCTGTTGAACAAATTCCCACTTTGCAGCCGCTAGTGGGTTGGATGGAGTGGCTGGCTTAACTGCATCTAAGGCTTGGAAAGACCGTCCAGACCCCAGATGCATACCCTTCGGACTCCTTATTCCATTTATTAAAGAAGGGCCAGGCCCTGGGTGGGGCGAGGGAGGCGCTCACACTTAGGGTCGTAGTAGTCTCGCCCACTTAAATTTTGCGTGCTCGCCTCTCGCTGGTCCCAGATTTGTATTAAATATTCCATTTTGTCTAAGATGTACTTTCACAAGTGTGAAATGGCGTCCAAAAATACTTTTCAACCGTGACAATATGATTTATTCTTGAATGAGCGTCTCTGTGTACAACAGTTTGAACCTAGAGGGTTATCCGTTGATTATCTTCTGAAAAACAAAGTTGGTTCATGAAAAGTGGTGATAAGGTAATAAAAAATTACTTTTTTTCCTATTTAGTATTCTTGCTTGTAGAGCATGAAAGCACTACTCAGCATTTACCAACAGTTAATCTTATGGCTAGAGAGAAAAAGAATTAAACTAAAACGACACCCTAGAATTTTCAAAGAAATTGGACTTTATAGGAATTACCTATTTTTTGTTCGAGTGGGTAATAACATAGATGAAAAAAATAAAACACCTGTGTAAACAAGTATGTTAAAATATACCTCCGAACCTGTAGAAAAAGTTGGGAGCTGGGAACATTTTAAATGTTGGACAAACTGTTGTAATTTTATTTTATTTATTTATTTTTTGGCCATGCTGCATGGCTTGTGGGAGTTCCCCGACCAGGGATCAAACCCCTGCCCCTGGCAGTGAGAGCACCTGAGTCCTAACCACTGAATCTCCAGGGAATTCCCTAAAATTACTTTTCATTTATTTTGTTTCTCCAGGTTTCTGTGCATACCAGGCATTCAACAGATAATTGAATATGTCTGACTTCCTGAATTTGTGCCCACAGTAAACTTTACTCAGGTTTGTAGCTCAGCTCGGTTCAAGCTAGTAAAATCAAATGTCATCATGTTCTTAAAGAGAGAGGTCACAATCTATGGACAGTGTAGACTTGTCTGCCCTAGCACGTTGGGACCAGATCTTGGAGCTGGTTTTTTTAATGGTAGATTTCATCTAAACTAAATAAAGCTGGGGCTTCCCTGGTGGTGCAGTGGTTTAGAATCCGCCTGACCATGCAGGGGACACGGGGTTCGAACCCTGGTCAGGGAAGATCCCACATGCTGAGGAGCTGCTGAGCCCGTGTGCCACAAATACTGAACCTGTGCTCTAGAGCTTGCACTCCACAACTACTGAAGCCCACACACCTAGAGCCCATGCTCTGCAACAAGAGAAGCCATCACAATGAGAAGCCTGCGCACCGCAACGAAGAGTAGCCCCCGCTCGCCGCAACTGGAGAAAGCCTGCGCACAGCGACAAAGACATAAATAAATAAATTAAATTAAAAAAAAAACTAAATAAAGCTATATAGTTAACAAATATACACCTAAGAATTAGACCTTTATAGTGCTGCTTTTGATAGGGTTAGAGTAGGATAATTAGTTAGGTTAGAAATCTCACCAGGGGATTAAAGACAGAAAGGAAATTTTAACGGAGTTTGGGAGACTCTTGTAAGCTAATGACCACTCAAGAAAAGAATCCAGTTATCTAGCAACAATCTACTCTTAACTTGAAGGAAGACCAGATGCATCCAAGTGCCAGGCACACTCAAGCCACAAACCCTGATAGTTAAAACACAAGACGGTAGATATGGAGTCTGAATCTTGTCACATAAAGTCAGGGAGTTAGTGGTCCTTAAAGGGTTGCATTTCTGCATGTAGCCAAGACAGGAATATAGGTGAAAGGGGAAAGAAACTAGGTGAAAGGGGACATTATACCAAAACCTGAGATGAATGACCGTATTTTAGTATACATTACCACCATTTTGCTAATATATATTTTACTTAAATAGTTCCATGACCATCCCAATTAGACCATATAGGGTCAAAGGAGGAACTTACGATGTAAGCCTTTGAAACCTCTAGGGGGCTCCGAGGAGCTCCAGTTCTTTCTGTCTCATGGAAGAAAGAATTCAGAGAGGGGTAAAGTGATAGTTAAGTGATTTATTAGAATAGGATGCTTGTGAGGCTTATAAGCAGGAGGGAGAGAGGGTGCTGCACCCCGAGAACTTAGTGGGCTATGGTTTTATAATCAAAGGAAAAGTTGGGCGTCACACTTTCATCATCAGTTCCTCCTCCATGTCGGTTGGGGGACTTTTCTTGTCCCTACATGGTCAAGCCAGGACTGTCATGGCACAATGGAAATAAGCAAAAAGGCAGTAACATATGCTAAAAATGGTTAAATCATTTCAGGTTTCAGTATAACGTCACCCTTTCTTTCTTTCTTTATTATTTTTTTGTGGTACGTGGGCCTCTCACTGTTGTGGCCTCTCCCATTGCGGAGCACATGCTCCGGACGCGCAGGCTCAGCGGCCATGGCTCACGGGCCCAGCCGCTCCGCGGCATGTGGAATCTTCCCGGACCGGGGCACGAACCCGCGTCCCCTGCACCCACAGGCAGACTCCCAGCCACTGCGCCACCAGGGAAGCCCATATATTTTTGTTTTTAATGTGTCCAGAGGAGCATGTCCTAGGAATCAATAACTTACTGAGCTCACTGGACAGGATGTGGGTCTCATACCACCATTGTTTTATTGTTTTGGGGCATGTCTCATGCTCCTGTTGCATGGTTTTATTGCTAAGCAAGACTGCTTGGTTTTGTGGTTAAGCAAACCTGCTTTCTTGAGTAATCGTTAACTTACAGGGGTCTCTGATACTTTTTTATCTACTTACAATCCCTTAGTGGGATTAACTATTTAATTACCTACTTTGTTCCTTTACTCTGTCCCTATCACCTTGACATCTACCAAAAAGTGAGGAAGAAGGTGGTCTTCTCCCCTCCCCACGTTTTGTTTGATTATAAAAATATAGCCCTCTTTGTTCTTGGGGCTGCCTTGCCTGCCTGTTTGTATCTCTCACAAGCGACCTATGTATGCTAATAAACCCACTCTTCACCTGCCACTTTGCCTTTTCTGCAAAGAGACAAAAGAACCTGAGCTTCAGTAAGTCCTATACTAGGTGAGTGGTTTCAATTAAAAGACAGTGGGTTCGAGGTCCCTCCTAAAGTCAGGGATCGTGGGTTCAAGTCCCATCTGAGATGGAGTGTGGTTTCCCTTTTCCCTGTTGACACTCTTTGATCATGTTTTATAGGTTGTGTTTCCACTATGATTTCCTAATTAATACCCAACTGCCCCTTCTTAGTATTGCCATGTCAGTTCAGAACTGCATTACTTCCCTCCAGAATTATTTCTTTTTTTTAAAAAAGAGAAAAATACTTTATTATTAATCAGAGAATACTATATTAAAAAGAGATAACATATTTACTTATAGATCTGCAAAGATCTATAAGTTAAACAAACATTTAAAACAAAAATTTATACTGTTAAAACAAACATTTATACTCATTGTTGGTAAGGAATAAACATTCTCACATACCTTTAAGGCATCTGCCAATTGTCAGAATTATTTCTAAACCCACCAGGTCTTCTTACTTCAGTACACTTATTCATTCATTTAATATTTATGGTGTTCTTGCTGTATGCCAGCACCTGTGCTAGATGTTTAAAAGGCAAAGGTGCTCTCCCTCCTCCACCGCTACCGCCTCCTTCTGCCACTCCTGGTGCTGCTTGTGTGCTCTTTTGATGCGGACCTGACACCTCTTTAGTGAAGCGGCAGCTGAGGAGAATCTGGCGCTCGCCATGGCTGATGAAAAGCCCAAGGAAGGAGTCAAGACTGAGAACAATGATCATATTAATTTGAAGGTGGTGGGGCAGGACTGTTCTGTGGTGCAGTTTAAGATTAAGAGTCATACACCACTTAGTAAACTATTGAAAGCCTATTGTGAACGACAGGGTATGTCAATGAGGCAGATCAGATTCCAATTTGATGGGCAGCCAATCAATGAAACAGACACACCTGCACAGTTGGAAATAGAGGCTGAAGATACAATTGGTGTGTTCCAGCAGCAGACAGGAGGTGTCTACTAAAAAGGGAACCTGCTACTTTACTCCAGAATTCTGTTCCTCCAGACCAAGAAGACATTCTCAATTAGAAAACCTCAATTTGGTTCCACCACATCCTGACTACTACAGTATAGTTTTCTCTATTCTTTCATTTTCCCCTTCCCCCTTCCTTTATTGTACATAAAGTAACTGGTGTACGTGCACAAGCATAGTGCATTTTTTTTTTAAGTAAATGGCCAATGGTATGTTTTGTTTTTGTTTTCTTTTTGCGGTACGCGGGCTTCTCACTGTTGTGGCCTCTCCCGTTGCGGAGCACAGGCTCCGGACGCGCAGGCTCAGCGGCCATGGCTCACGGGCCCAGCCGCTCCGCGGCATGTGGGATCTTCCCGGACTGGGGCATGAACCCGTGTCCCCTGCATCGGCAGGCGGACTCTCAACCATTGCGCCACCAGGGAAGCCCGCGAAGCCCGCCAATGGTATGTTTTGACCGACATCTAATGGAGATGGGTTGGGGAAAAATACTGGTTCTATGAAAATACCCCCTTTTCTCCATTAGTGGCATGCTCATTCAGTTCTTGCCTTTATATTTCAGTAAGTTATTTTGCTCTCACTGTTTAACAAAAAAAGAACAACATAAAAATCCTTGCATACCTTGTTCGATGGGAGAATTTTAATGCTTTTCATTTATCATTGTAAAACCAAGGACAATTTTATAACTTTTTTGTATGTAGCTGTTACATTATAAATTACTTGTCTTTAAATTACTCTAAAAGAAATGAATCCTGGACAGTTTTCCCTTCAAGTCAAGAGTCTTGTGGTTTAAATAAACTTCTTGTTCAAAAAAAAAAAAAAGGCAAAGATGAGTTTACATTGTTTAGAAGAGACAAATAAACCAATAATTATACTATAAAGGGAGAAATGTTAGATGAGAACATTAGATGAGTATAAAGCAGCCAGATGATGAAAACAATTTTTTTTGCTAAACTAAGGCTTTTTAACATTATCCTGAAAATTCTGGAACACGATTGAAAATGTTCAAGCAGGGAATAAAATTTAGACCTGTTTAAGAAAGGCTACTGTGGTCAGTGAAGGGATTAATTTGCAGTTAAAGCAAGCCTAGAGGCAGCAATACCAGTTACGAGGCTAATACAATAATCCACCATTCACACTGTTGCCAAATTAAATTTTCAAAGGTGTCTCTCATCACAGAATCCTAAAATGTTGAGCTGAAACATAATTTACAGGTATTCTAATTCAGTTCTCTCATTTTATAAGAGGGGAATGGAAGCTGAAAAGAGTAAAGGGATTTGCCTGTGACCTCATAGATAGTCATTGTTCGAACAAATAGTACTGGAACTTAAGTCTCATATGTTGTGCTTAATTCTTCCCAAAAATCTTCATGGATTTCCACTCCACAATTTAATTAAATACAGTTACCCAAAGCCTTGTCTCTTTTCCCCTCAGAATCCAGGTCCTATTACCTAGATGGACAAATCTCCCCAGAGGAGTCTCTATGGTTTTCAGTTCCCTCTTAGTTCCTGATCTTTGGGATTCCCTGGAGCTCAACTCTGCATTTTATTTATTTATTTTTAGTTAAAAGGAAGCTTATATTAACAGGAAGGTTTTTCTTAATTCATATAAGATCCATCTTTAATATTAAATAGGATAATATACTCCATAGTCCGAGTCTAATTCTAACCCATGAACACTTTATTCCAGTTTAGTCCTCTCAGATGCTTGCTATGTTATTTATATTTTAACAGGTAAAAGCCATTAACTACTAGCTACTTAACTAAAAGTAACTACATTGGAAAATGAAAATTTATAGAATTTTGTCATTAGATCAGAGTAAAAAAATCAAACAGGATAAAATTTTGTTTAGAAATCTTTATCATTAGGGTATTCTTACACTTTTCAGAACAAATATAATTTTCAGAAATTATACAAGGCAACTTATTAAATATCAATATTTAGCAATGTTTTGTTTAGTTGAAATGTTATTTTAATTGTAAAAACCATCTCCGGTTACAAAAAAAATCAAAAATCTTATTGGCTTTAACTTGCTTTTACAAACGTCCTAAGAAGTCTCAAGCTAAACAATATTTTAGGTCGAAAAACAATAATTTTCAAATAGTTTGTTATACTATTTTTGTGGTTTATGTACATATATTAACTGGTTTCTTTTATAGGAAACCTGACTAGAAGTTTATCACTTTAAGTACTGTGAAATAAAGGCAAGAGCTCATCACCTTTTAACAAAAATACTCTGTATGCAACAATTCCCAGTATCAAAGATATTCTTATTTATTTAGTGGTGGATAATTAATTGCCTGCTACAAAATACAAAACAAAATACATTTACTGGATTAGTTTTCAGATTGCAGCTGCCCTCTGGCATCCAAAGCAAGGGTTTCCATAAATAAAAGCTGCAAAGCAATTCACCTACTGGTTAGTTTAAGTCAATGATTTTTTTCACCCTATTATTCTTTTTTCTTCTCCACGGCCCCCATCCCCTGCAGGGACACGGTATTATTAAAGACATTAAGTCCCTGGAATTTATGCATCAGAGCAAGACATCATTTGAGTAATTTCAAATGATGTACAGCTCTTCACGTAAAAAAAGATGTTTTGTGGTCGTAATTAACTTCAAAAAGTAATTAGATTCAAATAACCTGGCATATCATGCTTTAGCAATTACGGAACCATGATTTTGACACATGGCAATTTATAAGTTAGGCAAATGTGAAATGCTAAAAGATGTGAACAGCTGTTCTTTCTTCTGTTTAAGTTTAGAGTGCTGCAAAATTCTGGCAATGACTTTTTCAGTTAACATGACCAGCCCACGATACAGCATACTAAGTCATAAAGTACAAATCCAAGGAAGGTAATACCTTTACTAAGTTACAAAACTTTGGCAAACCAATACAGTACTCTTTAACACAATAAAGTATATTTTTGTTGGCGTCATTTATTACTTTTGTGATAGTTTTTACTCCAAAAATGTTAAGTACCAAATTAAAACATTGTGATTTTTAATGGTGGTTTATAGCAGAGCAAATTATTTTATACAATCAATGTCTTTTTAAAACTATACAGTTTCTCCTTTAAAAGTGAGTTCCCTCATGCAAATTCTACAAGTTTATTGCAGCAGGGTAGTCGTGGGTATGTAAGAGGTGGCTCTGCTTGGTTCTGGGGTTGGTCCAAAACTAGGTAGAGTTCCAATGCGTGAAAAGCTTTATAATTCTACCTTAAGGAGATTTAATCAGCCAATATCAATTTTCAAGTATTTTTCAAAAATTGTTAAATTTTCACATAAATACTGGAATCCTCAAAATCAGGCAGTCATTTCAGACAACACTAATTTCAGCCGATCCCTTTTATTTAGAAACACTGCACCTCTTGGCTTTGATCAAGTCAAATAGTCTTTCTTCAGCGTATCAAAAAACAAAATTCTACCAAAAATATAGTTGTATTTTTATTTATTTATTTATTTTTAAAAATTAATTTATTTTATTTATTTATTTTTGGTTGCATTGGGTCTTCGTTGCTGCGCGCGGGCTTTCTCTAGTTGTATTGACCAGCTTCTCATTGCGGTGGCTTCTCTTGTTGCAGAGCACCAGGCTCTAGGCGCACAGGCTTCAGTAGTTGTGGCGCGTGGGCTCAGTAGCTGTGGCTCGCGGGCCCTAGGGCACAGGATCAAGTAGTATGTGGCGCCCAGGCTTAGTTGCTCTGTGGCATGTGGAATCTTCCCGGACTAGGGCTCGAACCCGTGTCTCCTGCATTGGCAGGCAGATTCTCAACCACTGCGCCACCAGGGAAGACCTGTATTTTTTTAAAATAACAAATAAATATACTGTCAGCTTGTAGAGACCTGGGGAACTGGGTGTTGTTTATCAACTTTCATTATCATTTCTTCACAAATGCTGCTGCCGCTGTTGGTGTCCTTATGCTCCCTCTTGCCGAAGCCGTCAATCCCTCAATTTCAGCATTTAATTTATGTATTACCCACTCCATTTGCTTCTCGGCCTTTATTAGCATTTGACGGTATCGTACTTGCCATCAGTCCTTCGAGGTTAACTGCTGAGACTGACTTCTTTCATGGTAATTATGGCTTCTTGAGTCAAAACAGTTTTTTCTGGGTCTTGAGGCAGTAGTTTGTATATGTCTCTCATCTACTGAAACCATATTTGTAGATGAAATATTAGTAGATTTAATTTCCATTGTTTTCTCTACGGGATCCACTACAGAATGTTCTTGCACATATGTTTTTGTTCTTGCTGTAACAATAAGAAATTTCAAAATGGAAGGCCGTCCCCACTCTGTGCTGAGAAGTCTATGGCTGTGCAGTTTTCCAGAGGGATCTATGTGTCTGTCCAATGCATCGACTCCAAACACACTCGGATTCATAGGGTTTGGGTATTTCTGCATTGCAGCTGTTGTAACAGTTTCCCATGGGTGGTCAAAGACGTGCTCCGAAGTCCAGATCTTCATGGTGCCGGCGGCCCGCGCGGTGTCCGGGTGTCGCTAGGGCACAATGAAGCAAAGAAGCCACTCTTGCCCCCGCCCCGCCTCTCAGCCGCCAACTCTGCATTTTAAAACATACCATATTTCTTCTAACAAGTTTGGGTGTTCACAGCAAGAGGAATCTTAGGTTATCTTGTCCAAAATAATTGCTATATGATTACTTATTTAATGCCTGTCTTTACTGCTAGACTACAAGCTTCCTGGACAGGTTCTGAGTCACTACTGTTACATGCAATATCTAGCATAGTGTTCACATATAGTAGGTACTCAATGCATATTTGTAGAAAGAATGAATGAGTAAATGACTATCTAAATATTCATTCAACAAATGTTTATGAGAGCCTACATTGTGCCAGAATAGAGTAAGCTTACCGATGATTATGCATTTGGTTAATATTTCTTGAGTTAGAGTGAGTAGCTAGCCATTTGGGAGGGAGGGAAACTGGATTTCTCCCTTACTCCTGGGGGATGGTGATATAAATTTTAGGTGGATTCAAGATTTAAAATGAAAACCAAAAATGTAACAGTACAACAAGAAAACACAGTAGAACGTATTTAGAATTTTGACACAAAACCTAAAAGTAGTGACCTAACAATTTGATAAATTTTCATACATAAACTTTAAAACTTTTTGCATGGAAGAATACCTGGAACATAAACATAGAAATAAATAAGAATCTGGTGTTGTAGTGACTAGAATAACTTTGCAACCAACATGAAAAGTCAAAGGGCTAATTTTCTTCCATGTAAATATTTACAAATATACAAACTACAGCCCAGCAGCACATTAGCAAAGCGGGTTGTAGACTGGAAGGAGAAGTTCTCAGATAAAGATACATGGCTGGCTTATAAACATAGCAAAACATGTTCTGCAGCATTGAAATTCAAATTGAAACAACACTCGCCATTTTTAGGCTATCAGAAGGACAAATATAAAAAAGTTTGCTAATTCACACTGTTGGGGGAGTGTGGAAAAACAGATATTTTCTATGGGTATTTGGTTGAATTGTTATGATTTCTATAGATAGCAAATTGGTAATCTCTATCAAAAATTTAAAAGTTCATATTCTTTTGCCTCACAATCCCATTTCCAGAATTTTATTTTACAGACATACTTTATAATATAGATATACTATATAGATATAGATATAATTTAAGTATGCAAAGGAATGTTCAAAGATGTTCCAATTTCACTTCATTCCCTATTTTTGCTATATATTTCTCCATAGCATTATACTCTTCTAAGATGCTTTATGATCTATTTGTATGATCTATCTGTACAAACAGAATCATACCATTGGGTATGGTATGCTTCTGTTTGTATAAATGAAAAGAAATGTAGTAAATATATATAAATACAAACACATGTATATGGACACATTTATACATATGTATGTATACATGCATAGATATGCACATATACTTCTGTGAGTGGATGAGTAGATAGGTAGATAGATAGCTACACTTATTTCTTTAAAGATCCTGATAACATGTGGGTTTGGACAGGGAGACTGGAGAAATAGGGGTCTGGGTTGGATAAAAACTTACTTTTAAAGATACACTTTATGGGCTTCACTGGTGGCGCAGTGGTTGAGAGTCCACCTGCCGATGTAGGGGACGCGGGTTCGTGCCCCGGTCCGCGAAAATCCCACATGCTGTGAAGCGGCTGAGCCTGTGAGCTATGGCCGCTGAGCCTGTGCGTCCAGATCCTGTTTCTCACAACGGCAGAGGCCACAACAGCGAGAGGCCCGTGTACTGCTAAACAAAAACAAACAAACAAACAAAATTCTGTATGTATAACAACATTGTTAATCAACTGTACTCCAATATAAAATAAAAAGTTAAAAAATATACTTTATGTATCTGTGTTTTGCTTTAGAGTATACAATTAATTAAAATATCAACATCTGTTGAAATGAATATATATGTATAAGTTCTGAAATTGAAGATAGCTCAAGGGAGATGTATGTCTTTAAATGACAAATTATGGATGTAGAATCACAAATAATTGTGAGAATAACTTAAGGAAGAAAATAGGAGATATCTGAATAATGGTGTCTTAACATGCAGTCATTCCAATGTGCTTAAATTCAAAAATAATATCTATACTCTGTCCCATTAGAATGTGTCAGTCTTATAAGTATTACTTTTATTTTTTTCCAAAAGAAAATATTAATAGGGGTTACCTGGGCTAGGAGATTATGGCACATTTCTTCTCCTTTGTATTTTATTGTATTTAAGAAAGGAAAAAAAGAAAGAAAGACAGAAAGAAGGAAAAGAAAGAAAGAAAGAGAACTCAGTATGTATTATATTAGGGGGAAATATGTTTTAAAAGAAGAATTTAAAAGCCAAATACAGAAGAGTAATAGGAATCTGTAAGAAGAGTATAGGATTAAGCTAAAAGCTCTTTACAAACATTGGGTTAAAATGGACTTTTAAAACTGTATGCTCAGCTTTTTTTTTTTTTTTTTTTTTTTTTTCGCGGTCCTCTCACTGTTGTGGCCTCTCCCGTTGCGGAGCACAGGCTCTGGACGCACAGGCTCAGCGGCCATGGTTCACGGGCCCAGTCGCTCCGCAGCATGTGGGATCTTCCCGGACCGGGGCACAAACACGTGTCCCCTGCATCGGCAGGCGGACTCTCAACCACTGCGCCACCAGGGAAGCCCAAAACTGTATGCTCAGCTTTTTTATTGAAAAAGAAATTGATAAAACCATCGGTGGAGATAGATGGTGCTACATTATCTTAAGACTGAGCAGGAAGTATAGCTTCTCAACTGCAGTTTTGTAATATCTCCATCAAGAAGAATAACTTTCAAGACCAGAATAAACATTAAGAACTACTTGAATATCAAGATAGTTTAAGAGATTGTTACTGTTCAAGTGTAACTAATTGCTTCTTGTTTGTGTTTTCTTCCCCCACTTTTAAATGAGTTCACTTCTTTTGGCCCAGAGGATTATATATCAGAGTATTGAAAATATTTATGGAATTGATCTCAGAACCATTGTAATCTTCTAAAAATTAAGGAGACCAATTGGGAAAGGACTGAGAAGGCTATAGGTGGGAAATGTTTGATTAGCTTTGGAGAGGCACATGGATTTTGGAAACTACACATCTATGATGGATATAAATTCCAGGCAAACTGTAGAAGCTTGACATTGGACCCTTCACAATCAGGCTTTAAGTTAAAATACCCTTTCAGTCATCTATCACTAGGTCTTTTGTGCATCCTCCTCTCTAGTTACACAAGATTGTTCATCCTCTCCAAGCTTTTTCCAACTCCATTCTTGGGCTCAAACTCTTCCTCTCACTATGCATTCCCTTCCATCAAGTGCCGCCTGTAAAAACCCCACTCTTCACTTAAGGTCTACTTCAAAGGCCCCTCAAATGAACCTCAGGCTGGAATGAATCTCTTTCTTCTTTGCTCCTTTTGTGTACTATGAGCACATGTATCATCTAATGCAATTGTCCTACTAACTTAGTTGTATACATATCATTGAGTTGTAAAAGTTGAAACTGAAAACAAAAAAGTTGAAACTGGAAAGAAGGGCTCTGAGATAATCCTATTTTCCTCACTCTATTTGTTTTGAGGGCAGGATCAGGTCATATCTGGTTTTTAAATCTCTGGCTTGACTCCTTCCTTTATCATCTTGTTTTCGACCAAAAACAATCAAAAACAAAAAACAACAAAGAAGAGTTCCTGTGTAAAGTTTCCCGCATTATTGCACCCTGTGGTACATTTTATAGATCTAGTTAAAGCTTTGATATCAGAGCCATGTACAATTTTAGGTTTATCTAAAGACATTATAAATAACCATGTGGATTTTAGGGACATTTTTCAGATTATTAGATGGCATTTGGTTTTCACTAGTTATTTTATTACCAAATCATCTGGTCAAAGCAACATATATTGGGCATTTACTTGCTTCTTACTTTAAACTTAACTAACTACGTTTAAATATTAAATTAAACACACTAAGTCGTGTCATTCTTCTGGAATGGTGTAAGTGTATTTCTAGGAGCAGTGTGTCAATTAAAAAAAGTTTGAAAACGTATTTTGTCTCACAAAACGGGAACTCCTACCGTTGACTCCTAGTTATTACAGTTGATTTTAAGTTATTTTATAAGTTTACCCCAGTAGGTGTCAGTACTGAGTGAAGGCAAAAATCCTTTTTCCAAGTGTAAAATTTTAATTAAAACAATGTAAAAGGTTCAGACGATGATGAAGAGACGGTATAATAGTGACATCATTTATTTCTAGAGGGTTCAAAACTCATTTCTGGGGGTTCAAAAGAGACGGGGTCTCGCTATGTTGCCCAGGCTGGAGTGCAGTGGCTATTCACAGGCGCGATCCCACTACTGATCAGCACGGGAGTTTTGACCTGCTCCGTTTCCGACCTGGGCCGGTTCACCCCTCCTTAGGCAACCTGGTGGTCCCCCGCTCCCGGGAGGTCACCATATTGATGCCGAACTTAGTGCGGACACCCGATCGGCATAGCGCACTACAGCCCAGAACTCCTGGGCTCAAGCGATCCTCCTGCCTCAGCCTCCCGAGTAGCTGGGACTACAGGCACGCGCCACCGCGCCCGGCGACGGGAGCCGGCGAAAGAGAAAACTAGAGGCTGAGGTGTGGTGACGTCATCAGCTGTGCCCGCCTAGATTATTTCCAAGCTTCCTCTTCACACCAGCGTAACAGCGTAGCCACACTGCGCACGCGTCCTTTGTCAGCACTGCCTTCTGGGTAAGCTGTGTCTGAAAATTTTGAAGAGCGCCTGCGTGCGTTCCGTCTTTCCTTTTGCCTTGTTGCAGCCAAGGAAGCAACATGGGGCACCAGCAGCTTTACTGGAGCCATCCGAGAAAATTCGGCCAGGGTTCTCGTTCTTGGTGAGAAACAATGTAGCTTCAGGGAAGGGTTGCTCTGGAGCGCGACGCTGCTTGAAATGTACTGTGGAGGAGCCCGCGGGCGGCGTGGCGTGGGGAGACGGAATCGTAGCTGTGTCTGCCGCCATTACAGGCGTGTGATGGGTCCGTGGAGACCGGCAGGCAGTGCGGGTGGTGGCCTCCCGAGTGCCGAATACTTTGCTTTCTGCGACTTGGGGTAACGTCATCTCTTTCCTTGCAGCCGCGTCTGCTCAAACCGGCACGGTCTGATCCGGAAATACGGCCTCAATATGTGCCGCCAGTGTTTCCGCCAGTACGCGAAAGACATCGGCTTCATTAAGGTACGGCCGTCGACGCCGTGCTCTCCTGTGTCCGTGAGGGGCCGACGAGCGGTTAGTTCGTGGTGTGGGCATTTGACCAACGCCGCTTTCCGCTTGTAGCTAGCAGGGCCCTTCCTTGGTAGCGTATGACACTGTTGAGGGAGTTTTGGCAGTCACGTTAATAGAATGGAGGTGGAGGTGAAGGCCTTAAAAGTAGACTTTCTCATTCCTTTTTACCCACTTCTGACAGTTTTAGGTGCTATGTATAATGTTGCATAAAATTACTTTTCAGGAACAATTAAGTACTAAATGTCTAATCGTATTTAGCTAATTTTAGCAGAATACATATGTTGTCCGCTGTCCTGAAATGTTGGATAGGGCCGTGCAGTGGAATGAGCTTGAGGTTTGGGGCCAGGTAGACCTTTTTAGGATTCAGAGATCTGAATCTTAGTCGTGTGACTTTGGTCAAGTCACTCAAAGCTAAGTATTTGCCTGTGAAAAATAAATGTCAGGGTTGTTGTAGAAATTAATGTATATGTGAAGCTTTCTTGGCTCCTAAAAATCGCTTAAATGCTAGAAGTGAAAACTAATTCCTTATTGGCCGTTTGAGATACAAAATAACAGTCACTACTACCTTTTTATTCATAATTAGAGCTCAAAAATACCGAGTAGAATGTATTTTTTAAAATTAGGTGTCCTTATGTTTTAGTGTTACAGTGGATATAAGTTGTTTAATGTGAGATTCCTGTGACAGGAACAAAGTATCTTAAACTTTTGGCTTTGACCAAATACTTAAGAGTATGTTTAGTATTACTTTGTGGAAGTTCAGATAACTTAGTTGGAGGTAGTAGATCAGAGAATGGCCCCAAGCCCGGTAATTTTGTGTCCCATTTTTCAGAGGTTAAGATTAAATGAGTTAATTTATGAACGGCTCCTTAGAATAGTGGTAGAATTTGCTGCCTACTTAATGACCATCCTGAGCTTTTGGTAAAGATCATTTTATGTAGTAGTGTTTTTCTAGCGGGAAATGTCTTTGATGCTAGAAGTGGGTATACCAGTATTAAAACTCACTGTCTAAAATATAATTGTTGAGATTTTTGGAGCAGTTTGTAGTAGGTGTTCAGTAAATATTTAAGTTCTTTATTCTTTAGATCGCCATAACTAGTTGGGGTGGTCAGATTTCCAGTTTAAACCTCATTCTATAATGAGCCATTTTTTTTCCTTGAGCATGAAATGGATATTTAAAGTGTTATGCATTAATTTATTTCCTATCTGCCTTTTTTTTTTTTTGCAGTTGGACTAAGTGTGAACTTCTTGAATGGGTCATCACGCATATCTACCTTCCTCAGAAACAATACTAACTCTTTGTATATAAAATAAAAAATTTAAAACTTCAGTTATGAATGTTTTTCATGTGAATGTAATAGCCAGTTGTTCATAGAAATCTTTTAAAAATTATCTTCAGTGGATTCGTCTTCACAATATGTGTCTTATTTTCCTTCAGTTATATAAAAGTATTCTTGCTGGACTCTGGTAAATCCCAGTTTTATTTTTATACTTAACATCTTTTGTTCCATGAAGTGCCCACTATATATAGGAGCATCCAGCATATAACCTGAGACAAATTGTCTTTAGAGTAGTTGACTGGCTACAGTGAGCTGGGCAGTGAAAGTAAAACTACAGAAAATTGATTTTGAGAAAGAAGGCTAGCCCTAAAACCTGCTCTGAGCATTTACCTGGTGGTGGCAGTCCTAGCTTTTGGTATAATTAGCAAAACTTGTAAATTTCTCAATTATTTGTATGTGGAAGGGGTGGGGTGGGGAGTGATTAAAATGGGTCTTGTGAGCAAAAGTAGATCTTTAGTGGGGCAGGGGTAGAGACGGAAACGAGTCTATTGGAATATTTTAGGCAAATGATCTTGGTTTGGGCTAGGATAAGAGTAGTTGAGGTAGTCACAGTGACCTCTTGAAGAGGAAAAAGACTGGATTTGCTGATGGATTAGTTGTGGGAGAGCAAAGGATGACTCCAAGGGTTTTGGCCTGAGCAACTGGAAGGGTAGAGTTACTATTGAGCTAGGACTGAGAAGTTGTTTTAGGGAAGAAAAAGTTCAGCTTATAGCATATTAAATTCAAAATGCTTATTAGACATTCACGTGGAGCTGTGAAGTAGGCATTTATCTGGAGTTGACAGGAGCTTGGGACTGGAGATGCAACTGGTTGTCCTCAGTATGAATAATTGATGCTATTTGTGGATCTCATCCTTGTGACTGGATGAGATCTAAGCCCTAAAGTCTAAGGATTGAATAATACATGGAGAAGACTGTTCTGGGTTATTCCAGGGACAGGTGGGAAGATGAGGATTCAACAAAGTAGACAGAAGGAGAACCAAAAAGTGGCATACTAGAAGCCAAGCAGGACGTGATCAACTGTAACTGCCTCTTAAAATTGGTTGGTACAATGTCATCCAACAGGAGAGAGTGTGCGCCAATGGAAGCTGGAGTGGAAAAAAAAGCATCTTAACTGACTGGTTAAATTAGCTGTGGAATTTTCAAAAACAGTGCAACACATTGCTAGTTTAAGAACCTTAAAGGGAGCTCATGAAAGCTAGGGACACTGAAGCTTAGGTCTCGAGAGCTTCATGGTAAATTCACCTCTACTGACCCTGAATCCCAGGAGTACATGATAATTCTATGGTGGACCTCCCATGAAGTTTCTGTTTTTTTGTTTTTTTAACATAGTGTTGCTGGGGAAGTGTCTTTAGGGAACAGCTAGGTTTTAAACAGGAAGAGGAGGTGGATAGAATTTTGGTAGAGGAGATTGAGGATGTGGGAGTTTTCTGATGTAGTTAGAGTGCGTGGGTGAGAAGCAGTGCTAGCTGAGCAGTTGTAAAAGTATTTAGGTGAAAAAGAGAGGCTTATTCATAATGGTTTAGGAAAATGAGGTCTGGTATGTGTTTGAGAGTTTTGGGGAAGAAATGGACACCGCTCTAATGGGATAGTCCTGGGTAAATGCACCTGTAAGAATTATGCATTGGTTGAGGGAATGTGTGAAAGGGAACATTCCCTAGCCAGTCCCTGCTCTGTGTGGGTGTGGGTGTGGTGGTAGTGGGTACGAAGGCTGGTGTGCACAGCTGGTCTTCCCTATTAGTGGTTGAATAACTTACTGCTAAAGATTCTATTTTAAAATGTATGTGCCAGATGTTCTTAATACCCACAACACACTGTAAGGTTGGAAGACTGTACCTCTTGTCCCCAAAGATAATTACGTGATGGCAAGCACTACTATTTTCATATTTACCACAGCATGTAGCATGATACCTTGTATATTAATAGTAGGTCCTGAATTGTTGAATTAAATTCCCTAGTAAAACTCAATAATGTTTTGTTTTTTATAAATTTATTTATTTTATTTTTGGCTGCGTTGGGTCTTCATTGCTGCGCATGGGCTTTCTCTAGCTGCGGCGTGCGGGGGCTGCTCTTCGTTGCAGTGCATGGGCTTCTCTTCGCGGTGGCTTCTCGTTGCAGAGCACGGGCTCTAGGCGTGTGGGCTTCAGTAGTTGTGGCTCACGGGCTCTAGAGCACAGGTTCAGTAGTGGCGCATGGGCTTAGTTGATCGGCATGTGGGATCTTCCAGGACCAGGGCTTGGACCCCTGCATTGGCAGGTGGATTCTTAACCACTGCACCACCAGGGAAGCCCAAGCTCAATAATGTTGATGGCAAAATATGATAGATTTTATAAGAGAGGTTTAAACAACCTTTGAAGCATAGAGTATATAGTCTTAGGTTGACTTACTGAATTAGGGCTGAATGGGACCTGTTAAAAGACCTGTTGAGATTTTATTTAACTCATTAATGAAACCAGTAAGATTTTTCTACCAGTTCAAGGGAGAATTCAAAGCATCACACTTAATAGGTGAATCAAGGATATTGAAATGAATTTATAAATAAATGTAAAACTGGCATTTTCAGCAGGGGAGGGAGGTCAAGTTATCCACCAGACAGAATTTGCGTGTCCATGGACAAGTATCATTTATGTATAACTTGCAGAGTTGTAAAATAGCTCAAACAAAAGGCTCAGGTTTCCTCATCCCAAGATTCTACTAGACAGAGCTTTAAGTTTCATGAAAAGTAGCCAGTAACCTTTTGGTCCATTTTGAAGTCTCACAATTTTTCTCTGCAGACTTTTTGTCTTACCTATAATTGGTAAAATTTTTGGGTGAATGCTGTATGTCAGGCACTTTCTTAGTGCTATTACCGAGTCCAAGCTCGCTCTGCTCGCTGTACGACAGGCCAGTAAATCGGGAGACAAGTGCTGAGGCAAGGAATATAACTTTCTTCGGAAAGCCGGCAGACCTAGAAGATGGCAGACTAATGTCTCCAAAAAACCAGCTTATAGTTTTTTTGGGTTTGGATGCCAGTTTCTTTTATAGAACAGAGAGGGGAGGAGATGAGGAAGTAAAGTAAAAAGGCCATAAGATTTGCAAATGTCCCCTGGAATGGCCAGCCCCAGGGAGAGGATGTGTTCATTTCTTCTTTCTTGCAGCCATCACAGGTGGACAGGGTCAGGATGTTTCCCTGAACAGAGGCACTTTGGCTTTAACATTCAGGCAGAGGGCAGTGTTCCCCAAGGCAGGCCACTGTGTATAGACAGTATCCTTTTAGTGAACAAAAGCAAAGGAAAGCGAAGGTTAAAGTGAAAGAAACAGATCCAACATGTCAGATTTGGCTCTTCCCTGTTACAGTGTTTTACTTGAATTAGCTCCTTTAATACGACAGCTATGTGAGGTATAATCCCCATTTACAGATGAGGCAGCTGAGACACAAAGAATAACTTTTCAAAGAAAGCACAGTAAGTGAGATTCAAACCACCAGTTAGGACGTCTTGAGAACTCCTGCTCCTACCATTAAATTCTAAATGTACAACAATTAGAGAAAGCTTTGGTAAATATTTGTAGTCTACAAAATAGCCCAGAGAAATACTTTTCAATAAAAATGGGAAATTGTATATATGGTACAATTTCGCTATGTTAAAGTGCACAGAAAATACAAGGAAACCTGCCAGTATGTCATCAGTGATTGCCTTTGGGTAATAGAATTACAGGTGATTTGCTTTGAAGCAGTCAGATTAAGATATGTTTAGGGGTGGGGTATCCAGTGATGTAGTGTATAGTGCCCCAGGTACCAACTTTGCTAATTAGGTTTCTGCTCTTCCCCACACAGCTCATTCTATTTTTAGATTGCTCTGATAGCAAGTTCTTCTTGCTATTTCCTTCCACTGATTTCTATCCATTGATATTAATTCTATGTGGTCCTATACAAAACAAGTCTAATCTCTTTACTGCAAGAAAAAAGGTTAATTATTTAGGCATGAGGACTCTCATGTTCTTCTGGAATCTTCTTATTTCAGGCTAACCATTATTGATTATTTCAACTGTTCCTTATAGGACCTGATTTAAGAGCCGTCTCTGGTGTTCTCTGAATTCCACTCCATCTAGATCCTGACAGTGCCTGGCATAGCATGTTTCATAAGGCAGGCACATGGTAAAAATATAATGAATGAATGAACAGATTTGGTAGTGTCTTTAATTTGTTTGGGCATCAGTGCTTCTTCACTTTTTATAAGCCCTCTTTTACCATTTCAGAAAGACCAGAGACCCTGGCCTTCAACAGCTATCTACATGGCTAATGCCCCTGACAATTTTAAATCAACCTGCTCTGTCTGAGACATAGTTCTTGTTGAAAACTATCTTTAATGATTGGTGCCTTAGAGAATTGGGCTTTGGGGTAGGCAGAGCAAAAGGTAGGAGGTAGTCACACCTACTAGTGGTGTGACTAAGAAGGGTAAAACAAGGTGTTTGAATTTCCTCAATATCCACAAAAATTGAAAAAGGGAAAAAAAGGAAGATAAGGCTGAGCTGCTAGATGTTTCTCAAGGGTTAATCTAGAAAATTAAAGGCTCAGTTTTTTGATATTGCTGAGTATATATGTGTGTAGCAATCAAAGCTATATAGGGGCCAAAGATTAGACTAGATTAGACTATTGGCTGTGCTAGTTCCAGGTGTCCTCTGTCTATAAGAACTTTAAAGAATTGAGATTGGAAGTGAAAAGTTTATTCTAGATGGGCTAATTATCATATAATTTAAATTTAAAGTCATTTGGTTAATGAGAAAATAATTCAAACAAGTTAAATTCAGCCTATTATGTATGTCATGGTGACCACCCCCTTGAGCTGATTCCAGACTTGACCTTCTGAGTCCTGTAAACAAATGCTGGATTCCCTGACAGATGAACTGAAGACCTATAGAACCACAATGCCCCCATTTCCCTTCACCCCCTAAGCCCCCACATTGTTCCTATTAGCCCCCTTATCCCCTAAACACCTTTTTATTTGTTTACGAAGAGATCCCTACCTGCCTGAATTGTTTCAGAACCACTGATCTTGGGGCAAGGACTAAAACATCTCTGGCTCTGGAAATGGCTGCCGTGGTCCTCAACTGAACCCCCATCCTAAGAGTTCAAAGGATGCATTTCAAGAAGCTATGCTCTTGGTGAAAATGACCAACATTCCCTTCACCTTGGGATGTGTGCCATTGGTCACTTTCCTGGACTCATTTTGTAAGCAGGTAGGGTAGGGGGATCCCCAGAGAAAGAGAACCAATCATGGCTTTCTTGACATAAGAGAAGCCATTTTTGGCTTAAACCCTTTTGTGATCTAAGCCTGGCCACAGTGCTTGTCCTTGAACAGGTTTCAGTAATAATGATCTTAGGAGAACAAAAGGACAAACTTAGCAGGCAAGAGGAGTAACAATAGCAAAGATAACAAATTAGTTGTAAAGTCTTCCAGTTCTGTTTCAATGGTAAAGACTAGCCTAAAGCACTGTCTTGAACTATTTTGCAGAATTTAAATACCCCCTTAGGTGCTCAGCCAGGAGATTCAACTGGAATCTAAGGGATGATGATGTTGACCTTTTTTGAGCTTTTCTGAGTGACTCCTGACCAGTCCTTTGATGTCCTTGGTCAACTCACTTTGTTGCTCAGACTGCCACTCAGCTGTATTACTGTAAAACCTTTACTAATTCAGTTAACCCTAGAACATAACAGTGTTAACAGAAAGGGAGGAGTGAATTTCTATTGACAGGGACTGTGACTAGAGTTGCTAAGGTCCTAACGAAAGGGAGGAGAGTGAAGAGGTACCTGGAGAGTGGGGGAGAGAAGCTAGTGTTAAGAGAAAAATCATGCCTTCTTTCTGCTTATATATGACAGTGGTTCCAAGGTCAGTAATGCAGGATATCAGTGGTCTCTTTGAACACATTTTAGGACAGGTACATGTTCAGAAGCTGCTTTGTAACTTCTTGCTGTGTATAATCCAGGTTTCAGAATAGGATCATTGTAGGTATGTTTATAGTTTTAGATGTTGCAGCAATGAAAGGAAAAAACAGCTTTGCTTAATAAAGTTGTAAAGGGTGTTAAGTACCAGTAGCCTCATGCACATTATACAACCCAATAATAATTATGCTGATTGTGTAAACAGCTCCCCTGTGTAGACTAGCTGAGCCTCCACTGCCAAACATCAAGAATTAATAGCAGGAGCTAGAAAAATCAATAAGCCTTTATCCAGGGAACCAAAGATATGTAGGTTACTAAAACTGTTAACAGTTGCCCATAAAGAATAATACCCCAATATGTTAATGCTAAAGGAGGTTTTGTTTTATTTCCTAAATAATAAAAAGATTACATAATAAAGGACTAGTTGACAGAGTGATATCATTCATGGCAGCACAGGCAAATCAATAAAAGCATAAAATAAGAAATGGAACCTGTTTCTTGGCAATCTAGTTAGTTGAATTTCATAGACTGAGCCTGGTTTACTTTGCGTTCTCTTTTCACAAACCACAAATCCCATTTTTGATAACATGTGCATCTGTTTTTCCTTTGATGCTAATTAACATCTATTACCATTCACAAAGATTAACTGGGGACATCTAGCACAGATGATGTATTCAGTCAATCATGAAAGGAAAGGGTTTGTGAAAATGAATTCTTATTTGGAACTTTTTGGGTAGGTAATCTCCTTAAACACAGTTTCCTTTAAAGTTTTCTCCTTGGACAGGAATCTTTATTATCTGATTCCTGAGTATCCTAGCTTCTTTATTACCAAGGGAGCAAATCATTTGGGTCCTTCATTATAGATTTTCTAAATAACCTTATCCCTTTTTAATGACTTAAATTTGTTCCTGAAAACCCTATCACTAGGTTAAAAGCTGTTAAATGAAAAAATTTTTTCATTAGTTTTATTAGAAAATATTTATGGTGTGTTCCATTGCCCCACAAGATACTCAAGTAATTTTCACAAATACAAAAATATACCAATTAAGCAGTGGGAAAAAAGCTTATAAAAGTAATAAACAATAATTTGAGAGTATTCTGTTACCACCTGGTGTGCTGAAATTTAATTCTGGCACTAACTACTGGAGTTAGCACAGACCCCACCAGTTAAAAGTCATAGTCTACAACTAGGCTGCCCTCATTTCAGATGCTAGCCACACTTGGGGAGTCCCCAGGCCACCTGCAGGATACTGTTTACTTCCTACCTTTTTTAGTGCAATGCTATGTGGGAAAATGAGACAATGTCTGTAAAACTTCTTGATAGAAATTGGCCCTTAAGTGCGTAGCCTCTGCCTTGTTATAATTGAACAGGATGCTAGGTTTTGAGGCCTAATTGTACCACTTGGATGCCTGAGCCAAGAGAAGAATCCTTGGGCCTACCTGGAACTACTAGGTCATATAATTCTTCCGCCTTTGGGCAAAACTGAAGCTGAGCCCTCCTAGGAGGTGAGGGAGAGAGAGAGGCAGAGATGGAGAGAGGCGGAGAGATAGAGGAGTTGGGAGGTACAGTTTGTGAGGCTCATTTCTTGAGAGCCTGTAAAGTAGGATAGATCAGCATCTTATCTAGCTTTGGCAACCTCCTGTCAAGAATATTCTCAAGGGGCTTCCCTGGTGGCGCAGTGGTTGAGAGTCTGCCTGCCGATGCAGGGGACACGGGTTCGTGCCCCGGTCCGGGAAGATCCCACGTGCCGTGGAGCGGCTGGGCCCGTGAGCCATGGCCACTGAGCCTGCGCCTCCGGAGCCTGTGCTCCGCAGTGGGAGAGGCCACAACAGTGAGAGGCCCGCGTACCGCAAAAAAAAACAAACAAATAAACAAAAAAACCCCTCAAAATCTCTCCTTGCTTAGTCTTGGAAGTTCAACTTCCCTTTCTTTGATTTATATTTATGAGGAGAACAGCTGGTTTACACTGTTGTCTAATCACCCAAAATAATCCTTACTGTCCTAGTGAAAGATTCCCACTCTTACATTTAAACACACTAATGGGGCAGTTGCTTTCATAATAAAATGTCAGTGAAATGTGGGTCATTCTAGAAGACAATAACTTCATCTAGAAAATAAACATAATGATCATATTTACTTTAAAGAAGTATTGCAAGTATCCAATGATTTAACGTGTAAAAGTGCACAGATAGTTGACTGTGCATGGTTTTGGATGGTACAGGGCCTTAAAGACTGGGGACTTGATACAAGTCCTAGGCATCTGAGGACTCAAGAGGAGGCTGGACACACTAGGAGCACACATCTCACTTCTGTTGGTCCATCGAAGAGTCACCCAGAGTTGGAATGGCCATGGCTCCAGGGGCCTGAAGAGTGTTTTGGCTCTGTGAGCACTGCTGCTCTAGGGAGCACAATATCAAAGCACTATGGAATGAGTGCCTTGTGCATCTGAACAGGTCATGCTTTTTCTGGAGACAGCATCCTATTTTCATTGTTCTGTGTGTTTGAGAAGAATGTATGTTCTGTTGCTGTTGAATGGAATGTTCTGGATATATCCGTTAGGTCCATTTGGTCTACAGTATGGTTCAAGTCTAATGTTTCCTTGTTGATTTTCTGTCTGGACATCTATCCATTGTTGAAAGTGGGGTATTGAAGTCCCTTACTATTATTGTATTGTCTATTTCTCCTTTCAGATCTGTTAGTATTTGCTTAATATATTTAGATGCTCCAGTGTTGGGTGTGTATATATTTAATATTGTTATAATTGATGAATTGACTCCTTTATCATTGTATAATGACCTTGTATTTCTCTTTTTTATTTTTATTTATTTATTTTTATTTATTTATTTATTTATTTTTTGCAGTACGCGGGCCTCTCACTGTTGTGGCCTTTCCCATTGCGGAGCACAGGCTCTGGACGCACAGGCTCAGCGGCCATGGTTCACGGGCCTAGCCACTCCACGGCATGTGGGATCTTCCCGGACCGGGGCACGAACCCGTGTCCCCTGCATCGGCAGGCGGACTGTCAATCACTGCGCCACCAGGGAAGCCCTGTATTTCTCTTTTTTAAATTAAAAGATTATTTTATTTATATATAAGGTCAGAGAGTCTGAACCTAAAGACAAGAAAATGTCTTACGTTACTGTGGGGTGGGGAGCTTCTTTAGTGAAAATAACCCCTGTCACCACTGATGCTCAGAACTGGATGCCAAAAATTCCACTGCTGCCTCCCCCAAAGAACCTAGTGATGGTGGGGTGGAGGATGCAGTGAGGATGAGTGCTAGGGTTAGAGAGTCCTGGCTTCAAATCTATAACTCTGTAGTCCAGTGAAGAGAAGATATGCTCATGCATTCATTCATTTCACAAATATTTATGAACTGTCTCATTTGTGCCAGTAACTGTGCTAAGTACTAGGGATATACTGATGAAAAAAATGAATGTACACAGTTCTTGCTGTCATGATGCTTAGAGTCTACTGGATAAGACAGAGCTAAAACAAGTAAGCCCTTGGGGAGAATGACAGAGGCAGAGTTCCTCTGAGGAGGCTAGTGTTGAAAAGAGAGCAGAGGAGGAGGCTGAGCTGTTTCAGAAAGCAGCCATAGCCTATCCCTATGTGGGGCTTCCTTGGACTTCAGCATCTCAGAGAAGCACAGGTGCCAGGCTCTCTCAGGCCCCAGGTCCTGGTTCCTTTCCACTGCAGATGGTGGTGCACTTCTGTAAGAAGTAGTTCTTCACTCTGCAGCTGCCATACATACTCTAAGGTCTCACAGAGCCTGGAGCTGGTATTGAGGATGCACTTGATTTTCAGGGAACTGTAGTGTCCCAGAAGGGAGGCTCTATGCAGGAGGCAGGCAGTGGGGCTTCAGAAGGGGTTCTGGTTTCATTCCACTGGCTGCTGGCAGGTGCTTACAAAGACAAGAAGAGCTGCAGAGAGAGTGCTGGTTCATCTTCATGGCCTGGAGGGAGAGCTCCTGTGGGAACCTGAGGGCTGACAGAGCTCTCTCTCCACAATCCAAACCTCTGTCTCTTGTTACTGTTTTTGGCTTAAAGTCAATTTTGTATGATATAAGTATAGCTACCCCTGTTCTATTTTAGTTTCTACTTGCATGGAATATCTTTTTCCATTTCTTCATTTTGAGCCTTTGTGTGTCCTTAAAGCTGAAGTGAGTCACCTGTAGGCAACATATAGTTGCATCTTGTTTTATGCTCCATCCAGTCACTCAGTGCCTTTTGATAAGAGAATTTAACTCATTTACATTATTTATTGATAGATAAGAACTTACTAATGCCATCTTAATTGTTTTCTGCCTGTTTTGTATCTCCCTTCTTTCTTTCATCCTCTCTTACTGTGTTCCTTTGTGAATTGATGATTTTCCATAGTGGTAGGCTTTGATTCCCTTCTCTTTATATATATTTTTTTGGGCTGCATTGGGTCTTCGTTGCTGTGTGCAGGCTTTCTCTATTTGCGGTGAGTGGGGGCTACTCTTCGTTGCGGTGCACTGGCTTCTTATTGCGGTGGCTTCTCTTGTTGTGGAGCATGGGCTCTAGGTGCACAGGCTTCAGTAGTTGCAGTGTGCAGGCTCAGTAGTTGCGGCACGTGTACCCTAGAGGGCACGGGCTTCAGTAGTTGCAGTGTGTGGGCTCAGTAGTTGTGACTTGTGGGCTCTAGAGCATAGGCTCAGTACTGTGGCACATGGGCTCAGTAGTTGTGACTCGCAGGCTCTAGAGCGCAGGCTCAGTAGTTGTGGTGCATGGGGTTAGTTGCTCTGCGGCATGTAGGATCTTCCCAGACCAGGAATCGAACCTGTGTCCTCTGCATTGGCAGGCGAATTCTTAACCACTGTGCCACCAAGGAAGTCCCTCCCTTCTCTTTATCTTTCATGCATCTATTATAGGTTTTTGCTTTGTGGTTACTGCGAGGCTTACACAAAATATTTTATAGATGTAACAGTCTGTCTTAAGCTGATAACTACAGTCCCATATAAAACCTCTACCCTTTTACTCTCCCCACTTTTATGTTTTTAATTTCACAATTTATTTTTATTGCGTATTCATTAGCAACTTATTATAGCTATTGTTATTTTTGATATTCTTGTCATTTAACCTTTATACTAGAGTTAAGTGGCTAACACACCACCATATTGTAGTATGGTGTAATATACATGCATATACAGACTCACCAAAGCTGGTGAGGCTCTACCCATTTTTCTCAGCTCCTGCCATATGTGGGACTTCTGTGCCACCTGATTCTAACTCTGAGGATACCTGCATCCTGGTCTCTAGGTTTCCACGGAGGTGAGTGTGGAAGCAAGAATAGAACTCAAAAGGGACCAGAATATGCTTCTTTGGCATAAGGATTATTTTGAGCTGATTACCTTGAGAAACAGCAGACACAGGAGAAGCTCTGAAAAGAGAGCATAAGTTTCCCTTTTGTAAGGAAAATGTACACTTACAGAGGAAATTTCTATTTGTAAAGGTGTCTCCCTTTCTCATACTAGGAAGGAAGAGGAAGACTCTTAACAACTCTTAACCAATGGCCAAGGCATTGACTTAAATCTGCATAACACACCTTACTTAAAAACCCTTGGTTTTTTTGAGACTTCCATGGTGGTCCAGTGGTTAAGAATCTGCCTTCCAATGCAGGGGACACAGGTTCAATCCCTGGCCAGGGAGCTAAGATCCCACATACAGCGGGGCAACTAAGCCCATGTGCCGCAACTACTGAAAGTGCACGCTCTGGAGCCTGCGCGCCACAACTAGAGAGAAGCCTGTGCGCCTCAGTGAAGAGCCTGTGCACTGCAGCAAAGATCCTGCATGCCGCAACTAAGACCTGATGCAGCCAAATAAATAAATAAAAAGAAAAGCACTTGGATTTGGGTTTTTTTTTCCATTATGGTTTATTACAGGATATTGAATATAGTTCCCTGTGCTACACAGTAGGACTTTGCTGTTTATCCATTCTATATGTAATTACATCTGCTAAACCCAAACTCCCAATCCTTTCCCCCCTCTCCCCCACCGCCCCTTGGCCACCACAAGCCTGTTCTCTATGTCTGTGAATCTGTTTCTGTTTTGTAGATAAGTTCATTTGTGTCATATTTTACTTTATTTTTATTATTTTTATAAATTTATTTTATTTATTTATTTTTGGCTGCTTTGGTTCTTTGTTGCTGTGTGCGGCTTTCTCTAGTTGTGGTGAGCTGGGGCTGCTCTTCGTTGCAGTGTGCGGGCTTCCCATTGTGGTGGCTTCTATTGTTGTGGAGCAGGGGCTCTAGGCACACGGGCTTCAGTAGATGTGGCACGTGGGCTCGGTAGTTATGGCGCATGGGCTTAGTTGCTCTGCGGCATGTGGGATCTTCCCGGGCCAGGGTTTGAACCTGTGTCCCCTGCATTGACAGGCGGATTCTTAACCACTGTGCCACCAGGGAAGCTCTTTACTTTACTTTTAAATTTTTTTATGTTTTCAGGAATTTAATCTACTTTATATTTTAAAAAATTTTATTGAAGTATAGCTGCTTTACAATGTTGTGTTAATTTCTTCTGTACAGCAAAGTGATTCAGCCATATATATATATATTCTTTTTCATATTCTTTTCCATATGGTTCATCACAGGATATTGAATATAGTTCCCTGTGCCATACAATAGGACCTTGTTGTCTATCCATCGGATATATACTAGTTTGTATCTGCTAATCCCAAACTCCCAATCCTTCCCTCCCCTCCTCCTCCCTCCCCTTGGCAACCACAAGTCTGTTCTTTATGTCTGTGAGTCTGCTTCTGTTTTGTAGATAGGTTCATTTGTGTTGTATTTTAGATTCCACATATATGTGATATCATATGGTATTTATCTTTCTCTTTCTGACTTCGCTTAGGATGATAATCTCTAGGTCCATCCATGTTGCTGCAAACTGCATTATTTTATTCTTTTTTATGGCTGAGTAGTATTCCAGTGTGTGTGTGTGTGTGTGTATGATATAATGGATACCATAAGTATGGTATATATATGTGTGTGTGTATATATATGGTATATATATATGTGTGTGTGTGTATATATATATATACATATGTACCATATCTTCTTTATCCATTCATCAGTCAATGGACATTTAGGTTGTTTCCATGTCTTGGCTATTGTAAATAGTGCTGCTATGAACATAGGGGTGCATGTATCTTTTTTAATTATAGTTTTGGGTATATGCCCAAGAGTGGGATTGGTGGATTATATAGCAACTCTGTTTTTAGTTTTTTGAGGAACCTCCATAGTGTTTTCATAGTGGCTGCACCAATTTACATTCCCACCAACAGTGTAGGAGGGTTCCCTTTTCTCCACACCCTCCCCAACATTTATTATTTGTAGACATTTTAATGATGGCCATTCTGACTGGTGTGAGGTGGTACCTCACTGTAGTTTTGATTTGCATTTCTCTGGTAATTAGCGATGTTGAGCATCTTTTCATGTACCTATTGGCCATCTGTATGTCTTTTTTGGAGAAATGTCTATTTAGGTCTTCTGCCCATTTTTCGATTGGGTTGTATGGGCTGTTGTATATTTTGGAAATTAAGCCCTTGTCAGTCGTATCATTTGCAAATATTTTCTCCCAGTCCATAGGTTGTCTTTTCATTTTGCTTATGGTTTCCTTTGCTGTGCAAAACTTACAAGTTTGATTAGGGATTTGTTTATTTTTGCTTTTATTTCTATTGCCTTGGGAGACTGACCTAAGAATACATTGGTACAATTTATGTCAGAGAATGTTTTGCCTATGTTCTCTTCTAGGAATTTTGTGGTGTCATGTCTTATATTTAAATCTTTAACCCATTTTGAGTTTATATTTGTGCATGCTGTTTTGTAGATAAGTTCATTTGTGTCATATTTTACTTTATTTTTATAAATTTATTTATTTAATTTATTTATTTTTGGCTGCTTTGGTTCTTTGTTGCTGTGCGCGGCTTTCTGTAGTTGTGGCGAGCAGGGGCTGCTCTTTGATGCAGTGTGCGGGCTTCCCATTGCGGTGGCTTCTATTGTTGCGGAGCAGGGGCTCTAGGCACATGGGCTTCAGTAGATGTGGCACGTGGGCTCAGTAGTTGTGGCTCGCGGGCTCTAGAGTGCAGGCTTGGTGGTTATGGCACACGGGCTTAGTTGCTCTGCGACATGTGGGATCTTCCCGGGCCATTAACTAACTTCATTAATTTGCATGTGGCTCTCCAACTTTCCCAGCACCACTTGCTGAAAAGACTGTCTTTTTCCCATTGTATATTCTTGCCTCCTTTGTTGAAGATTAATTGACCATAGGTGTGTGGGTTTATTTCTGGGCTCTCTATTCTGTTCCATTGAGCTGTGTGTCTGTTTTTGTGCCAGTACCATGCTATTTTGATTATTGTAGCTTTGTAGTATTGTCTGAAGTCTGGGAGGGTTATGCCTCCTGCTTTGTTCTTTTTCCTCAGGATTTGGCAATTCTGGGTCTTTTATTGTTCCATATAAATTTTAGGACTGTTTGTTCTAGTTCTGTGAAAAATGTCATGGGTAATTTGATAGGGATCACATTAAACTTGTAGATTGCTTTTGGTAGAGTGCCCATTTAAACAATATTAATTCTTCCAATCAAAGAGTATGAGAAAACCCTGACTTAATACACATTTCCTGATCACCATCCTATAATTTACCCCCCAACTTTCCTCCAAGTCAAAAAATACATTTTCGGAATTCCCTGGCAATCCAATGGTTAAGACTCCACACTCTCATTGCCAAGGGCCTGGGTTCGATCCCTGGTTGGGGAACTAAAATCCCACAAGCCATGCGGTGCGGCCAAAAAAACAAGCAAACAAAAACAAAAACAGCTGAAGATAATACATAAGCCCCCAAATTTTGGCCATTTCCTTGAGCCACATTTTTCTTCATGAACTCCTGGGTGTATGTATATAATTAACCTGTTTTTTTCCTCTTCTTAATACATCTTTTATCAGTTTGATTGCAGGTTCCTGCCATTGAACCTAGGAGAGTAGAAGAGTTCTTTTTCCCTTCTTCTGTAAACTCCAACAGCTCTTTCTCTATTTATCCTTCTTACAGCTGAATGGGACTACTTTCTCCCTTTGTATAAGCTGTCTCTGCCCACCTCCTCACCCCCATTTCAAGGCATCCCTCTATCTCCCCAAGGGTTTCTCAAAATATTATCTGTATTTTGATGTTTTTCCCTTTATAGTTCCTTCAGAGATGATCTGGTAGCCAGTAGCTCTGAGCCAGTAGTCCTTGTGAATTCAGTCTCTTGGTGGGAAATGGAGCTGGAATTCTGGTATTCTTAATTTTTTCTTTCTATGGTGACAGTAAGGTTTCAGTGCTCTTGGGAATAGCAACAGTAAGAAGTGATGCTTAGACCTTGGAGTAGACCTTATGAATGAGGGGCAGTGTGGGTCTCAAATGTAATGACAGCTTTTTTTTTTTTGTATCTTGGAGTACAATGTCTTCAGGTTCAATTCTTACCCTATTTATTATTGTAAGATATTATATGTTTTATATAAAATATATTTAGATGATAATATGATCATTTGTTGAGGGTTTAGTATCCATTTGTCTCTGCCAAAAACTTTTAACTCCTCACAAAATCTCTGAGAGGGAATAGCTTATTTTTCCACTTTACACATAAGGAAATTTGAGGCTCAGACAGTTAGATCAATTGCTTAGAGGTAGAGTTGGGATTTGAATTTAGGCTGTCTGACCTCAAAGTTTAAGGTCTTAATTATACTGCCCTGCAGACAAAGAACAAAGGAATGTTAAGTAAACTCCTATATATCCTAGCTCCTCCCTTGCCTCTTTGGAACTGTTCCTCAGAGGTAAGCCTCTGGGCTGCCTTCCTGGGCTATAGTCCTCTGTAATGTCCTTGAATAAAAAATAATTCTTAAATTTTTGTTATGCTTTTTTTAGTTGACACATGTCTCTCTCAAATATGACATTCCAGTCAAAGCCTTGGTATTATAGCTAATACCTAATATAGTTTCCAATTGTATGCTCTTATAAGGAGAATAGATTCTGATTGAACTTATGCAAATAACTATATTCCCATGAAAATAAGAATTTTGGAGGGATCAGGTAGGGAGAAAAAAGATAATTGTTTCATATTTGTTCACAAGGGTATACTTTACCAAATTGCTCTAAGTTATAGTTAGCTCAAGAGAGAAGAAAAAATTTTCCTTAAATCTGGAAACATCAGCAATGTTTCAAACAAAAAGTCATAAAATTATAAGCATCCTCATCAGTTTATTCAGTCCCATATAATTAATTCTTGTTGATCTTGAACTTTTGTTAGCAGTTTTATGAAGCCGTCAGATTTTCCATTAAAGTTCTGTAATATTTTACCCAGTTGGGTGGTATGCCCTAAAGGTTATCAGAAGCCTATATTTGTCAAAAAGTTCTATGGATCTTCCTGAAGATGAAACATTTTTGCAAAAGCATCAGAGTAAAACAATAACTGTTTATAAATGATGAAGTCTTAAAATGGCATGGTTAAAGATCTGATTAGAATGCAGTTGATAACGAAATTTGGTTGTTTCTGCAACATACAGCATTTTAAGATAATAACTAGAATTATGACATATTATACCAGGACATATCTAAATTTTAGGAATTTCATATAATTTCTAGAACATTTTATTAATAACATTTACCCATACAGTATAATCTGAGAAAGTTTATCATCATTCATTTGACAATGCTTTCCATGTAATTTAACATACCAAATATCATAGGTCATGTGAAACAATACTTATTCTCTTAACCAAAGTGTTACTAAGATTTCCAAGGCAAATGCAGAAAGATAAAACAGATTTAAAAGGGAAAGAAACTTTACAATCTGTTATCAAAAGCAGATCAATATTTCAAGAAAACTCTGTCCTCTTAACTAAATTCTCATTTTGCACCAGCTTACTTTTTTTTTTTTTTTTTTTTTTCAGTACGCGGGCCTCTTACTGTTGTGGCCTCTCCCGTTGCGGAGCACAGGTTCCGGACGCGCAGGCTCAGCGGCCATGGCTCGCAGGCCCAGCCGCTCCGCGGCATGTGGGATCTTCCTGGACCGGGGCACGAACCCGTGTCCCCTGCATCGGCAGGCGGACTCCCAAACACTGCGCCACCAGGGAAGCCCCAGCTTACTTTTAATATTAGGATTCATCCAACCAATTAAACTCATTCTAATCCCAGCCAGTCCTGACCACACACAAAATTCTTCTCAGTGTTGCTTTTCTACAAACCTTCTATAACTTCCCCTTTTACATTCAGATTTTGTCCTATGCATGTTCTCTCTCTCTCTCTCTCCCTTCACCCCCAACCTCTTTTTAGGACAAAATTACTTTCTTTTGCCTTAACAAAATGCATTTCCATTTCTTGTACCTTAAAAAAATCTCCTTGCATACAAAGATGTTTTCCTTATTAATTTTAGTAGTTTTAGTTACATATGTTAATTAGAATTCTTAACCTTTAAAAACCTTAATTTCTAGTGAAAACTAAGAAGCCAGTTGTGAACTTTTTGTTATACCAGTATTTTTTTTGGTTGTCAAACTTATGGGTACATAACTTCTAGAAACATACATTTCCTCATAGCATAATTTTTTTTTAATGTGGTACATGACATGTATTTAATAAACCTAAATATCTTTAGCTTTTCTCTAATAAAAAGTCAAAAGTAGGTAACTTGTTTAGCAATTAATGTTTCAGTATTTTATCTTATTTGTAAATGATCTAAACATTCAATAAATTTTCATCATTTAACTTAGCAAAAGTCTAAGGTTTCAAGTTACCAAAAAGAGAGAAACTATTTTAAATAGACATACCATAAAACATAGTTACTCTTAACGAGTTCACCTAAAAACTCTTATCCCATTGACATTTATTTACTTATGAAAGTTTCATCATACAAAGTTATTTTTCTTGCTGAAAAATTTTGTAACAGAGATAACATGAACTTACTTGATTTCCAGTAAACTTAGGTATAATAAAAGTATTACACTTAATGTTGATGACTCTAAAGACATCTCTGTATTAATTAAGCCAACAAACTTAAACTAGTTTAATACATTTTCTCAGATCAAGTGAATCTGAAATTCATTTGGGTCAGTTTCTATTATATTACTGAGAATTTATATAAGTGCTTAATTTTATTTAAGCCAATTAGATACAGCTCTTTTACAAATTAATTTTAGCAATACCACACATCCACAACACACACATATGCTGGACACAATATATAGACCCAATACATAGACACATACAAACACACACAGAGACACCATAGCTCCCATTCTAACACTTCACGATAACACCAAACCTAGCAGTTACAAAAGAGGTTGGATTCAAATTGGGTTTCTGGCAGATAGAACAAAACAAGGTCACCTGTTCAGATAGCTAACACCCTTTTTATTACTATTTGTGGGGAAGACACTTGAGATTTATATTTGTCCTTGACAAGCCAAGTTCCAAATGACTTTTTCCCCTTTTGTGTTTTTCCTTTTGATAAGTTATCTTTCTGAAATTTACATTTTAAAGGGATTGTGTAGGTAAGAGTTCCTGGAGAAGACTAGGTAGAACATTCAAAGGCATGGGGAAAGAAATTCAAGTTCCTCCCAGGACTTTTGTTCCTGTAAGGGCAGATTTTTTTTTTCAGTACTTACAAGCATCTTAAGATAAATAGGGAAGGTTGGGAGTGGTAGAAAGGATTGGTGAGCTTTGAATTGCTTTAGGAGCCATACTCTGGTCCAATAAAGACTAGATTAGTAAAACAAGGACAGCTGTTTTTAATTCCTTAGGGTTGCCACCTAAATGGTATAAACAGGCTGATCTGTCCAACTACGTGTTCTTTAATTTGCTTCTTTATATCAGGGAGATTTCCAAGTTAAATGGAAATAAAAAGATTTCTATGTTCTAGAACTTCAGGGTTTAATCTATCATGTCTTTCAAAAGCCTGCACAAGGTGTTCAACAAAGGCCCTCTTTTTTTTTTTTTTTTTTAGTGACCAAAAACACTAATAAATTGGCTTTGGTCTTCATCCTTTCAAACTTTTTTCAAGTAAAAAATAAACATTACATACACATAGATTAGTTTTTCCAACTTTAGCATATATAAATAAAAGTGTCAATTTAAAGATAAAATACTTAGTTCTAAAAGAAAGAGAGAAATCATACCAGCCTGAAAATACTCTGGCCAATTCTTAGTCAGTCACACAAAACTACCTTCTAAGGAAACCTGATCAGTGAGACCAGTTAAGTTTGTGCTTTTAGCTATAAAGAATTAAATGTAAAATGCACTCACTCTTTCATCTTCTAATGAAAGATAACTTACTCTCGGAAACAGCATAAGCATTGTTATAGTAAGTCTAGTTCCTAAATGAAAATTTGGCAAAGGGCCTCTTTCTGAATGCATAAATTAACCCCAGACCAATCTATCTTAGGGGCAAAAACCTTCCATTATTGCTTCTATTAGTCCCGGAATATCAGGCCCCAGTTTCAACCTCACTTTCTGTGGGTTCAGGTGACCCTACTGGCTCCTTTTAGCATGTTTAATTAACAATGCCTGAAGGGTGGATTTATATGCCCTGTCTTACAATACCAGGCAATACCAGCTAGACACAATATCTATTCCCGCAATACAATCAGGCAAAAGAGGTGCAACCACCTTACATGAAGCCCATTCAAACACACCAATTTTCTTATAAACTTTCACCTCAGTTGCATGAACTCTTATACCTCTAACCATAGCCTCCATTAGGACCCCATCAACAAGTCTCAGTCTTAAAAGGGGTCCCAGAAACTTTTCCTCTTAATCCCCAAGCCAGTCTATCTATATCTGTATAAAAGGCTGTGGATCCCCAGTGAGGGGTCAAGCCAAGGGATCAGGCCCTTTGTCAATCTTTGTGTGTGTGTTAGTGAATTTTATTTTGTTTTATTTCATCTTTTAAAATTTATTTATCTATTTATATTTATTGGCTGCGTTGCGTCTTCTTTGCTGTGCGCGGGCTTTCTCTAGTTGCGGCGAGCAGGGGCTCCTCTTTGTTGTGGTGCGCGGGCTTCTCATTGCAGTGGCTTCTCTTGTTGGGGAGCATGGGCTCTAGGAGCCTAGGCTTCAGTAGTTGCAGCATGTGGGCTCAGTAGTTGTGGCTCACAGGCTTTAGAGCACAGGCTGAGTAGTTGTGGCGCACGGGCTTAGTTGCTCCGCGGCATGTGGGGTCTTCCTGGACCAGGGTGCGAACCTGTGTCCCCTGCATTGGCGGGAGGATTCTTAACCACTGCGCCACCAGGGAAGTCCCTTTTGTCAATCTTTAACCTGATTAATTGGTCTGTTGTCCCAAGCAATTGCTGGTCAGGTTTCTTAGAGTAATTTTTGTCTTCAGCTTTTTAAATTTCTCCAAACTAGGGTAAATAGGGTCGAATTGTTTGGGGCCCTTTAATGTTGGGGGACAAAATGGCATACCTTTGGCTCATCCAATCTTAGGTAGTGCTGTATTAAAACCTTTGTTTTAATCCCATCAATGCTCATTTTATTTATTCCATTTCTTAATAACCATCTAAAGATTGCTATCCTGCTTGAGTCCTGCTCTCCTGAATGAGTCCTGTGACTCTTCCCTTTCTGATTCCCCTTTATTCCACCACTTTTAATATTTGCTTTACTGATCTTATATCTTAATACCCTTTTAAAAAATTTCCACCTTGTTGGGAAGAGTCGCTTGATTTTCCCCTCAGCTTCTTCCTGTTCTCTTGTTAATTAACCTAATATTTTTATTAGCATCTGTGAGACCCATGAGGGGAGGCTGAGACTGCAAATTCAATAAGCCTTCACAAACTTTTTTTTTTTTAAACCAAGGGATTTCTTAGGGTTAGCTGTTATATTTCTTTGTATTTACCTTTTAACTTGGTCTTTCCCTAAGTACCAATAAAACAGCTGTTTATGATGAGAGTTCTCTAAAAATTTTACCAATTTAGAAGTTTTTCCAATTTATAGGATCCATCGTCTGACGATTGGCTACTAGATTGACTACTAGTAGGATCTTAATAGGGACTCAAACCAGTAAGACGCAAGAGGCATCCCCACAGGAAGAGTGCAAAGGGTGTAGCCCTCACAAGATCCGGATAGTTCACTCCCAAAAGTTAGCTAAGAAAGTGAAACTGAGGAGGATCCTGCGGCGCCCTCCCAGATCCAAAAACCTCTCCATGTCCCATGTTTTTTGTTTGTAGAAAAAGGCTTTAGTCTTCTAGACCTTCCCTGAGTTCTAAAGAGCAGGCATAAGTAGTTACTAATTAGGAAAGTGAGGGAATGCAGAAAGAAAGGAAGAGCAGTTAAGCAAGAAAAGTAATGATAATAGTTCAGCAATATAGCAGAATCCTAGTTCCCCCTCAAGGATGTATGTAACAATCTGACATATATCTTTGAGTTGTTCTGCAGGAACTAAGACCCCACCTAGATGGAGGATGGTGACAGCATGCTGACCAAAAGCATACAAACAGGGAGTCCCCAGATGATTAAGATTCCTGAAAATCACCCTGTTACCTCACCACTAACCCATCAGAAGAAAGTCATGCACCCTGCAGCACTCCCTACAAATGTTGCCTTTAAAAATCCTTCCCTGAAAGCCATCAGGGAGTTCGGGTCTTTTGAGCATGAGATGCTTGTACTCCTTTCTGGGCCCTGCAATAAATGCTGTACTTTACTTCACCCAACCTGGTGTCAGTTAACTGGCTTTGCTACGTGGTGGGCAAGTGGACCTAAGTTTGGTTTGGTTACAGAAGTAAACATTTTCGTTGTATCACTAATAGAGCAATGAAGTTTGAGATGACAAAGGATGCTTATGGACTGAATCTCCTTGTAACGAACTTCCCTGAGAGCTGGCATCGCCAGACGAAGAGATGGTTGGAATTCCAGTCCATTGAACTGGCTGCCAAATGCATACTGGTATCTGTGTGCCCCTTCAGGATGGCAGAGATGAGAGAGAGTTTTCTCTCTGGTCAATAAGCCAAGCTCTCAAGACAGAATGGGGTAAAAGAAAAACCTAATCAGATCAACGGTTTTCCTCCTTATGACAAATGACACAAAAGACAGAGATGAAGAAAAACGGTGACCATCTCTGGGACGAAAAGAACAACAAACCAAGAGCACTCTTCCAGATTTTAAACCAAGAGTTGCTGAGTCCAAGGAACTAGCCCTACAAATATTTTCTTCTGCTAATCTAATTTTAGAAGAGTGAAAAACTCTTACCACTCTCATTTCCAACAGACCCTAAGGCAAAGATTTGGGAGACTGACAGACATGGTAAGAATTTTCACCTTCTGCTGGCTTTTGTCAGGTGTCTCTGGATCTGCAACAGCTTTGGGGCAAGTAGTGTCCAGCCAGTAAAGTTGTATCACACCAGAGTCGCCAACTTCCTGGGGAGGAAGAACTTTTCCTCTACCTTTACAGGATCTTCTGACTGGTGTAAGACTTGAAATTGACATGGGACAGATTAACAGGAGAAATCAAACAAAAGTTTAATAACATGTATATCTGGGAGAGACCCAGGAAAACTGAGTAACTCATCAAAATGGCTGAAGCCCTCACCTTAAACACCTTCCTCAGCTAAAGACAAAGGAGGATGTTGAGGGTGGGGACAGTCAGTTACCAGAGGTTCCCTGGAAAAGCACAGTAAACAAGGGTAAGTTATGATGCAGATTGAAGTTACTGCGTTCTCCATTGATAAGAATTTCTAGAGATTTGGCCATCCTCCGTGTATGGTCAGGCCGCTCAAGGTGGCTGTTGTCTTGCTCTCTGTACGGCTCCTGTTCAACCAGTCCCTGCTTCATTCACATGACTATCCAATCCTCTTAATTACAGAGCTTAATCAGTAACTGCCTCCGTGGTTGCCTCCTGCCCCAGCCACCGGTTTCCCTGGTAACTGATGAACCAACCTGACGTCAATATCCCCTATAAACGGTAGCCTCCTTCGCCCCTCAGTAGCGAAGATTGCTGGGTATGTCCTGTCTTCTGTCTGCAGTAGTGTCGCTCCAGGACCTTTGGCTTCAGACTTGTAAGATTCCCTATCTACTAAACCATTGATGTCTCTGCTGCTGCCTTTGGGCTCTTTCTTTGGTCTTGTGGCTGGGCAACTACAAGGCTTGCAGGCCTGTGGGGTGCAGCCCAGCACTCCTCTACTAGGTATACGGAGAGGGAGATAGCCTTACAACTGGAGATTTCCCTTGCAAATGTAAATGTTTCTTACAAAAGATTAACTCCTACTTGGTTTTCAGAGTTTTTCCCACGTCTTCTGTCTTTTACAAAATAACCAGCTTAAAATATTCCAAAGAGACACATTTTGGGGCGGCAAATTCTGTTCCCCTATAGTAGCTTATGGGTAGCAAGTTTATAGAAAATGCTGTTATAGAACATACACAGACTATTAGAAAACACATTCTCTTTTCAACTAAATTTATAAGATTTAGTCAGCAGATGGCTGCTTGGTGTTTTATATGTTGGCCTTTCATGTTAACTTCACTCACTTTAAGTCTTAAAATCTGCATTCTAGATGCTTGAAAAGAAGGAATGCTGTTCCATTGATTTTTTTTTTTTTCCCCAAGCAGAAATCTCAAGTGTCTCAGTTCTCTCTCACCACATTGTAGATTGATCTTTCTGACAAGGACTTCTTCCTGTTGAGGAGACATGCTTCCTGTTACTGCCGTGTGTGTGTGTGTGTGTGTGTGTGTGTGTGTGTGTGTGTGTGTGTGTGTGTGTGTGTGTGTGTGTGTGTGTGTGTGTGTGTGTGTGTGTGTGTGTGTGTGTGATGACTGAACAGTTGTTAAGTGATCTAAAACAATGCATTTTAAAACAAAGCAGTGTTTAGCCCTAATACGCCCCAGGAGAGTATCATGAACAGCCGTATAGACTTAGGAAGCTAGATGGCAGAGTAATCTCACAGTTAAAAGGCTTTATGTGGAGTTGTAGAGAGAAGCTAAACCCTGTCTTCAATTTTAAAAAAGTGAAATTCCTGTTTACCTCTCTGAATGGTAGAAAAGAGGTAGTTGAATGTGATAGTTTAAGAGGAACAATTTTTTTCCAGCTTTATTGAGATATAATTGACCTATAACATTGTGTATGTTTGTTTGATATGTTTGTTGTATTGATATGAATACAAAATGATTACCATTCACCATAGCATGAGCTAACACCTCCATCTCAGAAACACCTGGTCACATGATTACCCCGTTTTTTGGTGGTGAGATCACTTAAGGTCTACTTTCTTAGCAACATTCAGTGTATGATCACCATGCTGTACCATCCATGCATCACCATCCCTAGAACTTGTTAATATTATAACTGAGAGTTTGTACCCTTTAGCCAATATCTCTCCGTTTCTCCCACTCCCACTTCCTGGTAAACACCAGTCTACTCTGTTTTTAAGAGGAACAATTTTTTTCTTTTATTGAAGTAGAGTTGCTATACAATATTATATAAGTTACAGGTGTGCAATATAGTGATTCACAATTTTTGAAGGTTATACTCCGTTTATAGTTATTATAAAATATTGGGTATATTTCCTGTGCTCAGTATATCCTTGTAGCTTATTTTATACGTAACAGTTTGTGCTTTTTAATCCCCATCCCTATATTGCCCCTCCCCTCTTCCCTCTCCCCACTGCTAACCACTAGTTCGTAAGAGGAACAATTTTTAAGGTTAAAAAAATCAGGAAAATATCCTTTATGCCAGAAACTCAATTATTGTAACCAACTTCACGCATTAGTCTCTAAAGAGTGATGCAGGGTGGGAGGTGTATTAGAAGCATGGAGTTGGCAGAAGCCTGGATGAGGATTGTCTTCCCAGCCCTTCTAATGGTTATCCTGTTACTTAGGCTTCACCTCCTCATGGTCCCACCTGGAAAGTGTGCATGCAGTCCTTTAAATTATGATGCTAAGTTACAAATGCAAATGACTTAAATACCTAAGACAATTGATTAAAAGTTCTGCAACCATGGGAGAATGTAATAGGGTAATGGATGCCTAGAACTCTTCAGTCACCAAGCTTCCAGTCATCACCCCTATGACTTTAGCCTACATATAGAGCTTCATTAAGTCTCACTTTCCTTATTAGTAAAAATGAAGATTACAATAGAACTCATGTCACAGAGTTGCTATTGTTATGGTTATTGTGAGGATTGACCTCAGTCTCTGGTGCATAGCAAACAGTTCATACATGACAGTTATTATTACTACTGCCTTTTATTTACATAGCTTTGCACTTAAATATACACATTTCTTTAAATCCTCACAGAATGTTGAGGCATTGTCGTCTCCATTTATCTACAGTGGAGACTGGGACAGGCAGTGTCCTCGATTTGAAGTGGGGGGCCTGGAACTGGGCTCTTCCCAGTCACCATTCCGTTTTCTGAAAAGAAAAACAACTGCAAATGAGGAGCCTAGGGGATCCCTTTGAAATATTGGCAAATCTAAACACTCCCAGAGGTAAAAATATTTTAGGGGTAGACAAGATAGAAAAGTTGCCCAGGCCCAATCCATCCAGAGAGCTGGGGTCTGTAAGACCAGAGTTCCGGGGCACAGTCTGCATCCCCCTGCCAGGGTGGGCAGAGGGTGACCAGGAAGGAGCAGCCAGTTCCAGTGGCCTCAGTTCCGGTGCTTAGCGAGCCTGCTGTGAGATCCTTGAAGGCAAACATCTTCCATCTTTGTATCCCAGGTCCTAGTGTGTGGCATCGTAGGTGCATAATAAGTGTTTGTTGACCTGTATGTATGAATGCCCCAGGAAGAAATCTTCTTTCTATTTTAATGACTGTGTTGGGATGGGATAAAAATTACTAATGTGAGCGTATCTGTGGACTTTCCATCCTGCATCCTGGAGCCCATCAAAAGAATTCTGCAAGGGTCAGCTTGGGTTCTCTATCCACCTCCCTGGGGAGGGGTGTGTGTGTGTGTGTGTGTGTGTGTGTGTGTGTGTGTGTGTGTGTGTGTGTGTGTGTGTGTGTGTGTGTGTGTGTGTGTGTGTGTGCTGGTTATAAGCTTCAACAAGAAAAATTTATTTCTTCACAGTTCTGGAGGCTGGAATTCCTAAATAAAGGAGCCAGCAGGGTTGGTTTCTGGGGAGGTGTCTCCTCCTGACTTGCAAACAGTGCCTCCCTGTTGTGTCCTCACCTGTCCTTTTCTCTGTGTGTGCCTGCACTCCTGGTCCCTTTTTCTTCTTATGAGGCCACCAGTCCTGTTGGATTGGAGCCCCACCCTTACGACCTCATTTAACCTTAATTACCTCCTTAAAGGCCCTTTCTCCAAATACAGTCCTATTGGGGGTCAGGGCTTCAACCAATGAATTTTGTGGGCAAAATACAATTCAGTCCATAACACGCCTCTTCAATACTATTTGAGGAATTGGAGGAAATCTCTTTAAACTTATTTTTACTGCTAAACACTGTACTTGTTTGGTGATGGCATAGTTCCAGGGCTGGCCCACATGGGTCCACAACTTTACTAGAGTCACAAAGTATCTTAGCCAGCAAAACTTCCTGCAAACATACCAGTATACCTGGTGGAGACGATGCTGGTACACCAATTCTCTTTGGCTTTGTTTGAAGTTCAAAGCTAGTTGACTCACTTTTGGGGTCTCATTCCTCACTGGTCTTTATGATTCCCTCCTTCTCAATAAAACCCAGAAAGCATGGCTTAGCATTGTTTGCATTTGTGGATTATTCATCAATGTGTGGAACAGTGTTCACATATTCAGCCTCAATCTCTACTTACAGCAGAAAGGACTTTTCGGGAATCAGCAAACAAGTGGGGAGAGATTTCCTTGGGTGACCCATGAAATCACCCTTGGTCTCCTTTTAATATTGACTTTGAGAACACCCCTTATTAATCTCTTTGGTCAGGACCAGGAAGAGAGACAGAGGGATGCGTCTCCTTTCTAGAGGGTGCCCCCAGATTGTAAGGGCTGATGGAAATCCATTCCTGGATCTTGGGCACAGATTACATGGTGGGGCCTCTCTCTCTTTCTGGCTACCCGTCCTTGATGTTTATAGACAGCTCTCTTTTTCAACAACTTTACTAACTTTACCCCCAATCTTTCTCTGCTTTTAAAGATCGAGACTCCCAGGTGTACATTTTGTAATTTCCAGCCAGTTGACCTTACCTTAATTAGAATCTAATGACTTTAATCACTTTTTTAACTGTAGAATCCTCTTACCACCTTTGCAGAACACAAGTCTATGTTTTTTCCATTACTGATAATTTTACTGATAAATCTGTGTAGGAACTATACCTTTATTAATAAGAACAGCTCTAGAAGGTATAAAAGGGGCTGTGAGGAAAACTAGGCTCACAGTTGGACCCTAAATTTGTCCAACCTTTCCCTTTGCAGTGTTATTCATTGGTATTTACTTACCTTGTTTTAAAATTCAGCATCTCCATTACTGGGGCTGGCTGGAGGTCTGGTAAAATATTTATAACAATCCACCGTGTCAGCAAATAAAGCCTGCTTGGGTTAAATGACACCACACATAGAAAGGTAATGAACAGCACAAGGAAGCACAGGACCACCTCCCCACGAGGGGCAGAGACAAGGGCTGTGGGCACTCAATGAGGAAGACAGCATCGTAGGACGGTGTAGCGGGGTTACTTTGCAGAGGAGGGAGGCCCTGCTGGGTCCTACTGGGATCAGCAGGAAGGAAGGAAGTGGGGGTGAGGAGAGGAAAGGGCTGTTGGGGGCAAGAGGCTAGGATAGCTTGGAAGAGGCATTGAAACCTCGTGAATAGCAGAATAGCAATGGTAGCTTAACAGTCTGCATTCCTGAAGCCCTGCTGTGTGCCTGTCACACTTGTAAACACTCTGTACATGGTCTCATTTCATGCTGACCTGTGACCTTGGCAGGCAGTTAACATGATCCTCATGAGAAATGAAGCTCTCATGAGAGAGGTTGGGTTACTTACCCCGAGTGACCCAAGTGGTTCTGAGGTCCATGTTCTGAACCACCAACAGTCCCTCCATGGAAAAGGGGTGCAGGCCAGGTTGGAGGGAGGTCAAACATCCTGGATTTAGAAAACTGAGGAAGTCGGTGCCTTAGGAAAAGGAGAATGTGTTGTTCAGAATTTCCATATCCCTGGTCCACGGGTAGTCCCGGACTGCACTGGCCCGGACAATTCAGAGCCGACTTGTAGGGCCACAGCCCAGTGGAGGATGAGTTCTCACTCAGCAGGCAGCTATTCTCGGGAAAATGAAAACAGAATGACTCCATGGTGGTTTCCTCAAAAACATGGCTGAAGCGTTTACTGGGGGGAAATACCTCCCAGGTGAAGGGAGGCAGAGAGGGAGTAAAAGGAAACTCTGGGAGCAGCCCGAGAGAAGGCAGAATTAATAATGCAAGCCACAGGTGAGGAAAGGAGGTGGGCCGGTGTGTTGAAAGCACGGGGATATTGTTATCGTTACAATCAGAGACAGCAAATGTTGGAAAGAAGCATTTTCTACTAATAAAAGGTCTGATATGACTGAAGAGTTGACAGTGGCTGAGAGATAGTCTTCTTTGGGAAATGTGGCTGCTGAAAGGAATTCCCCTTTTCTGTTTGTGCAGCACTTTACAGTTTGCCAAGTGTTTTTTCCTCTGTAATCTATTTGACATTAGTGCTGTGAAGCATGGCATTGTCAACACTGAGTGACAAATAAGGAAGTAAGTTTCAAAACGGAAAGGTTTTTTTTTTTAATAAATTTATTTGTTTTATTTGTTTATTATTTTTGGCTGTGTTGGGTCTTTGTTGCTGCACTCAGGCTTTCTCTAGTTGCGGTGAGCGGGGGCTACCCTTCGTTGCAGTGCACGGGCTTCTCATTGCGGTGGCTTCTCTTGTTGTGGAGCACGGGCTCTAGGCGCGCGGGCTTCAGTAGTTGTGACTCGCAGGCTCTAGAGCGCAGGCTCAGTAGTTGTGGCGGACGGGCTTAGCTGCTCCACGTCGTGTGGGATCTTCCTGGACCAGGGCTCAAACGCGTGTTCCCTGCATTGGCAGGTGGATTCTTAACCACTGCGCTACCAGGGAAGCCCCAAAAGAGAAAGGTCTTATTTGAGCTCCTCTGACTGCTTAGCTAGAGCTGAGAGCAGAACTCAAATCAGCCGTGCTAGCCTCCAGCATCATCTTATGTCAGGAGGACAAGCAGGGTGATCACAAAGTAAAGGAAACTTTGGGAAAGAAGCTACAGAGCTGCCTTGGAAAAGCTGAACTCTGTGGAAAAATTTCTGGGGACTCTATTCATGTATAATGACTTTGGAAAGTTTTTTTGAAATCCTTCCAGTTAAGACTGAATTCACAGGAACATCTTATTAATATATATTCAGGTGACCAGAAAAAGCAACTCTGAATACAAAGAGTTTGAATTATCTGATACCCCTTGTTCTAGCAGAAGAGTAAAGCATTCATTCTTGATTCTTTAAAAAAAAAAAAAAAAAAAAAAGCCTGATTATTTGCCTTTGCTCTCTTTCCCCAAGGAGAGGCCTTTCTGTTTTCACTCTCTCCTTCATCATGGCACTTTGTTTTAAAGAGACTGAGTTTCTACTGGCAACGCTCCCTCAGGAACAGAGCCACCTCAGTGAGCTTAGGGATCTGGTTTCACCACTGAGTTTGCTGTAGTTCATGATACTTATTTTGACTTTTTCCGTATCAGCATGGTGACATTTGAGTTCCGCAGTTTTGTTGTCTGATGCTCTGCATACACACAGGTAACCCCATTTCCAGTCCATCCCATTTCGTTCATAGTCTTGGGGTTTCTCCCTTATTCTAAAACCAAACCATTGATATCTGGAATTTTATTATCTTTCCACATTGTTGTCGATTGTTGGGTAACAAATTGCCTTAGATTTGGCAGCTTAAAACAACAAAGATGGGCTTCCCTGGTGGCGCAGTGGTTGGGAGTCCGCCTGCCGATGCGGGGGACACGGGTTTGTGCCCCGGTCCGGGAAGATCCCACATGCCGCCGAGCGGCTGGGCCCGTGAGTCATGGCCGCTAAGCCTGCGCGTCCGGAGCCTGTGCTCCGCAACGGGAGAGGCCACAACAGTGAGAGGCCCGCGTACCGCAAACAAAGAAACAAACAAAAAAACAACAAACATTCCTTAGGTCACAGTTTCTGTGGGTCAGGAATCCAGACACTGGCTTGCGGTCTCTCATGAGGTTGCACTTAAGTGTTCAGCCAGGGCTGTAACCATGCGCAAGGGCTGGAGGGTCCACTTCCAAGGTGTCTTGGGGCTGTCGGCAGGAGCTACAGCTCCTTGTCATGTGAGCCTTTTCATAGGGCTTCCCCCATAGTAAGGGACCCAGGACAAAGAGGGAGGGAGAGCACCCCAGATGGAAACTCCAGTCTTTGTATAACCTACTCTTGGAAGAGACATCCTATCACTTTTGCTTTAATCTATTCAATAGATGTGATCAAATAAGTCCAGTCCGCACTCAATCAGAGAGAAATTAAACTCAGTCTCCTTTAGAGCCCTTAATATATTAATAGTTTTTTTCCCCCCAGGGGCCGCACAGCTTGCAGGATCTTAGTTCCCTGACCAGGGATTGAACCTGGGCCCCAGGAGTGAAAGCGCCGAGTCTGGACCGCCAGGGAATTCCCAATCATAGTTGTTTTAAGTTCCCACTTAATCATTCCAACATCTTTTCCATATCTGAGTTTGGTTCTAATGCTTGCTTTCTCTCTTCAAACTGTGTTTTTTGCCTTTTAGTATGCCTTGTAACTTTTTTCTTTCTTTTTTATTGATGTACAGTTGATATACAATATTATATGTCACAGGTGTACAATATAGTGATATACAATTTTTTTGGGTCAATCCCAAGCTCCCTAACTATCCTTTCCCCCTACCCTTCCCCCCAGGTAACCATAAGTTTGTTCTCTGAGTCTGTTTCTGTTTTGTAAATAAGTTCATTTGTATCATTTTTTTAAAATTCCGCATATGTGATATCATATGATATTTCTTTCTCTGACTTACTTCACTCAGTATGACAATCTCTAGATCCATGCCTTGTAATTTTTTGTTGAAAGTTGGATGTGATATATTGGGTAAAAGGAGCTCCAGTAAGTAGTCCTTCAGTGATGTGTTGGTCAGGCGTGAGGGGAGGGGAGAGGAAGTGTTCTATAGTCCTCTGACTACGCATCAGTTTTTAGTGAGCCTGTGCCTCAGGACTGTGAACTTCACAAGTACCTCCACCCTCACTACCTTAGGTGGGACCGGATGGCCAGAGGGGACTAGAGTTGGGCATCTCCCTTCTGCTGGGTTAGTTAGGCTCTGATAAGACCCCAATAATTTAGGATCCGATAAAAGTCTCTCTTGAGGGCAGGCTCTGTTAAGAAGATAAGGATGCTCTGGTTATTTCAGAATGGTTACTTTTCCCCTCCCCTTGCAGGAAGCACCAGGGGATTTTTTAACTGTTTTTTTTTTTTTTTTTTTTTTTTTTTTGCGGTAGGCGGGCCTCTCACTGTTGTGATCTCTCCCGTTGCGGAGCACAGGCTCCGGACGCGCAGGCTCAGCGGCCATGGCTCACGGGCCCAGCCGCTCGGCGGCATGTGGGATCTTCCCGGACCGGCTCACAAACCCGTGTTCTCTGCATCGGCAGGCGGACTCCCAACCACTGCGCCACCAGGGAAGGCCCCGCACCAGGGGATTTTTTTTTTCCCTGTCTTCACTGTGAGAACCTGGTAGAGCTCCTGGAGGTAAAACTCACAAAATTCCCCTCTCCCCTCGCACCCACCCCCACCGTGACTGGGTCCTCCTGGAGTTTTTCTCTCTCAGATTTGTCCACACTGAGCCTCCAGCAGTTTGTCAATTACAGGTCAGGTTTTCTTACCTCAGCACTGCTTTCTATGGAGGTTTCTGCTCCAATAGGGTGTAATCCTCTATGTCTGTCTGTCTGTCTCTCCAGCTTTAGGGGTGTTACCTTGCGACCTCACTTCTGACAGATCTTAGTTGAATTGTTGATTTTTTTCAGTTTGTTCAGCTTTTTATTTGTTGTTAGGATAGAGGGGTGTCTTTTCTTTAAAAAAAATTTATTGAAGTATAGTTGATTTATAATGCTGTGTTAATTTCTGCTGTACAGCAAAGCGATTCAGTTATATGTACATATATATATTCTTTTTCATATATTCTTTTCCAAACTCCCAATCCATCCCTTCCCCACCCTGCCCCACAGCCACAAGTCTGTTCTCTACGTCTGTCCTATATGATTTGTCTTTCTCTTCCTGACTTACTTCACTTACTATGATAATCTCCAGGTCCATCCATGTTGCTGCAAATGGCATTATTGCAAGAGGGATGACTTTTAATTTCCATACATGTTAACTGCAAGCCAGGGGTTTTGTAACGTCATTATTGCAATCAGCATATCACCATGTTTCCTGGCCCATTTTCTGCTCAGTCTTATTGAGAAATTGCTACATGCCAGGCACTGTTTCAAGTGCTCTACTTGTATTATCAACAACGCTGTGTGAGTAGTACTGACTTAGTTTGGGTTCTATAAAAGCAGAGCCTACAGAAGCAGTTTGTGTGCATGAGATTTATTAAGAGCATGTTCTAAGGAAAACTGGTAAGGGAGAGAGGGAAGCAGAATAAGAAAAGAGAAAGTGCTACACAAGAATGGGATTTCAGGTGAAGTGTGGTCTCAGACTGATGCCTGGGGGCTCTGGAGTGTAAACGGTACCTTGTCTCATTGTTAGGAAGGGAGCAGAGCTTCTGTACCCTCACCTCAGCCAGTCATTAGTTACAAGCCATGATGAGAGCCCTCCTACTTTTTCCATTTTATAGATGAGAAAATTGAGGCCCAGAGAAGTTGAATAATTTGTTCAAGTTCACATGACCAGGAAGTGGTGGAATTGTATTAGGACCCCAGGCATTCTGGCTCTGTGGATATATTTTTATTTTGCACTTTATAAGGAATACTCAACTAATCTCATTTGACTTTCCAAAAGCTCTCTGAGGTAGTTGGAGCGCCAATGATTATTCTAAATTTTCAGATGAGGAAATCGAAAGTCAGATCTAGGTTTTTAAAAAGCTCTAGGTCCTGGTCTTGTTCTGTCTCCCTGTAATGTCTTGCTCTCTTAAATCAACCAGAGTTTGTTTCACTGACCGTATGATTAAAACAGTAATCACCTGATTTAGGAACATATAACTTGATGGGTATAGAGTATCTATAAGCTATTCATACGATTGAAATGGAAAACCTCATCTCACCAATAGGGGAGGGGCCCTAGCTTCTGAGATGTTATTGTAATTTTTTTTTTTTTTTTTTTTTTTTGCGGTATGCGGGCCTCTCACTGCTGTGGCCTCTTCCACCGCGGAGCACAGGCTCCGGACGCGCAGGCCCAGCGGCCATGGCCCACGGGCCCAGCCACTCCGAGGCATGCGGGATCCTCCCGGACCGGGGCATGAACCCGCGTCCCCTGCATCGGCAGGCGGACTCCCAACCACTGCGCCACCAGGGAAGCCCTGAGATGTTATTTTAAATCACAGGCTGGCTGGCTCTCAGATGAGTGGATTTACTGCCTTGTAATTGCAAAGTAATATCAAGAACAGCATCCTGCTGCTGAATTCTTTTTTTTTTTTAAGTATTTATTTATTTATTTATGGCTGCGCCGAGTCTAAGTTGTGGCACACAGGCTCCAGAGTGCATGGGCTCTCTAAGCAGCACCTGGGCTTAGTTGTCCTGCGGCATGTGGCATCTTAGTTCCCCGACCAGGGATTGAACCCATGTTCCCTGCTTCGGAAGGTGGATTCTTAACCACTGAACCACCAGGGAGGTCCCGGTGCTGCTGAATTCTTGATTGCAGAAGAGTTAAAAATTGTGTAAAAAGAGCTTATACACGGAGGCAACTCAGGATGTTATTGGAGAGAATCATACAATTATTTATTATCTTCATTAATATTCTTGAAGAAAAGGAATTACAAGTTAATAAAGAGGTTATAGGTTTCAGCAGAAAAGGAGGAAGGAGAAACTTGAGGAAAAGCTATTCCATCTGGGGAAAAATAACTTGAAATGGAGCTTTTAAAGTCAGCTTTTAGGAATATTTAGTTTCCCCAAATCTCAGGAATATAAGCATGCAAACAGGACAGAGTTAACACTGAAACGGCACAAATGACAAATGTGTGGTCTACATTTGCTGCTTCTGTTTCTTATTCCTCAATTCCTTTTGAATCCTCCATAGTCTGATTTCCACCTAGTTATTTGTGGATGCTCCCAGATTCATTCTCTACTCTTTCCCTGCTCTGTCTGTATCAAACCTACCTTTCTGAGTAGATCTGGTCCATGAAAGGAACTGGCAGGAGGCTAAGGTGGTTTCTCGGGCAGTGGTTCAGTCTCTGTCATTTCCGGCTCGGTGGACTGTGCCCTTTTCCTATAGTCCCAGCTCGGGAAGGCAGCCTCCGCCACTGTTCTCCTTCCCACCAGAAGTCCAGGTTTCTGGCATCACCATCTCCTTCTTTTGTTCCGTCAGGCCCAGGGGTGGCAAAAACTTCGTGGCATTGCTAATCTCTGTGTTGCCTCATTGCCCATTTAGCTTCTCAGCTCTTCCATCACTTGGTTAACCAGTTACTTGTACTGAATTTCCTCTACTTGAATTGCCTCTCCTCACTTTTTAATTATTTGTGCCTCTTACATCTTGACCTCTGCACTTTTCTTTCCACACTGCTTTAACTAAGTGAACTCATCTACTCTCATATCTTCAACCATTATCTTCACCTCACCGGTACCATTTTTCTACCTGCCTAGAGGATGTGCCCACCTCGCAATGCTGCAAAACCTTTGAGATCGAGATGCCCCAAGTTACTTGGCGGACAAAGGTGATGGTGGGAAGCTTATTGGCTCAGAGATATTCGGAGATTGAACATCAGTGGTAGGGAATAGCAATAAGTATAAAGAATATTGTGGGATAGTGACATGAAATTTAGATGATTTTTCTGCTTTCCACCTGCATGGCTCTAGTCCAGAATCTCAAGCTGCATTGCCTACAGAGTTCCAGGCAGGTAACAATTGAGTGAAGTGGGCAGGATGAAAGAAAAATGGTCTCTTGATTTATGTTTTTTTTTGATGCAGAAACACTTTGTGTGCATATTAAGACACTGTAGGAACCCTCTTCCCTTCCATAAGGAAAGTGTTCTCTCCCATTTTTCAGGAAAAATTCTGCCCTCTTGGTGTATCTTTTGTTTTCCTACTTCAGTATAGACTTACAGGTTTTCCCCCCTATCCAAAAGTAGAGAGTTCCTATGAAACCTTTTGTAAGCTGAAAGACGTAAAGAAGCAATTACCTTAGGACACATTTTGCTAACGGATGCACAAAATAAATGGAGAGAAAACACAGATTCTTACAGACACAGTTCAAAGCTATGGCGGCCTGATGCTGAGATCCTGCATGTAGTTCCTGGGGAGGGAGTTTGGTGGGGCCGTTCTTGCTGCTTGGGCTGCGCACTGACTCTGTAAAAGCTTGCTGCAAAACAAACGCTGAACACTATTTTTGCTTTTTGTCTTTTGTAAAAGCGAAAATCCTTTTCTGATTTCTTTCGGTTGGCGAAAACAGGTACTAACGTAGGTCTTTCATAAAGTGAATTGGTGAAAAGCGAACTTTTTAAAAGCAGGGGATACCTGTAAATCCAGAGAAGTGCTTTTCTACTATAAGTAAACACCCCTGTTTACCTTAAACTTACACAGTGCTCTGCGTCAGTTATATCTCTAGTTTAAATTTATTTATTTATTTTTGGCTGCGTTGGGTCTTCGTTTCTGCGCACGGGCTTTCTCTAGTTGCGGCGAGCGGGGGCTACTCTTCGTTGTGGTGCGCGGGCTGCTCATTGCGGTGGCTTCTCTTGTTGCTGAGCATGGGCTCTATGTCCCCTGCATTGGCAGGTGGATTTTTAACCACTGCACTACCAGGGAAGTCCTCTTAAGTTTAATTTTTATCTTCTTGTATGTCAGTTGTATCAATAAAACTGGAAGAAAAAAATATTGCAAAGTTAAAACAAAGAAAGAAGACACCCCTGCAAGCCTAATGCTGATTGACACCTCCAGGCTGAAAACTTGCCTTTGACCTCAGTGTTAGGCATGGAAGAGAAGGTGGTGACGCCTGAGGAAATTTGGACAAGGCATGCCCTGTCTAAAGGGGCTGCAGTTAGCTCCACAGCTGAGTGTTGCCCTCTAGGAAATGGGTCTGGTGTTGCTGGATCTTCCAATTTTTAAAGAAAAGCCAGAAATTATATTTCTATGTGCTATCTCCTGATTTGAAAACACTTGGAAACACGTGCTTTCTTTTTTTTGGTATGCAGGCCTCTCACTGTTGTGGCCTCTCCCGTTGCAGAGCACAGGCTCTGGACGTGCAGGCTCATCGGCCATGGCTCATGGGCTCAGCCGCTCCGCGGCACGTGGGATCTTCCCGGACTGGGGCACGAACCCATGTTCCCTGCATCGGCAGGCGGGCTCTCAACCAGTGCGCCACCAGGGAAGCCCCCATGTGCTTTCTTTGATTTGAAAACATATATACACATGTTTTATTGGCCAAACAAAACCTGTCTGCATGCTGAATTTCCTGTGGGTTTGGTTTGTGGCTTCCAGTCTAGTCCCAGTCTGCATGCTAAGTCAGACTTATTTCTTTAAACCAGTGTCTTTGAGCTAAAGACACATGCTGGCGTATTACCACAGCTGCTCCTAATCCTTGTTAAATCCACTGGATGTTTTTCGTTTCTTCATCAGATCCACTCTTCATGCCTCTCCTTCCTTATCTCTGTCCTGGGAGGCTGACTGGTGTGTCCTTCCTCGATGGCCTTTCTGTTTGGCTTCCGGCTGCTTTTGGCCAGTGAGAGGCACAGGTGGGAAAGGGGAGGAAGGGAGGAGAGCGAGGTCCCAAAGTAGATTACACTCGCAGCGTTGAGAGATCACCCTTCTTGGGCCATGACTTTGGCCTATTACTGAGGAAATTATGAATTGAGTAATGTTTCAACCCGTTATCCAGAAAAGCTAGATCTACACCTCAGCAGCTATGGTCCTTGACCAGTCTTGCTATAGAGTTGCAACTAAGACCTCTGACAAAAGTTGCAATTTTTCTCAGAGGTCTTGTTTGCAACTCTTGTCTGAAGCAGGATTTTACTTCTTATTGATCTGTCTTCCCCAGATTGTCACTTCAGACACACTTCCTGCCTCTAGCTTTTTATATAACAATGCCAGTAACAGGCATATCTCTTGCAGTTAGCAGTTTTGGATGAATACAAGGTTGCTTTTACTTTTTTAAAGCAGTATTTGCGGGCTTCCCTGGTGGCGCAGTGGTTGAGGGTCCGCCTGCCGATGCAGGGGACACGGGCTGGTGCCCCGGTCCGGGAAGATCCCACATGCTGCGGAGCGGCTGGGCCCGTGAGCCATGGCCGCTGAGCCTGCGCGTCTGGAGCCTGTGCTCCGCAACGGGAGAGGCCGCAACAGTGAGAGGCCTGCGTACCACAAAAAAAAAAAAAAAAAAAAAAAAAAAGGCAGTATTTGCAGTTCATAGACACCCTTGACCTTTGCTTCTATTCCATTTCCCCAGGTAGGATAATCACAATTGCAACACTTTGGTAATGTCCCATACCGTTAAATATAAGACCCACCTTTTCACATTTCCTTTAATGTGGACATGAAATCCCACCTGCTTTCTCTCTTTGTGTAATCTCCAGTGGCTTACTCCCCAACTCTTCTCCCAAGCTATTAGCCCCTTCATGGTTTCATTTCTTTATCCTTCCTGATGAAATTCCATGGTGTGTCTCATCCTTCAGTCTCTCTCTTGCTGGCATCCTTGCTTCCTTTGTCCCCATGTCCATCTACTACTTCTTGCCTGCAAACCACCAGCTCATATCTTTTTCACTTCTGAGATGCTCCTTCTCCAGAACTTGGGTTTCTGAAAGATACTGGAGACGGTCACACTACATGGGTACTGGTGTAGATGTAGGTTTATAGCATCCAGTGTCAGTGGAGTGTGCAATCCTTTAACATTTCCTCCAACCCTCTCCCACTCTTCCTAGGCACCCATCTCTACTCCAACTCCTTCATTTTCTGTGGACAGTCTTATTTAATATGTTCCAGGAAAAAGACAGATGATAATTGCTCCCATGTACACATTTTCTGCATGGGAACAGTCTTTATCTCCCGTCATCATGCTTTGTTGATGAGTCGCTCCTATCCAAGGCTCATCTGAGAGCTGAAGTGCTACCTCTCTGATCCCCTCCAAGACTTCAATCTGTCAAATTTACCTTCTATTTTCCATATTTGTGTCCTCTTCTTCTTCATTGCTCTTCCCTGCAGAATAAAACCACTTTCAAATCTTTCCCATTAGAGAACTTTGACAACAAAAGAACATCTGCTGATGACCCAGCTCCACTTCTAGGTATTCCCCTCCCCACCCCCATCTCTCTCCTTCCCTGCTCGGTCAAGTCTCATGAAGGGGCTGTCTACACTGCCTCACCTTCAATTACTCTTCAATCCTCAGTACTCTGCTTTCCGCCCCCATCTTGAAAAGGTTACCAATGATTTCTCAGTTGTTAAATCCAATAGACACATTTTGGTTGACATTTTATTTGACCTTTATGAGACATTTGACCTTTTGGACCACTCCATTCTTGAAATCCTTCCTTTAATTTTCTTGGCACTATTCTCCTGGTTAGTCTAGCTGTCTTCTTCTTACTCAGTATCCTCCAGTTAGTCCTCGGTTTTGGTTTTCCCCAGGGGCCTCCTCTCAGCCTCCTGTGTTCTTATGCCATATCTTCTTTTTGGGCAGTCTCATCTATGCTCATGATTTCGCTTACCACTTATGTGCTGTTATTCCCAAACCCTCTGTGTCGAGACTAAACTACTCTCCTGAACTCTGGGCTTATACAGTCAGTGTATTTTTGTTATGTCGTCCCAAGGTACACAAACAACAATACTTCAAAACAGAACTGAGCTCATTCTCTCTCCTTCCAGCGACCCCCATCCCCACCTCACCTCCCTGTAATGCCCACCACTTGTTAATGTCAGTGAAGAGAACTATCAAAGCCCACGTTCCCTGGGTAAGAAATCTGGGCATCATTCTCAATTCCTTCTTTTACTTTGCTTCTACACTCCCAATTAATCAGTCTATCTATTTTCTAAAAATGTCTGGGACTTATCACCTCCCGTCCAGATCCATTGCCTCTCGTCTCTAAGTTTAGGCCCCTCTGCTTTCTCCTTTAGAAAGAGATTTATGTGTGTGTGTGTATATATATATATATACTTTTCTATTCTTTTTCTGATTCTTTTCCATTATAGACAGGTTATTACAAGATATTGAATATAGTTCCCTTGCTATACAGTAGGTCCTTTTTGTTTATCTGTTTTATATATAGTAGCGTGTACATGTTAATCCCAAACTCCTAATTTATCCCTCCCTCCCCAGGCCTCCGCTATCTCGTTTGATAACCATAAATTTGTTTTCTATGTCTGGAGTCTATTTCTGTTTTGTAACTAAGTTCATTCGTATCTAGAAGATTTCTAAAGCTCTGTGACCTGCCTCGTGAGTGGCCGTCAGGCCTGCTCAAAGCTCCAGGATTCCCTGCTGGGCTGTCACATACCTGCCAAAGCACAGCCTTCAAGCCTCCCAAGAAACCAGCCGTGGAAGGCTTCCTTCTTGAGGAAAAATTCTTTGATTTATTCAGAGATCACAGAGGCTAACACAGCCGCAGAACAGAAGAAAACCTGGCTTCATTGCTGTTAAACCCGGTTCAAAGGCTCCAGCTCCTTGAGCTCCCTGCAGGGCGATTTTACTATTCCCCAAAGGTAGATCCATTTGGAGCCTGCATGGCTGTGCTAGTCCGGATTTGCAGATTTTGTTATTTTCCTCTATCTCATCAGTGAAGGAAACAGCTTGGAATGCAGGTTCAGGAATACAACTTCCTTACTGTTCCTCCCCCCACCCCCTTGGTATCTCAGATCTTTTCCTGCTATCCCCTCCTCCCCTCAGCTGCCAAAGTGATCTTTCTTATATTTAATCAGACTCTTTTCCTCCCATCTATAGGCAGCACCTGGCCAAGAAGGTAAAAGAAAGGACATGTGGGCTGTTGGGTCTGGGGAAAGCCTCATGTGTATTCTTCCTGTTGAAACTTTAGGGCTGTCTAATACCAGCCCTCATTCAATTAGGTAAAGCTCTAAGCTCTCTTCAAGTTTCATCTCAAGCACCTGATTTCCCCAAGCAGACTGTGGGCCCCACATTCTCCCCTCACTTTGTGCAAGCTGCCCCGCCCTCCAGCAACCTCCATGGTGCCATTGTTCTGGGCCCGTCTTCCCATTGCAGTGTCAGCTCCATGAGAGCAGGGCTCTGCCTTTTCTTCTTGATGTTCCCAGGGCCAAGCACATCCTGGGCACTTTATTAACGTGTGTTGAATGAACAAATCAAACGTCACTACCCTCCCCCGTAATGGAAAAAATCAAATCAACAAAAAACTGACACCCTCTCTCATTTGGATGTACAATCATACACCTGATCACGTAGATTAGAAATGTTCAAAGTTCCCTTTTCTTCATTTCCCAAATCTAAAAATTAAAAAACAGAAAAAAAAAACCATTTTTGTCGCTTCTTAACTGGGCTGGAATTCACTCTCTGTTGTCCTTTCCTTTAGTACCATGCTTATCCAGGTTCCTGTTTTCTCTGACCAGGAATTAAGATTTTTTTTTTTTTCCTTAAACACCGCTATTTGAGTGAGTATGCCAGAATCTAATTGGCTGTAAGATTCTATTCCAGAGATGTTAACCTGGAGTTCATGGAGGCCCCAGAGGGTCCCGTGGATGGTCTTTAAAGGTCTGCAACCCTCTGAAATATTATGCGAATTGTTCAATATGTGTGTGATTTTTTTTCCCTTGGAACAATGGTCTACCTTTCTGCTTCCTTTCGAAGGGATCTGTGTTCCCCTCCCTCTCACCTGGTCCTCTCACCTTCAAATTTTCTTATCCTAACACAAGTGTACCTGGGCCCCTCCCAAAGCACCATTCGCATCGTGCCAGTCTCCAGCTTAGACTTGCCTGCCTCCTTTCAAGGCCCTCCTTGATTTGGCCCCATCCTACTTTTCCAGCCTAATTTTACCCTCCTTTCTCGTCTTGAACCCTTTGCTCTAGGTGGCCTGCTTTCCCATAGTCCTAACTTTCCTCCTGCACGTGACAGTGATTCTAGGAGACTTGGTTTGGGATTCCAGGTCCTGGCTGGAATGAGGGGGACTCTCTCTGGCACGGAGCTCTGCAGAAGGTAGTGCAGAGGGTGGAGAAAGCTGGGTACACGTTGATAAGTGGACCCAGTGGATCCTTGTTGTCTGAGCCGGGAGAGGTGGCATTTTAGAGCAGGACAATCGTGGAACTGTGCTCTGGAGGAGAACCCTCAGAGATGTAATGATCTAGTTTAATCAGCCAAGAAAATGGAAAAAGGGTAGTGGTTGGCTGACGTTTTGGACCAATCTGCTCATGGAGGATGGCAGGAGGGCTCTGGGGTGGGGAGTGAGCAAGCAACAACTGAGGGCAGGTGGAGAGAGCACACAGGGCACTACTCCAGGTCAGCTTCAAGGAGACCAGCAGAAGGTAGCTGGTCAGTCAATCAACTGATATGAATTGAATGGCTACTTCATACCTGGCAGAGCTCTATCCGTGGGTCTGCATTTCAGGAGCTGGAGTTTAGTCATGAGAAGGTGACTAAAGATATGGTGTTGGTGGTAGAGGAATTGGACATTGGATAGATTACGAAGGCAGGGATACAATGACAGGGGCCCGAGGCAGGAGTCTCACTCCTCACAGAATAAAGCAGGAGTGTAACTGGACTTCTTAACCTGAGACTATGAAAAGAATAGGACTAGCAGCCAGGCCAGATTCCCTCCTTAATCCCAAAGAATAAGTCTTTAGTGGTAGACTTTCAGGCGCTATGGAAGATAATAGATAACAGCTCACATTTATTGAGCACTTTCTACATGCTAGGTACTGTTCAAAGCATTTCATGTGTATTATTTCATTTAAGCCTCACGACAGCCTTGTGAAGTAGGGTGTATTACATTATTATCCTTATTTAAATTTTTTTTTTAAATTTTGTATTGGAGTATAGTTGATTAACAATGTTGTGTTAGTTTCAGGTGCACAGCAAAGTGATTCAGTTACACATATACACATATCTATTCTTTTTCAGTTTTTTTTCCCATTTAGGTCATTACAGAATATTGAGCAGAGTTCCCTGTGCTATACAGTAGGTCTTTGTTGTTTATCTATTTTAAATATAGCAGTGTGTACATGTCAATCCCAAATTCCCAGTCTATCCCTCCCCCCAGTCCACCCTTCCCTGCTGGTAACCATAGTTTGTTCTCTTAAGTCTGTGAGTCTGTTTCTGTTTCGTAAATAAGTTCATTTGTATCATTTTTAAGATTCTGCATATAAGTGATATCATATGACATTTGTCTTTCTCCGTCTGACTTACTTCACTTAGTATATCATTCTTACTCTTTAAACAAGGAAACTGAGGAGTGGAATGGTTAAGGAATAATTTGTACAAGGTTACACACACTTAGTTCGTGATGAAGGTGGGATTGGAACCCGGGCTAACTCTTTGCGAGTAGGAGACCTTACTTCAGGCCCTCAAATCCATCTCTTCGGCAGTTGCCAGCTCTGCCCATCTGACTCCTGGGTGTCCTGCAGGCTTCAGGGCACAGCGAATGCTCAGGGAGTGTTGCCACCGCACTGACTGCTACTTGTCTCTATGGGCCCACCCCCCCTATTGCTTCCGTGGTCCCCCTACCTCCTACCCTATGAATGGCCCTGACATTAAGTATTGGAAAGGCAGAGACAGAATGGGGAAAGCTCTGAGAAAAGCAACAAAAATGATTCAGGAAAGAAAGGGATTGATGTATTTGGAAAGATAAAAAGAGATATATTTATCTGACCGGCTGGATGACAGCTAAGAGAAGATGTGAACAAGAGGGCACATAATGGGCTAGATCTGTCTTTTTTGGGGTACTTTACAGCTCCAGCATCAATACCTGTCTCTCTGGTCTCATGCTGAAGTTCAACAAGGATTTATTGAGTGTAGGAGGCTTCGCTTTTAGATTCAGTGTGTTTCCAGAGGCTGCGTCTTAAGTGGCTCAGTTGTAAGGTAAAAACCCGAGGGCACCTGTGTTAGTGCCTTCACCTGAGCTGATGGATTTTGGCAGCGTTGTTGGAAGTCATCAAATGAATGGGATAAGATAGAAAGATATGACTTTTATATCTCAAAGAGACCTGAAGGATCATCTAATCTTCATTTTCTAGGTATGAAGACTGAAGCTCCAAGCAGTTATGTGATTTGTCCAGAGTCATGGCAAAATTGGTGACTGGGGAGGCAGGGAGGCATCCTGATTAGAGGGAAGAGCATGGGGCTTCCCTGGTGGTGCAGTGGTCAAGAATCCGCCTGCCAATGCAGGGGACACGGGTTTGAGCCCTGGTCCGGGAAGATCCCACGTGCCGCGGAGCAACTAAGCTCGTGCGCCACAACTACTGAAGCCCATGTGCCACAACTACTGAGCCCGTGCACCTAGAACCCATGCTCCGCAATGGGAGAGGCCACTGCAATAAGAAGTCCGTGTGCTGCAACAAAGAGTAGCCCCTGCTTGCTGCAACTAGAGAAAGTGCGTGCAGCAACGAAGACCCAATGCAGCCAAAAATAAATAAATAAATTTATTAAAAAAAAATTATAGGGGTTGGCAAAATCCATGCTAAACCCAGCTGTACGCATCCAGTCATAGGCAGGTCTGGTCTGGAGTAGGCTTCCCATGTTGGGAGGACAGTCTGGTACAACACTGGCAAGGAGCAGAAGAGAGTTCCTGTTCCACGTGGTAAAAGGGAGATGCTGAGCAGAGCATGTCTGGTTATTCTCCCCAGGTTTACCAATCGCATGTGTTACTCTACCTCCTTGGGTTGAGTGCATAGCTGGACAGAGAGAGGTCACCAGTGTATCACTCACGGGGCTCTCTCCTATGGAAGGAAACTTTAGTTTTTTGGCTGCACTGGGTGGCATGTGGGATCTTAGTTCCCTGACCATGGATGGAACCCATGCCCCCTGCAGTGGAAGTGCAGAGTCTTAACCACTGGACTGCCAGGGCAGTCCCTGGAAGGAAACTTTAAAAGGCAGAACAAGTGTTCTCTCCTCACATGAGGAAAGACAATGATAATCCAATAATCAAATGTACAAAGGTAAAATTTTCATTGTGACATAAGTGGGCATTCCTGGTAACTTATTTATTGATGGACATTACAGTTGCTCCCTTATTTTGTTCTTACAAAAATGCAGCAGTGAACATCCTGGGACATCCGCCTGGTAATACATTTGCTAATTAACTAGTGACTCGTAAATTTCCAGGAGCAGGGCTGCTGGCTCAAAGGAAATGTGTATTTCAAATTTCGATAGCTGTTGCCTTATTGGTCTCTAAGAATGTTGCACTGATCTGCATTCTCAGCAGCGTAGCAAAGTAGTGGCAGGCTCAAATGATGGGCGCGCAGTCTGTTTTAAATGATCCAGAGGGAATATTCAATTTCTATAAAATCATATAAAGTGATAGGATGTAAATTTATAGAGTGTTTGTTGGGCATTTTACTTAATATGAACTTACTTAATCCTCATTCCTCTGAGGAGGGTGTTATTTCCATTTAACAAATGATGGTATGGGGCTTCCCTGGTGGCGCAGTGGTTGGGAGTCCGCCTGCCGATGCAGGGGACACGGGTTCGTGCCCCGCTTCAGGAGGATCCCACATACTGCGGAGCGGCTGGGCCCGTGAGCCATGGCCCGTGAGCCATGGCCGGTGGGCCTGCGCGTCCGGAGCCTGTGCTCCGCAACGGGAGAGGCCACAACAGTGAGAGGACCGCGTACCGCAAAAAAAAAAAAAAAAAAAAGATGATACGGAGGGTGAGCAACATTAAACCATTCAAGGTCACAGAGTTGTAAATGGAGGAGAGAGTTTGAATTCACTCTGGTTCCTGTGGTCGTGCTCATAACCTTGCACATCACCACACCACACAACACACCAGCTGTGTGACACGGTGATTTTGCAAAGAAGAAAAGATCATAATAAAATGATGGTGCTGTAAAAGAGAAGGTTCTGCTTTCATGCAAATGGTCCAGATAATGAGTCTGAAAGAATCATCGACAATGTGTGGTGTATCTAAGAAGAACTGCTAAATAAAATGTTTTCCAAAGATTTGCATGAAACATCAGCTGGGTTTTGATGCTTGCTGGTTGTTTAAAATGTTTATTCATGTTGAACAATGTTTATTTATTGAAAATACCATCTATTTAAATCAAATTATCTCCATAACTGAATATTTATATGGATGGTTTGTTGAATATTCCTAAACATTTGCCCAAACCACAAACGATTTATTCACAGTTATAAACGTTTACTTCTTTAGAGTAAAATATTGCTTGAAAGGAACTTAAAAGCAAATTGACATTTCTGCAGTTTGCGAACATCTGCAAAGCTTTCTGCACAGTAGCTGCTAGATATTTCTGCCTTAGAAAATAGCTAGATATTCTAATTACTTATGTTCAATATAATATTTAAAATTCATACAGCATCTCTTTTATTGTGTCATATAACAGCAGCAGCTCTTGGCTCTGGGACTGGCTGGTAATAGATGGATTTTGAGATTTTTCGAACACCTCAGCTTTGCGCCAGCACTTAATTAGCTGAAACCCCATTTCTTTCACTGTACACTCCAGCTCCATGAACGTTAGGCCTTAAATAATCGTGGGCGGAACAGATGCCAGTATGAGCTGTGAAAAAAGCAATAAACAAAGTGATGTAGTGCCTCGCGGTTTTATTCACTGTATTGAAGGTTCCAAGGGACTAGATCTGGAAACTTCACCGATGCCTGTAAAGGATCATTGACACGTCGATGGATGGACGCAACTACTCGCTTGTTTGGCTTTGGCGCAGATGAGTGTTTTCAGGACTCTGAAGGTCTCAGTGGGAAGCCTTGGTGTCCTCACCTGTGAAGGGGGTGCCCAGGGCAGGGTGGGCACTGAATAATGACCTCGAGATCCTCTTTGGCTCTCTCATCTATGGTTCTATGATTCTGATCGCTGAGTCCCAAGGCTGAGAGGGATTTTAATGCTTCCTCTCTTTCTGGGTGTGCCAATTACTTTGTTGTTGTGGTCTCAAGGAGCACTATTTTATTGTTTTTGAAACAGGTGAGGGCCTCAGTGTTCCAGGGTTACACTCAACACCCTCTCTCCCCAAACACATGCCCCCATCCAGTCAGAAAGTGCCCTGTCTTGGTCCCACTGTTGAAGCAGTGAACTTGTTGGGAAGATAGTGAGCCAGTCTGGAGCAAAAAGGCACACACTTGCCGGGAAGGTGGCTTAGAAGGTTGATTCTAGATGTCCTAACCAGCCCCCCACGCCTCCCCACTGCATTCTGTGAGCCTCACATTGGGAGTAAGGGGATACTTACCCCAAGGTAAGGTCTGTTGAAGTGGGGAAATAAACCAGAAAATAGGAAGAGGCCAACCTCAACCCTGTGAATCTCATGACTCTTCTTCTCTCCACCATTCTTTCCTCAAAGTCTTCTTTCTCCAACACTTTTTCTTTTTTTTAAAACCATTAAAAAAATTGAAGTATGGTTAATTTACAATGTTGTGTTTCAGGTGTATAGCAAAGTGATTCAGACTTTTTCAGATTCTTTTCCATTATAGGTCATTACAATATATGGAATATAGTTCCCTGTGCTATACAGTAGGTCCCTTTTGTTTATCTATTTTACAAATAGCAGTGTGTATACGTTAGTCCCAAACTCCTAATTTATCCCTCCCACCACAGTATCCCCTTTGGCAACCATAAATTCGTCAACACTTCTTCTAAGTGCAAGGACATTATGGGAGAAAAACTAGGGTAACGAATCAGGAGAATGTGGAATAGACAAAGAGGGAGAAGAAATAAACTAGGTGACTTGGATTATACCCAGCTGGGATTGCCAGTGGGTTAGGCAGCTGAGAATAGCTGCAGATGGGGCTGCCCCTCACTCCCCAGTCCCAGCACTCATTTAGTAGTTGGGGGCTAGAGATGAAACAAAGTAGGGAGAGAAGTATGTGTTCTATCAGATTGTTCCCATTCTTTCCCACTTTGCTTTTAACCATTATGCATCTCTTTCAGGGGGAAAATGTGAGGCAGTTGCAAGGACAAACAAATCATCATACACCCCTTCATTCTTTGGTGATGTTTGCGGTGGCGGGAGTGAATGCGGGGCGGGGGGGGGTCCGCCCTCACTCTCCTCTGCTTGGCTTTTCTAAAACTGCTCCTGCCCACAGTCTGTGATTGTTGTGGACTCAAGGACTCTAAGCCCTCCCCTGACCTGCCTGGCCGTGGCAAGTTAAGGTTGCTGATGGCAGAGGTCAAGCTGACTCCTCTGTGGCTCCTTCTGTCTGGGGGTCCTGCTTTGCTCATCCCTGACTCCCATTTTTGGGACTAGGTGAAGTTCAGAAGACAGGTTGACTAGCTCTCTGAAGAGGAAACTAACCAATACTGTCTTAGACATTTGTTTTGCTTGGCTACGGGTGAGTTGTTGATTGTAAGCCCAGAGAGAAAATGTTTTGTCCTTGGGTTGAGGTTTAGGGATTTAGGTTAATTAGGAAAAGTCACCTATTGGAGATCTATCTATCTTCTTGATTTTAACTCATGTTTTTCTTTGTTGTAGTTTTATTTAATTAAATGCTCATAAACATTAATATACAAAAGTATGTCTAGTAAAAAAATAAAGGTTCCCCCCTCCTCCATCATCTCTCCATAGTTTGATATCTTGTTCTATAGTTTTTGGATACTTTGCCTCATTATCATGTCAGTTACTTAACAAATAATTTTAAGAAAATGAAGGTGTCCAATCCACTACCACTCACCCACAGAGTGTGAATTTGATGGTAGCTCAAGATGATAACTTATTCTGTCCCAAGTGTCATTTATCACAGAGCTATCCTTCTGTAACCATTTTATGGCAATCAGACAAGCTTTACTTACTTTTGTCTTAAGAAAGGCTGATATTTGATGCTATGCCTGTTCTTACCAAAATTTCCATTTTTTAATTTGGCTCAATAAACATGGTAGCCTTTTGTGGTCTTGTTGACGCTCTCTCTGGTTAGACTAGGTAAAAATCCTTAATATAGTTGATTTCCATCACAAAATTTTCAGGGAAGAGTGCACATCTTTTGATTGTTTTCCTGTCATCATGCCCTGTGGTTGTGGCCTCTGAGTTCCTCCTTGAGAGCAGTGATGGAATCTTACCCCAGTGCATAGAACAGTGACATTCCCTAAAAAAGAAAAGATTTATTGAATGAATAAATGAATTCTGGAAAGTTTTAGGGTATAATAATGATATCTTACATCTATCAAGGGTGTTCCTTTTTTTTCCCAAAGAACTTATTTATTTATTTATTTATTTTGGCTGCGCTGGGCCTTCGTAGCTGCACGTGGGCTTTCTCTAGTTGCGGTGAGCGGGGCCTACTCTTTGTTGTGGTGCGCGGGCTTGTCATTGTGGTGGCTTCTCTTGTTGTGGAGCACGGGCTGTAGGCGCGCGGGCTTCAGTAGTTGTAGCGCACAGCCTTGGTTACTCCGCGGCATGTGGGATCTTCCCAGACCAGGGCTTGAACCCGTTTCCCCTGCATTGGCAGGCAGATTCTTAACCACTGGACCACTAGGGACGTCCTCAAAGAACTTTTATTTTCTTCATCTCATTTTTTCCTCAGAACAGTACTATAAATTGGGTACAGAATCTCTCCTGTTCCTGTTTCTGATGAAGGACTTGATATTCAAAAATTGTGACAGAAGTGAGACTAGTTCTCCTAGTCTGGAACACTGAGGTTTCATGTTGCACAAAACATCATAAATGTAGTCTTTTCTGTTTTTTTTTTTTTTTTGCGGTACGCTGGCCTCTCACTGTTGTGGCCTCTGAGCACAGGCTCCGGACACGCAGGCTCAGCGGCCATGGCTCACGGGCCTAGCCGCTCTGCGGCATGTGAGATCTTCCCGGACCGGGGCTCGAACCCGTGTCCCCTGCATCGGCAGGCAGACTCTCAACCACTGCACCACCAGGGAAGCCCCGGATTTTCTGTTTTTTATTAAAGAGTTATACAAGTAATAGATAAATGAACTTTCATTTTAAAATATTGAGTAATACAGGAGTAAAAAGAGCAAAATGTAAGTTCTCTTGTTCTGCAAACACCATTCCTAGTTCTCCCCACTATTCAACTAGCCTCAACAATGTGGTATGTATTTTATATTCCCCCTTTTATGCAATGGCATATGTATTCATGTGTTCATGGCAAAGGTCAAGCCGACTCCTTTGTAGCTCACTCTGCTTAGGGCCCTGCTTTGCTCATCCCTGGCTCCCGTTTCTGGGACTGACTTCTGGGAGTGACTAGGTGAAGTTCAGAAGACAGGTTTGACTAACTCTCTTAAGAGGAAACTTTAACCAACATTTGTTCATCTAAATGGAATCTGGTTTGTTTTATCACTTCACAGTCAATTTTGGAACTTCATCCATGTCAGACACTTAACTCCACCTCATTTTTTTAATCCCACCCCTGCACTTCTCGGCATGTGGGATCTTAGTTCCTCAACCAGGAACCAGGGATCAAACTGTGCCCCCTGCAGTCCTGCAGTGGAAGCTCAGAGTCGTAACCACTGGGCTGCCAGGGAATTCCCAACTCCACCTTGTTTTTAAACAGCTGCTTAGATTTCCCAGCATGTGGGTGTACCATATTAAAAAAAAATGACTCTCTTATTGATGGTTATCTAAAGTTGTTTGAACTTTGAAACTTCGAACCTTTACAAACGGTACTGAATTTAATATCATTGTATATGCATCCTCGTGTACATGTACAAGAATTTCTGTAGGATATGGTTCTTATCCCACCTAGGAGTCTTCATTGCTGATTGAGTTAGTGTTTCTTAGTTTTCTTTTGTCAAATTCTTGCTTATTTCCAGCCTGGAACTGTTAAAAAAATTTTTTTTAAACAGTTTAAGCCCATTTATCTTGCAGGTTGGGTGGTTTTGCCTTGCATAATAAGATTAAATGATGGTACATACTACTTCAACTATATCTGAAGACTAGGAGAGATTTCATGATTTAAGAGAGAGATAGCATTTTTGGTTTTTCTTCCTCATACTTCATGGCAGATTCTGGTAAATTTCCCTCTCCTTAATATCATTCTCCTCCGTGTTGCTTACTAACATTTGGTTCGGGACAATAATGGAGCAGTGTAAAACTAGATTTCCCAGGCTTTCTCAGAAATAGAGTGACACAGTTCTGACCAGTGAGATACAAGTCCAGGAAAACTATTCTTTTCCTGACAAATGGACAGATTCAGTAGGCACACATCTTTTACTTCTAGCCTTTTGCCTTTCCTCTTTCCTTTCTGTTGCTTCCTAGAAGGAAGTCTCAGTGTCTCTGTGACCATGAGGACAAGAGCCACATGCTAAAGATGGAGGAGCAGGAAGTTACAAGAAGCCTGCATTGTTGGTGATTTCTTTGAGCACCTGGTCCAGCCATGGTTGGCCTGCCTGTGATTTCTGCTTCCATAAGAAAAATAAACCCTAATTTGTAAAGGCAATCACGTCAGGTTCCTGCTGCATGCGGCTTAACACAATCCAAACAGAGTCTTATCTTAGTTACTGAACAAACATAACTCAGCCCAAGTGAGTGAATTTTCTAAAGATTCCTATCTCTGACCTTCAAAACTGTATGGTCTATGTCAAAGACTTAAGGTTTTTTTTTTTCTAGCAAAGTATTCTAATTTATTGCTTTACATATAACTATATATCTGTATATCTCTAATGTAATTATTTTTTGAACTATTATGCAAAAATTAAAAAATATCTTGAGGATTGTGACAAAAATTTGTGCTTGTTTAGTAGATTTTTTTTTTGTTCTTTGTCTTTGGCATCAGCTGTCTGTTTCATGAGAAACTGAATTTAAAACTTCTAATATGTGAGGCATCTTTTCCTGAGAAACCCAGGAGGAAGGCAGTATCATCCTGAGCACTGTTGTCAGGTTGTTGTCTTTTTTTTTTTTTAATTTATTTTATTTATTTATTTTTGGCTGCATTGGGTCTTTGTTGCTGTGAGTGGGCTTTCTCTAGTTGCGGCGAGCGGGGGCTACTCTTCATTGTGGCGTGCAGGCTTCTCATTGCAGTAGCTTTTCTTGTGTGTAGAGCATGGGCTCTAGGCACGCAGGCTTCAGTACTTGTGGCACATGGGCTCAGTAGTGGCTCGCGGGCTCTAGAGTGCAGGCTTAGTAGTTGTGGTGCACGGGCTTTGTTGCTCCGCGGCATGTGGGATCTTCCTGGACCAGGGCTCGAACCCGTGTCCCCTGCATTGGCAGGCGGATTCTTAACCACTGCGCCACCAGGGAAGCCCCAGGTTGTTGTCTTTAGAGCATATAGAGTTGATGATTTCCTCCTGGTGCCAGGTTTGAAGGCGGCGGTGGGGTGGGGTCGGGGGGAGGGGCTGTGGGACAGTAATAACGTAATGTTTTAAATAAACATTTCATCAGAGTAAAAGCAAGTGGGAGAAACATCTTTTTCACTTTGTTGATGGAGTGAGTTTGCTTTCATTAAAAAAAAAGTTTGAAAGCTCTTGATAGCGTGAGTTAAAGGGATTAATCCGCTGGAGCCATTACCTTCCCGAGTCACTGAGAGAAGGGTGTGAGTGTGTCTGGGTGGGGAGGGAATTGCTGGAGGATGGGGTGGGAATTGAACATGTCTGAGAAAGTTTGGTATATATTATACATTTGGCGTATTAGTTTCCTAGGGCTGCTATAACACACAGACTGGGTGGCTTCAAACCACAGACATGAATTGTCTCACGGTTCTGGAAACTAGAAGACCAAAACCAAGGTGTCGATAGGGCCACGTTTCCTCTAAAGCCTGTAGGAGAATCCTTCCTGGGCTCTGCCTCGCTTCTGATGGTGGCCGGCAATCTGTGGTGTGCCTCAGCTTACAGCTGTGTCACTCCATTCCTGTCTTCAAGTAGCATTCTCCTGTGTCTCTTCACGTTGTCTTCCCTCTGTGCGTGTCAGTCTCTGTGTCCAAATCCACCCTTTTATAAAAACACCAGTCATATTGGATTAGAGCCCCACCCATCAGGACCTCATTTTGATTTGATTACCTCTGTAAAGGCTCTGTTTCCAAAACAGGTTTCATGATGAGGTACTTAGGGGTGAGGACTTCAATATATCTCTTTTGGGGGATACAATTCAACCTATGACAAAAGGTTTTCCAAATCTAACCTGAAATAATCAGGAAAGAGTTTCTTGCATATATCCACTATTACCTGAATTTTGGAGCAGGGAAACAAAATAGTGAATTTGATGCCATTGGTTGTAAGCACTTTACCTCCTTGAGAGTTCCCCTCCTAGATGTCATGTTCCTTTTTGCCTCCCATTAAAACCATTGCCTGGTCCTAATCAAGTTCCGTTTAGGCCTCTCCTTCTAGTGGTGCCCCTAGGATCTTGGCCTTTCCAGACCCCTCCTTCCCATCAAGAGCGCTAGGTTTCAAAATGTCATTTTTCACGGCCACCTCCCTGACCTTGGGGTGGAGTAATTCCATGGCGCTAAGTCCATCCTGGTCACCCCTGAGACGTTCGCTGTCCATTCTCATAATGAGGTCTTGCTATCCCTGGGCAATTACTCTTAAGCAAAGTGGTTGGTCTCCATCTGCAATTTCTGATTTCCTCTCCCCTTCCTAGGGTAATCACCCCTTTCCTTATTCACTGCCTTCTTTTTCAGTTCAGCAAAATGTTTACCCTTTCCCCCAATAATGATTTCTTTCAGAGTGGGGCTATTGGTTCATCAGGAGGCTCTGGAGTTTTCTTCCAGTTAGGCCTGGGCCCTGGGACCACAAAAGGCACAGCCATTTTCTCTGGAAGAAGGCCTTAGCCTTTAGAAATGTTGTAGGCCGTAGAAAAAGGGAACAGAGATGCTTGCAGCCCATTCTTGGAAAGGACGCGTTACCCCCCAGAATGGGCAGAATGACTTCTTCTAAATACAGCAAAGAGGAAGACAAACAAAGTGAGATTTCATGTTAAAAGCAAGTTGGACATTTGTATCCTGTGACAGGCAGATTCTCTGGGCTAGTCTTGTTTTAGCAGGTCCATAAATAGACTTCAAGAGCCACTTGGGGGGCGAGAGTGTTGGGTCATGGATGTAGTCTTAGTTCTTTCCCTTTTGCAGACACGTAGTAGCTACTCATTAAGAAGTGCTTTTCCGAGCCTAAAATAACCTTTAGTTAGGTTTTATGTTGTGAAAGCTCCCGTTACATAACTTGGCTGGTTGTTACATATTGCCACTATAACGAAGTTACCACAAATTTGGTGGCTTAAAATATCAGAGATTATAGGGAAGGTGGGAGGGAGATGCAAGAGGGAGGAGATATGGGGATATATGTATATGTATAGCTGATTCACTTTGTTATGCAGCAGAAACGAATACACCATTGTAAAGCAATTATACTCCAAGAAAGATGTTAAAAAATAAAAATAAAATGCAAAAAGAAAAAAAATCAGAAATTAATTCTGTCTCAGTTCTGGAGGCCGGAAGTCTGCAATCGGTATCACTTGGCAGAAGTCTGGGTGTTGGCAGGGCCCCACTCCCTTCAGAGGCTCTCTTCCAGCTTCTGGTGGCTGCTGGCATTTCTTGGCTTGTGGCTGCATCACTCCAATATCTGCCTCCATGGTCTCATTGCCTCCCCCTCTTCTGTCTGTGTCAGATCTTCCCCTGCCTTGCTTGTTAAGGGTTCCTGTGATTGCATTTAGGACCCAGCTGGATAATTCAGGATGCTCTCCCCATCTCAGATCCTGAACTTAATCACATCAGCAAGGTCTCTGTCATATAAGAGGACATTTTCCAGAGATTAGTAGATTATTTTTTTGGCCGCACCCCATGTCATATAAGGAGACATTTTCCAGAGATTAGTAGATAATTTTTTTGGCCGCACCCCACGGTACGTGGGATCTTAGTTCCCTGACCAGGGATCGAACCCCGTCACCCCTGCATTGGAAGCACGGAGTCTTAACCACTGGACCACCAGGGAAGTCCAGTTCCAGAGATTAGGATCTGATATCTTTTGGTGCCGTTATTCAGCCCACCACATGTATTATGTGTGACAGACATGCATCTGCCAGGGACCTCTCAACACTGGGCTGCCTGCCTTTTGAATAGGCCTTTGTCCCAGCGGATAACTCTTCCCTTTGTTATTATGAGGGCACCAGCACTCTCCCTGGCCACTGATGTGTTAGCAGGGAGAGCTGTAGAAATTAGTTTTCATATGGCCCGAGATCTCTGCCCACAGCCTTAGTAATAAATGGCAGACCAAGGAATCTGGGTTAATTGCCTCAGCACATGGAGGTGCACTGAGGGGTGTGTGTGTGTGTGTGTGTTCACTGTGTTCCTGATTAAGAGAAATGTATCCTCCCCTTGACTTTGAGACTTGGCTTTTGCTCTGGACTCAAGGGTCATCGGGCACTGACAATTTATTTGCAAAGAGGCTCACCGAAATCTCATCCTACCTGTGAATTCCTTCCTGCCCCTCAAAGACAAAGAATCCTTCCTCGAGGTTCTGGTATCCCTGAAGCCCTACTACCTAAAGACCACAGGAGGTAGGAGGGAGCCACAGATGGCTCAGGATTCTTGCTCTAACTCAGAGTAACTGTTTTTTTTTTTTTTTTTAACATCTTTATTGGAGTATAACTGCTTTAGAATGGTGTGTTAGTTTCTGCTGTATAACAAAGTGAATCAGCTATATGTATACATACATCCCCATATATCCTCTCCCTCTTGCGTCTCCCTCCCCCAGAGTAACTGTTAATTCAGAGCTGGGCTGTGGAGTCTTCCTTGAGGGTTGTTATAGCTTGTAGAAAGCCTCAGTGGATATGTTTTCCCCCATCTTGATCCCTGGGATTTGGCTATGCTGTTTGTTATTGATAAGGTTTTGGGAAAATGGTGTAATTTAACAAAGGTTATTGGTTTTATTCTCCTGGTGCTTCTTTAATTAGGCTGCTGACACCAAGCAAGGCAAGGGTTTTGACATTCAGAACAAGACCTAGAGTTGAGTTAGATCCAAACTTTGAATCACTAAGGACCCAGGAGGTAATTTTCCTGTACCCAATTAGCATTTAAATTTGAACCCATCAACATGGCTCTCTGTGGAATTTTCCCTCCGTTTACCTTTTCTAAACAGGAACCACTGGCATGGAAGTTTATCTGTATAGTAATGAAAATATAATTAGTATTAAAATACATCCACCATCTTGTCTCATGTTAGTTCTTAATCCCTGTATATATATTTTTCTGAGCCAAGGTGTTCTCCATCTCTTTTCAATCCTAGGAAAGTCACTTAATCCCTTGCCATAGGCTATGATAACGGTGTAGCTAATGCCCTTTGATTCATTACGCAGAGGACAGATGTATTGTCTTCTGAGGATGGTACATCTACCCAAGTATATCCCTTTGAGTTAATTATGGTCATTGCCTTACTGCATTCTGGACGCCGTTTCCGTTTGGGAAGTGTAACCAGTGAAGATGTTGGGAATTTGGTGTATGAGAAGCAGCTGCTCCCAGACTGTGGAACACTGGTGCTTTACCGGTTCTTTGACAAAAGGCAACCCCGAAGTACATAAGTGAATGCGAAGAATTAAATTCTCCCCTAAATTGTTCTTAGATCATTGGAATCTACTATTACGGGCAACCTTGAGCACATCGAAAATGACTGACCAAGGAACAGGTGCATATTGATGGGGAGATTCCGAGACCGCTGATCTGGCTTAGGTGGAGTTAATTTTCTTGCGGACCTGGGGACTTGTAGTTGTAATGTTGTTAAATCGCAAACACCTGCTATAATATGACATTTTTTTTCCTGCTAATACAAATGTTCCTAAGTTGTGTGATGGAATAAGTACTTCCATGGCGTCGAAAGAAAAGGATTTAGGTGACTCAAATAGAGCTGAGAGGCTTTCCTCAGCTGAGGTACGTCAGGGAGCACCTACAGACTGGGTGCTCCCTCCATCAAGCAGGGAGGGGCAGGGTAGGGGAGCTGAGTTGTGGCTGTGTGGTGTTGGCTCAGGCGGTGGTTTTGTGTGTTAATTGAAACTTGCAGCTGGGGTTGTTCTTGTTTCCACGTCTCTTGTTTGGGGTCAGACAACAATTCCAACAGTATTTTCTGAGGACTGTTTTTTATTTTTATTTTTTTAATTTTTTTGCGGTACGCGGGCCTCTCACTGTTGTGGCCTCTCCGTTGCGGAGCACAGGCTCCGGACGCGCAGGCTCAGCGGCCATGGCTCATGGGCCCAGCCGCTCCGCGGCACGTGGGATCTTCCCGGACCAGGGCACGAACCCGTGTCCCCTGCATCGGCAGGCGGACTCTCAACCACTGCGCCACCAGGGAAGCCCTGAGGACTGTTTTTGAAGCCTTGTGGTTTATTGGCTAGTTGAAATAGGGGGCAGGGACGGTGGTTGCCAAAAAAAGAGAGAAATAGAGGCAAAGGTAGAAGACATGGCAGAAGCTAAGGACCCTTTATTGGGTTTGTCTTAGTCCTTTTATGTGTTTTGCAAAGGGTACCCGGGCTTCTAGTTCCTTCCTACTTTAGCATTTTGAGAATTACTAGGAAAAATGATTGGCTTCAAGTGAATTCCATTTGTAGGAAACTATAAATAACCTATACATATAAATTATATATAAGTATATATTATATTTAAAATATACTTATATAGCACAAATATATATTATAAAAACATAACTTAAAATAATAATATATAAATATATATTTTAAATATAAACAATATAAACATATCACATAAAATATATATTATATGTGAATAAATTATAGTGTTATATTTATTGCATAAATATGTTATATAAATATCTAAATATGTAATATGTATTATATTATAAATACATTATATAAAATAAATATGTGATAAAATACATTGATTGTATGTCGTCTTCGTTGCTGTGCATGGACTTTCTCTAGTTGCAGCAAGCGGGGGCTACTCTTCGTTGTGGTGCACGGGCTTCTCGTTGCAGTGGCTTCTCTTTTTGCGGAGCACGGGGCTCTAGGCGCATGGGCTTCAGTAGTTGCAGCACATGGGCTCAGTAGTTGTGGCTCGTGGACTGTAGAGTGCAGGCTCAGTAGCTGTGGTGCAAGGGCTTAGTTGCTCCGCAGCATGTAGGATCTTCCTGGACCAGGGCTCGAACCCGTGTCACCTGCATTGACAGGTGGATTCTTAACCACTGCACCACCAGGGAAGTCCCTACATGTTTCTTAAAAATGACTTACATTTACAGAGTAAAAAGCCTGATTTAAAAAAAAAAAATTTCGACTCAGGAATTTGGAGTGGTTGTGAGTAGTTTTCTCCTCAAGATGGTGCTCAAGGTGCTCATGGGCTTTAACTTTCTGTGTTGAATAAAAATTTATAGTACTCTATAAATTATGTCACAATCTACGGAATTATTTTCATGTAGTTCTGACAATTCTGTCACATGTCTTACGGTTCTAAAAGTTTTGCCCCTTTTGGGCTCACAGGGTGTTACTTTGTGGGTAGGCTGGCAGTGGAAGTTGGGAGTCCTGGGTCCCTTCTTACGCCCCTGGTGTTATGCACTTGCTAGAAATTATTTGTCCAAGCAATTGTTGTCTTCTTAAAAGATCTCCACGGGGTCGACGATATACATTTATTCTACTGCTGTTAGTGCCTGAAACATAATAGAAATTCTTCTTAGCCTGCCTTCAGAACTAGTCTTGTGAGCACACACATTTAAAAATTCTTTCTCAGTGCTTTATGCGCATTTTGGATGAAAAAGTAGCTTTAACAAGTTTCATTGTCCACATTATTGACTGACTTTAGCGGTCAATTCTAGTTAGCTGTTCTCGGTCAACAAATTCTTTCCTTAAAGGGAAGAAAAATCCCACTAGTTAGGAGAGACGAAAGAATAAATGCTACAAGACTTGAAGGTAACCGTAAGAAAGAATTTCCAAAATGTTTTGTGGACCAACATCTACTATTGTAGGAATAAGCATATAGCCACATAAAGGGGGTACTTTGAAGATTTTGTGTTTGTTAAGAAAGCACAACTCTACTGTGAATGAGGAGCCCTGAGTGGATGTCAGATAAATCAGATGTGTTTGGTCACAGTAGGAAGTGTCAAGGCCAGGAAGCAAGTTCCATGGGTGGAATTACTGTCTTGGGTTATAATTAAATAAGGCTTTGGGGGAGGGGGACACAGGGACATAGGACAGAAAAAAACAGTTACTTTTTAGGATTAAGAATATCTAGAGGGCTTCCCTGGTGGCGCAGTGGTTGAGAGTCCGCCTGCTGATGCAGGGGACGCGGGTTCGTGCCCCGGTCCGGGAAGATCCCACATGCTGTGGAGTGGCTGGGCCTGTGAGCCATGGCCGCTGAGCCTGCGCGTCTGGAGCCTGTGCTCTGCAACGGGAGAGGCCACAACAGTGAGAGGCACGCGTACCAAAAAAAAAAAAAAAAAAAGAATATCTAGATATGGTTATGGTGGTTTGCCACCTTATTTGCAAATTTGCATACATTTGCAGTGTCCTTATTTGAATTTAGTAAAGTTGGCTGGAGAACTGGAATGAAATGGGTTATTTTGCCCCACAGCAGAACTGATGCTATCTGTTTTTATTTATGCTGTTTTTATTTATAAATGCTATCTGTTTTTATATCTAGATCTCTAAAAGAAATGAATTTCAGCCATGAAATGTGGATTGAATAAATAAATATAGTTCAGACCTTCTCAGGATAGGTCACTACTTGGAACCGCCCTGGCTGTATAGATATGTAGTTAGTAAAGAATACTGACCACTTGGGGTAGTGTGGAGTCTCTGAACCGGAGAGGATGAAATTCACATTTGGGAAAAGTTTCTGATTTTTTTTTTTTAAATAAACTTATTATTTATTTATTTATTTTTGGCTGAGTTGGGTCTTCGTTGCTGCGCATGGGCTTTCTCTAGTTGCGGCAAGCGGGGGCTACTCTTGGTTGTGGTGCACAGGCTTCTCATTGCGGTGGCTTCTCTTGTTGTGGAGTACTAGCTCTAGGCGCGTGGGCTTCAGTAGTTGTGGCTCACAGGCTCTAGAGCACAGGCTCAGTAGTTGTGGTGCATGGGCTTAGTTGCTCCCCGGCATGTGAGATCTTCCCGGACCAGGGCTCGAACCCGTGTCCCCTGCGTTGGCAGGCAGATGATTTTTTTTTTTTTGCGGTACGCGGGCCTCTCACTGTTGTGGCCTCTCCCGTTGCGGAGCACAGGCTCCGGACGCACAGGCTCAGCGGCCATGGCTCACGGGCCCAGCCACTCCGCGGCATGTGGGATCTTCCCGGACCGGGGCACAAACCCATGTTCCCTGCATTGGGAGGCGGACTCTCAACCACTGCGCCACCAGGGAAGCCCCCAAAGTTTTTGATTAATGAACCAAAAGCCTTTTTTTCCCCACTATCTTCAGATACTATTAGAAAATTATACAATAAACCAGCCTTGCAAAACTACAGACATTTAAAAATAATTTAAATTTTTATGAAAAGTATGGATTCATATGCAGGTATGAGAAATAACAGAGAGAGAGCTCCTAGTGTGCCCTTTGTCCAATTTCTCCCAATGGTAACATTTTGCAAAACTACCATACAATATCACAACCAGGATATTGACATTGCTAGGATCCACAGTGTAATTTAGATTTTTCTAGCTTTGCTTTTACTCATTTGTATCTATGTGTATATTTAGTTCTAAACATTTTCCCCATTGTTTTATTTATTTATTTATTTTAAAATTATTTATTTATTTTATTTTTGGGTGCGTTGGGTCTTCGTTGCCGTGTGTGGGCTTCTCATTGCGGCGGCTTCTCTTGTTGCTGAGCACAGGCTCTAGGCATGTGGACTTCAGTAGTTGTGGCACATGGGCTCAGTAGTTGTGACTCACGGGCTCTAGAACACGGGCTCAGTAGCTGGGGCACATGGGCTTAGTTGCTCTGTGGCATGTGGGATCTTCTTGGACCAAGACTCAAACCCATGTCCCCTGTATTAGCAGTTGGATTCTTAACCAGTGCGCCACCAGGGAAACCCATTCCCCATTGTTTTAACCATTGAATGTGTACGCTTTAGTGATCTTTAGTGTGTCATGATGTTGTGCAGCCATCATCACTATCTAATCCTAGTCCTGTTCCATTTTAGCACACGTGTAGATTTGTGGATCACCGCTGCAGTCAAGATTGAGCTCAACGCTCAATCTTGTTCAGTTCAGATGGACTGATCACATAGAAACCCACATGGTGTTGCCCTGCCTGTCCCCTCCCTTCCATGCCTAACCTGTGGCCACCACTGATCACTGCAGTATTTTTATTATTGTTGTTGTTTTAATTCTTTGGATGTGAAATATTAATGATTACGATTATAACAAAAATCCCTTTAAGCTCTGGCTTGGGGATTCTTAGCCACTCGCTTATCTGAGAACTCTAAGCTCTGGGTCTAGGGAGGGCATTTTTAAAAAACCATTTAAAAAGAAATTGAAGTATAGTTAATTTACAATATTGTGTTAGTTTCAGGTGTACAGCAAAGTGATTCAGTTATACATATATCTATATATCTGTATCAGATTCTTTTCCATCGTAGGTTATTACAAGACATTGAATATAGTTCCCTGTGCTATACGTTAATCCAAAGCTCCTAATTTATCTCACCCCTGTCCCCCCATCCCCACTGCCCATGCTTTCACCTCTGGTAACCATAAATTTGTTTTCTGTATGTGAGTCTATTTCTGTTTTGTACATATGCTCATTTACATCATTTTTTAGATTGCACTTGTAAGTGATATCCCATGATAGTTGTCTTTCTCTGAGTTCACCTAATATGATAATCTCTAAGTACATCCATGTTGCCGCAAATGGCATTATTTCATTCTTTTTTTTTTTTTTGGCTAAGTAATGTTCCATTATGTATATAGACCACATCTTCTTTATCCATTCCTCTGTTGATGGACACTTAGGTTGCTTCCGTGTCTTGGTTATTGTGAATAGTACTGCTATGATCATTGGGGTGCATGGATCTCTTTGAATTAGAATTGCAGAGAGCATTTTAAGGGGAGCATTTGTTTTTCATTGGGTCTAGTTATTCAGGCCTCTTTGCACTGATTGTTTTCCAACTGTCTCCTGCTGGGCGCCACTGCAAGTCACCCTTGCAGGCTGTGGAGAGGAGTGGACAAAGCGTCATGCCGCAAACAGACCTGCAGGCCAGGGTGTGGGAAGACAGCTTGGGGAGTGAGCTTCGGCAGCACTCCTAGGTGTTTGTATGCACAATGAACGATTACCAGATATAACTGACTTTTGACTCATCTACCTGCCCCGTTAGACTGTAAGCTCCAGGAGGTCCGGGACTGTATCCCGACACTTAACACAATGCCTCAGACATAATACCTATAATAATAACAACGACATTGTGCAATTTTATCAAATACTTATTATATCCCAGGCATGGGGCTAAGTATATTATACTCATTCCATCATTGAATTCTTTCCAAAATTCTGTGAGGTACAGTTAGTCCCCCTCTTATCCACAGAGGATACGTTCCAAGACCCCCAGCGGATGCCTGAAACCATGGATAGTACTGAACTCTATATATGTTCTATTTTTTCCTATACATACATACCTATGATAGTTTTAAAATTAGGCACAGGAAGAGATTAACAATAATAACTAACAATAAAATAGAACAATTATAACAATATACTGCAATAAAAGTTATGTGAATGTGGTCTCTCTCAAAATATCTTATTGTACTGTAGTCACCCTTCTTGTGATAATGTGAGATAATAAAATGCCTATGTGATGAGATGAAGTGAGGGGAATGACGTAGGCACTGTGCCATAGCATTAGGCTCTTACTGACCTTCTGACAATACATCAGAAGGAGGAGCATCTGCTTTGGGTGAACCTGAATCATTGAACCGTGAAGGTGTCGATGGTTGATGTCAGGAACAGATGATGTCAGTGGTTGGGGATCCTGGGGGGGATGAAGCTGGATGGTGTAAGATTTCATCATATTATTGAGAATGGTGTGCAATTTAAAACTTACGAATTGTTTATTTCTGGAATTTTCCATTTAATACTTTCGTACAGTGGTTGATCACGTGTAACCAAAAACTTGGAAAGCAAAGCTGCAGATAAGGGGTGACTACTGTATATATTATTTTACTGATTTTATAGGTGAAAAAGACTAGGGCTTAAAGATCAAGCCACTTGCCCAAGGTTATTTGGCAAACCAGGAAATGAACTAGATTTTCCTGAGTCCTAAGGCCATGCATTTAACCATTGCGTTGCACTCCTTTGACTTTCAGCAGTTTCTAATTTTGTTGCATTGTGATAAGTTTTCTGATGTGTGTTTGGAATGAGTTGAGGTTCTTTCTAAGCCCTAACATGTGGTCAATCTTGGCCTGTGCAGAGGGGAAGGTGCCTCCTGAGGCATGAGGGAGGGTGGGGGAGGGAAGGGGGAATGGTGGTGACCAGAGCAGGTTATGCAATAGTTTGCAGGCCAGATAGAGGAGAGTGGATTGGATATAGGAGACATGAGGATTTACAGAAGGTTCTTAGGCAGGGGTGACTCATTAAAAATGTTGGCAGGGGGACACAGGGCGGAGTGGAGAGAGCCAGGCAAGTCCAGGTGTGGTGGGCAGAAAAATGGGCCCCCAAAGATGTCCATGTCCTAATCCCCAGAAGCTGCGAATATGTTACTTCAGGTTGCTGATGAAATTAAGGTTGCTAATCAGCTGACCTTAAAATAGGGAGATTATCCTTAGTTATCAAAGTGGGTCCAAGGTAACCACCTGGTTCCTTTCACGTGAAAGAGGGAGGCACAGGGATAAGTATCACAGTGATGTAATGAGAGAAAGACTTGATCAGCCATCACTGGCTTTGAAGATGGAAGAGGTCCATGAGGCAAGAAATGTAGTTCTAGAGACTGGAAAGGCAAGAAAAGGTATTCTCCCATAGAGCCTCCAGAAGAACGCAACCCTGCCAACACCTTGATTTTAGCCCAGGGAGACCCATTTTGAACTTCTGATATTCAGAACCATGAAATAATAAATGTGTATTGTTTTAAGCCACCAAGTTTGTGGTAATTTGTTACAGCAACGATAGGGAACTAATGCACCAGGGGACACAGAAAACAGCCCAGTGGCTGCTGCTATTCGACATGAGGTGGTAAGACTTAAGCCCAGGATGATGGCTGTGAAAAAATGGCCAAATTGATGGATCCAGTGACTGGACCCACTGGCTTCTATAAGAGAAAGCTAGGATTTATTAGAAGCTTTGTCAGAGGTATTTTATAAGGAATAGAGAATGCCTTGATGTTTCGCCTCCTTCCATATCCTCTGAGCCAAGTGAGGGGAGTCTCTGAGAGAACCACTAAGAAAGGCCAAGCTGGGAGGCAAGCATCTCACACATGACTGGATGCTTGCTGAGCTGCTGAACCAAGGACACAGGGCTTGAAAGGACTGGAGCAGAGTATGGGGAGAACGTTCTTGGGAGAGTTTGACTCTGTGTCCCTGGAGATTGGGAGGCCTAGAAGCTATGCCTGACTCTTTTTATTTTTAAAATTTAAAAAAAATTTTATTATTTTTTAATTGTGGTGTAGCTGATTTACAATGTCATGTTAGTTTCTGGTGTACAGCAAAGTGATTCAGTTATAGTCTTTTTCAGATTTTTTTCCCTTATAGGTTATTATAAGATGTTGAGTCTAGTTTCCTGTGCTATGTAATAGGACTTTGTTGTTTATCTGTTTTATGTAAAGTAGTGTGTATCTGTTAACCCCAGGCTCCTAATTTATCCCTCCCCCACTTTGCCCTTGTAACCATAAGTTGGTTTTTTAATGTCTGTCAGCCTGTTTCTATTTTGTAAACAAGTTCATTTGTGTCATTGTTTTTATATTCCACATATAAGTGATATCATATGATATTTGTCTTTCTCTGTCTGACTTACTTCACCTAGTATGATAATCACTAGGTCCATCCATGTTGCTGTAAATGGCATTATTTCATGCTTTTTTTAATGGCTGAGTAATATTCCACTCCTGGGCAAATATCCAGAGAAAACTCTAATTCAAAAAGATATATACACCCAATGTTCATAGCAGCACTATTTACAAGAGCCAAGATACGGAAGCAACCTAAGTGTTCACTGACAGATGAATGGATAAAGAAGATGTGGTATATATATACAATGGAATATTACTCAGCCTGACTCTTTCTTGAAGACGCATGAAGGTCAGAGGCTGGCTAGGGCAGGAGTGAGGCAGCAGTGGGAATAGGCCTCAGGAGAAATCAATCCTGCCAACACCTAGATCTCAGGCTTCTATTTTCTCCAGACTGGTGAGAAAATAAATTTCTGTTGGTGAATCTACCCAGTCTGTGGTACTTCGTTCTGGCAGCCCTAGCAGACTGCTACAGGGACCATATATAGAGAAGAGGTATGCAGGAGAGCCAATAAGGCACAGGGCACAAACTCTGGAGCCTGCTAAACCTGGGCTGAATCCCAGATTACAACCACCTACAAGAATATAACCCTGAGCAAGATATTTAACTTCTCTAAACTTGGGTTTCTTGTATGTAAAATAGAGATAATAATACCTTATCTCCAGGATAACTTGGGTTGTTTATTTATTTAACTTTATTTACATATCACTTATATGCCAGGTGCTGCTCTAAATGCTTTGTAAATATTGTGTGGATTAAATGGTAATAGTGTAGGTAATGTGTCTAGCACAATGTCAAGAGCATAGTAAGTGTGGAAACAAATATCTGTCATTGTCACTCTTATTCATATGAGCTCTATATGAAATAATTTTTTTCTAGAAAAATCCACAAATATTTCTCTAGGAAATTGAGACTGTTCTTTAGCAACCACTACTCTCTCTGATAATTAAAGCATAGTATATTGACAATTGAAATTCTGTCAGTCGGAAACTATTTTTTCTATTAAATGTGTGACTTTAAAAGCTTTGCTGTATTCTTTTCTTTTGGCCGCTTGGCTTGCAGGATCTTAATTCCCTGACCAGGGATTTGAAAGCATTGAGTCCTAACCACTGGACCACCAGGGAATTCCCTAGGTTTGCTGTATTTTAAAGTGTGATCTTTATAATGTCTCAGGGACCCCTTCAATGTGAAAAAATATTTGAAATACACAGAAATCAATTAGAATATAATTTGATTTGCAGAACCATGTCTACATATAAACTTTAGCGTTGCATAAAACAAGGCTCTTCCATCCCACAACACAAATAACATATGTCCTCAACGTGTTAAAGAAAAGTTGAGTGCAGTTCCACAGATGGACACTAGGCGGCACTCTTGTAAGGCAAACTCAGGCTTCCCTACTAAAAATAAGTCTGGGTTTTGCTGGTAAAATGTAGTCACTCTAAGTTGATTCTCTTGTTTAGTAGTAAGATATTCATGAGAAATAGAGAAGAACTGATTTATTCTGATACTCTAAAAGAGACATTACAAGGAGCAATCTTACAAACCCTGTAAATGTAGGACGTAATGGGGCACCATATTTTGTAGAGTTGGCCCAGAACATAAGAAATCATCAAGTACTTTGGTGGAAGTGGGTAGTGCTCACTTCTATTTTGAACATTTTAAGCTCAGCACTTACAGATAGATATGTCTTTAAACTAATTTTTTTTCGTTTCCAGTTTATGCTTTCTCCTTCAACTGACAATGTTTGGATGGACTTTGTGAGGAAACAGTGGGAGAGAGCACATAGGAATACAGTTTGGGAAGCTTCATTTTCATCTTCACACAGTTCAGCAGCAATCCCTCTTTTCAGAATAAATTAGTGCTATATATGGAAGAATATGTGTAGGTTCCTTGCCCCAGCTCTCCCACTGAGTTGTGGTGTGTCTTAGGGATCTTGAGTCTGCGCAGAAGGGAGAGATGTTTCTTCCGACTTTCCTTCTTTCTCCCACTGATCCTTCCCCCAGGGCTACTCTTCCCTCTGACTCTCTCCTGCTTCTCAAATGTGCCTTAGACTCTGTCTTCTACAGTCAAAAGGAATGGACTTTTTGTCTGATTGATTTTTATTAATGGTCATGGAAAAAATTGTTACATATTCTAAAGAAAGGAGAAGAGGGAAATCATACTAAAGTAATCAAACTAGTTTTCATTCCTTTAACAATGTTGCTATGATAGAATATTATTTGGTATGGGAGACACTTTGGGGGATCCTTTAGTTATAGGTAATTTTGATATTTAAAAAAGAATTTGCCTTGATGGTAGGAGGGCATATTCTCACCTGTCTCCTCATCTTTCCACAGGCTTTGTAGTCTGCTGAGGATGCTGGGTCTGTTTTTACCCTCATTATTATCTATCCATCCATCCATCCATCCATCCATCCATCCATCCATCCATCCATCTCCCTCGCTCTGGTGCCTTTCCCTCAGCTGGAAAACATGCCTCAGTGTACCTTCTGCTCCAGGTGAGATCTTTTTGAATCAGAACACTCACATTTTCACAAGCAAAATTTAAAAAAAAGGAAAAACTATAGATGTATATGTATCATCCATGTACGTGCTGTTCTTTAGCTACTAATTGGAGATGAGGCTCAGTAGCATTCAGGCAACATAAAGATGTGACCCAAAGAAGCTTCATGCCTAATGCATGGGTTTTGGTTATAGTGGGCGACTGTGCTGAATCCCAGCAATAACAGTGTTCATTAGCACTTTCACATGCTTTTGTGTACATAGCCTCAAGATTTGGATGCCAAGCCAATGCTGAAGCTGTGTGAGGCCGCCTCTGGGACTGCAGAGATGCCTTTGGGTGTGCGTGCCTCTCACAGGAGACCCTCCTTTCTGCCTCCGTGATTTCCTCCTCGGAGCCAGAGATCCCATTCATGTGGTTATTTTTCTTTCACAGTTCTTTCTCTCTGTCTCTCAGCTCACTTGCTCCAGGGGCTCTTGCCTGGGCAGGACTTCTCCCAGGAGGTAAAGGAGAGTTTAATTAGAAAAAGATCCTCTTGCCTATGGTGGCGATTATCATACTTTATCACGGGCCGCAGTCTTGACCCTGGCCTCCTCCGCAGTTTTAGTGCTTGGCTGGGAAGCCAGTTGTCTAATTCCCACTGCTGATGGAGGCTTCTGTGCTGCTCTCCCGTGGCTTGAAATGCAAAGGCACCTCTCTCCCCACCTCCATCCCTTTAGCTAAACTAAATGGTTCTGTGAAAAAGCTTTGCACAACGCTTTAAAATCACTCAACCGCGTTTCAGGTAAGGTCAGAAAAAAAGAGTTTTTGGTGAGGATTTTATGAGCCCAAACTAGGAGGCTGTCATTGCATTTGCCAGGAAATAAGGCCCTAGAAACACATGCTCTCTGGGTGCCTCCAAGGTCATTGCTGTGGAGTGCATGGAGCCAGCGGCTTAGAATTCCTTCTTCTGATTAGATGTGGTAGGCTGATGGCTAAACACTTTTAAGAGATGCAGCTTGTATGTTTAAAGACTAAGGTTGGGGCTTCCCTGGTGGCGCAGTGGTTGAGAGTCCGCCTGCCGATGCAGGGGACGGGGGTTCGTGCCCTGGTCCGGGAAGATCCCACGTGCCGCGGAGAGGCTGGGCCCGTGAGCCATGGCCAATGAGCCTGCGCGTCCGGAGCCTGTGCTCCGCAATGGGAGAGGCCACAAGAGTGAGAGGCCCGCGTACCGCAAAAAATAAATAAATAAATAAATAAATGAATAAATAAAGACCAAGGTTGGGCTGATGAGGATAGAGCACGAAGGCTGTGGGTCTGGGAACTGGAGGTCACAGACTCAATCTTCCTTTTGTGACTTAGAAGCCATGTGCTTTGGCTCTGACATTTTTTTTTTTGAAGATTTGGGTACTATTGCTGTAAAGGAATCTGCCTGGCTGCCTGTTGGCCCAAGCTGAAATCCACAAAGGGCGGCTTAACTTCCAGAGGTGTGTTCTCCCTGCCCCAGAGGTAGGAGAGGGATCTGTAAGGCCAGGGCTCTCCCCCGATGGGACAGGAGCCACTGAGAGGACATCTCTTACTACACCCACCCCCGGCCCAAGCTGCGCGATCCCAGCTCTGTAACAAGTCTCCAAGTTCATAGTGGAACACCATGCACAGCCCTGGAGAAGTGGTTGGGGACGTGTATGCAGGATACACCTTGTTCCAAACTTCCTGATGTTCTGGGCATCTGGATATCAAGACAAAACCTTCAATTAAAAAAAAATTCAGACTTTCTGTCATCATGAGCTGTAGTTGGAGTCTACTTTTTCAAGGAAAGGATTGGCAGTCATCAAGGTAGCAGGTTTTCAGAAGGAGAGGGCTCCCTGACTAAAAATATCTGCTTGTCCTCTTCCTGTTACAGAATCTTTCTTTTGGGTAAAGGAATTGCTCATTCCAGATCCCCTTTTTAAAAATTCTCAAACCTCTGAGAGGTAAAAGATAGGCAGCTATTGTTACTCATGAACACTATAGCCTGAATTAGTTGGCTAGTAACTTTTTAAGAATTTTTTGGCCCCTCTGCTTGCGGGATCCCCAACCAGGGATGGAACCCGCGCCCTCGGCCATGAAAGCGGTGAGTCCTCACCGCTGCCAGGGAATTCCCAGGCTAGTAATTTTTTAATGGTAGCGAGGTGAGGGCTTAGGGGGGGAGGCAGAGCTTAGCTGATACATGTGTGTATGAGTGTGCTTGGGGGAGTAGGAGTAAATGAGGGGGGTTCTGAGCACCTGGGGTGGGGGGATGCTCCAAAGACAGTTTCTTCCTCTGTTGTAGTTTTCCTCAGAGCACTGTTTCTATGGCATCCCCACCCACCAGAGGGCCACAGAGCCATGGTGATCTCCGTGTCCTCCGTGCTAACGCAGTTATTGAGCAATGGAGCCAGGTAATGAGAGAAAGCCCGATCGGAGGAAGCATTTCCCTGCACCCGCTCTCTCTTCCTCCTTTAAAATGATCTTGGAACTTACTAACTGTTTGTCTTCTTACGGTTCTTACACTTTTCTGCTTGTAAATGAATACAGTTATTTTTGTTTGGAGCTCTTTTTGTGTATGGGAGGAGATGAACAAATCTCACATTTTTGAAAGGCTTTAATTGTTTTTCTTAATCTTTTTCTTGGAGTGGTGTCTTGAGGCAGGAATCCAGGCTATACACAGGCTGTTAGCTGGTACCCCTGGCATGGCCCTGTCTGTTGGTAAAACTTTTTATACATGTTGAGTTGGCTGCTGCCCTGAAGTTCCTGACAGCCCTTCCAGTCCCTCATCTGGAAGCCCCTTCTCCCCACAATCCAATAATAAAAAGGTTAATGCCTGGACCCACTGGAGGCCTCCACACCTGTACCAGCTCCATTGCCAGTAGAAGCTCCTGGAGGATGAAGTTTTGTGATCCCCTTCTCCTTGCCAAGCAGTATTTAAAAGCTGCTTTTTTTTTTGTTTTTTACTTTTTATATAAATTTTAAAGCTTACACCACTCCATTTACAGTTATTACAAAATATTGGCTATATCCCCCATGTTGTACAGTGCCTCCTTGTAGCCTATCTACACCCAATAGTTTGTACCTCCTACTCTCCCCCCCATATTGCACACCCCACTCCCCACAGGTGACCATTAGTTTATTCTCTATATCTATGAGTGTGCTTGTTTTTTGTTATATTCACTGGTTTGTTGTACTTTTTTAGATTCCATATATAAGTGATGTCATACAGTATTTCTCTGTCTGACTTGTTTCACTTAGTGTAATGCCCTCCAAGTCCATCCATGGAGCTGCCAGTGGCAAAACTTCATTCTTTTTATGGCTGAGTAATATTCCATTATGTATATATATCACATCTTCTTTATCCATTCATCTGTTGATGGACACACTTAGGTTGCTTCCATATCTTGGCAACTGTAAATAATGCTGTTGTGAACATCAGGATGCATGTATCTTTTCGAATTAGCATTTTTGTTTTTTTCAGATATATACCCAGGAGTGGAATTGCTGGGTCATATGGTAGTTCTATTTTTAGTTTTCTGAGAAACCTCCATACTATTTTCCACAGTGGCCATACCAATTTACATTCCCACCAACCGTGTACGAGGGCTCCCTTTTCTCCACATCCTCACCAACATTTGTTATTTGTTATTCTTTTAAAAAAGTTTTTATTTATTTTATATTATTTGGTTGAGTCAGGTCTTAGTTGCAGCAGGCGGGCTCCTTTGTTGTGTCTCACCACCTCCTTAGTTATGGGATGCGAACTCTTAGTTGCGGCATGCATGTGGGATCTAGTTCCCTGACCAGGGGTCAAACCCTGGGCCCCCTGCATTGGGAGTCTTAACCACTCAGCCACCAGGGAAGTGCCTGTTATTTGTTATTCTTTTTGATGATAGCCATTCTGAAAGGTGTGAGGTGATATCTCATTGCAGTTTTGATTTGCTTTTCCTTGATGATTAGCGATGTTGAGCATCTTTTCATGTGCCACCAAGCACTATTGTTTAAAAATGCCAGTCATATCATAACTCAGGGGTCTGCACATCTGGCCTGTGGGGCAAATCTGGCCACCTCCCTATTTTTTATAAAAAAGTTTTATTTGACATGGCCACACCCACTCATTTACATAGTGTTCTGGCTGCTTTCACGCTACAGAGTTGAGTAATTGCAGCTGAGACTCTATTGCCCACAAAGCCTAAAACATTTATTCTCTGGCCCTTTGCAGAAAAAGTTTGCTGACCTCTGTTTATCCGTTCCTCAGACGAGCAGCAGGTCTGAGGCATTTGCTTGCCGACCATGCTGTTGACTTGGCACTGTCAGCTGGTCAAGGACCCTCTTGTTTTCCTGACTTTGGCTTCTCCCTCCCTCTTTCTTGCCCTGCATCCTGCATCACTCTACCATTAATAAATGAAAAAAGTAATGAAGAGAAGGGAGCTAGTAATTGATTTTTTAAACAAATGTCAAAAAAATCCTTTGCGTATTTCTGACATTTCAAAAAAAAAAAGTTGGTGGTTCTCTATTTGCATAGAGTTTTATGTGGTTCAGAAAGCCCATCTGTAATTCATTGGAGTTGAAGTCCCATTTGTCACTGCTGTCAGGATGGTAAAATATATTTGAAACCTTTTTGCTTTAAGGAAAATAGAAGGCTTCGCTGCACTTGACATTGAGCTGAAAACTTTGCCACTCTCAGGGAAATGTCAATTCTGAGAAAGACTTGTGCAAAATGAGGGTTGGACAAAATAATTATCCTTGCAAAAGGCTTTTGCTTTTTTTGCTTGAATAGGATCCATTTCCCCCGAAGCCCATAGGTTCCTAAAACAACAAGAAGCCGTGAGAGGGTTAGGGTTGGCGTCACCATCACAAGTAGCCTTCACTTCACTTACCCCCTTAATGGGAGGTCAGTAGCATGAATGACAAATGGCAAATGACAAATGGCAGAGGACCCAGGCAACTTCCATTTAGCTCTGGGGTGTGTTTTGTAGTTACTACTATTTTTTTTTTTTTTTTTTTTTTTGCGGTACGCGGACCTCTCACTGTTGCAGCCTCTCCCATTGTGGAGCACAGGCTCTGGACGTGCAGGCTCAGCGGCCATGGCTCACGGGCCCAGCCGCTCCGCAGCATGTGAGATCTTCCAGGACCGGGGCATGAACCCGTGTCCCCTGCATCAGTAGGCGGACTCTCAACCACTGCACCACCAGGGAAGCCCTTGTAGTTACTTCTAGAACAAAAATTTTATGTATTTGGGTAAAAATGGTAAATCACTATAAAAAATACATCGGTATATAAAAATAAAATTTGAAGAAACTTAAAAAAAAAAAGGAATTCTAAATCCCTCTTTTCACATATGAGAAAATGTGTCTGATATTCTTGTGCTCTCTGAAGTTGGAGCCCGTTGAAGAGCTATGTTGGGAGGAGCAGGAAATGTGGCCACTTTAACCTAAGGTCTCCTCAACACCAGACCCTCCTTGGCTGCCTTCTTCTATTCTGAGGAATGACTGTCACAGAAGTAACCTCATCTGAAAAGGTGCATCCCATCACATTCTTGCTTTTTCTGGAGCAGAGGAATGGTTGCAAAGGTCATTTTTCAGCCTTTCTGGTTGATCAACTATGGAAAGATCCTGTTAGGGCCATCCATGGGTTTAGTTACTCAGATCAGAAGACAGTTAAAAAATGGCCAGTGCCTTAATGAGATCCAATCCTGAGGGAGATAACTTTACAGAGAAGAGTCAATTGGGTGGCAGCATTTCCTACAGGACCTGCAGGTGTGGCCCCTGGGCTATCCAGGCTCAGATGCCAAGTAGACAGGGCTTCAGGCAAAGTGCTTTCAATTCACAGATAATCTGGCTGTGCCCTAAAACTGAAGGCTGTTCTCAGACAAGGTTCATGTTAGTATATTATTGCTTCTCTACTGTTCCGTGTTATTTTCTTTTCTCACTTGCTCCCATCCACCCACTCTTTTTCACATGTGGTAGAAAGAGTCAGGAAGAAAGAAAATCAAGAAAAGAAGCGTGGAGGGAATGGGGGATTGGAAGGGTAAGGGAATGGCAGTGACCATATAGACATTTGAGTTAAAAAGAAAGAAAGGAGGAAAAGAAAAAAAAAAAAGAAAAGAAAGAAGACATAACCACTATCATTTTAAGAGGCAGAAGTGATATTGGAAGCCTGTATAATAGGCTTGTGTCCTATCCTGAGAGAGTTCTACAGGAGCCGTCTCACAGGGGATGACTGAGGGCTGTGGAATCTTTAGGGAAATCTTAAGAAATAGGCAATTTGTATAGGTCATTTTTTTCTCTGAGTAATGAGTTTTTACATGGAGAAGAGCTGACTTTTTTCTAAGAGTGAGAGTACTAAAAGGGAATAAGGAAATAGATGTGTGTGTGTGTGTGTGTGTGTGTGTGTGTGTGTGTGTGTGTGTCCTTTCCTGTTTCCATCTAGAAATCCTCCCTTTCTTCCTCCCATCCTTTTTCCTTCCTTCCTTCCTTCCCTCCCTTCTTTTCTTTCTTTCTTTGCCAGAGAGCGGACTGCCTCAGATCTCTCTGTAGGCCATGTGAGACTTTTTAATGGATACACATAAAGTGCATGTTCCTTATTTAGAAGAGATACATAAAAAGGAATTGGCACTCTTCTTGTGATGAGAATCCAGGCATAAGCCTTGAACACACAGCAAGCAGATGTGGAAAAAAATTCTTAGGCACCCAAGTGTGAGAAGAAAGCAAAGTTTAGGTCAAAGGTTTGTGTTGAGCTTAGTCATGCATTGAGTACCCCTCAGAGTCTAGTTATTTTTGCTTGTCAACTCATGTTCCCCTGGGGCTCTCCTCTCTGGTAATGTGACGGGGGGAGGAGGCCAGGTCTAAATCCAGGTCAGACATGGAGTGTGGGAGGGGATGGGAAGGAGAGCCCCAGGCACTGCAGGGTCACTGCGGCCACTTCCATTTGCTGTCGTGTGCCCGGGAGCTCCTCTGGTCTTCAAACCCTAAGGAAGAAATGATGTTGGAAGAAGCGGTCTCCTTAGTTTGTGATTCACCAGCTTTGGTGTTTGGGGTGGGGGTGAGGGGATGGGGCTGAAGGCTGCAGGCAGCTTGTTACTTGTTTTCATCACACATGGAGAAACTATCCATTTGTTTTTAGAAACTGCTGTAAAGCATTGCCAAGCCTGCGTCATGATCTCTGTTGAGAAGTGTGCTCTTTTGTAGTGCCAGCTTTAGGCTGAGTAGAACTTGCTACAAAATCAAGAGCATAGAAGAAGCTAAGGAACTGTGTCAGCTACACGTGTTTGGTTGAAGGCAAGAAGAAACCTGACTTGCAATGGGTTGAACAAATGGGTGTTTGTTTTTCTCAGATAAGAAATTTTGAAGTTGATGGCTGCCGCTCTTGTTTCATAGGCTCGGTGATGTCAAGCTGGCATGTCTCAGAGTCTCTTAGCCTTTCCTTTGTTCTTTTTACCTCTTGGGAGCAAGGCTGGCTGCCCCAACTCGAGAAATCAGGTTGGAAATCAAGGCAGAAAGGCGAGAAAAGGGAGGTAATGCCAGCAACAACTGTCTTCTTTATCAGGGGAGCAAAAACTTTTCCAGAAACTCCAATCAGACTTCTATTTGTATCTGATTGACTGGAGTCATGTTACATGGCTATCCTTGGAAAGGCTTGGAAAGAAAGTAGGGGTAGATGTCAAAGTATAGTTTTTAAAGAAATTAAAATGTGACTATCATACAGATAAAGAATATGTGTCAAACATTTATTTAATGTGTTAATAAGGCAAGCAGCAGGATAGGTAAAGGAGGTTCAAAGAAGAATTTGAAGAATAATATGCTGAAGTAAGTTTACTAGGTTAGAAACAAAACTGGCTAATAAAAAATAAACCATAACCTTTGGTATTCTACTACACAAAATGCTATAACATGTAAAAACCATATAACATGACGTTAACATGTAACATCACAGACTTCGGGCTTTGTTCCCCAACCACAAAGGTTTTACTGAAAGGGTTTTCCAGTGAAAGAAAAAAGAATTATATTCATCTAATGTCTACTGGACTTTTTACATTGTTAAAATTCAGTCAGAATTAGAACGGTCTCCTCAAATCTGGAGGGAATAAAAGAAATTGATTTATGATTTTTAACAAGTATGATTGAGTAAGGAATCATGTCTATATAATTTCAAAGTCATGAAAAGATATTAATCATAATTAAATTTCCTCTAAGAAAACACTTGAAACAGAGATCAGATGCCAGGCTAATTGATTACACAACTATAGGATGCTCGCCCTGACAGTGGCAGGAATACAATGGTTTAGACTCAGTGTCTAAATATTTAATACCAGGTGGGAAGCAGGGAATTGGAACAAAGCCTGTAATGAGAAATAATAGAAATCAGCTAGAAGGGCAATGGACATGTCCCTATTGATTATGTAGTATGTAAAGAGAAAAAGTGATTAAAAGATACAAGAGAATGAGAAGCAGAGTGACTTTTTGTGTTTTTTTTTTTGTTTTTTTTTTTAAGCAGCCAACAGAAACCACACACTTGTAAAGGTCATGTCCAGCCATTTAGAGATAAAATATCTATCTTCAAAAAAAGTAATATTGCTTTAAAATGGTAATGCAGAAACCTTATATTCTGCCAGATTTCTGAATTCTTGTGTTCCTTTTAGTTGTAAAACAGTATAGTTTTCAGCCAGCCAAACTTTTCAGTTTAAAACCAGTGGACCAGATAGTTTTTAGTGGATCTAGTTTGGAATTGCTTAAAAGGAAGAGTGGTTTTGGTTTTCTGGCTTCTTATGTTTTATGGCTCTTTCTTCTTTTTTTAAATTTTTTTTTCTTTTTTTTGCGATACGCGGGCCTCTCACCGTTGTGGCCTCTCCCATTGCAGAGCACAGGCTCCGGACGCACAGGCCCAGCGGCCATGGCTCACGGGCCCAGCCGCTCCGCGGCACGTGGGATCCTCCCAGACCGGGGCACGAACCCGTGTCCCCTGCATCGGCACGCGGACTCCCAACCACTGCGCCACCAGGGAAGCCCAAGGCTCTTTCTTCTTATGTGGGCATTAAATGTCCACAGTCTGGAGAAAAAGACAAAAGAGAGTGTTTTTCAGTTGGTGAGATGTTGTCTGGAAGGGTCTGTAATGAGTGTTGGGGTAACTGAGAATTAACGCTAATTTACCTGAAGCTGCCTTAAGTACTTTTGTTTTATGTCATAGCCTTCCTGTGCTACTCATGTGGTTGTCATTTCCTTCTTTGATCTTTGTCCCACGACATTACACACAGCAGTATAAACTGCGGGAAGGACAGGGGAGACACCACCCTGGCAGAACCAACTGTTCCTGTTACACAAGCCATCCATTTCTGCTGTTCAACGAACACCACATTCATCTCTGGTATGTGCACTCCATTACTGGCTAGTGTGCACAAAAGCTCTGGTACCTTGGATGGATGTTTCTGGAGAGATCTGCTTCTTAAACTATCTCCCAGGGAGGAACTTTTGTTCATGCCCACTGTCCTTTTCACTTTCTCATTTACTTTTCCTCTGTCCCTTTTCTCTCTGGAGAACTCGGAGCACATTTTTCTCCTAAGGGCTTAATTATACTGTCTTGTACTCTGCAACTACTCCGTAGGTGGCTGTTGATTGTAGGACACCCCATTTGTCTTGAGAGGCTCTCTTTTCAGTGGGCACAGAGGCTGCCATTATTTGCTCCATTACAGCTCAGGACACTGCAATGCAGGCAAAGGACACTTGCCTGAAGTCATGTGGAAAGTTGAAGCCTGAGACCCACCCAGAAGTCAAGTCTTTTGACTTGGTCGACTGCTCTCGTGCTTATGTTGCTCCTGCAACACACACACACACACACACATGTATACCCCACACACACACATGCATTTTGGGTAATGCCACTTTTCTCCTGACCTCCATGCCTATTCATAAAAAGACACTCCAAAGACAAATAAGTTGCTCATTGTGGATGCGTGGACGGCTTCCTCTTGTGTTAGGAATGAATCACCGAGAAAGCCCAGCAATCATGTACATAAGACATGCTAGTGAGGTACTTAGCACACAGTAGATGGTATTGTGGCTTATCATTTAGTATTTAAAAATGTAGATTTGTCTGTGATTCCTTCCTGTATACATGTCACCCATGGAGACCACTACAAGTACATGTTGCTTCTCCTAGGTGATGGATTTAAAGATTTATGAATCTTAGCATTGGAAGCGATTTTATTTTATTTAATGTATATATGTATTTACTTGTGTGTGTGTGTGATTCAATTTCCTTTTATTTGTTTTTTCTTTTTTTTTAATTGTAGTATAGTTGATTTACAATGTTGTGTTAGTTTCAGGTGTACAGCACAGTAATTCAGTTATCTATATCTATATCTGTATCTACATCTATTTGCTTTCAGATTCTTTTCCCTTTAGGTTATAAAATATTGAGTATCGTTCCCTGTGCTACAAGGTAGGTCCTTGTTGGTGGAAAGGATTTTAGATGTGAACTGCCTAGTGTGGAATATACTGAAAGCATCATCTCCCTCAAATCAGGCACTGCACTTCACTTGCTATATTTTAAGTTGTAGCCTCTTTTTTTTTTTTTTTTTTTTTTTGTGGTACGCGGGCCTCTCACTGTTGTGGCCTCTCCTGTTGTGGAGCACAGGCTCCAGACACGTAGGCCCAGAGACCATGGCTCACGCGCCCAGCCGCTCCGCGTCATGTGGGATCCTCCTGGACCGGGACATGAAACCTGTCCCCTGCATCGGCAGGTGGACTCTCAACCACTGTGCCACCAGGGAAGCCCCAGTTGTAGCCTCTTTTGATTGTAAAGTGAATCACTCTGAACTTACATTCCACTAAGACCCCCTAGGTCGTTTCCTCACAGACTCCGTTAAGGCCCGTTTTCCTGTATCTTGCATTTTTGCAGTTGAATTTCTAAATTCAAGAGCTGGGCTTACATATCCCTATTATGTTCCATTTTTCTGAATAGTCAAGCTAATTCTGAGTTTCTGTTCTGTCATCTATCAAAAATCTTGGGGTCATTCTTGGCTTTGCAATTCTTTTCATCCTTCATGTCCATTCCATCTGCAAAGTTGGTCAACTGAGCCTTTAAAATATATTGGATGCAGTTATTTCTCATGCATTTCCATTATTAGTCTAGTCTAAGCGTCTGCCATCTCTTGCCTGCACTAATGTATTAGCCCCACTGTCCTCTCTGCTTCCACCCTTATTCTCCCACAGCCTATCCTGCTCCATTGTTAAAGTTTAATTATCTTCTTTTGAGGATAGGGGAAAGGGCACAGACACACAGAGAACAGCAGCCTCAGACATGAGTCAGAAGTAAACATAAAGCCCAGTTTGTCAGGTCTCAGCAAAAACTCACCAGTCAGCAGAAGCAAGAAGAACTACAATCCTGCAGCCTGTGGAACAAAAACCACATTCACAGAAAGAGAGACAAGATGAAAAGTCAGAGGGCTATGCACCAGATGATGGAACAAGATAAAACCCCAGAAAAACAACTAAATGAAATGGAGATAGGCAACCTTCCAGAAAAAGAATTCAGAATAATGATAGTGAAGATGATCCAGGACCTTGGAAAAACAATGGAGGCAAAGATCGAGAAGATGCAAGAAATGTTTAACAAAGACTTAGAAGAATTAAAGAACAAACAAACAGAGATGAACAATACAATAACTGAAATGAAAACTACACTAGAAGGAATCAATAGCAGAATAACTGAGGCAGAAGAATGGATAAGTGACCTGGAAGAGAGGATGGTGGAATTCACTGCTGCAGAACAGAATAAAGAAAAAGGAATGAAAAGAAATGAAGACAGCCTAAGAGACCTCTGGGAAAACATTAAGTGCAACAACATTCACGTAATAGGGGTCACAGAAGGAGAAGAGAGAGAGAAAGGACCCAAAAAAATATTTGAAGAGATTATAGTCGAAAACTTCCCTAACATGGGAAAGGAAATAGCCACCCAAGTCCAGGAAGTGCAGCGAGTCCCATACAGGATAAACCCAAGGAGAAACACACCGAGACACATAGTAATCAAATTGGCAAAAAGTAAAGACAAAGAAAAATTATTGAAACCAGCAAGGGAAAAACGACAAATAAAATACAAGGGAACTCCCATAAGATTAACAGCTGATTTCTCATCAGAAACTCTACAAGCCAGAAGAGAGTGGCATGATATACTTAAAGTGACAAAAGGGAAGAACCTACAACTAAGATTACTCTACCTGGCAAGGATCTCATTCAGATTCCATGGAGAAAACAAAAGCTTTACAGACAAGCAAAAGCTAAGAGAATTCAGCACCACCAAACCAGCTCTACAACAAATGGTAAAGGAACTTCTCTACATGGGAAACAGAAGTGAAGAAAAGGACCTACAAAAACAAACCCAAAACAATTAAGAAAATGGTCATAGGAACATACATATCGATAATTACCTTAAACATGAGTGAATTAAATGCTTCAACCAAAAGACACAGTCTTGCTGAATGGATACAAAAACAAGACCCATATATATGCTGTCTACAAGAGACCCACTTCAGACCTAGGGACACATACAGACTGAAAGTGAGGGGATGGAAAAAGATATTCCATGCAAATGGAAATCAAATGAAAGCTGGAGTAGCAATACTCATATCAGGTAAAATAGACTTTAAAATAAAGAATGTTACAAGAGACAAGGAAGGAAACTACATAATGATCAAGGGATCAATCCAAGAAGAAGATATAACAATTATAAATATATATGCACACAACATAGGAGCCCCTAAATACATAAGGCAACTGCTAACAGCTGTAAAAGAGGAAATCGACAGTAACACGATAATAGTGGGGGACTTTAACACCTCACTTACACCAATGGACAGATCATCCAAAATGAAAATAAATAAGGAAACAGAAGCTTTAAATGACACAATAGCCAGATAGATTTAATTGATATTTATAGGACATTCAATCCAAAACCAGCATATTACACTTTCTTCTCAAGTGCGCACGGAACATTCTTCCAGCATAGATACACCTTGGGTCACAAACCAAGCCTCAGTAAATTTAAGAAAATTGAAATCATATCAAGCATCTATTCTGAACACAACGCTATGAGATTAGAAATGTATTACAGGGGAAAAAACGTAAAAAACACAAACACATGGAGGCTAAACATTAAGTTACTAAATAACCAAGAGATCACTGAAGAAATCAAAGAGGAAATCAAAAAATACCTAGAGGGTTTCCCTAGTGGTGCAGTGGTTAAGAATCCACTTGCCAAGCAGGGGACATGGGTTCGAGCCCTGGTCTGGGAAGATCCCACATGCCGTGGAGCAACTAAGCTTGTGCACCACAACTACAGAGCCTGCGCTCTGGAGCCTGCGAACCACAACTACTGAGCCCATGTACCACAACAACTGAAGCCCACATGCCTAGAGCCCGTGCTCCACAACAAGAGAAGCCACTGCAATGAGAAGCTGGCACACTGCAACAAAGAGTAGACCCCACTCGCTGCAACTAGAGAAAGTCCACGCACAGCAACGAAGAACCAACGCAGACAAAAATAAATAAATAAAATAAATAAATTTATTAAAAAAAACCTAGAGACAAATGACAATGAAAACACAACAATCCAAAACCTATGGGATGTAGCAAAAGCAGTTCTAAGAGGTAAGTTCATAGCTATACAAGCCTACCTCAAGAAACAAGAAAAATCTCAAGTAAATAATCTAAACTTACACCTAAAGGAACTACAGAAAGAAGAACAAACAAAACCCAAAGTTAGCAGATGGAAAGAAATCATAAAGATCAGAGAAGAAATACATGAAATAGAAGCAAAGAAAATAGCAAAGATCAATAAAACTAAAAGTTGGTTCTTTGAGAAGATAAACAAAATTGATAAAGTATTAGCCAGACTCATCAAGAAAAAGAGGGAGAGGACTCAAATCAATAAAATTAGAAATGAAAAATGAGAAGTTACAACAGACACTGCAGAAATACAAATCATCCTAAGAGACTACTACAAGCAACCCTATGCCAATAAAATGGACAACCTGGAAGAAATAAACAAATTCTTAGAAATGCACAACCTTCCAAGACTGAACCAGGAAGAAATAGAAAATATGAACAGACCAATCACAAGTAATGAAATTTAAACTGTGATTAAAAATCTTCCAACAAGGGCTTTCCTGGTGGCACAGTGGTTGAGAGTCCACCTGCCAATGCAGGGGACACGGGATCGTGCCCCGGTCCGGGAGGATCCCACATGCCACGGAACGGCTAGGCCCGTGAGCCATGGCCATTGAGCCTGCGTGTCCGGAGCCTGTGCTCTGCAACGGGAGAGGCCGCAACAGTGAGAGGCCCACGTACCGTGAAAAACAAACAAACAAAAAACTTCCAACAAAAGTCCAGGACCAGATAGCTTCACAGGTAAATTCTATCAAACATTTAGAGAAGAGCTAACACCCATTCTTCTCAAACTCTTCCAAATATTGCAGAGGAAGGAACACTTCCAAACTCATTCTATGAGGCCACCATCACCGTGATACCAAAACCAGACAAAGATACTACAAAAAAAGAAAATTACAGACGAATATGACTGATGAACATAGATGCAAAAATCCTCAATAAAATACTAGCAAACAGAATCCAACAGCACATTAAAAGGATCATACACCATGATCAAGTGGGATTTATCCCAGGTTTGCAAGGATTCTTCAATATACGCAAATCAATCAATGTGATACTCCATATTAACAAATTGAAGAATAAAAACTGTATGATCATCTCAATAGATGCAGAAAAAGCTTTTGACAAAATTCAACACCCATTTATGATAAAAACTCTCCAGAAAGTGGACATAGAGGGAACCTACCTCAACATAATACAGGCCATATAGGACAACCCATAGCAAACAACATTCTCAATGGTGAAAAACTGAAACCATTTCCTCTAAGATCAGGAATAAGAGAAGGATATCCACTCTCACTGCTGTTATTCAACATAGTTTTGGAAGTCCTATCCTTGGCAATCAGAGAAGAAAAAGCAATAAAAGGAATACAAATTGTAAAAGAAGAAGTAAAACTGTCACTGTTTGCAGATGACATGGTACTATACAAAGAGAATCCTAAAGATGCTACCAGAAAACTACTAGAGCTAATCAATGAATTTGGTAAAGTAGCAGGATACAAAATTAATGCACAGAAATCTCTTGCATTCCTATACACTAATGATGAAAATTCTGAAAGAGAAATTAAGGAAACACTCCCATTTACCATGGTGACAAAAAGAATAAAATACCTATGAATAAACCTACCTAAGGCAATGAAAGATCTGTATGCAGAAATCTACAAGACACTGATGAAAGAAATTAAACACAATACAAACAGATGGAGAGATATACCATTTTCTTGGATTGGAAGAATCAATATTGTGAAAATGACTATACTACCCAAAGCAATCTACAGATTCAGTGCAATCCCTATGACTTCAGACTATACTACAAAGCTACAGTCATCAAGACAACGTGGTACTGGCACAAAAACAGAAACATAGATCAACAGAACAAGATAAAAAGCCCAGAGGTAAACCTACGCACCTATGGTCAACTAATCTATGACAAAGGAGGCAAGGATATACAATGGAGAAAAGAATCTTAATGAAATCTCTTCAGTAAGTGGTGCTGGGGAAACTGGACAGCTACATGTAAAAGAATGAAATTAGAACACTCCTTAACACCATACACAAAAATAAACTCAAAATGGATTAGAGACCTAAATGTAAGGCCAGACACTGTAAAACTCTTAGAGGAAAACATAGGAAGAACACTCTTTGACATAAATCACAGCAAGATCTTTTTTGATCCACCTCATAGAGTAATGGAAATAAAAACAAACATAAACAAATGGGATGTAATGAAACTTAAAAGCTTTTGCACATAAAAGGAAACCATAAACAAGTCGAAAAAACAACCCTCAGAATGGCAGAAAATATTTGCAAACGAATCAACGGACAAAGGATTAATCTCCAAAATATATAAACAGCTCATGCAGCTCAATATTAAAAAAACAAACAACCCAATCCAAAAATGGGCAGAAGACCTATATAGACATTTCTCCAAAGAAGATATATAGATGGCCAAGAAGCACATGAAAAGCACTGCTCAACATCACTAATGATGAGAGAAATGCAAATCAAAACTACAATGAGGTATCACCTCACATTAGTTAGAATGACCTTCATCAGAAAATCTACAAACAACAAATGCTGGAGAGGGTGTGGAGAAAAGGGAACCCTCTTACACTGTTGGTGAGAATGTAAACTGATACAACCACTATGGAGAACAGTATGGAGGTTCCTTAAAAAACTAAAAATAGAATTACCATATGACCCAGCAATCCCACTACTGGGCATATACCCAGAGAAAACCACAATTCAAAAAGACACATGCACCCCAGTGTTCATTGCAGCACTATTTACAATAGCCAGGTCATGGAAGCAACCTAAATGCCCATTGACAGACGAATGGATAAAGAAGATATGGTACATATATACAATGGAATATTACTCAGTCATAAAATGAACAAAATTGGGTCATTTGTTGAGACGTGGATGGATCTAGAGACTGTCATACAGAGTGAAGTAAGTCAGAAAGAGAAAAACAAATATCGTATATTATCGCATATATGTGGAACCTAGAAAAATGGTATAGATGAACCGCTTTGCAGGGCAGAAATTGAGACACAGATGTAGGGAACAAACGTAGGGAATGTAGGGAACACCAAGGGGGGAAAGCCACGGGGGGGGGTGGTGGTGGTGGTGGTGTGATGAATTGGGAGATTGGGATTGACATGTATACACTGATGTGTATAAAACTGATAACTAATAAGAATTTGCTGTATAAAAAAAACCCCCAAAACAAGGAAACCCTCACCAGTCAGTTGCAGCACTTTGCGTCCAGCAGGGGGCGACACGATGCATGTCAAAACTGCCTTCGCTATCATATTCCTTGACCCAGGCATGAGCCTCTGTTTCAGTGGGGCACAGAACTTTTCTCTATTTTTATTTGGAGTGATTTGAGCTCATAGTTGACAGGCCAAATAGCATGAAGATTTTACTGATAGTTGGAAATTAAAATGTGTAATCGGTGGTTCAGGATGGGACATGAATGAGTTCTCCACACTGTTGTTGAGAGCACCCAGTGACCTGAGTAAAGTACAGTTTCATGACTCGGTGGCAAAGGGACAGTTGTTCCAAGGCCAGGACACATCAGAATTTCTCAAGACAGCTGATAAATAAAAGGGTAAAGGATAAGGAGAACAGCAGACTCCCTGTTGTCTGCTGCCCAATAGAAACCAGATGGTCAGAGCATAGAATAGAAACCTGTCTCCTGGTACCATTGCTACTTACAGAGGAAATGAAACAGTAGTCATGTGCAAAACAGAACCAGACCTGGCTAAGAACCAGACTTACTCCAGAAAGCAAGAGACAAATGTTTAGAAACAGAAATTGAGTCATTGGGAGTAAAAGGTACATCCCCATAGCCTTTTACTTCAAGGGCTGAGAAAGTCAAACCTGGATGAAAGAGGTCTGACTTGTATATTTATCAGGCAACACAGCTAATTAAGCCCCAGTGGGTGAAAGAAAAACTCAGAAATAAAAGCAATAAGAAAACAAAAGGACCTTTACTTGGAATATTTTGCAAGGAAGACCAGCCTTCAGAATTGGCTTTCCAAGTAAATGACACAGCAAGTATTTAAGAAAAAAAGCCCTTCAAAGTTATCACTGTTTAGCTGTTCATGATGGGAAACAGTGGCAGTTTTCTCACATAATTATTATATCCGTGAAAATGGAGAAGTTTTATGTAAATTTATTTTCCTGTGATGTGTGCATACATTCTGTCTCATATGCAATAATTGTACTTTCTCTGTGTCTTAATATTAACTGAAGAAGGTATGAATAAATCATGAATGATAAGATTAAAAAATTTATCTGTAGGATTGTCTAATATCTGTAGATGCTGGTATTGCAAAAGTCAGGGGTCACCATGTTCACTCTTTAGTTAGCAATTTTTGGGAAAGGGCTCAAGGTCTCATTTATTTTGAGGGTTAATGTTTGATAGGATATTCTGTTTTTAAAGTTTACCTCCAGATGTAAAATGCTTTTTAAAAAAATTCAATTTTTTTAACATCTTTATTGGAGTATAATTGCTTTAAAATGGTGTGTTAGTTTCTGCTTTATAACAAAGTGAATTAATTATACATATACATATACATATGTACCCATATCTCTTCCCTCTTGCATCTCCCTCCCTCCCACCATCCCTATCCCACCCCTCTAGGTGGTCACAAAGCACCGAGTTGATCTCCCTGTGCTATGAGGCTGTTTCCCACTAGCTATCTCTTTTACGTTTGGTAGTGTATATATGTCCATTACACTCTCTCACTTCATCCCAGCGTACCCTCCCCCCTCCCTGTATCCTCAAGTCCATTCTCTAGTAGGTCTGTGTCTTTATTCCCATCTTGCTTCTAGGTTCTTCATGACCATTTTAAATTTTTTTAATTTTTTTGGATTCTATATATATGTGTTAGCATACGGTATTTGTTTTTCTCTTTCTGACTTATTTCACTCTGTATGACAGACTCTAGGTCCATCCACCTCACTACAAATAACTCAATTTCGTTTCTTTTTATGGTTGAGTAATATTCCATTGTATATATGTGCCACATCTTCTTTATCCTTTCATCTGTCAATGGACACTTAGGTTGCTTCCATGTCCTGGCTATTCTAAATAAAGCTGCAATGAACATTTTAGTACATGACTCTTTTTGAATTATGGTTTTCTCAGGGTATATGCCCAGTAGTGGGATTGCTGGTCGTATGGTAGTTCTATTTTTAGTTTCTTAAGGAACCTCCATACTGTTCTCCATAGTGGCTGTATCAATTTACATTCCCACCAACAGTGCAAGAGGGTTCCCTTTTCTCCACACTCTCTCCAGCATTTATTGTTTGTAGATTTTTTGATGATGGCCATTCTGACTGGTGTGAGATGATATCTCATTGTAGTTTTGATTTGCATTTCTCTAATGATTAATGATGTTGAGCATTTTTTCATGTGTTTGTTGACAATCTGTGTATCTTATTTGGAGAAATGTCTATTTAGCTTTTCTGCCCATTTTTGGATTGGGTTGTTTGTTTTTTTAATATTGAGCTGCATGAACTGCTTGTAAATTTTGGAGATGAATCCTTTGTCAGTTGCTTCATTTGCAAATATTTTCTGCCATTCTGAGGGTTGTCTTTTCATCTTGTTTATGGTTTCCTTTTCTGTGCAAAAGCTTTTAAGTTTCATTACGTCCCATTTGTTTACATTTCCATTTCTCTAGGAGGTGGGTCAAAAAAGGATCTTGCTGTGATTTATGTCATAGAGTGTTCTGCCTATGTTTTCCTCTAAGCGTTTTATAGTGTCTGGCTTTACATTTAGGTCTTTAATCCATTTTGAATTTATTTTTGTGTACGGTGTTAGGGAGTGTTCTAATTTCATTCTTTTACATGTAGCTGTCCAGTTTTCCCAGCACCACTTATTGAAGAGGCTGTCTTTTCTCCACTGTATATTCTTGCCTCCTTTATCAAAATAAGGTAACCATATGTATGTAGGTTAATCTCTGGGCTTTCTATCCTGTTCCATTGACCTATATTTCTGTTTTTGTGCCAGTACCATACTGTCTTGATTACTGTAGCTTTGTAGTATAGTATGAAGTCAGGGAGCCTGATTCCTCCAGCTTCATTTTTCTTTCTGAAGATTGCTTTGGCTATTTGGGGTCTTTTGTGTTTCCATACAAATTGTGAAATTTTTTGTTCTAGTTCTGTGAAAAATGTCAGTGGTAGTTTGATAGGGATTGCATTGAATCTGCTTTGGGTGGTATAGTCATTTTCACAATGTTGATTCTTCCCATCCAAGAACATGGTATATCTCTCCATCTATTTGTATCATCTTTAATTTCTTTCATTAGTGTCTTATAATTTTCTGCATACAAGTCTTTTGTCTCCTTAGGTAGGTTTATTCCTAGATATTTTATTCTTTTTGTTGCAATGGTAAATGGGAGTGTTTTCTTAATTTCACTTTCAGATTTTTCATCATTAATGTATAAGAATGCATGAGATTTCTGTTCATTAATTTTGTATCCTGCTACTTTACCAAATTCATTGATTAGCTCTAGTAGTTTTCTGGTAGCATCTTTAGGATTCTCTTTGTATAGGATCATGTCATCTGCAAAGAGTGACAGCTTTATTTCTTCTTTTCCAATTTGTATTCCTTTTATTTCTTTTTCTTCTCTGATTGCTGTGGCTAAAACTTCCAAAACTATGTTGAATAATAGTGGTGAGAATGGGCAAACTTGTCTTGTTCCTGATCTTAGTGGAAATGGTTTCAGTTTTTCACCATTGACGATGCTGTTGGCTGTGGGTTTGTCATATATAGCCTTTATTGTGTTGAGGAAAGTTCCCTCTCTGCCTACTTTCTGGAGGATTTTTATCATAAGTGGTGTTGAATTTTGTCAAAAACTTTCTCTGCATCTATTGAGATGGTCATATGGTTTTTCTCCTTCAATTTGTTAATATGGTGTATCACATTGTTTGATTTGTGTATATTGAAGAATCCTTGCATTCCTGGGATAAACTCCACTTGATCATGGTGTATGATCCTTTTAATGTGCTGCTGGATTCTGTTTGCTAGTATTTTGTTGAGGATTTTTACATCTATGTTCATCAGTGATATTGGACTGTAGTTTTCTTTCTTTGTGACATTTTTGTCTGGTTTTGTTATCAGGGTGATGGTGGCTTGTAGAATGAGTTTCGGAGTGTTCCTCCCTCTGCTATATTTTGGAAGAGTTTGAGAAGGATAGGTGTTAGCTCTTCTCTAAATGTTTGATAGAATTCGCCTGTGAAGCCATCTGGTCCTGGGCTGTTGTTAGTTCAAAGATTTTTAATCACAGTTTCAATTTCAGTGCTTGTAATTGGTCTATTCATATTTTTTATTCCTTTCCGGTTCAGTCTCGGAAGGTTGTGCATTTCTAGGAATTTGTCCATTTCTTCCAGGTTGTCCATTTTATTGGCATATTGTTGCTTGTAGTAATCTCTCATGATCTTTTGTATTTCTGCAGTGCCAGTTGTTACTTCTCCTTTTTCATTTCTAATTCTATTGATTTGAGTCTTCTCCCTTTTTTTCTTGATGAGTCTGGATATGGCTTATCAATTTTGTTTATCTTCTCAAAGAACCAGCTTTTAGTTTTATTGATCTTTGCTATCGTTTCCTTCATTTCTTTTCATTTATTTCGGATCTGATCTTTATGATTTCTTTCTTTCTGCTAACTTTGGGGGTTTTTTGTTCTTCTTTCTCTAATTGCTTTAGGTGTAAGGTTAGGTTGTTTACTTGAGATGTTTCTTGTTTCTTAAGGCAGGATTGTATTGCTATAAACGTCTTAGAACTGCTTTTGCTGCATTCCATAGGTTTTGGGTCATCGTGCTTTCATTGTCATTTGTTTCTAGGTATTTTTTGATTTCCTCTTTGATTTCTTCAGTGATCTCTTGGTTATTAAGTAGTGTATTGTTTAGCCTCTATATGTTTGTATTTTTTACAGATTTTTTCCTGTAATTGATATCTAGTCTCATAGCGTTGTGGTTGGAAAAGATACTTGACAGGATTTCAATTTTCTTAAATTTACCAAGGTTTGATTTGTGACCCAAGATATGATCTGTCCTGGAGAATATTCCATGAGCACTGAGAAGAATGTGTATTCTGTTGTTTTCGGATGGAATGTCCTATAAATATCAATTAAGTCCATCTTGTTTAGTGTATCATTTAAAGCTTGTGTTTCCTTATTTATTTTCATTTTGGATGATCTGTCCATTGGTGAAAGTGGGGTGTTAAAGTCCACTACAATGATTGTGTTACTGTCGATTTCCCCTTTTATGGCTGTTAGTATTTGCCTTATGTATTGAGGTCCTCCTATGTTGGGTGCATAAATATTTACAATTGTTATATCTTTTCCTGGATTGATCCCTTGTTCGTTATGTAGTGTCTTCTTTGTCTGTTGTAATAGTCTTTGTTTTAAAGTCTATTTTGTCTGATATGAGAATTGCTACTCCAGCTTTCCTCTGAGTTCCATTTGCATGGAATATCTTTTTCCATCCCCTCATGTTCAGTCTGTATGTGTCCCTAGGTCTGAGGTGGATCTCTTGTAGATATCATATATATGGGTCTTGTTTTTATATCCATTCAGCCAATCTATGTCTTTTCATTGGAGCATTTAAGCCACTTACACTTAAGGTAATTATCGATATGTATGTTCCTATTCCCATTTTCTTAATTGTTTTGGGTTTGTTATTGTAGGTCTTTTCCTTCTCTGTGTTTCCTGCCTAAAGAAGTTCCTTTAGCATTTGTTGTAAAGCTGGTTTGGTGGTGCTGAATTCTCTTAGTTTTTGCTTGTCTGTAAAGGTTTTCATTTCTCCGTCAAATCTGAATGAGATCCTTGCTGGGTAGAGTAATATTGGTTGTAGGTTTTTCTCCTTCATCACTTTAAATATGTCCTGTCTCTCCCTTTTGGCTTGTAGAGTTTCTGCTGAAAGATCAGCTGTTAACCTTATGGGGATTCCCTTATGTCTTACTTGCTGTTTTTCCCTTGCTGCTATTAATATGTTTTCTTTGTATTTAATTTTTGACAGTTTGATTAATATATGTCCTGGCATGTTTCTCCTTGGATTTATCCTGTATGGGACTCTCTGTGCTTCCTGGACTTGATTAACTATTTCCTTTCCCATATTAGGGAAGTTTTCAACTATAATCTCTTCAAATATTTTCTCAGTCCCTTTCTTTTTCTCTTCTTCTGGGCCCCCTATAATTCGAATGTTGGTGCGTTTAATGTTGTCCCAGAGGTCTCTGAGACTGTCCTCAATTCTTTTCATTCTTTTTTATTTATTCTGCTCTGCAGTAGTTATTTCCACTGTTTTATCTTCCAGGTCACTTATCTATTCTTTTGCCTCAGTTATTCAGCTATTGATCCCTTCTAGAGAATTTTTAATTTCATTTCTTGTTTTGTTAATCAGTGTTTGTTTGCTCTTTAGTTCTTCTAGGTCCTTGTTAAACGTTTCTTTTATTTTCTCCATTCTATTTCCAGGATTTTGGATCATCTTTACTATCATTATTCTGAATTCTTTTTCAGGTAGACTGCCTATTTCCACTTCATTTGGTAGGTCTGGTGGGTTTTTGCCTTGCTCTTTCATCTGCTGTGAGTTTCTCTGTGTTCTCAGTTTACTTAACTTACTGTGTTTAGGGTCTCCTTTACACAGGCTTCAGGTTCGTAGCTCCCGTTGTTTTTGGTGTCTGTCCCCAGTGGCTAAGGTTGGTTCAGTGGGTTGTGTAGGCTTTCTGGTGGAGGGGACCAGTGCCTGTGTTCTGTTGGATGAGGCTGGATCTTGTCTTTCTGGTGGGCAGGTCTGCATCTGGTGGTGTGTTTTGGGGTGTCTGTGGCCTTGTTATGATTTTAGGCAGCCTGTCTGCTAATGGATGGAGTTGTGTTCCTGTCTTGCTAGTTGTTTGGCATAGGGTGTCCAGCACTGTAGCTTGCTGGTTATTGAGTGAAGCTGGGTCTTGGCGTTGAGATGGAGATCTCTGGGACATTTTCGCCCTTTGATATTACGTGGAGCTGTGTCGTGTTTTGTGGAACAGTGTCCTGAACTTGGCTCTCCCACCTCAGAGGCACAGCCCTGAGGCCTGGCTGGAGCACCAACAGCCTGTCATCCACACGGCTCAGAATAAAAGGGAGGAAAAAAAGAAATAAAGAAAGAAGAAGATAAAATAAAATAAAATAAAGTTATTACGAAATAATTATTAAAATTTTTTTAACAAAGTAATAAAAAATAAAAAGAAATAATGGAGAGCAATGAAACCAAAAAACAAATCCACCAATGATAACAAGTGCTAAAAACTATACTAAAAAAACAAACACACATACACACACACAAAATGGACAGACAGAACCCTAGGATAAATGGTAAAAGCAAAGCTATACAAACACATCACACACATAAGCATACACACACACACTCCCAAAAAGAGAAAAAGGGAAAAAAATATATATGTCGTTGCTCCCAAAGTCTACCTCCTCAATTTGGGTTGATTCGTTGTCTATTCATGTATTCCACAGATGCAGGGTACATCAAGTTGATTGTGGAGCTTTAATCCGCTGCTTCTGAGGCTGCTGGGAGAGATTTCCCTTTCTCTTCTTTGTTCTCACAGCTCCCAGGGCTCAGCTTTGGATTTGGCCCCGCCTCTGCATGTAGGTCGCCGGAGGGCGTCTGTTCTTCGCTCAGACAGGACGGGGTTAAAGTAGCAGCTGATTCAGGTGCTCTGGCTCACTCAGGCCAGGGGGAGGGAAGGGTACGGAGTGCAGGGCGAGCCTGCGGTGGCAGGTGCCGGCGTGACGTTGCAGCAGCCTGAGGCTTGCCGTGCGTTCTCCCGGGGGAGTTGTCCCTGGATCACGGGACCCTGGCGGGGGCGGGCTGCACAGGCTCCCGCGGAGGGGAGGTGTGGAGAGTGACCTGTGCTCGCACACAGGCTTCTTGGTGGCAGCAGCAGCGGCCTTAGCGTCTCATGCCCGTCTCTGGGGTCTGCGCTGATAGCCACGGCTCGCGCAGGTCTCTGGAGCTCCTTTAAGCTGCGCTCTTAATCCCCTCTCCTCGTGCACCAGGAAACAAAGAGGGAAGAAAATGTCTCTTGCCTCTTCTGCCGCTCCAGACTTTTTCCCCGACTCTCTCCCGGCTAGTCTTGGCACACTAGCCCCCTTCAGGCTGTGTTCACACAGCCAACCCCAGTCCTCTCCCTGGGATCCGACCTCTGAAGCCCGAGCCTCAGCTCCCAGCCCCACCTGCCCCGGCAGGCAGACAAGCCTCTCAGGCTGGTGAGTGCTGGTCGGCACCGACCCTCTGTGCGGGAATCTCTCCCCTGTGCCCTCCACACTCCTGTTGCTGTGCTCTCCTCCGTGGCTCCGAAGCTTCCCCCCTCCGCCGCCCATCATCTCCGCCCGCGAAGGGGCTTCTAGTGTGTGGAAACCTTTCCTCCTTCACAGCTCCCTTCCAGAGGTGCGGTCCCATCCCTATTCTTTTGTCTCTGTTTTCTCTTTTTTCTTTTGCCCTACCCAGATACGTGGGGAGTTTCTTGCCTTTTGGGAGGTCTGAGGTCTTCTGCCAGCATTCAGTAGGTGTTCTGTAGGAGTTGTTCCACATGTAGATGTATTTCTGATGTATTTGTGGAGAGGAAGGTGATCTCCGTGTCATACTCTTCCGCCATCTTGAAGCTCCTCTCCAAAATTTAATTTTTTTTTTACTATGTAGTGTGTTTGGTCACAGTGGTGGCAGGGCAAGGTGTTAGTTTTGCTTATTCATTACATGCATTAGTTTCTGTGATTAATGTCTATCTTGTACTTTATCTCTATTAAAGAAAATAACTTGTGTATTTTGTTCTCTGCCATATCCTGATACCTAGACTAGTGTCCTGGCACATAGTAGGTAAGTATGCAATAAATATTTGCTGAAAGAATGAATGGATTTAAGGTAGTAGTTCTTCGTTCCTGCTTTGAGCATCTATGAATTTGATAAACCTACTTTCTCTGTCTTCAAACTAGTTGTTGATATGACATTGAACATCAAGGGAAGAATCTTTGAGCAGATCGATGTTAATCCACTAATTGACGACTCTTGGGGACAGTTAATGGAGTGATTTCTCTCATACTGATGTCCCCACATTCTTGAATATTGAAAGCTTCATAGTAGATGAGTTGGTAGGGGAGACTTCACTTAGGGCTGTGAGTGGGACAGTACAGGACAGCAGTGATTGTTCCAGAAAAACCCCTCCAAGGCAAGAGTTGATTCCTTCTTTTCCCAGGCATGGCTCAGTCTAGACAGCACTCTTGATTGTATTGATTATTATCAATACCTTATTCAAAAGTCAGCTCTGTAGAATTAAAGTTTTTTGGGAAGCAGAGTATTTTTTTCACGGCTAAAATTGGTTTCATTTTTAATTAACTACCTTTTATTAATAAATTAGATTGGCTGTTAGATATACAAAAATGAAGGTTATATGGTTTCTACCTTGAAAGAGCCAAACGTCCTATAGGAAGAATACTGTATAAATGATAAATAATCATGGTCCTGTGTGCAAAGTGTTTACAATGTGCTATGGGAGTAGATGGGAGGCCAGAGAGCAAGGAGGCCTCTGTTTAAATTATCCAGGTCAGTTGTGATAAGGGCTGTCATGAAGGTAGAGGTGGTAGGTATGGAGAAGAGGGGACAGAAATGAGAGATGTCAAAGCATTTAAGGTTTATTTACCGAAAACTTATTGAGCATCTCCTATAGGACAAGCACTAGGTTAAAGTACTAGATAATAGAGATGAATAAAGCATAAACTCAAACTTCAAGGAATGGATAGTCTTCTAGGGTAGATAGACACAAAAATAAGTGCTATGTTGGAGGTATGTGTGTATGCTGTGAGCTCAAAGAGGCGAGTGGGGTGGCAGGTGGTGGAGGGGAGATTATGAAGCTGGTATTGAGTTGAGTCTTATTATGAGTTTCTCAGGTGGACCAGATGGGGAAGGCAACCCAGGAAAAAGGACAGAATGTACGTAGGCAAAGGAGGCTCTGGAAAAGTTGAGTCATTGCTACTTGAGACAAAAAAGGAAGGTGATAACCAAAGGAAAAGATTTAGATAAATTTATCATTTAGTTTTGGTGTGTAATACACCACCCCCAAATGTAGTGACTTAAAGCAACAACCATTCATGATTCTGTAGCCCAGCAATTTGGGCTGGGCTCAGATGGGCATTTCTTCTGGTCTTAGCTGGGCTCACTTATGTATCAGCTGTTGCTCTCAGGGAAGCTGGGAGATGGGCGATCTAGAATGGCCATAGTTGGGATGACTCATCTCTGCTCCATGTGGTATCTTTCCTCTAGTAGGCTTGCCAAGAGAGTGAGCAGAGCATCCTTAATTCTGCTGAGGCCAAGATCGGAACTTCCACAGCATCACTTCAACTGCATTTTATAGGGCAAAGGGAGTCAAAAGATTTGTCCAGATTTATGGGGTAGGGAAATATACCTCACCTCTTGATGAGAGGACCTTGAAATTCACATTGCAAAGGGTGTGGATACAGGGAGGTGTGAACAGCTGTGACCCTTTTTGCTATTTACTATAATATGTATGAAGATGAAAGAGAAAGATACTTATGGCTTCTCTTCTCTGCAAATGTGGATTGGGGCAGAAAACTTGAGGAAGTTGACAAGTCTTGGGACTATCAGGCTTGGGGGTATGATTGGCCAAATGAATGGCTTCTTGAGTAAGATGGAGGGTCCAGCAGAGAATGGAAACCATATGCTGGAAACCAATCACATTTAGGCTGTTTTTCTCCTCTGTCAGCTATGATTAGCAGCAAAGATTGATCTGCATCACTATGACTCCGATAGTTTTTCTCATGACACACTTGTAGAATGAGGGCAAAGATTTGATTCTTGAAGCATTATTTACTGATTAATATAAATAACGACTTGGTGGCAGGTTTTTAGTTAAATTCAAGTCATTTTATTTTCAAGTGTTACGGCAACAGTTTTCACTTTCATTCACTCACACACTCATGCATTCATTCATTATTTCAATAAATATTTCTATTACATACCTATTCTGTGCCAGGTACTGTTCTAAGGATGGGAACTACATTAGTGGTCCAAACAGAGAGCTTTTGTGGAGCTTACATTTTAGTGAGAGGGGCTAGAAAGTAAACAGGATAAATTTAAAAACATAGAGTATGTTAATGATGTGTTAAAGATAAAAATAAAGTAAGGAAGGGGGATATGAAAAAAATTTGAAAGATTGTTGAATACAAGATGGCCAGGGATGGCTTTGTTACCAACCAGGGTTCTTGGCCTCCTTAATCAATAGAAATTGATAAGAGACCAGACATTCTGGCAAGGCTTTATTGGGGTGCCTGCTGCAGCAGGGGGCAGCAAGAACAAGTAATAGGTTCCCTTTCTCACTTGCTCAGTGGGGGCGAGCTGATTCCTTATATGGAGTGAGGGTAGTGGTGTGTCCAGGGATTGGGCCAGGGGGTGGCTTAGGTAGTTTGCCCACGCCTTTGGTGGTGTTGTGTGCACGGGGCATCTGCAGTATACTGCTTTTGCTCCTGGCTTTTCAGAAGTGGCAGTGGTTTTTTTGGTCTTTTTGTATCTTGTTGTCCATAATTTGCCCTCACTGCACATGCACATAGTTATTTTTAGTCCCTTGTAGTTTCTTTGTATTTTGTTGCTCGATAAGATGTCTGTTCAGGTGCAAGCACTGCAGCAAAGAGTCTCAGGTCCCACGTCCCAGTCTGTCTCAGCTTTACAGAGAAGGCGCCATCTGCGTGAAGACCAGAAGGAAGTATGGAGTAGAGGGGTGCAGGTGGTGACAGAGCTTAAGACCTGTTGTCAGTGTAAGGACTTGGGCTTTCCTCTGAGTGAGTTGAGAAGTCCCTTGGAGCATTTTGAGCTGAAAAGTGAGGTCATCTGACAATATTTTGAAAGGATTAAGTGCCGGCTGTCTAGAAATTGGAACTTCCCCTGAGACGTCGGGCAAGGACGGGGGTGGGCGGGGTGCAGTTAGGAGACTGTTGCTGTTGTACAGTAGAGAGGGAAGCTGGTGGTAGCAGTAAAGTTGGTGAGAAGTGGTCGGATTCTGGGCATACTTTGATGGCACAGCCCAGTCTCCATCTTCTCTGTTGGACTTTTTTTTGTTTTTATTTTTGCAGTTCGCGGGCCTCTCACTGTTGTGGCCTCTCCCGTTGCGGAGCACAGGCTCCGGATGTGCAGGCTCAGCGGCCATGGCTCACGGGCCCAGCCGCCCCACGGCATGTGGGATCCTCCCGGACCGGTGCACAAACCCGCGTCCCCTGCATCGGCAGGCGGACTCTCAGCCACTGCGCCACCAGGGAAGCCCTCTATTGTACTTTTAATGTATTGACCAAAATTATTTTAAGTGCTTATCATCTAAATGGTACTGCTTCTTTTCCTTGTGTTTTTCAAGGAACTTTCTATGTAAGTTTTTTAGAAGAGTATCTAATCTGTGAATGATCCTTGAAGTTTACACTTGATAAACAAGGACGTGAGGAAGCGGGTTAGGTGAGTGTAAAGTGAAGGGGAGAAAAGGGAAAGAGGACATAACTGTCTGATTTGTGCCAGGACTGATTCTAGTCAAGGAGAATAGAAAGTCTTGACAAAAGTATTGCTCTGCTTTTCAGATTGTTTGGTTTTATCCTGGAGAAAGGAATAGGAATGTTTTGGCAGACTCATTGTAAGATTTTTGATGATTAGGCCAGGAGAGTGGGCCATGCCATTCATTGGCTAATATTTGTTGCACACCTACTATGTGCCAGGTACATTGTAGATGCTGGGGCTATAAGGACAATAAGGCACAGGAACAGCCCTCAGGATGCTTTCAGTCTTGTGGGTCACACAGATGAGCACACAGGCAATTTTAATACAGGGCTATGCGACATATGGGAGGAGCATCTGACTTAGCTGTAGAGTGTCAGAGAGGACTTCCTGGAGAAAGAAGGCCGGGATGATGAGTAGGAATACTAGGCAAAAGTGAAGGGGTAAGAGGGTAGTATTTCCGGCAGAAGAACAGAATATACAAAAGATGGGAGATGAGAAAGAGGTAAATTCGAAGTGTCTTAAGTGAAGGACACTGGGAAATGGTAATGGATGAGACCAGATTATATAAATAGGTCCCGCAAACCACGAGACTTCCACAATATAAGACTTGTGTCATGTTCCTTTCTCCTGGCTTTTTTTGTTTTATTCTGGAAGGAGCTATGTTCACTACTGTACCACCAATGCCTGTTTTTGTTTTATTTTGTTTGAGCTGCTTGGGTTTTTTCTGTTTTCCATCAACAAGTGTATTAGAAACGAATCAAGGATGAATCAGGGTTCACTATCAGCCACTGCAGATTTATTACTGATCTTAACAACTTCAGTCTTAACTTTGCCTACTTTAGTGTTTGCTTCTATTGTTTATTTTTAAATTATTTATTTATTTATTTTTGCGGTACGTGGACCTTTCACAGTTGTGGCCTCTCCCGTTGCGGAGAACAGGCTCCGGACGCGCAGGCTCAGTGGCCATGGCTCACGGGCTCAGCCGCTCCGCGGCATGTGGGATCCTCCCGGACCGGGGCACGAACCCGTGTCCCCTGCATCGGCAGGCGGACTCTCAACCACTGCGCCACCAGGGAAGCCCTATTGTTTATTTTTTATGAGCATGTAAAAATCTCACAGAAACAGGGGCCCTGCCACTGCAGCTTCCAGCTTTTGATGGAGAACATGAAAATAAGACACGTTCCCACATATTATTGGTGAGTCTATTTTCTTTCTGGTCTTCTACCTTCATTCTTTTATCCTTATTTCATTGGACTCACCCTCCTCTGATGACCAGGGCAGGAACTGTGCCTCATGTGGACCCTGGAAGCACAGAGAGTCTGTTTATAAAGACTTAATAAAGGCATGGAGACTCCAGGTGAGGGAGAAAATGCAAACTTGAGTCCAGTGAAAACTTTTTCTCAAAGGGAGATACTTTATAATGACAACAATGCATTCTCTCTCTCCTCTCCCAGAAATCCTTCTGTTTGTGCTCAGTCAGCCTTATCCTGTCTTTCCAATTCGCTCTCTTGCTACCCTGCAATGAGAGTAGATGTTCAATTATTCACTTATTGCTTAGGAGACTTTACATCTAGAAGAGAATTTAGAGATTATCTGGATTATTGTTCCCCCTCTGCTAATAAGGAGACAGCCTCAGAGAGGTAAAGAACTGGTCTAAGGGCACATGTCCAGTCCACTGCAGAGCCCAGATAAGCCCTCAGACTAGAAGCCAGGTCTTCTGACTTGAATTTGAGGGTCTGTTCCCTTCAGCTGTTAACTCTCACCAGAGGCAAAACTTTAAAAAAAATGAGGAAAAATGGTAGTCTTGAGATCCCGTGGGCTTTTGCTTGACATGACTACTTGTTCAAGATGCTTAGGCAGTTGGGTGTTTCTGTTAAAGCAATTGACCTCTAGACATTTATGCAAAGTTATAAAATAGGGCAAATAGTATAGATTCTAAGATTAATACAGGGATATTAGAAAGTAACTAGTCATTGTGTAAAGTGTTTTACTGTGTAGGTCCTCCTTTAATTTGCTAGTTATATATATAATATATAAAAGAAAAATATTTTAGAAATATAAACCTTTAGACATATCTATATATGGCTGGCTATCTATGATTTATTTACTTATTTGTTAATTATTGAAGTATAGTTGATTTACAATATTGTTACTATCAGATATACAGCAAAGTGATTCAGTTACATATATTTGTACTTTTTCAGATTCTTTTCCCACATAGGTTATTACAAAATGTTGAGTAGGGTTCCCTGTGCTATACAACAGGTCCATGTTGATTATCTGTATTATGTATAGTAGTGTGTATATGTTAATCCCAAACTCCTAATTTATCCCCACCTTCCCATTTGGTAACTATAAATTTGTTTGGGTCTATTTCTGTTTATCTATTTATGATTTATGTGCAATTTCCCAGGAATCTATTGCATCAAGGGAAGCCTGATCATGGACCAGGATTTTATAACTCACTCTAGCTGTGTTAAAAGGCTCAATGAAAGTTTTTTATTTTCGTGCTGAATTCTGAAGCAATTTGTGGCAGGTCAGTTATGGTTTATGCCATAGAGTTCCAGCTGAGTGTGTGACTGAGCCAGCAGACATGGGACTTGGGTAGGAAATAGGAGACACTTTCTGTTTTGTGGAGGTGAGAGAAGATTTGACTTCTCCTCTCTTTATAGCCCTCTGGTGAACTTTTCTTATGAAAGGATGCTTTGAATCTTTAGGCTGGGACCTGTTCTGTGATCATTACAGCTTTTCGAGTCCTGATATGTACTTATCTCTTTAGGAGGCTTCTATATGCTTTAGAATTTTAACTCTTTATGATGTTGTGATAAGTAAGTAAGCAGTGGGAAGCCACCATCACTATTTCTTCCTGGAGAGTCAAAAAGATAAAAGTTCTGAGTCTATCCAGATGACTTAGGCCCGTGTTAACAGGTATGGATAATCTTTTTTAAAAAATTTAATTAATTAATTAATTAATTTATTTTTGGCTACGTCGGGTCTTGGTTTCTGCACGCGGCAAGCGGGGGCTTCTCTTGTTGTGGAGCACGGGCTCTAGGCGTGTGGGCTTCAGTAGTTGTGGGTCGTGGGCTCTAGAGTGCAGGCTCAGTAGTTGTGGTGCATGGGCTTAGTTGCTCTGCAGCATGTGGGATCTTCCCGGACCAGGGCTTGAACCTGTGTCCCCTGCATTGGCAGGCGGATTCTTATCCACTGCACAGCCAGGGAAGTCCCAGTATGGATAATCTTAATGCCTAAATAACATTGGTTTATACTGACAGCTTATTAAACGTGTAGAGCAATTTCTCAAGCCTGCGAAAGCCAAGTAATATTTAAAAAATAGGTTTAATAGTATTTAACATCAAAGAAAAAGAAATCCCTTAAAATTAGAATAAATATTGAGGATGAGAGGCAGCTACTGACTAACGAGTAGGAGCACAGTGTTACAATCAACCACATTTGTTCTTTCTGACACCCAGTAGTTGGGTTGATTAATCCCCATTCTGTGAGATTAGTGAGATGAGTCAGTCTGCAACATTACCTCACTTTTTCTATAAGTTGTCTCATTATTCTGTCATTAAGATAGGCTAGGTGAAGGCACAGTAACAAACAGCCCTTACATTTTGATGGCTTAAATGCAACAAAAGTTTGTTTTTGGCCCATGCCATGTGATCAGTGAGAATTGACAGGAGCACTGTGCTTATCATAGCCTTACAGAAACACTCAGGATGATGGGAATTCCAACTCAGTCTGAGCTTCTGTGATCCCCAGGAAGGGTGAATGGAGTTCTGCAGAGTCTCACCCTGGTAATTAAATGCTTCTGCCTGGAAGAGACATGTCATTTCTACTCACATTTCATTGGCCAAAGCGAGTCACATGCCCACACCCAGTTCAAGGGGTCAGAGAAACACAGTCCCACCAAGGGTCTGGAAAGAGTGAAAAAGACTAATGATACAACTATGTTATAATAGCATGTTGGTAAGATATCATCTGTAATACTTTTCTCTCCTCTTTGCATTTTCAATAAATGAAATGAAGATATTTCCAGTGATAAGTGATTGATTTTTATTTAAAAGGCCAAGTAGGTTATTTTGAATACCCTCTTTTATTTCTCCTACATGGTTGCAGTGTATGGACCTTGAGCCCATAACCGTTTAATTTGTTTATGTCATACCCAGAAAACTTACTTAAATATTGAATTAAATTGTTAGTTTTATAACTTCTAGAGTTTGAATTACTCTTTGCCTATTAGGTTTCTTCTAGAATTTTAAAAAATTTGTTTAATTGCTTGAGAGTCTCTCATAGAAAAATTAAAAAAATTGTCATGTCATACATGACAATTAGAACCTTCAATCTAAAGGCTATAGCTTGTTGAATATGTCCTATGTGAGAGGTGCATGACTAGGTACTTTTCCTACATTATCCCATTTAATCTCCCCAGCAATTTTATGTGATAGGCATTATGGTCTCCATTTTACAGGTGTGGAAACAGAGACTCATAGTAGTTAATCAGTTAACCCAGGGACACTCCATTTATGGAGCTGGGATTTGATCCAAGTCAATTGGACTCCACATCCCAGCCTCTGTCTTCTGTAATTTGCAGCGTCCATGTACCCAAATTAATTGTGTAGCATAACAACTGTTATTGTCTATCTGGGCCTATAGATTTGATGATGTTGTTAATGATATATGTACAGAAAGACCTAGAACATCAAAACTCTGATTAGAGCCCTTGAGCTACACGAGGAAGCAGTATGATTTGGTAGTTAACAGCAGAGACTTTGAAACCAGTCTGTCTGACAGTTACTGTACTTCTCCCAGCCTCAGTTTCCTCCTCTGTAAAATGGGGTTAATAATATACCTTACCTACCTGATCATTTATGAGGATTAAATGTGTCATCATTTGTAAAATGCTAAGGAGAGTGCCGAGAACAGAGTAGGTGTTCTACAGTTGTTTCACGTGAATAAAATCTGTGGGTCTTTGTCATGAGGGTACAGAGTTGTGCTGTGGTCCTTTTGGTTAATGTTGAGGTTCAATGTGGCTACAAAGGCATGTGAATATGTTTGCCCTGGACTGGAGAAAGGGTTTTCAGAGGAATCGTATGAGATCTTTGGGATGATGGAGAGAAGATCTGTGGTCAAGGCCATTTCTACTGAAGAGGTTGAGTTTTGGTTTGTGGGCTTTGTCATTTTTCTTTGTTGAGGGCAAAATATGTAGAATTTCAGGGAACGGGCAGGAGGCTTTCTTTTGTTGAATGTCCTACGATGTCGGTGCTGCTGGAGCATTGGGTGCTACTGTATCAGAGTTCTTTCACAAGTCCTCAGCCACTGGCATTTGACTCTTTCACTCTGAAGCTGGCCTGCAAGGAGATAAGAACAGAGGGAGGGTATGAACTTTTCTTATGCCAACCTGAAATTCTAACAACAGTGAATTCTGGGATGATTCTGATCTCAGGGCACGAGACTGGGCATTTTGGACATTGGGTTATAGTTCAGGCTAAGAGCTTTGTATCCCCAGGGAAGGGAACTGACATTTATGAAGTGACTACTTTGAGCTAGACATTGTGTTGGATTTACATAGGTTAACTTAAAAAATATCATTACAAAAAAAAAAAAATATATCATTACAGCAATTCTATGAAATACATTTATTTCCCTCATTTTTAAGATAATGAAACTGGGACTTAGAATGCTTAAAACACATGCTCAAAGCCACCTAGGTAGTAAAGAGATGAGGATATGGTTTGAGCTGCTGTTCATTCTTTCCACAGGGAGAGTGGGACTAAAGGCAGAGGAATCCGTTCAATCATTTCTGTAACTGGATTTTTTTTTTTTTTTTTTTTTTTTTTTTTTTTTTTGCGGTACGTGGGCCTCTCATTGTCGTGGCCTCTCCCATTGCGGAGCACAGGCTCCGGACGCGCAGGCTCAGCAGCCATGGCTCACGGGCGCAGCCGCTCCGCGGCATGTGGGATCTTCCCGGACCAGGGCACGAACCCGTGTCCCCTGCATCGGCAGGCGGACCCTCAACCACTGCGCCACCAGGGAAGCCCAACTGGATTGTTTTTAAGTCAGGGGTTTGAAAGTTGAAAACTGGTCTGGACCTAGGAGTGTGAGTCTGGGTAAAGTGGAGGTGATGGGGCAGTTGTTACCTTTTTTTTTTTTAAACCAAAGGGTTAGAAAATGTAAATATACCTGTCACTTAAAAATTTTTGAAATGCTGAACAATAAAGAATTCCCAAGAGAGTAGGGGCAGAAAACCAGGAATATCTTTTTTAGACAGAGGGAAGCTGTCTGGGTTTTGAAAAGAATGGAATAAAACTCTAATCTTCAGTTATATTTTAGAGGAGAAAGTATACAGGCTCCATCTATTTTTTAGGTGGTTGGGTGGCCGATCCTTCTCTCATTTACTTAAATAAACCATTGAGTTACCTGATTAAAACAGAAGGTCCGTAACTAACTTAGGCATAGGGGAGGTGCTTCATTACATGAAAGAAGGTTAGGGAATGAGTTTCTTGAGTTTCTGTGGGTCTCACCCACTCCTCCCCCCTCACACAGTGCTTTGTATGTTATAGGTTCTTAATCAATATTTGAAACTCAAGTGGGCTGTAGTAGTAGTTCTTCTTTTTTTTTTTTTTTTTGCGTTACGCGGGCCTCTCGCTGTTGTGGCCTCTCCCATTGCGGAGCACAGTCTCCGGACGCGCAGGCTCAGCGGCCATGGCTCACGGGCCCAGCCGCTCCACGGCGTGTGGGATCTTCCCGGACCGGGGCACGAACCCGTGTCCCCTGCATCGGCAGGCGGACTCTCAACCACTGTGCCACCAGGGAAGCCCTGTAGTAGCAGTTCTTGATGGCTTCTCTAGATAAAATATAATGAAACCTCTGTTTAAATTTGCAGATTCTTCCTCTTTTTTAAAATTACGGACAGGATAGCTATTAGGCAAAACTCAGAGCCAAGGATATGCAGCTGTGCAATTTAAAAGGAGCTTTATTATTTATCAAAAATATTCTGTTTTATGTTTTTATCTTTTTATAGTAAAACTGAGGTAATTTCCTTTATTTGACCTATATTTGGTATATTTGGAGTTTTTCTTGTACTTTGGTTCATATCATAACCACCTGGATTTGTTCTATTTTATTACAGTGAATTAGACTAAAACATGATAACACTTGTGAAGTTACATTACTAAAATCAACAACCACAGCAAAACAGCAACAACATTTAATTCTTAACTGCTTTACTAATGTGTGAAATGAAAGGCATTTGTTAAAAAAAATTCTTTTTCACGTTGGGAATAACATTTTAGGACAATCAGTGAAATTTAAAGTCAATCACCAGATAAAAACTCTCTTTTATGTATATCAAAATTTTTCATTTCTGAATTTAAACCTTATACTTTTTGGACCATCATGCCTTTTCCCTTTTCCCTTAAAAATTAAAAAAATTGTGGTTGAAATACACACAACATGAAATTTACCATCTTAACCATTTTAAAGTGTACAGTTCATTTGTGTTAAGTACATTCAGATTGTTGTGCAACCAGTCTACAAAACTCTTTTCATCTTGCAAAACTGAAACTTCTGTGCCCATTAAAGGACAACTTCCCACTCCACTCTACTTCTAGCCCCTGGAAACCACCATTCTACTTTGTGTCTCTATAAATTTGACCTCATATAAGTGAAATCATATAGTATTGTCTTTTTGTGATTGGCTTATTTCATGTAGTATAACGTCTTCAAGGTTCATGTAGCACGTGTCAGAATTTCTTTCCTTTCTAAGGCTGAGTATTATTCCATTGTATGCACCTGCCACATTTTGTTTACCCATTCATCCATTGATGGACACTTGGGTTGCTTCTGCCTTTTGTCTAATGCAAATAAGGCTACTTTGAACATGGATATACAAATATCTCTTTGAAAAGAGACCTTGCTTTCAATTTTTTTGGGTACAGCCCCAGAAGTGGGTTTGACGGATCATATAGTAGTTCCATTTTTATTTTTTGGGGGAACACCATACTATTTTTTATAGCTTTTTAAAATTCACTTTAAATTAGTTTTTACTTTTGTCAAAGCAACCTGGTTATGTCACATATTTTGGTTAAATAACCAGTGTTTACATTGTTATGACTATTGTAAATATTTTGTGTTGTTGAGCCACTATGAGCCGTATGATAGGTTTATTTTCTTTTGCTAATTTTTTTTTCAGGTTGACTATAACATTTCAGGATAATCAGTGAAATTTCTTTTTTTTTTTAATCAGTGAAATTTCAAGTCAACAATTAAATGATGAGAAGCCATCTATGTTTCTTTTTATTATTCCTGGAATTGTTAATATCTCATTTTTTATTACCTTTGTCTCTGTGCCTATTGCTATATTTCTCAAATGCTTTAATAGAGCTGTTGAATGCTGTTACTAGTTTGTCCCAAATGCTCAAGCACACAGTTCATCCTATTGGTTCCACTGTTTCCCTCGGCAACCTTTCTGCTGCAGCTCTGTCCTCCCACTCCACTCTGGCTGGGTTGAGTTCTAGGCTTGATGCACAGCTGATGTCCCAGGACTTGTCTTCACTCACTTTGTGTGTTGGATGCTCTTCCTCTGTTCTCCTGTCTTATGCTTCCTTTTGCCTTACTCTGCCTCCCTTTTTTCTTCCTGGAAATTTTAGAATCTTTATTCCTGGTCTGAGTCTTTTTTTATTCACTGTGCCTGGAACACTGTGGGCCCTTTTGTCTTATTTTCTTGATGTTTCCTCTCCTTTGTTTTCCTCTGTTCTCTCTTAATGGAGCTTGTCTTATTTCTGCTTGGATCTCTCAAACTAATTCTCTGATTTTCTTACTCATCTCCTATTTTCCATTTCTTTGTGTTTTTTTCAACTTTGGGAGATTTCCTTGACTGAGATCATATTGCAAACTTTACTGAGTTTTTTTCTTCTTGCTTTCATATCTATTTAAAAATTTCCAATAACTCTTTCTTGTGCCCTCATTTAAAAAAAAATTAGCTTCTTGTTTCTGTTTCTTGAATGTGCTACATTCTTTTCACTCACTGAGGACATTTAATATGGATTTTAAAAAGTTTCTCTTTTTCTTTGCTTATAGTTTATCCATTTCCTCCAAGTTCTTCTTTTCTATTTGTTTTTATGATCTCACTCTTCCATACTGAAGTCTTTTCTTAAATTTCTAATCATCTTTGGTTATCTGTTCCCATTTAATTGTGAGGCACAAAAACGCTGATAGAAAACTCTGTGAACATAAGGTGAACTACCCTGTAGTGTGATCAGGTTATAAGCATACCTTATGTTCAGGGGAGCCTTAAAGATCAGGATTGTTAGATCTTTTCTCTGCACCATTCAGTTTCTCCCCCAAATTCCTTGTCTCCTGCCAAGAGATGTGTACCTGGACATAGAATGGAGGTTTCAATAAGCAGGCTTCATTTAATTGTGATTTTTTGTTTGGCATCTCACTCCTGCCCTCAGTTCTCAGTGCCTCTGAGCCTGGTGATTCTAACACCGATTAAACTGCCTTTCTAAAGTGTGTAAGTTGCTATTTCTCAGTTCTATTATAATTTGCCTTACTGGTGATATCTGAGGTTCTATGACTGATAAGTTAATAGAATTAAAAAAAAATCAAACACATTTAACGTTCTGGAAAGACAGCAAGTACTTTTAAAAAATTACATGCACAGAGAAAAATTAATCACAGAGAAAGGAGGAAGAGATGCCCCTAGGCAAAAATGTTTCCAAGAGATTTAATTTTTGACCTGATAAATACAACTGATTAAAAATAGGAATAACAAGTTACTAAGCTGCTGTTATGTGAGATCTAGCAGTGATCTAAGCCATGGTAGAACTCACATACGGGCAGCCACATGACCAAGATGGAAGTAGTAGTTTGAAACAAAAACAGAAGATGAAACAGGCAAAAGCTCACAGACGCACCCTCTGAAACCTAGAGGGCAGGAGGGGTTTGCAGGGGAAAGTGGAAGTTCTTTCTTAAAGCCAAGAACAGGGAGAAACTGCAAGGCAGAGAAAAGCTCTAGCGTGGAGCATGGTATGGCTAATGTACAAGTAGGAGCCTTAAAAGCTAAGACCAAGAGGTGCTGAGTGACCACAATGGCTTTGATCCATGACCATGAACCATCTCCTCCTTGCCAGGGGAGCAGTGAGACAACCCTGTCCTGGGGCCATGCCCCTTACATCCTAAACTACAGTCTCGCCAGACCCTGCTGTAGGATGGTCCCTTGGGTCTGACCAGAAGGCTGATTCAGGTCTTCCTCACGTCCAGTGGTGGAGGGAGCCTTTCTTTTTGCCATTAAGAGCAAATACAAGGCCTTTATAACTAGAGTGTCAGAAAATATCTCTACTCTTCTGGCTGTTAGCACTTCTGGCAGGCTGCCTCTTATATGCAGAGACTTAACAGTGGCTTTATAGCTCTTGCAAAGAGTTTGTCTCTCACTTTTACTACTTCCCCTGTAAGTTAACCTCTTTCCTTTTCCTGCTTTTGCAGAGGGATGACCCAGGCCTCGGGATTAGCCCCTCCCAAAGCTTGCCTTTTCCCAGAACACTTCTTAGACTCTGCAGGGTCAGATCCGGTCTGGGGGAGGGTGAGTGAGAAGAACTTGGTCCACGTTCATGGGGCACCCTGATTCCCTGGGGCAGGCACTGCTGTGTCTGGGCTGCAGGGAACAGGGGGACTGTGCTTCCTGGGACAATCTGTTGGGGGTCCAAAGAGCCTTCTGCAAAAGCACAACCTTTCTGCGAAGTGTCCTGTTGTATTTTGAAAAACACTCATGCAATTAAAAAATTTAAAATCCATACTATATTTGTATTGTTCTAATATTCAAATATTAGCATGATATAAAGATTGCATAAATAATTTTATTTCCCCTCCAGTCTTCAAGTACGCATGATACACATGCTTTATGGTGTGACCGTGAGCCCTTGGTAACTCTCTTCTGTGACCCTCAGGGGTCATGTACAGACTAGTTTGACAAGTAAAGAATTGGAAAGAACATCGAACCAGACATTGCAGTACGTGGCTATGCCCTTGGTTCTCTGCTCACAGGCCATGTACCTGAAGGTCAACTGCCTACTCTCTCTGAATGAACCTCTGTTTTCTCACCTGTAAAACGGGGAGGTTGGAATAGATGTCCTCTTTTTTTTTTCCTCTTTAGCATTTCTGTCTCCTGAATTACCTAGATTTTGTCTCAACTTTTGTCTTCTGCTTCACTTCATACAAAATCATAGCCACCCTGTAATCTCTACGGACCCCCTTATATCTGCAGTATTTGTGGTTAAATGATATTAGTGCTCCCCACAGGGTGGTTGGAAGCCATCAAGAATAAAAGTTATTGCAAAGTTCTTTGCATTAAGTAGAGAATAACATGAAGTCATGTTAATTGATTTTATGCTTATGTGGTTTCAATTCCATCCTGGCCTTTTCATTTGAACATACATATGTATTTATGTATGGCGTGTGTATGAAGTGTGTAATTAGGTTTGTCAAATTATGTTCTTGGCTTAAAGTCTCTTGCAGGCATAATGCTTAAAAAAATCAAAACAATTAATTAAAAAGTAGAATTGTTTTGACTATTACCATTAGAGGAGAGATGTTAAAACCCGCAGTGGCTCGGAGGTATTTTGAAGACACATGCATGCAGGTCTGAAACACTGCTCTGCGTCTTTGATGTGACAGAAATTGATACAGTGTTTCCAACTGATTGTGTTGGGATTTAGGGATTTCTTTTTATCCTTGGCATAGTGCTCGGTTATTTTTCAGAGGGACCGAAGTCCTGAGGTAGGGTAGGTACCCTTTTATAAGGTATTACTCCATCTTACATGGGATAATCTACAATTTACTCACAAGACTTGGATGCCAGGTCCAAGGGAAGGGAACTTGGGGGATGTTACAGTTTCAAAATTGGCCCCGAGGTCAAAGACTCAGGACCTGGGGAGGAAGATTTTTTTTTTAATTTTAAAAAATTAATTAATTAATTTTTGGCTGCGTTGGGTTTTCGTGGCTGCGCATGGGCTCTCTCTAGTTGCAGCGAGTGGGGGCTACTCTTTGGTGCGGTGCACAGCCTTCTCATTGGTTTCTCTTGCTGCTGAGCACGGGCTCTAGGTGCATGGGCTTCAGTAGTTGTGGCTCGCAGGCTCTAGAGCGCAGGCTCAGTAGTTGTGGTGCACGGGCTTAGTTGCTCCACAGCATGTGGGATCTTCCCAGACCAGGGCTCGAACCCGTGTCCCCTGCACTGGCAGGTGGATTCTTAACCACTGCACCACTAGGGAAGTCTTAGGGGAGGAAGATTTTAGCAAAACTTTCTGGCCAAGGAAACACCTTAAAATCCACAGAGACCTTTGAGCCTTTGTTCTCAGGCTACGAATACTTACCATTTGATTGGTTATACGAGCAGAATGTGTGCTTTCTGAGAACGTGGCTGTTCTCTGAGTGTTTATCAAGGGACAGTCCTGCTCAGATAAGCCTGGAACTTCCCACCTCTCCAGTCCCATCTCCTGCCATTCTGCCCAGTTATCCCCAATCTCTAGCCAAGCTGAACAATTTGCTTTTCCTTAGACAAAACCACTATGTACCTGCATGTTCCTTCCTTCTTTGCCCAGCTGGTCAGATCTCACTTACCCTTCAGTGGAAGCTCTAGCATCATCCTCTGCAGGAATTCTCTGCTGGTGGCATCCCTGCCCCAGAGGGAGTGAGAGGACCACCCGCCATGTGCTAACACTCTCCTTGCTCATCACTCTTCTCACATGGGTTGTGATTTTGGGTAATTGTCTGTTTTGCTGTTAGACCAGACACTCCAAGGGGGAGAGGAGGGATGGGGCCATATTGAAGGTTGTATCCCCAGACTGACCCAGGCTCAACAAACATTTGTTCAAATGACGACTGCCTGTTGTGCCTACTTGGGTCTGTGTTCTCTCTAAACCATTTTGTCTTTTTTTTTTTTTCTCCTGCTCACACTTGGCACTTTATTAGTGAGGAGCTGTGGTCTGGGAAAGGGGAGGCTGGGATGGAAAAGTTCAGCGCTCATCTCATGGTCTTGCTCATCTTCCCGTGCAAGCAGTTTGGGCATCAGGAAAATGCCAAGAATGAGGAGATCCTGAATTGCCTCAAGTATGTCTGACCATTTTGTCTTTAGTCTTCCCCAAATCAACCAGATAGGCTATGTGGGGTAGTGTTTTGAGTGCATGGACTATGAAGCCAGTCTGCTGATTGGAATCATGTATCTACTACTTACTAGCTGTATAACTGCTATCAGCCTCAGCTTCTTCATCTGTAAAATGGGGATAATAGTAGGCTTCACCTTATAGAGTTGTTCTGAGGATTAAATGAGTTAATATTTGCAAAGTCTTTAGAAGAGTTTTTGACTGACACTGAGGTTGTATTCTAAATAAGTAAAATAATTTTGGGGAATCTGAATCAACACAACAGATGGAAGGGTGATAACTGTGGATTCAGTAGACATGACTCTGGAATAGATCTCATTGCAGGAGTGAAAACTTTATTATCAACTGAAAAACATCCCAGACCTGTAGCTCAGGAAAAAAAAAACAACTTTAATGCCCTTGTCACCTAATTTTTAAGAAGTTTGCTGCTCTCATCTGAACATATCACTACTCTGTTTAACACTTTGTCTCCTTATTGCTCCAAATTTCTCACTGTGGCTTCCAAGACCCACAAAACCTAACCTTAGGTACCTTCTACAGCCTCATCTCTCTCTCTCTCTCTTTTTTTTTTTTGGCGGCGCCACGGGGCACGCGGATCTTAGTTCCCTGAGCAGGGATCGAACCCGTTCCCCCTGCACTGGAAGCGAGGAGTCTTAACCACTGGACCGCCAGGGAAGTCCCAACAGCCTCATCTCTTGCTGCCACTCCCTTTATCTTTTCTTTTCCCCGTACGAAGTTCCAGATACTCACTGCTGTCCATTCCCAAACGTGCAGGGCTCTTTCCCGACTTCCCTCAGTGCTTCCTCTTCCTTTCGTCTGTATAAACAGAACTCCTCCCATTGCTCTGGTTTTCAATTCGAGGTAAGCATCATGACTTCTCTACTAGCTTAGGGACCTTGGCTATCTGCTCCCCTAGTACCTGGACCTCTCTTACCAGGTACCATACCTTTTGTCACACTGTGGTGCATTTTATTGCTTAATTGTAAGCCTTCCCCATTAGATTATAAGCTCCAATGGGGCAGGGGACAAGTCCGTTTTGCTCACTGTTATTCCAACCCTAGTATCTTAAATAAGGTCTGGTGTGCAGTAGGCAATCAATCAATACTTACTGAATGGTGTTTAATTTTAGAAATCAGAAGCTTTTAAGTCTAACCCAACCCAGCTGTCAGCTCTCTGGGTGTCCCCAAGTCCTCCAGCTTGTTGCAGTGAGATTGTCCATTAAGACTGAGTGAAATTGCCTAGAATCTCCATCCTGTTTATGGTGGGTCATCTCATCTCTGGGTCTTTGGAGGATTGTTCTGTTTCTCCCGGCCATCTCTGCTGACCTTTTGCAATTTACTTCCTTACCTGTTGGCCCTTTTCTCTCCTGCAGCTTTCTGCCAGACACCATCCCAGTTCCCTTAGTACCCAAAGCGCTCCCTCTTAAGGCTCTGTGAGCATGGGGTGGTTACTCAGCAGTGCATCATGGCCAGCCGCTTAAAATAAAATATGACACGTCTCCTTTTTGAATGGTCCTATGTCTATTCCCATCTCTGAGCTTTTTCTTATTCATCTTTTGGACTTGGATGGCAACTTCCTGTGATGATTCTGGGTCTCTCTTTGTCTTTTGCCCTGTTCCTAAATTCCACAACTCCTGTTAATCTCTTATGCAGACCCAGCTTAGCTGTTTCATTGTCTGGCTTTTGCTCATTCAGATTCTGTCCCTAGGATTTTATTTTCATGATGAAACCTGTCCATAATCACTAAGCAGAGGCAACAGAGGGTCGTGTTAAGAGGGTGTGCTCTAGAGCCAAACAAGCTGGTTCCAAATTGAGTCTCCACCTTCACTGCTAGTGTGGTTTCCCCATATTACTTCACTTTTACCTGTCTCAGGGTTCTTGTCTGTAAGATGGTCATTGTCATGATGTAAAATGGTAATTGTAACGAGGATCTAACAAGTTAGAATGAAATGAAATGAAAAGTACTTCGAAAATGCCTGGCACATAGTAAGCACCTAATAAATCCTTTGTTTTTGTTTTTGTTATCTGATCTTTTTTATTGAAGTATAGTTGATGTACAACATTACATAAGTTACAGGTGTACAGTATAATGATTCACAATTTTTAAAGTTTATACTCCATTTACAGTTATTATAAAATATTGGCTGTATTCCCTGTGTTGTACAATATATCTCTGTAGCTTATTTTATACGTAATAGTTTGTACCTCTTAATCCCCTACGTCTATGTTACCCCTCCCCCTTTCCCCCTCCTCACTGGTAATCACTAGTTTATTCTCTATGTATGCAAGGCTGCTTCTTTTTTGTTATATTCACTAGTTTGTTGTATATTTTTAGATTCCACATATAAGTGATATCATACAGTATTTGTCTTTCTCTGTCTGACTTATTTCGCATAATACCTCTAAGTCCATCCATGTTGTTGCAAATGGCAAACTTTCATTTTAACTTTTAAAAATAAATTACAATATATGCATAATCAAGGCAGCTTTCTCCCTGAAGAAATTCTTCAAAAAGCTATTTAAGCAACTGTGCTTTTTCCTCATTACACTAATTCCAAGTCACCTGTTTATTTTCTAAGATGTTTTCTAACTATTGGCAGAATATAGGACTGGCTAAGAGCACCAGCTCAGAATCAGTAGGGCTTAGAACTTGGTTCCACTTGGTTTGCCTTATGTGATCTTCAGAAACTGATTAAATTTTCTAAGACTCAATTTCCTCATCTTTCAAATGGGGACACTACTGCCCTCTACAGTGTGTGTGTGTGTGTGTGTGTGTGTGTGTGTGTGTGTGTGTGTGTTCAATGAGCTCATGTATGTAAAGCATTTAGCACAGTGTCCAGTGTGTAATCAGTACTTTATAACTGTGATTATTACTATTATATTAGTATTATTGTTACATTTTGTTAATAATCAAGAGAAACAACATGTGCTTCTGAAAGGCTGAAGAATTAAGTAGCACCTCACTTCATCACACCCTGTGGTGTGAAATATCTTCTTATTTATTTAGAAGAGGCTATTAGCCTTGATGATCAATGGAGCTCTTACAGGAGAGGCAAGGGAAGAGGCATGAAATACATTTTGTGAAAAGAATGATGGATCTGTCCCACGTGGCATTTTACCATTGGTAGAATTAAAAACTATGAAATAGAAAGCTTCTCTTCTCAAGGGGCCATAGCTCTCCAGGAGTAGAGCCTTCTGCTCTCCTTTGACTGTTTAGTGCATGGATGAATGTAAACTTGCTATCCAGCAGAGAGTCTGATTGAGTGATACCCTAATGGAGCCATTGGCAAAGGATAAACCAGGACAGAAACAAAGCTGCGTTCCAAATAGTGCTCAGTGCCTTTCTTAATACTTTCCATTATAATTCATTCCCATTAGAGGCACTTTGGGCCATTTTAAAGCTATTACATTGTAATTTCAGAGCTGACTGTAAATTCAAAAGAACACACATACATGGTCTCTTAACAATTCAAAGAAAATAGAAAGAAATATTAGATTTGCCATCCAGAATCCGAATTCCAAGACCAGTGAGATGTTGAAATACTGCTCTGCATTTCATTTGAACTCAGTAGACAACACATTTCAGAAAAAAATCCAAACTTTAAATAATCATTACTGTGCTGATCATATAAACATATATATCAAAGAGGGTAGGGACTTCCCTGGTGGTGCAGTGGTTAAGAATCCGCCCGCCAATGCAGGGGACACGGGTTTGAGCCCTGGTCCGGGGAGATCCCACATGCCGTGGAGCAACTAAGCCCATGCGCCACAACTACTGAGCCCGCATGCCACAACTACTGAAGCCCATGTGCCTAGAGCCCATGCTCTGCAACAAGAGAAGCCACCGCAATGAGAAGCCCGCGCACTGCAACGAAGAGTAGCCCCTGCTCGCCACAACTAGAGAAAGCCCGCGCACAGCAATGAAGACCCAACGCAGCCAAATAACTAACTAAATAAAGTAAATAAATAAAAACCAACCAACCAAACAAAACAATAAAACCCCCCAAAGAGGGTAGAGAATCAAAGATCCAAAGGAGGAAAGGACCTTTCAAGAATCAGAGGATCCTGAATTTAGTTAGAATCTTGAGCTAAGTTGTATAAAAATAGTATGAACAGTGGCTTCCTTGTTCAGGTGGCAGTTAAGTTATATGCCGAATCATTAGAACAGTACAAAGAGGAGCGTATCTGCTACAAAAAGCAAGTGCCTGATGCGTTATTCAATGGCACTGATTCTTCCCTATCTGGGCCACAGCCAAGGGGGAAAAGTCTGACTTAGTCACATGAAGGCTCTTGCTAAGAGTTTTAAGACACAAATTTTACTAGGCAATAAAGTTTATATAGCTATACCACATGGGCCATTTTGCAGGCAATCTGTAGTTCAGGCACACTGCAGAATTTACCATTTTTCTTTTAATAAATATTCCTCACCGTCAGACTTGTTGTCTGCTTTAATTGAAAGAGTTTCAGCTTCTAGTACCTTCTTCCTAAGTCAGTAACTGCCTCAGGCAGCTTTGGAATAGAGGGGGAAGGAGTAAAAGGACGAAGTTAGAACCACATTCTTTATTCTGCTGCCAGGTGGTGTCCCTCCCCTCCCCTAAGCTAGAGGAAAGGGCTGCCTTCTCCCCAGCCCAGCATCGAGAGACCCCATGATCAACTCAGGACCATTTCTGGGCCTAGAGTTAATTTTCCCTGAAATTTACTGTGGTCCTGGATGTAGTGCTGAAGCTTGTCATAGCAGGAAATAGTGGTGGAAACTTAACAAAAAACCCCAGAAAACCCAAACCCATCCCTGAGTCATAAGTGAAGAGTCCGGGAAAGAATTTTAATGATTATCTAGTCCTAATACCTCATTTTACAAATGAGAAAACTGAGGCCCAGAGAAGTTAGGGTCCAGCAGGAACATGTGTCTTCCCCACCCTCAGCTTCCTGACATTTTGGAGGCACATGCTCTGCTGTGTTTATCTACTTGAGTTCATCCTTTGTTGGAGAGCAGCCACACTGCTCGGCACACGATGGGCTTTATGCCCTCAAACAACTGACTTTCTTCAGCTCTACATAGAAACACTGAGTTTATTCATCAATATTTGTGCACCTGGATGTTATTGCAGTGTCTTCTTTGAACACGGTGAAACTTTTGGGTTATTACGTAAAAACAACTCACTTTGGGAGAGGTCTTTTCTACGTGGAGCGTCAAGGAGGCGAAGTCTTCATCTTCTTTCCTATACTCCTCCAGTGAGAGCTCTTGTAGAGTAGGTACAAGCTGGTGCTTCCCAAGTAGTAGACTGTCTCCTGAAATGTACATAGTTCCAGCGGGCCAGATTCAGTGGTAGGTGTGGCTTGAGTGTTTCAGTTATCTATTTCTAAAAATGTCCCAGGAGCATCTACCCACTGAGAGCCTCGTATAGACCAACCCTGGGATTCTGCCCTAGACTTCGGCACCTCCTCATGTCAAGTACAGCTCAAGGATTCCCCAGCAGATGTAGAATTAGACAGTGAAGCTTCATTGCTTCAGTATCAGTCTTTCACCTCTCTCATCAACCTCTCAAACGTGGAGGGTAAGAGAGGCATACATTTTTGGAACACTTTTGAGTTTTTTCTGTTTCTATATTCAGCCTAATTGACATTTGAATTGGGTGCAAATAGTGATCATACCTCTAAGTCTTTCTAACAATCACACATTACTGTTCTGCTTACATTTAATGTTCTGTGGTCATCTTCAAAGACTCCCATTAAAAGCATCCCGTTTTGTCTTCCCCTCCCCCTGCTGGGGAATCCCTCATCATGCTGAAGTTATTTTCATTCGTCTCTATTATCTAATCCCCTTTCTCACATAAATCATGTTTTACATGAACTCCACTTTAACTTCCCAGTGTATATTAGAGGATTTATATGATACAATTCATCTGCATAATAATCCTATGAGATTAAATTCTATTATTATCTCCATTTTGTAGATGAGAAAACTGAGGTTTAAGAGAATAGATCATTGCTCGTAAGTCGTAGACGTGGGATTTAAACCTTAGGCTTTCAACCAGTACACTATACCAGTCCCACCCGCCTTAAACTGGTTTCAGCATCATCTTAAATCTTGCTGTTGAGGTTACACACAAAATTCTGACATTTCTTGGTGACTGTTGGTACCAACGCCAAGCCAGGAGCAGCCAGGAAGCCAGGATTATTTCTGAACTTAAATTCTCATATCTTTCAAATCTCTTGTATTACTTGTACCTTGACTTTGCATTGCCACATTTTGCAAACATCTTTGGTACTGAACTCTACGAAATCTATTCTTCTTTTGTTTTCCTTGATTCTATTGTCTGTTGGGTGTATGGTCCTCCACATGAGGAGGGGGACAGAGAAGGAACTCAGCAGAAATGTGAAGACCTTAATATTGCATTTGACTTTTGGCTGCCTTCACGTATCGTGGGAAAAACCACATATTCATGTTTCAGTGACAATCTAGGAAGGAGAATGTTTTTCTTTAATATCTCTAGAAAAATCTTCAAGAATGGATTTTGTGTAATTTGAGAGTGGTTCCAGAACAGAAGTAGAAAATTTGTTCAATTTGTACCTATTGTTTTAATTTTTAGCTAATTTGGGTATTGTATGGGTCATCTTTGATCTGAAAACCTGTTTTGAAGGCGTTTCTCATATTGAAGGAGACAAATTGATGAGGAATATGGTGACGCCATCTATTTCATTAAAAAAAAATCAGCTTCACAAATGTATGGACACCAAGGTGGGAAAGAGGGGGTGGGTGGTGGTGGTGTGATGAATTGGGAAATTGGGATTGACATGTATACACTAATATGTATAAAATAGATAACTAATAAGAACCTGCTGTATAGCACAGGGAACTCCACTTCTCTGAACAGTAGAGGCTAACACAACATTGTAAAACAACTATACCCCAATTTAAAAAAAAATCAGCTTCTGTAGCAAGACTTTTGTGTCGCTTTGGGTTTGTGAAGCTGTGCAGTAGATGTTTTTAGATATAGAAATATATAGTTAGGGAGAAATTTTATTGGCTTTGGGCTTAGTAAAGTAGAAAGTTTGGAACTTGGAATGGTCCCTGAGTGTCTGAGTCTTATAGTAGTGATAATTAGAGAACTTTCTTTCCATTTGGTTTGAGAGAAGTCAAATGGATTGAGTAGAAGTTTCCTCTGACAGTATCTGAATAAAAATTCAGCTTATTGAGACAATACAGACACCACCAGACTACTATTTTATCCTAGATAAATGGAGTAAATGTGCTATCAAATAAGGACTGACTCTGAAATCTCCGGATGTACACAGTGTCTGATTTCTCTGGTGCATGTTCTGGTTATATTTAGTCAAAACTCCCTAGAGCGTTGTTTTATCCTTTCTGTTTTGTCCAAGTTTAATGAGAATGCTTGGTTGTACTTGTTGAAGGAAGACTAAGGGTAGGAGTGTATTAATTTATTCTGGATGGCAATTAGGGAGATCTATAACTATTATCGTCATGGATCCTGTCATCTGTCAATTTGCCAAGTATGGAAAAAGTATGATTGCTGCATAGTCCCTAATGGAAAAAATGGAATTCTCCTCAAATCTGTAACATTTTTATTTACATCATGAAGACACAGTGGGAGTGGCTACTTGAATTCTGTGAGTTCAGCTGGTTTTTGAGAACAAATGCAACCAGGAATTTTCACATTATGTAGTCAATTTTGCAGAAACTTCACTGTGGTTGCTCTGTTTACTCGTCTAACCATTGCAAGTATAAAATTTTGGGAATTCACAATATATGCTGATACCTTGATGAAGGAATTTTCTGGAAAGCAAGATTTATCACAACAGCAGTGTTGAAAAGAATAAACCTGAAGCCCATGTAAACTGTGCAAATGCTGGGCTTGAGTTTGTGCCATTTTGAATAAATTAAATAGCACCAGTCTCCAGGTGCCTCTAATTGATGGTGACCACCTCTGTGAGGTTGGACTTCAGTATCCTCAGCCCTTCAATCTTTCCCATCCTACCTCAGTGCCTTCCTTCCCCCAAAGTTGGGAAAGATCTGAGATCAAGCAATCACTTGTGTTTGTTCACTGTATTTTTATTATAGTGCTATCACAACTAGACATTTACAGGCTGAGCCTTTTTTTTTTTTCTACTTAGGGGAATTCTCTGCCTCCATATTTCTGAAAAAGAATGTACTTAGGAACTCACTCTCTTCATTAGTAGAAGCAATAAAATTCTACCACAGTAGGTCGTCAAATTATGTAAGTGTTCGATATCCTTAGCAAAAAATACCAGTCAATACTTTGACTTCCTAGTTTTGGATATAATCACTACGAATAAGGAATAGAGAAACTTTTCTTTTGGGAGATTGGATTGGTAGTGGCTTACTATCTTTTCTTTTTTTGGATTTTATTTTATTTATTTTTTTATAAAGCAAGTTCTTACTAGTTATCCATTTTATACATATTAGTGTATACATGTCAATCCCATCTGCCAATTCACCACACCATGCCCCCCACCCCCTGCCACCATTTTACCCCCTTGGTGTCCATACGTTTGTTCTCTACATCTGTGTCTCAATTTCTGCCCTGCAAAGCGGTTCATCTATACCATTTTTCTAGGTCCCACATATATGTGTTAATATATGATATTTGTTTTTCTCTTTCTGACTTACTTCACTCTGTATCACAGTCTCTAGATACATCCATGTCTCTACATATGACCCAATTTCGTTCCTTTTTATGGCTGAGTAATATTCCACTGTATATATGTACCACATCTTCTTTATCCATTTGTCTGTCAATGGGCATTTAGGTTGCTTCCATGACCTGGCTATTGTAAATAGTGCTGCAATGAACATTGGAGTGCATGTGTCTTTTTGAATTATGGATTTCTCTGGGTGTATGCCCAGTAGTGGGATAGCTGGATCATATGCTAATTCTATTTTTAACTTTTTAAGGAAAATCCATACTGTTCTCCATAGTGGTTGTATCAATTTACATTCCCACCAACAGTGCAAGAGGGTTCCCTTTTCTCCACACCCTCTCCAGCATTTGCTGTTTGTAGATTTTCTGATGATGCCCATTCTAACTGGTGTGTGGTGACACCTCATTGTAGTTTTGATTTGCATTTCTCTAATAATTAGTGATGTTGAACAGCTTTTCACATGCTTCTTGGCAATCTGTATATCTTCTTTGGAGAAATGTCTATTTAGGTCTTCTACCCATTTTTGGATTGTGTTTTTTAATATTGAGCTGCATGAGCTGTTTATATATTTTGGAGATTAATCCTTTGTCCATTGATTCATTTGCAAATATTTTCTCCCATTCTGAGGGTTGTCTTGTCATCTTGTTTGTAGTTTCCTTTGATTTGCAAAAGCTTTTAAGTTTCATTACATTCCATTTGTTTATTTTTGTTTTTATTTTCATTACTCTAGGAGGTGGATCAAAAAAGATCTTGCTGTGATTTATGTCAAAGAATGTTCTTCCTATGTTTTCCTCTAAGAGTTTTATAGTGTCCACTCTTACATTTAGGTCTCTAATCCATTTTGAGTTTATTTTTGTGTATGGCACTAGGGAGTGTTCTAATTTCATTCTTTTACATGTAGCTGTCCAGTTTTCCCAGCACCACTTATTGAAGGGACTGTCTTTTCTCCATTGTATATCCTTGCCACCTTTGACATAAATTAGTTGACCATAGGTGCATGGGTTTATCTCTGGGCTTTCTATCCTGTTCCATTGATCTATATTTCTGTTTTTTGTGCCAGTACCATACTGTCTTGATTACTGTAGCTTTGTAGTATAGTCTGAAGTCAGGAAGTCTGATTCCTCCAGCTCCGTTTTTTTCCCTCAAGACTGCTTTGGCTATTCGGGGTCTTTTGTGTCTCCATACAAATTTTAAGATTTTTTTGTTCTAGTTCTGTAAAAAATGCCACTGGTAATTTGATAGGGCTTATATTGAATCTGTAGATTGCTTTGGGTAGTATAGTCATTTTCACAATATTGATTCTTCCAATCCAAGAACAAGGTATGTCTCTCCATCTGTTGGTATCATCTTTAATTTCTTTCATCAGTGTCTTATAGTTTTCTGCATACAGGTCTTTTGTCTCCCTAGGTAAGTTTATTCCTAGGTATTTTATTCTTTTTGTTGCAATGGTAAATGAGAGTGTTTCTTTAATTTCTCTTTCAGATTTTTCATCATTAGTGTATAGGAATGCAAGAGATTTCTGTGCATTAATTTTGTATCCTGCAACTTTACCAAAGTCATTGATTAGCTCTAATACTTTTCTGGTGGCATCTTTAGGTTTCTCTTTGTATAGTATCATGCCATCTGCAAACAGTGACAGTTTTACTTCTTCTTTTACAATTTGTATTCTTTTTATTTCTTCTCTGATTGTAGGACTTCCAAAACTATGTTGAATAATAGTGGTGAGAGTGGACATCCTTGTCTTGTTCCTGATCTTAGACGAAATGCTTTCAGTTTTTCACCATTGAGAATGATGTTTGCTGTGGGTTTGTCGTATATGGCCTTTATTATGTTGAGATAGGTTCCCTCTTTGCCCACTTTCTGGAGAGTTTTTATCATAAATGGGTGTTGAATTTTGTCAAAAGGTTTTTCTGCATCTATTGAGATGATCATATGGTATTTATTCTTCAGTTTGTTAATATGGTGTAGCACATTGATTGCTTTGCGCATATTGAAGAATCCTTGTTGCATCCCTGGGGTAAATCCCACTTGATCATGGTGTATGATCCTTTTAATGTGTTGCTGGATTCTGTTTGCTAGTATTTTTTTGAGGATTTTTGCATCTATGTTCATCAGTGATATTGGCCTGTAGTTTTCTTTTTTTGTAGTATCTTTGTCTGGTTTTGGTATCAGGGTGATGGTGGCCTCATAGAATGAGTTTGGGAGTGTTTCTTCCTCTGCAGTTTTTTGGAAGAGTTTGAGAAGGATGGGTGTTTGATCTTCTCTAAATGTTTGATAGAATTCACCTGTGAATCCATCTGGTCCTGCACTTTGTTTGCTGGAAGATTTTTGAATCACAGTTTCAATTTTGTTACTTGTGATGGTCTGCTCATATTTTCTATTCCTTCCTGGTTAAGTCTTGGAAGGTATACCTTTTTAAGAATTCATCCATTTTTTTCCAGGTTGTCCATTTTATTGGTGTAGGGTTGCTTGTAGTAGTCTCTTAGGATGCTTTGTATTTCTGCGGTGTCTGTTGTAACTTCTTTTTCATTTCTAATTGTATTGATTTGAGTCCTCTCCCTCTTTTTCTTGATGAGTCTGGTTTATCAATTTTGTTTATCTTCTCAAAGAAACAGCTTTTAGTTTTATTGTTCTTTGCTATTGTTTTTTTTTTTTTTGTTTCTATTTCATTTATTTCTGCTCTGATCTTTATAATTTCTATCCTTCTGCTAACTTTGGGTTTTGTTTGTTCTTTCTCTAGTTCCTTTAGGTGTAAGTTTAGCTTGTTTATTTGAGATTTTTCTTGTTTCTTGAGGTAGGCTTGTATTGCTATAAACTTCCCTCTTAGAACTGCTTTTGCTGCATCCCATCAGTTTTGGATCATCGTGTTTTCATTGTCATTTGTCTCTAGGTATTTTACGATTTCCTCTTTGATTTCTTCAGTGATCTCTTGGTTATTTAGTAACGTATTGTTTAGCCTCCATGGGTTTGTGTTTTTTACGTTTTTTTCCCAGTAATTGATTTCTAATCTCATAGCATTGTGGTCAGAAAAGATGCTTGATATGATTTCAATTTTCTTAAATTTACTGAGACTTGATTTGTGAACCAGGATGTGATCTATCCTGGGGAATGTTCCATGGGCAGTTGAGAAGAAAGTGTAATCTGCTGTTTTTTTGGATGGAATGTTCTATAAATATCAATTAAATCTATCTGGTATATTGTGTCATTTAAAGCTTGTGTTTCCTTATTAATTTTCTGTCTGGATGATCTGTCCATTGGTGTAAGTGAGGTGTTAAAGTCCCCCACTATTATTGTGTTACTCTCGATTTCCTCTTTTATAGCTATTAGCAGTTGCCTTATGTATTGAGGTGCCTCTATGTTGGGTGCATATATATTTATAATTGTTATATCTTCTTGGATTGATCCCTTCATCATTATGTAGTGTCCTTCCTTGTCTCTTGTAACATTCTTTATTTTAAAGTCTATTTTATCTGATATGAGTATTGCTACTCCAGTTTTCTTTTGATTTCCATTTGCATCCCCTCACTTTTTCCATTTGCATCCCCTCACTTTTTCCATCCCCTCACTTTCAGTCTGTATGTGTCCCTAGGTCTGAAGTGGGTCTCTCGTAGACAGCATATATATGGGTCCTGTTTTTGTATCCATTCAGCGAACGTGTGTCTTTTGGTTGGAGCATTTAATCCATTCACATTTAAGGTTATTATTGATACGTATGTTCCTATTACCATTTTTAATTGCTATGAGTTTGTTTTTGTAGGTCCTTTTCTTCTCTTGTGTTTCACACTTAGAGAAGTTCCTTTAGCATTGTTGTGGAGCTGGTTTGGTGGTGCTGAATTCTCTTAGCTTTTGCTTGTCTGTAAAGCTTTGATTTCTCCACTGAATCTGAATGAGATCCTTGCCAGGTAGAGTAATCTTGGTTGTAGATTCTTCCCTTTCATCATTTTAAATATGTCATGCCACTCCCTTCTGGCTTGTAGAGTTTCTGCTGAGAAATCAGCTGTTAACCTCATGGGAGTTCCCTTGTATGTTATTTGTCATTTTTCCCTTGTTGCTTTCAATAATTTTTCTTTGCCTTTAATTTTTGCCAATTTGATTACTACATGTCTTGGTGTGTTTCTCCTTGGGTTTATCCTGCCTGGGACTCTCTGAGCTTCCTGGACTTGGGTGGCTATTTCCTTTTCCATGTTAGGGTAGTTTTTGACTATAATCTCTTCAAATATTTTCTCAGGTCCTTTTTCTTTCTCTTCTCCTTTTGAGACCCCTATAATGTGAATGTTGTTGCATTTAATGTTGTCCCAAAGGTCTCTTAGGCTGTCTTCCTTTCTTTTCATTATTTTTTCTTATTCTGTTCTGCAGTAGTGAATTTCACCATTTTGTCTTCCATGTCACTTCTCTGTTCTTCTGCCTGTTATTCTGCTATTGATTCCTTCTAGTGTATTTTTCATTTCAGTTATTGTATTGTTCATCTCTGTTTTTTAATTTTTCTAGGTGTTTGCTCTTTAATTCTTCTAAGTCTTTGTTAAACATTTCTTTAATCTTCTCGATCTTTGCTTCCATTCTTTTTCCAAGGTCCTGGATCATCTTCACTATCATTATTCTGAATTCTTTTTCTGGAAGGTTGCCTATCTCCACTTCATTTACTTGTCTTTCTGGGTTTTTTTCTTGTTCCTTCATCTGGTACATAGCCCTCTGCCTTTTCATCTTGTCTATCTTTCTGTGAAAGTGGGTTTTGTTTCACAGGCTGCAGGATTGTAGTTCTTGCTTCTGCTGTCTGCCCTCTAGTGGATGAGGCTATGTAAGAGGCGTGTGCAAGTTTCCTGATGGGAGAGACTGGTGGTGAGTAGAGCTGGCTGTTGCTCTAATACACATTTTTATTAGGCAGAAGTCAATGGATTCTTTGAGGATGAATCTTTGGAAATACATAATAACCTTTTACTTGGCAATTGAGAATTGAAATGTTTCCACTGCCTCCCATATGTAATTCTTGGAGCTCAGGTTCCTCTAGACCAGGGCTTGGCAAACTTTTTTGTCTAGAAAAGCTGCAGGCGATCGGGGAGGTGCAGTCCAAACTCAAGATGTTCCGGACAGTCCTCAGCATCCTGCTAGTGTTGGAGGGTCTCCTGCAGAGGCAGGGGGTGGCTGTGTCTCACCGTGAGGACAAGGACACTGGCAGCAGAAGTTCTGGAAAGTACTCCTTGGCATGAGCCCTCCCAGAGTTTGCCATTAGCCCCACCAAAGAGCCCCGCTATTTCTTAATGACTATACAATTCATAACCTCTGTAATCCATAAACATTGTTTATTTCCCTTTTTGTGCATCTGTTTGGCATTTCCAATCACTAGACATTTATTCATTCATTCATTCATGCTACTGCATAAGAGCAACTGAATAGCATGGGCAAAGAGAGCTGCAATTGCAACCCAGTCCACATTTTAAAAATTTTATTTATTTATATATTTAGTGTTGGAGATTGATTTATGCCTTGGAGCAGGGCCAAAAGAAGACTATTCAGCCCCTATGGTATCTGTTGCTGGGGGAGCATCAGGCCATCTGCTAGGCTTTAATGAAATGTGGCAGTAACGTTTCGGTTTGAAACACAGAATGCTTTTCCAAACCAAAATTAAACTTTGTTAGTAAGTGCAACTCAGCCCCTTTCTAATGGAAACTCCCTAGCTTGCTAGAAGAACCTCGCATTCTGACTGGCTTTGACGTCAAAGGGTTAGTTGGAGTCAGTGTATTTATTTTCTATTACAGCTGAGACAAATTATCACACACTTAGTGAGCTAAACAATACAAATTTGTTATTTACAGTTCTGTCATTCAGAAAGTCCAACATGGGTCTCAAGGAATAGGCAGGGCTGCATTTCTTTTGGATGTTCTAGGGGAGATACATTTCCTTGCCTTTTCTAGCTTCTAGAGGCTGCCTTTTCCTCAGTCTTCCTTTGTCTGTGTCCCTCCCTCAGTCTTCAAAGGTGGTCAAGTCCTTCTAACATTGAATCTCCCTGCACCTTCTTCTGTCTTTGTATCTCTCTCTCTAACCACAGCTAGGACAGTGTCTCTACATTTAAGGACTCATATGATTAGAATGAACCCATCCAAGTAATTCAGGATAATCGCCTCATCTCAAAGTCCTTAACCTTAGTGACATTTTTTTTTTGCCATATAAGTTAACATAGTCACAGGTTCGGGGGAATAGGATGTCAAAATCTTTTGAGCCATTATCCTGCCTCCTGCTGCAGGGTATGGAGAAGCTGTTCAACTTGACAGTCTTTTCAATAGTACATAATTTTAAATAAAGAAAAGTGCTATTTAGTAAAGCAGTCTCCTTATTTAATAAATGAAGGATAAATCTACTTTCTTGGCTAATTTACCAAGGAGCATGTTAACAGATCTATTTGATGTTGTATTTGGCTCCTAGAGGGCAAATTCTTTTCCATCACTACAGCAGAAGCACACTGAGAAACTGAACTATTAATAACGAAAGATTCAGTAAATGGAGAATTAAACAAGATCCACAGACCTGCCAAATCCCAGGAAAATCTGGACTCATGTGCTGTATTGTATTTCCTTTCTTACAAGAAAAGACAAAACCCAAATAGTTTAACTGAGTACAGAGAATTTCACATGAACAAAGACAAGTTTCCATTTTTCCAGCATACATACACACACTTTCTCTTTTTCTAAATAGTTTACTTTCTGGGTGAATTTGGTCAAAATGGAAGAGACTGGAATGCTTCACTGTTTTGGAACAAACTGGATGAGAAAATGTCTTATTGCAGTCTCCTAATTGGTACACATGGAAAATCTCTAAAATGGCACACTGTTTTCTGAGAAGTTAAAGGATTCCCAGTGCAGAGATGGCGGTGATGGGACGTGGATGAAGTGATGTTTGACCATGAAAAATGGACAGGTAAGGAATTCCCTGGCAGTCCAGTGATTAGAACTCAGTGCTGTCACTGCCAAGGGCCCAGGTTCAATCCCTGGTTGGGAAACTAAGATGCTGAAAGCCTCACGGTGCGGCCCAAAGAAAAAGGACGGGTGATGGAGCTGCAGTGTCGTGCACATAACTGGAGGCAGGCTTAACATGAGCCATCACTTCATTTTTTTTCTAATTTTATTGGAGTTGATTTACAATGTTGTGTTAATTTCTGCTGTACGGCAAAGTAACTCAGGAAATATATTTTTTCATATACTTTTCCATTATGGTTTATCACAGGTTACTGAATATAATTCCCTGTGCTGTACAGTAGGACCTTGTTGCTTATCTATCCTCAATATACTAGTTTGCATCTGCTAATCCCAAACTCCCCGTCCTTCCCTCTCCCACCCCCCTCCCCCTTGGCAACCACAAGTCTGTTCTCTACATTTGTGAGTCTGTTTTTTATCATTGATATGTTCATTTGTGTCATATTTTAGACTCCACATATGATATCATATAGTATTTGTCTTTTTCTGACTTACTTCACTTAGTATGATAATCTCTAGTTGCATCCATGTTGCTGCAAATGGCATTATTTCATTCCTTTTTATGGCTGAGTAATATTCCATTGTCTATAGATACCACATCTTCTTTATTCATTCATCTGTCAGTGGACATTTAGGTTGCTTCCATGTCTTGGCTATTGTAAATAGCACTGCTATGAACCTAGGGGTGCATATATCTTTTTGAATTAGACTTTTGTCTGGATATATGCCCAGTGGGAGTGGGAGTGCTGGATCATATGGCAACTCTATTTTTAGTTTTTAGAGGAACCTCTGTTCCATTTTCCACGGTGGCTGTACCAATTTACATTCCCACCAACAATGTAAGAGGGTTCCCTGCCTCTTGTTTTAAATGTAATTTCAGAACTAACCTTTATGTTTCTTGGTTGTCAGTAGTCATAGGAGTGGAGGGAAAGAGGAAACAAAAGAGAAAATTGAAGAGTGAGCGTAAATGAGAAGGAAGGGAAAAGCTAATAGATTTTTGCAAAAACACTTGATGTGCGGCCATTTAGGATCAGAGAGAAAAAGTCCAAATTTGGATTTCAGTGATCACAGTTAATGACAATAATCATGATCTGTTATGGGGTGACAAGCACTGTGTTAAGCCTGACACTGATTTGGCTTGTTTAATTCTCCATGTTCGGTGAGTAGGTATTATTATGGCCCCCATTTTATAGATGAAGAAATTGAGAGAAAAGTTAAGCAAACTGCCTGAGGTCACACACCCATCGGAGCCAGGATTTTAATTTCCATTTGGTTTACTTATTGTCCCTCTCACCCCCAGAATGGCTTGGGTTGGGTGGGGGAGATAGCATCTCAGTGGCAAATGTGTGCTGCCTGGCTGGTCTCCCAGGATTGTCCTGAGGGCTGGTGTTCTCCTGGAATTGCCCTGATGTGGCCACTTTTGGAAATTGCTGTTTCCACAGTGGACTGTTGTCATGTGTCAGTGGTTGGGTCTGAACAAGGCAGAAGCCTGTGAATGAGGAGCTGGAGAGAACCCCCCTCTACCTGCTTCACTTAGGAGGCTGGGCCATCACCACCTGGCTTCCATCTGGGCAGGTTCTGGGGCATCACAGGGGAGTCAGGTCTTGCAGAGGTTGAGCAGGTGTGACTGCGCTTCTTTCAGGCTAGGGTCCTAAGCTGAGTCTGCATGTCACTAAGTGCAAAGGGCATGTCTTAAGAGAGAGTCTGTGGTTCTTCCCCTCCCCACAGTGGGACAACTTACCTGGTGTTGGTTGGATTATTCTCCCTGCCATGGCGGAGAGTATCAAGCTCAACGCTTAAAATGATGTCCTCGCTGCTCATATAGAGACAGCATCCTGCATGTGAAAAATGTAAACCGAGTGGATGTGTATGTATTTAACAGGTTTTTCCTCCCTACAAAAATAAAAAGAAACTGTGGAACCCAAATGAGGCTGTTGGGTTCTGAGTCTGTTTATTAAGCCAACAAATGTTTACTTACTTATTCAGTGCACATTCTATACTAAGTACCATTTTTGATCCTTTGAGGGACAACATGACTGGCACACAGTAGGCATTAGATGAATGTGGGGGTGAATCCACATAAAGAAGTAAACGACTTGGTTTCTGGTTTTGCAAATGTCAAATCCCAGTTGGAGGAAACTATACATATATGAAACCAAGGAGAAAAATTGGATATATAAATGGGAGCAAATGACGGAAGGGACGGAGCATTGTAGAGCAGCAGCCCTCAGCAAAGATTTGTTGGATGTGGGTTAAATTGTAAGGAGCACCTAGAAGGAAGCGTAGGAATAAATTGAGAGCGAGTAGGAGAGGGTTTGTTCTGGGAGATTTCCGGGAAGGTGTCGAGCTGGGGACAAATGTGGTGCATCACAGGAAGAACAGAAGGAATGCTATGGAGGAGCTGTGTGGCAGTTCCGACACTGACGGAAAGCTGATGTGGTGGAGTTAACGAAAGACGACCTTCCAGAAGGGGTGGCTGATGAGGAATAAGAGAGGATGTGGTTGGACATAGGTCGGGGCTGGCTCACTGATGGCCTTGACCTCCAGAGGAAGTGCTTGTTCTTGATCTGAGTAGATATATATCTGGGAAGTAGATATATCTGGGAAGATATAGGTTCTCAAGACATTCAGTACACACTTGTTGAACTGAATCGAAGACAAACTTGGAAACGATATATAAAATGGATTGGAAGGATTTTAAACCTGTAGTTCTTTTTTTTTTTTAACATCTTTATTGGAGTATAATTGCTTTACAATGGTGTGTTAGTTTCTGCTTTACAACAAAATGAATCAGTTATATATATACGTATGTTCCCATATCTCTTCCCTCTTGCGTCTCCCTCCCTCCCACCCTCCCTATCCCACCCCTCCAGGCGGTCACAAAGTAAACCTGTAGTTCTTACTTGAAAATATAACTCAAGTTGTTACAGAACCAAACTTGGGTCTGCTCTCCCACGTGCAGTAAAGCCAATCTACTGACACTGGATTGTGGTGAAGGAAAGTGCAGTGTTTATTTTAAAGGTGCCATATAAGGAGAATGGGTGACTGGTACTCAGAAACCCTGAACTCCACGAAGGGTTTCAGCAAAGCATTTTTAAAGGCCAGGTGAGGGAAAGGCGGGGGGGTCTCAGGGTATGTGATCAGCTCATGCACAATTCTCTGACTGGTTGATGGTGAGGTAACAGGGCAGTGTCACAGGGGTTAACATTATCAATCCTTAGGCACAAGTAGGTCTGGGGGCTATGTGCTCATGGCCATCAAGTAGTTAATTTCTTCCATTTGGTGGTGGTTTTAGCATCTGTTAAACAACTCAGGAAATGTGCATCAGATACTATTATCTAGGTGCTTAAGAGAGGAGCTACAGCAGAGCATATGGGGCAGGGGTCTGTCCTGGGAAGGCCCTATAGGGTGCTGCTCAGTTACAAGGTGTTATTACCAAGAATCAGAGGTAGCTTTTTATGGAACTCTGGTTGTGGGGAGAGGTATAACCTAAGAACTAATTCCAAGTGTTACTTTCGTAAAGGTCCCTGCCCACCTCCCCCATTTTTGTTGGGAACAAGGAAGGCAAGGTGACAATAGGAAAATAATCGGCTTTGGGGTTCCAGAGTTCCCCTGGGCCCCCATGGGCCTGTGTGGAGGCCTCGTGTGTGAGATGTGTTTTGTTAGCCTCATGGAACAAGGGGGCAAACAGGAGTGGGAACCAGCCCAAGCCCCAGGTGGAAGCCTGCACATCTCCTCTGGTGCAGAGAAGCTATTGTTCTCCCAGGCGCTCGGCCCTGCATTTACTTCATCTGGTAAAACACTAAGCCCAGTTATTCCAGATGCCCTGTGAGGAAGTCACTCTAAAGACCTGTGCGGGGCCCATTAGTGCCTCAGCAGAGGCTCCCAGTGTGCCCGGAAACAGCAAGACATCATTTCAGTGACTCTGGTCTGTCCCCACAGCGTGAGAGCCGTTTAAATCTTGACTTTGCCTCTCATGCTTCATTGTATTTAGAGCTGGGTGTTTTTCTGCCATTATTTGGCGATTTTCTTGCAAGGAAGCCATTTTACGAAAAATGCCTGATTGTTGCTGCCAGAAAAATAATATCTAACCATTTCTTTAAATGACATAGTCTTAAAAGTTACCGTTCCTCAGACAAATGCAAATAATTTCAGCAATGACTCTGAACTTAATCACCACTAAATTGGTTCCTCCCCGCGTCCCTTCTTTTGCTCAGCGTGCAGTAATGGAGTGTTTCAGTGAAGTAAACACTGAACAGAATGTTAGAGGGAAGGTATTCACCCTTTTGCAGCATGTCTTGTAAGAAGCCTGATCCATTTCAGCAGAAACTAGTTGACTACTAGAGTGACCCTGGGCAAATATTGATGCTGTTACATCCCAACAGCTGATCCACGAACATCACACATTCCTTCCAAGTGGTGAGGCTGAGAGTCAGATCTCGGCGCGTGATGAAGCAGGTGAGCGGAGCACAGCGGTGGGCTATGTTAGGGAGTCCCGGGCACTGGGAGCTGAATCCTCCCTTTTTAAAGATGGAAAGTCTGACCATCAGTGAAAGCCTTTGAACAAGGGCAGGTCCTGTGTTGCTTACTCAGAGGCTGTTTGGTTGGTGCCTCTGAGAGCAGATCCTGTGCTCACTGGGGTGTGTGGCATAAGAGTTCTTAACAGCTCTCTGAAAGGGCTAAATGAATGTTTCTGATCTGCTGATATCCAAGAGGATAAATCCAAACCTTCTTAGGGCCTCAGCTCAGACCCTCACTAACATTCACAGGCAGGGTAATCAGGGCTAAGTAAGAAGATCTGGGCAACATCGTCCCACCTCAGCCAGTAGCAGGAGGAAACTCTGCTAGAAGCCTAGAAAGATATTGCCATCAGACAACTTCTCTCTAAAGAAGAACTTCAAAAACCCCTTTAAAAAGCAAGGGTGAATAAACCCATTACAAGGAAGTGCTCGTGACCTGCATTGTTACAGAGGGTCTTGTTGGGAGATGGGGTCTTTTTGACAAAAATGTGAGCTGGGTATCTGTTACCTTGAGATTTTTAAATTGCTGAAAAGTGGATATTCAATTTCCTTTGCCTTCTGGAAAGGAGATTCTGTTCACAGACTTTACTGAGCACCTACAAAGGCCAGGCATCAAGACTGGCACTTTCCATAGATAAGTCCTCCAGGTATGGCCCACGCGTGTGGTTGTCTTGAATGTTGGGGACTGTTTGTGTCCCCCATCTTCTGGTAAAAGGGCAGAGTACCTTTGGATGAGTTAGTACCACCCAGGAATCATTATGAGTGGACTAAACGGGGCTTCGGACTGCTGTGTGCACACTATCTTCTGTGCAGTGAGTATAAAGACAGCTCCGTTCAGCAAAACATTTAGTTTGCTAGCAGCACTCCCCTTGTTTCAGCAGAGTCTTTCCCCCCAAGTGTGGTCTGCAGACCACTTCCATTAGAATCACCTGCTTGTCAAATATGCACCCCAGGAGTGGAGCCCCATTCTTTAGCAGCCCTGAGGAGAAGGGGCTTCAGAGCAGGCGTCTGGGTTTAAATTCCATCTTTCCTCATTTACTCACTGTGTGACTTTGGGCAAGTTACCTAGCTTCTCTGAGCCTTAGTTTCTTCAACTGTAAAATGGGTTGATAACTTCATCTACTTCACAGAATGGTTGTGAGGATTACATGAGTTAGTGCACACGTGAGTCATTTAGAACAATGACTGGGACAGAGTAAGCATTCAATTAATGTTGGCTGTGTTCATGCTAATATTATAGTTTTTATTATTTTATTATTATCCTGTAGTGAGCCTTGAATCTCTGACAGGCCTTTGTATACCTACTCCCCTTTCAAACATCTACTTCCTTTACCCTATCCAGCTCATTTTCCCTATCATTTGGTCTATAAGCTTAGGGACAGATAGAGTAACTCTTGCCTCTTGCGTTGAAATATCTGTGATGCTCTTTGTATTAACAAGATTCTTTAGTAGACAGTAAAATTCAGATCCATTCCTACTTTCTTACTGCTAATCAATGATGCCCTGACTTCTTCAGGGCTATCCTCTGTATAAATAATATTTTGCAATAATTTTGCATTTTCTGCATAATTCTATTTTGCTGCATAACAATGTGTCAGTTCATTTCCCCCCTTTCTGTGGCTTGGAAAGAAAGAAAGTCATCTGAAATGGCTGGCAATCTCACAAGTGTTTGCTCATTAACATTACATCTTTGAAACATTTCCCAGAGGTATGCTAATAAGCAACAAGCAAAACAACAATAAAGAACGTCAAGGGAGAAAAAAATATACACTACTGCAAAACAGATTTGTAGCTTTCAGTGCTTACCAGTCACTCTGCTGCTCAGCCTCCAAGCTGTTAATTGTATGTAATTATGAAGTGCTGAACTGTGAGAATGGTCCTGACTCAAAACTGGGAACACAGAACGAGGCTATATTCAAATGATGCACTGATCTGTAAAGAGAAATATGCTGTTCACAATCTCAATGAGTTGTTTCTTTCATAGTTTTGTGATTCTTCAGATAATATTTTTGGTTGTGGAGAAACAACGAAAAATGGTACAGACGAGCGGGAGCATCTTCCACATCAGGAATTGAGGGAATTGAATAAAAATGAGATCTGTTTTCGTTAGCTTATACCTCAGGACAGAGGATTTTCATTTTGATAATTTAGACCTAAATCTCACCATGAATATTATGCAAATACTCTTTAAAGCAAAGGAGGAAGGTGCTTGGGAGCTGTAAGAAGAAAGAACCACCAGCTCTAAGTGTGAGAGGTTATGAGGTCTTAGAAGAGAAGAGAGCATTTTGAGTTGCCCTTTAAACCTGGCTTGAATAGTTTTTGTGGTATGGAAGCCTTGAAGATGGCCACAATGGTTTCTCTTGAACTGTAGGTAACCTTGAAAGTAAATGAGAGCAAGCTAGATTCTGGAAAAACGATAATTGCTCTCGGTTTCATTTAGCTGTTGTTTATCATACTTTCTAAACCCAGAAAAGGCATTCTTTAGGTTGAATACACTAGAGAATGTTTCCATTCATGAAATGACTGAAGGGAATAATAGACCCTCTTGAAGACTCCATGCTTTTTAGTTTTTAACAAGTATTGAAATATTGGGTTCTAAAGTCAGTCATTCAAGCTCTGCTATTTACTAACTACGTAACTTTATAGCCTTGGTCAGCCTTCAGTTGCCTCAGTCTGTAAAAAGGATATGATAACAATATGTTTTCTTCCTGTCTCACCTAAACGTTCAGAGGGTAGAACAAGAAATTGCCTGTGAAAGTCGTTCGTCGACTCTGGTGTTCCATTATTATCAGCTGTTACTGTAGACCGATGTCTCTTCCTCAGCTGCATAACTTTTCATCCCACTGATGTAAGAGCTGTCATTTTTTTTTGTGCCAGAAATTGTGGTAGACACTTAACATATATAGTCTAAGTTTAGTCTTGGAATGATTCCATGAGACAGGTAGCGTGATTTCCCACCTTTGCAAATGGGGAAATGAGGCTCAGCAAATGAAGTAATTTACTAGGGTCACACAGCTAGAAAAGGGGGTAGGGCAGGGGACAAGTCTCTATTTATCTGTGTTGATCAGTTAACAAATTAGTAGGAGATCCACACTTACTAGAAATAACAATGCTTTAAATTTAGTTGATACCTACCATAGTGATGGTAGGTATCTACTAAATCTTCTATCATACCTTTGGTTTGATTATGCTTTGTAAGACATTACAAACCACGTGATTTGGCAAACTAGACATATTTTAGCATTGTGACTCCCAGAAAATCACTCAAGAAGCTTGTGACATAAGCAGATTCTAGGACCCAGTCATCCAAGATCCTAAGTTTGGAGGTCTGAGGAGGGGCCTTGGATCTGCCTTTTGAATAAATTCTTCCAGGAGTTCTCCTAGGTTATTGGGGTGACTGGTGGACCACAACGAAGAAACATGGAGAGTCTGGCTGTTTGGGAGTTTTGGGAGAAGGATTTGTCTCTTTGCACGATGCTTTTAACTATTTCCATACAGTTCTTTCAGTTAAATAACATGGTAAGTCTTCTTATGATGACAACATCTAGGCTGATTCACCTGTGGTTAATGCAGAAGGACATTAAAAAATCAACCTCTGATAGTTTTTTTTTTTTCTGTAGGCCTTTCAGGAAAGTAAGTGATAATTGCTATAAAACAAAAGCTGAGTAATAAAAAGTTAGGACCTGTTTGAATTTTTGAGCTTCAAAGATGTGTTAAAAAAATGTCCAGCAGCTTTAAGAATCATTAACTAGGATGTAATATAAAGGGCATTATTAGGGGGAACTTTTTGAAAGTTCTTCTTTTATTAGCAAAAGACAAGACCAAATACTTCACAAAAGAAGAAATATATATGGAGGTATCTTCAATCCCAATAATAGTCAAAGAAATAGAAATTAAAGCAGCAATATATTATTTTTTAACCTAGCAAATCGGAGAATATTTTGAAAACTGACAATAGTGTAGGTGACAAGAGTGTATGCACTATTTTAAACACTTTACTTAAATTAACTAATTTAACCAGCACAATGACTTTATTAGGTACACATTATTATTATCCCCATTTTACACACGAGGAAACTGAACACATAGGGGCTTTAGTGTACTGCTGGTGGCATTATCTTTTTATTGGGTAATTTGACACTATGTTCAAGAACCTTGAAAACATTCACCTACTTTGACTCTGTAATTGCACTTCTATGAATTTGTTCTGTGGAAACAATAAGAGGTTCATGCAAAAATCTATGTACAGGACTTCCCTGGTGGCGCAGTGGTTGAGAGTCCACCTGCTGATGCAGGAGACACGGGTTTGTGCCCTGGTCCGGGAAGATCCCACATGCCGCGGAGTGGCTGGGCCTGTGAGCCATGGCTGCTGAGTCTGCACGTCCGGAGCCTGTGCTCCGCAATGGGAGAGGCCACAACAGTGAGAGGCCTGTGTACCGCAAAAAAAAAAAAAAAAAAAAAAAAAAAAAAAATCTATGTACAAGACTGTTCTGGTAGCTTTATATAGAATACAAAAAAACCAAACCCAAACAAAACAATTTAGTGCTCCAAGGAGAGAAATGACTAAATAACTGATGGCTTGCTTACCCCTATGATAGAATATAAAGCCATTAAAAAAAATCATGGTTTTAAACAATGGGAAGATGTTCAAATGGAATGTAAGTTTAAAAAAAAGGACTCAAAATCACATGCACATAACTATTCCAGTATTAGTCAATGTTAATATAAATCAAATGCCTGGTGGTCACTCTAAGACGTTTGTAGGCCATAAGCACTTTTTTGCATCATATCAAAAATACCGAACTCCTACAGAACACCTACTGAACGCTGGCAGAAGACCTCAGACTTCCCAAAAGGCAAGAAACTCCCCATGTACCTGGGTAGGGCAACAGAAAAAAGAAAAAACAGAGGCAAAAGAATAGAGATGGGACCTGCGTCTCTGGGAGGGAGCTGAGAAGGAGGAAAAGTTTCCACACACTAGGTAGCCCCTTCACTGATGGAGATGGGGGTTGGGCAGGGGAGGGGAAGCTTCAGAGCCACAGAGGAGAGCGCAGCAATGGGGGTGCAGAAAACAAAGCAGAGAGATTCCGGAACAGAGGATCAGTGCCAACCAGCACTCACCAGCCTGAGAGGCTTGTCTGCTCACCTGCTGGGGGAGGGCAGGGGCTGGGAGCTGAGGCTCGGGCTTTGGAGGTCAGATCCCAGGGAGAGGACTGGCGTTGGCTGCATGAACACAGCCAGAGGGGGCTAGTGCGCCACGGCTAGCTGGGAGGGAGTCCAGGAAAAGGTCTGGACCTGTCTAAGAGGCAAGAGACCATTGTTTCGGTGTGCGCGAGGAGAGGGGATTCCTTCCCCAACTGCCCACAGAAGACAGAGCACTGCCTAAACAAGCTTCAAAAAGGGTGCAAGCCTCGGCTATCAGCTTGGACCCCAGACCTGGGCATGAAACACAAATGCTGCCACTGCAGACACCCAGAATCCTGTGTGCAAGCACAGGTCACTATACACATGCTCCCGGGAGCCTCTGCAGCCCACCACTGCCAGGGTCCCATGATCCAGGGACAACCTCCCCAGGAGAACACATGGCATGCTTCAGGCTGTTGCAACGTCATGCTGGCCTCTGCCGCCACAGGGTCACCCCACATTCCAATTATGAGTACCGTACCCCTCCCTCCCTGTGGCCTGAGTGAGCCAGAGACCCCTAATCAGCCACTGCTTTAACCCCCTCCTATCTGGGTGGGGAACAGACACCAGAGGGAGGCCTAAACACAGAGGCTGGGCCAAAGGCAAAGCTGAACTCCAGAAGCTGTGTGAACAAAGAAGAGAAAGGGAAATCTCTCCCAGCAGCCTCAGGAGCAGCGGATTAAATCCCCACGATCAACTTGATGTACCCTGCATCTGTGGAATACCTGAATAGACAATGAATCATCCCAAAATTGAGGTGGTGGACTTTGGGAACAACTGTAGACTTGGGGTTTGCTGCCTGCGACTGATTTGTTTCTGATTTTTATGTTTATCTCAGCTTACTTTTTAGTGCTTGTTATCACTGGTGGATTTATTGGTTTGGTTGCTCTTTTTTAAAATTATTCATATTTTTTAATGTTAATAAAAAATTTATTTCTTTAAATTTCAACGTTTTTTGCTTTTCTTTCTTTTTTTCTCCTTTTTCTTTTGAGCCATGTGGCTGACAGGGTATTGATGTTCTGGTCTGGTGTCAGGTTTGAGCCTCTGAGGAGGGAGAGCTGAGTTCAGGGCATTGGACCACAAAAGACCTCCCAGGCCCATGTAATATCAATCAGTAGGAGCTCTCCCAGAGATCTCTGTGTCAATGCTAAGACGAGCTCCACCCAACGGCCAGCAAGCTCCAGTGCTGGACACCCCATGACAAACAACTAGCCAAACAGGAACACAAACCCACCCATTAGCAGAGAGGCTGCCTAAAATCATAGTAGGTTCACAGACAACCCAAAACACACCACTGGATACAGCCCTGCCCACCAGAAAGACAAGATCCAGACCCACCCACCAGAACATAGGCACCAGTCCTCTCCACCAGGAAGCCTACACAAGCCACTGAACCAACCTCACCCACTGGGGGCAAACACCAAAAACAACGGGAACTATGAACCTGCAGCCTGTGAAAAGGAGACCCCAAACACAGCAAATTAAATGAAATGAGAAGACAGACAAATATGCACCAGATGAAGGAGCAAGGTAAAAACCCACCAGACCAAACAAATGAAGAAGAAATAGGCAGCCTACCTAAAAAAGAACTCAGAGTAATGATAGTAAAGAGAAACCAAAATCTTGGAAATAGAAAGGAGAAAATACAAGAAACGTTTCACAAGGACCTAGAAGAACTAAAGAGCAAATAAACAATGATGAACAACACAATAAATGAAATTAAAAATTCTCTAGAAGGAATCAATAGCAGAATAACTGAGTTAGAAGGGCGGATAAGTGACCTAGAAGATAAAAGAGTGGAAATAACTACTACAGAGCAGAATAAAGAAAAAAGGAATGAAAAGAACTGACTGAGGGTAGTCTCAGAGACCTCTGGGACAACATTAAACTCACCAACATTCAAATTATAAGGGTCCCAGGAGAAGAAGAGAAAAAGAAAGGGACTGAGAAAATATTTGAAGAGATTATAGTTGAAAACTTCCCTAACATGGGAAAAAAATAGTCATTCAAGTCCAGGAAGTGCAGAGTCCCATACAGGATAAATCCAAGGAGAAACACGCCAAGACACATATTAATCAAACTATCAAACATTAAATAAAAAGAAAAAATATTAAAAGCAGCAAGGGAAAAGCAACAAGGGAATCCCCATAAGGTTAACAGTGGATCTTTCAGCAGAAACTTTGCAAGCCAGAAGGGAGTGGCAGGACATATTTAAAGTGATGAAAGGGAAAAACATACAACCAAGATTACTCTACCCAGCAAGGATCTCATTCAGATTTGATGGAGAAATTAAAACCTTTACAGACAAGCAAAAGCTAAGAGAATTCAGCACCACCAAACCAGCTCTACAACAAATGGTAAAGGAGCTTCTCTAGGCAGGAAACACAAGAGAAGGAAAAGACCTACAAAAACAAACCCAAAACAATTAAGAGAATAGTAGTAAGAACATACATATGGATAATTACCTTAAAAGTAAATGGATTAAATGCTGCAACCAAAAGATGTAGACTGGCTGAGTGGCTACAAAAACAAGATCCAGATATATTCTGTCTATAAGAGATCCACTTAAGACCTAGGGACGCATACAGACTGAAAGTGAAGGGATGGAAAAAGATATTCCATGCAAATGGAAATCAAAAGAAAGCTGGAGTAGCAATTCCCATATCAGACAAAATAGACTTTAAAATAAAGACTATTACAAGACACAAAGAAGGATGCTATGTAATGATCCAGGGATCAATCCAAGAAGATATAACAATTGTAAATATTTATGCACCCAACATAGGAGCACCTCAATACATAAGGCAAATGCTAACAGCCATAAAAGGGGAAATTGACAGTAACACAATAATAGTAGGGGACTTTAACACCCCACTTTCACCAATGGACTGATCATCCAAAATGAAATAAATAAGGAAACACAAGCTTTAAATGACACATTAGACAAGATGGACTTTTTTGACATTTATAGGACATTCCATCCAAAAACAAGGAATACACTTTCTACTCAAGTGCACACAGAACATTCTCCAGGATAGATCATATTTTGGGTCACAAATCAAGCCTTGGTAAATTTAAGAAAATTGAAATTATATCAAGTATCTTTTCCAACCACAATGCTATGAGACTAGATATAAATTACAGGGAAGAAACTGTAGAAAATACAAACACATGGAGGCTAAACAATATGCTACTAAATAACCAAGAGATAACTGAAGAAATCAAAGAGGAAATAGAAAAATACCTAGAAACAAATGACAATGAAAATATGACAACCCAAAATGTATGGGATGCAGCAAAAGCAGTTCTAAGAGGGAAGTTTATAGCAATACAACCCTACCTCACAAAACAAGAAAAGTCTCAAACAACATAAATGTACACCTAAATCAATTAATGAAAGAAGAACAATCCCCACCCCCGAAGTTAGCAGAAGGAAAGAAATCATAAAGATCATATCAGAAATAAAAGAAGAAGCCACCTCTATCCACCGCCAGTCCCTCCCATCAGGAAACCTGCACAAGCCTCTTAGATAGCCTCATCCACCAGAGGGCAGACAGCAGAAGCAGGAAGAACTACAATCCTGCAGCCTGTGGAACAAAAACCACATTCACAGAAAGAGAGACAAGATGAAAAGGCAGAGGGCTATGTACCAGATGAAGGAACAAGAAAAAAACCCAGAAAGACAAGTAAATGAAGTGGAGATAGGCAACCTTCCAGAAAAAGAATTCAGAATAATGATAGTGAAGATGATCCAGGACCTCGGAAAAAGAATGGAGGCAAAGATCGAGACGATGCAAGAAATGTTTAACAAAGACTTAGAAGAATTAAAGAACAAACAAACAGAGATGAACAATAAAATAAATGAAATGAAAACTACACTAGAAGGAATCAATAGCAGAATAACTGAGACAGAAGAACAGATAAGTGACCTGGAAGACGGAACGGTGGAATTCACTGCTGTGGAACAGAATAAAGAAAAAAGAAAGAAAAGAAATGAAAACAGCCTAAGAGACCTCTGGGACAACATTAAACACAATAACATTCGCATCGTAGTAGTCCCAGAAGGAGAAAAGAGAGAAAAGGGACCCGAGAAAATATTTGAAGAAATTATAGTCAAAAACTTCCCTAACATGAGAAAGGAAATAGCCACCCAAGTCCAGGAAGCGCAGTGAGTCCCATACAGGATAAACCCAATGAGAAACACGCCAAGACACATAGTAATCAAACTGGCAAAAATTAAAGACAAAGAAAAATTATTGAAGGCAGCAAGGGAAAAACGAAAAATAACATTCAAGGGAACTCCCATAAGGTTAACAGCTGATTTCTCAGCAGAAACTCTACAAGCCAGAGGGAGTGGTATGATATACTTAAAGTGACAAAAGGGAAGAACCTACAACCAAGGTTACTCTACCCGAGCAGGATCTCATTCAGATTTGGTGAAGAAATCAAAAGCTTTACAGACAAGCAAAAGCTAAGAGAATTCAGCACCACCAAACCAGCTCTACAACAAATGGTAAAGGAACTTCTCTACATGGGAAACAGAAGTGAAGAAAAGGACCTACAAAAACAAACCCAAAACAATTAAGAAAATGGTCATAGGAACATACATATCTATAATTACCTTAAACATGAATGGATTAAATGCTCCAATCAAAAGACACAGTCTTGCTGAATGGATACCAAAACAAGACCCATATATATGCTGTCTACAAGAGACCCCTTCAGGCCTAGGGACACATACAGATTGAAAGTGAGGGGATGGAAAAAGATATTCCATGCAAGTGGAAATCAAAAGAAAGCTGGAGTAGCAATACTCATATGAGATAAAATAGACTTTAAAATAAAGAATGTTACAAGAGACAAGGAAGGAAACTACATAATGATCAAGGGATCAATCCAAGAATAAGATATAACAATTATAAATATATATGCAGCCAACATAGGAGCACCTCAATACATAAGGCAACTGCTAACAGCTGTAAAAGAAGAAATTGAAAGTAACAATAATAGTAGGGGACTTTAAAACCTCACTTACACCAATGGACAGGTTATTCAAAATGAAAATAAGTAAGGAAACGGAAGCTAAAAATGACACAATAGGCGAGATAGATTTAATTGATATTTATAGGACATTCCATCCAATAACAGCACATTACACTTCCTTCTCAAGTGCACATGGAACGTTCTTCAGAATAGATCACATCGTGGGTCACAAATCAAGCCTCAGTAAATTTAAGAAAATTGAAATCATATCAAGCATCTTTTCTGTACACAACGCTATGAGATTAGAAATGAATTACAGGGGAAAAAACGTAAAAAACGCAAACACATGGAGGCTAAACACTATGTTACTAAATAACCAAGAGATCACTGAAGAAATCAAAGAGGAAATCAAAAAATACATAGAAATAAATGACAATGAAAACACAATAATCCAAAACCTATGGGATGCAGCAAAAGCAGTTCTAAGTGGGAAGTTTATAACTATACAAGCCATCTCAAGAAACAAGAAAAATCTCAGATAAATAATCTAACCTTACATTTAATGGAACTAGAGAAAGAAGAACAAACAAAACCTGAAATTAGCAGAAGGAAAGATATCATAAAGATCAGAGCAGAAATAAATGAAATAGAAACAAAGAAAAAATAACAAAGATCAATAAAACTAAAAGCTGGTTCTTTGAGAAGATAAACAAAACTCATAAACCATTAGCCAGAAAGAAAATATGGGAGAGGACTCAAATCAATAAAATTAGAAATGAAAAAGGAGAAGTTAGAGCATACACCACAGAAATACAAAGCATCCTAAGTGACTACTACAAGCAACTCTACGCCAATAAAATGGACAACCTGGAAGAAATAGACAAATTCTTAGAAAAGTATAACCTTCCAAGATGGAACAAGGAAGAAATAGAAAATATGAGCAGACCACTCATAAGTAATGAAATTGAAACTGTGATTAAAAAAATCTTCCAGGGCTTCCCTGGTGGCTCAGTGGTTGAGAGTCTGCCTGCCGATGCAGGGGACAAGGGTTCGTGCCCTGGTCCAGGAAGATCCCACATGCCACAGAGTGGCTGGGCCCGTGAGCCATGGCCGCTGAGCCTGTGCGTCTGGAGCCTGTGCTCCACAACAGGAGAGGCCACAGCAGTGAGAGGCCCACGTACCGCAAAAAAAACAAAAAAAAAAAACAAAAAAAAAACAAAAAACTTCCAACAAACCACAGTCCAGGACCAGATGGATTCACGGGTGAATTCTATCAAACATTTAGAGAAGAGCTGACACTCATCCTTCTCAGACTCTTCCAAAATACTGCAGAGGAAGGAACACTCCCAAACACATTCTATGAGGCCAATATCACCCTGATACCAAAAGCAGAGAAAGATACTACAAAAAAAGAAAATTACAGACCAATATCACTGATGAACATAGATGCAAAAATCTCAGTAAAATACTAGCAAACAGAATCCAGCAACACATTAAAAGGATCATACACCATGATCAAGTGGGATTTATCCCAGGGATGCAAGGATTCTTCTTTATATGCAAATCAATCAATGTGATACACCATATTAACAAATTGAAGAATAAAAACTGTATGATCATCTCAATAGATGCAGAAAAAGGTTTTGACATATTTCAACACGGAATTATGATAAAAACTCTCCAGAAAGTGGGCATAGAGGGAACCTACCTCAACATAATAAAGGCCATATATGACAAACCCACAGCAAACATCATTCTCAATGGTGAAAAGTTGAATGCATTTCCTCTAAGATCAGGAACAAGACAAGGATATCCACTCTCACCTCTATTATTCAACATAGTTTTGGATGTCCTAGCCACAGCAATCAGAGAAGAAAAAGAAATAAAAGGAATACAAATTGGAAAAGAAGTAAAACTGTCACTGTTTGCAGGTGACGTGATACTATACATAGAGAATTCTAAAGATGCCACCAGAAAACTACTAGAGATAATCAGTGACTTTGGTAAAGTTGCAGGATACAAAATTAATGCACAGAAATCTCTTGCATTCCTATACACTAATGATGAAATATCTATAAAAGAAATTAAGGAAACACTCCCATTTACCATTGCAACAAAATGAATAAATTACCTAGGAATAAACCTATGTAGGGAGACAAAAGACCTGTATGCAGAAAACTATGAGACACAGATGAGAGAAATTAAAGATGATGCCAACAGATGGAGAGATATACCATGTTCTTGGATTGGAAGAATCAATACTGTGGAAATGACTATACTACCGAAAGCAATCTACACGTTCAGTGCAATCCTTATGAAATTACCAATGGCATTTTTAAAGGAACTAGAACAAAAAATCTTAAAATTTATATGGAGACACAAAAGACCCTGAATAGCCAAAGCAGTCTTGAGGGAAAAAAATGGAGCTGGAGGAATCAGACCTCCTGACTTCAGAGTATACTCCAAAGCTACAGTCATCAAGACAATATGGTACTGCACCAAAACAGAAACATAGATCAATGGAACAAGATAGAAAGCCCAGAGGTAAGCCCATGCACCTATGGTCAACTAATCTATGACAAAGGTGGGAAGGATGTACAATGGAGAAAAGACAGTCTCTTCAATAAGTGGTGCTGGGAAAACTGGACAGCTACATATAAAAGAATGAAATTAGAACACTCCCTAACACCATACATAAAAGTAAACACAAAATGGATTAGAGACCTAAATGTAAGACCGGACACTATAAAACTCTTAGAGGAAAATATAGGAAGAACACTCTTTGACATAAATCACAGCAAGATCTTTTTTGATCCACCTCCTAGAGTAATGGAAATAAAAACAAAAATAAACAAAGGGGACCTAATGAAACTTAGAAGCTGTTGCACAGCAAAGGAAACCATAAACGTGATGAAAAGACAACCCTCAGAATGGGAAAAAATATTTGCAAACAAATCAACGGACAAAGGATTAATCTTCAAAATATATAAGTGGCTCATGCAGCTTGATATTAAAAAATCAAACAACCCAATCCAAAAATGGGCAGAAGAACTAAATAGACATTTCTCCAAAGAAGACATACAGATGGACAAGAAGCACATGAAAAGCTGCTCAACATCACTAATTGTTAGAGAAATGCAAATCAAAACTACAATGAACTATCTCCTCATACCTATTAGAATGGGCATCATCAGAAAATCTACAAACAGCAAATGCTGGAGAGGGTGTGGAGAAAAGGAAACCCTCTTGCACTGTTGATGGGAATGTAAACTGATACAGCCCCTATGGAGAACAGTGTGGAGGTTCCTTGAGAAATTAAAAATAGAATTAGCATATGATCCAGCAATCCCACTACTGGGCATATACCCAGAGAAATCCACAATTCGAAAAGACATATGCACCCCAATGTTCATTGCAGCAGTATTTACAATAGCCAGGTCATGGAAGCAACCTAAATGCCCATCGACAGACGAATGGATAGAGAAGATGTGGTACATATATACAATGGAATATTACTCAGCCATAAAAAAGAACAAAATTGGGTCATTTGTTGAGATGTGGATGGACCTAGAGACTGTCATACAGAGTGAAGTAAGTCAGAAAGAGAAAAACAAATATTGTATATTAACACATGTATGTGGAACCTAGAAAAATGGTACAGATGAACCAGTTTGCAGGGCAGAAATTGAGACACAGATGTAGAGAACAAATGTATGGACACCAAGGGGGGAAAGCCGTGGGGTGATGGGTGTGGTGGTGTGATGAATTGGGGGATTGGGATTGACATGCATACACTGATGTGTATAAAATTGATGACTAATAAGAAAAAAAAAAAGAAATGAAGGAAACAATAGCAATGATCAATAAAACTAAAAGCTGGTTCTTTGAGAAGATAGACAAAATTGATAAACCATTAACCAGGCTCATCAAGAAAAAATGAGAGAAGACTCAAATCAACAGAATTAGAAATGAAAAAGGAGAAGCTACAAGTGACACTGCAGAAATACAAAGGATCATGAGAGATTACTAGAAGCAACTATATGCCAATAAAATGGATAACCTGGAAGAAATGGACAAATTCTTAGAAAAGCACAACCTTCTGAGACTGAACCCAGAAGAAATAGAAAACGTAAACAGAAAAAACACAAGCGCTGAAATTGAAACTGTGATTAAAATCTTCCAACAAACCAAAGCCCAGGAGCAGGTGGCTTCACAGGTGAATTCTATCAAACATTTAGAGAAGAGCTAACTCCTATCTTTCTCAAACTCTTCCAAATTATAGCAGAGGGAGGAACACTCCCAACCTCATTCTATGAGACCACCATCACCCTGATACCAGAATCATACAAAGATGTCACAAAAAGGAAAACTACAGGCCAATATCACTGATGAACATAGATGCAAATATCCTCAACAAAATACTAGCAAACAGAATCCAACACATTAAAAGGATCATACACCATGATCAAGTGGGGTTTATTCCAGGGATGCAAGGATTCTTCAATATACGCAAACCAATCAATGTGATACACTATGTTAACAAATTGAAAGATAAAAACCATATGATTATCTCAATAGATGCAGAGAGAGCTTTGGATAAGATTCAACACCCATTTATGTTAAAAAACTCTCCAGAAAGTGGGCAAAGAGGGAACCTACTTCAACATAAAAGAGGCTATATATGACAAACCCACAGCAAACATAATTCTCAATGGTGAAAAACTGAAACCATTTCCTCCAAGATCAGGAACAATACAACGTTGTCTACTCTCACCGCTATTATTCAACATAGTTTTGGAAGTTTTAGCCACAGCAATCAGAGAAGAATAAGAAATGAAAGGAATCCAAATTGGAAAAGAAGAAGTAAGACGGCCATTGTTTGCAGATGACATGATACTATACATAGCAAATCCTAAAGAAGCTACCAGAAAACTAATAGAGCTAATTAATGAATTTGTTAAAGTAGCAGGATACAAAATTAATGCATAGAAATCTCTTGCACTTCTATACACTAATGATAAAAAAATCTGAAAGGGAAATTAAGGGCACACTCCCATTTGCCACTGCAACAAAAAGAATAAAGTACCTAGGAATAAACCAGCCTAAGGAGACAAAAGACCTGTATGCAGACAACTATAAGACACTGATGAAAGAAATTAAAGATGATACGAACAGATGGAGAGGTAGACCATGTTCTTGGAGTGGAAGAATCAACATTATGATAATGACTCTACTACCCAAAGCAATCTACAGATTCAATGCAATCCCTTTCCAACTACCAATGGTGGTTTTCTCAGAAGTAGAACAAAATATTTCACAATTTGTATGGAAACACAAAAGACCCTGAATAGCCAAAGCAATCTTGAGAAATAAAAACGGAGCTGGAGGAGTCATGCTCCCTGACTTCAGACTATACTACAAAGCTACAGTAATCAATACAGTATGGTACTAGCACAAAAACAGAAATATAGATCAATAGAACAGGATAGAAAGCCCAGAGACAAACCCATGCACATATGGTCACCTTATCTTTGACAAAGGAGGCAAGAATATACAATGGAGGAAAGATATCCTCTTCAATAAGTGGTGCTGGGAAAACTGGACAGCTACATGTAAAAGAATGAAATTAGAACACTTCCTAACACCATACACAAAAATGAACTCAAAATGGATTAAAGAACTAAATGTAAGGCCAGACACTCTGAAACTCTTAGAGGAAAACATAGGCAGAACACTCTATGACATAAATCACAACAAGATCCTTTTTGACCCACATCCTAGAGAAATGGAAATAAAAACAAAAATAAGCAAGTGGGACCTAATGAAAATTAAAAGCTTTTGCATAGCAAAGGAAACCATAAACAAGATGAAAAAACAGCCCTCAGAATGGGAGAAAATATTTGCAAATGAAGCAGCCTACAGAGGATTAATGTCCAAAATATACAAGCAGCTCATGCAGCTCAATATCAGAAAAACAAACAACCCAATTCAAAAATGGGCAGAAGACCTAAATAGACATTTCTCCAAAGAAGATATACAGATTGCCAACAAGCACATGAAATGATGCTCAACATCACTAATCATTAGAGAAATGCAAATCAGAACTGCAGTGAGTTATCACCTCACACCGGTCAGAATGGCCATCATCCAAATATCTACAAACAATAAATGCTGAAGAGGGTGTGGAGAAAAGGGAACCCTCTTGCACTGTTGGTGGGAATGTAAATTGATACAGCCACTATGGAGAACAGTATGGAGGTTCTTTAAAAAACTAAAAATAGAACTACCATATGATCCAGCAATCCCACTACTGGGCATATACCCTGAGAAAACCATAATTCAAAAAGAGTCATGTACCACAATGTTCATTGCAGCACTATTTACAATAGCCAGGAAATGGAAGCAACCTAAGTGTCCATGGACAGATGAATGGATAAAGAAGATGTGGCACATATATACAATGGAATATTACTCAGTCATAAAAAGAAACGAAATGGAGTTATTTGTAGTGAGGTGGATGGACCTAGAGTCTTTCATACAGAGTGAAGTAAGTTAGAAAGGAAAAAACAAATACCGTATGCTAACCCATATCTAAATCTAAAAAAAAAGAAAGAAAAAGGTCAAGAAGAACCTAGGGGCAGGTCGGGTATAAAGACGCAGATGTAGAGAATGGACTTGAGGACATGGGAAGGGGGAAGGGTAAACTGGGACGAAGTGAGAGAGTAGCAGTGACGTATATACACTACCAAATGTAAAATAGATAGCTAGTGGGAAGCAGCTGCATAGCACAGGGAGATCAACTGGGTACTTTGTGAGCACCTAGAGGGGTGAGATAGGGAGGGTGGGAGGGAGGCTCAAGAGGGAGGGTATATCGGGATATATGTTTACATATAGCTGATTCACTGTGTTATACAGCAGAAACTAACACACCATTGTAAAGCAATTATAGTCCAATAAATATGTTAAAAAATACATAAAACCACCATTTTGTTAATATGTAGTGGCACTTTGTTAATGTTAATATGTAATGGCACTTTGTTAATATGTAATATGTAATGGCACTTTGTTAATCCCTCCTCAACCATTTCAAGTTAAGGAAGTGTGGTGTCTTTGGTGGGGGGGCCAGATCTGGTAATGAGTTATTTTAGGCTTCTTTTACATACTCGGCTGGTCTGCCGTGGGGCTGGGGTGGGGACGGAGCGTCACTCTTATTTATATGACTTGGGGGGAGGGTCAGAGGCCCAAGGACATGGCGCTGCATTCTTGGAGCTGTGGCAGAAGGTTTGTGCTTGCTCATCTTGGCTTTGGGGTGGGCTTGCTGAGTAGGCGTGGGTAAAATGCAGACTCACGTGGTCTTGGGCTTATGCCTGTCACAAGTCCCACCTCTCACTTTAGCTTTGTGGTCCGACAATTGTGGAGTTTGTAGAGCTGGCTTGGCTCAAAGAACAAATGGGGACACCAAGGACCAGAGAAGAGGATGATGAGCCCAACATCACAGCGTGGTGGACCCGGGGCTGGGAGGAGCTTCTTGATTCCTAGACTAGGATACTTTGCATGACACCAAATGGCCTCCCTGGTCCTACAATGGAAGGAGCAAACTCAGTGTCCTTTGCTGGGGAAAGTACTACTGTCTAATGGGGAGACTGGTCAAGGCGCTGTGCTATGGTCTGTGGCCTTCCAAAATTCATGTTGAAGTTCTTATGCTCAATGTGATGGTGTTAGTATGTAGGCCTTTGGGATGTGATTAGGTCATGAGCGTGGAGCCCTCATGAATGGGATTAGTGTACTTAGAAAAGATAACCCACTGAGATCCCTCACTCCTTCCATCCTGTGAGGACAAAACAAGAAGTCCATAGTCTACAACTTGGAAGAAGGCTCTCACCAGAACCTGAACTTGCTGGTACCCTGACCTTGGACTTCCCAGCCTCCAGAACTGTGAGAAGTAAATTTCCATTGTTTATAAGACACTCAGTCTATGGTATTTTGTTACAGTCGCCCAAATGGACTAAGACACTGTCTCTTAGTGTTTAAAGGAGTGATGTATGTGCTTTTTAAAAATATTGGAGGTGGAAGGCAGGAGAGTATATTGTTAATGGTTTGCATTCAATGGGAAGCACTGATTGGAGTTTTTCAGATGTATCGTTTTTGAGTTTCATGGTGCAGTAGTTCCCCGCCCCTTATCCACATGGGATATGTTCCAAGACTCCCCAGTGGATGCCTGAAGCCGCGGATAGTACTGAACCCTGTATATACTATGTTTTTTCCTATACATATATACCTATGATAAAGTTTAAAGTTATCACACCTTGTGGCTGTAACTTTTTCAGTTTGAGGTGCAACAGTAAAACTTGTGCACATTTCTTTTTTCTTCTTTGCGATTACATGGATAGAAGATTCACTCTTACCATAGATCGTAGCAACCTCAGCATCCGATTCTCTTTCTGTCTTTATATTTTGAGAACTTTCACCTTTTCACTTAAAGTAAGCACTTCATGGCTTCTCTTTGGCATATTTGAATTGCTGGCATCACTACTCTTGTGCTTTGAAGGGGCCATTATTAAGTAAAATAAGGGTTGCTTGAACACAAGCATGGTTGATACCATGACAACCGTCTGATAACCAAGACAGCTACTAAGTGACTAATGGGGGTTGGGGGGTGGGGTGGGTGTGTGGGGAGATCTGCTAGATAAAGGGATGTTTCACGTCCAGGGCGGGAAGGAGCAGGATGGCACGAGGTTTCATTATGTTGCTCAGAACAGTGTACAATTTAAAACTTATGAACTGTTTATTTCTAAAATTTTCCATTTAATATTTTCAGACCATGGTTGGCCATGAATAACTGAAATTGCAAAAGGGGAAACCGGAGACAAGGCGGGTTTATATAATGGAGGTGTTATAGACAGAAAATGCCTATTTTGGTGTCTTGAAGATCTGGGCTTCAGTCCCAGCCTCTGCCTTTACCAACCTTGTGGACTTAGGCCAATTATTTTATCTTTCTCTGAATGTAGGTTTCTTCTTTTTTAAAATAGGCTTTATAATACTTATAATACTGATATTATACTGTTCTTGGATTTGCTAATAAAACAGCAACCACTTGTATAGTGCTTACTCTGTGCTAGGCACTATTTTAAACACTGTATACTTATTGATATATTAACTAAGTTAGCCTGCACATGATCTTCTTAATTGCATGCTATTATTATTCCCATTTTACAGATGAGGAAGCTGAGGCACATTGAAGTTAACTGTCCAGGGTCATACCTCTGAGAAGTGGTAATGCTCAGATTTGAATCCCGTCAGTCTGGCTCAGATTTATACTTTAATTTTGATACTATGCTGCCTCAAATCAAATTAAATGGCTTATGTGGAACATCTAGTATATCATTCTCAGTGGGAATAATATCAACCCCGAAGGGAGTAAAAACTGGCTCTTAGGGGACAAAAATGCTTTATACTTTTGTGTATAAAGCACAGATATTCATACAGTACATAAACAGATATAGAATATATTTGTGGTATTAAACATTAATGGGGGAGGGGAATGATTAGAAAAAAAATGTCTAAAAATTCTCCTTAAGGGGATCAGTAATGAAAAAAAGGTTAAGAAACAGTGATCCAGTGCAATGCTAGGCACACAATAGGCTTTCATAAATTCTCCTTCCTTTTCTCATGCCAGTTCAGTTTAAGAAGTGAGAGGTGGCTGGGCTGATGTGTTCCCCAGCCCAGGGAAGAGTTTAGTCTGAGTTTAACACAAATGGGTAAGGAGGGAGAGGGCTAATCCCACCACTTGACTTACATTGGAGCAGGAAGCAAGGTAGGAGTGAAGGAACTATTGCTGCTCAGATGCTGTTTTGAATGTACATTAAGTTTAGTTATTAAGCAGCATCTTTAAAAATATTATGCAGGATTTCAATGTCACAATCAGTCTGCTATTCAAGAATAGATGAATATTCAAACCTAACAAATACATGGGATAAATAATTTCTGCAGTAACTGTAACATATCTCTTGGGTCCCAGGAATAAATGCAAAACAAGTACAACTCTATTATAGAGTACAGAAAAAAATACCCCAGCCAAATTCCTATGTATGTTTGAAGAAGAAATTATTTTATTTACATATAATGTCTGTCTATTTATATATAAAATCTTACCTTTAAAAGAAAAAATTAATACAAAAATAGCACAATTAAGTCCCTCCCACTTTCCTTTTCTGTTTGGGGGAATATTGTTTTAATTATTTTACTCTCCAGGTAGAGTTACTTATTCTTTTTTTTAGTGTTAATTTTATTTTTTAAAAAATTTTATTGAAATATAGTTGATTTACAGTGTGTTAGTTTCAGAGTTTTTTTACATTCTCTTCCATTATAAGTTATTATAAGATATTGAGTATAGTTCCCTGAACTATACAGTAGGTACTCATTGGTTATCTATTTTATATATAGAATTACTTATTCTTTTTTTTGCCTCTCTGGCTGCATTAATCCTCTGAATTTTAAAACATATAAATATGATCTGGATATAATTTATGACTATATTTCCTGTTATAATTTAGAAACATTATAGAGCACATAGCAAATTTCTTCAAGGATGTTTTAAAATGAAATAAGACCTGCAGAGATGCTCTTTGTCAAAGCAAGTCCTTTAGGACTGCCTGCTTTACTTTCCTTTTGACTTTGTTAACGCACCTCTTGAGTTAAGCACAGTCTTACCAGGTACCCAAAGAGCCTCATAATGGTCATTAGGGAGCTGAAAACAGTTATTTGCCAATAAACAGCTTTCTTAGTCAACTTTGTCAGAGGGAGCCAGGGTCCCTTTTCCTGGCAAATGAGGCTCACTTGAGGGTCAGAGGGAGACCCTCTTTCACCCTTTGTCTCCTGAGGGGCTGAGAGCCAGGAGAAATTGAAGAGAACCAGTTCTCTTTGGAAAGTGAAATCTAGGTAAATGCTATCCCAGATGATGTAATTCCCTCGTCCCACGTCTAGGTAGATACCAGGCAAAGTTATGAAATAGAAGAAAATTCCTTTTGGTTTCCCAAACTTACTCTCCCTTGCCCATCCATGGTTGTCCACCTGAGTCTTGATCTACCTGATATGACAGCCTCAGAGGCCATTCCCTCTTTCTCCACCCAGAGCTTAGTGCTGCTCCAAGGGGAGAGGGGAGAAAGGAGAGAATAGAGGTTCCCCATAGAATCTTTTGTATTCTAGATCACGTCCTCTAGGGGCTCTGGGTGGGAATTCCAAGGTATAAGCCAAACAAAAAACAGCGAAGGGCTGAGGAAGATTGTTTGGCCAATTGTGTCCTCATGGATTTGCTTCTGTTGGGATCTGGAGCAACTTGTGGCTCTTTGTGAGCTGATGAGGGGTGCTGAAAACTTACCTGTCTAATGCTGATGCAGGCAGGGCTGGTTCTAGCACCACAGGAGACGATACTGGTCTATCAACTCCCAGCCTCCCTTCCTGTGGCAGCCCTGGGATGTGCCTCTCAGGTCCCTGATGGACAGGTTTCCTGACTGCGGGAAACACAGTTGACAGAGGGCCCAGCTGCTGTGCTTTGAAACCCATCCCAAATTTCTGTTTTAAAATTTTTATTTATAATTTATTATTGTTATTTTTTCCCCAGGTTTATTGAGATAGAATTGATATGTAACATTGTATACGTTTAAGATATACAATGTGATGATTTGGTACATGTATATATTGAGAAATGATTACCACAATAAGGATAGTTAACGCCTCTATCACCTCACAAAATTATCATTTATGTGTGTGTATGTGTGTGTGTGTGTGTGTGTGTGTGTGTGTGTGTGTGTGTGTGTGAAGAACACTTAAGATCTACTGTCTTAGCAAGTTCTCAAGTCTATAGTACAGTATTGTTTACTATTTTCTGCCAAGGCCATGCTTCCGCTCATCTGCCCCCAACCAATGACTAAATGAGGCAGGGGCTGTTTCTGGGAGATGTGAGACTCCTCTGATCGGCAGCTTTGGCTCAGGGACTCCCCGATGGCCTTGCTGAACTCAGAACTGCACTGCTGTGTAAGATGCTTCCATCCAATCTTCTGTCCTTCCTTTACTCCTTCACTCAGGCTCAGATCGGCATTGTACTCTGAGGTTCTCCAAGTCTCTCTGGCTCCCTCCTCATTTGCTCTCATAGGCATTTCCCCTACTACATTTCTTGCGTGTTCATCCCGCTTTGGCTTCTGCTTTGTAGAGAACACCCCTCATGATGACCTACTGCCTGGCCAGTCACTTCCCACTTTCTGTCTCCAGCTCACTCCCCTTTCCACCCACTCCCTTAAAACTTTCTCACAGGAAAGATGATCTGATACCAGCTATTTTGGGTTACTTCTAGTCATATTCATATATAGAAATAGCTCTATTTGTGGAATACAAGTTTTTGTCCCTGATAAAGAAACCTCAGACTCTCACAAGCCTCTTGCGTGCCCCAGCGACTAGGTCCTGCAGGTGACTTCCTAATCAGCTTTTTTTTTCCCACACCAATTTTCCATTTATTTATTAAAAAAAATTATTTATTTTTTATTTATTTTATTTTTGGCTGTGTTGGGTTTTCGTTTCTGTGTGTGGGCTTTCTCTAGTTGCGGCAAGCGGGGGCTAGTCTTCGTTGTGGTCCATGGGCTTCTCGTTGAGGTGGCTTCTCTTGTTGTGGGACATGGACTCTAGGTGCGAGGGCTTCAGTAGTTGTGGCTCGCAGGCTCTAGAGCGCAGGGTCAGTAGTTGTGGCACATGGGCTTAGTTGCTCCACGGCATGTGGGATCTTCCCAGACCAGGGTTTGAGTCCGTGTCCCCTGATTCTTAACCACTGCACCACCAGGGAAGCCCCATTTCTTTATTTTTAATTTATGGGGACCCTCAAAAAATAGAAATGGCTTTGGCAGGGAAGGAATGTCAAGGGGCCAATGGAAATCATGGTGATTCCTGCTATGGTGTGGCCATTCTCCTGCCTCAGTTTCCCCACCTGCTCCAACCAGTGCATATGGAAGTGTCTGTGTGGGTGTGAGGGGGTCTGGGGATGGGCTGTGGTTCCAGTAGCTCCCTGAGTGTAGGAGTCCAAACCAGCCTGGGCACCCAGGGTATCTCTGTGGCTGATACCCCTGGAGGCAGTGCATCTCAAAGACCTGTCCATGGTTGTGAAAGCTTGATCCGTACAACATATGCACGGGAAGGAGAGGGTGCTACTGTTCTCTGATCCCAGCTGTTTTAGAGCCAGAGGCAACGGCATTCTTTTATTTCCATCCAAGTGTCTGGATTCACCTGGCGTGGTACTAACTATATGTCTTCCATGCCCAACTCTCCCCTCTAATTGTGATCTGCCTTAACCCAGACCCCTTTTGACTCCCGGCTGTTGTTCAACAATGCGGTGTGATTGCTACTCTAGATGACTCTAGGGTAATGCAAAGCAGGAAAGCAGGAAAGCTGGGAGACCTACACTCCAGTCCTCAGATGGATGGTTGCTCTTTATACGAGAGGGCTAATTGAGAAACATAGCCTCCACCGGCCACGCAATCATACACTCATGATACAAATAATAACAGCTAACATCTCTTGAGCACAGGCTATATGCCAGGTATTGTTTACTGCTTTATACATACAGCCTCATTTAAATCTCCTTATACACTTGAGAGATGGGGACTATCAGTCTATCATCCCATTTTATAGTCTATAACCTAAAGCTTACTTGCTGAGGGTCACAAACCCAAGAAAAGGCTAAGTCAGAATTCAAAGCCAGGCTGTCTAATGGCTGAATCATACTGCTTCTACTTCTTGCCAGAAGTGTTGAACATTGATACGTGTCACCCTCTGAATGGCATTTTCTTGGAACTAAACAAGAGCAGCACAGAAAGCTGAGGGTTCTTTGTTTTGTTTTGTTTTTGCGGTACGCGGGCCTCTCACTGTTGTGGCCTCCCCCGTTACGGAGCACAGGCTCCGGACGCGCAGACTCAGTGGCCATGGCTCACGGGCCCAGCCGCTCCGCGGCATGTGGAATCTTCCCGGACCGGGGCACGAACCCGTGTCCCCCGCATCGGCAGGCGGACTCTCAACCACTGCGCCACCAGGGAAGCCCCAGCTGAGGGTTCTTTGGATCTCTTTGTTATCTGTTTCCCTCCCTCCCTCCCTCCCTTCCTTCTTCCTAACTTCTTAAATTCCTTCCTTCCTTTCTTCCTTCCTTTACTTCTTTTTATTTTTAAATTCTGAAATGCCAATGTCCAGGCACAGAAAACGTCAAGGGGGCTGCCTCCCCTCAGGAGTTGGTACCAAGGCTGGAGCCCAGGCCCTCAGTTCCTTGACCAGTGGCTGCACTGGCCGGTGATCTGGAGAGAGGCTCTGTTTGGGGTCAGGAATGGCTCAGTCTCCTGGATGGGAAGGACATTAGCCTATGGAGCCTTTCAAGGATCAAGTGCAGAACAAGAAGAAACATTTGTTGAGAGGGAGGCAGACATTTCTTAGGCCTTCTTAAAATGGAAACAGCTATAAAAGGTAAATCAGATGAAAGAGACTGTTCTGCTCACTGCCTGAGAGTTAGTTCCTGAGATAAGCTTTTCTAAATAGTTGCCTGATCGTCCGTGCCATCCATGGGCATTGTCATTCTGTTGGCATTGGTGTTCCTTCCCTATTTGGGAGTCTAAAGTGTTGATCTGTATTGTTAATGACAAGCCAGAGAGACATAACATTCAGAATAAGCAGGCGTCAGGGATATTTATATGTGTCCTGTTAGCTAAAACCTCAGTTTTGTGCTGCCAATAAAACCGGGTGACAGCTTTCTTCCAAGAATTTGTGTTCTTCGCCTGCTATTTGAAAGTGTTGCTGTGTCTCAGCTGCACTTGGGAAGCAACAAATAGGACAAAGCATAAATATAGCACAGTATCAGGTTCTGAAGACACTCATGATAACAGCAAGACTTGTTTTTAAATGACAAACAAAATCCTTTCTAGAGTGAAGAAAAGAGTGGGTGGGGAAAACCTGGTTCTCTAAATGAGTTTAGTGGAGTCTGTAGACTCCTGTTTCAAAACTTTCCCTCAAGATCGGGGACTTTCATTGAAGAAAAAGCATAACCTCTTCAGAAAGGAAACTGTACACACACACATACGTGGGTTACATGCATGCCTCACACAGGGTAGGTGCCCTATACATTTTTAGTGATAATGGTGACTGTATTAGTTATCTTTTGTTGTATAGCAAATTGCCCCAAAACTTTGTGGCATAAAACAATAAACATTTATTATCTCACACAGTTTCTGTGGTTCAGGAATCCAGAAGGGACTTTGCTAGGCGCTTCTGCTCAAGGTCTCTCCTGAGATTATAGTCAGGATGTGGCCAGGGCCACAGTCGTTTGCAGGCTTGAATGGAGCTGGAGGAGCTACTCCTAAGGTGGCTGACTCACATACTTGACACATTTGTGCAGATTGTTGGAAGGAGGCTTCAGTTCCTCACCACATGGACCTCTCCATGGGGCTGGTTGAGTGTCCTCACAACATGGCAGCTGGCTTCCCCAGAGCGAGTGACCCAACAGAGAGAGCAAGATGGAAGCCTCAGTGTAGTTCATGACTCACCCTCGGAGGTCATGCTCTATCATTTCTGCTACAAATTATTTATTAAAAGAGAGTCACTTGGCCCACACACAGGAAGGGGAGTTAAGCTCCACCAAAGGAAGGAGTATCAAAGAATTTGATTTGAAATTCTTTTATTTGAAAACAACCACAGTGACCTGTAAGATTTGTGCAAAACGGAATACTTAAATTCCTCACAAAAGCAACTGCTTACTTCTGAGGGTGATAATGTCTCTGACATGAATCCAGAAAGACGGTCACAGAACAAGTCAACAAGAAGAATGATGGAAAAATCATCTTTTCATGGAAACAGATGAGAAGAGAAACTTTCTAATGCTGAATGTGAGAATCCATTCTTCAACTTTTAGATGATGGTGAATTTTATTTTGAGTCGACTAGAAAGAGACAAGTTTGAGGTATTTCATTCATAAAGAGTGTTTGGGTATGGGATTTTGGCCTCATTTGCTCCCTGCTTTAATATCAGGATCCTAATTGAAATCCTCTTTTCCTCATGACTTATCTCAGACTTTCTTCTTTAAAAAAAAATACCTCTGCTTTTACTATCGATGGTGAGGTGTCCTCTTCTCTAGAACGGATGTGGGGATACATATGTAATTGGAAATACGAGATGCGGTTGGGTGAGAGAAGACCCTACTTTGTTTCCTCTGTGACTTGGAGCTTCTTTTACTTCAACAAGTGACCCCCCTCCCCCAAAATGTCAAATCTGGTTTTTATCAAAGACTAATTCTGAACTTTGGGAACACGAGAGCTTTGCTCCAGCTATGTAGTTAGGATCTGTTTTCTCAGCTCTACAGAGGGATCTGATAGCACTTAGGACGCTTTAACATCCTTGGCAAAAATAATCAGCACATTTTAAAACCAAGCAGAAGATGGTAATCATGATAGAGAATATTTTATGGGTGGTGAATTAGGCACGGCAATAGATTTCTGGATGGGAGAATTTCTAGATGGTAGGATGAGATAAATGAATCAGTGTATGAAAGCATCAGGTAAATGTGAAGGGCTATTAATCACCATTCTAAAATGCCTCCAGACCTAAAAAAGAGTTACTAGTCAAATGGCTCTCATCGACACAACTTGTTTAAAGAGGTACTTTTCTCCAAATGGGAAGGGGAGATGCTTATCCAGCATCTAACTTGGACCCCATTTTGGGCCTATTTTCATTCCAGGGGAAACCAGAGCTTGGCTGTCAGGGGGTCACAAATCTGGCTGTTTGACACATCTCTATTTGAGTGTTAGGGCTGGCGGTAATGTTTTTCATACTGGTGTTTCTAGTGATTCCTGGAGCTTTCATGCCCAGACCCTATTCCTGGCCTATCATTGGCTTCCCCAGGGTGGAGAAGACACTCTTTTGATGTTGGCTGTGGCGCTTCACATTGTGATAATTCGGTCTCCAGTGATGCCGTATGTGCATAATCGTAATGAAAAGTCAGAGTTTTAACATCTCAGGGAAGCATCTCAGGGAAGCACTAACTTCATCATGGAAAAATCCTATGCCAACAGGAATCTACTCATGGGGTTTTCTCTGCTGTATATTACCTGGGCATCTGAGTAATTATTCTGCACATCGCACATGCCCTTAGCTGTAGTTACCCTCAGACATGTTCCCCAGGCACTTCCAGGACGGGATCCATGGACTAGAATAAATAATGACATTGCTGTGGATAGTGATGAACTAAATTCAAGGTTGGAATTAGATTTTTAGTAGATGCCCCCACTGCATAATTAGACTGATCAAGACAGAGATTGAAGGGGCTTCGCCAGAATTTGAAAGAACAGCTGTTCAACGACAGAACAAAATTTAGGCAGCTTTTTTGACTTAAAGAAATCTGTGGTTTACCTTTTTTCTTTTTTTCCTTAAAGCAAAGCACCTGTGAACCGGAATGAGGGAGAATTTCAGTTTTTATATTTATGATAATGCTTGCCACTCTGATCTGCAACCTGAGCTGAAATCTTTTTCCTCTTGTCATCTTCTGTGTCCCTCTCTCTTTTAATCTCTGCTCAGTGCTTGTTGATTTGCATGTATGAATAGTAACACCTACTGACGGGCAGGGCTCAGGAGACGCAATTTGGTTGCCAGGTTTTCCTACCGCGGAGCCCTGTCAGCATCTTGCATTGGTTTGGGGTGTAATCAGTGTTTCTCCTCACTGCTGTGCCTGCTTCTCCCGGGCTCTGATTTTCATCCTGCAGCTGCCTTCCCTGGCATCGGCCTTGCAGCAGATTGCTTGGAAAGGCTCGATTTCACCCTACGTAGATACCAGAGGGGTCACTAAGAGTGCTATTCATGTGGTCTAGAGGGAAATAGCTCACACTGTCTTTTTTTTTTTTTTTACACTGTCTTTTTTAATCGAATGATTTCTTGCCTGTTTTATCATTTACCATATCCTTTGTCTGAAATATTACGGTGCTCTAGCTAAGAATTACAGGTCTCCATCCCAGTACACTTTGAACACTAGCTTGGAATTAGGAGGGAGATGATTTGAACTTCTAATCAAAATTCGCTGCATGAGGTTCTGGCTTTTCAATAGGGGACATTTAAAAAACCTGGGAGAGGGGAAAAGCAATAAACATCACCATAATGGGAAAGTCCATGATAATAGAGAAGGAGTCCACTGGAGGAATTTTTTTTTTTTCCTTGAGAAAGCAGCTCATTTTTTCAGTGCAAGGCCCCCTGTAGCCTTTGATGACTGAAGAGACTGATGTTCCGTATTAGCTTTTGGTGGGGGAAATGCATTTAAGCAGTTCCCAGCGACTGATCGTGAGGCTAATGGCAGCATCTTCCTGAGTAGGCTGAAACCCCTACAAACCTGCGTCCCAGACATCTCTTCCTCTGACACTTCCCTTCTAATCCATCTGCAGCCAGCCGGAATCGCATAATAAGATGATTTGTCAGGAGGGTCTGTGCAGTCTCAGGGCAAACTTCCTTTGAACTTAAAATACTTTTCCACCTTCGGACACAGGGACATATGGGCTGGGCAATGAAAACTCTGCATGAGACCTGGGGAAAGGGCACCGATATTGCTCCTCTCCATTATGTTTTCATCTTTTACTCACTTACGTTGCTTCTCACATCACGTTTTTAAAGCAGCTATAGGAGCATTGTTTGAAGTTGCTGCAGCCACAGGATAATTCAAAGTACCTTTTTTTTCCTTCCTAGATATTCAAGGCTGTGTTTGTGTATTTTTAAACCTGTCCATAGTTATTTCAGATAAGTGGCTGTGTCTACTTAGCGCTTCCTCCCTCCTGCCTTGGGCTGGTTCTGAGTATACTGGAACCTCTTTAAAGATATAAAAGTGGCCTGTGAATGCTTTCAGCTGTGAAACCTTTTGTGCGGGCATCAGGTCCCTTTGTTGTATGAATACTGCAAGCTTAATATTCCTATAAAATAGGTCTTGGACTTAAAAAAGGCTAGCTTGTCAATCTATTGATTGCCTCAGGCCAAGCCAGCTAATTCTTTAGCACTACCTCTGCCTGTATTGAACGGACTGATCCTTCTAGGCCAAATAACTCACATCGCTAAAATAATATTAAGGTTTGTTGTGGCACAAGCCAAATAGCAAAGAAAATCCATCATTATCACCTGATGCCTCTGTGCTTTAATTTATATCATTATAAACAGATGGAGGAAGGAGCAAAGAAAAGTACAGGGAAATGTATTCAAAGTGATCTACAGTGTTCTTCATAAAAATGCCCTTCCTTTATGAGCACCTGAATAGTCATATAAATATAACCAGCAATGGGAATTTTAATCAAAGCTTTAGAGCTTTTCCTTTTTCAAGACTTTGACTTCCTGACCAAGTTAACTTCCAGCCTGAGAGTTTCTGGCTTCCCTACTCATCTTGGGAAGACCTTTGCTCTACTTTTGTGTTGGCTCTTTACCAGTTTAAGTTGGTCTCCTTTTGTGTTCCTCCAAAAGTGATTTTTCTTATAAAAAGGACTATTGTGAACATTTCCTAAAAACTTTTGAGAATTACTCAGAAAACGAAAGCAACAGATTGGACATCATCTTACTTACGGATAGAGGTGCAGGGCCAGCTGCCTCATGTTATGCTGTGGGGACATCTGTGAGCCTTGAGCTGCAGACACAGCATGTTTTTCCAGATTTGTTGGCTGTGCTGGCTCATCCTCAGACTTTCTCCTTTTCATACACAATTCAGAATTTAACCAGATGGCATCTCTGCCACAGTCACACCTTGGTCAATAAAAGGAGCTGGGAGATGTGAATTTGAAAAGTGTCAGAAGATCAAAGTGTGGTGTTGCTCCTTAAAGCTGTGACTGGGGGACTTCCCTGGTGGCGCAGTGGTTAAGACTCTGTGCTCCCAGTGCAGGGGGCCTGGGTTCGATCCCTGGTCAGGGAACTAGATCCCACCCACGTGCATGCCTCAACTAAGAGTTCACATGCCGCAACTAAGGAGCCTGCCTGCTGCAACTAAGACCCAGCTCAATGAAATAAATAAATATTAAAGATGTTGCAATAGGGCTTCCCTGGTGGCACAGTGGTTGAGAGTCCGCCTGCCGATGCAGGGGACACGGGTTCGTGCCCCGGTCCGGGAAGATCCCACATGCCGCAGAGTGGCTGGGCCTGTGAGCCATGGCCGCTGAGCCTGCGTGTCCAGAGCTTGTGCTCCGCAACGGGAGAGACCACAGCAGTGAGAGGCCCGCGTACCACAAAAAAAAAAAAAAAAAAAAAAAAAAAGATGTTGCGATAAAAATAGTCTTAAAAAAAAGCTCTGGCTGGCTATGAGGAAACAGAGAAGGAGGAAACAAGTAGGAAACTTCCATGGAAAAGAAAATGTCTAGGGAAATTTGGAGCTTTATGTAGTAACTGAGCCCAGGACTAAGCACTTTATAAAGATGTCCAAGAAATAGTTATGGAAGGAAACTATACATAGAGAAAAGAATGAAAAAAAATAAGGGGAGAAAGGAAACAGACACAGCCATGCAAGACAGAGGCAAGTAGCCAGGGGTTAATTTTCTCCTGAGTTGCTTTCTCGCCTTTCCTTATATAACAGGGATCTCAGTTTGAGAAATTGAGCTGTGTTTATCCCTGAATTTCTTTGTTCTCTCTGGGCAGGTAATTGGGTCACACTGCTGCTCAAAGACCCAACCTACTCTCTGTCTTCAGAACCTACCCTAGAGTAGAATGTCATAACAGCAAACACATCTTTTAACGTGTTATAAAGGTATTATACCTTAAAAAGACTGGAGTGTACCCTCCAAGCAGCCAGGAACATTTCCCCATTCTGATGGGCAGAATGATTGGAATATGTAGGCATCTGTATCTAGACTTTCCTTCTAGCTTAGTAGTTCTCAAAATTAAATCTGCGTAAGAATTCTGACTACAGAATTGAATACACAAAATCACAAACAGGGTACTTTGTGGGTGATTTTAAGGGTAATTTATATATAGAATTAATTTAGATATGATTTATATATTATAGTTATTTACATTTATTATGTATGATTTTAAGGGTAATTTTATCTATTCTATTTTGCTGTACCCCCGATTTTATTTATTTATTTTATTTTTTTATTGAAATATAGTTGATTTACAGTGTTGTGTTAGTTTCTGGTGTACAGCAAAGTGATTCAGTTATATATATATATATATATATATATATATATATATTCTTTTTCATATTCTTTTCCCTTAAGGTTTATTACAGGATATTGAATGCAGTTTCCTGTGCTATACAGTCGGTCCTTGTGGTTTTATATATGGTAGTTTGTATTTGCTAATTCCAAGCTCCTAATTTATCCCTCCCCTACCCCCTTTTTCCTTTGGTAAACATGTTTGTTTTCTGTGTCTCTGAGTCTGTTTTTGTCTTATAAATACGCTCATTTGTATCATATTTTAGATTCCATATACAAATGATATCATATGGTATTTGTCTTTCTCTTTCTGACTTACTTCACTCAGTATGATAATCTCTAGGTCCATCTATGTTGCTGCAAATGGCATTATTTCGTTCTTTTTTATGGCTCCCGGATTTTAGAACACAAGTCTCTATAAAATGTGATTCTATTGTAGATCCTTACATGCTCCAGGAGGCTGTTTGCATGAAGGACGGAAAGATGTCCTGGGGAGAGTGAGTTTGGCGTAAGACAGGAAGAGCAAGGTTGAATACAGCGTGGTCCTCTTCACGAGGCTCATGGTCGCTTAGCCCTACAGCACTTAAGGGAACAGCAGGAGGAGAAATAGAGGGTACTTTCCTCTCCAAGTCTCTGGGAGCCCAGAATATATGTGAAGACCAAGCCTTGGGCTACACCTGCTCACCTCTGCAAACGGAGAGGAAGCAGATGAGGGTGTCATAATTGGGTGGCACTGGAAGCTTTGATTGCATTCTTGGCAACAAGAAGAGGCAACATCATAGTGATCCTGTCAGGAGAGGAGGAAATTGGTGGCAGTTACATGGTAGGTGAGGGATCTCTGAGGGGAATTCCCAGGTTAGAGGCAATTTACCAAAGTGGTTAAGAGTTCTAATTCTAGAGACGGACAGACTGTGTTTTTTTTTTTTTTTTTGCTGTACGCGGGCTTCTTACTGTTGTGGCCTCTCCCGTTGCGGAGCACAGGCTCCGGACGTGCAGGCCCAGCGGCCATGGCTCACGGGCCCAGCCGCTCCACGGCATGTGGGATCCTTCCGGACCGGGGCACGAACCCGCGTCCCCTGCATCGGCAGGCGGACTCTCAACCACTGCGCCACCAGGGAAGCCCTCAGACTGTGTTTATATCCCACCTCTGCCATTTAATAATTCTGCGTTCTCGGGCAAGATAGCTACTGATCTGCTCGAAGTCTCAGCTTCCTGTGTGTAAAGTGGATAATAATTTCATCTGCCTTGCAAGGTGGTGGTGAAGATTAGAGATAACATACCTAAAGCACCTAACACATATGGTAGTTATTACTATTCTTTCACTTGTTTGGGGCACCTTTCCTAAGGAGCCACGTTATGATTTTGAAGTGATCATCTCTCCACCCATAATTTATCATGTATGTACTCTGCGTCGAGCACTAGGCCAGGCTCTGGGGATGTAGGAAGGCAGTGAGCTGGAAAGTAAGCATGGCTGAAGAAAAGCTATTTCATGGAAAATGTGGTATCAGAATACTTGAATTGGATTGGGTTGTGACTATGATTTGGGATAAAAAATTGCCGCTATAAAATTGGACCTTAGTGTTCAAGTGAATATTACACTTCAGCAAGGTTCAGCGACATTAAACCTTCTGTCATAAAGACAGAGGTAATGGCTTTTTGTGGGCAGAGTATTAGAAATGCTTCGATTGTTAAGTATTTATATAACCCTTTATATTTGCAATGTATGCACCTTATCATTTCCCAGAAGTTAATGTCTAGAAATATTTCCTAGTGGGAAGAGAATGTTCCCTATAGGTCCTGGGCCATGCCTAACACTTTGTGAGTTTTTGGCAAATATTAAAGGACCCCCAAGAAGGCTATGTTAAAGAAAGGAGGCAAAGCTAGCGTGAGAGTAAGGTGAGGAGGGTTGACATCTCTCTCTGATTCTTCAAGTTGTCTTCCTCTTGCCCCTGATCTGAAGGTGTCTTGGTGAGTAACACAATTCCCTGAAGATGCTACTGACTCCTCTTGGTGCGCTGGATGGAGAATTTGTCCCTGGGGCATGCCTGGTTCAGCTCCATTCTTTTTTTTTTTTTTTGCGGTACGCGGGCCTCTCACTGTTGTGGCCTCTCCCGTTGCGGAGCACAGGCTCCAGACACGCAGGCTCAGCGGCCATGGCTCACAGGCCCATCCGCTCTGCAGCATGTGGGATCCTCCCGGACCGGGGCATGAACCCGTGTCCCCTGCACTGGCAGGTGGACTCTCAACCATTGCGCCACCAGGGAAGCCCAGCTCCATTCTTGTTCTTTCCTATGTGGTGACTCTTCTGGGACTTTCTTCATTGTTGGGCATGGAGTGTGGGGCCTTGGAGTTCCCATAGGGCTCATAATGTTACATGAACAGGGACAAGAGATTAGGGCTTAGGATGGTGTGTAAGGTTGAAGAGATTAAGAATAATGAAACTGCTTATTTTTCCCATATGAAACTTCTGTTTAATGTAACCACTACTACATTTTCAGCTAAGAATAGAGTTGATTATATTCCATTAGCCTTCCATTTGCATCCTCATTTCTTCCCAGGAATATGGTTTTGCTGTCTAGGTATAATTTCTCCCTACTTTTCTACCATATGTGAATAGTAATTATTACCGTGGTGTCTCTTCTTTCTAGCTCGAGGGACTCCAATGTGCCCAGTTTAGCCCTCTCAATAAAGTAAAAGTGTGGTAGTGCCGCTAGATTTCTAACAGGTGAGATGAAAGTATAAAGAAAGTCATCTGTAAAAAAGGACATGCAGGGCTATGTGAGATGTAACTGATAATAAAGATAAAAGGAAAAAATAGTTACCATTGATTGAGTAGGTATCACATTAGAGGCATAGAGCTAAGGATCTTACACATATTATCCTTGTGTCAATCTCAAGATGATAACACGAGGAGTATATTATCACTTTTATTTTGCAGATAATAGTAAGGAAAGTGAGGCATGGAGAGAGTAAATAACTTGTCCAAGTTCACATGGCTGGGAAATGTTGGCGACAGACCACAAATGACTCCCAGATGTGTGTTTTTGACCACTATGTGATATGACCTCCCATAATGTAATGAGATTTAAAAAAAAAAATGTACCAGAGTATATACATCTAAACAAGGACTGTGTCCTTTTAATCATCACCTTGAAAGGTCACACAGTTATATCCGTGAAGCAGCTACTGCTCAGAATTTTTTTTTTTTTTTTTTTTTTTGCGGTATGCGGGCCTCTCACTGTTGTGGCCTCTCCCGTTGTGGAGTGCAGGCTCAGCAGCCATGGCTCACGGGCCCAGCCGCTCCGCGGCACGTGGGATCTTCCCGGATCGGGGCACGGACCCGTGTCCCCTGCATCGGCAGGCGGACCCTCAACCACTGCGCCACCAGGGAAACCCTGCTCAGAATATTTTTGAAGCTTCTTTTGAATGTTGACAAATCTTAATCCTTTGAGGGTGGACTTGATCTTTGGAAATGTCTACAAGTCACTTGGAGTTGAGTCTGGTGAATAAGGTTGATCAAGTTGTATGGTGGGATGGTTGTAGTTTTTCGTCTAAATGAGGTGTGATTATAAAGACATGTATGGACTTAATTTCCCTTTGTGATTTATATATGTCCTGAAGGCAGTTCCGGAAACATTTTGGGCAATGCAAGCATGACTGAATGTGTACATATGTTGTGGCGATTACTTTGAAGGATGTTACAGGAAGTCCACACAGAGTTTTATTTTGTGATACACCTTGCACAAACACATATACACATGTACAGACTGAGCTGATGAGCATGTTAAATCATCTTTGAACACTTTTGTGGCTTAGGAGAATTATCTTTTCAAGAGCAATGTGTTGTCTCAACAGCCATTTAGGCAGATTCCTTGCAAAATGTTCCATCTATCAAGATGTCCTGAATTGCTATGTATTGAATTGCCTTTTGACTCCTTTGTTCACGTTATTTGTAACTTTTTCATTATGTAAATATAGAAAAATGGTCTTGTACATGCTTCCTGCTCTCTTCCCATTTCATATTTATGAGCTAGAGAAAAAGTTAGAAAGGAAGTACTGAATGAGTGAACATTAATAGACTCACATATCAACCTATGTAAAAAATATATTTTTATGAAAATTGAATTTACATGCTTTGAAGCACAGTACATTGAGGATAATGAAGCTTAAAGCAAAGTTTGAGTTCAGAAATATATGAACTAAGAACACAATAATCCACAGTAGTACAAAAGTCAGAGGTGTAGTGTATTGATGCCCTGAAGAATTTGAAATGTCAGGTAAAAATTTCATGCTATAAAAATTAGAACATACTAAGGTTAATATAAGAATGCTATCAGTTCCTCTTTCACCAGAGAAAGACAATCAAAGATGTGTGAACTGGAGAAGTATTTTGTAAAAGCCATAATTGTTTTAATATCTGTATTTCAGATAACTTTTTCTCCCTGAAACTTAGAGGGATATTGTAAAATCACATATATTTTTAATGAAATATATTTATCTGCAAAGACTAAAAAGAAAATACTGAGGTTGCCATGCAGTGGTGTCTACTGTTAAATTTTCAGGAATTTTGTGAGCCGGTTGATGTTATGTAGGTAGTTTGAAATCAGCCATGGTAGGAACATTTACACCACGGATATTGGCAAATGTCACAAAGAGAGACTTTCCCCTCTCAAGAACTGAGAGTAATTGTTAAACATCACTTGAACACCACTAGTTGTATGTCTAAGTTTTACTTATCTTCACCCTGTATTTGGAGGAATTTTAGTTAATTGTAATGCTATTAACATACGCATAATTCTCAGAATTATGATTCTGAGGGCCTTTCTATCAATGACCCTTGGAATCATAATGGAACCCAAGGGTTTCTTAGGTCAAAGGAAAAGCAAGCTGATTACTTTCCAGGATTTCCCTGGTGACACACCGTGTTCTGTGGAATTTTATGTGAGTGTTATTGTGAGTAAGTCACTGAGATTCTCTGGAATTCTTAGGTTCAGCAGAGATAAAATACCACTTGGCTACCTTCAACCCAAGGAAGTTGTGAGGATTCATAAGGATAAAAGATGAAAAACTGGCTATAAAGTAATGATGTTGACTTGCATAAACCAGACACCAAGAAGCCTCATGACTTGATCTTTACATTTCACATGTAGTGTGATTATGATGCAATAAGCATTGTTGAATTGATACACCAGATCTTCTACTTTTGACTGAACTTTGTCAAGCAGTATCCCATTCAACAGAATCCCTTTGGGAGGCAGTGCACTTATTTGAATGACGCTACTGTTGCCCAGAATATGTTTGGACCTCCTTTTGGAGCTAACTTCAGAATCACTTTACAAACCAAACAAGAAAACACATTTAATTATTTTAGAGCCACAGCTCATCTTGTACTCAGAATGGTGTTACCTAAGAAGATTGTGCTTTTATTTATCAGGGTTGGCCTTGATAGACTTGGGGGCAGTTTTCAGAAGTTAAACCTATTCTCAAAAGATGGAAATTTACCATCACCAAAGAGTTAAAAAAGGGGCAGAGTGGGGGAGAAGAGAGGGACCAGACACTCTCATGCATTGTTTAAGAGTGTAACAAATTACACAGTCTCTCATGCATTGTTTAAGAGTGTAACAATTTACACAGTCTCTTTGGAGGGCACTTTGGAAATACTCATCAATTATAAATGAACTTAACCTTTGACCTAGCAATTACACTTAGACTTTATCTGATAGACACACTCGTGAAAGCACAGAAAGAATCTTGTACAGATTATTTACAACAACAGAAAAGATTAGAGGAAACAAATATCCAACAATAGGAGACAGGTTAAGTAATTATGGAGCACCCATAAATTAGAATACTATTCCATCATTAGTAAGAATGAGGCAGAATTATATGTGCTGATAGGGAACAATCTCTGAGATATTATATTAAAAAAACTAGGCGCAGAAGAGTGTACCACCAGCTTTGTTAAAAAGGATATAAATATATTGACTTCTAAGCTTATAAGAATCTATATATATATATATATATCTTTCTCTCTATTTGTATTATCTCTGGAAGGATTTGAAGAAACAGGTAGCACACTAATTCTAGGGAGGGGAACTAGGAAACCAAAGCAAAGGTCGAGAAAGGGATAATTTTTCATTTCGTAATATTTAAATTTTTAAATACACATTTTCAAAAAACAAATAGAATAAATGTCAGGTGCAAGGTGATTCTCAAGCAATTCCTGTAAGTTTTAAAGAGTGGTAGTACCACTCTTTAAATAAATAAATAATAAGTGTGCTATAAACAAAGATTTGCCACTTGGAGGGGGCCTAAGATTCATACATTTCTTGAATATATATGTTCTGATGTGTCTATTAAAGAAATGTTCCACGACTTTAATCTCATTTTACAGACGGATTCCACATTGGCAGGAAGGTGCTAAAGGGAGCAATGCAATGTCTGGACTTTGAGAACTCCACAAGGGCAGGGACCTCACATGTTTATTCACACCTGAGTCTCAGTCAGAGTTATCAAGTTGTAAGCAATGTAAGCCAACTCTAGCTCATTTAAGTAGGAAAGGATATCCAACAGCTCACAGAATTCTGGGAGGGATAGAGAACCAGGCTCAGCACTGTGTAGCCAATCACTGAAGAGTGCAAACGCCACTACTGATATTGCTGATTTCAAGATGCCTGAGTTGGGACAACTGTCACACTCACACTGGATTCTGGGTGAAGCCGCAGGTATGTATCACTTTGCTTCCATCCTATTGGTCAGAAATCAGTTACATGACCAAGAAGGAACTGTATGACTTATGCTGGGTAGCCACGTGCCTACCTAAAACTTTGACACTCTGTTACAATGAGAGGTAGGGGGAGAATGGATATTGTGAGACAATTAGCGGTCTGTCCCACGGACAATGATTCCATGCTGAACTTAAACACGAGCTGGCCAAAAGGTGGGTTAGAGTCATCTCCATCTGGATCTTGATGTGAAGACATCAGACTGAGTCTGCTTGAATCTATGTTCCTAAGAATTATTTTTTTGTTGAAAATGTAGAAGGCCGTTGAAAAATAAGAAAACCATTATGATTTATATATTTTTGTTTTTGATTATTTTCTTGTGGTTTTTGCTTAATCACTAAGCATGGATCCATGCATAGGCATCTGAGTTTGCTGGCAGTTGGAATAAGGCAAGTGCTATTATAGTTCTGTCCTACTGGAATGAGTATTTTTAGGTTTGACAGTTGATCAGGTTAGAATTTTATCAGATTTGAGCAAGTGAGTTTCCTTTTCTGTGGGGATCACTGGAACCCATCAGAGAGAGTTTACCGTGTTGCAAGACTATTAGTGGAGTAGAGAGACCCCAACTGTTAAATTCCCTGACCTGGGAAGGTTGCCGTTTTGCATTAATGGGGAACTTGCATTTTCTGGAACATGATAAATAGCTAGGTGACATTCTGGTTCATGGGACACTCAAAGTAGCTGTGTGAATGTGTTTTCTCTTCTGAGTATTTGCATTTTCACCTTTTCTTTTTCCTTGAAGAAAATCATCATTGGATGATCTCCAGGTTATCTAAAACTTTGATAATATTTTTATCTTTGAGTGTGAGAATTTTTTCATGTATGAAAGCCTGTGTAAATTGAGAAATGGGGAGTGATAAATCCCAGAGGGTGCTGGAACTCCAGTAGAGATGCTGGTCTTTCTGATGCTGAACAGTTTAGTCGTGGAAGCAGTCTGTGCCTAGGGTTGGGTATGGATATAGCAAGGATCAAACTGGAAGGTGCCTTATATTAGATAGCCCACCTCCAGAAGGAATTAAAAATGAAAGTTGTAACTTCTCTCAAAGTCAGTGGCACACCCATTTTGTTTGGTTTCAAGAAGCTATAAATCATTTATGCAAATCTAAAAGAGGGGGCGGTCTTAAAAAGTCTCATTAGAAAAGAATTAAGAAATTAAGCCAATACTTCTAATACTTTAGTGTGCTAGCCCTTTAAAAGATCTCCAAATATTTACACTGAGAGCTCAACTGTAAATCTATTCTTTAGCTTACAAAAATACATTAAATAGGTTAAACAACGTGGTCTGTACTTGGGGAAAGCGGCTTTGCTCATTTCTAGTGAAGTCTGAGATTTGAAAGTGTTCACATTCTGTTTTAAATGTTTGCCTCCCAAAGGGTCTTATCTGACTCATGCTTGCTTTATTTCTTAATTTTTCCCAAAGTCCTCAGAAAAATTCTGGTTCTCAATAGTGACTGTTCAAGGAACAGCTCTCGCCACTGGGTTTTCCTTCTTTTGCCAGTTTGTCTCCTTCCTCTCCTTTGTTTATTGGGAATGCTGTCTTTTGTGTCTTTTCTCTGAAAAGACTAAATTCTTGCCATTTCTACTGTTTATTTCCTGAGACTAGGTGTGTTTCAGGAATTTACTTCAGTATCCTGTCATCCAGTCTCTCCTTCCAGGGGTGTCACTATGATGATAATTGTGTTACCTGCTTTGGGTAAATGAATTTTTCTTTGTTTTGGGGGGAGGGCATTACAATTACGCATTCAATCTCCTTGTCTGTGTCTATCTTTGTGTTGTACAGAATTGTGATTAAAACAAGGAAATATGTATTGGCACTGAATTTCTCTCTTGGCAAGGATGACCTTGTACGGTCCCCACAATTAACTAGAGCGAGGATACGGTGTGACTGTAAATGACCAGGCTGAAGTTTAATTGAAATACCCAGCTAACAATGGAGCAGTTTGTCTTTTAGCTGAGCTAAGGCATTTTATGATTCATAGATGGCTGTAAAAATAAAGAGTTGCAATAGATAGATACCAGCTGCAAGCCCATTCTTCCCTGTATGTCTAAAGTTCAAGCCTGGCATTATTCTGAATGAGCTTGTCACCTGTCCACATGCACATGTCCCTTCCCAGCTTTTTTCTTTCTGTAAATAACCCTATTAATACCCAACTTACTCAGCCTTAAGATCTCTGGGTCACTTTGGATCTTCTGTTGTTTGTCCCGTAATTGTGGTCACTTGCCAGGTCTTGTCCACTCCTCTGTTTAAAATCTGTCTCATCTTGGTAGAGGACTGTGCCTTCCAATCAGTGTCACCTCCACACCCCCGGTTCAAGGGCCAGTGTTGCAGTAACCTTCTGGTTCATCTCCTTGCTTTGGTCCCTATTGCTTCAATCCATCCTGTGTTTAACATTATTAATAGACTCAGTCATTGCGATACATTGTTTCCATCAGATTCTATGATCTCTGTTCAAAAAACAAAAAACAAAACAAAACAGAAAAAAAACCCCAAACTTCTATTGGTTTCTCATAGGAAAAGTGCCAAACTTCTTCATCTAGCTTTTAAGGTTTTCTTTAATCTGACTCAAATTTATCTCTTTTTACTCCCCTACATGGATCCAATTTCTAGGAAGGTGATTTCTTTAATCTCTTCTTCTTTCACTTCTGCTTACATTGCCTTGCCCTCATCCTATGCTGTTTTCAAATCTTACTCTGTTTCTCAAGGGCACAACTCAAGTCTCACCTCTGGACGAATCCCTCCTTGTCCATTTCTGCCCATACTGACTGGGTCCTTCTCTGAGCTCGGAGGCTCCGGAGGATGTTGGAACCGCCAGAGGCCTGAGCAGCTACTGAGTCCGTTGGTTCTTTCTGCTGGTCATGTAGTTCATACCCTTAGTCCTGTCTCCTCTGCTAGACTCGGGGCCATATCACGGTTTCCCATTCCTGCCACAGTGCCTGGCACACAGTGCTGGGCACAATGATGAAATGAAAAGAAACTGAGGCCCAGACCCTTGGCAGCAGTCCCGGACCAGGGCTTCAGGAGATGCCCAGTCTATGTTGTTCTCAGCACAGCTCTTGTCTACAGAACTGGGTGGATTTTTCTCTTGTATGGCCATTTAATAATTGTGAAGTTTAATTCTTCAAGGATCTTGAAAATACCTCTTCAATGCCACTTCTTCTCTGTTCTCACTCTTCAGGGATAAGATCATCTTTTTCTTTTCACTTGTATCCCTCCGAACCCTAAGTCCTCACGGACCAACTGTTGTGAGCTAAACTGGTGGAAAGTTTCCTGAAGGTGTCTGTCCTTCTGTGAGACCACAAGCTTTGGAGGAGAGGACAAACCTTTGCTGAGTGCTGACCATGGCTGAGCGCTGACCCTGGGAATAGGTTTTTTTCTTCCACTTCCCATTTCTGGTGCACTTGTAGCTCAAATTTCTGGTTAAAATGGATTTTTGAGTGTTGTCTGATTTATATATCTCTACTGAGAGGACGGGCACTCTCCTTTCTCCTCCTCCCAGAATGTTTGGATTTCATCTGCTGTCTGCCTTCTAGATTGGATAAATATCCAAGGTGGTCATTAGATTAGAATCCCCTATGTCCTCACTCTGACATTTAAACTTTATGGAATGAAAAGTCGCCTAAGATTTTGGAAATGTGTCATGTTTCAGCTGGTGTGGCTAGGAAGTACCTATTTTATGTATTTTCCTGTAGAAAAGTCATTTTTTCCCCCTGTTGAACCAGGAGACAAATCGGTGGAGCTTGCATTTAAAACTTTTAGTAGGTAATCACTACCATTTCATATTTAACGCACAACCACAGGGCGCCTGGCACTGCCATGCTGCTGTAAAGAAAGGGCCCTTTACAATTGGACCTAAAATATACTTAGCCAAATTGCTGGAGTATAACAGCGCCCATCCGTGTGGTATTAGAGCACTTTAAAGTGGCCCAAGTTCTGATTTGTTTGCCTTGTTAAAAAAGCACAGAATGGTTTTTACCCTGAGAAGGTGAAAGGGGCAGGATTTGAGTCACTCACAAATGATTTCCAGGATCCATTTCAGAAGAGAACCCCGTTTAGACTTCACACCCCAATTAACACTCCGAGACCCATACATTTCCATTGTTACTTTAGAAACGTCTCCTAAATGCCCCTTCTTCTCTGTTCCCACTGCTTTCCCCTTCTAAGCCTTCTTACCAAAACGGCTGCCAGATCCCTCCAGTTGCCTTTTCCGATGCCAGCCCCATTCTCCATTCTGTGTAGCATCTCCCTGTCGCATCGATCTCTCTTAAACACCTCATTCATCACATCAGTGACAGTGGTTTCTTAGAGAAAGTCAAAATTTTCGGCCTGCTAAAATGGACAGATGTGGCCACTTTCCCTATTCTCAGAGTCAGGGCTTTGTGAGTCTGGTGCATCTTGCTTCCTTCCCAGCAACTCTTGCTGCCTGGTGAACTGGGAGGGGATCATAAAGCAAGAGGTTGAGTTAATGACCTTTCCCTAAAATCTATTAGACCTCTACACATTGCCTCCCTAAGGGAATTTAGAAATCATCTTTCTCCACGTCTTTCCAGTTCATAAATGAGTGAGCTGAACTCCAGAGCCTGTAGGCACTTGCCCAAGTTCATCTAGCTATTAATGGCAGGATGTCTTGACCCCAAATCTATCATTTCTCCTCTTATTACTCTTCTGGGCTCTAAAGGCCCTCCATGACCTGATCTCCGGCTGATCTTTGGTTCTTACAACTCTCCAACTCCACCTGCTGTGCTGATCAAGGCAGATTTTTAACTGTGGTGTGAAAGTGAAAATCCTGTGTCTGTGACTATGTTCTTAGCTTTTCTTTTGCCTGCAATACTAGTCCCTCTTCCTTTTAATGGTCTTAAGTTTTCCTCATTTATGCCATGTGTTGGAAAGAGTGTGGATTTTATAACCAGATATTGAATCATCTGCAACGTGAGTGATCATGGGCAAGGTAGTGTGTTTGTTTCCTCATAGGATGGTTGGATTAACTGAAGCAAAGTGAGAAATGGAGTTGTTTAGCTCTGGACACATAGTAGGACATCAAACGAGGTCTGTTTCTTGCCTTTATTCCCATTTCGGTGTCCACACAGTCCCTGGCGCCTTTTTTGACCATCTTCTCTCTCACCTTCTGAGGATTTCCACAGTCTCTCAGATCAGCCCACAGTTATATTTTCTGATGTTTGCTCTTTGTGGTAATTATTAGTATTGTGTACAGTTTATTCCCCCTTCCCTGTAAGGGGGTTATCCATCTCTACCTCATTGCTGTTGGGCTTGATCATGTGACTTGCTTTGGCCAATGGAATGTGAGCACATGTGACAAGTACCATGTTCTCCTTAGAGAAACTGTGTTTCTGCTAGCTCTCTCTCTCATCCCCGCTGCCACAAGACTGGTTTGTTGCACACAGGAGTTGCTTGAGTCCTAGAATGAGAAAACATGTGATGCTGCAGGAGTTGACTTAAAACGTGAGCACAAAATAAATGTTTGTTGTGTGTCTAGGAGATTGATGGGATTATCACCACAGAAGATTTTCTAATCAATTCCTGTTTCCCTGTGGGAGTTCTGTTTCCCAAAGTAGAGTTAAACTTCTTTAGTTCATTAATGCAGGTGTTCAAGAAATTTAACGGATTTTATTTCTATAATAATTCTGTCTCTAAGCCTCTATGCTGCTGGGTAAGTAAAAAACCCAAACAATTTAATCCTTTCTTGGAATCCCCTCTCTGCAAAAACATCCCTAGGATTGTGCTACAGTTATTATAGGGCCCCAAGCCCAGGGGTAGTGGGTTTTGTTCAGATGGCCATCATCCCTGTGGATGTGACCTCCTTGGCCATGCTTGGGGCGTGGGAATCTTCAGCAGGGCTACCTAAGATCCAGATGCAACCCATGAACCACTCCTGTCTTTCTGGATCCCTAGGAGTGTTGCCAGTAAGCAAGGCTTAGGTTCCCTCTGTTCTTTTTTTAAATATTGATGTCTGGGTCCAAACACTGGAGGTTTTTTTTTAATTAATTAATTTAATTTTGGCTGCATTGGGTCTTCATTGCTGGTCGTGGGCTTTCTCTAGTTATGAAGAGCAGGGACTACTCTTCGTTGCAGTGTGTGGGCTTCTCACTGCGGTGGCTTCTCTTGCTGCAGAGCATGGGCTCCCGTAGTTGCAGCACGCAGGCTCAGTAGTTGTGGTGCACGGGCTTAGTTGCTCCACAGCATGTGGGATCTTCCCGGACCAGGGATTGAACCCATGTTCCCTGCATTGGCAGGCAGATTCTTAACCACTGCACCACCAGGGAAGTCTGGTCCCCTCTGTTCTTGAGACACATCAACCCTCTCCTTCTCTTCTCTCTCCCCCTAATCCAGAAGCACATCTTTCTAATCTTGGGGAAATCCTTCCTCTTTCAAAATTTTGGAAGAAACTCTGTCTTTGCTCTCAGATTTTCTTCCCATAAAAATCGCAAACCCTTGTAAGCTTCTGTTTCCTGGCTGTGAGCCTACCTGCCCTGAGGCAAGGAGCATAGGGCTGACTGTACCTATTTGACTGCAGTGGAAGGAAAAGGGTAAAGTCAGGGACAAAAATAAATTAGTATTTCAAATTATTATGTAGCCACATTTCCCATTTAGGGCAGGGTTTCTCAACCTCAGTACTACTGATACTTGCAGCTGGATAAACCTTTGTGTGGTGACTCTCCTGTGCACTGTAGATGCCAGTAGCAATTCCCACCACCTCTACTGCTGTGACAACCCAAAATGTCTCTAGACATTGCTAAATATTCTGGGGGGCAAAACTGTACTCAGTTGATAACCACTGATTTGATGTATGAACTGAGTTATAACCTTTGCTTTCCCCAAGACTTAGCAGAGTATTTAACCCATAAGGAGGTACTCAACAGATATTTTCTGACTGAAGGAATTAAAGTAGTGCGCTTTATTTCTATTTTGGCTGGGGGGCTGTAGTTCATTTTAAATGGGGAAGGGAAGGAAAACAAATGAATTTGTCTTAAAAACATTTCCCTTTCCCTGCCCTTTTGCAGGTATGCAATCTCTATGGGTGAATGCTCAAACTAATTATTGTTACTGAGGGATTCTAATGAAATGCTGAATTCAGTCACTCAACCAGTGTGGTAATTAACAAAAAGTTGCTTGGGGAAGAACATTTATGAAAAGGAACTACAAAATAAATACTTTACAAACCAAAGAATAGAATTCCTGGGGAAGCGTGAGTCAATCATAGGGCTCTGCCAACATCACAGTCCCAGAGTTTGCTGCTTGAGGGATTTGTGAGAGTGAAGGATGAAAAGGTGAATTGAAATCCCACGTGCAAATAAAGCTGTATACGCTGTTGTGGCTCCCGTGCGTCTGAAGACCTTTTAAAATGACCGGAGCATTAGCAGGGTGAGGATTCCATATTGGGCAAGAGAAGAGATTCTATATTCTTTGAATAGGAGAGTTGAGTCTTGGATGTGTGTGTATGTCAGAGTTGAGGAAGGCATTACAGAAAAATTGTTATTTATGTTTTATAGGAAATTAATCCCACCTCTTGTCTTGGACACAACAGCAACCCAATTATGAAAGGCAGAAAGACTAGGGAGGGATTAGCATTACTCATGTTCTGTGCTGCTTATCGCCTGGTTATAGTGAACGAGGTGCTTTTATCTTCAGGCACACAACAGATCGTCTGTCATCCCGGATTTCTGGAAATTTATATATGCAAACACTTGGCAGAGCTGGGATCTTTGCAACCTTTCTTAATAATAACAGACTGCCATTCAGCGCCTGGGGTACAATTTAGTGGGTACATCTCATTTTGGCATGTGTGTGAAAAGGAAAACCTCGCGTGGTAGGATTACTTTACCAATATGATATTTCAGAAATTGCTGAGATTTAAATTACCATGGGGCTGTATTATTAAAGTGAGAGATTTATTCAGTTTACACTATAAATCCCTGGAGAGATAAATGTGCTTATATTATAGGTAAAATCAGAAAGGTAAATAGCAAGTGTGGACACGATTTTCTTTTATGTAGTATTTTAGTTGTATGACGATTTTTTTTAAGGACAAGAGCAGATGGAGGAGTGTGTAATCAGAATGTGAAAACTTAGGCTCAGAGGGAACAAAGAATTTGAAAAGAAGTTTATTTTTCAGATACTAAGCTATAACTACTGACCTTAGAATAGCCTATTTTTTTAAGTAAAACAGTTTTTAAAAAGACTGTACCAAGTGTGTTATGATTTCTCCTCCTTTCCAACTCTCACTGCCAACTCTAAGAGTTTTCAGACTTACCTGTCCTAGACTTATCTTTCTCACTACCCTGAAAGCATCCCTTACTTTCTCTTTCCTAGTTGTATCCATCACTTTCTAGAGATCAACCCCCAGACTCCCCTTGTTCCCAAGTCTTCCTTAATTTACACTAATCAGATACTGATGACTTTCTTGCTGGTGTGGCCTCCATACTTAATTTCAGAATTTTCTCCTGGAAGAGGGTTATATCAGTGTATTTCAAAATGTGTTGTAGGGAATAACGCATTATGGGATGTTAATGTTCCTAGGCGTCACATGACAAAAGGTGCCCGTGTTGAAATAAGTTGGAAATCCTGGGAGACAAAGTTTTGTCCCCTTATCCCCCGACTTCCTCACCGGAACTTCTCAGTGATGTGAGTCTCCAAGATGGGAAAATAATACATGGCATTTCCTCACATTGCTCATAGATTTTTTTTCTTGTAACAACTATTAACATCCCACGGGATTAGCATTCCATAGAACAGAATTGCCTTTGGGAATGCTAAGTTAGACTCTATGACTAGATGGTGCTAACTGTGCACATACTGGGATGAAGGGGGGCAACTGAGTTCAGAGGTGGAGAATACAAGCGTTAGTTGGAAGTCAGTAGGGGAGCACTTCTACGAAGGTACCAGCCACGGGAGATCCAGACCAAATGGTCCATAAATCTGACCCAGTTCCAGGTAGGCACTGAGAATCTAGAGGGCAGGGTGACACAACCAGGGGCTTGTGGAACAGAGAAATGGCTTTGAAAGTGCTGTGCTAAAATTGTCAGAAAGTCAAGAAGGGAAAGAAATGGAAATGAGCATGAATATTCATAAATGCATAAATTCATCAGATATTTACTATGTATTAGAGCTAGGGTTTGTAGGAATGAAGTCACCAAGTAGAGAGCCTCCCAGCTAGCTTGTTGTTCAGATGGAGTGGAGAGGACGAAGAATGGAGAAAACCAGATACTCAAGACATCTGTGCACGTGTTCAAAAGCGTGGGTGGGGGTGGTCTGCAGAGGTGGACTGCCCAGGAGCACACTGGCGCTTCTGCCTTGGGGCCAGGGGCATTCTGTGTAATTTCCAAACCCCATTACATAGAAGGACATGAGTGGTTAACATACAGCCTGGTGACTTAGTAAGAGCACAACCAGGTGGAGTCAGCCAGGGGCTGACACAGCTATCCATGCCAGGATGGAAACAGAGAGCAAACTCCTTCCTCCTAATGACTTGGGTTTCAAGAGCAGAGAGCCCCATTGTAGGAGGTGAACTCCCCTTCCAATTTCCTCTTGTTTGAGAAGCACCTATCACATTTCTACAACCATTTGTCTCTTTTATCTCCTTCTTGAATTAACTCCCACTCACATTCTTTTATTTCCAATCACTGTTCAAAGACAGGCATATTGAAGTAGGTAAAAAAAAAATTAGGCAATGTGAGCCCTCTGGAACAGTTCCTTATTCTTCCTGCCAAGAATGTCCTATGTCCACAGCAGGATGTTCAGTTAGCAAATCCATGAATCAGGATTTTAATTATACATTTATCTGGAAGGAAAGTGCTAGCTTCACTTCTACCCTATACTTTACTTGTGGGAGTCACAGCGTGACATTGACTGAACCTGGGTCCCTGTAAAGAAATGTGAGATGGTGAAATGCAAAAGTGTTGGTGGAAATTCTTTATTTTTGTTCACGGTCGTTTCTGTATTTAGCAAGTAGCAAGAATTCTTGGTTGTATGAAAAAAATTAGAATTGGCTCTAGAAGGTTAAGAAGTATCCTAATTAAGAAATTTGCTAATTGTTATTCCCTGCTGTGTCTATAGACATATTTGGTTTTAAGTCATGACTAAGCATCTGAATGGTTTCCTTACTTGAACATGTTCTCTGTTTTTATCCTGCCTTCCCAGCTGAATGATATGCTCTTTATGGCTGGAGGTGTTCTTCCTTCTTCCCCTATTCCTCCTCTTCCTCTTTCTCTCTGCTCCCTCCTCGGCCCCCTCCTTCCTTCCTGATGCTTCTTCTTTCCACGGCAGCTCTTGAACCTAGAGGCCCCCAAATGCTCATTGAGTGCCTTCCATTAATATCTATAAGGGAAAATTGCTTTCATCGCCTCTATCGTTAGATACACCCTAACCTGAGTAGGAGGGTTGGTAAAAGGACTAGATATTGGGGTAACCAGGCCCATCCTCTCTGAAGGCTGTGGCCCACACTGTCAAGAGTAAGAAAAGAGAGACACCATTTGTCAGACAGGAACTTAGGAGATTTTGTTGACCACATGAGCTCAATCAACTCTCAGAAGCTAGAGGCAGTTCAGAGAGAGAAAGATCTAAGCACCAGACTTAGAGTAATTCCCCAGATCCTTTCTAAAAGCCAACAGATCCATCCTTCTCATGAAATTGCTGGACTATATTCACCGTCCAGACCTTCGTTGTATATATGGCAACCCTGACCCTTGGTCCTTTGAGGTCTAATCTTGTTTTTAAAGAGTCCGAAACCATGATCAGACTCCTTGGCTCCCCATGCCAAATCTAAAAAGTATTAAATTATTGATTTTATATATCAGATGGGGGACACTTATATTCTTTTCCTTTTCCCCCTTATCCCTGTTGACAGAGGGAATTTAACTGGGCTCAAGCTTTACAGGCATATTTGACCTAGGGAAGAAAAGGAACAAAGGAAAGCCATTAAGGGATGTCTGGTCACTCCAAGTCATCTGCCTGAAGTTGTTCCCTAGCAGTCAATGGGAAGAAGACCAAAGAGTGAACATTTTCTGCCCCCTCTGGGTTCACTGCTAATTTATCTTAACATGACGTGTAATAACACACGTCTACAGTGGCTAACCATACCTAAGACAGAAGAGAATTTGTGGGCCAGTGAGGAATGAGAACTATCTCTTAAAAAGTGTGAGTCTGAGGTGTTTAAACAGGAAATAGAAAAAGATGTAGGAATCATAATGTAGTTCTCCTAGATGCAGTACCGGGCTAAGATTTAATCAAGACATTGTGAATTTTTCGGTTATTTCTGCTAAAGACTATTCAACTTAGGCTTACAGGAATAAATACTAAGAAGGATAAAGAGAGCTTTAGAGTTGGCTGAAGAGCTTACCTTTAATTTTTTCCCCTTGTGTACCTCCAAAGAATTTTGAAAAACAAAATATTCCTTCCCACATTTTTAAGTTAATTTCTAAAAATTTTAACATAAATTTGAGTAAATGAAAAAATGTACTGTACCACATGTGAATGTGGACTTTTCAAAATAAGACTGTTACATTCTTCTTATTTTATGTTACTGCATTTCCCTTTGACTCTCTGAGTCTAAAGACCATAGCAATTTACATTGAAGTTGGATTTATCTCATGTATTTCTCTCACCATAAGTCTCAAAGTGTTAACATTTTTTCTGTGTAGAGTTATTATTATTGTTATTATTTTTGCCTGTGCTGCGCAGCACGTGGGATTGTAGTTTCTCGACCAGGGATCGAACCAGAGATCCCTGCATTGGAAGCGTAGAGTTGTAACTGCTGGGCCGCCAGGGAAGTCCTGTACAGGGTTATTATTACAGGTTGGGATAATTATTAAATAAAAAAATTAATTGGAGGGCATCCCTGGTGGCGCAGTGGTTGAGAGTTCGCCTGCTGATGCAGGGGACGCGGGTTCGTGCCCCGGTCCGGGAAGATCTCACGTGCCGCGGAGCGGCTGGGCCCTTGAGCCATGGCCGCTGAGCCTGCGCGTCCGGAGTCTGTGCTCCGCAACGGGAGAGGCCACAACAGTGAGAGGCCCAGGTACCGCAAAAAAAAAAAAAAAAATTAATTGGAAATGCATCACGTAATGAGACAGAAATTTAAAAAATTAGTTCTTGTATCTGTGGATGAATTTTGCTAGAATGAAACAGAGTTAACATCAGTATAAAATCTGTTTTCATTTTTTATATTTGTAAGCATTTGAAACCTTGTTCATTAGAGAAGAAATGGAAAGCTGGTTATTTTTGTGTCAGTTGATTCTTTGGACTCCTTTCAAGTTAAATGCCAAAGAAAAATCAACTAGTGCTCTTTCATTAGAATAGGGGAAAAAAGTTTTTATCAGTGAGTTGTTTGACTTGGTCTTTATTTAACAAGCTTAAAAACAGGAAGTTGGAAATCATCTGATTTATAAAAGGATACATAGCTCAGTTAGAGAGTGACTTTCTCAGCAGTGTTTTGAATTGTCTCTTTGTTGCCTGAGGTTTCTACATTGCAGGGCAATGCACTGATGTGAGATCTAGCTCGGGAAGGTCTGCCTTTCTTTCATAGACTAGGAAAGGGCTCTCCTGAAAGGGGAGGAGGGAGCGGAGAGTCAGCATGGTGCCCTGAGGACGTTTGTTCTCAGGAAGATCACTTTTAGACCTTTGAGGATCCTGAAATGGGCTCCTCTAAGGACTGCCTGAGAGCTTAAGGGAAAGCTTTTGCACACTCCTACCCCAGTTAGAAGACCACTCACTTAGGAATGTGAATGAAAAATATTGCCTGCCGTATCAGTTAACAAAGAATGTTGTAGCCATCAAGCAACACCACAGCCTCCCTCCCCCTCCCCCAAGGTGAGCCCTGCGGGAGCTCAGGATGGAAACAGAATGCCCACCATAAGATCATCTGCCACTGTAGCCATCCCTGCACTGTCCACCCCCACCCCCAAAGCTGTACTCTGAGGAAACTCATGAGAAAACACAGGTTACTGGCCCCAGATAGCTGAGGTGCATATCAAAGGAATGATTTCAGTGAGCCCAGACTCTTGCATGTTCCCATACGTAGAAAAGCACTAAATTCCTTAACTTGAGATATCTGGTTTTCTTTTAACAGTGGTCTTTTGATGTTCCAACTACCTGGTCTTTGTTGCAAAAACTCCTGTATATCCTGGCTCCCCACCTTGCCTCTTCTGAGCTAGCAGTCTCTCAGAGTAATCTGAGATGCTGTGTCCCGGGCTTAAGTCCTAAGATTTGTCCACTGAATTAAACATAACTTTCAACTTTTAGGTTGTGCATTTTTCTTAGTTGACAGGAACAATGTAGATATGCTTACACTATTGGAAATGGGCCCTTTTGGAATAAAACCTTAAGGATTTGGAGTTGTTGAACGTGTGAGAAAAGCAAGAGAATGGAAAGGAATATAAAAGGATATAGTCTAGTGGGTAGTGAGCAGTTACTCTTCATTTTATTGAAAACATAATAAGAATCAATATAATGAATTTAGACCAGAGTCCAAAAGGGTTCTACCATTGGGATGTATCATTTATCCTTTTTTCTTGAGAGATGTTTAAGAAAGTTATAATAATAAAATTTTCAAGCTTTGGGAGAATGCTAGTAACATATTTCCTTTGATCAAGGATGGTCCAGGATAAAAGGCACAAATAGAGTGAAAATTATTTTCAATAAATTTTACTTGATTTGACTGTATGGGGGAGGAATTACTAATTGATTATAGCAGTATATTGAGCTCTGTTTTCAGATAAAGTTCTGCTTTGGTCACTTACTAGCTGTGTAACCCTGGCAGATTTATTAATTGTCTCCAAGCCTCGGTTTCCTTATCTGTAAAGCAAGACCTACTTCATACGAGAGTGAGGATTAAATGAGATAATATGAAATAATTAAATGTAAACTGTTTTGCATGCTCCTGGCACATACTAAGTGCTCAGTAAACAATAACTAGTAGCCAAAAACTGGAAGGAATTTCAGTAAAAAAGCCTTGTTCATTAGAGCTTGTATGAAGAAATCTTTGACTTTTGACAGTCTCTTAATTTTCCAGTTTTTATTCAGCTGTCAGTTACCTGGTAACTTCTCTGTGAATAGGTGTGGATGTCAGGGTCCCCGATATGAGAAGCAGTGCTGAAATGCATGTTAACAATTAGTGAATCTTCAGTGAATTCATCAATAAATTTAAAATGTTTATTTTATAACTAGTACTCATAGAAAATGTTTTATTAAGAAATAAAAAAATTGAGGAAACTTTTTTTGCTATGACCAAAGATGAATTCATTTTTAACCAAGAAAATTACATTTAATCATTGAGGGAATATTTATCAGAAAATATCTGGTACTGAAATCGTGACATCCTTCTCCTCAGATGTTTCATGTACCACTTCTTGGCTCTCCAATACTATGATTTTTTTTTTAGCATCAGTTTGCCTTCACCAGACGGTAAGTTCTAAGAATGTATGTTCTGCTGTAACCACAAAACATTCTAATGTAATTTGAATAAATAAAAATTGATTAAATGAAAAAAAGAATTAGTGAATCTTTCAGTCCCTTGGATGTGGTGAAGGCAATAACAGCATGGAGAGGATTGAGAGTCTCTGGTTCTCACCCTTGGTACAGTCACTAACCAGCAATGGTCATGGGCAGATGATTGGACGGCAGTGCCATTTGCTAAGAAATGAGGCTGTTGGTCAAACCTGTGTGCAAAGGGCATGTGGCATGTGGTTAGTGTAAATGGGTGAGGTTGCAGGAATGTAATACAATAGATGCAAAATTGCCTGGATTGTGGTCAAAGGTGATACCTGCCCTATTACACAGCCTTTACAAAGCCTGGTCTGGCTTTGCAGAGCAGCCAAGCAAAAGTCCCTGTGGGAGAGGCGTACTGAGCAGGACTTCCAATATATGCTCTCAGGGGTAGAAGGGTCTTAAAGCTCCTTTTCAGCTCCGTAAATCTTATTCCTTGGATACATTTCATCCCTTAAAAAAGAAAACCAATTGAATTTGATGTCCTCCTGAATTTTTTGTTATCAATACTTGCAAGGAGATCCTTTCATATAATAGACCAAATAATGCAAAAAAGAAAAAAAAAATGCAAATATAAGAACATAAAAAGATGTGTCAGCAAAAGAATTAAAATTATGTTGGCAGCTTTCTTTTTCCTTTTAGGAAAAGAGGAACTTTTCTAAAAGATGAAAATGGTTGGTGATAGGAAGTCAACATTTAATAAAATGAATATAGGCAGAAGGTCCTTTCAGCACTGTCAGATTCTGATGAAAACATATTTAAGAATAGATGTGATTTCTCAGCCTGCACATTTATATTTGTCAAAGAAGCACTTCTGTGAGGATTCCAGAGGTACTCTGATCTTATAAGCCTCCCTTGTCTTTTCTTAGAATAAGTCCTCAAACTGAAGTAGGGACTGCTAATTAGCACAGACACAAATCTTCACCTTGTAACACTACTTAAATCTTCAAAAGAATAAACTGGAGCTTGTGAAGACTGCAGAGCAAAGATAATTGCCCAGTTTTCTTAAAAAAGAAAAAAAGTGAAAAGTGGCTTAAGGTTAACTTTCTATTTCCTGGGAAATCCTACAGTAGGACTCTTGACGTGGCTACCTTCCCTTTGAAGAGAGAGGTAGATAAGATTGATGGTCTGGTCACTTTCAGGATGTTCCACTTGATAATTTAGAATACTTGCAAAAGCATCGTAGCTCATCTAAATACCACTTTAGAAATTTCCACTTTCTCTCAGGAGGGCAAGAGAGGCAAAGATGTGCTCATTATCACTATACCTGGCTTCTGACAATTAGCCATATTCCAGAAGCATCATCAGAAGTCAGGGTAAGCCTTGCTGCAGGGCGAGTTGGGGGTTCCACACACCTAATTAGCCAGGATCAAATTATTCAGCATCAAATGGGAAATCAGCTAGGACTTCCAATTATAGTTCAGAAATGTTTTCTGTTTTGCATTGCAATAAAAATAACAGTCTGGAGAGAAAGAATCAGATAAGGCACAGTTACAGGAAATGCTGAGGGAACAATTACCAAGAAGTGAAATTAGAAAGCTGTAAATTGATGGGTGAAACCTGACTGGAATAAACAGAGCCTTCCTCTCAATACATGGTTCTCATGAAGGTAATGACATCTTTAGCCTTGTAGGTCATGAACATTCCAGGAATGGACCAGTTTTCATAAGACTGGTTTAATCATGAATGGGGTGGTGTCAGGCATTAAATTCTCACTTGATATTACACTTTGAATCTCCAGTGAGACTTAACCAGGTATGCAGGGTAGAAGATTGTTCCTGGCAAAGCGTATTGTATTTTAATAAATGGCAGTGGTGTATTTATTAAACTAAGGAGATTTCAGCTGAAGCCAACTAGTGATTATAGTTGATAACGGAAGCGTGTCCTTTCTTAATTGGTAGAAGTATGAATGATTCTCTTCACGTTGGCTCAGGTTATTCATTTATGACAGAGATGTTTAACAACGCATATAAAAATCCTTCCTTTCTGGGCGATGGGAAGGAGGAGGCAAGAAATCCCATGACAATTCAGAGTTTTAGAACTGGCATCTGGAGTTATCAAGCCGATCTTTAGACTTAATTCAATTGTTTGCTATCCAGATAGAGCAACTTGGTGAGAGAGAGATGATATTGCACTTCAATGATTAAGCACTTAGAAAATGCTTAAAACTGTTGTCTGTATCTTAAGCCAAAATGTCTAAAATTGTGTATTGAAGGCTTCTCTTTACATAATTATATTTGAATGTATTTATCATAGCTTATGTAATTGTATAATGAAGGGCTATTTTGAGTGGACTCTGCGGCCAAGGGCACTGAACTGGTCAGACATCCTCATACAGGGTGATCCAGAACGCTTATAATGCTTTGGTCTGTGTTAAGAACACTCTCACACATACTCATCTAGAGGTACGCGGTATTTCTAAAGGGTAGTAATGTATTAGCTTCACATTTCTGCTGTATCATTGCTACAAACCCAGTGGCTCAAAACAACAAACATTTATTATCTTGCAGTTCTTAAGTCAGAAGTCCAAAATGGGTCTCCCTGGGTTAAAAATCAAAGCGTTAGGCACAGCCACCTTCTTCTGGAGGCTCTAAGAGAGAATCCGTTTCCTTGCCGTTTCCCGCTTCTAGAAGATTCCTGCATTCCTTCAAAGCCAGCAGTCAGTAGAGTGTTGTTTCACACTGTATCACTTGGAGAATGACTCTTGTATCTCTCTTTTCCAAATTTAAGTACTCTTGTCATTAACTAGGGCCCACCCAGCTAGTCCAGGATAATCTCCCTATTTTAAGGTCATCTGATCAGCAACCTTAATTCCATCTGCAACCTTAATTCCCCCTTGCTATGTAACGTACCATATTTACAGGTTCCAGAGATTAGGATGTGGACATACTTGGGGAGGGCATAATTCTGCCTTCCACAGTAAGTATTATTATTACCCATTTTACAGGTGATAAAATGCAGAGAAGTTAAGTAATTTGCACAAAGTTATATAGCTAGGAAGGATCGGGGAAGAATTTGAACCTGACACTAAAGTCCATTCTTTTGATCACTCTACTATACTATGTCTATTGATATTTTACCAGCAGGAGATTGGATCATCCAAGTGCAACAATATCAACATGCCCGTTAGCTAGAACCTGAACATGCTTCACATAGTGGCCATGGGTCTCTGACCTAGAGGAGTAACTAGGATGACTGTATCTCTTTCAGGATAGTACTTGCTGGCTTTGATCTTTTGTAGTCCCAACCTACGTAAGACAAGGTAGTTGCGTTTTTCTACCTTATTAACATATATAAAAAAAATTTATTTATTTAATTTAATTTATTTTTGGCTGCGTTGTGTCTTTGTTGCTGTGCACGGGCTTTCTCTAGTTGTGGCGAGCGGGGGCTACTCTTTGTTGCGGTGCGCTGGCTCTAGGCATGCGGGCTTCAGTAGTTGTGGTGTGCGAGCTCAGTAGTTGTGGCTTGTGGACTGTAGAGCACAGGCTCAGTAGTTGTGCAGCAGTTGCTCTGTGGCATGTGGGATCTTCCCGGATCAGGGCTCGAGCCCGTGTCCCCTGCATTGGCAGGCAGATTAACCACTGCACCACCAGGGAAGCCCAACATACATTTATCGAATCCTTTTTGAGGGTTTATCAGACTTTATGGTTGTCTCTGAGGAACCAAGGTTAGTAAAATATTGCTCCTGCCTTCAAAGAGTTCACAGTCACTGGCAGAAAGAGACAAAGGAACAGTTACAAGGAAGTGTGGTAAGTGCTATTACAGAATAGTGTACAAGATTGAGTTCTATTAATTCTGCCTCCAAAGCATATCTTGACTCTATTTCTTCCCCATGGCCATCCCATAGTCCAAGCCACCACTGTCTCTGTTACCTGGACAATAGTTTCCTCATTTGTCTCTCTGCTTCCCCTTTTGAATTCCTACAAGATACTCTCCAAAGATCAATTAATTATCTAGAAAATGCAAATTAGATCTTATATCACCCCTGCTTAAAACCCTCCAGGAGCTTCCACTGTACTTAATATACACTAAACTCTGTAACAAGTTCTGAAACCCCCTACAGGGGCTGACCCTTGTTCCTCTCTGTAAACATGTCTCCTACTCGCCTCCATCTTGCTCACTGTTCTCTCACCAGCCTACCGTCTTCAAGTTCTTTTCAGCCGGGCCCTTGCACATGCTGTGTCCTCTGCTTGGTGTGCTCTCCCTTCTTGCTCTGCACATGAGGGTTCCTATTCCTCTTTCAGGTCTCAGCTGACCTGACCATTTAAATAGGTGCCTCCTCCCCTCATTGTTTCTTCCACAGCCCTCTGTTTCTTTCCTAAGAATTTGTACTGTCTGTAAGTTTCCTGAAGGCAGCGACCATAGCTAGAGTCCTGCACAGTGCCTGGCACACACAATACCTGCACAGGTACACAATGAGTATTAAAATAAAATCCCAAGTAGCAGAAAAGGAAGCAATTAATTCAGTCAAAAGAGATAATACTAGTACCTTCCCCTAGGGTTGTAATGGGGGCTAGAGGAGAGTTGGACGAAAGGAGGGAATTCACAATGCGCTTAGCATGGCATCTGGAGTAGATGGGGTGTTAGCTGCTGTTACTTTCATAAATGGATCAGGCCGTGTTTAAATGCAGACTTCTATACTTATTTATCTTTTTCAAGGGCATTTTAATTTTTTAAGAGTGAGAATAAATGGAGGCTTTGTCTCCACTAAAGCTGTGTTTCATCCCACTTTCAGGTCTTTGTGTTAAAGAGCTTCTCCAGAGGACTTTCCCTTCCTCCTTACATTGAGGGCAGCTTTCTCTCTGGTTCCTGTTCCATCTTTCCCCTAGGAACTGTCTGCCCTAATTGGACACAGACCACTGCTTACTTAGCTTAACAATTACTTAGCTTAACAATAACAATTCTGCTTGTTAATAAACAGAATTAATCTTGATTAAGCCAATTTATTCAAATAATATTCTATTCTGATTCCTTGGGGGTCTGTTTCCTTAGGCCTTTAGGCTTCTGTTTTAAATTCACAATTTTTTTTTTTCTCTCTGAGGGCATTTCCTTCCTTACTTCATTCTCAAAGTAAACATGTTTAACGTGTAAAAAAAGAGCTTATGGGGGCATCCCTGGTGGCGCAGTGGTTGAGAGTCCGCCTGCTGATGCAGGGGACACGGGTTCGTGCCCCGGTCCAGGAAGATCCCACATGCCGCGGAGCGGCTGGGCCCGTGAGCCATGGCCGCTGAGCCTGCGTGTCCAGAGCTTGTGCTCCGCAACGGGAGAGGCCACAACAGTGAGAGGCCCGTGTACCGCAAAAACAAACAAACAAACCAAAAAGAGCTATGGTTGGAAATAAATGGGAGGCAAAACTCCCCTGACTTTGTTCCCTTGAATCCGTCTGGTTGTATTTCCTTTTGCTTGTTATTTGAACTAAGAGGTGTATTAATGACAAAGGCAGATTTGTTTCCTTGCTTGGAGGTGGTTAGTCAGCTCAGAACAGGCCTGGTTGGTTTGTTTTTACTGCCAGATGGCCCGGGCTCACCAATCCACCGTCAAAACAGGGCTCGTAGGTCATCATTTCCCTGCTGAATGGGGATCAATTTTCCAGCCTCTAGAAACAGCTTCCACAAATCTCTGAAAGCCATTTGCAGAAAAAACGTCCGGCCTGATTCAATCAGCCTGCTTCCAAAGTTTATCATCTGTCTTGACTCCTGATGTCACTCTTGTTCATAGTCTGAGCTGCTCTGGCTGGTCCTCTGCCTGAAGAACATTTTTTTGAGATGTTCTCCCACCTGTAAGGACTGGAAGGCACTAAACTTTTTACATTATCTTCCCTGGTCCCCACATAATGAAACATGTGGTTTCAATAGGCATATAGTCTGAGGTTATTAGTAGACTTTTTCTTTTGCTGCACTGATATATATATAGGACTTAACCGTAAGGCATTGCCCTTGTTAAGCTTGACACCTAAAAAACAAGGTTACTGTTGGAGAAGTAACTGTAAATGGTCATGGATTGCCCACTCTTTAGAGGAGTCATTTATTCAGGTCTGATATTTTGTTTTAATTCTTAAGAGGAAGCAGTTATTTCAGGAGGAGTTGTTATTCTGCATAGTAGGTCTAATGTAAGCTCTCTCATATGCATTTAGTTCTTCTCAACCAAGATTCCACAAAGGAATTATGCCCTAATGTGTTAAGGAGGCCAATGGATATAATGAATTAACTTCTTGCCTATGTCTCTAGAATGGTACTAGCCTTGTTCCATTCTTGGAAGAATTGAGGAAAAAGTTACATACCAATCATATTCTGTAGGATTCAGTTCTCTAGTGGAACTCTGATTGAGAAAAACTGTAGGGAATCTAGTGTCTACTTTAGGATCAAGTTTTCATAGAATCACCTGTTTGTGTAGTTCTCAAAGTCTTGTGTTAGAGAGGAAGCCTCTATGCTTATACTCAAGGCAACTTCAGTTGTTTCTCTTGGATTCAGGACAGTCTCTGGTCTTTATTTCCTCTTAGCGTAAATACAATACACTCACACTGTACATTCTTGTTCTAGTCTTTGTTCTGTGAGTTACTACTTCTCTGACATTTTCTAATCCCTCCTAGTCCACATTAGGAATAATATGAATCCTTCTATCTCAAAGGTGGATCAAAGAAGAAAATATCCTTGAAAGTACTTCATAAAATATAAAGCCATATAACTATTGTAATGATTTAGGCAACTAGAACTGTAGGAATGGGCAATGGACTTAGATGGATCCACATAAACACAGAGTTCAAGTCCAGATGGACATAGCAGGTTATACACCCAATTTAGACAGCCAGAAAAGTTGGCACAAAGCATCAGTGATCAGGACACTTGATACTGAAGAATGGGGTTCCATCAGCCATCTTGAAGAGGTGGTACACAGAGCAGAGGTACTGAATCTGAAAGAAGATGGGTGATAGCACCCAGCTGTAGTGAGGGGAGGTCCTGTCAGCCTGAGGAAAACAATAGGGGGACTCCTTTTGGCCAACCTGTATTATGTTAGTAAAATTCACTAGTGGAGCAAGTGCAAAAGTAGAGCATTGAAGCTATTTAAATTAGCATATGCCTGAGTATATTAGGAGCCAAAGAACCAAGCTATATGCTCAATTCAACTTTTACTTAGAGGATGTATATGGAAGTCATCTCAAATTGATGATTGTCTTAGATTCTGACATATAGGAATTTACTATCAAGGAGGACAAACAGCAAATGTATATAAAAAACTATATGTCACAAGTTGGAAATATAATGATAAAAATAATACTTAAAATTATTGAGCACATGTTATATGTTAGGTAGCATTTTAAGCGCTATTCTTATTTAATCCCTGCAACAACTTAATAAGAAAGGTATCGATTTTATCTTCTCCATATTACAGTAGGGAAATTGAACCCTAGAAAGTGTAAGTGACTTGCCCAAGGTGACTCAGGCAATGATTGGCTAGCCATATTTTGACTGAAGAGTGAATATTCCTATCCTCTATTCTAGGCTGCTTTAAGGCAGATGTTAATAAAGTGCTTGTCAGTAGAATGACCTTAAAGAGTTGGGATGGCAAAGCCAGATAAGACCATGAGAAATAACCAGAATTTAATTGAACATCATTTTAATATACTTATGAGTTATAAGGTCCTCTCAGATGTGGAGGATATGAAAAATTGCAGGATTCTGTCATATGCAAAGATAGTTGTAACTAGATGGAAGGATATTTAAAATCTTAAGAGGCAAAGAAATTCAAAATCCAAACAAGTAATGTAGTAGCCTGAGTTGGTTATGAAGCACTCAAGATTCACTTCTCTTGCTTTGAGGCTCCCATTATGGACTGTAAACAGGACTCAGTAGACCACATGAGGAATTCATTGAGCACTGAAAAAAATAGAATAAGCTTGAAGAGAAAAGGATAGAGAGCTAGAGATGAGTTGAATAAATGTCGCAAACATTATAAGTTTGAGATATCTGTTGAATTTAACATTTTATTTCAGGGAACAGAGTGTAATTAAACCAAATAGTTTAAGGACTATGAATAGTTTGGGGTAATCTTTTTTTATGAGCGTTTAATGCATTAATTTATTTACCTACTTCGCGTCTTTACTTAATTGTCACCTTTCTAGTGAGTCTTTCTTAGCCACCCAATTAAAACTGTACACTCCTTCCCAGCATCACATAATACATGGGACTCCTTATCCACCCTCTCTGCGGTATTTTTATTCATAGCACTTATCATCTTATAATATTCTTTTTTAAATTATAGTTGATTTACAGTGTTTCAGGTGTGCAGCAAAGTGATTCAGTCATCTATCTATCTAACTAGTCTTTTTTCAGATTCTTTTTCATTGTAGGATATTACAAGATATTGAATATAGTTCCCTGTGCTATACAGTAGGTCCTGTTGTTTATCTATTTTACATATAGTAATGTGTGTATGTTAATCCCAAATTCCACATTTATCCCTCCACCCACCCCCTTTCCCCTTTGGTAACCATAAGTTTGTTTTCTATGTCCATAGGTCTATTTCTGTTTTGTAAACAAGTTCATTTGTATCAATATTTCAGATTCCACATATAAGAGATATCATATGATATTTGTCTTTCTCTGTCTGACTTACTTCACTTAGTATATAATCTCTAGGTCCATCCATGTTGCTGCAAGTGGCATTATTTCATTCTTTTTTTTTTTTTTTTTTTTTGCCGTACGCGGGCCTCTCACTGTTGTGACCTTTCCTGTTGTGGAGCACAGCCTCCGGACGCACAGGCCCAGCGGCCATGGCTCACGGGCCCAGTCGCTCCGTGGCATGTGGGATCCTCACGGACCGGGGCACGAACCCACGTCCCCTGCATTGGCAGGCGGACTCTCAACCACTGCACCACCAGGGAAGGCCTATTTCATTCGTTTTTTATTGCTGAGGAATATTCCATTGCATATATATACCATATCTTCTTTATCCATTTTTCTGTTGATGGACATTTAGGTTGCTTCCGTATCTTGGCAATTGTAAGTAATACTGCTATGAATATTGGGGTAAATGAATCTTTTCGAATTACTGTTTTTGTTTTTTTTTTGGATATATACCCAGGAGTGGAATTGCTGGGTCATATATGGTAGTTCTATTTTTAGTTTTTTGAGAAACCTCCATACTGTTTTCCACAGTGGCTGCACCAATTTACATCCCCAAAAACAGTGTAAAAGGGTTCCCTTGGGCTTCTCTGGTGGCGCAGTTGTTGAGAGTCCGCCTGCCAATGCAGGGGACACGGGTTCGTGCCCTGGTCCGGGAGGATCCCACGTGCCACGGAGTGGCTGGGCCCGTGAGCCATGGCCGCTGAGCCTGAGCGTCCGGAGCCTGTGCTCCACCACGGGAGAGGCCACAACAGTGAGAGGCCCGCGTACCGCAAAAAAAAAAAAAAGTTTCCCTTTTCTCCACATCCTCATCGACATTTGTTATTTGTGGTCTTTTTTGATGATAGCCATTTTGACAGGAGTGAGGTGAGATCTCACTGTGGTTTTGATTTGCATTTCTCTGATGATTAGCAATGTTAAGCATCTTTTCTTGAACATGTTTGTTTTTCTCTATTTTGCTTTAGGCAGATTAAAAGTCCCCTAGGAGGTCTTAAGGTAGGTAGGTGAAGCTATTTGGCTGACTGCTTATTTTATAGGTAGAGTGAGAAGAGTTTTGGTCTGTAATTTTCCCGTGATAGAGCTGGTGGTAGGGCCTGCGTTCAATGATCAGAATTACTGTGTCAGAGTATGTAGTTTCCTAGTGAAGCTATATTAAGTTTAAGTTGAAATGCTCATGGTACAATGCCATGTAATATGATTATAGAAAGATCACATCACCCTAATATTTTATTCACAGGGTCATGCTTTGACTAAACCACTCAGAAAAATAATTTAAGTGGATGTACCCTAGTAGACTCAGTTTAGAAAGTATGCTATTTCTTATTTAAATATTTTTATTTTTATTAGTTAGGAAAAAATACAAGGTAAACTGTGAAACTGTAGTGAGTGAATTTTATTTTTTCCAGAATCAATTCAGTATGATGGTTTCTAGATTGGGTTCCCCAGGAGAAGAACTGGAGATGGCACCTTAGTAAATCATATGATTTATTGGGGGGAAAGTACTATCTATAGAAAGGTAGGGAAAAAAAGATAAGCAAGGATGTAGTCTCAGCTGTAGACCAGCTCACTCTGAACCCACAAGGAAGCCCTGGAGTGTAAATTGTTTTGTAGAGTCGATCCCATCTTGAGGCACGTTCTATCCAGTCACTGACCAAGATCTGCCTCCTGGTGGCAGTGGGTGAAGCTTCCTGTGCAAGGCAACTCCCATTTGACAGAGGGAAATTCTCCTAGAAGGGGGCAGAGTTGTCACTACTCAATACTCATAGCTAAGGGTAGGTGTGCTGGCTTAAAAAGGACATTTGGATGGAGCTGGAGGAATCAGGCTCCCTGACTTCAGACTATACTACAAAGCTACAGTAATCAAGACAGTATGGTACTGGCACAAAAACAGAAAGATAGATCAATGGAACAGGATAGAAAGCCCAGAGATAAACCCACGCACATATGGACACCTTATCTTTGATAAAGGCGGCAGGAATATACAGTGGAGAAAGGACAGCCTCTTCAATAAGTGGTGCTGGGAAAACTGGACAGGTACATATAAAAGTATGAGATTAGATCACTCCCTAACACCATACACAAAAATAAGCTCAAAATGGATTAAAGACCTAAATGTAAGGCCATAAACTGTCAAACTGTTAGAGGAAAACATAGGCAGAACACTCTATGACATAAATCACAGCAAGGTCCTTTCTGACCCACCTCCTAGAGAAATGGAAATAAAAACAAAAATAAACAAATGGGACCTAATGAAACTTAAAAGCTTTTGCACAGCAAAGGAAACCATAAACAAGACCAAAAGACAACACTCAGAATGGGAGAAAATATTTGCAAATGAAGCCACTGACAAAGGATTAATCTCCAAAATTTACAAGCAGCTCATGCAGCTCAATAACAAAAAAACAAACAACCCAATCCAAAAATGGGCAGAAGACCTAAATAGACATTTCTCCAAAGAAGATATACAGACTGCCAACACATGAAAGAATGCTCAACATCATTAATCATTAGAGGAATGCAAATCAAAACTACAATGAGGTATCATCTCACACCAGTCAGAATGGCCATCATCAAAAAATCTAGAAACAATAAATGCTGGAGAGGGTGTGGAGAAAAGGGAACACTCTTGCACTGCTGGTGGGAATGTGAATTGGTTCAGCCACTATGGAGAACAGTATGGAGGTTCCTTAAAAAACTACAAATAGAACTACCATACGACCCAGCAATCCCACTACTGGGCATATACCCTGAGAAAACCAAAATTCAAAAAGAGTCATGTACCAAAATGTTCATTGCAGCTCTATTTACAACATCCCAGAGATGGAAACAACCTAAGTGCCCATCATAGGATGAATGGGTAAAGAAGATGTGGCACATATATACAATGGAATATTACTCAGCCATAAAAAGAAACGAAATCTAGCTATTTGCAATGAGGTGGATAGACCTAGAGTCTGTCATACAGAGTGAAGTAAGTCAGAAAGAGAAAGACAAATACCGTATGCTAACACATATATATGGAATTTAAGAAAAAATAAATGTCATGAAGAACCTAGGGGTAAGACAGGAATAAAGACACAGACCTACTGGAGAACAGACTTGAGGATATGGGGAGGGGGGAGGGTGAGCTGTGACAGGGCGAGAGAGAGTCATGGACATATATACACTAACAAAAGTAAGGTAGATAGCTAGTGGGAAGCAGCCGCATGGCACAGGGATATCGGCTCGGCGCTTTGTGACCGCCTGGAGGGGTGGGATAGGGAGGGTGGGAGGGAGGGAGACGCAAGAGGGAAGAGATATGGGAACATATGTATATGTATAACTGATTCACTTTGTTATAAAGCAGAAACTAACACACCATTGTAAAGCAATTATACCCCAATAAAGATGTTTAAAAAAAAAAAAAAGGACATTTGGGCAGAGTACTGATAACATCCATTAAAGTACACACCCCTGCAGTGCTCAGATCATTTTGTTCTCACATTAAGTTCACTCCATTCAAATACATCCTGAGAATTCTGGGTGGTTACAATTTCTGGAAAAACTTAGCAGGATTAGATACAGCCCTCCACTGCAGTAGTTTGTCCTAGATCATCACTGATACTCATAGTTTCCCTCCCTTCCCACCCTTACCAGACTCCTATTCCCTTTTGGTGAGCACTTGGTGAATACTTCTGCTGGTCTAGGTGGTTTGCTTGGTGAATCGATCCAGATCCCACTGGCTTTGTTATCCTGTCTGCTTAGTTGTTTGGTGCCTTTTCTGAGAGGTCTGAGCCTTTGGCTCCAGGTCCTTATTAATCTGTAGTTGCTGTGACTTGTCCATTTACAGTTGTGATTGGGCATGGTAATAGCTGGATATGTCCATTGGATCACTTTAATGCCTAACACATTTTTTTCAAGCACCTGTTATGTTGTTGCAGCAGTCTTACCTCTCGATGATTATTGCAGTTTTTCTGCAAGTATGGTAACCTTTTTCTTTGCTGCTGGTGTATTTTATGAGGATCCCAGAGTGACCAGGAATTAGCTGTAGCTTTCAGTTTAGTGGAGCTCTCACTTTTTTCCCTAGTGGAAGGGTTCCGCCTCTGGAAACCAGGACCTCTTGACCCACAAAGACTAAAGTCTTGGGGGTAGAGAAGGAAACACTCCCTAAGTGGGTCACTAGGAGTTTATAAGCGGGGTCTCTCCTATTCTGTCACTGGGTTCCTGAACCTGTGTGTTCTGGCTGTTGAGGCACAGTACTATATACTAGCCATTGGTTTAAGGTCTGCTGTATCTTGAAGAATAATGTCCCATCTCTCCAGGTGTCATCTCCAAGCTGGCACATCAGCTGTGACTTCAAAAGGCTGTTTCATAGCTCTGTCAGGTTGGCAACGTCTGAATGGTGTGATACATGATAGGGTCTATAGATGCCATGGTTGTCAGCCTAGACTACTTAAGTGCATTCCTGAGTCTGAGGTGATGGTATATAGGATCCATGTTGGTATATCAGAAACTTTGTGAGTCCTTGGATAGTGATGCTGGATGAGACACCTGTAGGTGGTAAAAGCAACTCCACACCTCAAGTATATATCATTTCCAGCCAGCATAAACATTGCCCTTTCTAGGATGGAAGGCGTCTAATGTAATTAATTTGCTACTAAGTGACCCATTGGTAGGGAAGATGGTACAATCTTAGGGACTTATTGTTGGTTTCTATGGCTGGTAGGTCAGATATTTCTCAGCAGCTGTAGCCAGATCAGCCTTGGCGAGAGGGAGCCCAACTTGTGATCCCAAGAATAGACCCCAGTTCTGCCAAGGTGATGACTCTGCTCATGAGAACATTGTGTACATGCGAGGGTGGCTCAAGACAGAGTCTGGCTGATATCCGCTGGCCGACTCATCCTGTCTGCTTGACTTTTTAGTGCTTTTTCTGAAGTATGTTCTCTCTGGTGGACATTAATGTGTGATTCAAAGGTCCTCACATTTGTGCCCACTCCCATAGGTCTATTGGCTTCCCTCTTCCCAGACCTCCTTGTTCTCGATCTTCTAGTCTTCCAGGCCCCTGACCAAGCACCTATGAGTCTTTGAATATCTTTACTTCATGCCCTTTATTCTCCACACAAAGTAGGTGACTGGCTGTTGTGCCCATTGGGAGAATTTCCCCTCTCCATTGTCTTTCAGGTCTACTTGAGGGGGCTACAGTGCAGCAGTGGTCCATGTCTGCCTGCCCACACATACTGAGCTGACCCACCCCTGACTCAAGCTTGGGAATTTTTGCCCTCCATCAGCTGGTCACAGGGAACACCCATTCCCACCCCCCAAGAGCTGGGAGGAAGGCATCAGAGCAACAGTGGTAGGTGACATGGGGATCTGGGACACTCGTTAGGCCAGCTTACTTGAGACCTATGGGTCAGCCTGAGCCTGATCTTAAATGTACTGCTTCCTTTTATTTTGAATTGTTGCTGGGCCCACTGGAATTTATGGTGAGTTGAATAAAGATTGAAAGAAAGTGATGGAGTGACCTGTGTGGGTATCTAGGAGAAACTTATTGCAGCTGTAAAAAAGCAATGAAGAGACTCTTTATATTGATAATGGAAAGATCTGAAAGATGCTTAGTAAGTAAAAAAAAAAAAAAAAAAGCAAGGAGTAAATAGAAACTTTAAAACTGATAAATGATGAAGTAGGCATAATTCACCATTTAGCTATATGGTGGTAACCAACAAAGGAACTAAAAGCAGAAACTGATGGAAGTGAGTTTATCTGAGAAGAGAGATTATTGGTAGGTCAGAAAAGGGCCACGAACTGCTACTTTTCATTTAGTAGCTTTCTGTACTGTTTTAGGTTTTTTCTTTTTCTTTTTATTGTAGACATGGAGCAAGAAGACAGTGTAAGAGGGACTGAGGAAAAGAGGAGCAGGAGATGATATGGTTTTGGAGAATGTGCCTGGTCAGAAGCCTGGTGCGCTTTTCTGATGCTCATGCTAGAGTTACTGATCTTGACTCTATTTCAGATAGACTCTTCTGCCAATGTCCTGTAGTGGCTGTTAGGATCCATGGAAGCCCCTGGTGTCTCCTTTCCAACCCATTCCCCACCTGGTAGCATGGATGTTGGCAGATTCAAGTCTCAGTGCAAATGCTTCCACTGATGTGCTCTGTTGGGAGAATAAGCAATCATGCATTTACAAATCCTTTCATGGTACCTAGGGAAGTGTGGGGTCATTACACAGTACAGCTTCCTGCAGGAATGTGGAAGAGGCACCTCCAGTTACTTAAGTGTAAAGCATTATCCACATGAGGATCTTTGAACCTGCTTCTGCTTGAGTTGTCTTTTCCTGCAGACTTTTCTATCTTATCCCTTAGGCCTTTGCCTTCCATGATGCTGATCCAAAGTTGCCTTGCCATCCCCCTCCTCCTGCCTGCTAGGCTCTATCTCAACCCTTTATTGCCTCCATTGTGTCTCCATTCATCCTTATTTATCTGTTTACTTATTTTTTGTCCATCTTACCCGATAGAACCTAAGCTTCACTTCAAGTTTATCATTTACTTAATATTTGTTGAGTGTTGAAAGTGGACTTGAACAAATTTACTTATTTTTTATGCCTTCCTTTACTCATCAGTGAAATGCAAGAGTTTTAAAAGCATTGGAAACATTTACATTAAATGAATAAATACTGAACTCTTTTTGCATTACTTGTGTATATATATTTGCTAGAATTCATTCATAGCAGTTAATGCTTTAAACAATCCACAATAAATGTGTTCTAAAAGGATTTGAAACAGTAAAACTCAAGCAATTTGACAAGTCGTCAGAAGGAACAAATTTCACGTGTGGTTGAAAATGTATACATGTGTGCGTTAGGTTAAGGTTTGGCTGACAGTGACAGTAAACCCCAAATAACAGTGGCTTAGGCAAGATAGAAATTTACTTGATTTTCATATTAAAGTCTAAAGGGAAGTGGTTCAGGGCCTGTGCTCTGTGGTTTCAGACATCTAAGCTTCCTACATTTTGCTTCTCTGCTCTGGATTTGCATTATGCGTCTGTGTTAAGATGCTTTTCTTAAGGCGTGTCATGCTCTGAGACATTAGACATGTCATGTAACATGACATGTAACATGTTCCTGTTCCAGCTATCATGTTAGTCCTCCAGCCAGCAGGAAGGAGGAAGGCAAAGTGGAAGCCTCCTTCCTGGAAGGACATTTCCTGGAAGTTGCATCTATTATTCTCCTTTACATCTTATTGTTCATAATTTGTCATATTGGTACATCTATCTTCAATGGTGGTTGGGAAATGTAGTATTTATTCTGGGCTGCCAGGTACTCAATTAAAAACAAAGGGTTCTGTTACTATGAAAGAGTGTAGAGTGGTTGTTGAGGGACAACTAGTGGTATTTGCTATAATACATGCCTACAATCATCTTTTTAGCAATGTCCTTTATTTTTTATGTAACAAGTTTTGGGTACATTGGAAGTTCTTTATGGTTACTCTGCTACATAGAAAGTAAATTTTGGAAGAACACTATTGCTTCCATATGTATCTTATGGTGTTGCTTTCCTACCTTTCCTGGTTTGTGATTTTCTTTTACAACCTGTTTGACATGCGTTTGACAATACACATTGTAGATGTGTTATCCGTCAAAGTATAGTTGAACCATTTTTAGTCTTGGCATTTGACATTGTATAAAAATTATCTTCATGCAAATTTGCAAGGTTAGGAATGTTAATCAGGGTAGGCTTACATTCCCTTCATACTAATTGTTTTGTTTTCATTATAAAAATCGTATTTGCTACTTCTATTTTTCTGTTACAAACTGCAGAGTTGCTATGTTACCTCAAATTCAATCTTCTCATGTTATTAAAGTAAGAACGAAAACAACTTAGTTTAATTGTATTGTTCTATAATTTGTCTTCATTGGAGCAAGGTAACTATGGCTTCTAACAGTGCATTTCACTATCACTGGGAAAATTTAAACAGTCTGAAGTAATTATAGTGTGCCTTTGTAGGGAGTAATGAATAGTGTCTCTGTTACTGAGAGCAGCTTCTCCTTTTCATAATGGTAATATATGGTAGAGAGTAATTCCCAACTAATGGTGCATGACTCCCTAAGGTGTGTGTCTTAGGAAATCTCCAAAATGGGGAGTTTGTAAAAGCATATTTACCAGAATACAGTTCCTCAGTTGTCTGTATGTGGAACCCTATTTTTGAAATACAAACAGTGAAACATAAAGCATAAAAAACTTTTTTTTTTTTTTTTTTTGGTTGGTGAGGCTGCTTGGGAGATAATATTTTTTTTTTCTTATCAGTGATTCTCTCTGGAAAGCTTGAGATTTTACATTATGTAGAGGAGGAATGACCTAAGGGGTTAAAAAGGGACTAAAGTAATCTTTGATTATATTGGTGTTGATTCAAAATTTACTCATCCCTGCTAGAGTTTTTCTGTACTATCCAAAACCCAAATGCTTTTTCCAATGTTTTTCTTCCCTCTGTCTTCTAGAGTGATATTCTTTGTGGCTGCCTACTCATGTGTTCTTAGCTTTTGGAACTGACAGTGGTAAAAGTGAGTTATTTACCCTCTGTGGAAGCTCATCTCTATAAAGAGCTTTTCCCTAGGATAGTGTTTCCAAAACATATCTGTTATGATTTTCCTCTCATCTGTACTATTATTTACTTATTTTTCTTTAAATACACTCCCTTTCTAAAAATCTTTAAATTCATTTAAAAAAGAAATATTATCATTACAAGTTAAAACCAGTTTCGATTGTCACAAATAGGAGATAACTATAATAATAAATAAAATGAAAATAACCCCTACTCTGCACTGTCATTAAGAACAAAGAAAAACAATAATATCAAGTTATAAATGTAATTGATTTACAAAATGCATACCTAAAAGTAAGTTCCTTAAGGAGAAGAATGGAATTTTCTAGCAGTCAATAATAAGGAGATAGTAGGTTTAAAGTCACCTAGTTTAAAATAAAGTTGAAGTTCTACTTCAGTAGTATTGTTGTTTGATTCTGGTGTCACTTAGCACTGAGAGTGTCACTCACAGGTATATGTCGTCCGAAAGAGCCATGTTTCCATACCCTTCACTGAGTTCTTGTATGTATAAACATGGTATGTGGGGATCTATGTTAGAGAACTAGGCCATCATCATTAGTAAGACTCCCAAGAAGTTAAGCAAGTCAATTCCTAAAGATGTGAAACATTCAAGCTCATGCCGGGGCACAGTGCCTTGTTCAGTCAGAATAAGATGGGTTACTGCAGTTGCAATTATTGTCTCATTCTAAGCCACAAGACCCTTGGGTGTGCTGTACTAGTTATATATAATACTTTTTCCTAAGATACTTTAAAATAAATACAGAATTATAAAAAATGTTTTCTGGTGTAATTCATAACTCGATGGTCACCGACCTCATCATATTGCCCATGAAGGGAGAGGTCCACATATATTTGGGTCAGGTAACAATCTGTAGAAGAGCACTGATTTAAGGAACTATTAAGAAATTTTCATCTGCACCAGGGTCTTTACTTGCATTTTTGTGCATGAGAAATTTCAGAGAATGATATATGTTTTAGGATATTTCAGAAAAAATTCTGGATCTCATCCCTAATGTATTTCTTCTATGCCTCATTTATCCTAAATGCAGAGGCAGATACCATTGATATTTGATAAGGCAGTGAAGATTCCTGGAAGTGTGTGGGAGACCCTATCATTGGATATTACTTTTCATACAAACAACTGCTAACCCAGAGTTAAGCTTATAGCATATGTCTTAGAGTGGTATCAATCTTCTGAGGGCACAAAGAAGGCTTCAAAATTCTCCAATTTGCAGCTTGTAGTAGCTCTTAGTATAAAAACAGGGGCTTTGAAATTCTGTTATAAAGGTTGGAAATGAGAAGATCTCCTTGCACTCTCTTAAGATCTTGTAAGGGGACTTCCCTGGTGGTCCAGTGGTTAAGACTCTGTGCTCCCAATGCAGGGGGCCTGGGTTCAATCCTGGGTCAGGGAACTAGATCCCGCATGCATGCCGCAACTAAGAGCCTGCACGCAGCAACGAAGATCCTGTGTGCCGCCGCAACTAAGACCCGGCACAGCCAAATAAGTAAAAATAAAATAAATAAATATTAAAAAAAAAGATGATCTGGTAAGAAATCACTTGGCTGTGTCGCTTCTATCAATAAATGACCTTCCAGTGAGCATGGTTAAAATACAGAATCAAAATCTAGAAGCTAGAAGGCACTGGCTTAATAAAGATCATGTTTGAAAATACTTTTGTCTGGAAAGAGTCTCAACTTTTGTCTGGAAAGAGTATCAACCCAGTCTCCAGAGACTTCTTTGAGCTCTACAATTCTTATAATACTAAGACTTGGAGATCTAAGCTATTTCTACTTTCCAATTCCCCTCATGGGTTAGGGGACAGAAATGATTAGAGATGCCTATCTTAACTTTACAAGTTAGTGATTTTAAAATGGTTTCTCAATGAATTCAACAATCACTTATTGGAGGTATTGTTAGTATCATCTGGCTTTTGTCCTAGAGATGTTCACTGTTGAGGAGGGAGGCAGGCATTTACATAAAGCAAACCAAACTGTGATAAGTGATCTATAGCGATTTAAAATGGGAAAATGTGACAAAGAGGAGGAAGTGATTAATTCTTGGTGGTGGACAGGTTTAGAGAAGTAATAGTTTAGCAGAACTTTTGAAAGTAAGGAGTTTGCCTTTTGGAAAATGAGAGTAAGTCATTTCAGGTAGAAGGAGCTGCTCAAGCAAAAGCATGGTGGCTTCCAACACCTGTGGGGTTGGAAGTGGGTGTTGTTAGGAGTGAGGGGAAGAGGAATCTGGTGTATGTTGGAGTCACTAGGGAAGGCCATTGAATTCCACACCGGGAGTTTGGATATTATATTTTAGAAGGTGATGAGCCATGAGGAACTTGAATAGTGGAATGATACCATTCAATTGATTTTTAAAGATAACTGGGAGCAATTTGGAGGGGAGTGGGATTGGAAGCAGAAATTAGGAGCTTATGCAGTCAGACACCTGAGAGGTTAAACTGAGCTAGTGTGAGGAAATGAGGTGAGACAGATGTGAGACCCATTGAGTATGAATCAATAGGACTTAGCTATTGAGGAACATGTAAATAAATAATTGTAATTTGTTGTTGTTAGTCCTGTAATAAGGGCATGTACAGGGTACTGTAAAAGGTCAGAGAGAACTTCACAGATGAGAGGATATTCAAGAAAAGTAGAGGCTCACCAAGCTTTAAGATCTTACAAGTGGAAGAAACAGAATAACACAATATGGTTGAACTGGCAACCAGATGTCAGGGGTTCTCAGTTGTGTTCCAAATTAGAGTTACTGGGTAGGCTTTAAAAAAAATCAATCAGTGTTTAAGGCCCACTGCTAGAGAGTCAGATTTAATTAGTCTGGTGTTGAACTTAATTATGTACACGTTTGCAAAGCATTCCAGGTGATTTTAATGTGCAGCCAGCATTGAGGTCCACTGTCATAAGCAGCTTGTTGTGGTTGAGTATGGTGTGTATACCAGAGTGGGGTAGATGAAGTCAGAGGTTAGCCCTTAGATTCCATACTAAGAAGTCATTATCTTCTAAACTGGGACATTTCTGAGAGTAAAAGAAAGATGTTAATAATAATTTATCTGCAGTAATAGGTTAAAACCAGGACTGTTTCAGGGAAATGTGGTTGTATAGTCACACCATCATATGAACTATGGGAAAACTTTGAAGGTTTCTAAGTAGGGATAGTGTATGATTAAACCTCATTTTTGGAACTATTTTGGCTACAACAGTGTAGGGAGAAATTGTAAAGGAGGAAGACTGAAATCAGGGAGATGGGTTGGGAAATGATTGTAATCATCCAGATGAGTGAGACTACAGCCCTAATTAAAGATTTGGCTATAGAATGAGAGAAATGAAAGAGGTGTTAAGGGGTTAGGTTGGCTGGTATAATAGCAAAAGTTGTACCGGGCTAAGTTAAACAGGCAAGGAAGACTTTGTTCAAAGCTATTGCAATAGGGGAGAGAGAGCAGAGCTTACTCTGAGCTCAGCTCCCCTAAAACAAAGGTTGGGAGAATTAAAATAAAATTTTTTTTATCGAGGTACAGTTGATTTACAATATTATATTAGTTTCAGCTGTACAACATAGTGATTCAAAATTTTTAAGGATTATACTCCATTTAAAGTTATTTTAAAATATTGGCTATATTCCTTGCACTGTACAATATATCCTTGTAGCTTATTTATTTTATATGTAGTAGTTTGTACCTCTTAATTACCTACACCTATCTTGCCCCTCACCCCTTGCCTCTCCCCACCGGTAACCTCTAGTTTGTTCTCTATATCTGTAAATCTGTTTCTCTTTTGTTATATTCATTTGTTAATTTTATTTTTTAGATTCCACATATGAGTGATAACATACAGTAATGGTTTTTCTCTGTCTGTCTTGCTTTTCCCTTGCTGCTCTTAACGTTCTCTATTTATTTTTAATCTTTGCTGTTTTAATTACAGTGTATTTTGTTGTGGAACTCTTTGGGTTGATCCTGTTTGGGGCTCTCTTTGCTTCCTGGACTTGGATGTCTGTTCCCTTTTCCAGGTTAGGGAAGTTTTCAGCTAGTATGTCTTCAAATGTGTTCTCAGCCCCTTTCTCTCTCTCTTCTCTTTCTGGGACTCTTTTGTTAATGTGAATGTTCGTATGCTTGATGTTGTCCCAGAGGTCTTTTAAACTGTTTTAATTTCTTTGTATTCTGTTTTTCTTTTTAGTGTTTACCTTCAGTGATTTCCATTACTCTGTCTTCCAGCTTGCTGATCTGTTCCTCTGTGTCATTTAACCTGCTATTGATTCCTTCTAGTTTATTTTTCATTTCAGTTGTTGTATTCTTCATATCTGTTTAGTTCTTCTTTTCTAACTTCTTGTTAAAAACTTCTAACTTCTTACTCTGTTTATCCATTCTTCTCCTGAGTTCTTTGATTATTTTTATGATCACTACTCTGAACACTTTATCAGGTAGATTGCCTATCTCCACTTCACTTAGTTCTTCTCTTGGGGTTTTATCTTGTTCCTTCATTTGGAACATATTCCTCTGTCACCTCATTTTGCCCAATTTGCTATTTTTATTTCTGTGTATCTAGTAGGTTAGTTATGTTTCCCAGGTTTGGAGTAGTGGCGTTTTGTAGGAGATGTCCTGTGTGTCCCAGCAGTGCACCCCACTCTGGTGACTGGAGCTATATTCTCTAGGGGTGCGTGGGTCCTTCTGTTGTGGTGGGCTGACTGCTGTGGGCTGTCTGGTAAGCATTGCTGGCCCCTGTCCAGTTGGTTGCCAAGGTCTGCTTTGTGCAGAGGCTGCCAGCCACTGGTTGATAGGGCTGGGTCAGGAGGAAGTTGGCTGCAGAAACCTGGGGGACCTGGGGCTACTGCTGGCTCACTGGTGGCTCACTGGTGGATAGAGCCAGGTACTGGGGTGGGTGGCTGTGGGGCTGGGGTTCCCAAATCTCGTGTCATCCTGCTGGTGGATAGGGCTGTTTCCTGCATTGGCTGACTGTGGGTTGCAGGATGTCCCAAAGCTTGTTCTGGCCTGCTGGTGAGTCAGCCTTGATCCCAGGGCAGCTGGTTGAGGAATCCAAGGTATCTCAGAGCTGGTGTTGGCATGCTGGTGGGTGGGGCCAGGGCCTGGGGGCTCCTGGGGCTGACATTGGCCTGATAGTGGGTGGGAATGGGGCCCAGGTGCGTCTCAGGGCTAGTGCTGACTCACTGGTGGGCAGAGCTGGGTCCCTGGGTCTCTGGTTGCAGGGCCCTGGGAGTCCTGAGGCTGGTGCCATCCCTCTGGTGGGTGGTGCTGGATCTCAGGGCCACTGGCTAAGGGACCCAAGGTGTCCCAGAGCTGGAGTTGGCCTGCTGGTGGGCAGGGATGGGGCCTGGGGTGTCCCAGGGCTGGTGCTGCTCTGCTTGTGTGTTGGCGAGTTTCTGACAAGGCAAGCTGCAAGGCTGTGGTGGTCTTGGGGCTGGTGTCTACCCACGGGTGGGTAGGGTGGGGATCCAGGATATTCTGGGGCTGATGCTTACCCACGGTGTATGGGTGTGTGAAGCCAGGTCCTAGGGCTACTGCTAGTCCACTGGTGGGCATAGCCAGGTCCTGGGATCTCTGGTTGTAGGACACAAGGGTCCCAGAGCTGGTATGGGACTGCTGGTGAGACTACTTCCTGACACAGCTGGCTGTGGTGTCCAGGGTGTCCCAAATCTTGTGTCAGTCTGCTGGTGAGTGGGCCTGGATCCTGGGATGGCTGACTGAGGGGCTCAAGGTGTTTCAGAGCTGGTGCTGGACTGCTGATGTGTGGACTAGGCCCTTCCATGGCAGGCTGTGGGGCGGCGATAGTCCTGAGGCTGGTGTCTGCCTGCCGGTGAGAGGGGCTGGGTCCTGGGGCTGATGCCTGCCCACTGGTGGGCAGAGCTGGGTCCCAGGGTTTCTGGCTGTGGGGCCCTGGGTGTCCCAGCTCTGGTGCCTGCATACTGGTGTGTGGGGCCACGTTCTGGGCCCCCTGGTAGGCAGGGCCGAATCCTCAGAGGGCTGTGGACTTGGGGTGGGGGGGTGTCTTAAGACAGCCTGCCTTCTGGTGTGTGTGGCTGTTGCCTCCCCCTTCCCCCAGCTAGTTGGTTGGCCTGAGTCATCCCAGTACAGGTGCCTACAGGCTGGCTGGCAAGGGAGGGACCAGGCCCCAAGGCTACTAAGCTAGAGGGAGAATTCCAAAATGGCGCTTGCCAGCACCTGTGTCCATGTGGTAGAAAGACCTCCCCCAAATGGCTGCCATCAGTGTCTATGTCCCCAGGGTCAGCTCCAATTTCCTCCTGCCTCTTTGGGAGGCTCTCCAAGATCAGCTGGTGGGTCTGACCCAGGCTCCTTTCAAATTACTGCTTCTGCCCTGGGTCCCAGAGCATATGAGATTTTGTGTGTGCCCTTTAAGAGTGGAATCTCTATTTCCCACATCCCTCTGGGACTCCTGAAAGTAAGCCCTGCTGGCCTACAAAGCCAAAAGTTTTGGGGGCTTGTCTTCCCAGTGCAGGACTCCCAGGCTGGGGAGCCCAACGTGGGGCTTGGACCCCTCACTCCTTGGGGTGAATCTCTGCGATTGTAATTTTTTTCCCTTTTCTGGGTCGCCCACCTGGGTATAGGGGTATTAACTATACTTCAACTCTGCCCCTCCTACTGGTCTCATTGTGGTTCCTTCTTTATGTCTTTAGTTGTAGAAGATCTCTTCTGATAGATTCTGGTCTTTCTCATCAATGGTTGCTCTGTAAATAGTTATAATTTTGGTGTCCCCATGGGAGGAGGCGAGCTCAGCGTCTTCCTACTCCACCATCTTGGCCAAGCTCCTTGCGATGGGAGGATTTTAAGAGAAAACACAGGTCTTCTGTGTTTACTAATTGGCTTTACCCACCCGCCTCCCCCAAAGTAAGCTTTCTTGTATCTCTGTTACAGGGTGTAGTTGTTTTTTTTTTTAACATCTTTATTGCAGTATAATTGCTTTACAATGGTGTGTTAGTTTCTGCTTTATAACAAAGTGAATCAGCTATACATATACATATGTTCCCATATCTCTTCCCTCTTGCGTCTCCCTCCCTCCCACCCTCCCTAACCCACCCCTCTATATGGTCACAAAGCACCGAGCTGATCTCCCTGTGCTATGCGGCTGCTTCCCCCTAGCTATCTATTTTACGTTTGGTAGTATATATATGTCCATGCCTCTCTCTCGCTTTGTCACAGCTTACCCTTCCTCCTCCCCATATCCTCAAGTCCATGCTCTAGTAGGTCTGTGTCTTTATTCCCATCTTGCCCCTAGGTTCTTCATGACCTTTTTTTTTTTCTTAGATTCCATATATATGTGTTAGAGTACGGTATTTGTTTTTCTCTTTCTGACTTACTTCACTCTGTATGACAGACTCTAGGTCCATCCACCTCACTACAAATAACTCAATTTCGTTTCTTTTTATGGCTGAGTACAGGGTGTAGTTTTTTTTTTTTTTTTTTTTTTTTGCGGTACGCGGGCCTCTCACTGCTGTGGCCTCTCCCGTTGCAGAGCACAGGCTCCGGACGCGCAGGCTCAGCGGCCATGGCTCACGGGCCCAGCCGCTCCGCGGTACGTGGGATCCTCCCGGACCGGGGCACGAACCCGCGTCCCCTGCATCGGCAGGCGGACTCTTAACCACTGCGCCACCAGGGAAGCCCCCCAGGGTGTAGTTTTATAATGTGGAGCTAGGTGCTAGCCAAAGTTAGGGTTCTGCCCTCCCACAGAGACCGGGAGATGGGGGCACACTTCTTGATAATTACAGTTCAAAGAGGTGGTTCCCAGGTCCTGGAGAAAGACAGTCCTGGGTTGTAAAACTGGCCCTAGGGTTTTTAAAAGATTTACATACATCTCAAATGTGCAGAAAAAGAATTTATAATTACAGGTTTTCTAAAGGAAATGTTCTAAGAAAAGGGAAGTGAAGGCCTAGAGTGAGGAAGAACTCTGCCTAAGGTTACGTCCAACAGGGGAGAGTGTTAAGGGTGTCTTGGTCAGTGGACTTGGATGTGGAGGTTGAGGGGAAGAGAGGTCAGATGATTCTTTGGTTTCTGGCTTTGGTCTTGGATTTGTTGATGCCATTTACTGTCATAGAGAACAGAGGAGGCATAGAAGTTTGCTAAAAAAGACAAATTAAGTTTTGGATAAACTGCGTTTGCGGGGCTTGTGGGATATCCAAGTTGAGTTGGATGTCTATGACCCAGAAGAGGTGTGGATTGGAAGGTAGGTTTGGGAGTGGTGGATATATGGAGCTAGTGGTGGCTTTTGTTTGAGCTCACTGATTGTACAACTTATGTTTAGGTGAAAATAGCATTGCCCTTCCACACCCCCAGTTGAGGGAGAATCTGTGTGGATTAAACAGAATTTTGTGAAATAGTAAGATGCACCTAATAAATGCCCAATATATTTGGTTAGTTCTGTTATTATGGTTAGCAAGAAGCTAATGTAAATTAGAACATGTGAATCAAATGGTCAATGGACGACAGTTACTATAAAACTAATTTTCATTGTGTTCCAGAGGCTGTGACAGCTCAGGAACAGGGGTTATTTACCAGAAATACATTTTCCTTAGAATCAGCAAACAAATAAAAACAAATAAACAAACAAAAAACAAAGAGAGTTCTCCAGAGTTCTTTTTTTTTTGCAAGACCATGTTGCATTCAATGCAGGATTTGGACTCCCCCTGAAAGAGCAAAAGAAAAGCCCCTAATAAAATTCAAACCAAAAGTGGTTTGTTTTCGGACCAAATGGTGAAAAATGGAAAACCACATCAATCGGTCTGTTTTCTGTGACCCAGTTCCTACCTACTTTTCCTAGGGCTTTAAGGTCTGTTTCTTTGCTGGAAAAAGTTTAAAGATGCCTACAGGGTTGGGGGTGGGGTAGGGAAGGACGCAAGCCTTGTTGATGTCTTCCCCTGGGTTTTCACGGAGCTTCAGATGCACTGGGGAGCTGTGACTTAGGGGCAGGAGTTTTTTGAAACATGGGGACCATGGACAGTTTTGCACTTTTTGTGTTATGGTTGGACAACAGCAGCAGAGTTGAGTTTAGCTGTGACAGCCTGCCGCAGCTGTTAGTCCAGTAGTAGCTGTTTCTGACATTTAAATGATGAGGGATGGAGGTGTGTGGAAGGTCAAACTCTAACCTGCCTTTGACTTCAGGGACCAGTGATGCTGGAATTTGGCATTGGGATTTGTTTACTGCTAACGAAGCTTTCCTGTTATTGATACGCATTTAGATTGGTATTCCAAGAATTTTCCAAAAGCTATTCACATGCATTTTGAAGAGCCCTTTGAACATTAAATGGGTCTCACAAAAGAAGGCTTTTTATTAACTGAATGTGAAGGGGAACATGATTCAAAGGAAAAAATATGCCCTCACAGCCTTTTTGTGTGGTAAACTGCAAAGGGGAGCTCTGGGTTGGAAAATTGCGTTCACTTAAGTTTATTATGGCACAAAGACTGTAGGGTTCTTATCTTCTTCCCTGTGTTCACTGGGATCCTTGAAAAAGATAGTTTTTTTTTTTTTTTTCCTTGGCCCTGAAAAATGTCTTTTGGATTTTTGGTGTATTTTAGTGGCTGTGCCATTTCTGAAACAAGTGGTTATTGACCAGAAGTTTGTTTTCTTTCGAGTTAGTGAACAAACAAACAGAAGCACAGAGGCAGCGTTCTTCTCCAGGGGCCATTTTCTGAACTTTGCAAGCAAAATGATGAATCAGCGGGGAATAGTATAGCTCCTGGACAAGTCAAAACCAGGGAAAACCAAAAATAAAATCCCCCCAAATAAAAACAATTCTGCTGTGTGGAAGATGCTGCCCATTTTCAGTGGGAGAGGAGGTAACATCTGGAGTTTAGCTGGGAGGGAAAGCAGGCTGAGCTGGATCCTCACTGCTGGGGTCTGTCGGAAGGAAGCTGTCAGACAGCAACATGATATATTATCCTTTGCAGACAAAACAATACATGTAAAAATAAATAGCCATCAACGTTAAGATCCTGTAATGCAAGTCGACACGTGCAAGTACAAACCTCACAAACAGGTTAGTCTGCCTTGCTCCCTTGGTCTCATGTGATGATGGGAAACAGCATAGTACAGAGAGAGAGAGGGGAAGGGGGTGGGAGAAGGGGAGAGAGAGAGGGAGGGGGAGGAGAGAAAGGAAATGAAGAAATGTTGCTCTCTAATCACTCTAGGTGCCCTTGTGCAGCTGTGGTGGGTAAAGAAACTAATAGTCAAATGTTAGGGGCTTCCCTGGTGGCGCAGTGGTTGTGAGTCCGCCTGCCAATGGAGAAAACACGGGTTCGTGCCCCGGTCCGCGAAAATCCCACGTGCCGCGGAGCGGCTGGGCCTGTGAGCCATGGCCGCTGAGCCTGCGCGTCCAGAGCCTGTGCTCCGCAACGGGAGAGGCCGCAACGGGAGAGGCCACAACAGTGAGAGGCCAGCGTACCGCAAAAAAAAATAAATAAATAAAATAAAATGTCAGGCGTTTTTGGAAGATAGAGTCTATTTTAAAACAATTGACTCAGGGGATATGGTTTTGAAGTGCCAGGGCGCCTGAGACTGACTTAGAGCTTCAGTAGTTGTTTTCTTTTAGAATAAAATGAGGCAGTTTAATTTTTACCGTTGTACTGAGTAGAAGTCCTATTAACTGAAGTCTCAGTAAAATTGTTTAAAAAAGGAAAACCATTTTCAGGCAGTCTTTCCTTTTGGTCCCATAGCTGACACCCGCCGACTTTTAGTTCAGCATCATTTTGTTATTAGACTCCAAAGCCTGACCTCAAAGGACCCTTTATGATGTGTGCATTTTTGACATACACCTTACTGGTAATGGCTGTGTTAATCTCCTGAGTGGTAAGAGCCAGTTCTTTGTTCCTCGAGTTTCTAAATACCAGACGTATGTCTTCCTCTTCAAAAAAGGTGGACTATGTAATATGGAAATTCACTCCAGATGATCAATTATACAGAATGGATTTCTAAGGGATTATTTTTTTTTCCTGTTTCTGACTCATTCTATGTTTTCTGATCTGATTCCTGAAGAATATGAGCATGTAGGGGCTGGTAATAGATGCTCCAAGAAAAGAGTTCTGTGAACAAGTCAGTTTGCAGCTCTCTGACTAAACACAACCACCTGGGTGTGTGTGTGTGGGTGCATGCTTAAAGAGCAGGGCAGTTCAGAGCCTTGTCTTGTCAGTGTGCATTGGATTCTAGATGCGGTACTTTCCAAATCGATTTGGCCGTGGAACTTCTAAGGAACCCAGTTTGGATTCTGGATAGATGGATCTATTTTTCTTACGGTTTTTACAGAAGGATTGCTATAACACAATTTCCATAACCTTAGGTTGTTTATATTTGTAGCATTGCCAATGTTTTGAATAAAAGCAAAGAATCAGTAAAAATGTCAGAAAAGATTTTTTTCCAGATAATCCCAAGGCCTGGAAGGACATACACTAATTTTGTAACACTTTGTGTAAATGTTATGCTTCATATCGCTTCATATATGGGTTGGCTAATACTTTGTCTTTATTTTTAGCCAAAATTCTTAAATTCCAGCTATTCTATTTTCAGTGGCAAGGATAACTATTGAACTCTTAAAAATGCAAACAAAATGCTTTTTTTAAAAAAATTAAGAATGATATTTTTCATTGTAGACAGTACAGAAAAAGCTTAAACAACAAAATGGAAGAAATAAAAATCACCTGAAATCCTGACACCCAGAGGTAACCTCTGTTGACATTCTGCATAAATCAGAGCTGCTAACAGTAGTTTGCAGAAGTGTTTTATTTGGCTGTGTAATATTTACATTAGGGTGTCAACATATAAAAATTGGGTCTCATAGGGCTTCCCTGGTGGCACAGTGGTTTAGAGTCCGCCTGCCAATGACACAAGTTCGTTCCCTGGTCCAGGAAGATCACACATGCCGCAGAGCAGCTAAGCTTGTGTGCCACAACTACTGAGCCTGCGCTCTAGAGCCTGTGCTCTAGAGCCCGTGAGCCACAACTACTGAGCCCGCATGCCGCAACTACTGAAGCCTGCACGCCTAGAGCCCGTGCTCCACAACAAGAGAAGCTACTGCAATGAGAAGCCCGCACACCGCAACAGAGTAGCCCCTGCTCACCGCAACTAGAGAAAGCCTGCACGCAGCAACCAAGACCCAACTCAGCCAGAAATAAATAAATACAATAATTAAAAAAAAAAAATTGGGTCTCATAAACCCACATATCTTCTAGCTTCTGAAATATTGAGGATTAGTATCATGTGACCTGCATTCTGCATTCTGGCATATCAGGGCTCAGAACTGAGTAGGAGTTGCTGTCTTTAGGAAAGAACCCCCTAATCCTAGTTTATCTGCCTGTATGGTGAGATATTTGCGTTTGAAATCCCAGTTATAAGTCTTTCCAGTCTTTTCCCTCTTGGATAACAGTTAATTAAAAAAGGGACTTATCCTTTCATATTCAGGTATAAGCTTTTTCCTCTTAATACTTTAGAGACATTTTCAGATGTCATTAAATGTTCTATATCATTGCTTTTGTCTGCATAACATTCTACTCTATGGCTATACCGTACTTTATATAGCCAATCCTCTACTCTATTGGACTTTCATGTTAATTCCTTGTTTAGTCTATTAAATATACAACACAGGAGGATAAACATCCTTGTGGGAAAATCTGTGCATGTGTCCAGGATTGTTTCTTTAGGATAAAGTCCTACACTTGGAGTGGCTGAGTCGAAGACTATAAATACTTGAAAGGCTTTTGAGACTCACTGCTAAATATATGTGTTTTCACATACTTGACAATGAAGTAATCTCTTCAGAGCTTTTAATAAATTAATGGGACTTCCAATTAACACAGGACTCTTTCTCACGGATCTCCTAATAGCTCAGGACACAGTAACGTTCTGTAGAGGAGAGTCTGAGAAATTTCAAGCTGAATTGGTGGTTGTGAGAAAGTGCTAAAAGGTGGAGGACATTCAAACGAGCTGTATTTACATTACAATTCTGTTTAGCTGTCAACCAGACTTAATGTTTATGTATATTACATTATGAATTCCTATCCAAAGGAAAGTTTTCTTGAAAAGCCTGCAAACTACTCAGGGCGGGGACTGTTCTCATCCATTCTCACTCTTACTAGCATCCTGTGACCCCCTCTTTCTGCCTTCTTCCCCACCAGTGCTGCCCTTATCACCTTTGATCGTTTTTTTTTTGCTTATGTGTGGAGAAACAAGTAGCCACCCTCAATTTTTTTTTTTTTTAGACCACAAACAAACTGATAAATAAAAAGACTCACTGTAGAAATTTGGGAGAAACAGCCTGCTTTGCAGTGTAGAGCCATAAGCAAGTTAGTGTGTAGAGAGTGTTGAGGGTGAAGTCAGAGAAGAAGGCAGGAGAGGTGATCTGAGAAGACCCTGAAAGGGAGTGAGCTAGCGCCTTGTGGAGAAGAGGCTTGAGGGGGGCAAACCTGAGGAAGAGAGAAGAGTTAGAGGTCGTTGGAGTGGTTCAGGTGAAAGATAATGTGAGTCTGAGTGGTGAGGGTCTTGAACTTGAGCTTTGGTGGCAGAGGGATATGTGGGAAAACTGGAGAGGGAGGAGAAAGCACTGAGGAAGACTTTTCAAATATCTCGACCATCAGTGAGATATTAATTTATGTTTATGTATAACTTCCCAGAGGTTTTATATCCAAATACATTCATGGAAAGGGTCAAACAATTTTAAGTACACATGTTTAGGGTTAAGAGGCTCTTATGTACATAGTGGTCTTAAAGTTTTTTCAAAGTTAAAACAACTTCATTGCACAGGGAGGGAGCTCTAACCTTCAACACAGGGGAATGGGACACTTATGTAGGGGAATCTGGGATTTTAAGGTTTCATCTAGGCTTCAGCCTAGATGTCTACATCTCATTTCTCAGGAATCTTCCCACCCAAAGCTCTGACTTTGGCATAGGAAACTTGTCAGGGTTGAGAACTCAACCTTCTCTTTAGCTCTGCTATCCTTGTAACTAAGTCCTGAGACTAATTCTTAACTCCTTCTATCTTTTGGCTGCAGATAAAAATGTGTTTATACCTTATCAACTAGGATCTTTGATTTTCATAATTCACCTTAAATTAGTGATTAATTACCCTCAGCTTTTCATTGTCTTTCTCCAATATATTGATAAAACTCAGTAGTTGCCATCTGATTCCATTGTCCCTATAATAGCTACTTCTACACCTGTCAGTGCATTCCCTTCTGCCAGTATCCCATCCTGGTTCACTACAGTGAAGATTTTAACATTTGTACTCCTACCAGGGAGTATGCCAGGGGCTTCAGTCTTGCACCTTCCACCAGTGATGGGGCCTTTATCGCCAGCCAATTAGCAGGTAGACAAACTTCAAAATCCCATTTTAGATTCTGCTTTCTCAGTTGCTCCTGGCACCATGTACCTTAGGTTGTGTTTCCTGGGAAACAGATTGTGAGACAGAGATTTATATGCAGGAAGTTCACTGGGGAGTGATCTTGGGAACAATTCTTGTGAGGAAGTGAAGGAAGCAGGTTTGGCAGAGGGAGAAGATGAGCTACAACACAGACACAGCAAAGGCCTCAGCCAATTCCATGGGGAACTCTTGGTACAGGATGATGCTTCAAAGTAGTTTCAAACTGAGGCAAGGAGCCAGGCCATTGCACCCCTGCATCAACCAACTATTGGATGTGGACCATCCTCAAGGAGAGGGAATAACCTTGGATGGAGCAATTTCCTTCGGCCAAGGGCAATGTCTATGGAGGAACTCAGCTATGAGCTGTGAGCAGCCATCATTCCTGGCTGGTGAGGGAATTAGTACCTTGATCTTGATGAGGGAACTGGGACATATCATAGCAACCACTACAGTGTGATCTGAGATTGCTACTCAGATGTCCAACAGACATCAGAGGCTTAATGTATAGCCCTTGTGTTTTTTTCTCTCTAGGCCTTTCAGAGTCTTTTTTGTAAATGCTATTATAATGGATCTATGAGGTTCAGACCATAGCTCTCTTTTTTTCTTTCCTGTCTCAACCCCCACCTAATATGCCAGCAAGTCCTCCCAACAATAACTCCAAAATATATATTTTGAGTTCATTCACCTCTGCATCTCTACTGCTGCTATCTTAGTCAAGTCGCTATCGTCTCTTGCCTGTTTTACTGCAACTGCCTTCTAAGTCCTTGTTTATACTCTTATCTTCTACAATTAATTTTTCATGTGGCAACACAGTGATCTTGTAAAGATATAAATAGGACCAGGTCACGTTTTTACTTAGATACTCCATGGTTTACATTGTATTTAGAAAAAAATCTAAACTCTTTACCATGGCTTATGAGGCCCAATATGATCTGGTCCTTCCTAGTTTCTCTGACCTCATCTTTACTTCTCTCCTCTATCATGGCAGTCACTATTATGGACTACCTAATAGTCATTTCCTCCCCTTCTTAGCCACGGAATTTTGAGTTTTTTTCCATGGTGTCAATATTCCCAGTTGATATAACAAGACTAATCGAAGCCAATTATGAAAAATCCCTGCTTTCCAAGCCTACTTCCCTGCTAGATGGGTGGTTAGGTGGGGGGATGTTTATGAACCACTCAGGCCAATAATGCCAAATTGAATTTTGCTAGAGGGTTTCTGAGAAGGTTTTCTTTGTCCCTTTCTTGTTGAAAGGAGATGATACATCTAGCACACTGGTCCTTCCCCATTCTTTCTGCCATGAATATAGACATAATATCTGGAACCATAGCAGCCATCTTGTGACCATGAAGAAAAGACCTACAGAATTACAGAGACGTTGACTCAAATTATTTGGCCTCTGAACCAGTCTCTTATCTTTATCACTCAAACACTAAACTCTACCACTTCCCAGCCAGGCCTATATACTTGTTCTCCCCAAGCCTGAAACCCTTTTTTCCTGTATCATCACATGACTGGCTCCTCTTCATGCAGATAGATCTCAGCTTAGCTCCTCAAGGAGGTTGTCTCTGACCACCCAATCTCAAGTAGCACCACTCCTCCGAGCCCTGCCCAGGCACACTATCAGGAGATATATATATATATATATATATATATATATATATATATATATATATACACACACACACACATATATATATATGTATATGTATTTAAAATAGCAATTAGAATTTTGTGAAAGTATCTTATTGGTTGTCTACTTTTTAATAATCTGTCTCTCTTCACTAGAATGTGTTTCACAAGAGTAGGGATGCTGTTTGCCTTGTTCCATGGTGTTATCTCCAGCACTTAGACTAGGGCCTGGCAGGTAGTAGGTGCTAATGAATATTTGTTGAATAAATGAATAAATGACACCAAATATGAATCATATTTGGTCATTCTATTAACCTTGCTGAGCTTCATAGTTGTTTTGTTTTTGAATAGAGATCCTAAGTAGTACCATTTAGACCCACCACACAGTGCTATGAAAGTTGAAGAGGATCATGTGTGTGGAGGTTCATGGGAACAGAGACCACCGGACAGTGCAACCTCTGAGATTGTGAGCGACAGCTGCCCTTTCTCATTTCTGAGTGTCTGTGCTGTAGGTGTTGCAAATTCCCCTCTTTTATTATACTCATATATGCAGAAAAGTTATGAGCTTAGGAACCTGGGAAAGTAAAATCAAATGAATTGATCGCAGTGTTTATCGCAGCAGGCACATGGGAGCACTCTGGTTGCTATGTTTGAATGTGGCATTACTTGGTCTGGGGACTACAGAGTGAATGAGTTTGAATTTAATGTACCAAGGGTAAAGTCAACATATAGGCAGTTGCTAGCAGAGTGGAATGATAAAGGAGTGATTATCTGAGGAAAGTGATTGGGGATTTAAAAATCAGACTAATCATAATAATAAAGTCAGAGATCTGGCTTTATCAAAAGAAGGGAAAAAAAAACAGAAGGAGGCATTTGGGAAAGATGTCATTGAGTTGGTAGAAACAAGTATATAGAGGTATTTTTGACTGCTGTTTACAGAGTTGATGACAGAGGACAATTATGAAAACTAGGGAGATTATTTTTGATAATTTAAAAATGAAAGTAGACTGGGCAACATCCATCTCTCCATTGTTCTCAACAATATATAAGAGCTTAATACAGAGAACAAAGATTTAATTATCCAGATATGAACTGATGGAAATCTAAGATGGAAGAAGTAGACATAAAAAAAGGAAAAAAAAACCCCAAACACTTCTCTGATATTACAGTGGAAGGAGGACTGGACTTAGAATAAGATAGTGATTAGTTAATTCACTAAATAATATTGTTTAGGTATCTTCCATGTCTAGACATTGCTGGGTGCTGAGAATACAGTATGGTTACTACCACTAGGGAGTAACTCCAGAGGAGGCTATGGGCAAGTTAGCAAGCAATCTTAATAGAGTGTGATAATACTGGAATGAGGGAGAACAGGATGCTTTGAGAACAGCTAGAATCTGCCCTTGTGTGTGTGGGCAGGTTGGGAATATGCACTAGAGGAAGTGATGTCTAAGCTGAGACAGTAAACATGCTTAGCTGTTTTTTGCCACAGGCCTTTGTACCACCTGTTTCCTCTGCCTGGAATGCTATTCCCTCTGACCTCTGCATAGCTGACTCCTTGATAATCAGTTTAAAGGTCACCTTCTCAGAGAATTTTCCCTGAGCAGCCAATCTAAGGACATCTCACAGAAAATCTACCAAATCACTCTTTTATTTTTTTAGAGCATTTATCATTATATAGTGTTTTCTGGTATTTTTATTGTTTGTCTCTTTTTAGAATATTTGCTCCAGAGAGCCTGAACCTTGTCTGCCTTTTCCGTCACTGGATCTTCAGTGCTTTTAACAGTGCCTGATTCAGAAGAGGTGCTCAACAAATATTTCTTTTTTCTTTTATACATTTATTTATTTATTTATTTTTGACTGCGTTGGGTCTTCGTTGCTGCACGCGGGCTTTCTCTAGTTGTGGTGAGCGGAGGCTACTCTTCGTTGCCGTGCGTGGGCTTCTCACTGTGGTGGCTTCTCTTGTTGCGGAGCACGGGCTCTAGGGGCTTCAGCAGTTGTGGCTCGCAGGCTCAGTAGTTGTGGTGCACGGGCTTAGTTGCTCCACAGCATGCGGGACCTTCCTGGACCAGGGCTTGAACCTGTGTCCCCTGCATTGACAGGCAGATTCTTAACCACTGCACCATGAGGGAAGTCCCTAGGTACTCTCCCTTTTGTGTGCTTGAGGTAGAAAACAAAGTTTTAGCAGAGAACAGAAAAAACTTTATTTGGAAGCTATTACCTGATGGAAGTAATACTTATACATGTCTTTTATGTACATCAAATGGATATTCTTCTATACAGGATATCTCCACTCTAATCCTGTCCTTTCTTGCTTTTCACTGACATGGGCATCATTGTCAATACACCAGGGCTTGAAAATAAATTGTGAGTCCAGAATTGGTGGTGAGATGGGGAAGAAGCTGTGAAAATCAGGAGCAGTTTAGGGGAAGTGAAAACTCCTTCCCCAACCCAGGCTAGCTCCCAGGTAGGACCCTTCTAGTTAATGTTGATCCTCCAGCCCCATTATTTCACTTTGTAATTCAGCCTGAAATCCTGCCAGTCAGTTACTCATTTGGGTAAATAAACACCTGTTAAAAACATGCACTTATCTGCAGAAAGCATGAGTGATGTTTTCACAGGTAGAATTAATCTCTTCCTCCTCTCTGTTTTTCTGTAAGTTACCTTAATTCTGTAAGTTTACCTCTTGTTGTATAACAAATCACCCAGGGTTTAGTGGTTTAAAAACAACAGTCATTTTATTTGCTCATGATTCTGCGTGTCAGCAATTTGAGCTGGCATTAGATGAGGGGTTCTCCTGCTGGTCTCTCTGGGGACCACCCATATCGCTGCAGTTGTCTGGGGGTCTTAAGTTGGACTGGCTTCTCTCTGAGGCCTGTGGACCTATCTTCCCGCGGGCCAGCTTGAGCTTCCTCACATGGTAGCGTTGCTTTCCAAGAGGACGAGACCTCAGTCTACAAGCCCTCTTCATACTGTGGCCCAGACATCAAACAATGCCATTCTGTCTCATTCTATCGGTCAAAGTCGGTCAATGGTCAGCCAGAACTCAAGGAGTAGAATAACAGACTCCACTTATTGATGAGAGAACCTGTCTCATTCCAAAGGAGGCCTGCCTCCAGGGATGGGAGGAATTGTTGCCGCCATCTTTGCAGATAATCTACTGCAGCTTCTATGACACGTGCCTGGCTTCATCTCTAAGCTGCCTGAGAGCGGGAACTTTTACTTGATCATCCTGCACCCCAGGGACTGGGGCTTTTCACAAAGCATGTTTGATAGTCATTGGCTGAACTGAATTCATATGTAGAGAGAGATTAGCTTGAGTCCCACAAGAAGCCAAAATTTGGGTGTCTGAACATCAGGTGAAATTGGGGAACTTGGGGTAGGTTCAAAGGCTAGAAGTCAAAAGCATATTGGGGCAATAGCCTCTGGTTGTCCTTGGAGGGCAGGGAAGATCAGGCTGGAGTAAGGGTCAGGGTTGAAGTCGGGCATCAGGAAATGGGTATGAGTGGAGTTCAGTGAAGAAGCCTGAGAAGGGGTTTCAGGATCTTGGATAGGTTGATGGGTGGTTTCATGCAGTAGGGCCATCTGGGTGTGCCTATGGAACTCAGGACCATGAATTCCAGGGGTCCTCAGCTGTGACTTGAAGAGGGGTGGGCGGGTAAAGCCTGGCTGTATTTACTATTCCGCAGAATGAGGCAGGGTTCTGCTGACTATTTCAGTAGAAGCTAAAGAGGTCCTTGAAAGATCCCCTAAAATTCCGCTCACTTCCACACTTCAGCATTCCTTCTGGTTCCAACAGTTAACATTCCCTCCCTCTAAAAAGTCTCCCTTGGCCTCCCTTCTCTCCACAATGACAAAATTCTCCTCTATTTTCTTAGAGACCACATGACCCCTAATCCTCCAGAATGCACGCTTGGGTTTGTTCACATGGTGGACTCAGGATTTAAAGCACAGCAAGGAAGAGGGAAAGCCCCTATGATTTTTGTCTCTGCTGTGTCACATTTGCCAGTATCATTTCCCAGAGCAATCATATGATCGCATGAGAGGAATGTGAATAACTGATGGCCAACTTGGTTGAGTGTCTTTTGTTTCTTATACTGTGGTAGTTGCAATTTACTAATAGCAGCAGAAAAAGGCAAGCACTTTTTGAGTCTCTGCTTGTATCATGTTTGCTATTATCCTGTTGGTCAAAGCAAGCCAAATGGCCAAGCCCAGAGTCAGTGTAGATGTGACTACTGAGGGCAAAGATAGGGAAGGCACCGATTGCAGCCATTTTTGCAAACAGTCTCCCGCATTTGATATGGCCAGTGTCCTTTTCAGGATTTTAATTTGGTTCAGTATTTGTTCCATTCCACAGAAGGAAGTTCCCAAGAAGTAGCATATAATATTTTGTGATTGTATTTTTCAGTACGGCCCAAATCAGTGTATGTTTACAAGATTCATGAACAATAAAGGGAAATTTCTTATCTATACAGGTGGTGAAGTACATATTATGAGATTTTCTAAAAAAATAATTAATTTTTATTTTTGGTTGCATTGGGTCTTTGTTGCTGCACATGAGTGGGGGCTATTCTAGTTGGGGCAAGCGGGGGCTACTCTTCATCGCGGTGCACGGGCTTCTTATTGCGGTGGCTTCTCTAGCTGCAGAGCACGGGCTCTAGGTGCAGGCTTCAGTAGTTGTGGCGCATGGGCTCAGTAGTTGTGGCTCACGGGCTCTAGAGCGCAGGTTCAGTAGTTGTGGAGCACGGGCTTAGCTGCTCCGTGGACCAGGGCTCAAACCCATGTCTGCTGCATTGGCAGGTGGATTCTTGACCACTGCACCACTAGGGAAGTCCCAAACATTACGAGATTAAAAGAATGTTTTTTTCCCCAGTTTTTGTAAAGATCTTATTTGTGAGGAATTGCACATATTTTTATATTCCTTTCTCACAAAGAGTAGGCTTTCAATTCTTTGAAAACATTGCCGTTGATATTTAGTTAACATGAACATCTGTTTTTTTTTTGTTTAAGAAGCAAGAAAGGTTTTAAAGATGCTTTCACATTTACTGCTCTGTGGTATTAACAGTAATAGCTCTTACTGCTTAAAAAACCAAAAACGTGAGATCTTCTAAGTTTTTTAAAAAATTAATTAATTAATTATTTTTTTTATTTTTGGCTGTGTTGGGTCTTTGTTTCTGTGCGAGGGCTTTCTCTAGTTGCAGCAAGCGGGGACCACTCTTCATCGCAGAGGTGCACGGGCCTCTCACTATTGCGGCCTCTCTTGTTGCGGAGCACAGGCTCCAGATGCGCAGGCTCAGTAGTTGTGGCTCACGGGCCTAGTTGCTCCATGGCATGTGGGATCTTCCCAAACCAGGGCTCGAACCCGTGTCCCCTGCATTGGCAGGCAGATTCTCAACCACTGCACCACCAGGGAAGCCCAGATCTTCTAAGTTTTATACTGACAGTGCCCCATTAAGAATCTGCAGAAGAAGAAACTCATAGTGATGATATCTAAATGGAAAAAAAGAAGCAACAGGGCAAGGTGGTTGAAGAGAAATGGAAATCAATATGCAAGCAGTTTAAAAAAATATAGTCTGATGAAGAGGAGGTAAACCAAAAGAGTTATTTAAAAAACCAGCCTTGGGCTCTGTGATGGTTATGTGTCCACTTGACTAGGCCACAGGGTTCCAGATATTTGGTCAAGCACTCTTCTGGGTGTGTCTGTGCAGGTGTTTTTTTGGATGAGATTAACATTTTAATGAATAAACTGAGTAAAGCAGATCCCCCTCCTTAGGTGGGTGGGCCTTACCCAATCAGTCAATAGTCCAAGTAGAACTAAAAGTCTCACCTTTCCCTTTGTAGGAAGGAACTCCTGCCTGACAGCCTCGAGATGGGACGCCAGTTCTTTCCTGCCTTTAGACTCTAACTGAAACATGGACTCTTTTTATGTCTCAAGTCTGCAGGTTATCAGACTGGAATACACCATGGGCTCTCCAGCTTGCTGTCTGCAGATCTTGGGACGTGTCAGCCTCCATAATCTCATGAGCCAATTCCTTATAATAAACTAAACACACCACACACCCCCACACACATACGCTCACATGCACCCTACTGGTTCTGTTTCTCTGCAGAACCCTGACTACATATAGGTTAGAGGGTTAATTGGAAGGAAAATAAAAACAATAGAATTAGAAAGAAATTTTAGTGAAATTATCTCTTAATGGAGAAATTAGCAAGTGTTATGTAGAGAGAAAGCAACTGTGTCACCTTTCCCAAGGCTCTTCTACTCTAGAATTGTAGCGAGGAAGATATGAATGAAGGTGCAGTAGCCACTATTCAGTTCACTAAGTTTTATGCCAATAAATTACATAGGTTGGAAATGATAGAAGAAAGCAAATTACAGGTTGATTTTCAGGTGCTTGGCAATACCCACCACCAACGGGGGAAGGCATGCAAACAGCGGCAGTTAGTGGGGAAGCCCAGCAGGATGGATGGCGGGGTGGCTGCAGGGCAGGAGAACTAAACATATTCAGGATCAGCTTCTGCATAAATGGGAGTTGGCATGACGGTAAAATCTCCTAAATATTTCAAAGAAAATATTAACTACTCGGGAAGCCAAGCTGACTCTTGGGCTTGAGGAAATCAGGAGATAGAGAGAATTAGGAGTTCCCTTTTAAGGGTGGATATTATCTCAGAAATGGTAGCTTAAATGTTTCTGTGTCACTGTTGTTCACATTAGAAAGTGCCTTGAAAAATAGGAAATGATTACAATTTTTTTGTGTGTGTGGTTGTGGGAAAAATTGTAGAAATAACTGCTCCAGATTTAATGAAGGAGTACTTTTAAAGGCAAGTTTTGCTGCAGTGAGCACGCAGTTATGACAGAGGGCTATTTTGTTTAATTATCCTGTTTATGGGGAGTATTTGTGCCTCATATGTAAGATGAATATGGACAGACTTTACAGATTATTTTGGATGTTCGAATAAAGAAAGCTGGAGGACTACGGTGATGAGAATTTTAAAAGAATTTATATAAATGGAGTTTGGAATTCTTATAATTAAAATATTGATATCATATAAGAAATTTGTTCATATTATAGAAGACTTGGAAATTAGGGGAAAAGGCACCAACAGTCCCAAGACCTCAACTACAATCACTATGATTATTTTGATGTATTTTATTTCTCATATTAAAATGTATTTTTTTTTTTTTTTTTTGCGGTACGTGGGCCTCTCACTGTTGTGGCCTCTCCCATTGCGGAGCACAGGCTCCGGATGCGCAGGCTCAGTGGCCATGGCTCACGGGCCTAGCCGCTCCGCGGCATGTGGGATCTTCCCAGACCAGGGCACGAACCCATGTCCCTTGCATCGGCAGGCGGACTCTCAACCACTGCGCCACCAGGGAAGCCCTAAAATGTATTTTTAAGCACAGTTTTAGTTGCAGTCAACTGGCTTTTGTCACTAAACATTGTGTTATAAACATGCAACAGGGATTATAATTTAAAAATATTCAACATCCTTTTCTCTTTTTTTGCTTTAATGGGTACCCAACTTTTGTGCCTAACTTCCCTAGGCACATGATAGTCTGAGGTTGCTACAGAATAAATGCCAGGCCCCAAGCCAGAAGGCCAGATGCTTGCTGGTTGCTTACTCCATGTCTATTTCACCAGTCTTCTTTGCTAACAGAACCCTGATTTTGTCCGGGTATTGTCTTCCCTTACATGATTCAGGGGAGGGTGACCCAATCTGTGGCTTAAGAGTCAATCCTTAGTCTGCCTCATAAGATGTCCTGGTGGGGAGTCTTTTCTTGCTCTTATGAAGATACCAGAAGAGATGGACCTTTTACATCATGTCCAGCGTTGTACCTGTGGATGGCAGACCCAAGTTATGAAAGAAACCTAGGATGGTGTTGATGAGCCACTAAATCAATTACCTCTGAAACCTCTGGCTTCTTCACTGTTGAAGCACATCTGTTTTTTTATTTTATAAATTTATTTATTTATTTATTTTTGTCTGCATTGGGTCTTTGTTGCTGTGCGTGGACTTTCTCTAGTTGCGGTGAGTGGTGGCTACTCTTCATTGCAGTGCACAGGCTTCTCATTGCGGTGGCTTCTCTTGTTGCAGAGCACGGGCTCTAGGTGCATGGGCTTCAGTAGTTGTGGCACGTGGGCTCAGTAGTTGTGGCTCATGGGCTCTAGAGCACAGGCTCAGTGGTTGTGGCGCATGGGCTTAGTTGCTCTGTGGCATGTGGGGTCTTCCTGGACCAGGGCTCGAACCCATGTCCCCTGCATTGGCAGATGGATTCTTAACCACTGCACCACCAGGGAAGCCCTGTTGAAGCACATTTGAATTGGGTTTTTGATATTCAAGGATAAAGGATCCTAACTGAAAGCTGAAGGTCATATTTTGGTTTGACATTCAAAATAGAATTATGCAATAGGTCAAGAACAGTGAGAGATTGATTACATTCTTAGCTCCCCTCACTCTCTGTGTGTCCACCTCCCCCCACCCTCACGCCAGCACATCGACAAGTGAATCTGGAAGATTCAGCTCGCAGTGTTCTCCAACTGTATAGTGGAGGTATTCCTGCCAACCCCTAAGCCTTAATTGGGAATTAGAAGAAAGAAGGTATATTTTAGGGACAGTAAAGGAAAAGGTACACCTTTCTGGGCTCAGGAGACTGTGGGACTGTGGGAGGTATGAGCAGGAGAGAGAGAGAGAGAGAGAGAGAGAGAGAGAGAGAGAGAGAGAGAGAGAGAGAGGGAGGGAGGGAGGGAGAGGGAGAGAGAGGAAGAGAATGAGAGGACAAAGCATTCAGATATGAGTTTCCTGAGCTCCTTTCTCTAGGTTAGTGGTGGAGATACATTCTTCAGGGTAATCCTGAGCAGAAAGAAGGGGATTATTGCCTTTTCTCCCCTTGGCTATAGCCAGAGAGAAAAGTAGTGCAAGATGCTCCAGCAAAGGGCAGGGAGCTGAGATTAACCTTTGGGGGAATAGTTGCTATGCAGCACAGACGCTGAAACAAGATTAACCTTTGGGGGAGTAGTTGCTATGCAGCACAGATGCTGAAACAAGATTAACCTTTGGGGCAGTAGTTGCTATGCAGCACAGATACTGAAACAAGACCAGCTGGCTTGCCACAGCCCCACTCAAGGCGGAAGCTGGGATGCAGGCTAGGCCTTTGGGCTGGACGGGGACCCGGCTGAGGCTCAGAGTTCTGCAGTGGTGCACACCGAGGTGAGGCCAAATTACCCAGGGGATCCTAATGCACTGAAGTAAGAGAGACCAGGCTGCGTGTTATACCAGGGGCAGATCTCATCCATGAATGCAAGCAGGGCAGCGTAGAGAGCAGAGGAGGCGAGGCAGCAGTTAAGGAAGGTCCAGCCAAGGCTAGGGGCCCCATTTGCTCCCTTCATTGCCACCATATACCCCAGTCCATTCCCTTATAGAGAGGAACAGGCTGGCTGAGAGAACAAGAAATTTTATCCAAGAAAGCCTGAATAAAACCTGAAGGGAATATTATCATTGTTATTATTAAATTATTACGTTGGACAAAATCTCAGAACTGGACAGAATAGAAAAAAGTCATTTTTTTTCTCATTTTAATCTATGAGTGGGAGTTCAGTAAGATGACCAAATTAATTGTAGACAAAATAAGGATATTGCGTTTTCTCTGTATTTCAAAACGAAAGTGTGAGTTAACTTATTTTTTTTCTGTGCTTCAGCATAGCCTTCATCACTGCAGTTTATAACAGTAGCACCATAGTCCATTGATGTTATATTTTATGATAAATTTTAATGACTCCCAAGCATTTAGGTTAATGTAAATGATACGATGACAGACATCTTTGAGCATACAGATTTTTCTGCATTTTGGATTATTTCTTGAATTTGATTTCTGCAATGGGTTTGCCTTTTGCAACAGAACGATCATTTTGTTTTTATGCCGAGTTACTCTCCATAAAAGCAATTCTAATTTACATGGCTACGAGCACCAAAGTATCAGTTTCACATCTTCTCTGGTATTTAATATTGTTAAATATATTTTTTTAATATAGTAAATGAAAAACGTTGGTGTCATCTTAATTTGTATTTCTTACTAGGTCAGTAGAATATATATTTAAAAAAATTCATTTTCATTTGTAGTGATTATTTAATGCTTTTAATTTATTATTTCCTGAAATGCAATATCAAACATTTTGTAACTTTAGAAAGCAATGCTTGTTTACTATAAATTAGTTAGTAGATTCAACCTTAGTACCGTGCACCTGTTGGAGGACTTTAAGAAGGACGGCAAACGGGTAGAGCTTTTCAGAAGCCCATGGTGCAGCTCTGTTTGGGGAGGGTTCATTTGGGCTTGTTCTAAAGCCCATCCATGAGCTTTAGAACATTTCTATCCTGAGTTGCCCTGGTAGCCTGGCACCGTATTCTCAGTTTTAAGTTTCCTGGCCACAACTTAGAAGAAGGAAGTTTTATAAAACAAACAGTATAAGCTCCCAGTCTTGAAAGTCATCCAACAGCCGATATTGTAAAGATTCATGGCTTTGATCTCTTTTCCTTTGCTTCTTTGCCTGCAATGAGTGTGTCCCAGCAGGCGTGGGCTGCTTATTTGACCTGCTCTGTGGGCTACTGTTCTTCTTATCACATCACACCACACGGTGTGTGAGGTGCCTGTGTCATCCGACAGAGTGTCAGCACTCTCCTTTGGAAGTCAGCATCTGAGGAGACTGTAGGGAAGTCACAAGGGTGACTGAAACCTCTCCCTAACCCTGCCATCCTTCTCAACTTTCCACAAATAGTGTGATGTGACCTGTCCCCACTTATCTCAGCGACCCTCAGTTCTCTCTCATTGGACAGTGGCAAGAAAATAAAGTTGCTGTCAGTGCTTGCCATCCAGGGAGCTTACCTCCAGCTTCTTCTGGGACAAATCTGCCCTGGGAAAGACCATCCAGATCCCCAGGTACTCAGTGCTGAAGGGAGAGATCAGAGGTCCAAGTTTTGTGTCGAGTTAAACTGGGCTACATATGGGAATATTGAAGTTTATCAGATAAAACAAATTCTAAAACAATCTTATAATGTTAAGGAAGAAAGTGACAACAGAAGGAAAAAGAACCTTTATCCCACCTAACAGAGCTATTTTAATTAGTGTATATTCCAGGTCTTCTTTTTGGCCAACTTTTATAAATGTGAATTATAATATACACAGAACCTTGCAGCTTGCATTTTTGTTTCTGTGTCTATACAAACAAGCTTTCATGCTGTTACGCAGTGTGTTACGCAGATGTGGGTGAGTTCACAGATCTGACATCGTGACCCAGCTGTGGCCAATGTGATGTGACACGGGTCTGCTGGGTGTGCTTTTAGGAAAGTGGAGATGCAGAGGAAGAGCCAGGCCTTCTTCTGCAGGGCACAGTTGTGTTTGCAAGTGGTGCTAGTTACTGAAAAACCATCTTGTTACCACGAGGCCAACTGCAAAGCCAGCAAACACACTGAAGATGGCAACTATTTCCTAAGCAGTGTTGTGTCCAAGATGTGCTGCTGTGATTAAAACGAACACACAATGGTCCCCTCTTTCCCGAATGTTACAATCTACTGGCAAGACAAAGAGTCCCAGAGAATGATAATACAAAGCCAGTGTGACGCTTCCTTTAGTGCTGTTATTATTGATTGGTGCATGGAAATAAAATTTTCCAATGCTTTGCCATTAGCAGTTCTAGGTTAGTTAGAGCCACCTCTCTGATCTGATTGGGTCACCACATATCACTGGCTTAGTCATCTACTTATTTGTAGAATGAGGAAGCTGTGATATTTGAGCTCTAAATCTCTTATTATTATTATTATTATTATTATTTGCGGTACGCGGGCCTCTCACTGCTGTGGCCTCTCCCGTTGTGGAGCACAGGCTCCGGACGCGCAGGCCCAGCGGCCATGGCTCGCGGGCCCAGCCGCTCCGCGGCATGTGGGATCTTCCCAGACCGGGGCACGAACCCATGTCCCCTGCATCGGCAGGCAGATTCTTTTAATTATTAATAAAATAGTATATTTCTCCCAGACTGGTAATAATAACCTGGCATGTGAACAATTGAATGATTGACTCCCCAGAGGTTTTTTTTTGGGGGGGGTGTTGTTTTTTGAGTGAGTCAGGAAATTATATAAATGTAAAACAGAACAATGAGAGAAAAAATGTAAGGTACACAGATGTTTGGTAGGCAGGTGGAATTAGATATACTTTGCGAATTGATAGAACAAAAAACCAGCCAATTTTATTTTGGATTATAAAAATAAGGTAGACAATGTGTTTGGTAATAGAAAAATCATGTGTCTGGGAAGAGATAGGAATTGGAGCGTGTCCTGACTGACATCTTTAGCATAGTGAAGGGCACAGAGCTAATTGATCATCTTCGTTTTGTGTTCCCTCCCATCAGTTCAGTAGGTCAGTGGCACTGCTTGGATGGTGAGTCGGAGCAAATGAAAGGAAAACTATTTCTACTCTGGGTTCTCAGCACATAGATTTGTTGTCCCTGTATTTATTTCAGCAACAAACATAGAACCCAGACTCAAAATGACAAGTTTACAAGCCAAGCAGGGCCTATAGTTGAACACATACCCCAGGATAATGAAATTTCCTCCTAGAAACCAGCTGTTACCCAGAAGGTTAAGGAAGAAAACCTCTGTGCAGCATTGTCTAGTTGGCTGGATACACACGTTAGATGTATAAACATGGCTTTGACCTACTCTAGTTTCAGATCTTTTGATGTATCAGCTGTTGTAAGACTATCCCAAATTGCCTGACCTTGCTTTGAAAACACTGCATTCCTCAAATTACTTATTGGTAATTTATTAGAATAAAGAAAGTAAACCAATCAAACACTCACCATAAAAGCAGAATCAGAAGGAAGAGAATTTAAACTTACATTTGAAGACAGCCTTCCCTCTGTGGTGGCATGGTGGCACTTATCAGGTCAGATACTACTCTGCACTGAGGTATATTTCTTTTTTGGTGGAAAGCTTGGAAGCTGATGACTGACATTTGGAAGATTTCCCTGATTGAATGTTTTATGATGAGCCCTAACGAAACCCTGCTGCTCTCTGGCAAAATGGAGGGTCTTTCCCTCTACAGAGCTGTTAGAATGTTTAAGCCCTTTTAGGACACAATATATTGACCAATGAAATTTGTGCTTCAGTTATGATTGGGTTAAGAGTGAGCTTGAGTGCTCATCTGGATTGGAAACATGAAGACAGACTGAATTTAAATCACTGGATGTGACCAGAGATGAACAAAATGACAACATTTAAAGTACCATGGAGAAAGCATCTTGCTCTATGCCAACACTGCCGTACATTTTCGAGTTGCCCTGAAAAAGTAGCCTTTTTCATTTAAAGAAAGCAAATGCAAAGACATGTGAAACAAAACAAAATGTTAAAATAAATGCTAATCAGAAAAATAATGCTTCAAGGCCAAAAAAAAAGCTCTCTAAATTATGGCCACATTTATGGAAACAGTGTTTTGTTTAGTCTCTGTACTCACTAAAAAACAAAACAATATAAAACAGAACTTATTTTTTTCGAATTATAAAAATAACTCATGCCTGTATAAAATTTATATTACACAAATACATAATGGAGGAATGAAAATACCTCACAGTGCTCCCCTCGAAAGTAATCGTGATTGTCAATTTGCTGTGTATTCCTTCATAATTTATTATTATGTATTCTTTTAACACTTTGTTTTTCAACATATATGTTTATTTTCTTTGTTTTATCTTTTGTTCAACTCTCAATTTTTTTCATTTAATTCTTCTTTTTAATGGCTGAAACTATTTCATGGTAAGTGGTCTGTCAGTTTTGGTAGCCTATATGAAATTGTTTGTTTGCTTTTAAAAATAAAACAGGTGAGAGAATTTATGGAAATATGGAGGTAAGTTCACGGGTCTAGGAAGAATAGTCTACAATGCAATGTCCTCTTTCTCATTGCCCTTTGTGTTCCAACCTGGTTTTTGCTAGAGTTGCTAGTGACCGTGCAGAAGCCAATGAAACGTTTTACCAATGTCTGCTTACTTGCCTTCCACCTAGTTGTTTGTGCCTTCCTTCTCATAAAATTCTCCTTTCTTGGGTTTTGTGACACCACCACCCTTTCCTGATTTTCTGCCTTCCTAGCTGGCCTCTCTGCTCTGATCAACCCCTACTGGAGGTCCTCAGGGCTGGATCCTGGATCTTCTTCATGTCTTTACTCTCTCCCTTGATGATGTGATCCTTTCCGTGATTTTAAGTATCATCTCTATGCTGATGACTCCAAACTTTTTATCTTTAGTTGGATATTTCTTCAGGGCTTGGGGTTCATATGTAACTGCCTTCTTGTCATCTCCCTTTGAATGTCTCACAGGCAACTTAAACTTAGCATCAACACTGAGCTCTTGAGTTTCCCCTCCAAACATGGCTCTATCCAGTCTTCTCCATCCTGGCAAACGGTTTCCTTATCCAACTGGTCACCAGAGCAGAAACCTGTTGGTCCTCCTTGACTCTTTCTCTAAAATGTCTTGGATCCATCTACTTTTCCTTTACCAACCCCACGTGGTCCCAGTCACCGTAACTCTCTACTTGTCCTTTATATTCTATCCTAACTCTATTCTAATTCTAACTGTGGTAATCAGAGTTAAAGCACAAATCAAGTCATTGTACTGCTACAAATCCATCAGAAGCTTCCCAATGTTACCAAGAGTACAGTCCATCTCTTTACCACAGCGCACAGGATGCTGGGTTACCCGGTCCTTGTTTCATCTTCACCCTTGTCTCACGGTACTCTCTCCCTTGCTCATTCTGCTTTTTAAAAAGGAACCTCCCAAGCTCCTTTCGTTCAGAGGGCCTTTGCAAGCATTCATTTACTTATTCATTCGCTCAAATCATCCATTCAGTCAACAAGTGTTTACTAAGCCTTTCCTAAGATGTGCCAACCACTGTTTTAGTTGTGGCCACATAGGGTGTGGACCCTGAGATGAATTTATCTACAGAGATTGCAAAAATATCTATCACTCCAAGTTTGTCAATTCATTTTTAAGATAATAAAGAATTGGCATATTCTGTTATCCTTGGTTTTGTGGTATTAGAGTCATAACCCTATTGTCTAAAAAATTGCTTTAACAAAAACTGTGATTTCAAGAGGTAACCTATTTTCATGCCAGTTTTCTGTGCTTTAACATATGATACATATATCATAATGGCTCATGTTTATGTTTTCTGCATTTTTAAGAAGTTTTCATTAGGGGGAGGGGATTTTCTGTTTATCTTCAAGGGGACATCTTGGTTCTGTACTTCACAGTCACCAACAGAAAGTCACTGTTACACTAGGAAAGCTAATGAACCAGGGCCAATGTAGAATTTTGGCAGAATCTGAATGCAATAATTACACATTCAAACCTCATTGGCTGCTGAGGTATCATCTAATAATGCCCAACAGTTGGCTCCCCATCAGGTGCACTCCAAATGCAGTGATGTTCTTGAAGCTTCTCTTTACAGAATCATTTCTCGAATGTGTACAAATTGCCTTGTGCCAGCATGGAGAGTCCTTTTAGCATTTCAACTCAGATTTCAGAGGAAGACTCATTAATTGGGACTTTTTCAGACAAATTCCCTCACTGACAGGGAAAACTGTTGACACATTACTGAGATGGTACTAAAGTTCAAACCTCGTGTGTGTGTGTGTGTGTGTGTGTGTGTGTGTGTGCGCGTGTGCGTGTGTGTGTGTGTGATCTCTCTGAAGCTGAAATTTTCATTCCCAAGTTTATGATGCTTCATTTTTGTTGATTTTATGTCTGTGTCTCCAACTAGGTTGAAAATATCTTGAGGTCAGGACAATATCATGGTGTATTACTTTTTCCTTCCTTCCTCCCTCTCTTCCTCCCTTTCTGTGTCTCCTCAACTAACGCACCCACAGTTTATAGCATAGAACAGTAAAGAACAGACACTTGATGTAATTTTTCCTGTTAGACTATAACCTTGAGAGGAAGTACTGACTATATTTTTCATCATTATAACCTCAGGGTCCAGTGCCTGGATATAGTGGATACTCACTAAATTTTCTGAATAAATAAGTGAAGAAGTAAATTCTGTTGGTTAGTTGATTAGCTGTTTATCATAAATATTGCTTAAAAAGCACTTACTAAAACCCCTAGAAACCCTGGAGAAGCCCCAAAGAAGTGGATGCTAAATACATAAATGGCTGCTTCTATTTTACAGGAAAGACAGATTTCTGGCTCAGTTGAACAATTAAATGAAGACATTTGGGTATAACTACCTTCTGGCCCAACTATTTGTATAGAACCCCCCCCAGAGAGAGCCAGGAAGCATCACCACATATGGGTTAGATTAGAAGCTGTTTTTACCCTGAAGCTCTTTCAGACTCTAGCATTGGACCTACCTATGCTGACACTTTCCCTTCTTATGTCCCTTACCTTGGCAATGAGCTTGCTGTGCTGGTCTCTGTATGTTCTTGGGCACGTGGATCTGGCATAAAACTGTGCATGTTCTTCAGGTCAACCGAGTTTCTATTAAAATTAGCTGAGCTAATACACCAAAAATTTAAAAACATATAATATGGTGAGCTCATTGAGACTTTGGTACTATGACCATCTCCTATGTGGATTTTAAAGGCCATTCAGTATATGTATAAACATAGTTCATCAGAGTTTTGGTAGACATTTTTTTTTTTTTTTTTTTTGCTGTACGCGGGCCTCTCACTGCCGCAGCCTCTCCTGTTGTGGAGCACAGGCTCCGGACGCGCAGGCTCAGCGGCCATGGCTCACGGGCCCAGCCACTCCGCGACATGTGGGATCTTCCCAGACCGGGTCACGAACCCGTATCCCCTGCATCGACAGGCAGACTCTCAACCACTGCGCCACCAGGGAAGCCCTGGTAGACTTTTTGGTGGTTCTTTTCTTCAATCATCAGTCTTTTTTTTAAAATAAAGTAACATTTATACATTTAGTTACCTTAAAAAGAGTGTTTGCTATGAGTAAAGCATCAAAACAAAAACCTGGAAAAAAATCTAAGGCTCTCTCATAGGGGTAAACCACAGGGAATTCATGTAAATTTGATTGAAGTTTATTACTTGGCATTAGACCCATTTTTTTAAACATAGAACGTTAAGTTCCTCATGTTATAATCATATTTTAATGTTGAATTTCTTAGCTATGGCTCATAAAATAATGTCCAAATTCCTCACTTTTAAAATCTGGGCTCTTTAAGATTGGGTCCAAACCTATCTCTAGAAACTTATTTCTCATTACTCTCACTCATGTACTTTTCATTTTAGCCCAAACCTTTACTCTCCATACATATGCCTTTGACCATGCTATTTTCCCTACCTGGAGCTGTTTTTCTTGGCTTTCCTTTTTCCTATTCCTGGACCTGGAAGCACTCTTACCTTTTCCAGCTTCTCTTTTGCTGTCTGTGCTGTTTTAGCTTTATTCAGTTCCTTGCATATATCTTATCCCCACTAGACTGTAATGAGCCGTTTCAGGGGAAGATGCACGTCTTGTTCTTACTGAGGCCTCCCAAGACCTAGCACAGCATCCTGCACTCAGTAGGTTCTCAATGAATCTTTGTAAATAGATTAAACTTCTAAACAGTTGGAATTAATGTCATGTGCAGGAAGCATCCAGGGAGCTGCCTGAGCATGAGTAATCTGAGCTGGATATGACAGTACAAATTCATAGATTTCCCATTATCCAAATCCCAAACTATAAACAGCTCTGAATTAGTGACATAGTTTCATCACTGACCAATGCACCTTTTGGAGGAGGTATTTAGTATAGAGTTTGGTGTCAGAAAGCCCTGGGTTAGCCTCTTGGCTTTGTGAAAATTACTGAAACCTCATTCCTCTTATCTGTAAAACTGGAAAATAGTAGTTCCCACCTAATAGAGTTCTTGTGATGACTAAATACATATGTAATGACTTTCACAGTGTCTGCCATTGCAAACAGTTAGTAAATGTCAAATAGACAAGACTTAGACTAACAGTTCAATCTAGTCCTTGGAGAGACACTAATGTCTTTGGGGCTTCTACATCATCATCTGAGCTTTGACTAGAGTTTTCATGGATAAAATCCAGAGATTCATGGGCTACTTTTACCTTGGTTTGGATTGGGGATCAATCTGATGACCAGCTGTTTTTCACTTAGAAGTGTTACCTTTTATCCCCTTTTAGGATCAGTGCCCTAGGGAATGACTGTGGTCTTTCTCAGTGGGCACACAAAGCTCTGCAGTCCGGTGCTTCTGTCTGATGGGATCATGGGACTCTGACCTTGATCCACTGCACCCTACTTGTTCGCCCAACCCTGTACAAGAGAACTCAAGGGACGTAGGGAACTTTTCCTGACACAGGACCACACTCTTCTAGGGGATGCTGAAATGTGCGTATGGTGTTTTCATGAGGCACTGTTATGTAGCAATCACATACACAATCGTAAGGGCTGATGTATGATTCTATATGGGCTTATTTTATTAATATTATTCTATAGAATACATATTATATTATATATTATGAATAATGTGTATTCTGTTAGCATCATAATATTATTCTCTTTATTCTTATTTTATTATTTCCTATCCTATAACGTTATCTATTGTGCTAACAAAATATACTTTATTATAGTTTATATATATTCTAGCTAAATAGTATAATTTATTATTATTATTCATCCTTATATTTGTGAGAGATAAGTTGGTATTCCATTCATTCTCAAAAGATGAAACAGAGTCACAGTAGTGAGATAACTTTTTGTGTGGGAAAAACTTCTTATGAAAGGATTACAGCTAGGAACCTCCTTAGCTGAAGGACCATGCAGTTCCCAAATCCTCAAGCCAACTTTCTTTGTCATGAACTAGATCCGGAACATGGACAAGAGGCTGTTATTACTACAGTGTGGAAACATGAGAGAATTATCACTTTAAGTGACATTCACTTCTCATGCACTCAACATTTTCATAACAATTTCTTCAAACTCTACAGAAAAAAATGCTGAAATGTGAATGCTCTGAATAAGTCATGCTGCACTCGAGGGAATTAAGTTATCCTTATTTCTGTGGGTTGTAGAACCCAAGCATTTGATTTATTTCCTGTCATCTGTTCTGTATATTGGAGTGAATCAGGGGAGTGAATTTTCATAACACCTTAGAGTTGGAAAGAACATTAGGGATTGTCCCCAATACAAGAAGCCCTGCTAGACTCTTCCTTACAGGTGGACCTGAGCTGCACTTTGCACATTTTCAATGATGAGCTAGCTCACCGCTTTGGCCTATTCAGTTTTCAAAAGGTTTGAATTGTTAGGAGATTCTTTTCCTTCTTTCCCTCCTTCCCTTTCTCTATCTTTTCCTCCTATTCCTTCTTCTGTTGTAAGGGAAAATCTCGACTTATTTATACTTCCACTCACTGGTTCTCTAAAGCTATATAGAATGATCCAGATCTTTTTTTCCACAAGTTAGCCCTTTTTGTGATTGATGCCAACCACCATGCTGGCCCCATGGGGTCTGGTGTCAGGGATAAATATCTCAGTTTCATCAGTCATTCCTCAAGGACAGGATTCTTGGCCATTCGTGCTCCTGGGAACACTTCTCTGGATGAGCTTTAGTTTATCAATGTCATGCTCAACACTTGGAATCCAGACTGGAAGGTAGTGTTGTGAACAATGAGCTATGCCTTCCAAGTCCTCAGTACTATATTCTATTAACTAGTAATAGAACTATTAAGCACTATACTACTAGATTTACATTTGCATCACTTACATCATATTATGATGGCAACTGAAATCCATGGGTCTTTTTCTTTAAGAAATAACTTCAGGCTTCCCTGGTGGCGCACTGGTTGAGGGTCCGCCTGCCGATGCAGGGGACGCGGGTTCGTGCCCCGGTCCGGGAGGATCCCGCGTGCCGCTGGGCGGCTGGGCCTGTGAGCCATGGCCGCTGAGCCTGCGCGTCCGGAGCCTGTGCTCCGCAACGCGAGAGGCCGCGGCGGTGAGAAGCCCGCATACCGCAAAAAAAAAAAAAAAAAAAAAAAGAAATAACTTCATTCTTATAAAAGATATAGAATACTGTTATTGTAGAAACTTTAGGACATGTAGGTAAAAAAATAGAAAAAATAATCACCTCATTAAATTCTTCATACTTTTAGAATGTATATATTCTTAAATATACCCATACATGTTGTATATTTTACAAAAGTGAATAATACTAGACATATCAATTTATAATCTTTTTCAACTTTTATACCATAAAAAAATCTGTTTGAGTCAATATGAAATTACTTTATTATATTTAATGTCTTTATAGGATTCCATTGTGCAGAGGTACCATGGTTTATTTAACCTTTTCCCTATTGATGGTTATTTAAGTTGTTAAAATTTTCCTTTTTATAATAAACAGTGCTGTAATGGGTATTCTTGTACATACATGTTTGCATATTTATTTGATAAATTCCTAGCAGGGGCATTGCTAATTCAGAATATGCACAACTCCAGAAACGGTCCACCAGTTTACACTTCTTCTAGCAGCACAGGGGATTGGGCTCCTGGTTGATTCTAATGACAACAAGGGTGGTTGGGGGCCAAGCGTACTACAGGAACTTGGAAATGTGGAAATGGGGACAATGTGTTTGACAAATGCTCAGGTTCACCGTTGTTGGTGTGTGTGTGTTTGCATATGTGTGTGCATGTGCGTGTATCTGGCAGATTTCCATTCATGTGGAAATAGGCAAACACCTAACTAAGTACGTGCAAATGAGAGACAGTTATGTACCAGGGTTTAGGGGAGGTGAGGAGAAAGAGGACAGGGTTGGTGATGCCATGTGGAGAGCATGGATAAAAACCACTTTGATACAAAAGAGAAACAGACTCACAGACATAGAGAACAGACTTGTGGTTGCCAAGGAGGGGAGGGAGAGGAATGGACTGGGAGTTTGGGCTCGGTAGATGCAAACTATTACATTTAGAATGGATAAACAACAAGGTCCTCCTGTATAGCACAGGGAACTATATTTGATATCCTGTGATAAACCATAATGGAAAAGAGTATATAAAAGAATGTACATATGCGTATAACCGAGTCACTTTGCTCTACAGCAGAGGCACAACATTCTAAATCAGCTATATTTCAATTAAAAAAATGAAAAAGAAGAGCACTCTGAGGGGATTCTTTTAGGTGTGGGCAAGTGTCTGGTAGGATCTAGTTTGTGCACCTGGATTCCTTGGTCAGTCTTAGGCTATAGGGTTAAAGAGCTTTTCTGAAATTAACATCTCTGCTCAGTTCCTTCTGTTGTTCCCACGGCTCTGGTGGCCACAACTACTGGAGAGCCACCTGCCACTAGCCAGGCCATTTACCAGCCTGCCTAGCTGAACTTCCTCCTGGAAGCTGGTATCCTGTTTTCAATACCATGTTCTGGACTCCTGGATTTCTGCAGATGATCGTAACTTCTTGATGTGAAGTTTTACTCCCATGTTCTTTTAAAAATTGGAGTTTTGTCTCTGGGAACAAGAACTATCTTTCCATTGTCATATTCCAGAAATTAATATGGTATCTGTATCATAGATTTTTTTAGGGTATCCCTAAGGATATGAAAAAGAAACAATTAAATATGACATTTAAAAAAATCTTTGTAAATATTTTTGTAGCAATTTATTTAAAAAATAGGAAAAATTCTTTGCTAGGTTTTCCAAGAGGCAATCCTTTGTCAGGCTAAGTGAAGCACGTTCTTAGTTTGTTAAGCATAAACTGTTATTCTTAAGTTTAACACCCCTCGGTAGCATCCTATCACTCTTAGGGGAAAATACACACTGCTCAGTGCCCTCTTCAGTCCTATGTCCCAGCAAACCCTGCCTTGTTTTTATTCCCAGTTACTCCACACTCCCTTTATCTCAAATATGCACCTTTCCTCTGTCTGGATGCTCTGCTCTTCTTTCTCTGCCTGCAAATTATTACTTAGCCTTCTAGATTGGGTTTCGACATTACCTCCTCCAGGAAGGCGTCCCTGATTTCCCCCTTATTCCAGGCCAAAGAGACCAAATGGTCCAGAGTGTCTAGTGAGACCGAATTGGGCACACACTCCTCTGAGTTGCCTTAGCTGCATGGTCTCCCCTGCTCCACCATGACGATGAAATCATGGTAAGAAAAACCTCAAGTAAGTAAAATGAATATTAATCAGAGGAGGAGCGGCCGTGGTTTAGCTAGTTCCAACCAGTGGTAAGGTCTGGGAAGGAGTTTTGGAGGGGTTTGAGCAGCAGACAAATGAAATCACAAGCGAAGGGGTATTGGCTGTATGCATAAAAGGATAAAACAATCCTGCTGGATTTAGTTGTGGTCAGTGCATTTTCTGACCACATGCACGACCGTTTAGTTGTGAATATGTGCATGTTCACATTACCTCACATGCCCTGTCTGATGCCACTGTGCCTGGTGGAGAATCTGGAGGGAGAGGGGTCGTGAATCAGCACCACTAAGGGCTGGCTGTGACATACAGTAGGCTCTCCTAGAGGATTGGGAATCCTGCAGGGCTAGCTCAGAACAGAATGGGAAACTATTTCATATTGGTTTCAAATGTCTGTGTTCCTAAATATGTTGCCATCATTCCCCACAACAGGCATTCTTTCTCCTAAGTCCTTTCTTGGGCTCTGCCATATTGCTGGACCCCTTCTCTCATCCCATGATGATTTTTCCTCTCCTTTTTTCCTTTAAGTCTGGACACTTCAAACTTTCATTCCTTTCTTATCCTTCTGAGCTTGCCAGTGAAAAGCTCATAATTCCTTTCAATCTGTACCCCAGACTGGTGTCCTACCTTTGCACAACCAGAAAAGATCATTAATGAGCTTTCCCAAACAAAGGACTTGGTTCTCCTGTTAACCTATACAGCTGCTTCAGAAGCAATTGTAGTAATTTATTTCCAAAAGCAAATTTTCTTGGGCCCATTAGAGTGTTTTTAGGGGTGGGGTATACAGAGAAATGGGAGAGGAATCTGGTGTAGGAGAAAGAACCTTGGTTTCTGAGTCGGAAGACTTGGTTTTAAATGCCCATTGAACTGTTTGCAGTTGTGTGACCCCAGGCACACCCTTTAATCTCTCTGAGCTGTCGTTGCCTTATACTGGTTACAAAGTGGGATAACAATAATGGTTGTCACAAGGATTAAAGAAGATACGGCATGTAGGGTGAGTAGGACAGGGGCTGGCTCAGAGCAGGTGCTCAAAATTGCAGTAAAAAAAAAAAATTTCTAATTTCTGTGCTATTGTTAGCCATTATTGTGGCGATGGTCTTATTTATCTTTTTTTTATCTCTTTTGGGTCTCATAGTCTCACACCCCAGCCAACATTTGGCATTATCCAGCTTTCTAAATTTTAGCAGTCTCGTTGTAAAGTTGCATTACATTGTTGTTTTAACTTTCCTTTGTCTGATTACTTGTGGATTTGAGTGTCTATTCTTATGCTCGTTTGCCTTATGGGTTTCCTTTTCTGTAAATTGCATTTTGTAATCTTTGCCTATTTTTCCTTTGAGACTGCTGTCTTTTTATTTTGGATTTAGGAGTTTTTTAGACATTCTAGGTATTAGTCTAGAACAGGCAAAGCTTTGTGAGTGTCTTCTCCTATTCTGTCAGTGCTCTATTAATTTTGCCCATGGTATTTTTTTTTAACATCTTTATTGGAGTATAATTGCTTTACATTGTTGTGCTAGCTTCTGCTGTACAACAAAGTGAATCAGCTATATGTATACATATATCCCCTTATCCCTTCCCTCTTGAGACTCCCTCCCTCCCTCCCTATCCCACCCCTCTAGGTGGTCACAAAACACCGAGCTGATCTCCCTGTGTTATGCAGTGGTTTCCCACTAGCTATCTATTCTACATTTGGTAGTGTATATATGTCCATGCCTCTCTCACTTCATCCCAGCTTACCCTTCCCCCTCCCCATGTCCTCAAGTCCATTCTCTATGTCTGTGTCTTTGTTCCTGTCTTGCCCCTAGGTTCATTAGAACCAATTTTTTTAGATTCCATATATATGTGTTAGCATACGGCATTTGTTTTTCTCTTTCGGACTTACTTCACTCTGACAGACTCTAGGTCCATCCACCTCACTACAAATAACTCAATTTCATTTCTTTTTATGGCTGAGTAATATTCCATTGTATATATGTGCCACATCTTCTTTATCTATTCATCTGTCAATGGACACTTAGGTTGCTTCCATGTCCTGGCTATTGTAAATACAGCTGCAATGAACATTGTGGTACATGACTCTTTTTGAATTATGGTTTTCTCATGGTATATGCCCAGTAGTGGGATTGCTGGGTCATATGGTAGTTCTATTTGTAGTTTTTTAAGGAACTTCCATACTGTTCTCCATAGTGGCTGTATCAATTTACATTCCCACCAACAGTGCAAGAGGGTTCCCTTTTCTCCACACCCTCTCCAGCATTTATTGTTTGTAGATTTTTTGATGATGGCCATTCTGACTGGTGTGAGGTGATACCTCATTGTAGTTTTGATCTGCATTTCTCTAATGATTAGTGATGTTGAGCATTCTTTCATGTGTTTGTTGGCAATCTGTATATCTTCTTTGGAGAAATGTCTATTTAGGTCTTCTGCCCATTTTTGGATTGGGTTGTTTGTTTTTTTGATATTGGGCTTCATGAGCTGCTTGTAAATTTTGGAGCTTAATCCTTTGTCAGTTGCTTCATTTGCAAATATTTTCTCCTATTCTGAGGGTTGTCTTTTCATGTTGTTTCTGGTTTCTTTTGTTGTGCAAAAGCTTTTAGGTTTCATTAGGTCCCATTTGTTTATTTTTGTTTTTATTTCCATTTCTCTAGGAGGTGGGTCAAAAAGGATCTTGCTGTGCTGTGATTTATGTCATAGAATGTTCTGCCTATGTTTTCCTCTGAGAGTTTTATAGTGTCTTGCCCATGGTATTCTTTGTTGAACTGAAAAGCGTAATTTTGTTGAAGCCTAATTAGTCAATGTTTTGCTTCTTGGTTTGTGCTTTTGCACTTTGTTTAAGAAGTCCTCTCCCATCCTTATGTCATTTTAGGTATTCTACATTTTCTTCTACTAGCCATTGTAGCATTTAGGTAATTGTTATGGGATGAATGTTTTTGTCTCCCCAGAATTCATATGTTGAAGCCCTAATGCCAATGTGATGGTATTCAGAGGTGGGGCCTTTGAGAGATAATTAGGTCATGAGGGTGGAGCCCTCATGAATGGGATTAGTGCCCTCATAAGAAGAGACATGGGGGAGGTTGCCTCTTCTCTCTCTACTCTCCACCACGTGAGAATACAGTGAGAAGATGACCATCTGTAAACCAGAAGTAGGCCCTCACCCAAACACCAGATCTGCCAGCACTTTGATATTGGACTTCCCAGCCTCCAGAACTGTGAGAAATACATACTTGTTGTTTAAGTCAGGCAGTCTATGGTATTCGATTATAGCAGCCTGAACTAAGACAGTAATTAATCCAGTTACAGTTTGTGGAGGACTTTGCATGTGGTATTGAGTAGGGATCCAGTTTTATTTTCCTCCTTATTATTCTCTTTATATTTCTAGAACTTAATTGGTACACAGTAGTATTCAGTAAGATCTGTTGAATGAAGGAATGGAGGTTTCCTCAAATGTAAAGGAAAGGTGTGTGTGTGTGTGTGTGTGTGTGTGTGTGTGTGTGTGTGTGGTGAGTGTGTGTGACTCTGTGAGTGTACGTGTGTGTACACCCTGTGAAAGATATTTCCCTCTGACTGAGGAGCAACATGGTTAGAGCTGGTGAGCAGAATCCTTCCTCTCTGCTCCAGCTCAAATATTGACTTAGGGTGTGTGGGGGAGGATGGAATGGGAGGATAGATTTAAGGAAATAGTTATCTATTGATTGAAATTTACTCAGATTTCTCTTTTCAATTAAGTGTTATTGGAATCAGAATGTGATAGTCAAGGTTTATATTAAAAATGTCTAACAGACATCTAGCACAGACACTTACCAATTAGAATGACTGCTTTTAGTATGTATTACTGGTGTGTTCTGGCTAGATATTAACCATGGAAACAGTAGTTTCCTAGTTATTATTAGATATTATTAAATGATAATACATATAAAAGTGCTTTGTGAACTAAAGATTCACACAGATGTTAGGCAATACTATTTTTACCTCTATTTGACTGTTTAGAAATACAATTTAAAAAACCCTCCTTTTCTATATAATATGGATTCTGGTTGCTAAAATACAACTCTTTGGACCAGTGGTTGAAAGAAGGTAATTAATTTAAAAAGTTTCCTTTGACTTTCCTGAAAAATTCCCTGTACCTCAATGTGACCTGACATCAGGGTCAACCAGCACCTGTTCTTTGACCTCTGTTGCTGTTGAAGTTTTAGTTCAGAGAAGTTTGAGGCACCTCTGTTGTTCTTCAGTCTGATTTATGAGTGTTTTCCTATTTTTAGCTGGATTTAGGGAAACCGGTTCCAGTAGGTGGAGCTCTTTCTCAATGTTTGTTCAGTTTTCACCAAGATGGGGACTTGCTTCTTTTTCACCTTTCTTTTCTACACTGGCTTAGTCATAACTTGGTACAGATACTTAAAACAGCGTCTGAAATTAGCATCAAATGTAGGTTATGTGTTTCTGTAAAGTGAGTTTTTCCCCAAGATGTTTAATGGAACAGCTAGGGTTAATTTCCTTCTGAGATCTGATCAAACACCATTGGCTTTTTTTTTTTTCCCCTTTGATTATCTGCATCAAAGACCCAAAATACCTACACTTTACTATGAAGCTGTGTCCAGGTCCAAGATCAAATATGGCATCTTTTGATGTGAATTCTAGTCGTGCGTATCAATGCCCTGGCTCTTGTCTTACATGGTCTGTGTTGCCTCACTCCTCCTGTATATTAACAATTTTGAGTGTGGAGTTTAGAAGCTGCAAATGTATTTGATCATAAATATGAATACAGGAAGAGAGTTCTTTCTGGTCTGGATAATCCATTTAGTGCCACATCTACAGGCCTCTCTATCAACTTGGAATTATTCATAGGAAACAGAATTAAAAAAAGAAATGTCTAGAGGTGGTCACTTTAAAAGCAATAGTCTAAGTTGTAAAATGGACATCCATGAAATAATGAGCCAATTTCAGGGCTTAGTAGAATTTTAATTTTTTGAAAAAGTTAGTAATGTATTTACTTTAAGAAATGTCATCTGAACTCTAGACTTTGTAGTGTAGCTTGGACTAATTTATTAGTAAACATTAACAAAATTTAAAACTTACGTATGGAAATCTATAGAAAAGTTATGATATTGTTTCTTCAGTGAACCTTCAGGAATTTTGTGCAGGAATAAAAAAAAAAACCTCTAGCTAAAGTATCCAGCATCTATGACCACAGATGTGAGACCAGAAAATGTAACACATTCTGTTTTCATTTGTCCTGTTTTATTTTTCCCCTTTCCTGCTATTTGACTTGTGGGCAATATAGAAAGCACATCTCAAGTATGTGGTATTTTTCTACTATTAACCTTGAAGCATGAGGAGTAGATAGTAACAATGCATTAGTGGGGTGTAGTGGACCAGGTATATTAGGCTGTCTGCTAAGATGCTGAGCGATGTTTAAGGAGATTAAGATAAGGAGGAGTAGCTGCTGCTATAATGCACTGAAGTTTCTGGGTATTAGGCAGGAAGACTGGATAACACCCCAATAATCTCACTGCTGCTGTCCACTCTTCATGCTTCGAGGCTAATAGTAGGAAATACAAGTAAAACTAATTCAACAGTTACTAAGCATTAAAAAACAGTGATAGTAGCAAGACAGAGGAATAAACATGGATTTTGCCTTTATGAAGGATACACACAAATGCATAATTATAATTGTAACTATTGTGATAAGTGTTATAATAAAGATCTCTATCTGTATCTATATATATGTATAAAATTAATTCATTTCCCTGACTCTTGGTTTTCTCATATACTGTCCCCCACCTCATATGCATCTATTATGTTCCAACCAATATGCCAGAGACTTTTCACATCTTTTAAAAATAAGTTAATTTGGGGCTTCCCTGGTGCGCAGTGGTTGAGAGTCCGCCTGCTGATGCAGGGGACATGGGTTCATGCCCTGGTCCGGGAAGATCCCACATGCTGTGGAGAAAAGTTAATTTAATCTCCACAACAAGCTTTGAGGAGGATATTATTAACCATAGTTTGCAGATGAGGTTTGAAGCAGGTAGAAAAGCAATGTTCCATTGACCACATCTTATTATCTGTAATGTTCTTTTCCAGTGTCACATACTGGGACCCAGAGAGTCAGGGGCTTGAGTATTCAAGACACAGTAGGAGCTGCCCCAAATTTTGGGTCTCTAATTCCCATGAAAGTTTTGAGTGTAAGACTGTCCTTTTCCTTCAGTGAATTTATCAGAAGGACTTCCATAAACATATCAAAAGAGCAGTGATCTCCCATTTCTTTTTTTTTAAAATTGAAATAGATATGACGTTATAACATTGTGTAAATTTAAGGTGTATAACCCCATTTCCTTTTGGATGTTGCAAGAGTGTTATTGCATTGGGGTGGCATGGAGAGCTGCAAAAATCCCTTAGGAAAAAGTTTCCTCTCCTTTCTTCCTTAGTCTGAAACTGCTACATCCAGGGACAATCCTGTCTGTGGGAGTCCCAGCTGAGGGTCCTGTCCCATGATTCATTGGCATTTGTTCCCAGTGACAGCAGCTCAGTGGTGAGTGGTGGTGGCACTTTTTGATCATGGCTCCTTTTGGAAACCTCTGTGGACTATAACAGCAACTACTCCTCCTTATCTCCCATCTCTTTCAACATTGCTTTTGTGTCTTGGCATGCAGCTCTCATATTTCAGCACCACCAGTGGAGGACAGCTCATGGCACCTTCAGTGCTTACTGAGTTCTCAGGGGCAGATCTGAGAAGGAAGATGGGTTTGCCAGGGAGGTGAGCCTAAGGTACAGATCTACTGTGAGGTTTCCTTTTAGCAGTTGTGAAACTCTGAGGCAAGGCATAGGTCTTCAGATTTCCTTAGTTCAGAGTAAGCTTATAGGCTGCTTATGGGTTACTATGAAGTATCTACAATTTCCTCCAGGCAATATCTGAACTAAAATTCCTCTTCATAAGCCTCCTCAGTAGATCATGAAAGCTGGGAGTAGCCATAGGGAACCTCATATTTCTCCAAACTGGGTGCATAGCACTAAGCTTCAGAAGGGTTTCTGGGTTAGGTAGATGGAAGCGGCCATCTTTTGATTCTTGGTGTATGACTTCTGAGTTGTTTGCTCTCATTGACTTAGAGAACAAGATTAAAAAGTAGCTTTCTATTGTAGACAGTTCTGCTGTGAACAGTGGGGTATATGTATCTTTTCAAATAGAGTTTTCATCTTTTCAGGATATATGCCCAGGAGTAGGATTACTGGGTCTTATGGTAGCTCTATTTTTAGTTTTTAAAGGAAACTCCATACTGTTTTCCACAGTAGCTGCATCAATTTACATTCCCGCCAACAGTGTAGGAGGGTTACCTTTTCCCCACAGCCTCTCCAGAGTTTACTATTTGTAGACTTTTTGATGAGAGCCATTCTGAATGGTGTGAAGTCATACTCTACTGTGGTTTTGATTTGCATTTCTCTAATAATTAGTGATGTTGAGCACCTTTTCATGTGCCTGTTGGCCATCTGTATGTCTTCTTTGGATAAATGTCTATTTAGGTCTTTCTGTGCATTTTTTTGGATTGAATTGTTTGTGTTTTTTTGATACTGAGTTGTAGGAGCTGTTTATATATTTTGGATATTAACCTTTTGTTGATCATACCATTAGCAAATATTTTCTCCCATTCTGTAGGTTGTCTTTTTGTTTTGTTTATGGTTTCCTTTGCTATGCAAAAGCTTTTAGTTTGGTTAGGTCCCATTTATTTATTTTTAATTTTATTTCTTTTGCCTTGGGAGATTGATCTAAGAAAATATTGCTAAGCTTTATGTCAGAGAATGTTTCGCCTATGTTCTCTTCTAGGAGTTTTATGGTATCATGTCTTATATTTGGATCTTTAAACCATTTTGAATTTATTTTTGTATATGGTGTGAGGGAGTGTTCTAATTACACTGGTTTACATGTAGCTGTCCAGCTTTGCAAACACCACTTGTTGAAGAGACTATCTTTTCTCCATTGTATATTCTTGCCTTCTTTGTTGTAGGTTAATTGACTATAGGTGTGTGGGTTTATTTCTGGGCTCTCTGCTCTGTTCCATTGATCTTTATGTCTGTTTTTGTGCCAGGATGTGGCAAAAACCCAAGTGTCCATCAATACACAGTTGGTTTAAGATTGGTATACAAATGCAATGGAATATTACTCAGTCATAAAAAGAGTGAAATACTGCCATTTGCAGCAACATGGGTGACCTAGAGTATATCATATCAAGTGAAGTAAGTCAGACAGAGAAAGACAAATATTATATGATATCACTTATATGTGGAATCTAAAAAATAATACAAATGAATCTATGTACAAAATGGAAACAGACATAGAAAACATGGTTACCAAAGGGGAAAGGGAAGGGAGAGGGATAAATTAGGAGTATGGAATTACCAGTTACAAACTACTATACCTAAAATAGAGAAACAACAAGGATTTACTGTATAGCACAGGAAACTATGTTCAATATCTTGTAATAAAATATAATGAAAAATAATCTGGAAAAAATTAACTGAATCACTTTGCTCTATACCTAAAACTAACACAATATTGTAAATCAACTGTATCTCAAAAAAACCCCAAAACAACCAAAAAACCAAAAAGTAGCTTTCTGTTGGTGCAGCTCTGGCTTTTCGTCCTGTCTCTTCTCTCCTTTATCCACCAGCTCAAAAGTTTGAAAGACATGGCTTTTTCTTAGGAGTTTGTCTGTGATGTTCTTGTTTAGTTCACCTCTTCTTCATTCCTGGGAGGACCTTCTTTTTCTCTTCAGTTTAGCTGAAGAAATTAATTTTCATGTTATTGTTTTATTCCATAGTATTGCTAGAACCCAGTAAATAGTAGGTAACTATTTAACCATTTCATGTTAAAAACTATTTAACTATATAACTATTCCATGTTAAGAAACCCCACAAAGTGAAAATGGCAGTTTCATACAGTGTTACCTGTAGAACCCTATATAATTACACATTGTAAATTCCAAATGAACAGGTAGCTGTGTGAGGTGTTGCTAATAGCATTGGCACTGAGGCAATTCCACTGGTCAACTTCTACAGGCCATTTAAGTTTGGGATTATTTATAAGGCAGAGGGAAAATCGTCACAAACAGTCTTTCAAAAAGCCTTGTGAACCTAAGGCTCTGTGGCTCCAGAACCTGCTATCTGAATTAGGTTTTAAATTAATATTCAAATTGAAGAGGTATGTGCATCTGTCACGAGGCAGGACATAGACCATAGGAGGTTAGGGGTTGTCTGCTTAAGTTTTGGTTATTTGAGAAGAGGTGACTCCAGTGGGTTCAACTATATTCACACATTTGGTCAATCTTACAGTTAAGTTCCCTTATTGGTAAAGTAGAGAGAATTAGTGCCCCCAGGGAGCTTTGGGACAGATCCCAATGCAGAGCTCTCCTCTGCTCATGCCATAATTTTTAGTGGGAGTTTTGAATTCTGCTGTATAATATATCTAGGGTTGTTTTAAAATAAAAATAGCACTTGAGTTATCCACCTAGGACAATCGGTATTCTATGTGCCATGTTTATCTTGGGGTTTTGTATATTCCTTGGCACACCAGGCACACAAACACAATTTGAGAGTGTAACGCTGGGCCAGTCCCAGGCTGCATCCCTTGGTCTAAGCCTCTTGGGAGGGGACCCAACCTGCATGGTTCCTAGGGACCACCATGGTTGGACCATATGAAAACAGCACTTCTGTGGTTCCTGAGCTTAGTTATGATCCTTCACTCTGGCCCATCTCAGACTTAACTTGTTGACTTGCTCTTATCACTGCTGGCTTTTGTTGAGCCATTTGTCTTCCTGGTTTGGTCCTTGCCTCTGTCCTCTTGCCTGGGTTTAGAACTGCTTCCTAAGCTTGTCCTTTTCATCTCTCTCATTGACTTCAGTCTTTCCTTTGCATACCAATCATTGGGCAACTAGGCAGTCCATCCCTGCCCCCAGGATATCCTATTTCCACATAGCTCACTCCCAGCAACATCTCCTCCAGATTGGCTAATGTCCCAGGAAGAGGGCCAAGGGTGGGTCCCACTCTCTCAACAAGGAAGTGGACACAGAGGACAAGAATTTGTGATTGGGTAATGCGTTTTAGCCACAGTTTCTTTCAATATGTACTGGAGCATTGAACTAGACTAACTTTTATATAATTTTTCCAATTAGAATACTGTTCTCAACCAAACATTAGTCTGTGATAGTTTTAAATTACCATGCCTGACTCACAGTGATTTAATATTAACAAAATTCCTGCCATCTTAATATGTTCTGGAATAGGAAGTTGATTGGGCGTTGTTTCATGAGTGGAGGAGAGCAATTTAAAATTGTTAGAACATTTCACGTATCTTAGCACTTGGTTTGGAATGGTTTGGTGCCTGCTTAATATAGAAGAATGTGAAATTTCTGCTATGAAATTTCAGTCAGGGGCTCTGTATCTGAGGGGAACTCTCCAGAAAACAGGCTGGAGTTTTCTCACCAATGGCTCTCTTTGGGAAATCTCTGGCCCTTCCTTTCACCTTGTTTGGGTGTTTTGTGCACATTTCCAGCCAACATTTAACTAGGCTTAGAATCGTAACAAGCTCCACAGTGATCTAGTCTCTCAGTTTTCAAACCTCAATTCCCTCTGTATTTTCTGTTATTTCAGAAATGGAAAAGGTCACAACCTACAATAGTTGTGACAAAAACCAACTCCATTTCCCAAACTGCAGAATAATTATTTATTTCTCTGAAAATTTAAGCCCTTTTTTTTTTGGGTAGTATGTTGAGCATCAGTAGTATAAAGGTGTTTACACAACTCCTGGGAAGCAAAGGGTGGGTAAGCATGAGATTTTCTTCAGCTTGCACATTACTAAACATTTTGATATCAGTTTTATTTTAAGTTTATCACAGTGAGCTAAAGATTTCCACCTAGCTCCAAACTGTGTGAAAGGTAGATTCCTGTAGACTTGAAAACGAAGGGGCTTGTTTCTCAGTGGCCTTTGAGAAATAAATCCCTGACTTCAAAAAAAAGTTCTCCTCCGGCAGCTCATCTCTGTCTGGTATGTTAAGACCTACACTGGTGGAAGTATTAGCACCTTAGGTAAAATTGAAAAACAGATGAGGATATTTGTAAGATGTCTCCATCCCCTCTTCTGTTTCTTCCCCTCCAGTTTTAACCCTAACCCTAACCCTCGCCAACTTCTCTGCCCTTTGAAATGTCATCTCAGTCTTTCCTCTTTAAATCAGTCCTCCTTCTTTCCTGTCAAAAGATTTTGGTTCAATACTTGTCTTCTAGGAATTCTGATTCCTCTTAGTACATTCATGGGTACTAATGGATTAATCTATAGTCTGTAACAGCCCACTTGTCTATTTTATTATTATTATTTTTAGATTTTATTTATTTACTTATTTTTAAAAAGGTATAAAATGTGATGACTTAATATATGTATACATTTGGAAATGATTACCATAATCAAGTTAATGCACCTATTACCTGGTTACCAATTATTTTTTTCATAGTGAAAACACAAGATGTACTTGCTTAGCAAATTTCAAGTTTCAGTGTTATTAACTATAGTCACCATGCTATACATTAGATCCCCAGAGTTTATTCATCTCATCGCTGAAGGTTTATAGCTTTTCACCAATATCTCCTCATTTCCCCCACCCCTCAGTCCCTGGTAACCCCCATTCTCTCTGGTTCTATGAGTTCAACTTTTTCAGATTCCACATATGAATGGGATCATACAGTATTTGTCTTTCTGTGTTTGGCTTATTACACTTAGCATAATGTTCTCCAGCTTCATCCATGTTGGTACAGCCATTATGGGAAATGATATGGAGGTTCCTCAAAAAATTAATAGAACTACCATATGATCCAACAAATTTGCTTCTGGATATGTGTCCAAAGGAAATGAAATCAGTATTTCAAAGAGATATTGAGCTATTTGCACGCCCAGGTTCATTGCAGCATTATTCACAACAGTCAAGATATGGAAACTACCTCAGGGTCCATCAATGGAGGTCCATCATGAAAACGTGATATATTGAGATATATATATGTGTGTGTTTATATATATATGTACATGAACACATATATATACTCACATATACAAACACACAATGAAATATTATTTAGCCATGAAAAAAGGAAATCCTGGTGTTTGCCACATGTTTATTTTTTACAGTCCTTTGGAGACAAGGTGTTAATTCCCAGCAGTGACTCTGACCCTAGTAGTGGATATTCCTGCCCCACAGTAGTTTGAGTGATATTTTTGGGCAGGTGGTCTTTTCCTGTGCCTTCCAAAGCCTTTGAGAAGGCCTTTATCCTTCACTGTTGACCTCAAATAAAGTCTGCAGGGACCACTAGTGTTTCTCCTATGTTTACTGAAGGACAAATCTCAGAGTACATTAACTTGTCAGAAATGCATGATAGGGCAGGCATGTATTGTTTATTAACTTGTTTCAAAGGCAATTTAAGAAAGCTCAAGTCTGATTAAATGATACAGAACTGATGTTTCTGGAGAGAAGATCTCAGTTCATTAAATTTTAAAATCTCTGCCCCTCCCCCATCTTTTAAGCTGCAATGTTTAAAAAAATCCAATTATTTATTTATTTTCCCCCAAAGCTGTTTTGAAGTCTCTGAATTTTCCTCTTGGGTACACTTCACTCCTATTTCAGTCCCTCAACACTATCATTCAGATGTGACTAATATTATTCACATGTGATTTAGAATCACTAAATGTCTTTCCTGGGATTATAACTTTTATTCCCAATTATCTAATGAATGCAAATCAAATATTTATCATGTGACTGTGATTAAAATATATAAACCCCCAAAGATGTTTATATTAAAGCAATTCTTCCTGAAAAATATTCTTGTGTTTTTAACTGTTACTGAACAATTGTGAAGTGCATATTTTGATGTACATTTATATTGATAAAATTAAATCTCTATAAAAAATGATTTCTCATTAAACCCCAGGAAGCTATCTATGTACATCAAGATTTCCTCATTTTAGTGTTGAAGACATTTTTATTTATTTGTTTATTTTTGGCTGTGTTGGGTCTTCCTTGCTGCACGTGGGCTTTCTCTAGTTGCAGCGAGTGGGCGCTTCTCTTCGTTGTGGCGTGCGGGCTTCTCATCGTGGTGGCTTCTCTTGTTGTGGAGCACAGACTCTAGGCACACGGGCTTCAGTAGTTGTGGCTCTCAGGCTCTAGAGCGCAGGCTCAGTAGTTGTGGCGCACGGGCTTAGTTGCTCCGCGGCATGTGGGATCTTCCCGGACCAGGGCTCGAACCCGTGTCCGCTGCATTGGCAGGCGGATTCTTAACCACTGAGCCGCCAGTGAAGCCCCAGTGTTGAAGACATTTTTAAATGACCTGAGGCAAAGTAACCTGCTTGGGGTCTCACTGTGAATTAGGGAGGGTGCCGTTGGAACACACAGCCCCTGATGACACCTCGCATTCTGAGCCACATGCAGGAACTACACATAATGATTCTTGAAAGGAGCTTGTGGTGAACACAAGCACTGGCTACATAGTTGCAGCAAAGTGGAATGTCTTTTATTTAAGACAAAAGACATTCTATCAATGACAAAGTATTTTATTTGTCAAGATTAGTTATAGTGCATTGTTCTGGTGTTTGAGAAACAGCTCTGGGAAGCTGGGGAGACCCAGAGGTTCAGATGTTTAGAGTGTGATTCCAGGAGCTGCCTTGGCTTTACGTAGGACAGTGGGCTTCTCGGGGCTCTTTGAGGAAACAAAGTTGAGTGCATCCAAGTTTAGGTGAAGGTGTGGAGAAAACCAAAGAGCAGAATAGATGTTGAAAGGAAGGGAGAGAAGGGAAAGTGTGGCACATGTTTGCTGGAAAGAAGGGAGGGAGAGGTAAAGCTATGGGAGTGAAGGAGGCGCTGAGGCTTTGGGGCACAGGGAGGACCCCATGTCTGAGCACTGGGTTAATGCTCTACATCAGGCCACCATTCAGTCTCACAGCATCCTCAGGAGGCAGGTGTTATTGCCCCAACTGACATGTGGGGAAAATGGGACACAAGGAGACGTTAAAAGCAGCTTGAGGTCACACAGCTAGAATGTTTCAGAATTAGAATTCTGACCCAAGATTTTCAATTCATGATTCTGCTGATTCATAACAGTAAGGTACCAGAGAAGTTTCTTTTCCTTAATTTGACCACATCTCCAAAGGATGCTTTTCTCCTTTACCTATTTATCCCTTGAGATGTTCACACATAGTGACCAGGTCTTATGTATGGGCTGGCTGTTCATGGGGAAGTTTCCTGATTTCTGTTCATCATGATGAAGGTTTTAGCCCACCTGGCCTGTACTGCTCCTCATTTAGATTCCAGGGAGAGGAGGCGTCTAGCTTTTGGCAACCCCAGCTTGGCAGAAGCTCTGAGGGGCTTCTGGAGAGAGACAATTTCAGAAACATCAGCCATTCTCCCAGAGGTTCAGGGAAGGTGACGTGAGGAGGTCTAGAATGTGTATTCCTGTGACCAGCTGTGACTTCTCCTGCAGCTGCTTTTTTCCCCTTGCTGCTGCTTCCTGCAACAGGCAGGAGCCATGGAAAGCCAGCTTGCACCTGCCGCTCTTGACAGGGTGAGTCTCTCCATGAGGTGGGACAGCCAGAGCAGATCCACCAGGCTGCAGGCTCCCTACTGCCACTGGTGATCTGCTCCCAGAGCTCTCCAGAGAGGGAAGGATGGGGAGAGAGCAGCTGATGTACTAAGGAGTTCTGATCTTGCAATTTCTATTTGGAAAAGGCCACTAGGGGATGAACATGTTTAGAGCTATACATGTTCTCCTGGGTGGGATGGTTTCAGTGCTGTGGTTGCCACCACTTTACCATGGGCTTCTGCTGTCTTCAAGAGCTAACATTGTGGACTTTGGTCTTTGTGGTTATAGGACTCTAAGGGGAATAAGGACTCAGGGAATGAGTCTTGTTTCTGTGTCCATAATGTCTGGGTCGTTGTCAGGCACATGCAGGAGTCAGGGAGAATAGTAAATATCTGTTGAATGAATGAATCAAAAATGAATGGCAAACACCATTCACTGGGATTTATTAAGAAGTGTTCTTGAAAAAAATCTTGTAAGAGAATAGTGGGGGAAGTTGGACACGGAATAGAAGGAAACCAAGCAAGCAGGGTCCCACAGAAGCCAGCTAGCTTTGGCTCAATCCCACAGAAGAGCTCTTGAGACAGCATCAGACAGCATCGGGTCGTACATCAGAGTTGTCCATATCAGCGGTGAGGTCACAGAGGTATTTATACCTGTATCACTGATTAAGAGCTGCCCCCAGGGCATAAAGTCCCATGCCCTCAAGGTCTCAGTGTGCTCCTGCACCTCAAGGGAAGTCTGCTGCTGATGAGACACAGGTACTGGCTGTTGGAAGGGAGTGTGCTAGGGTTTGGTGTGCACAAAAGACCCGATACTTAAAGTTTTGTCCCTGGACCAGCAGCACCAATACCACTTGGGAGTGTGTTCGAAATGCAGAACCTCAAGCCCCACCCCAGAGTTATGAAATCATAAGATACAATATACCAAGATTCCCCAGGTGGTTTTAAAGCATAAAGAAGTTTGAAAAGTGCCATGGTAAAGGGATCTGAGAGGTTGAATGGAATGCCAACATTGCATGCTATAAAGCTAGGCTTAACAATTCTCCAAACTTTGAGAAATTCCCTGCCAACTTCCTCCTCAGGGGAGAAAATATGCTCCACACGTGCCTCCTCCCATGGGTACTAGCAGTAGAAGAGGGGTTGATGCTTAAAAACCAACCAACCAACTAACCAACCACCACAACAAAATTCTTATCCTTGAATTGCAGTCACCAGGGAATCAGTGTTCAGGTCTCTAGGAAACAGAATACTATATGTATAGCAAGTTTTACTTGTCCGAAGACCATAAACTCTATAGAGGCTAACCCATTCAATCCTCATAATAACCTTGAGGTGGGTACTTTTATAATGATTACCTACATTTTACAGGTAAGAAAATAAAAATGCAGAGAAGAAACTTGCTCTAGTCACCTGGCATGTGGTGGAACTTGTGTTACCAAGTCCAAACTCATACTGCTCGCTGCATGGCAGGCCAATAAATTAAGAGTTGATTGTTGGGGCAAGGAATAGCACTTTATTCAGAAAGCCAGCAGATGGAGAAGATGGTGGACTCGTGTCCCAAAGAACCATCTTGCCTGAGTTAGAATTCAATCTTCTTTTATACTAAAAGGGGACAGAGTAAAGTCCAACATTTCCTGGTTCCAGTCACCCTCTGGAGGAGATGTGTTCATTTCTTCTTTCCTGCAGTCATTCACAGGTGGGCCTGGTTAGGATGTTTCCTGTGAGCTAAACAAAGGTATTTTAGCTTAATGTTCATTACCTGGGAGGCAGGGTTCCCAGAGATGGGCCATTATGTATAATTTAAGCTTATAGGCAACATCCCCTTAGTGATTAACTTGTAATATTGATAGAATATAAAGGTACTTTCCTGTTACACTTGGAATCAAATTTAGGTCCTCTGGCTATAAAGTTTATTTTTTGGCCACTAATCTATGCTGCCTCTTGGAGGAGGGTGGGGGCTGACAGCAACCTCTTCTAGAATCCTTACGGTCACATACACTAGTTACCTTGGCTGCCTATGCACAGAGTCAGTCTTGAATTTTACTATACATTCCCTTTCAATGGCTTAATTTCAGGAGGTATTGCTCCACCTTTAAAAATTCTCGAAAGTTCCTGAAATGGAAAATCATTCAAGGCTAAGATGACTGACATTGATGCCATTGCAGCTGGAGCCTTTTTATGCTGGACCTGGAGGTCAGGTTCATGCATTCATCCGGTCAGATGCTTCTGGGAAGAAATGACCTGTCTCCAAGCCTTGGTGGCTGGCTCCCAGGGGAAGCTGGAGGGATGCAAGTCCTTGTAGAGAGGTAGGCTCATCACCCTCACCCCTCCTTTCGGAGCTCCAATGCAGCTCCCCCACTAGGTGCCCCAGAGGCATAGCATTCTTCAAAACACCATGGGAAAGACATAGAGAACAGACTCATGGTTGCCAAGGGGAAGGAGAGGAGGGGGAGAGATGGAGTGGGAGTTTGGGGTTAGCAGATGCAAATTATTATATATAGAATGGATAAACAACAAGGCCCTACTGTATAGCATGAGGAACTATATTCAATATCCTGTGATAAAACATAATGGAAAATAATATGAAAAAGAATGTATGTATGGATATCTGAATCACTCTGCTGAAATTAATACAACATTATAAATCAAGTATACTTCAATAAAATAAATTAAGAAAAAATCATGGGAAAGTCTCCCTGACTGTAGGCATGAGCCATTTCCTCAGGGGCCAAGCTGACTTGCAGCTGGCCTGGATGGCTACAAGCCTAAATGGGAAACACAGGTAAAGAGAGTAAAGCACCGTCTTGCTGCACATGCTGACGGGGGTGGTGATGGGAGCCTCTCCTGTAGCCTTGGTTTAATTAAGTGTGGGTAGAGGAGGACTTTCTTAAAGAAAATGCCATGAGTGTCTAAGGGATTTTTGAAGTAGGCAGCTCATTTGCAACATAAGGAAGGACGATTTCATTCCATTGAGCAAATAGGCAGGGAGATGAAGAGTGGTGGTGACTTTTAATTTTCTTTAAGGAGATTATGGAAAGCAACATGGTAATGATTCCTGAGAGGCAGCCATGAACCAGCAGACTCACTGTTAACGTCAGGGACTTTTGCTTACATTTAAATCTTGTTATTTGTCTCTGTTCTTCCACTTATGGGTTGTGCAGCCTTGATCCCATTCCATTGCCTCCGTTCTTCCATGGGGAAGATGGAATTATTTCAGTTCCTGGGGATCTGGTGATTCATGGGGTTCATCTGGGGAAGAAACTGGAGAACGTTCCTTCATAAACATTTCCTGAGCCTTGCAAATAGAGTGGGTTGTGGCCTTTGGTCTGGAGGCGCTCCCAATCCAGGCTTGCCCACTTGTTTGATTTTGAAGACAGGAAGCTAATTTTAATTAGTATTCTTTTTTCAATTAAATTTTTGCTGCTTGGCTTAAGGATCCACCCTGTTGCTGGAAATCTATGCTTTCTTTAGAGTGTGTGGAAATCCCGGTGATGCCTCTACCTCTTCTCCATGAATGGGGAGAAGAGGTTCTATTGCCTACATAGTTTTCTATCAGTAGAATAGTGCTCTCAACGGTCTTCTCTGGAGGGAAAGGAAGGTGGAAGGGCTTTGATTTTACAGCTGTTTTCTTCCCCAAAGGCCTGCTTGGGAAGGGTATTGCTCCTAGTTTTCTTGAGTTCCTAGGTTGCTGGATGGATAATAATGCTGTGAATTCATGTAAATCTGGGCACCTGGCTCTTCAGTCACTTTTCCATAATGAATTACCTCCCCCCAACACAATTCATTGGTAAGAATGAATGATTCTGTTATATAGATTCCTGAGGGCTTTCACTTGTGGCCTCTCCAGCTCTTATTTCCTATGTCACTCAAAGTCCAAAAAGGAAAACATAAATCACTCTAAGTATCAATATTTAAGATAAAACTAATTTAGTACAAGGTATTGGCTATTATGGGTTAGGGAAGAGATGGGTAGTCAAGTGGAGGACAGTAGGTATTCAAGGGATTAGAAACAACCAGAAGCTTCCCTATCCTTATGTGGAGAAACAAAGGGAGAAGGTGATGGTATTGGAGCCCATGGGTTGGGGTCACCCATAGCTGTCTGTCTAGTGTGAGCTACGACCAAGGCAAAAGCATAGCTTCTGCTGGAGATGCTTCTTAAGACAGACAGGGAGTGGAAGAACTTCTCTGGCTTCTCCCTTCCCCCTGGCTTCCAGTCATTTTTAGTGCTCCTGTTGGCCAAATCCAGCTGGAAGCCAGTTGATGAGGGGGCATGGGAAACAGCCTACAGGGGCTGGTCCCTCTGCATCAGAGTAGAGCAGAGGAAGGCTGAAAAGGACTTAGGAGCAAAGGGGCCCATGGCTGGCAACCCGGGGCATGGTACCAACATGGGTCTCACCCATAGGGTCTTCCCAAAGTCCCTAAGCAGTTCCAGCCCTCTGGATTTTGTGCATGCTTGGCTATATGTGTTTGGGAACTTGACACAAATGTCTGTGTGAGATCTTCCTGGTTGCTTGTTTGGAGAAGTGACAGGATGTGTCACCTCCCCAAGCACTTTCATGTTCTATTTCCTATTTAGTCTTATTTTCCACGCCACCTCCACATCTTCCTGCTTACTCTGGCCACACACTTCCTACTAACTAACCCAGAGCTGATCTGCCAACCTTCAGAGGATTCAATTTCATCCTAACTAATTTGGCCCTGATTTCTCTCTGCACTCCCCTATCCCCTCCTTGGTCATTAGGAATTATTTTCTTTGATAAGGTAATTGAGATGCTGGGCATAATTTATCAGCTAACATAGCTATATAAGGATTTCATATTAATGAAGACTCAGTGGTAAGACTGTGATTCTGGTTCCTGTTAAATACAAATGCATCCACAGCATTGACGCTGACTGGCAGTAAACTACCATTCATTAAACACACCAAGCTTATATTATTCTCTGTAGAGACAGCTGGAAAATTATCCTTGGGTACCACAACACTAATTTTAATTTTAAAGAAATGAGTCATGAACTACTGAAAATAATAATTCTCAATGATGACACCTGAGAGGTTGTTGTGGGTATCAAACAATATATTAATTTTATCTCTGGTTTCCAAGCTGCAGAAATCCTCTTGTGCTTGTTATGCAAAAACTGTGTTAAGGCATGGCACACACAGCTATAAACACAAAAAGGTTTTTTTTTTTTCTTTTTTAAAAAATAGCTCTCCACTTTGCTGAACAAATCTCTGCTTCTCCTTTATGGGGTCTTCCCATTTGGGATGGTAGGGAATTGACCAGGTACCTGTCTTTCTGATAAGCATGTTACAATAACAGTGCTAATATTCTTGTTTCAGAAGAAACGTATTTTAAAAAGATGCTATTCCTATTTAGAGAACTGTGTTTCTTTGTTTGGTTGACTCGAGCAGTTGCTCTTAGAGACGGAAAGAATCTGTTTTGCAACCAAAATGAATATCCCACAATATGTTACTACCAAGTGCTATCCACTGCTAGTCTCTGAAATAGTTTGAGATACAAAAGCTAAAAAGAAAACAACTTCTGAATTCCAAAGGAAAATGAGTCTGCCTTACATTTTAATTTCAATTCGTCATCACCATCACCATCCAAACTCGATTGCCTCTCTTTTTACAATTCTTATCAGAATTTGCCCTTTTTTCAGACTCAACATATCGGAGTGGTTTCTTCAATGATCTTCAGGGTAATGAACCCTGGTACCAGTGTCTATAGCTCCCTGTTCAACTGCACCATAGACTACAAGACGGATCTTATTAGGGAGTCAGTGCAAGCCCTAAACAGTGAGAGACGGGCCCTGAATTGTTGCAGTCTTGGTGTACCCCGTGTGGCTGTTTCCGAGGCAGGAAGGGTGAAAATCGAATAATTGAATCCCCTAGGGCTGAAGGAGAAGAAGCTGCAACTGCTTGTTCTCTTCATTATTTAAATGTCTGACTTTTCCCATCTTGGATGCACCCTCCATGGGACTAACAGTTGAACCACTAAGGAGAACATTTATTTCTCTTCCCAACGATCAGGTGGTTTACTCAGAAGCAAGGGGCCACTGGAGATTTGGATGAGTTTGGTAAAAAGCTCCCCTTTGAAATCAGTGCTTTGGTCCTCCTGCTTCCCTGCAGAGTTGCGCTGAGGAGATGGGATTTTGCATGGAGCGTTTGATTTGCTTCAGAAATCATGACTTTGCAGCTATAGATAATCTTATAAGAGTTCCTTTGATTGCCCTTTATTCAGCCCAGCAAATAGTCCTAGAAACATTACTTGTTTTTTTTCCACATTAGGAGGCCAAAATCTATGCCAATGCCCAAGATAACTATGCTCAAAAATTTCCACCCAAACACAATTTTTATATCTTTGCTAGAAAACACACTTTTTTAAAAAAATAAATAAACCAGACAAAAAGGATATATATTATTAGTGTGCTAACTCAGTTCAAATCTCTCATGCCCTGTTTCTTTTAGATCCCATAGGTCAGAGTTTTACAACTGTTATTTTATAAGTTTCCTCAGGATACAGGGAATCTAACAATTATTAATATCCTCTATAGTACCCAGGACTGTTCTGGGTATAGGGTGGACCTTGGAATATGTTGATTAGCTAATTGGATCTGATTTCATTGCAATGATGCAGACTAGTGAGAATGCCTCCTTCTTGGAGATCAGGATTCAGTTGGTTAGTGTGCTTCATTTTGCCCGTAAGAAAAGATCCAACTCAAGTTAGCTTAGAGAATAATGAGGCTTTTATCAGCTTCCGTCCTTGAAAAGGCCAGAGTCAGGTGGGCAGGGGGAGGGGGGAGGCTTTAGCTCTGAGATTCTCTGCTCTGTTTCTAGTTGATCTTGTAAGATGGCTGCCAGCCTCAACTGGGACTGCAGGAAGAGAGAAACCACTGTTTCCTATAGTCACTGAACAGAGTCCTGAGTTCACCAAGTCATCACCCCAGAGATTCAGTTTCAGTTGATCTTAGGTGAGACTCAGGAGTTTGGATGCTTGAAAAGTACCCACGTGATTCTAATGTGCAACTTGAAAGCCACTCTCTAGTAGAGGTATATACCCGAGTCAAGGTGGCTTAATAAGATTTTTGTCTCCTTGGAATTTGATATATGGCATGGAAATACCCAGAAACTTAATGTTGCCGGGACTGAGTCATGTTGATGATAGTGATAAATTCTCCTGTTGAGGTTTCTGGATTTACTGTGGTACCTGCTTTTCTCAGTTCTTTCTCATTCTTTGGTCCTACTTTCTTCAGTTAAAGTATTAAATTCTCCCTTTGATTCTGTGAGATACCCTAGTTTTCTTCCTTCCATCCGTCATCCATCTATCCATCCATCCATCTACCCATCTACCCATCTGTCTATTCATTTTCTGTCCAACCATTATCTATCTATTCATCCATCCCTCCATCCATCCACCCACCCATCCACTCATCAAACATTTATTCAGTACCTAGCTAGCTGTTCTCTCTTTCCTGGATTTCATGCAAGGAATCTATGAAAGTGGTTTAAAGTTTGACTTGAGTAAAAATTTACAGCCCGCTGTCCCAGCTCTTGTCTTGATTAACCCCAATACTTTCTCATTCTTTGGTCCTACTTTCTCCAGTTAAAAAATGACATTCCTTATTTTGTTTTGCACTGTGTCCTCCCGAGGTCCAATTTCTTGCCTACCAGAGTAGTCGCATCCCCGAATCTGGAGGCAGTTTGGAGAAGTGGTTATTAGTGTGCGCTCTTGAGCTGGTCTGTCTAGGTTTGACTCTGGCTGCTCTTACAAGATACCTAGTGTGTTTGTTTCATTTCAGCTTTATTGAGGTCTAGTTATATTGACACATAAAATTGTAAGATATTTAAAGCATACGTCATGGTGATTTGATATAGGTATATACTGTACCTAGTTTCTTTCTTAAAATGAAATAATACAAGTGATTATAACTCATACGTTGGTTGTGACAATTAAATGAGATAATATGTGTAAATCATTGAGCATCTTTTCATGGTAAATATTCAGGGAGGAATAGCAATTGTTGGTGTAATCATCAGGTGTTGTATTGCGTAGAGCAGGTCTATCTATTGTTTCTGTAAAGGGTAAAACAGCCTCTGTGGCAACTACTCAGTTCTGCCATTGCAGCACAAAAGCAGCCACAGACAATATGTAAGCAAATGGGCATGGCTGTGTCCCATTGAAACTTTTACAAAAATAGGTGGTGGGGTGGATATGGCCCTTGAACCATAGTTTGCCAGCCTGTGGTTTGGAGTCATAGGAGCTACACGTGTGAACTAATATAGTTGTGGAGGGAAGCTCTTATTCTGGATAGTGGTGGCTTATAGAAACCTGTAAGAAAACTTCTATTATTTTTAAGAACTAATAAAATTCTGGGAGGAGAAAGGATGGGTCAGGACTCCAGTCTTGGCAGGACTTTAGGCCATAAAATACAGGCTTCATCATTACCAGTACACAGTTATTGCTTATACTGTGCCAGCCAGTGGGGATGGAAAGGTCTGTAGGACCCAGTGCTCACTGGGAAGGGCTGCTCATCTTTCCCCCTCGATATACTTCTTATCACAGGCATGGGTTTTAATCGCGGTGGTATAACTAGGATTCCTGGGGCAGGTAGTTGTAGAACCAAAGTTGTCTTGTGGGAAATCATTTAATAACAATAAATATTTTTCCTTTGAAACACTGGTTTAACTATGTGGAAGCTACTCTGGGGCTGTACCTAGAAAGGAATTCTTTAAGGACCTTCCTGCATGTAGTTATAGTTTCATTTTTCAGTGCAGTGGAGCAAGGCTGTAACAGTTTACCCTGCATTTAGAGGGGAAAAATGTGACACCTTGTTGTCCCATTTACCAGAAGCTTGGCACTTTTTTGGGCAGCAAGGAGACTTGTTAAAAAAACAAATAAAACCACTGGGAACAATAGTGATTCATTCCCAGAGAACTCCTTGCCCAGCTGTATCATCTCATTTCCTGGAGTGTAAAATCAGTACTGTTCCCTGTAAAGCAAGAAAACCCAAATTGAAATACCAAAGTGAGACAAGAAGAGAAGGAGAGACACTTGAGGGATAGAAACAGGGGAAGAGAGACCAGGGGAAGGAGAAAGAATTCTTCCCCTTGTTCCAGCCTTCACCATCCACAGATGGAGACACGGAGAATAGATACCCAGAAAGAAAGGCAAGAGAGAGAGAGAGAAAGAGAGAGAGAGAGAGAGAGAGAGAGAGAGAGAGAGAGAGAGAGGGAGAGATCAAACTAATTTTCATCATTTATGGCTTCATCTTACAGGGCTGAAGTTTAGTTTGCTACCTCATGTCTCAGAGACAGATGGACAGACAGTTAAAGGCCGTAGGATGGCATCTCTAATGTGCTTATATACTCATCCATCCTATTTAAAAAGCTAGTTCATTGGTAAAATAACGGTTGCCCTGGGGGCCCTAAAGTTCATAAAATAATCTTTATTGGCTATTCATAGTTAATTCTTCTCTCTGACCAGCAGGTATCACTTCTTAAGGAAAATGCATAGCATTGAAACTTAAAATACCTTTTGCTTCTCTGGCAGCAGGTGAGAACCAGCAGTATGTGTGTACTACTTATAAATCATGGACTTTTCACAAAAGCCTTGACTGAGTCAGGGGAGGGCTATACTGTTTGTTTCAAGTTTTCTTTCTTTTCCTGTAACTTCATTTATGGAAGAAAATGTTTGTGCTATATTGCTTTAACCAATAGAAACATATTGGGTTTTTTTCCCCTTATAGATCTTAGAATTTAATAGGAGCTAGCCTTTGGGGTTTTGCATTCGTAAAGGGTAGCGGTTAGGGTGATGAGAGGGGAGAATTTTCTCCAAAGGAAGTGTAGAGAAATCTGAGATAAACATTGCTTTGTTTTTCAGATATATTTTGGGAGTTTTAAAAAGCTTTTGATGAAAATTTTTGGATTGACAGTTTTGAAGGTCAGAAAGTTTTGTTTACTCATGGAATAGATCAGCCATAATATCAATAGTTGCACAGGTTCATAGGCCATAGCATTTGAAAGACATTTGCCTAAATCTAAAAGGAGCTAGCCCTTAGCCAATAATGGATTTCAATAAAAATTGATGGTGGTATTTCCTTGGAATACAGACTTTACTTCTCTTAGAGTCGTGTCCCACATTTGATCCTAAAGTGTGGTTGTGGCCTGATTTTCAGATTGGAATGAATTAACTAAGAGCTACTGAATAACTCACTTGTGTCTGTGTGCTGCATTTCCTGTGGTTTGTGCCTTGGGATGTGTCAAGGCTATTTCTATGAGGTGGCAAGAGGATAAAGAGCCTGAATGGAAACAAGTTTTCATGGACACTGTTCATGGACAGAAGCCAAAGTCTGATGCTTGTTTGGGACTAGAATAACTGCTTGGCTGGAATTGCTACTGTGCGCTGAGTTTCATACACAATCAAAAAGGAGTGGTAGGGGAGAGACAAGGAGCATTTCCACACTTGGAAAAATGGTATAAAAGCTCTTGGAGGTGAGAAAATAAACAAAAGCAGGTTTGAATCTCCTCTTCTCTAAGGACTCAGAATATTTCAAATTTCCGCTGTGAGCTGTGTTGTCTCATTAGACTGCTATAGAATTTCCCTTCCAGATATTCACTTCATTAACAGTGAAATGAAAATCAGATCTTTCGTCTGCCTCTCATCATCCCCGTGGACCACTGGTGGAGATGTTTATCTCTTCCTGGAAATGGAAGGCACACTACCTGCTTAATAATTAACCCCTAGAGTGTCACTTAAAACATGAGACTCAACTTCTTGGCTCTGGAAATCAGTGTTTATCCAAAGGATATCCTGAACTGAGCAATATACTCTTCATTGATTCTGAATCAACAAGAAAGTACAAACAGGAAACTGGTTCCAAAAGGGGTTGGCAAACCAAATGAATTTCTTTTGGGCTTTGTGGTGGTCTGTATAGAGTCTACCCCTGCCCTTCTTCTGAAGGACATTTTGTAGATGTGACATTCATGACTCCTGATGAAGATCCTTGTCACAAAATCAAAGCATTACCCCTAAGACTTTTTTCTTCATTGCTTTACATATTCTAAATACTTAAGAAAAGTATTCAAGCAGGAAATATAATTTTATACTTGATTAAAACGTGTGGATGTTTATTTATAATGGGAAGAGTTTCCTACTTTTAATAGTTTTGTGTTCATACTCCATTTCAGACTAAAATATTTCTTTGGGGACCAATATTCATCCCTATCTCTGTAGTCATTACGGAAATAATGCTGGAATTCTCTGTTCTTAGAACTCACTCATCATCACACAGCTGCTTGTACTGTTGTAAAGAAAACGATCCCATTATGGCTCCCGGGAAGTCAATTTTGATGCCATGTTTGATATAAACCATCAGCAATGAAGAACACACCCCAGTTATATCCTAACAGTGCCTATGCGTTGCTATCCTCTCTACCCACTTGCCCACCCTCACCCTGTTGCTGGAAGGTTATATATTTTTAACAGCATGGAAGATATTTTTACTTTTCTCTTTTAAGCAGAAGTCTCTTCTGTCCATATACCTATTTTGGTCCAGCAACTAAACAGTTACAAGCGCTCTTGAACCTGGTCTTTTGGTGCTTCTGAACCAGCAGGTGCTATGATCACAGATATGTAATAACAGAATGAGATAAAAATGCTAGCAAGTATAAATCTGGTAATCCTGGATTCGTATCTCTTCTTCCCATTTGGCATAAAAGAACTTGAGTTCTTGGGGGAAAAAAAGGCTGAAAGATATCACATCTGATGTCCTGATCCTCTAGGTGATGTTTGAATGAAAGATATTAGCGATTCGGGGAACTTTGACTTTTCCTTGTTATCCTCTTTAAGTGTAAAAATGACATAATAAGAAACATAAATCTGCCAGGAATGTGGCATTTGCTGAAAGAAACTATTGGTGTTAAAATCAAACAAACACCCTGTCTTCTCCCATTCACATCAGGGAGCATCCCAGTGACTTTAGCTCACCCAAAGCCTCCTCTGATGTCACAATGTCCCCTTGCTATGGTGGGTCAAATTTCTCTGTTTCTGAATGAAAAAACTTCTGTTAAAATTCTAGTAATTCCTATTCTTATAAGAAGCTCTAGGCTCCTTGAGGGTGAATGAATATAAGTTCATTTTATTTACCTCTTTGTGAAGTGGAAAGAGGGAAAAACTGAAAATAATCATAGAGAAAATTAATCATTTTATGTAATGGGTGACTTGTTTAAAGCCATGGACATAATTTTACCTTTGAGAGATTATTTTCTTCTCTGATGTCATTCCTGATATTCCACATCCCTGACTTTCCCTCTCTGATCAGAAAGAAGTGGGTTCTCTCTCCCTGACTCTTCCTCATGCCAGCGGCTCTTTAATGGTGTTTAGGCGTCTGTAGTCCGTTAGGTACTGTAATTTTTTGTGTTTGTATCTCCTATTGAGTCATAAACTTCTTGAGGGAGTTTTATTTATCTTTGTATTTCCTCAAACAATCAAAAAGAGTGATTTATACCTAGTAAGCACCCAATAAATATTGAATAAATTAACGGAGGTGGTTTCTCCTTGTCCATTTGAGCATTTTGAAACGATGCTTCAGTTTTCTTTTTAAGATAAATACCTTTTTTTTAAGTCTTTTTAAATTAAAAAAATTTTTATTATTATTATTTTTTTAAGATGAATACTTATTCAAAGATGTTATACTATGTGCCAGATACTGTCATATGTTCTGGGGATACAGCATGAATAAAGCACAGAAATCATCCCTGTGGCTAAATAAAAAAGAAGTATATATATATTATTTGAGATGGTGGTAGGATTTAAGGAGAAGAATGAGTTGGGGGAAGGGGATAGGGTTGCAGAGGGGCATTGTGGGAAGTCCTCCTTGCGAAGGTGACAGTCAAGGAGAGACTTGAGGTAGGTGATTGAGGGGGCCAATGGGAGAAAGGTCTTCTAGGCTGAGGGGACAGCAAGTGCAGCCTGAGGTGGGCGTGGGCCTGGAATGTTCAAGAAAGAACAAGGGGACCAGTGTGTAGCTACAGCCCAGTGACTGAGGGCAGATGGATTGGGAGGCAAGGCCAGGGAAATAGCATGGGGTGAGATGGGCCCTACTGTCCTGGGCTTTTGCACTGAGATGGAATTTGGGCTTTTGCTCTGAGGTGGAAGGCTCACTGGCTGAATATTGAAGTGACATGATTTGACATATGAGGTTAAGAAAAATGTTGTCAGCAGTGAAGGTTGTGCTTTAATTATTAGAAATTTTGACTTCACCTGTGAACATGAAATTTCACTCTAGCATGGAAGGCGGTTAAATGGCTTTAGGAACCTTTGAATTGAAAGCATACTTTAGACATATCCAGAGTTTCTAAATGCACTTAAAGTAGAGTACTGGAAACATCATGAGCATCCCGTTGTGATTCTGCACATGAATACTTAAAGCATATATTTCGTGGCCTATGTTTTAGTGTGTCTTATTTGTCTTAATTGAAGCTTGATGGACGCACTACTCTGTTTTTATGTTTTTACTGCTCTTACTTACCTGCCAAGGTGCTTCTATTTGGTGTCTATGGTAGGTACCATAATATGTTGGAAGTAAATTCTCACCAGGCCAGAAGCCATTGTAGACCAGTGGTCTCAAATCTTTTCAGATCTTGTGCCTCTATCAGTCAAATATTTTTTCAACATTCACCCATAATCTGCATATATTTACCATTTACATGTACTACAATAGCCATATATGTTTATTATAAAACATACACTTAAAGGAATTTAAAAAGATGATATAAATTAATACTTTAAACTGATATTTAATTTGTTTATGGTTACAAAATATTTTTTTTTTTAAACATCTTTATTGGAGCATAATTGCTTTACAATGGTATGTTAGTTTCAGCTTCACAACAAAATGAATCAGTTATATATATACATATGTTCCCATATCTCTTCCCGCTTGCGTCACCCTCCCTCCCATCCTCCCTATCCCACCCCTCCAGGCGGTCACACAGCACAAAATATTTTTGCTCTCATTAAAATACTATTACCATTTTAAAATGAGAGCAATGTACTTGAATATTTTTTATTAGTTGTTTTTTTTTTTTTTTTTTTTTTTGCGGTATGCGGGCCTCTCACTGTTGTGGCCTCTCCCGCTGCGGAGCACAGGCTCCGGACGCGCAGGCTCAGCGGCCATGGCTCACGCGCCCAGCCACTCCGCGGCATGTGGGATCTTCCCAGACCGGGGCACGAACCCGTGTCCCCTGCATCGGCAGGCGGACTCCCAACCGCTGCGCCACCAGGGAAGCCCTGTTTTATTAGTTTTTAGACTGTTAGTAATAAAACTTTGTGATGAAGTAATTGGAAGGGGTGTTTCAAATTCAAGTTTGAGACTTGGTTTTCAATTGTTTTAATAGTTGAAAAATATTCCGCAAAGTATTGAATAGAAGGAATTCATCACGGACCTCAGTCACTTCATCATGTAAGTCAATTGTCAACCCCAAATTCATCTTGCAATGGTTTTTGTTGAAATATGGCTAGCAAATTTCTGTATTTTGTGATCTCAATCAGATGTTTTTGCAAAGCATATTTGAAGGTAATGCATTTTAATGTTTTGAACAAAGGTATTCAAAACCCACTGAAACTTTCCACTTGGAAGATTTAAAAACAGTCTTCAGACAGGAGAGTGTTTATAGTGATATGCTTACAGTATTTTCTTCAACAAAATCATATAATGACGGAAAGATTTTCAAACATTCATTTTCACAATGCTCTTTCCATACATGAATTTCTTTTGAAAAGCAGCTGCTTTCTTGCTTATTGTTGAAGCATCTAATTTACATTGAAGGGATGGATTAGGTATGTAGCTGACAAACAGCTAGTACTGGAAGCTGGAGAATTGTTGGCTTTGTTAGCGCCATCTTCTTATATTTTTACTTGCATTGTTAGTATGTTGGTTTCTTTGCACAAATATCTTAAAGCCATCAGAGCATTTGAAGAGGATCAGTTTGATTAAAATTAGATAATACAATCTGTGAGTACACTTAATTGGGCACATGTAAAGTGCAATATGGAGAAAAAATTCTGAAAAGCAAGGAACAAGCAAGGGCAGGGCTGACTGCTCCTCCCACACCTCTTTTAGATACATCTCCTAGAAAGGTGACATCAGACATCCTGGTAGTCGGACATCTGTGCCGAGTGAGGATGCCAGAGCTGATCCATAGATTAGATGTCAGCAGATCTTGATTTCTTTCTTCTTAAGGATTAAATATATTAAAATATAGAAGTCCTAATATTTTTTCAGCACCCTAGAGGATCAGCTGGCCCACCCCTGGGGGTTTGTGCAGGCCACGAGGGAGACTCTGTCCTGGGTGCTGGCATTTTCAGTGGAGGGCTTGAAAGTTCTGAGGAGCCACAAAGCATTAAAAAGTTTTGCTGCCCCATTGTTTGTAAGATCCCATCAACAGAAGCTCAAGCAAAAAAAAAAAAAAAAAATGGTTTTGGGGACAGAGATAATTAATTGCATCACACTGGTAATTGAAAGCAAAGTTAATTAAACTCCTTTGGCTACTCATCGCTTACCTTCAAATGCAAATGAGTGTCTACAGCTGTCCAAAAAGTCCTTGTGTCACTTATGCTTCTAATAGCTTAGGCACCATGCGGATGGCTTCCAGTAAGCCTTCTTCCTTTTATAAATTCCATTTTCCAGCTAGTTTCTGTCTTGCCTCTTTTTGAAACAGGAGGGAAGGGGGCAGGGTACAACCTTTGAAAGAAGGACATAGCCATAGTATATGATGAAAACTAGTGAGAACCAACTGGGTCCAAGATGGCGGAAGATTCGACTTCCAGTAGACCTTGAGCCTCATTACACCCTCAGTGTGGTACATTAGCATATGCTAAAGGACACACCCACCAGTGCCATGACAGATCTGAGGCTGACCATAAAAGGCCAGAAAGTGTGTGGTGGCCCAATTCCTGGAAATCCCTGCCTCTTCCCCCAAATAGTTGGAATAATCTTCCCACTCACTAGCTTATGAGATCACCCACCCCATAAAAACTAATGATGCCATATTTTGAGGCCTCTTGCCTTCCAAGATGGCCCACACTCTCTGTGGAGTGTGTTTCTCTCTAAATACATCTGATTCTTACTCATCACTTTATCTCCGCATTCTTTCTCGACGAAGAAAGAACCTCAGATTCACTGGGAACACTTTTACTTTTCCCAGATTGGGTATGCCATTGCCCAGGGAGATGGTAGGTTCATTCATTCCTTCCTTGCTTTTGGTATCAGGCTGTCAGTGTCATCTCAGGAAGGAGAGTGGTTGGAGCCCAATCTACCAGTCATCTTAAATTAATGATATGTTTTCAGTGACATTGAATTCTGTGATGCTTTTGTTTTTTCTTTCTTTCTTTTTTATGGGCTCTGGGAAAACAAAGCTTTTCTTGTTTGTTTGCAAGCTTAATGGTATGAATGTATCTCTCAGTTTAAAATTCCCAGGGCTGCTGCAGAGCAAAAAATTTTAACCTTTTCTTTTTCCCTTTTCCTGAAAAATATCTTGGGAGAAGAATATACTGTTAAGAGGTAGAGGAATTGAAAATGGTATGTGGCTGCAGTGTTGATGTGTTGCCACAGCTGAATAATGTTGGCAGTCCAGGGACATAAAAAGGCAGTAGAAGGAAAAGCATTTATTTTATGAGCATGAAGAGGTGTGTGGGCAGAAAATGTCCCTGGACATTTCCACCTTCCTCCCTTCTTCCCTCCTTCCTTCCTCCTTTCCTCCCTTCCTTCCCTCCTCACCTCCTCATTTCCTTCCTTCCCTACTTTCTTTCTATAGAACATAGTAACAATTTACAGCAAATTCTGTTCTGGGGGGAGAAAGAAACTATTCCAGATATGAGGAGTTTAAAGGAACCCAAGAACCCCAGAGATATTAGAGCCTGAGTGAGGTTAGAAGGGTGATCCCATGACAGGGCAGCCCAGGGTGTGTATCAGAGCTGGAGAAGGTTTTAGGTGAGCGTCCATACAGGTGGGAGACTGGTGGCCTGACATAGTGTGCCAGAGCCTGATTGGGGTTATGGGGCGTCCACAACTGATGCCTGTGGGCAGTCAGCACAGGGTAGCAGAGCCCTAAGCAGGCTAAGAAAAGTATTCACATGGGAAGAGTGTGACAGCCTTTTGTAAAACTCAGTTTTCTACCTTTATGCCTTGTAAGGGACAGGAAACATTTTTCTACTTCTCCAAGCCCAGGGAAGCATTGCTAAATCAATGAAGGGTTGCCCTGCTGCACCTTTACTTTAGACTGTCACAAAAAGGGATGTGAAAGATTAGGAGGGAAGCACTGGACACATAAAGCATATGCTGGGGAAAAAAATAGGAAACCGATATTTCAAAACGCTTGGATAAAAACATAAACAGAAACCTACAGTTCAGGGCTCCCAGTAATTTTGTGTTCACGCTTACAAAGCATGAACAAAAATAGAAAATCTCTTACCTTGAACATCACCTTCAGAATGGGAAACAAGAAGCTACCTTTTTTTTTCTTTTTTTTCCCTCTCCTCAGCATGACTTTGGTATGACAGAGAGAAAAGGCTTTGGAATCAAATTTTGTATTTATACTTTACGAAGGGCATCGTTGTGGAGCTGTGGAAAGGAAAGACATTCTGGCCTGTGAAACTGGGTAGATGTCATATAGAAAATGTTGGGTCCTTCTTGGGAACCTAGTATATGGTCCTTCCTACCTGACTTACCTATGGCACCATGTGGAGATGGTGCAAGTGGAGACGGTGAGGGGTCTGTTGTACCTTCACCATAATTTCTCTGTGCGCCTCCAGAGTGTCAACCTCTTTCCATACTATGGCTTCATTTGTGCTCCTCCTCTTTGAAGAGGCATCTATTTTGAGCTGAAATACAGAGCAGTTTTTTATTCCTTCCTATTCTATCACTGTGGTAGGAAACATTTTGCAATCTCTGTGCTCCTTTGGCTATTCACTGATTGTAATCCTCGAGACTCTTATTTTTCTGATCCAGAATTTACCTTTTATTTACTTATTAAAAAAAAATAGGTGGTGGGTTAGAACAAGTGTTGTGCTGGTAAATATTTAACAACCAGCTTTCAAACTAACTAACTAATTAACTAAATAACTAAACAGTCCTGATGTCTAATGCCAATTTCTGTGGTGTAAATACTTCCACCATGACTGATTTCAAGCTACAAATGTGACACATGCAGCTCACAAAATTTAGCAATCAGCCATTGCAAGCTGGTACAAGCCAGCTCCCCACACCCCTGGAATCTCTACCCAGAAATACTTCCTGTTTAAACTGAGCTAATTTCACTTTTATCCATTTCTCAGTAAGAACTAAGAGAAGAAATAGAACTTAAATATTCTTAGGTATCTTTCTTTCTTTTTTTTTTTTTTCCTGGAGTGAAATGAAAATAGGGAAAAAGGGAGAGCTATTTAGATTAGACTTTCTGATTAGATTTTAAAATAAAATGAAAACTGAATGAGCCTATAGTTACCTTTTCTGGAGAATTTATAAAAATAAGATTTGAACCTATCCAAAAGCAACCATATCTAGTCTGCCTAGTGGCTGAGAATGTTTTAGAATGAATGCTGAAACTTTTATCCAGTTCTTTTTGATGTTTGATTTTATTAAAAGAGAGGTCTGTATTTTATTTTCTTATGCAGTTCTGAGACTACCTTTTCTCTTCATTGTTTTCAAGTCTTATTCAATGTGCCTTGACCCATCAGACTGCCATATGTGCTATTTTTATTTTTTGCTTTTCTTAAGGGAAGGTTCACAAGAGAGGGTTATTAATAGTATAATGAGCTCAAATTCCAAAATGGAGGCAAATTGTTAGTCAGATAGCTTCCTTTAACTCAGATGTATTCTGGGCTTTCTTAGGGTCATTGACCTTGGATTTTCTAGGAGCTTTAAGTGAGTGGTTTTGAATCAGCTCATCTGCCCTGATTTTTAAAATTTAGAACTAAAATATTTTCTGAAGTGATGCATGAAGAAATAGCTCTTTAAAGGTACATGTGGAAGTTTCTTTGTTCTTCTAGCATTACATTTTTATTTTGAGCAGATGTGTATCATATTTTCCTAAAAAGGTTAACGTTCAAGGTTAAAATCTACACATCTACAAAATCTACAAATTTATTCTCCTGGCCTACTTTTTAATCTACTCCTTTCTTTCTTTTTTTTTTTTTTTGCGTTACGCGGGCCTCTCACGGTTGTGGCCTCTCCCGCTGCAGAGCACAGGCTCCGGACGCGCAGGCCCAGCGGTCATGGCTCATGGGCCCAGCCGCTCTGCGGCATGTGGGATCTTCCCGGACCGGGGCACGAACCCGTGTCCCATGCATCGGCAGGCGCCACCGGGGAAGCCCTCTACTCCCTCTACTCCTTTATTTCTGTTTCCCTTGACTCTTTCCTTTTTCTTCCTGGGCTGTTATAGTGCTAGTGGACTGTGAACACTCTGAATGTAAGCTTCTCTTCTTATTCATCTTTGATCCATGACATTTGAAACTGCTTGGCATGTAGTAGGCTTTTAATAAATTTCATTGAAATCCATTTTTAACTTTTTCAGGTAATCTCTCTGCTCGTGAGTCAATATCCCCTGTGTCTTAGATATTTTTCCTGGAATACTTTGGATAGGAAATGAGATGTAGCATAAAGAGCATATATGGAGAAGGTGAGAAATAGTGAATTTTGATTTGAGATGGTTCATCACTAGCAAGTGTAAGAAGCGGTAAAAAAGGACCTCTTTTTGGTAGGGCTGAAACCTAAGTATTGAAAAATTGTGTTCAGTATTAGATTGATCAACTGTCCTGGTTTGTCTGGGACTGAAGGGGTTCTGGGATGTGGAACTTTCAGTGCTAAAACTGAGAAAGTTGTGGGCAAACCTGGATAAATTGGTCATCCTAGGACTAAACTCATATAGTAGGACGGAAAGGTGCTCGGCTGTAGTGGTTCTCAACCTTGAGTACACTTTGAAATCACCTAGGGAGACTTGAAATGTAATGACACACCCTTGGAATTCTGACTTACTTAGGATGCTGCCTGGGCATCTGGATTTTAGGAGCTACCCAGGTGATCCTAATGTGTAGCCAGGGTGGAGACCCGCTTATGTCAGGCAATGCTTGGTGTGGGGCAAAGTTGTTCTCATGGCTTTGGCAATGTACACATTGTCTGGACTTGGTGAGCTAGGCCTGATGACAGACTTTGGTTTGGGTTTGAAGATTGGTGAGAAGGGTGACTTGGACTATGTTAAATCTTGCTTTGACTTTTACCGCTGTTCACTACTGAAGTAACAAAAAAGAAATCCAAAGCTATACTCTAGATCAGGAGACAGAAGAGTGGATGTAGTTCATCAACCTCCTCATCTGCTCCTCTTGGGAGGCATCTTGACATGGTCCATGTGGCCCTGGTGGACTAGGAAACTCTCATCAGAAGGGGTCAGAGCTGCGGGTTAGCCACTTGGGTACTGTAAGGGTGGATGAATAGTCACCTCAACACTAAAAGTCCACTGAACATGTAAGGATGTTTCTAAGGTTAACCCTTAGAAACACACTTTCTGCATTCTTTTTCTTACTGAATCATTGTCTTTAACAGGCTTGGCCATGGCCAGAAAACAAGAGAAAAATATAGCTGTGGATTCTTTTTGTACATTTTTCTTACGGTGCATACCAACATCATTAACCTGATAAAGACTCTGTTGAAGATGGGTTGTTAGAGAGGGAGTTTCTGTTTCACATCTTCAGAAATGGAAGTGTGTCAAGTTAAATTTACCAAACCCAGCCAGTGAAGATGAGGATAGAATCTACTCTCCTGGTTGCTCTGGGAAATTCTGCCCAGCTCTTTCTTCATAAAAGCTTTATGTAAGGTTGAGCTATTCTGTACTGTGTTTGTAAAGGGACCAATCCCTTCCTAATGAGCGATGGATGGAGATAGCACACTCATTATGTGGAAATGACTTTCACTCACTTTTGATCTGGGTGGTATGGGGATATATAAATCTAGTAATAAAAGGCCTTAGATCTTGTGGATAAGCCCAGAAGTGTTCATTTCCCTAATGGTTTGCCCTTTTCAATTAAATTAGAATTATCCCTTTATCATTTAGGCAGCAACATTGCTTTCTGGTCAAGTTCTGTGAATTTTTCTAGAGGTGTGGGCATAAGAGCCTGTCCAGACTCTGCCCTCTTTCAATTTATTGAAACTAATTGAACAGCTAAAAGTTGAAAGGGGTCGTGGTGCTTTGCAACACTCCAAATTGTACTGCTTTCAGGGTCTCTTTAGGACAAGTGGCAGGAGGAAGGGACATGTTTGTCTCTGTGTAGCCTGCCTTCTCTCCTGTGGCCCATCTTCCACCCAGCATGGTTTTTCTGCTTTGGCATCGGTTAATGGGACTGTTACTCACATGGCCACGTGGACGCGGTTTTACTGTAAGTACAATTATCTTGGCTTCAGTGCGTGATTAAAATTTGGACTTGAAGGCTACTTAATGTTTGTCAATATTTTATGTCCCTTTAAGCACCTAGCCTTTTTAGTCTGTCATCTATTTTCTTTTTCATATTGGAAGCACAGATTTCCTACAGTGTAGAGTTTAACAGAAAAATCAACCAGCTTTTCCTGAACTTTGACCTCTCCAGGGATGGCCACCTTTCTCTAGGATCTGTCCAGCAGTAGCAACATCTGGGTTTTTCCATAGCAAAGCTCCTTAGTAGAGGCCCAAGCTGTCTCCTACATATCATTTGCTTTCGCACAATGCAGCTGGGGCTCTGCCTCTGATGTGGAGGGTCAGCTGTCAGAAAATTCCTAGAAAATGATCTGATTGGCTTTAATTCTTCTGGAGAGGGGCACGGGGTCTTCTTCTCCCCTCTTAAGGGCATCATCCCCTGCCAACCAAAAAAAAGGTGTAGAAGGAGAGTATTTTGCTTTAGTAATCTTCAAGAGTGATGGAGGAAAGTGTGTCTTAGACAGGAAAAAAAATCTCTTACATGGCAAGGGTGACATAGGTTCAAACTGAGAAATGATTATAAATTGTGTCAGTCTTCAAGCTATTAAAACCCTGCCCTCCTCAGTGGGTTTTCTGGAGCTTCTCTTTAGATAGGGTCACGGAAAGCACCTACCATGCCAATAACAAACTCTGCCTTTCTGATGAGATGGCGAGTAGCAGGCAGTGGGCTCGTGACTTCTATATCTGTTGTATAGGAAGAAGGATGTTTTCTCACATGTTGAATATGTTTACTATATTGTCACAATAGAAATGTCAAAATCTGAAGGACCAGGCTCTAGGCTGAAAACCAATTTTCCCTTCCAACTGCAAATCCTTATTACGAAATGTAGTCTCCAAGGAGGATTGACTTCTCGTTTGGAAGAAATGAAACATTTCTTCTCCTTGGAAGAAATGAACATTCGTTAACTATCTATAACTATTAAACGCCAGACAGTTGAGTGAGCACTTTCCATCCTAAGCATTATCCCATTTAATTCTACCACAAAACTGTAAGGGAGATATTAGATCCTTTTTTTTTTGGATGAAGAAACTGAGGCTTAACCTGTGGAAGTGATTTACCCAAGGACATGCAGCAGTAAGTAAGAACACCGGGGTTTAAATCCAGGCAGATCTGAGATCCAGCTTCTTTTTCCCACCATGCTGTCTTTCAAGGTTTTGAAATCCATGAAAACTGTCTTTTCTGACCACAGGGCTTCTCACTGCAGTGGCTTCTCTTGCTGCAGAGCACGGGCTCTAGGTGCGCGGGTCTCAGTAGTTGTGGCGCATGGGCTTAGTTGCTCCGCGGCATGTGGGATCTTCCCGGACCAGGGCTCGAACCCGTGTCCCCTGCGTTGGCAGGCGGATTCTTAACCACTGCGCCACCAGGGAAGCCCATGATTCAGTTGTATGCCATCTCTTTTTCTCCATCATCTGCGTCTCACTGGCCTGCCCGTGCACATTTTTATCCCCAGTGGTTTTGAAGGTAGGAAAATAGGGAATAATGATGATTACCACAGGCCAGGGGTAGACTTACATGTGTGCAGTTGTGTAGCCTGGAAGTTCCTTAGCAACAGAAGGATGTTTTAGGAAAATCTTCTCACCACAGTGCCAATTCTTTTACACTTGGGGCTTCCTTGAAAAGGAAGCATCTTTTGATGACAAACCTCGTAATATTTAGTTGTTTCCCCCACTGTGGGGATTATGTTTGCTTGGCTTTAGCTGCAGACAGACCTTCTGTGTGTAGTTATAACTATGCATGTGTCAGTGCTGATTTTATGGCGGATCATTAACAGATAGAAGCAGGATAACGGAGAATAGAGAATGGGGTTGAGGTTACTGCCTTGACTCTCATCTTTCTGTCGTAACCAGATTGTCAGAGTTGTCAAGCATGCTGTCTCAACTTTCTGATCCCGTAGCCCCACCAGTCCATGGGAGCTGCTCTTACAATATTGTCTGACTTGTGAGTCCAGTGGACAGTTCTTACCTCTTGTCTTCCTTTACTTTTTTACGTGCTTTTCACATATTCACCACTCACTCCTTCCCAGAGAAAACTCTTTTCGTGGCTTTCCTGTGCTGCCATTGTTCTGTATTTTTGTCCTCTGACTTCCCTGGACACATTGCAACCGCCTTGGGATTCTTTCGAACTATTCAGTCTTTTCATGATGAAGATTCTCAGGACCAAGCTCTCTGTTCTTTGCACTGGACATTTGGACCCTAGGTGATTTCATTTGTTTCTGTGGCTTTAGATCTTTTTGCCACTGATCCCTAAAGTTAAAATTTTAGCTCCAACCTCTCTCCAGGTCCAGGTCTAAATGATATTTCCTCTTGGATGTATAATAGACACCTCAACATGAACATGTTCAAAATGGAACGCACGTTCTTCTACCTCAAACTCGCTCTTCCATGGTATCTCCAGCTCATCACATGGCTCTACCACTTACCTGGTTGCTCATGTCAGAAACCTAGCTGGCATCCTTCTCCCTCACTACTCACATCCAACTTAGTCATTGGCATCATATCCTACTGAATCTACATCCTAGATATTTCTGGCATCTCTCTCCACCATCCTATTTTGAGCCACCGCCATCTTTTCCCTTAGCTGCTGCTGAAGCCCCCTACTTGACCTCCAAAAAAATCACTCTCTGTAACCTTCTTAATATGCAATCTGATCATGTCACACATCTCTCTAACATTATCTCCAGGCTTCCAAGTGCTCTTATGATAAAAGCCTACATTCTTGATGGGCTTGATTTCTCCTACCTCTTTGACCTCATTTTTTTGCTACGCTCCCCCTTATGCACTACGCCCTCAACTCATGGGCTTTCGTTCAGTTCCTTGCCCGCATCTGGTCCTCAAGCGCTGCCTGGACCACTTTTCTCGCGTTTCCACCCTTCTCCCAGCCTCCAAGCTTGATCAACTTCTATTTATCCTTCTAATCTCAGATTAGACATCGATTTCTCCACTCCTTTCTAGCTGACAGGCTCACACTATTCTATACTCTTGCAACACTTTATGTATTTCTCTTATCACACTCTATCATAAACATTTGCTTAATATCTGTGTTCCTGCTAAGATGATAAACTCCAACCTCTGTTTGAGCAGAGATGTGTTAATTCTTAACCCCTTGCACAGTATTCAGCGCAGAGTAGGCACTTAGTATATAGTAACTGAATGAATGAAGGAATGTTCTTGGGGGGCCTACAGAGCTATAGTGTCTAGTAAAGTAACCACTAGCCACATGTGGCTATTGAGCAGCTGAAATGTGACTAGCCCGAATTGAGATGTGCTGTAAGTGTAATATACACATTAGATTTCAAAGACTTAGTAAGAAAAAAATGTAGAATACCTCATTAATACATTTTTCTATTTACTGCATGTTTACATGATAATATGTTGGGCATATTGGGTTAAATAAAATGTAGTATTAAAATTAATCTCATCTTTTTTTTTTTTTTACCCTTTTAAATGAGGCTTCTAGAAAATTTAAATTACATGTGTGGCTTGTGTTATATTTCTGACAGACAGTGCTGTTACAGAATATCACTTGGAACTGAAATTGAACATCAACGCTTTTAAGCTCCCTTGTATTAAAATGTTAAAACCTCCATTTTAAAACTTTTTGCATTGATCATACTGCAGCTTCATTCTTTCCCTTTCCAGTGTGCTTGGTCACCAGGCTTGTGGGGTCATCAATCTCCCTGTCTTGCACCTCCCTGCTCCATTGCTGATTTCTCTGTGGTCACAAGGGTGCTTGAGAAAGATCTGTAATTGGCAGTCCCCTTAACAGTGACCGTGGGGAAAATTTGCCCTTGGTGCAGTGATAGTGCCCACTTGTCAAGGGATCTCTGTACTCTTAAGTCTAAAGACTACGTAGCTGGTATGTGAGGAAGAAATAAAAGGTGACGTTTGTCCTTGAAACATTTCTTTCTCTGAGTCTGACTAAAGCCACGTAGGAATGGTTTTGGCATCTGATAATAAACCCTCCCTCCTCCACCCCTCCACACGATTGCTTAGATTGTTAAAAGAGTTATTTGAAAGTATCTGTTTGATTTTTCTCTATTTTCCCTTAAAAATGTGAAGACTCTCTGTTGGGATGCTTTAAATTTATTAAACACGTCATATTGTTTTTGCTTTTGCTGCATTTGTGCTAGTGATCTATTTTGAACATTTGCCGTATTTTTTTTTTTTTTAATGAAACAGTCTAGTAGCTTGACTTAATTTGAACATTGCAGGGAGAAAGTGTAATTTTCCAGTTATTTATTACCTCAATGGTATTTATTATATTTGAACACTATGTGTATTAGACTTCTCTAGAGAAACAGAACCTATATATATATAAATAGGTATAGATATATAGGAGGAGATTTATTATAGGAATTGGCTCATGTGATTACAGAGGCTGAGAAGGTCACAATCTGCTGTCTACAAGCTGGAAACCCAGGAAAACTAGTAATGTAATTCAGTCTGAGTCTGAAGGCCTAAGAACAAGGTGAGCTGATGGTGTTACGTCCTAGTTTGAGTCCGAAGGCCCAAGAACCAGCAGTGCTGATGTCTGTGGGTAGAAGATGAATGTCTCATTTCAGGCAAAGAGAGGAAACTCTCCCTTCCTCTGCCCTTTTGCTGTATCCAGGACCTCAACAGATTAGATGATGCCCATCCACATCGGGGAGGGCACTCTTCTTTACCCAGTCTGTGTATTCAAATGCTAATTTCTTCCAGAAACACCTCATAGACACACCCAGAAACAATGTTTTACCAGCTATCTGGGGACCCCTTAATCCAGTCAAGCTGATACATAAAATTAACCATCACACTATGGGTGCTATATGGCATTCACAAAATAGAACAGAAATGCTTTGTCTTTGTCTTCAAGGAATTTATACTCAGATTCATTACACTATCGTTCTGGACATTGCATATAATCCTAGATAGGCCTTGGCCAGGATGGGACGCATTGCACAAGAGAAGTACACTGAGAGAAATTATCTGGGTTTCGACTGGCTTTGTGTTTGCGTCCAGCAATGTCTGATTAGGCTCATCATGAATGTTTGCATTTTAACTCTGATCATGATCAGAAAAAGTTATCCTTGGTCCCTATTAATTGCCCTATTAGCAGGGCTGCTTTTTCAATCTTCGGTTGATCAACATCCAGGACATGCATAATCCGGTTGTCTCCTTTCTGTGACTGTTGCCAGCATGAAGGTATCTGAATGGAATGTTCTAAGCCTGAAGTGGTGTAAGAGAACCTCCTTTACAGGTCCCCTTGCTCTTGGTGTAATATGCTTATGAGAAATAGTTGAGTTGTTTTTAACTCTGTAGGTGTTCTGGCTGAGTGAGCTGTTTCCCTGGGGAGTTACTATCCATGTTGCCTGAGCAGAACCCAGGTGAGGCATGGGCCAGGGCTTCATGTTTATTGGCCCTTCAGGTTTATTGCTCTCAGACTCACTGACTTATCTAGGTTGTCACAGTGTGAAGAGCCACCTGAAGAAAGGTCTTGCAAGCCAAGTCCCTCACCACACATCCCTTTTGTCACCGGGTATGGCAAGAATATAAATGCTACTTGGGTATTTAGGTACTTCAGGGGTCAGTAGCACCTGTGCAGGACTCAATGGGGCCGTTGTGCTCCGCATGCCTGGGTAGAGGGGGGGCCTGTAGCATAGTTTTGTGGGTTGAGTTGTTGGTAGGGAAGTAGCACCTGACTCTTAAGGAGATAAGAATGACCATAGAGAAAAGAATTTCCTCCAATAGAAGTGAAAATGTATGGCTTGCTACAAACTTCTAAAATATGCCAAAGACAAAATATTCTAAGTAATACACACACACATGTGTATATGTACATTTTAAAGCTTTGAAGTGTAGTATATGTGCTCTCTGAAGATCTCTGCAGTGTTCAGTAAGTTTAGGGAGAATGTCTGAACTACCATGTAGATGTCATTAGTGATGCAGAATTGATTCTGAAAAAAGAAATGGAAATGGATGTAATGAATGATTAAAAGTGAAGGTATAGAAAATCAGTACAGGTATATTTAACAAGTGAATGAGGAGAGATTTTACCTATCCTAGTGTACTTTCTGATTATTAATATTATTGCAGTACAGAGTATATCGAGGATTTTTAGTTGCAGAGATTTTTCTTGTATGTGTATTTATTTAGCCTGCCTCAGAAAAGCGAGAGAGAAAGTGAGAGAGAAAATAACTCAAGCAAGCATATGAGCCCACTGATTTGTGGGCTAGTTGACTATGAATTTTAGGGCATCTGTTGACCCATTTTGCCTTACAATGTCCCATGTAGAAATATGACTTATTTATCAAGTATTTTAATTTATTTTTAAATTCAATTTATTTAAACCGAAACAAAGCAAAACAAGAACAGTTCACTCATTTCTCTCATCCCCCACCCCCCGCCTGTATTTTGATTGTGCTTTTCTCCCTGATGCTTTATTTGCAAAGAATAAAACATGTCAGTTTCCGGAAGTAACTTGTTTGATTCTTTTTCTCCCGTTGAAAAAGGAGTTTTTTCTCATATCCTGAAGAAGTAGGAGTTGTGATATCAAGTAGGTGAAAACAGAATAAACCCTATTTTAAAAATGTCCATCATTAATTTGATTAAACCCATGAACCGAAGGACAAAGTGATATCAAAGATTTGGAGTCAGGCCTGAAAAAATTAAAACAAAGCAATTAAAAAATATCACGAGCTTGAGAGAAATAATCTTCCCCCCACAAAGGCTCTTTTGATCTTCACTATGCAATGGAATCAGACTGTTTTTATGGACTTCTCATCACTCTCTCTTTTGTTGGAAACTCCTTTTTTTTTCTCAGGGCAGAATCCTGTGGTAGGTGTGACGTGCTTTCAAAATCCCTGGCCAGACTTGGCCTCCTGACCTGAGCCTGGGCATTCATTTCTTCCTGGGATTTTTACATTTGCAAAGTGAGAGCTGCTGAGGTGTTCTCGCTCTGGTGGTGAAAGTCATAGGAAGTCACAAGAGATAAAGCACAAATGTGGCCCAGAACTTGCGATTTGGAGAAGTTAGTAGGCAGTGAGAGGGGATTAAGTGGTGTGGGGGTGGGGGAATGTGAGAGAGAGAGATTTTCCTCCAGGCTGTGGCCAAGCTGCTGGGGTTAGCTCTAGCCCTGCATATTCTGCTGTTTGATGGGATGATCTCCTTGGATTTCATGAGCTGGTCTACTTAATCAGGCTTGAATTGTCTTTTTCCCTTTTGCAATCAAGATAGCCCTGATTCACACACAGTCTTTAAAACTATTTTCAAAAGACAGTAGGGATTTGACAACATATCTTTCAAATTGCTTATCTATCAAAGTAAAAGACTTGCTAATTTAGCTTTCTTTGTTAGTAATTTCCAGTTATACGTACTCATATGTTTCACTTTAACATAACACATTACAGGATAGTAAATATTCTCTCGTGTACATTTTGGTATGGTGTTTAGTAGACAGTGCCAACTAGCGTAGATTGGAAATCTCTTTCATATAAAGTCCAATTTTATGACTGGCCTTGGATATTAAATTAAATTTAGACATTAAATCATGAAGCCATTAAATCACTAAATCTTTACATCACATTGATTCCATCTTTGCTGTAAAAATGAGAGAGTTTTTGTTTCCTGAATCTTTCTGTTGCAGCTGGTGCAGGTAGAGTGAAGAAGTTCCTAGTGTTGCAGTAGTTGAGGTAGAGAATGCTACCCAAGTAAAGCCTCAGAGAAGAGGAGAATCCTAGAAGAGATTGTACTTCCAGTTCCCAAAACCCTGGACCCACCATCTTGGTAACCTCACAGGTAAGACTGGTCCACTCTCCTGATGGGGGTCTCAATTTAGAAGAAAAATTACCTGCAGTAGTTGGTGGAGAATCAGTGTCTGGTTTGTTTCTTGATTTTATTCATTCTGAAAGGAAATGTCTCTGATCCGAAATTTCAAAAGATGTCTTTATTGCAACTGAAGCAAACATGATCAATTTGACTGAGCTCAAGATGAGCAATATATAATTCATAACATCTGAGGCAATTTTTTTCCTGCAACTTCCTGAGGGTAGAGGACAGTTGCTATTTAAAGATACATTTTTCATTAGCATTCAGACCTTTACCAGAACATGAGTATAAGCATAATAGTTCTGTCATATATCATCTTTCTGTTGTATATCATCGACACATTGAACCGATGTCAAAAGACTTTTCTTAAAACTAACAAACATTATAAAGCAATTATACTCCAATAAAGATGTTAAAAAAAAGACTTTTCTTAGCATTAAATACTTCTGTACTTTTTTTTTTTTAACTTATACCTACATTTTATTTGTTGAAAGCTATTTTTCTAAGTATAAGTTGTAGCATACTTAGACAAGATTCAGCCTGCCTAAGACTTTGCTCATTAAGGATCCTCCTTAACTGGGTTTGTCAGGCCTTGAGAAACAATAGTGAGAGCAAGGCCCATCCACTATATGACTCTGTGGATCATCATATCTGGTGGAAGTGCTCTTTAAATCAGGTAATAAAATATTTGTAGAGACTTGCTGAATTAATGTGATCTACAAACAGTCTACTATATACATTTATATATGACAAAATATAAGGTTAAATAGTGTTTTTGAAACAAATTTCCAACTCCTTCTTCAAAGAGGTGATAGTCCAAAACCATAGAGTTAAAAATATAATTTCTATTATGTTGTTCAAATCCTTTTCTTTGTGCCCCAATGCTTGTGTCCTGGAGTATGTGCCCTGGCTGTCCACCTCTTGTCACTGTGTCCTGGGCTTTTCTTAAATGCTCATGAGGGAGTTCCCTGGCAGTCCAGTGGTGAGGACTCTGTGCTTCCACTGCAGGAGGCACGGGTTCAATCCCTGGTCAGGGAACTAAGATCCTGCAAGCTGCAAGGCTGGAAAGAAAACAAAACAAAACAAAACAAAAACAAAGACACTCATGAATCACTTATTAATCGATTTCTGTAGAAGATTTTACTTCCCTCAAACAGGCTACAGAAAAAAACTAACTGCTTTATTTGTTTCAGCACATTGAGACTATTCTCTCTGGGGTCTTTGTTCTCTTTGTGGAAAATAAGAATTTTCTGTGTTGAGGGACTGAGAAAGAAAATTAAAAATCTTCATTGGTAAGAAGAGTCACTTCCTTCCTTGAGTCTGGGCCAGAAATAGATTTGCCCCACTTTGCATACCACTCTGATAAGTTTTCTAAAGCCCCAGAAAGCCTTCTCCAAACAGCAGCACCTCAAAATCATTGCTTAATTATTTCATGACCCGTATTATGTGGGCTTTAAAACTGAACTTTTTGGGGCTTCCCTGGTGGTGCAGTGGTTAAGAATCTGCCTGCCAATGCAGGGAATATGGGTTCTAGCCCTGGTCTGGGAAGATCCCACATACTGTGGAGCAGCTAAGCCCGTGCGCCACAACTACTGAGCCTGCGCTCTAGAGCCTGCGAACCACAACTACTGAGCCCATGGGCCACAACTACTGAAACCCGCACACCTAGAGCCCGTGATCCACAACAAGAGAAGCCACCGCAATGAGAAGCCCATGCACCGCAATGAAGAGTAGCCCCTGCTCGCTGCAACTAGAGAAAGCCTGCATGCAGCAACAAAACCTCAACACAGCCCAAAATAAATAAATAAAAAGAAAATGAACTTCTTTTTTCCTGTGAAAAATGGCCATACCCAGCATTTTTTTCTATGTAGTGTATGTTGACATTCGGTTTATGCCAGTTATTTAAACTTAAAAAAAAAAAAGACTCTTTAGAAGTCAAGTAGCCTTTATTTATTCATAACTTTTTTTGGGGTGAGAGTGCCTCAGGAAACTTCCAGAAGGCTTGACTGAAGTATAGCAATGGTGGAGATGGTCAAGGAGCACATACATTCACAGCATATACAAGAATGTAAAATGGTACAGCCATTATGGAAAACAATATGGAAGTTTCTTAAAAAATTAAAAATACTCCTGACATGTGATCCAGCAATTCCACTCGTGGGTATGTATCCACAGGAAATGAAATCAGTACCTCAAAGAGGTATCTGCACTCTCATGTTCATTGCAGCATTCTTCACAATAGCCATGATATGGAAACACCCTAAATGTCCACTGATGGATGAATGGATAAAGAAAAGGTGGTATATACATACAGTGGCATAGTATTCAGTCGTAAAAAGAAGGAGATCCTGCCATTTGCAACAATAGCGATAAGCCTAGAAGTCACTATGCTAGGAGAAATAAGCCAGACACAGAAAGACAAATACTTATTATCTCATTTCCATATGGAATCTAGAAGAGTTGAGCTCATAGAAGCAGAAAGTAGAATGGTGGTTGCCAGGGGTTGGGGTATGGAGGAAATTTGGAGACGGTGGTCAAAGGCTACAAACTTCCACTTACAAGATGAACAAGTTCTGGGGATCTAATGTATAGCATGGTGATTATAGTTAACAGTACAGTATTCTATACTTGAAATCTTCTAAGTATGTCTCAAAGTGTTCTCACCACACACAAAAAATGATAACTATGTGAAGTGATGGATGTGCTAATTAATTTGACTGTGATAATCATTTCACAATCTACATGGATAGCTAGTCATCCCACTGTGTGCCTTAAATATACACAATTTTTATTTGTTAATCATACCTCAGTAAAGCTGGGAAGAAACCAGCAGTGACTGTGGTGCAGTTTCAGCTGTTTCAAAGTTAGCAGCAGCAGGTGCTGGCAGCACTCGGCATGATGTGTGCAGACAGTGATGTGGGATAAATGATACTTTCTGAGGCCCATGGCATGTGGTGATATGGTTAGGGCACTGCAAAAGGTTGTAAAGGTAAGGTTGAGTGGCTTTCTTTGTCTCCTTGAATTTGTTTAAGCCGTAAGATATCCTGTCTGAAATGTCTTGTAGACTGAAAAGTATGAGGGACTGAGGCAAATGGGAAAATTCAGAGGAGTTTGATGGATCTAAATTTAGATGGTAATAAGTAATTACTTTGGACGGGGTTCTTGTATGAGACCAGGTGACAAAGGACACAGTGGGGAGGTTGATGGAGAGCTTGGATGGAGAGTCTATTGAACGATCCTGGAAAATGTTCCACTGTGTTAGTTCTGTTAGTTGAGAAATGGATTTTCTAAATATTCATTGTTTAGGAAAAGATGGTACCAGTGGGAAGGATAGAAAGTGGTGAAAGTAAATAAGACATTTTGAGATTGAACTGAGGACAATACCATGGAGGGTCATGACCATTTTCTATAGAATGGTTCTGGAAAGTGTAGAGTTTAGATTCCAGGATGATGGATGGGTCCATTGAATTGACCTCATATAGAGGCTGGTTCTTAGGTACTTGAGTGTTTTTTTTTTTTACATCTTTATTGGAGTATAATTGCTTTACAATGGTGTGTTAGCTTCTGCTTTATAACAAAGTGAATCAGTTATACATATACATATGTTCCCATATCTCTTCCCTCTTGCGTCTCCCTCCCTCCCACCCTCCCTATCCCACCCCTCTAGGTGGTCACAAAGCACCGAGCTGATCTCCCTGTGCTATGTGGCTGCTTCCCACTAGCTATCTATTTTCCATTTGGTAGTGTATATATGTCCATGCCTCTCTCTCGCTTTGTCACAGCTTACCCTTCCCCCTCCCCATATCCTCAAGTCCATTCGGTACTTGAGTGTTTTTATTTTGTTGTTTGGTTTGAGGTATTCTAGTGACCTGCCCTTTTCTTATAATACTTACATGGTCCTTCTTACATGCAACTCAATATTAAGTAATATCAATTATTAGTATATTGGTTATTTCCATTCGTATGTTGAGAATTACTCCTGTGTACATTGTGGGAGAGGGAGTGGTTAGGGTTCATGTAGAAAATATTAGAACTTTCATTTAAATTTATTATATGTATATTATATATGTGAGAAAGAAATTAATATTTAATATGCAGATTGACATTTGCTCCTTTCCTTAGCATATATGTCACACGTCAGGTGTCACAAAAAGATGTGATAAGAGGGCTTCCCTGGTGGTGCAGTGGTTGAGAGTCCGCCTGCCGATGCAGGGGACACGGGTTCGTGCCCCGGTCCGGGAAGATCCCACGTGCCGCGGAGTGGCTAGGCCCATGAGCCATGGCCGCTGAGCCTGCGCGTCCGGAGCCTGTGCTCCGCAATGGGAGAGGCCACAACAGTGAGAGGCCCGCGTACCGCAAAAAAAAAAAAAAAAAAAAGATGTGATAAGAGACTCAGGGGCTCCACAGGTCAGTGCTCTAACCCTTGTGTTCATGTGCTCCTGGTTAAGTAGATCTATGGGTTATCATCTAGATGTAAATAAAAACTCTCACAAAATGGGCGAGTGGTTTAAAAAGACTCTAACCAAAGAATTTTGGCTCAAGATAAACTAGAAATGCCAGGAACTACAGGGAAATCACTGCGCTGACACTCCTTGACCTATTTTAACCCTTTATCAATCACTTCACAAAACAACCACAGTTTAAAAGCATCAAGAAGAGTTTACAAAGTAAACTACTACGTAATCTCAGTTATTAATGATCTTATTCGAAATGTGTATTATGCCAAGTAATAGTAGGGAAGAACTACTATGTACTTCCATACTATTACATGCATATATCTATATGAATAAATAGTACATGCATATATGTATATAAATAAATAAAATACATGCCCTGGGAGTGAATACTCAAAATATTTTCCTGAGGGGATAGACATGTGATTAACAAGTTTGGAGACTGCTGCTCTTTGTTATTTCTATATAGCATTAATACTACAAGCATGTTTTCAATCCTCTACCACCTGTTTAAAGTTGTTAAGATACTTAGATGTACTTAGAACTTGCAGTTCTGTTACACGTTTGTTATGAAGCCTTGACTCTAATGAGGCTAGGGTGATTGTTGCTTCTTTGAGCTTCTAGGCACTGGATCAGTTACATTTTACTTTAACAGTTTATACTGTTCAGCTGTGTCTGGTCTTCCTAGGAGGCCTCCTTGCCATAACAGCCCTCTGTTTTATGCTATTAGGAAGACTGCATTTTATTTCCGTCTAAAAAGCAGCACAGGGCGTGTAATAGTGGAACACTTAAAATCAGACATGTTTTGAAAATCTGAGGTGTATGATAGCCATGATTAAAGTGTTATGTATAATAAAAGTTAGGCAAATAAAAGCTCAAAGTTACTCTGTTGATTGAGACAAAGACTTTTTTTTTTTTTTCGGTACGCGGGCGTCTCACTGTTGTGGCCTCTCCCGTTGCGGAGCACAGGCTCCGGACGCGCAGGCTCAGCGGCCATGGCTCACGGGCCTAGCCGCTCCGCGGCATGTGGGATCCTCCCGGACCGGGGCACGAACCCGCGTCCCCTGCATTGGCAGGGGGACTCTCAACCACTGCGCCACCAGGGAAGCCCACAAAGACTCTTTTTAAGTATTAGTCTGTGTGGAAGGATTGGGTATCTGTGTTGTTTTGTTCAACACCGCATGCACTCAAACTACAGTGCAGTAATCCCCCAGCTTTTCAGGGCGTGGGTTCAGTTGGAATATGACTCACACTATATAAATGAGTCAGTAATCATGTCTGCACTTTAAAAGGTGCTGGATCTGAGATCAAGACAAATTTGGCATGTTTTACGTCCTATGTTCTTAATTATTTGATTAGAGCTGATTACTCTTCAGTTCCACTAGGGAATGTAATTGGGTAGGCATCTGTATTTTGGTTTTGTGTGTTTGTTTTGGTGCATGTGTTTTTATGTAGACGTTTGTGTGTTTTCAGTTTTCCTCCCAATACTTGTGTAAAAGCAGACACTAAAAAAGAAGATAATTTCCATTCTGGCATGATGGCTTAGTATGGATATAAGTAGTTTCTACAACTCATGTTTCTCCCAGTTCTCAGCTGATTTATTGTAGTCCTTTCAATAGCTTTTTTGTTGTTTATTTTATTTTTCGGTACGCGGGCCTCTCACTGTTGTGGCCTCTCCCATTGCGGAGCACAGGCTCCAGACGCGTAGGCTCAGCGGCCATGGCTCACGGGCCCAGCTGCTCCGTGGCATGTGGGATCTTCCCGGACCGGGGCATGAACCCGTGTCCCCTGCATCAGCAGGCGGACTCTCAACCACTGTGCCACCAGGGAAGCCCTTTGTTGTTTATTTTATAACCCGTCTTCCACATCCACTTTAAAAGTCATACTTTGCTTTTAGGATGGCTTAGAAAGAATATTATTAAAAAAATATTTTCTCCAGAGATTATTTTATGCAGTGAAAGTTTTTTTTGTCAAACAAAATTTGTATCACTTAATAAATTTTATAATAGAAAAATATAATGAATTATACTAGATAGGTAATAAGCCCGAGGCATATCTTTGAAAGAACTCAGAATCCTCAGTTCAAAGAGGTGTCAATTTTAATTTAATTAAGACTTTCTATCTTAAAACCAACAGATTGTCTTTTTCATTTTACTTGTTATGAATAATATTACAGACTCACTAAATGGGTTTTCTTTTCTTTGTTACAAATGGAAATTAACCAAATGAACAAATGTCAATTGTAATAGGTTCAGATTGATCAGACACAGATCACATTTGGGTAAATCAAACAAGCTTTTTTAAATCTAGAGTTTATAGAAAGAGGTCAGAGCAACATTATTCAGTGACAGACGGAGGTGTAAGTTTCCAGGTCATCTACAAAGACCTCCCCAGTTGATACACTGTTGTGGGTGAGGAGTCTGAGTGACCAGTGGTTCCATTAAAACCTCTGGAAGTTCAGCCTGTTATACCCGTGACTGGAGCAGTTCTGCATGTGTAGTTTAAATGTGAGCTGGGAACGCTCATCTGAGCCAGGTGCATTTCATCCACGCTGGTATTAAAAAATATACAAAAGGTCTCCTCTGTGTGGTTCAGTAAAGCACACTTAAGCTTGAACACGATGCTTATTTATCACTGTCAAGCTCCCTAGATCCTCACAACCTGGGCTTCCAGCTTTCCTGAACTGAGAGCGGCAAAACAAGGATGGGGTCAGTTACCCAGGCAACTCCAGTCTCAGGCTAGCAGATCTTGAGACAGTTAGGAGGGTTATCCTGCACATATAAATATGAATATAATCACCCCACCAAGAGAATTCAGCATTTACATTTCAGGGGATGTTTTCCTAGGCATTTCCAAAATAAAATCCTACTAGCATACTACTTAATCATTTGTTTTTACCTTAACAAAGTATCAATACTATAGATATCGATACCTTTTCATATTAATAAATGTTGATCTACAATTACATAATTATTTTAATGGCTACATAATAGTCTATGATATGGTTTTATATTACCAGTTGCCAATCAGCTATTGATCAGCATTCATGTTTTTATCTTTTTGTTATTATAAAAATGCTACATTGAATCTCCTTGTAGTTATGTTATCAAATTAATTTTTTTCCCCTCTCTCCTGTCAAATTCTCTTACCCATTTTGTGGGACGACAACTCATGATGTAATGACACTGCTGGATGTTTCACGAAGGATATTTTAACTCTGGATAGGCTGCTAAACAAATAAAGCTTAGAAACCGGCCAAGGGTATAGGGTAGTCTTAGACTAAACTAATTAAACCAAGAAAAATGATGTTCAGAGCAGGAAGGAGTTTTTTTTCTTTTATGTCAAGTTTGTCAGGTATAATTTATATACAGTAAAATTTACCTTTTTTAGGTGTATGTTTCTATGAATATCGATAAAGGCACACAGCCAGGTAACCTCTTTATTTCCTTTTTCCCTCATTCTGAATGTGCCCTCATGCCTCTTTGTAGTCATTCCTCTCCCCCAACCCCAGCCCCTGGCAACCACTAATCTATTTTCCTATTATATAGTTTTGCCTTTTCCAAAATGTCTTAGAAGTGGAATCATACAGTATGTAACCTTTGGATGCTGGCTTATTTTAGGTAGCACAATCCATTAGATATTCAAATGTATCACTGCATATATCAGTAGTCTGTTCCTTTTTATTTTACTCACCAGTTGATAGACGGTGGGTTTTTTCCAGTTTTTGACGATTATGAATAGCTCTGTTAAAAACATGTACATACAGGTTTTTTATATGGACACATGTTTTTATTTCTTTTGGGTAAAAACTTAGGAGTAGGATTGCTGGATTGTCTGGTAAGGGTATTTTTAACTTTATAAGAAACTGCCAACCTTTTCCACAGTGGATGTACCATTCTGCACAACCACAGCAGCGTATGAGAGCTCCAGTTCCTCTGCGTCCTCACCAGCACTTCGTATTGTCAGGGTTTTTTCTTCCTTTCTTTTTCAATTTTAGATATTCTAGTAGGTGTGTAGTGGTATTTCATGGTGGTTTCAATTTACATTTCCCTAATGACTAAAGATGTTGAACATCTTTTCATGTACTTTTTTTTTGCCCTCCATATATCCTCCTTGATGAAGTGTCTGTTCAAAAATTTCCCCAATTTTAAAAAATTGGATTTTTAAAATTAGTTTTGAGAGTTATTTATAGATTTGAGATATAAGTCCTTTCAAACACCACTTTTTGAAAAGGCTATTAGATGCACCTTCGGAGTGGAGTAGTAAGAACTCCAAAAATCTTCTCTTCCATAAAAGCAACAGAAACACTGGCAACAATTATGAAAATCAACTTTTTTAGAACTATGAAAATTAACCAAAGACTTGCAGCAATCTGAGAGTTATTTATTCAATAAAAATGACCAACTCTCTGTAAGAACAGCAAGCTTTGTGGCATTTTAACTTGCTCTATTTGCATCCCCTTTTCCAAGCTCTACGGTAGCCTTGAAACCCAGCAGCCTTGCAAACATTGTAGTTAGGGAAACTAGTAGCCTCCAGCCACTGAAGAGGAAGATATGCAGCTCCTCTAAAACCCCATTCCCAGGGAATTTTTAGTATTTGATCTGTCTAGCAGGTCCTTGGGAAGGACCACTTCACAGGGCTTTTCTCCATTTGATTTCTCTTAAAGCTCACTTAGTGTAAAAGCCTTTTACCTAGGATGTGTGTCAAAAACAAAATAATCAGTGGCAATTGTTTAATGTCCAGCTACCTGAGACAATAATACCAATTGGGGCAAACAAGAGGCTGGCCAGAAAACTTAATAGTAAAATATGGGGAATGAGAGGTACAGAGGGGGCTTGGGAAAGCTCTGACTTATTCCCTGGGATTGTAGAAGGCCATGTGCATGTGCAGGGCTGTGTAGTGCCCAGGAAAGAACTGCGAACATTCTAGTTTCTCACCTCCAGGGGCTCTTCAGGAAGTAAAGGCTGAGACAGATTTTCAAACTGCTAGAGTGTTGAAGTCATACCCCAACACACACGCACATAGCCTCTCAGCAAAGGTTGGGAGATTTACTGGTTCAAGGCATTCAAGGAAATTTCGGTTCAGCCATCAGCTGACCACTAAGCTAAACAAGCAGAGACTTCAGGGACTGCACATGACAAAGGATACAGACTTTACAGAATTTATAGTCCAGGAAATCCACTAAACAAATAGATAGCAATAGCAACAACAACAATAAATAGCAAAACCAAAATACCCGGGGTGTGTTTGTGTGTGTGTGTGTATGTGTAAATCTTATTTTCAGAGTTGCCATATTATGTTATTTATAATGTCCTATTTTCAACCAAATATTATGAGACACATAAGAAACAGGAAATTATGGCCCATTTATAGGAAAAAGCAGTCAGTAGAAACTGTCCCTGAAGAAGACTTCAACAACACTAAATATAAACCAACCAGACCTAAAAGACATAAACAGAACCCTCCACCTCCAAATAGCAGAATATAAATTCTTCTCAAGTGCACAAGGAACATTTCCAGATAAACCATACGTTAGGCCATAAAACTTGTCTCAGTATGACCCAGGAGACTTCACTGGTGAATGCTATGAATTTTAAAGAAGAATGAATACAAATTCTTCACAGTCTCTTCCAAAAATATAGAAGAAGGTCACTTCCCAACTCATTCTATGAGGCCACTGTTACCCAGATACCAATATCAGACAAAGCCATCATGAGTAAAGAGAACTAAAGGTCAATATCGCTTATGAATATAGATGTAAAAATCTTCAACAAAATACTAGCAATAACATACAAAAGGATAATATACCATGATCAAGTGGGATTTATCCCAGGATTGCAAAGCTGTTCAACATATGAAATCTATTCAAAAGAAACAGTCAACAGAGTGAAAAGGCAACCTGTAGAATGAGAGAAATATATTTGCAAACCATATATCTGATAAGGAGTTAATTTCCAAAACATATAAGGAATTCCTACAACTCAATAGTAAAAAAAAACCCCTCAGATAACCTGATTAAAAATGGGCAAAGAACTAGAGTAGACATTTCTCCAAAGAAGACGTATGTATGTCTGAGAGGCAAATAAAACGTTGCTCAACATCACTAATCATCAAGCAAATGCAAATCAAAGCTATCTTTTAGGATGGCTATTATCAAAAAACCCAAAAGATAACAAGTATTGGCAAGGTTGTAGAGAAATGGAACTCTTGTACACTGTTGGTGGGGATGTAAAATGGTACAGCCTTTCTGAAATTTATTATGGGAGTTCCTCAAAAAATTAAAAATAGAATTACCATATGATCCAGCAATACCACTTCTGGGTATATACATCCAAAATAATTGAAATTAAGATCTTGAAGAGAACATATCTCCTTGAACATTCTTTGTGGTCGAGGTGTTGGGAGGGATAGATAGCAGTGAACTGGATGCTCGGATGAGGCTGCCTAAACCTCTGAAAAACATCGGTCAAAATACCTTAGTATGGAAGTCACAAGCTGGGAAGTTACTATGCTCCCATTGGGACATAAGATTGGCTAGTGAAATCTCTAAACAGAGATAGACTCAGTTTTTGACCTTTGTCATGGGTTAGGTAGAAATTGCCTCAATGTCAATTGCCTCTAGAGCCAAAGGGTAGACTGTGTTTCTTGAAATAAGGCCCTGAATATTAGGGTTGTGTCTGATGTTTCAGTATTGGATCCTTCTAAATTTGGAGCCCTTTTTGCTGTGTCTAATAGTTTTTATCCACTATTCCATGTACAGGAGAGCTATGTACTATGGGAGAAACAGATGGAAAAGACTTTATGGTTAGTCTTTAATTTTGTGTCCTATTTGCCCAAGTAGAAGAAAAAGACTTTTTGGATAGTGATAAACATGCAGCAGTAATAATGACTAACATTTCTTGGGGCACTCTGCTTATACTGTCCATGAATTATCCCATGCAATCCTCAGAATAGCCCTGTGATGTAGGTAGCATCATGATTACATTTTATAGATAAGAAAGTGGAGGCATGGAGGGGTTAAGTAATTAGCCCAAGGCCATGTACCTAGTAAGTGCTAGAGCTGAGATGTGATTGGACACAGGTTGATTCCAAGGGCACATTTTTTTTTTTTTTTGCCTTACGTGTACCTCTCACTGTTGTGGCCTCTCCCGTTGCAGAGCACAGGCTCCGGACGCGCAGGCTCAGCGGCCATGGCTCATGGGCCCAGCCGCTCCGCGGCATGTGGGATCCTCCCGGACCAGGGCATGAACCTGTGTCCCCTGCATCGGCAGGCAGACTCTCAACCACTGCGCCACCAGGGAAGGCCCCAAGGGCACATTTTAAACTATTCATCTGTATGTGTTTTATGTGACATTCTCTCTATAGTACTGTTTAGTATCCACAACTCACAAAGATTATAATTATTTGATAGCCTACAAAATAAAAATAGAAGTCAACAGTAAATAAGGTCGTAAGGCAGCAACATGGCATCAAGCCCACAGTAAGGACTCAAATTGTTGAATTTTCTAGGAGGAGTGAGGCTTTAACAAGGTTTAAAAACAAACATGCTCTTGACATCCTTGTGCAAAAGAATCCCTTAGGAGCTGCCAGCCAAAAATGCAGATCTTCTCCCAGAGATTGTAATTCAGATCTGAGAGCAGTAACCTGGGAATCTGCCTTTTAACAAACAACCCATATCATTCTGATGCAAGTAGTTGGTGGCCTATAATTTGAGAGACAGTGTCTTAAAGACTCCAAGACTTGACTAGTAAAGAGGAAGAAAAAGCAGGGCATTCAGGCAGTGATAATGAGGTGGGCCATGTAGGTGAGTAGAGGGAATAATGGGCAGACCAATTTGTACCAAGCCGTTGGTTCTGACAGTTGTTGCTATATCACTTATTTATTCAAACATTTCAAGCACCAGCTATGTGCTGCTTACTACAAACACCCCCCCCAACCAAAATACAATGATGAACAATGGCATAGTCATCTTCCCCAGAGAGCTTCATCTTATAGAGGAGAGGAAGGCATACACGCAAAAAATAGAAATATAACAGCACAGCAATAGATGTATCTATTTGCTGTGGTGATGCTACAAAAAAGGGGCATGAATAAAGCTAAGATGAACTTTAAAGGATGGATGGGGTTTGAACACAAAGAGATATGGGTATAGGGCAGTCCAGGCTAAGGGTACTATGTGAACAAAAACGTTGTGGTGGAAAAATGCAGAAAAAAATTCTGGAATGACAAATAGTGTGGTTTTGGCGCAGAGTATGTGAGAAGCAATAATGAGGAAGATGGCTGGAAGGATGTTTGTAGACTAGATTGTGGAGGGCCTTAAATGTCAAGCCAGGAATTTGGACTTGATTTTACCAGTAATGGGAGCCATGGAAAATTTTGGTCAAGGGCCATGAATTTGGTCAAAATTTGGTCAAGAGCCATAAATTTGTAATATTAATGCAGCTGGATCAGTCTGATTGACAAGTCTGATAGTACTGAGTAAACTATATTCGTCTGATTAGAGTAATCTCTGGGGACACTTAGGAAAATATAAGTTCTCAAGCCCCTCTGCTACAGATTCTGATTCAGTAGTCTTGGGCAAGGCCTAGAAACCTGTATTAAGAAACCCACTCATGTGATTCTTATCATCAGCATTATATGAACAACAGTGAAGTGAGAAAAGCCTGAAAGCAGGGAGAGAAGTTGGGAGCCCATGGCTGTACTTTAGATGAGAGGTAATGGACAGTTCTAGACTTGGTGGTGCCTGTATTGATTGTACTGCAGCAAATAGATCCAACAGCTGTTATAGAGGTAGAATTAATAAGGTTTAGTGCCTGGATATGAGACAGAAGGGAAAGACAGCGACTAAAAAGATTCTTTGCCTGAATTTCTGGAAGATGTTGGTGCCATTAACCTCATCAGGGAATCCAGGAATAGGAGAAATAATCTTTAAGCTTGAATCGAGGAATGCCAGTTCTGAGATGCCATTAGTACATTCAAGTGGAGATTTCTTCATGTTGTTGGAGTGTGGGGTCTGCCTCTCTGGAGAGGGTTTGGGAACGAAGGCAAGTATTTGGGAGACATCAGATTAGAGGTAACGATTGAAGACATGCTAATAGACACCAAAGGGATGGGAACCCTCTACGAAGCCTTGGGGAAACCAGAAGGAGAAAGAGAGGAACAATCTGAGAGGAAGGAAGGCTGTAAATGAGTGCAGTGTTAGGAAATCAAGGCAGAGAACATTTTAAGAGCGAGGCAGGGGTCGACAGTGTTAAATGGTGAAGGCAAACGCGTCTGTTTCATGCTGTTGGCCTTGTAATCTAGTTGTGAATTAATTCTTAGAGCTGTGGTAGACATGAAAATTTTTAATATTAATGCAGCTGGATCAGTCTGATTGACAAGTAACTTTACAGAGGCTCCAGAATTGTAATTCTCCCCCTTATAGTCTGTTGAGGATTAAAATTGTGTATAGATCTTTAATTGTCTGCTTAATTCAAGGTGGTTTATTTGTGTGATATACTTCATTCTTTCAATTGGCCAGTCATCTATATATGTGTAGTTTTGAATGGTTTCTTGAAATAACTCAAATTTATGTAATTTAAAAAGCTTGTCCTATGAATTGCTATGCCATTTTATATCTTCCTGTTGTCATAGCAACTAGTTATATTCACCTACTTTTCACCTGAATCTCTCAGTCTGGTCACTGAAAATTACATGCAGATGTGAGCTTTCACATCTTATAGGAAGGGTAGGAAGAATGGGGAACTTATGATTTGTTTTTTTCTCTGATAAGAAGGTTAAAATTCAGAAGACTCAAGGCCAGCTTCTGTTTTATAGAAGGTTAGAGAAGAGAAAAACCTTGGTCAGAAGAAACAGGCAGTGGTAGTGGAAGGGAAGGAGATGGGCCAATCCCTGGGGCCTGAGGAGGAAAAGTAAGAGTGTGACAGGGGACCATCCTAGACTGAGGAGTGACATGTGGCAGGAGGCTGTGGACCCCCAGGCTCACCTGCTCTGAGCCCTGAAAATGTTGGTCACTAATTCAGCTTGTGGGAACAACAACCAGCACAAACTTGGAGCTGGAGGCATCCTCTTGTTTTCCTGGAGGTAGGAAGCCTGGTGAAATGAGAGTGACTCTGCCCTTGTTCCCTGCAGGGCTGCAGAAGGGAGAGGAAGGAGGGTTTCTGCATTGGAATACAATTTGTACCATTTCTGAAAGCTGTAGGTACAACTATGATATTGTATTCCACTACATTCTGAGTTTAATAGGCTCTTGTAGACCAGTCTGACAGGTATAGTACAAGGATTCCAAGCATGGTCTTTGGAACCACATGGATCTGAGCTTAAAATCCTGCAGAACCACTTACTCCTTGTGTGACCTTGGGCAAATTACTTTAACCATTCAATGCCTCAGTTCTCTCATCTGTAAAATGGGCATAGTTACATATTTCTCATAGTATTTTAATGATTTCCTGAAATTATACAAAGCACTAAACATAGTGTCTAGCATACAATCAATGGTTAAAATGGTAATTAATGTGGTAAATGTATTCTAACAAACAACTGACAGAGACTTCTGTTGGAAGCTGCATGCACATGCAGTTGGTGAATGGCTAGTCTGAGACATACAGATGCACTGGACTGGCTTATATTTTTACAACAATTTAAATTGCAGGGACTTCCCTGGGCTCAGTGGTTAAGAATCCGCCTGCCAATGCAGGGGGACATGGGTTTGAGCCCTGGTCCGGGAAGATCCCACATGCTGCGGAGCAACTAAGCCCGTATGCCACAACTACTGAGCCTGTGCTCTAGAGCCCGTGAGCCACAACTACTGAGCCCACGTGCTACAACTACTGAAGCCCGTGCACCTAGAGCCCGTGCTCTGCAACAAGAGAAGCCACCGCAATGAGAAGCCTGTGCACTGCAACAAAGAGTAGCCCCCACTAGTGCACAGCAAGGGAGACACAATGCAGCCAAAAATATTAAAATTAAAAAAAATAAATGGCATTCTTTATTTATTCAACATGTATTTAGTAGGGACGAGGAAAACCTGACTTTCTGGTAGCAAAAACTGACTTTCTCTTAGCAAAAATTATATAACTTGTTCTTCATGTTCAAAATAAAAGGATTATTATTTGTACTGAACACTACCCAACATTTAAATTTACTTAAAATGTTCTTATTTTATGGCATTCCATCCTTTATAAGTGGGTAGCATTAGCCATATTCACCAAGGACTGAGACACCTTACATGGGTTTAGTTACAAAATCTTCATAAAAATAGGTGCAGCAAGTCAAACGATTTTTAATTACACATCTCTCTGGAATGTCTGGACAAAAACAATGTGCCCTTTATTTTGTTTCTAATTAATCTGGCCCTGAACAGTTAAAAAATGAACTGTTAACTCTGATTTTACTCTGTCTGCCCTCAAGATTTAAACAGTTTGTTTAGGTGAAGTTCAATTTCTAGAGGTAAAAATGGTTAATCTCTTAGATTGAGTCCTTTCTCCCTCCTTGTCTCCTTTTGAGATTGTTTCTGGGTGTTGGGGAGAGGAAAGTGAGGAGTGACCACGTGGTGATGGGGGTGTCTGTGGCTTCTGAGGTCTCTGGGATGGTGGCTGCCATCATCACACAGGTTACTGTCTGCCCCACATGACCCTTGCTCTTTCCCCTCTGCTGGGTAGAGGGAGTGCTACCCTAGTTCTCCTAGTGTGGAAAACAGACCCTAGGGTGACCTCCAGTAATTTCAGAGTTCATGTCTTTGTGTAATCCCTCCTCTTGATTTGGAGTGAGACCTGGGAATTGCTTCTAACCAACCAAATGTAGTGAAGGTGATGTGATGTAACGCCCATGGCTATGTTACATTATATGGCAAAGGTGAAGGGATTTTACAGATATAATTAAGGTCAAATCTGCTGATTTTGAGTAAATTGAAAGGATGGTTATCCTGGGGGGGGGGTCAGGATAGGGGCTGATTTAATCAGGTGAAAGCCCTTAATAGAAGGACCTCCCTCCTGGAGGTCAAAGACCTCAAGCAGGAGAGACTCTCCTCTGGATCCAATGAAATAAGTATCAAATGGTGAGGATGCCCATGGACAGAAACTGTGGGTCGTCTCTAGATCTGAGGGTGGCCCCAAGCCAACAGACAGGAAAAATCAGGGCTCTCTATTTTAAGGCCACAATGAGTTGAATTCTGCCAACAGCTTGAGTAAAGTTGGAAGCTGATTCTTTGAGCCTTCCAATGAGAACGCAGCCTGCCAACACCTTGATTGTAGCCTGGTGAGACCCTGAGCAGAGGACCCAGTTAAGCCACGCCTAGACTCCTAACCACAGAAATTGTGAGATAAAACATGTGTATTGTTTTAAGCTGCTCAATTTGTGGTAATTAGTTACACAGCAGCAGAAAACTAATACACCTGGGAAGATCGACCCTCCCACCAGCAGTTCTGTGGCTCTTAAGTCAGTTCTGATTCTTGTTCCGCAGGGATCTGGTCTTCTGCTCTGCAGCTCTTGCTTCGGCTCCACTTTGCCTCCCACCATGATGCCCCTTCTGACATGTTCCTTGGCCATCCTTCAGCTGCTTCTGGGTCTCATCTGTGCCACAGGAGAACCAGGTAAAGTCGCTCAGAAATGCTAAATTTAACACCTTTCTTTGTCTGCCCACACCACCCTGACAGACTGATGCAGCAACGCCTTGGGTTGGTGTGAGACCCACACAAGGACGATCTTTTTCAGAAGACCAAAACAGAAAATGGGGTCAGATTTTCGTCTGCCTTCAGTGTTATACTTACTCATTCAAGGCACAGATATCAGGGCACACACTTCCGGTTGTTTTGCACCCTCTTTTCTTCCACAGTCTCCTTGGGGAGGTCACGGTAAAACCTCCTTCCTCCGCCCCGCCACGCCCCAGTAGCACATTCTTTCTTTCTTTCTTTCTTTTTTGCGATACGCGGGCCTCTCACTGCTGCGGCCTCTCCCGTTGCGGAGCACAGGCTCCAGACGCGCAGGCTCAGCGGCCATGGCTCACGGACCCAGCCGCTCCGCGGCATGTGGGATCTTCCCGGACCGGGGCACGAACCCGCGTCCCCTGCATCGGCAGGTGGACTCTCAACCACTGCGCCACCGGGGAAGCCTGCACATTCTTTCTTTGATAGAACATGCCTTCATTATTACAGAAAGTTGTATCTTCTACTCTATGGGAGAATTCTGAGTTTGGCAATTCCAGCCTGAACTGGCAACTCCAGACTTGGTTGCTAATATGTTAAAGGAGGAGATAAAAATATAAACTCCCTCATTCATTCATTTGTTCATTCAGCCACTAAATACTTGTTGAATGTGTATTATTTGTTGAGTCTACTACCGAGCTCTGTTCATAGGGGATGCAGCCGTAAACAAAACAGAGAAAACCCTTGTTCCCCTGGAGATTATAGTCACTCGATGAATGCCTGATGTTCAAGGTTATTTCTTGCTGCATAATCATATTTTGCATGTTAGATGCTGGAAATTACTTCATTCTTTCTCTTTGCATCTTTCAGTGAAAAAATCCTTCTCTGTACCCCCTCCCCCCAGCCAGATGTCGATGAATGTGATGGTCTCATACTCAAAAAGGCAGAAGAAAAAGCACATGAAAGGCTATCAAAATATTGCCATCACTGAAAACGTTTAGAAGTGTTTATTTCCTCTGGAATTAGTGTTAGCAAGTGTTTTTTAAAAGTATTTTTAAAAATTATTTTTCACCTTCCAGGTTTCTTTTGTAACTTTTAAAATAAGACAATTAAAACGTTTAAAATTTGGATAGTAAAGCAAGAGATGTTTTTCCAGTAACTGCCTTATGCCATTTAGTGTTTCCTCAGTTTCAGGTGATTGAGAGCATGAACCCAAAATAACCATCAGGTGGCAGGAATCAGGACGGCTGGGGCTTGTGGTTGTACTGTGAATCTTGTATATATGCTGCAAAAATACTCAATAGGGGTCAGTTGGTACTGATGAGGAGTGTTTGTTTTTAATTAATTTTATTAAAAAATTTCATTTAAGGTCACTATTTTGGCAGGAATGAGGCCAATTTCCATTTCATTAATTATGTAAGGAATTTCATGTGGAAACTTGAGATAATTGATACAATATTTTCAGTTTATTCCAGTGATATTTTAGTACCTGTATGGATTGAATGTTTGTATCCCCACCAAATATGTATGTTGAAACCCTAATTGACAATGTGATAGTATTGGGAGATGGGGCCTTTGGGAGGTAATTAGGTCATAAGTGTGGATCCCCTATCATGGCGTTAGTGTCTTTATAAGAAGAGACATTAGAGGACTTGCTTCCTGTCTCTCTCCTCCCACCATGTGAGGACACAGCAGGAAGGCAGTCATCTGCAAACCGGGAAGAGAGCTCTCATCAGAACCCGACTACCCTGGCACCCTGATCTCAGACTTCCCAGCCTCTAGGACTAAAAGAAATAAATTTTTGTTGTTTTTAAGCTCCTAGTCTGCAGAAGTTTGTTCTAGCAGCCTGAGCTGACTAAGGCATACTGCTGCAAGATTGGTGCCTGACTGAGCCATCCTCGAATTTTCCTAAGTGGGCACATGTGTGTGGGGTTAGGGGGCCATAATAAAAGCATGTGACTGAGCTCTGGGTAGAGGTATTCCATTATTCCATTTCTTCTAGTCAGTGCTTAAACTAGCACATGGTGTCAGCCTATAGTTACGGTTTTGTTTCTATCATCTACTGGATACTGTGATATTTTAAGCAAAGTAGCCTTTATAACTAGTCTAGTACAACAGCTTATAAGATTAGGATATACTTAATGAGAGAAAGAAATGCCAAAAGGAAAAATTGATGAAGACTCTAGGAAACACCATCTCTTTTCTTTATACCACACGATGTGTGCTGAGTACCTTTTTCATGTAAAACCATTAGTATGGCAGATGCAGGCAAGAGGGGAATGAAGGTAAAATGGCAACATGCAACCCAGTGCCATTCAGAAAATTTGGAACACTCTAAGTTAGTTACATTGTCTGCCATTGGTGGAAAGTTCCAATTTTCATATTCCTCATGGGCTGAGCAACTGTGAACAGAAGGTAAACAGGAAGGCTTATGTGATATGCCAATGTGTATTTCTTTCTGGAGTAATACGGCAGAAAAAAGAGAGATCTAGTTGGTTTTTTAAATATACTACATCAACATCCCACGACTTGGATTCTCTTAAATAGAAATAAACATCTAGTGCACAGATGAAATAGGGAAAAGAAACAACTCAATAAATGAAGCATAGGCAAGAGATTTTGGTCTTTGAAGGAAATCAGCTTTTCAGTTTTCAATTGTAGCCCAGTATTTTAAATCTGCAGTTACCAGTGATTAGTCTCCTCCTAATCTGAATCTTTCCTATGCTCATTGTTAACCAAATACAAGAGTTGTTAGAAGTGCAAAAGGTGGTAAGTACTAGAAATAGGTAATAACATGATACCTCAGAGTTACATAATATAAAGATCCTTTGGGTTATTCAGTGCTTTGGGAACGTTGTCTGTTGTTTTTATTATACATTGTTTAGAGGTGTGTTAGAATCCTGATTGGGTGGTGGAAACACTGGGGACCCAGTGAAGAGAAGGTGGGTCCTGGGTTGTGATAGATAAACTGATAGTGAGACAATGAGAGCAAAGATGGCTCCTACTAATAGACAGAACGGTTTCCTTACTCCTGGTAGTAGAGAGGGCTTTGTTATTGATGTACCTCAGGTGGAGAGCAGACACTATTTCCAGTACAGCCTGCGGTTCTCTAGAAGGGGAGGCATTACATGCCAGGTTTTCATGGAGGAGAGCCAGCAACGAAAGAAAGAAGGAATGGCCCTTTGAGGAGGAGCTGAGAGAGATTTTCTGGCTTTTTTTTTTTTTTTTTGCGGTACGCGGGCCTCTTACTGTTGTGGCCTCTCCCGTTGCAGAGCACAGGCTCTGGACCTGCAGCCTTAGCGGCCATGGCTCACGGACCCAGCCACTCCGCGGCATGTGGGATCTTCCCGGACTGGGGCACGAACCCGCGACCCCTGCATTGGCAGGCGGACTCTCAACCACTGCTCCACCAGGGAAGCCCTTTCTGGCTATTTTTAAAGATTTGGCACAGACAGCAGAGTCCTGGCAAAGCTGGGAGATAGAATACAGAAGCGCATCTTGCTGCTGGGTCTCGCGTGAATGTTAGAGAAAAGGAAAAACACGTGGTCAAGGACGAAGATATGGCTTTTGCAGGTTGAGGTCACTTGAATTTTCAAGGTCAAGGAGCAGTGTATTCTCTTAATGTATGATCCGTGGATGTATCTGGGAATTATTTTGGCTGTTTAAGTGCTCATAACTCTAACTCCTTAGCCTGTTTTATCATTATTTTTGACATGGCATTTATCACCACCACATTATATATTTACCTGTTTTCTCTTAATTTCTTTCTCCTTGCATTATAAGGGCAGGGACTTTTTTGGCTTCATGTATTTATGTGTGTCGACTGGTATCAGATGCATAGTAAATACTGAAATAAGTGTATTTATATATGATTGTGGTTAATGCTGGTTCAGGAAGTCCAATACATTGGCAGGGGTCTTAGCAAGAACTGGCGGAGGGGCAGAAAAATGTGTTAGTGGGTGTGGCCGTTTAAAAAGATGCCCACAAACTATTTGATACTCCTCCCTTCAAAATGTGGAGCCGTATTCCCCTCCCCTTGTGTGTCGACTCTACTTAGTGATTCTGACACACTGACTGTGGCAGCACCGATGGGTGTAACTTCTGAGTCTGGGCCATGAAAGACACAGTGGTTTTTCCTTGGTTCTCTCTCTGTCTGGTACACTCACTCTCTGTTTACTCACGCTGGGGGAAGCCACCTGCCGTGTCCTGAGGATACATGAGCAGCCCTGTGGAGGGGCCCAGGTGGCAAGGAACCGTTGCTCTGGCCTATGGCCAGCGAAGAGCTGAGGCTCATGCTAACAGCCACATGCCTGAGCTTAGTGGCGGGTCCTCCAGTTCTAGGCAAGCCGTCAGCTGCCTGCAGCCCCTGCCGGTACCTTGTCTGCAACTTCATGAGAGACCTTGAGTCAGAACCACCCAGCTAAGGCACTTCCTAATTCCTGACCCTCAAAACTGAGATCATAAATGTTTGTTGTTTTAAGCACCTAAGTTTGGAGGTAATTTGTTCTGCAGCAGCAGATAACTGCTATAGGGAGGAATCTGCCACCCAGAAATAGTTCATGTAACGTTACCTCAGCGATTAAAGAAAAAATGCATGAATGGAAATGCACACACCTACTCCTACATATTTTTATTCTTTTTTTCCTTTTGATCTCTTTTTTTTGGAGAAGACCATATTTTTATAACATTCTGCAATGCCTCCTATCCTGCAAGTTATCAATGGCTAATAAGTGGTGATGACAAGTTTTATATATTTATGATAAAATTCTCAGATAGGACAGAAGTCAGTTTCTACATCAAGATGTCCTTCCCTTCTTCCCTTTTTCTATTCGGTTCCATTGTGTAGATTAAGATTTGTCATATCTGGGGAATGAAGAAACATGGCTGTGTGTGCGTGTGTGTGTGTGTGAGAGAGAGAGAGAGAGAGAGGGAGAACAACCTCTAACAACCACATTGTAGCTTTTCAGACTCACATCACATACATACAGCTTGAAAACATGTACAAAAACTGATTTAAACTGCTTCGCAATCAATCAGTATTTTTTCTTGAAAATTTGCTGGAAACATGGTTCTTACCTAAAGGGGATTTAATTAACTCCTGGCCAGGAAATTTTGCTGCAGAAATATGTTTTCTTTTAACTAACAAATATGACTTATTTCAAAATGTGAATTCAGAGTATTGAATGATAGTAGACATTGTTATGGATTTGGAAAAGGATTTCTCTTAGATTTTGGAAGGAAAAGTGTATAGTTCCTTTTTGAGAGCTTGTTACCCCACGATCTCCTTCTCAGCATTCAGAAATGGAAAGCACAGAAGTCATCTATCTTAAACCTGGGCGGTGATGTTGGCCTTGGGGTCGGAGTCATCTGGGTCTCACCATTTACAAGTTATGTGACCTTAGGCAAGTGATTTAGCTTTGCTGATGCTCCTCTGTGGCGCCTCTCCCATCCATTCACTCGAACAAGTCAATGGACAATAACAATGATGATATATGTACTATATTTGAAGCCAGGTCACATGGAGATGGGTTGTTAGTTGGTCCTTAAAATGACCTTCAAATCAGAAAAATGATTCTACTCCCCTCAACCCCCCACTCCTGGCCACCCATGAGGTAATCTATAGGAGCAAAAGAGCATAGTTTCAGTTATACACACATGATATGAAGAAAGGCTAAGCGGGCTGAACACAGTCTTGGGGTTAGAATTGGCTGTTATTTGAATGTGTCAACAGAGCTGTGGTATAAAAGGGCACAGCAGTGCTCCTTCCATCACTCCTGACATGTGTCAGGCATGTTTTAGAGTGTGAACGCAAGTTAGGTTTAGTCATATAATTTCAAAGCTGTGGGTAAATATCAGTGATCAAGAAAAGGTGTGTGTGTGTGTGTATATATACAACAGTATGGTATGGCTCAGCAAAGCCTAGATGGTGACTTAATTCCATCTTGACAAGCTTGGCAAATCCTGATTTCCAGACAAGCATATTCTGTGCTTGAGACTTCCTTATTAGTGAAGAGATGAGGATTTTCCTCTCATCTGTAGGCTCATCCCTCTGGCCAGATAGCAGTGTGATATGGACTTAAGAGCGATGAAGTTGCCTTAGCCCTCAGTGTCTCTGGACCAGAGCAGTGTGAAAAATATAGAAAATGGCACCAGCTAACACTTACCGCTTAACTACGTGCTGGGCAACACTGGTTTTCACATGTGTCGTGTAGCTTGACACTCCTGATCTCTCTACCCTCTGACTTTTTTTTTTTTTTTTTTTTGGCGGCACGTGGGCCCCTCACTGCTATGGCCTCCCTCGTTGCGGAGCACAGGCTCCGGACACGCAGGCTCAGCAGCCATGGCTCACGGGCCCAGCCGCTCCGCGGCATGCCGGATCCTCCCAGACTGGGGCACGAACCTGTGTCCCCTGCATCGGCAGGCGGACTCTCAACCACTGCCCCACCAGGGAAGCCCTACCCTCTGCCTCTTGACCATCTTAAGAGTGAGGTGGTATTTGTAGCTCCTACTGGCATGGTGGTCATTACCCTGTGCTTCATCATTTCATCTCACCAACCCCAGTGACCCCACTTTCTACTAGTTAGCATTCTTGAACCTCTCTTTCCTTTGGATTTCTGTCACTATTCACTCTGGAACATTTCCATCACCTATTTTTTTTTTTATTGAAGTATAGTTGATTTACAATGTTGTGTTAGTTTCAAGTATACAGCACAGTGGTTCAGTTATACATATATAGGTATCTATTCTTTTTCAGATTCCTTTACCTTATAGGTTATTACGAAATATTGAGTATAGTTCCCTGTGCTATACTCAACAAGTAGGTCCTTTTTGGTTATCTGTTTTATATATGGGAGTGTGTATATGTTAATCCCAAACTCCTAATTTATATGTCATCTATTTTTTTCTTCTGCTTCCCCCCCAAATAACTCAGTGCTATTGAAAAAGTCATTTAACTTTGATAACTGTCTCTCATACAGAGGCAGTCATTGATTCAATGTGCTTTGTGCTAGGCACTGAAGAGAGAGTGGTGAAGAAACAGACAAAAATCCCTGCCCTTGCTTACATTCTGGTGCGGGGGTGGGAAATAGGTAATAAATAAGATCATAAAGTAAAATATATAGCCCAACAGAGAATAAGTACCAAGGAGCACTTATAGGTAGTACAGAAAGCAGGAAGCAGGAATAAGAGGTAGAGATGGGTGGAGAAGTTGCAGTTTTAGATGTGCAGGGAAGATCTTACTGAGAAAATGGCTTCTGAATAAAGAGTTGGAGGAAGTGGAGAGCAGGTTGTTGCTATAACCTTAGTTGGGCCCCCACGAATGAGCGGCGATTATTTTATCCATCTCATTTTAACTCAGTGTCACATACTACAGAACTTTTCCAAATCCCTCTCTTTAAGCTCCTGCGAAGTCCTTAGCTTTATGAGATCAAGATGCTTCCACCTTTATCTGGTAGGACTGAGAACAGGGAATTTATTCTGCTGATAGTTATTGAAAGCCAGTCAAACAGAATGATCAAATAATCCTGATCTCCTGGAGCTTATATTTTAGTTTATGGAGCTTATATTCTTTAATGGAGCTTCTATTCTAGTGTCATTATGCCATCCCTACTTTCTTTCTTTTTTCTTGAAAATGTCCCCATCTTTCTATCTTCTCCTCTTACCCTGCCAGATTTATTGTGGTGTAATTGACAAAATAAAATTGTAAGATATTTAAAGTGTACCATATGCTGATTTGATATACATTTATATTGTGAAAGTATTCCCACCCATCTAGTTAATTAACCCATCTATAACCTTACATATTTTTCTTTACTTATTGCTATTTAAAAGAAGTAACATACCATCCATCTGTGCTATCGATCTCAACTTCTGCCTTCCTCTGAAACTTAGTGCTGTCAATAAATGCCCTTTTGTTAGTCAAATCTTTACTTTCCTGCTTCACTAGTTACTCACTTCCCTACTGCTTACAAATGTGTTGAGGACTTCCTACTCCTAAAACACCTTCTCTTGATTCTCCTTCCAATGATAAGTACTTACTGCTCACTTTTCTTTCATTGACAAGCATCTTGAAAGCTTTAACTGCATTGTTTCTATCTCTTTACTACGACGTTACCATCATTTCAAATGGAAAATCAAAACACATGGTGTATTATGAGACAGAATAAATTGAAATTGGGAGTATTCCAGAAAATCTAGAACAGGTTACCCTGATTCCTACCTATGAACTGAACTCACCCACAATTTTACTGAAAATGCTCTCTTAATAGTCCCCAGTATCCTTCTAGCATCAAATCCAAAATAATTTTACCTCATTGCCCTTGAACTCTTTCTGGAAATTTACAATTGTTGATATTTTTGTTATCCTTTCCCTTAGTATGTGACAGTTAACCCTCTCTTCCTCCTCTTGTGGCTTCATCTTTCACTAACTTCCTTTCCTCTTATTCCACAAGAGTGCACATTCTTTAATGCTCCTATTCATGGAACTCTACTTTCAATGCTTGATGAAGAAATCTAATGTCTTTAACTAGTTGTTTGACAGCCACATTTGCAACTGCGGCTCCCAGATTTGTATCCAATTGCCCTGATTTTCTGTGAACTCAGGCCAACATTTCTTTTTCTTTTTTTAAAAAAAATTATTTATTTTTGGCCGCGCTGGGGCTTCGTTGCTGCGTGAGGGCTTTCTCTAGTTGTGGCAAGCGGGGGCTACTCTTCGTTGTGGTGCACGGGCTTCTCACTGCGGTGACTTTTCTTGTTGAGCACGGGCTAGGTGTGCAGGCTTCAGTAGTTGTGGCTTGCAGGCTTCAGTAGTTGTGGCTCTCGGGCTCTAGAGCACAGGCTTAGTAGTTGTGGCGCACAGGCTTAGTTGCTCTGTGACATGTGGGATCTTCCCAGACCAGGGCTCGAACCTGTGTCCCGTGAATTGGCAGGCGGATTCTTAACCACTGTGCCACCAAGGAAGCCCCAGGCCAACATTTCTAATTGTGGATTATTCCCACAGTTTAAGTATCTCCAACTTAACACACCAGAGGTTAAATCACTCTCTGTTGTGCCGGCCATAAAATCAGTTTATCTTTATTTCTGTCAATGATGCCTCCATTTGTTCAGTCATCCAGGCTTGAGTACTCAGTGGCATTTTTTTTTTTCTTGGCGGTACGCGGGCCTCTCACTGCTGTGGCCTCTCCCGTTGCGGAGCACAGGCTCCGGACGCGCAGGCTCAGCGGCCATGGCTCATGGGCCTGGCCGCTGTGCGGCATGTAGGATCTTCCCGGACCGGGGCATGAACCCGTGTCCCCTGCATCGGCAGGCAGACTCTCAACCACTGCGCCTCCAGGGAAGCCCCTCAGTGGCAATTTTGATGCCATTCTTTTTCTATCTCTCCACAACCTATCCATTGCCCTGGCCATCTTATCAGCCTCCCTTGTGTTCTTTATTATTTGTTTTCTTCACAGTTTGTAAATATCATATTTATTTGCTTGTCTACTTATTTATTCCCTTGCTGGAAAGTAAATTTTGTGAGATCAGGGACAATACCTACCTAACTCAACATTGTATCTCCAGCTTCTAGCACAACGTCTGGTTTGTAGTATTTCTTAATAAAAATCTGCTGAATGAATGAATGAATGAGTGGACGTTTGTTGATTATTTTCCAGGATGTTTCCAATTTTTCCATTATTTTGAGTTGCCATTCCCACCACTTTAGTTCAGCCCTTGTCACTGATTGTTGAGATTATTGCAATAGCATCCTACGTGGTCCATCCTCATTCCTTCCCCTGAGCTGTCCCTGCTATGGGACAGAATTCCTCTCCTTTTTTTTATTTTTATTTTTTTTTGCAGTATGCGGGCCTCTCACTGCTGTGGCCTCTCCCGTTGCGGAGCACAGGCTCTGGATGTGCAGGCTCAGCAGCCATGGCTCACGGGACCAGCCGCTCCGCGGTATGTGGGATCTTCCCGGACCGGGTCACGAACCCATGTCCCCTGCATCGGCAGGCGGACTCTCAACCACTGCGCTACCAGGGAAGCCCTTCCTCTCTTTTTAATAAAAGACGTTCTTGTAGGAAAAAAGTTAGTTCAGCTCCTATCGATGATCATTAAAGGTCTTCTGTACTTAGTGCCAACTTTTCCATTCACTGTCCCCATTAGTCCCCATTCATACAAGTCAAGAGCTACTTGGCACAAGACCAATTATGTAACCTTTGGTTACCTTTGATCAAGAGTTGTTATTCCTGGGAAAGGGACTTTGACAAATGTAGTCCAAAGGCTAATATGATCATTATCAACTCTGTAGTTATGAGAAATTATTAATATGAGTTAGAACTCCACCTTTATTTTCAGACTCTTCTCTAGAATCTATTTTACCAACAATAGGAAGGGGAAGTATAGGAGGAATAGAATTAAGACAATACTTTAGAAATATGTAGTGGTTATGGAGGGAGGAGCTATAACCAAACTGCAAAACTGCCAGAAAAGTACGTGAGCATATATTATTTCCCTAAATAGCAAGGAAGAAGGGAAATCTGTGTGTTTGGGAAGGTTGGTTGCAACAAGGAGACTCTGGAATAAATTTAATGTAACTTAATCACTTAGATGATTCTTTTCCTTTCTAAAATTGCAATTGCAAAATCCCACTTAATTTTATTTATGGTAAAGTCACCTGAATCTGGATGGAATTAATGATTTGGCACATTGCTGGTCAAACAGATGGTCCCACAGTAGACATAGAGAAACATTGTTGAATGAATAGACAACTCTCCTATCTAGGCACAGTGTTTGGCATAGCAAGTGAAGAAAGAAAATGTAACTGGTGAATAAGTAACTTGGAATTCTAGGAGGGGCAGATTAAAAAAGGTCAAGGGCACAGTAATATGGAGACTTTATAAATGATACTTAGAGACTGAGTATTTATTTATTTTTTAGAAGATGTTGGGCGTAGGAGTTTATTAATTAATTTATTTTTTCTGTGTTGGGTCTTCGTTTCTGTGCGAGGGCTTTCTCTAGTTGTGGCAAGCAGGGGCCACTCTTCATCGCAGTGTGTGGGCCTCTCACTATCGCGGCCTCTCTTGTTGTGGAGCACAGGCTCCAGACGCGCAGGTTCAGTAGTTGTGGCTCACGGGCCTAGTTGCTCAGCAGCATGTGGGATCCTCCCAGACCAGGGCTCGAACCCGTGTCCCCTGCATTAGCAGGCAGATTCTCAACCACTGTGCCACCAGGGAAGTCCCACTGAGTATTTATTGAGTGAAGTAAATGTAGGGAAACTGATTGGGTAGCAAGACTTTGGAAGACTACAGTGATGGTTGGAATTCTGATCTGTCATTTACTTTCTCTATTGCCTTGGATTTTTATTCCTCAGTTTTCTCATCTGCAACATGGGGAATATTTGTTCTTGCAGGATTATTATAAACTTGGGATGATAAGTAAAACACCCAATTTGGCACCTGGTACTTTGCATGTCACCTTTTACCTGGTCGACAAATGGTAACTATTGTCGCTAGTATTTACCTAAGGAGTCTAGAGAACATCTCCCTGGAAATACTCAAGGTGAAAATAAATAATTGGTGATATGGATAGTTTAGATTTCCTCACTTCCCTGGTGATAGACCAGGTAATCTTTTATAGTGCATCACAACTATGAAGTAGCATTTTATGTGAAATATACAAGCCAATTTACAAATAATACTGTGTAATTATTGTTTTGGTGACTTTCATCTAAAATTTGGAGATGTGGAATTAAATCGTGGGTAAAAAATGTTGCTTGCCAATTGCACACATAACTGAGTGCAACAGTGTTGTCAGGATGGAAACGGCCAGGATAATATTTCTGTTCTCACAGAAAAGCAGTGAGAGGTGGCTGCCCAGATAACATCCTATGGGATAACTTTGCAGAAGACTCTGATATTAATGACTGATTATCTCTTGCGCCCTTGTAGCAGATCCCCAGAAGTATTTGCTTTCCCTTCATTCCAAGGAGTGATTGCTGAGTAAAGCTAAGGAATCTTGTGATATGCAATTTCAACTCTTTGAGAGACATTTTGAAATATCTTTATAGAGTGTTTATTTCTAAAGAATCTAATTGTGCTTTAATGGCTAATAAATCACGTTCACCTGAAAGGATGTTCAAAACCATCATCCCTTCTCCAAAGGTTCAAAATTTGCTTTACTTATCTCTATCAACCACTTTTCACTAAAAGGTTAATGGTATTTCATTGATTTCCCAGTAAAGATACTCTCTACAGACTGTGTGAATACCAATATAATTTTATATGTATTATAGCAGAAATGTATCAAGACTAATAGATTTTTCTTTAACTGAAACATATTTTAAACCACAAAACATTTTAAAGATTCATGTACTCTGGAAAATATTTAATACTATGCAAGGAAACATGAATTTTCATAGCATTCAGAATGTATGGTAGGCTGTCTACGTTGTTTTCTTAAATATATTTTTCTCTCCCAATACACGTTCCGTCCTCTGTACTATCACTTGAAGTTTGGAAAATATGTCTTGCTTTGGGAAATTGTGATTAAAAAAACCTGAATTCATAAGCTAGGTACATTTCTTTACCAAAGAATTCACCATGACTTGTATGATGTGATTTTGAGAGTCGCAAGTCCTTGATTCAGGTCCTCCTTCTACTACTTATTAGTTGAATCAACTAAAGAAAATCATCTAGTTTATGTTTGTTTCAGTTTTCTAATCCATACAGTAGGGATAATGATATATTTGCTTATTTAACTTACACAGCCAGCATGAGGATCACATTAGAAATGCTTTGTAAAATTTAAGTAAATTAATGGTGTCATTTATTATTATTTGTATTAATTAACCCACCCCCCAGTCTGAGATATAATTGACATTTAACATTAAGTTTAAGATGTACAATGTGATGATTTCATGTATGTGTATACTGCAAAATGATTACCATGTTAAAATTAGTTAACACATCAACTCAGATAATCACCATTTTTTGGGGGGTATGGGGAGAAGAGTTTAGATCTACTCTCTTAGCACCATTCAAGTATATCAAGTATATCATACCATATCAAGTATATCAAGTATATCAAGTATATATCATACCATATCAAGTATATCAAGTATATCATACCATATCAAGTATATCATACCATATTGTTAACTGTAGTTACCAGATTTTCTGTCTGGATGATCTGTTGATTGTTGGAAGTCAGATATTAAAATTCCTATTATTATTATATTGGTGTCATTTTCCCCTTCAAACCAGTTATTATTTGATTAATCTATTTAGATGCTCCAATATTAAGTGAATATATATTTACAATTGTTATGCTCATGATAAATTGACCTCTTTATTATAAAATAATGACATTCTTTTTCTCTTGTTATGGTTTCTGATTTAAAGTGTATTTTGTCTGATATAAGTATAGCTATCTCCATTCTCTTTTGGTTTCCACTTGGATGAAATATCTTTTTCCATCCCCTCAAAGGTGAAATGATTGTCCTTAAAACTGAAGTGAGTCCTCTGTAGGCAACATTAGTTAGGTCTTGTTTTTTAATTCATCCATCCACTCTGTGCCATTAGATTGGAGAATTTAATCCAGTTATATTTAAAGTAATTATTGATAGGTAAGGACGTACTAATGCCATCTTATTAGTTGTTTTCTGACTGTAGTTTCCTTGTTTGTTCTTCTCTTGCTATCTTCCTTTGTGAACTGATAATTTTCTATAGTGGTGTGTTTTGATTTCCTTATTTTTTGTGTACCTACTGTAGCTGTTTGCTGTGTGGTTACATCTAAAATATCTTTAGATATAGTAGTCTATTTTACACTGGTAACTACTTAACTTCAGCTGCACACAAAAACTCTACACTTCCCCCTGACATATTATATTTTGTCGTGCTTTACCTTTTAAAATTCTGCATTAACATATTACTATGTAGCATAGTTATTTTTAATACTTTTGTTCTTTAACCTATATACTGGGGTCAAGTGGTTAACATACCACCATATCACTTTAGTAATCTGAATTTGACTGTATATATATATATATTTTACTGTTGTTTTTTATATTTTCTTGTTACTAATTAGTATCCTTTCATTTCAGCTTGAAGAAATCCTTTCAGCATTTCTTATAAGGTAGATCTAGTGGTGATTAACTTCCTCAGCTTTTGTCTGTTTGGAAAAATCTTTATCTCTCCTTAATTTCCAAAGGACAGCTTTGCTGGGTAAAATATTCTTAGTAGCAGTTTTTTTTTTTTTTCTTTCAGCACTTTGAATATATCATCCCACTCTCTCCTGGTCTCTAAGTTTCTACTGAGAAATCCACCGATAACCTTATTGTGGTTCTTTTGTATGTGGGGATTTTTTCCCTTTTGCTGCTATTAAAATTCTCTTTTGTGTATTAAATTTTACAGAGCTTTATTATAATGTGTCTTAGAGAAAATTGGGTTCAAATTTTGTCCTATTAGCTTTTGAATTTGGAAGTTCACTTCAGATTTGGGAAGTTCTTAGCCATTATTTGTTTAAATAATCTTTCTGCCCCTTCTCCTTCTCTTCTTCCTCTAGGACTTCAGTAACATGTAGATTGTTTCTTTTAATGGTATCCTGCAGTTCATATAGTCTGTCTTCACTCTTTTTCATTCTTTTTTCCTTGTTCTTCTCTGACTGAATATTTCAAAGGATTTGGCTTTGACTTCACAGATTCTTTCTTCTGCTTGATCTAGGTTGAGATATTGATCCTCTCTATTGCATTTTTCATTTAATTCATTGTATTCTTCAGCTCCAGAATTTCTATTTGGTTCTTTTTTATGACTTCTGTCTTTTGATAAACTTTTCATTTTGTTTATGTATTTTCCTGGTTTTTTTTGAAATTGTCTTTCTGTGTTTCCTTCTAGCCTACTGAGCTTCCTTAAAACAACTATTCCAATTCTTTACTGGGTAAATTGAGGGTATTGGAAAATCATTATATTACTTTGGTGTTGTTTTCTTGGTTTTTCACGTTCCTAGATTCTTGTTTTGCTGGCTTCACATTTGAAGAAGCAGTAACCTTCTCAAGTCTTTAATGACTATCTTCAAAAGAGAAATACCTTCCATTAGCCCTGTTAGGGATTCTGAAGCTTTCTCAGACTTTTTCTATGAATATGCCTGCTAGCAATTTTTTCTCTCTTGTGGCAGAATTCTTAAGTTTGTATGCCTTATCTTGATCCTGTAAGGCCAGGCTGGGTGCTGACAGCTTCCCTTTTGCTTTCCCTAAGGTGGTGCTATATGCTCAAGTTCGTGTAGTTTCTCCCGTGTCTGCAAGGTTGGGCTGCTTTCTGTGGATGCTCACTAGCTGTCTGCAAAAGCTTGCTCTTCCCACCCTTGGAGGAGTGCACAGATTGCTGGTCTTGTGTTTGGGGGTTCTATGGGTTTGGCGCATGGAGTGTTGGTGGTTTCATGGGCTAGATGCTGGAATTTGCAAGTGAGGCATCCCCAGTGATTTGTTGGCAGGCTTCCTGATGGAGTCTGTGAAGCACCTGGTAGGACCCACCTACCTTTGATAATTCTGTTCTGACCCTTGGCTGCTGTTCTCCCAGCCACTCTCTGCCCTAGTCCTGCAGTTCATGACTCAGTATTCTGGATGGGGTGAGAAAGAAATTGGTCTCTTTAGCAGTGTCCCACACAGCTGGGGAAGCTGGGGTGCTCACTCAGGCATTCTCACTTTCCCTCATGTGAGAAATATGGGACAGGAAGGACTCTTTTGGCAATAAGCTGTGCTGTTTTGGGGGAGAGGTGTTGCAGGTAAAGTGAAGCTGTTTCTCTTATCCTCTTCAGTACTTCAAATCTCAGATTTTTTTGCTCCAGTGGTGTGCTTGAACTTCTCTGCTGAACTCCTGGATTTCCCCAAAGGCTCCCTTGTCCATGGGAGATTTTCTAAATTGGTGTTCTTCAGGGGCAAGATAGTAGAAAACTCTTATTTTGTCATGATGATGACATCATCACTCCATAATTTAAATGAAACTTCTGGCTTGCTTTATATTAAAAAATGAGGAACATTATAATGTTATTAGTTAACAAAGCCATTTTTATTTCAATTTAAAGTGACATGGGGCCTTGACTCTAAACTCTAATTCAGTTTTTGTTTCCATTAATAGTGACATGAAATTACATGAAATGAAAAAGTCTTGCATTTATTTGAATCAGATTTAGTTTTGCAAAATTGCATAGGGACTAAGGATATTCCTTTTGAGATTCAAAATTATTAAAATATCTCTGATGGTTGGAAGTAGCCCCAACTAAGGTCAGCTGTAAGAAGGTACCAGCTCTTCAGGAAAAACTCATTATAATGTAAAGGCAGTTCTGGACTAGTGACTTGGGATCTCTACTAGGTCCTTGAGGGTTAAGGAGGAGGAATGATATGAAACAAAGACTATGAGGATGTTTTCTTATCAGTTCACCTTACTGTCAGCATGCCTTGAGAAAACTGGCTGTGCATATTTGCAATGAAAAATTTAATGCTTATGGAAGGAATGACCTCCTTCTGCAACCTGAGGAAACTTGCTACCTTGGCAGAATCTCAGCAAGCAGGAGGTGGTAATGACAAGGATAAGAATCTTAACCCCAGTTGCAAAGCTTCAGCTTTCTAGGTTTTGTCAAGTGAAGACTAGAAAAATTGTCATTAGCAGGGAGAAGGGGAGGAATATTTTCTGATTACCCAAATTTTGACTGTTTGTAATTTTTTGAGTGGTAGGAGCAGCATCTGGCAATATGTTCTAGACTTATAGATATCCAGTGCTTTTCTGGACATCACTTCACCCTGAAGACCAGACTTCAGTGTGTGTATGAGTCATCTGAGGATCTTGTTAAAGTGTAGGTTCTAATTAACCAGATATGGGGTGAATCCTGAGATTCTGCTTTTCTCACAAGTTCCCAGGTGATGTTAATACTGCTGGCCTAAAGACCACACTTTGTGTAGCAGAGAGTGGTAGAAATATTTATGACCCCCAAGAAGATCCTATGCCCTAATCCCCAGGAGTATATTTCCTTACATGGCAAAAGAGGCTTGGCAGATGTAATTAAGTTTACTAATCCATTGACCTTAAAATAGGAAGATTATCCTAGATTATCTGAGTGGGTCTAGGACAATTACGTGAGCTCTTAAAAGCAGAGAGCAGAGGAGAAGAAGATGTCAGAGAGATTCCACAGGTGAGAAGGACTTGGAATATAATTGCTGGCTTGAAGATGAAAGGACCAAGTGGAAAATATGAGAAGGAACTGAATTCTGCCAACATCCTGAATGTGTTTGTGAGTATTCTTTTCCAAAACATCCAGTAAGGCATGGAGCCCTGCCAACCCCTTTAGTCAGAGTCCAGTTGAGCTATTCTGTGCCCAGAATTATGAGATACAGAAACTATGAGGTAATAAATAGGTATTGGTTTAATTGCTTCATTTGAGGTAATTTGTTATGACAGCAACAGAAAACTAATACACGAGGTAATCTAGAGCACCTAGAATCTAGGGGAGCATGAAATCCTCTTGCATTAACAGGGTGAATCTGAGTTCCAGATCCAGGGAAGATGTGAGAACAATCACAGTTGGCCTTTGCATTGACTGACCCCTAGGTTTCTCTGAGTTATTAAGGAAGGCAGGAACCTGACAGACCAAAGATCCTCTCACAATAGAGAGGCAGGGCCTTGGAATCATATTAAAATAGAATACTCAGAGAAATAGGAGGTTCTCCAAGCTGACAAAATGGGACTTAAAGGTCATAAACTCTCTATATATTACAAATAACATCTATGTGCTGGGAGACAATTCTCTGTGAGCCTCTTGTATTTTTGCACTCTTGCAAGCAAAAGCACTGACAGATTTTCCTGCAGACAATCCTTTCAAGGATGTTTGTATAGTGAAAAGCCTTGGTAGATGGAGCTAGTGATGTCCTCCTCTGGAGCAGGGGCAGGTTTATTTACTGTCCAGTATAATAAAGATAATGTTTCCCTCTAGGGCAAAGGTAGGGCAGATTTGCTTGCTGTCTATTATAAAAGATTGGGTTTGCTTTAGCTTAGTATCCCTTGGCTTGATGAAAACCAACTCTGTGCATAGCATTTATGTGAGATGCTCAACATTACTGTGTCGGGACTTGGGGAGCAAGGAGAACCAAAGTAAATGTGAAGCTCATGCTTGCTGTGCTGTGAGTAATCAAGTCCTTTGTCTCTGACCTAGAAGTCTCTTCTGTCATTGGCCATGAAGCAGTGACAGGTTAATATGTTTGCTTGCAGGTAGGTTATAACCTCAGACCTTCACAGTTCTTAAGTACGTATGAGTAAATTTGTGTGTGTCTAGGCTTGTGTATGTGTGTGTGCATGCATGCAGATTCCAAATTTCATTTTTTTATCTGTCAACAATTAAGATGAAGAAGATTTACATATCGTGGGTTGTCTGAAGTTTCTCAGTACCATGAATTCAATAGGTTTTTGGCTCTTAAGCCGTGCAGCGTGTACTGAATCTATTGCCATTAAAGAAATATTACATTCAATTAGCAAGACTCCAGCAGTTTTACTGAAATAACCACCTATGTTTAAAAGTTATAATAACTTTTTTGATATTTATTTTATCACCATGGTTAGCACTGTTAAGTACCATTATCTTTCCCAAATATTATATTATTTGGACTTTTTGGTTTTCTTGTATCCTTCCCATTAGTGGTTTTTTTGTTGTTGTTATTGTCATTGTTGGAAATACCTTTGCTTCGTTTAAATAATAATGATAGTAATGATAATGAGCTAGGGTTTTTTTTAATATCTTTATTGGAGTATAATTACTTTATAATGTTTTCTTAGTTTCTGCTGTATAACAAAGTGAATCAGCTATATGTGTACATATATCCCCATATCTACTCCCTCCTGAATCTCCCTCCCACCCTCCTTATCACACCCCTCTAGGTGGTCACAGAGCACCAAGCTGATCTCCCTGTGCTATGTGGCTGCTTCTCACTAGCTATCTATTTACATTTGGTAGTGTATATATGTCAATGCCACTCTTACTTCATCTCAGCTTACCTTTTACGCTCCCCATGTCCTCAAGTCCATTCTCTAACTCTGCATCTTTATTCCTGTCCTGCCCCAGCTTCATTAGAACCATTGTTTTTTTCTTTACATTCCATATATATGTGGTAGCATACGGTATTTGTTTTTCTCATTCTGACTTACTTCACTCTGTATGACAGTCTCTAAGTCCACCCACCTCACTATAAATAACTAAATTTTGTTTCCTTTTATGGCTGAGTAATATTCCATTGTATATATGTGCCACATCTTCTTTATCCATTCATCTGTCGATGGACACGTAGGTTGATTTCATGTCCTGGCTATTGTAAATAGAGCTGCAATGAACATTGTGGTACATGGCTCTTTTTGAATTATGGTTTTCTCAGGGTATATGCCAGTAGTGGGATTGCTGGGTCATATGGTAGTTCTATTTGTAGTTTTTTAAGGAACCTCCATACTTTTCTCCATAGTGACTCTATCAATTTACGTTCCCACCAACAGTGCAAGAGGGTTCCCTTTTCTCCACGCTCTCTCCAGCATTTATTGTTTGTAGATTTTTTGATGATGGCCATTCTGACTGGCGTGAGGTGATACCTCATTGTAGTTCTGATTTGCATTTCTCTAATGATTAGTGATGTTGAGCATCCTTTCATGTGTTTGTTGGCAGTCTGTAAATCTTCTTTGGAGAAATGTCTATGTAGGTCTTCTGCCCATTTTTGGATTGGGTTGTTTGTTTTTTTGATATTGAGCTGCATGAGCTGCTTGTATATTTTGGAGATTAATCCTTTGTCAGTTGATTCATTTGCAAATATTTTCTCCTATTCTGAGGGTTGTCTTTTCATCTTGTTTATGGTTTCCTTTGCTGTGCAAAAGCTTTTAAGTTTCATTAGGTCCCATTTGTTTATTTTTGTTTTTATTTCCATTTCTCTAGGAGGTGGGTGCAAAAGGATCTTGCTGTGATTTATGTCATAGAGTGTTCTGCCTACGTTTTCCACTAAGAGTTTGATAGTTTCTGGCCTTACATTTAGGTCTTTAATCCATTTTGAGCTTATTTTTGTGTATGGTGTTAGGGAGTGATCTAATCTCATACTTTTATATGTACCTGTCCAGTTTTCCCAGCACCACTTATTGAAGAGTCTGTCCTTTCTCCATTGTACATTCCTGCCTCCTTTATCAAAGATAAGGTGACCATATATGGTTGGGTTTATCTCCGGGCTTTCTATCCTGTTCCATTGATCTATCTTTCTGTTTTTGTGCCAGTACCATACTGTCTTGATTACTGTAGCTTTGTAGTATAGTCTGAAGTCAGGGAGTCTGATTCCTCCAGCTTTGTTTTTCATTCTCAAGATGGCTTTGGCTATTCCAGGTCCTTTGTGTTTCCATACAAATTGTGAAATTTTTTGTTCTTGTTCTGTGAAAAATGCTACTGGTAGTTTGATTGGGATTGCATTGAATCTGTAGATTGCTTTGGGTAGTAGAGTCATTTTCACAATGTTGATTCTTCCAATCCAAGAACATGGTATATCTCTCCATCTGTTGTATCATCTTTGTTGTTTTCATCAGTGTCTTATAGTTTTCTGCATACAGGTCTTTTGTCTCCTTAGGTAGGTTTATTCCTAGGTATTTTATTCTTTTTGTTGCAATGGTAAATGGGTGTGCTTCCTTAATTTCTCTCTCATATTTTTTGTTGTTACTGTATAGGAAAGAAAGATTTCTGTGCATTAATTTTGTATCCTGCTACTTTACTAAATTCATTGCTTAGCTCTAGTAGTTTTCTGGTAGCTTCTTTAGGATTCTCTATTTATAGTATCATGTCATCTGCAAACAGTGACAGTTTTACTTCTTTTCTGATTTGGATTCCTTTTATTTCCTTTTCTACTCTGATTGCCATGGCTAAAACTTCCAAAACTATGTTGAATAATAGTGTTGAGAGTGGACACCCTTGTCTTGTTTCTGATCTTAGAGGGAATGGTTTCAGTTTTTCACCATTGAGAACAATGTTGGCTGTGGGTTTGTCATATATGGTCTTTATTATATTGAGGTAGGTTCCCTCTATGCCTACTTTCTGGAGAAGTTTTTGTCATAAAGCGGTGTTGAATTTTGTCAAAAGCTTTTTCTGCATCCTTTGAGATTACCGTATGATAATCCTTTTAATCCTTCAATTTGTTAATATGGTGTATCACATTGATTGATTTACATATTCTGAAGAATCCTTGCATTCCTGGAATAAACTCCACCTGATTATGGTGTATGATTCCTTTAATGTGCTGTTGGTTTCTGTTTGCTAGTATTTTGTTGAGGATTTTTGCACCAGTGTTCATAAGTGAATTGACCTGTAGTTTTCTTTTTTTGTGACATCTTTGTCTGGTTTTGGTATCAAGGTGATGGTGGCCTCATAGAATTAGTTTGGGAGTGTTCCTCCCTCTGATGTATTTTGGAAGGGTTGGGGAAGGATATGTCTTTTCTCTTTTCTAAATGTTTGGTAGAATTCACCTGTGAAGCCATCTGGTCCTGGGCTTTTGTTTGTTGGTAGATTTTTAATCACAGTTTCAATTTCAGTGCTTGTGATTGGTCTGTTCAGATTTTCTATTTCTTCATGGTTCAGTCTTGGAAGTTTGTACTTTTCTAAGAACTTGTCCATTTCTTCCAGGTTGTCCATTTTATTGGCATAGAGTTGCTTGTAGTAATCTCTCATAATCCATTGTATTTCTGCCATGTCAGTTGTTACTTCTTTTTCATTTCTAATTCTGTTGATTTGAGTCTTCTCACTTTTTTTTCTTGATGAATCTGGCTAATTGTTTGTCAATTTTGTTTATCTTCTCAAAGAACCAGCTGTTAGTTTTATTGATCTTTGCTATTGTTTATTTTGTTTCATTTATTTCTCATCTGATCTTTATGATTTCTTTCCTTTTACTGATTTTAGGTTTTCTTTGTTCTTCTTTCTCTAGTTGCTTTAGATGTAAGGTTAGGTTGTTTATTTGAGATTTTTCTTGTTTCTTGAGGTAGGATTTTATTGGTATAAACCTCCCTCTTAGAACTGCTTTTGCTGCTTCCCATAGGTTTTGGGTCATCGTGTTTTCATTGTCATTTGTTTCTAGGTATTTTTTGATTTCCTCTTTAATTTCTTCAGTGATCTCTTGGTTATTTAGTAGCATATTGTTTAGTCTCCATGTGTTTGTATTTTTTACATTTTTTTTTTTTTGCTGTAATTGATATCTAGTCTCATAGTGTTGTGGTCGGAAAAGATACTTGATAGATTTCCATTTTGTTAAATTTTCCAAAGCTTGATTTGTGACCCAAGATATGGTCTATCCTGGAGAATGTTCCATGAGCACTTGAGAAGAAAGTGTATTTTGTTGTTTTTTGATGGAATTTCCTATAAATATCAAATAAGTCCATGTTCTTTAATGTGTCATTTAAAGCTTGTTTCCTTATTTATTTTCATTTTTGATGATCTGTCCAGTGGTGAAAGTGGGGTGTTGAAGTCCCCTACTACGATTGTGTTACTGTCGATTTCCCCTTTTATGGCTGTTAGCATTTGTATTATGTATTGAGGTGCTTCTGTGTTGGGTGTATAAATATTTACAATTGTTATACCTTCTTCTTGGATTGATCCCTTGATCATTATGTAGTGTCCTTCTTTGTCCCTTGTAGTAGTCTCTTTTTTAAAGTCTATTTTGTCTGATATGAGTATTGCTGCTCCAGCTCTCTTTTGATTTCCATTTGCATTGAATATCTTTTTCCATCTCCTCACTTTCAGTCTGTATGTGTCCCTAGGTCTAAAGTGGGTCTCTTGTAGACAGCATATATATGGGTCTTGTTTTCGGATCCATTCAGCCAGTCTATGTCTTTTCATTGGAGCATTTAATCCATTTAAATTTAAGGTAATTATCCATATGTATGTTCTTACTACCATGTTCTTATTTGTTTTAGGTTTGTTTTTGTAGGTCTTTTCCTTCTCTTGTTTCCTGCCTAGAGAAATTCCTTTAGCATTTGTTGTAAAGCTGATTTGGTGGCCCTGAATTCTCTTAACTTTTGCTTGTCTGTAAAGTTTTTAATTTCTCTGTGAATTCTGAATGAGATCCTTGCCAGGTAGGATAATCTTGGTTGTTGGTTTTTCCCTTTCATCACTTTAAGTTTGTCCTGCCACTCCCTTCTGGCTTGCAGAGTTTCTTCTGAAAGATTAGCTGTTAACCTTATGGGGATTCTCTGGTATGTTATTTGTTGCTTTTCCATTGCTGCTTTTAATATTTTTTCTTTGTATTTAACTTTTGATAGTTTTATTATTACGTGTCTTGGCATGTTTCTCCTTGGATTTATCATGTCTGGAACTTTCTGTGCTTCCTGGACTTGCCTATTTCCTTTTAACATGTTAGGGAAGTTTTCAACTATAATCTCTTCAAATATTTTCTAAGTACCTTTCTGTTTCTCTTCTTCTTCTGGGACCCCTGAAATTCGAATGTTGGTGCATTTAATGTTGTTCCAGAGGTCTCTGAGACTGTCCTCAGTTCATTCTTTTTTCTTTATTCTGCTCTGTGGTAGTTATTTCCACTATTTTATCTTCCCAGTCACTTATCCGTTCTTCTGCCTCAGTCATTCTGCTATTGATTCTTCTAGAGAATTTTTAATTTCATTTATTGTCTTGTTCATCATTGTTTATTTGCTCTTTAGTTCTTCTAGGTCCTTGTTAAACGTTTCTTGTATTATCTTCATTCTATTTCTGAGATTTTTGATCATCTGTACTATCATTACTCTGAATTCTTTTTCAGGTAGACTTCTTATTCTTCATTTGTTTAGTCTGGTGGCTTTTTACCTTGTTCCTTCATCTGCTGCATATTTCTCTGTCTTCTCATTTTGCTTAACTTACTGTGTTTAGGGTTTCCATTTTGCTGGCTTCAGGTTCGTAGTTCCCGTTGTTTTTGGTGTCTGCCCCCAGTGGGTGAGGGTGTTTCAGTGGCTTGTGTAGGCTTCCTGGCTGGGGGGACTGATGCCTGTGTTCTGGTGGGTGGGCCTGGATCTTTCTGGTGGGCAGGGCCATGTCCAGTGGTGTGTTTTGGGGTGTCTGTGAACTTAGTATGATTTTAGGCAGCCTGTTTGCTAATGGATGGGGTTGTGTTCCTGTTTTGCTTGTTGTTTGTCATGGGGTGTCCAGCACTAGAGCTTGCTGGCCGTTGAGTGGAGCTGGGTCTTTGCATTGAGACACAGATCTCTGGGAGATATCTCGCAGATTGATGTTACATGGGGCTGGGAGATCTCTGGTGGACCAATGTCCTGAACTCGGCTCTCCCACCTCAGAGGCTCAGGCCTGACACCTGGCTGGAGCACCAAGACCCTGTCAGCCACACAGGTCGGAAGAAAAGGGAGAAAAAAAGAAAGAAAAAAGTTTATTAAAATAATAATATAAAAAAGAAGAGAGCAACAAATTCAAGAAACAAATCCACCAATGATAATAAGCACTAAACACTAAACTAAGAAAAACATAAAAATCAGAAACAAATCAGTTGCAGACAGCAAATCCCAAGTCTACAGTTGCTCCTAACATCCACCGCCTCAATTTTGGGATGTATCGTTGTCTGTTCAGGTATTCCACAGATGCAGGGTACATCACGTTGATTATGGAGATTTAATCCACTGCTCCTGTGGCTGCTGGGAGAGATTTCCCTTTCTCTGCTTTTTTCACACACCTCCTTGGGTTCAGCTTTGGTTTTGTCCCCACCTCTGCGAGTAGGCCACCCTCAGGTATCTGTTACCCACCCAGACAGGAGGGGGTTAAAGCAGCGGCTGATTAGGGGACTCTGGCTAATGCAGGCTGGGGGGAGGGAGGGGTACAGTAGTCATAATTGGAATGCAGGGTGAGCATTTGGTGGCAGAGGATGGCATGATGTTGCAACTGCCTGAGGCATGCTGTATGTTTTCCCAGGGAAGTTGTCCCTGGATGACAGGACCCTGACAGTGGCGGGCTGCACAAGCCCCTGGGGGCATGTGGTATTGACGTGTGCTTTCACACAGGATTCTTGGTGGCTGCAGCAGCAGCATTAGCATTTCATACCCTTCTTTGGGGTCTGAGCTTATAGCTGCATCTTGTGCCCGTCTCTGGAGCTCACTTAGGTGGTGCTCTGAATCCCCTCTCCTTGCGCACCCCAAAACAATTTTCTCTTGCCTCTTCGGCAGGTCCAGACTTTTTCCCGGACTGCCTCCTGGCTAGGTGTGGCGCACTAACCCTCTTTAGGCTGTGTTCATGCAGCCAAGCCCAGTCCTCTCCCTGGGATCTGACCTCTGAAGCCTGAGCCTCAGTTCCCAGCCTTCACCTGCCGCAGCAGGTGTGCAGACAAGCCTGTCAGGCTGGTGAGTGCTGGTCGGCACCGATCCTCTGTGCGGGAATGTCTCCGCTTTGCCCTCCGCACCCCTGTTGCTGTGCTCTCCTTTGTGGCTCCAAAGCTTCCCCCTTCCACCCCCATCTCTGCCAGTGAAGGGGCTTCCTAGTGTGTGGAAACTTTTCCACCTTCACACTCCATCCCAGAGGTACAGGTCCCATCCCTATTCTTTTGTCTCTGTTTTTTCTTTTTTCTTTTGCCCTACCCAGGTATGTGGGGAGTTTCTTGCTTTTGGGGAAGTCTGAGGTCTTCTGCCAGCATTCAGTAGGTGTTCTGTAGGAGTTGTTCTGCATGTACATGTATTTTTGATGTATTTGTGGGGAGGAAGGTGATCTCCACATCTTACTCCTCTGCCATCTTGAAGGTCCCCCTAAAAAGTTTTCTTAAATAATACATTCTAAATTTTGGGACTTGAGATAAGCCTTTATAAACATTGTAAAAGGTAATTATTATTCTTCACATTTTTTAGGAAAAATTAATTTTGCAGGAGGGTCTCAGTATAATACTATCTCACTGTGAAAAATATGAAAATTTAGCAGATATTTATTGTTCTTTTTTGGTAGACTGGGAAATTCTCTGAACTGTAAGAGCCCTGTTTTCATCTTTTTTGTCTATCAAGGAGGAATAGAAGTATGAGTATAACCTGAAGAACATTCAATGAGTTTCTTTTTTCAAAAATGTGTACTTGTGGGTGTGGAACATTTCAGCTATTCATAGTTTAGCATGTTTGCTATCAGATGCTACTTGATGTTTTTCCTTGTCAAAGCTGTCTTTTTTGACTATGCCTATTGAAAATTCATTATGTCTTCCAAGACAGATGAAATATTTGCATGCAGAATTGTTCCAGTTTTTTGAAGACTATAAATGATTATATGTGTATTTTTGTTTTTAACCACCACTATGTCTCCATCTGTTCTTTGTAGGTTTCTGCCAAGAGGAAAAACATGACAAAGAATCTAGACCTAGTGCTACCATGTTTCTGAAATTTTGTGTTTGTTTATAGAGGAAAAGCAATTACATGTAATTGTATAATAAGGCATTGCTCCTTTTTACTGAGTGGAAGATGATTGCTGCCAGACCTGGCTGAAATTAGGGTGGAGATGGTGAGGGAGATGATGGAGAAATATCATTCCATCCAAAAAAAAGCTGTCCTCATTGTTTGGCTGGGCTGACCTGATAAATCAGCTTTTTAATTTAAAATTTTCACAGTTAAAAAATAATTAATTCTTTTACTAAGTATTTTTTGAGCACCTTCTATATACAAAGCACTGTCAGCTAAGCAATATAATTATTTTCTTTTAAGAACCTAGCAAGTCTTACCAACTTCTGTCTTTATTCAGCAAAGGAAAAGAAAAGCCCAACCTTTCTTTGCTGCAATGGTACAGATTTGTTTTCAGTATATTGAATCCAGACCTTGAATAAGATAATTTTTCTTTTCCAAAAGATCATTGTTTAGATGCAGTTTGTTTTGGCTGTTATATAATATCTTCCTGGAGAGGTATTCATTCACTATTTCTAGATTATTAAATATCAATTTAGGAGATTAATAAAAGGTCCCCGAAATGACCTGATAGTGGAAAAATCATTTCTAAAAAGAAGGGTAGTTCTTGTTGCAATAAAATGTTAGAACCATTAACCTTATTTTCAATGTTCTGTCTCCCCCTTTGATTTTCATTGGGCTAGTAAAGTGCTGTGATTAGAGACTGGACGTATTTTCAGCTAGTAATGTGATATTTTAATATTATGAATCCTGCTTCTCTTTTTCTTTGTTGTGATGTTGATTTGTTTTTTCCAAACTATTTCATAACATTTGAAATATGAATTTGACACACATTTCTGAAAATATAGCAGTGATTTTGCTGTTAGTTTGATATCCACTGCAACATGACAGGGGTGCTTTTATTCTGTGAATTATTAGGGTTATGTAATATTCCTAGAAATGATGTTTTATAAAATCATGAAAATGAGCCTTATACAATTGGAGGAATGGAGTTTTGTGCCTTTGTTGGTCTCTGGTGTCTCTTATTGGCCCAAACTAATAGAAGCCAGGGTGTCTTATTTGTATTGTCATTTCCACACAAAATGTAATTTGTAAATACCAATAAAAGGAGCATTTTTTTTCATACGGGAGAGAATGTTCTCTCTTTATGGTAGTTTGTGGAAGGATAGTAGATTAAAAGTTCAAAGCACTTCTGTTATTGAAATAATGGAATAAGATGGAAGTTGAAAATGTTAATGTTCCCCCCTTAAAATGGAAAGTAATATTTCCTTTCCAAGTGTTACTCCATGAGTAGTTTTTCACATACCCTATCCCCCCAGGATATTTTCTATATTGTCTTAGTTTGAGAGAAATAGTTTCTTTAGCAGTTTCTTTGATTAAAGTGGAAAATATCCTAGGCAGCCTTCAAAATGCTGTGCAAATTCTCATCTCAGCACTGGCTCCTGTGTTTTCTTTTCCTGTAATGCAATCCAATACTTCACCACACCAGACAGAATGCTCAGCTCAAGCAACAGGTCTTCTGGACCTCCTATAGCTTATTTGGCTTAGTCCACATTGAAACACCCCTTCCCCTTGTGTTAACTCTTATCTACCTTGAAAGAAGCTTTTCACTTGGCTCTTTCTCTTGTTCTTTCATGTTTATGCATTTTGATTTTCTGACTGCTGTGTAAACTCTGTGGGAGCAGGAACCATGTTTTATAAGTCCTCTGTAACCCTGTGATGCTGGGAAAAGAGTAGCTACTCAGGAAATTATCTTTCTTGATTGGGAGTGACATCTGGAACCCCAGTATGAGCAGTGGTATTGGATCCCATATGCTTTTGGCTTCTGTCTTAGCTTGGCTGCTGCAATGAAAATACTATATAGGTTGGGTGGCTTGCAAACAACAGAAATTTATTTCTAACAGTTTTGGAAGCTGGGAAGTCCAAAATTTTGTATCTGGTGAGGACCTGCTTCCTGGTTCATAGGTTCATCTTTTTGCTGTGTCCTCGCGTGGTAGAAGGGACAAGGATCTCTTTGAAGTTTCTTTTATAAGGGCACTAATCCCATAAATGAGGGCTCTACCCTCATGATCTATTCACCTCTGAAAGGCCCCACTTCCAAATACAATCACATTGGGGATTAGGTACCAACACGAATTTGGGGGGATAAAAACATTCAAGTCTATGGCAACTTCCTTTCTGAAAAGGCCCAGTGCCTGTATGCAGAAGGAGGTTAAAATGTGTTAATTCCATAAATGAATGAGGTACTGGATGGGATGTAATTGGTCTTTGTTGAATTAGGTGAAATAATCTCCTAAAGAAAGCCTTAGAAATAGTATAAAACCTGCCTGAAATGGACTAATCCTTGCAGATGGGCATGTCAAGTGTGATGACAACCAGTAGTATAGAGCACTGGAAACTGGGAAAAACAGTGAGATGGCAACAAGTTTCTGCTTAAAGGGAGAAGATAACTTGCTTGGACCCATGCCCTATGGGAAATACAAGCTCTGATTAAGAATCTAAGTTTCCTAGTACCATACCTGAAGCCTGACCATTAAAAATTTTTTTTATTATGTTTTAATAGTCTGACCTTTTTGTGTAAAAACAAGCCTTTATAAGTATTGTTGGAGAAAGTGACTGGAGAGAAAAACTAAACAAATGAACCTAAAGCTGCTGATTCAGCAGCAGGTGCTTCCACTAGCACTGTTTTGATCCGTTGTTTCTTGAGGGGGGAGAACAGCTCTCTTAGAAACATGGACTCGAGGAGCACTTCTGCGTGAGCTTTCAGAGTGTGTTCCTTGCCAGGTGAGTTGTGTTGCCCTCTTAGAGCACATTTTTTCTGTAAAGTTCTTTTACCATGAAAATCTGTCAACATCGGCGGTTTTTTGACTCCACAACTAGGGTAGGGAGTACAGTGTCGGTGATGTACCTTTACATTGGTGCTCTTTGAGGTGGTGTCTCCGTAAAAGTTTCCTAATATTCTTTTATTTCTGCAGCATTTTGCTTGTCATCTCATCACCACTGACTTAGTAGGGATGGGATTTTCTAGTAAACCTGGATGTGTTTTGCTTGTGAAAAATACATTTAAGAGAAAATATCTGAGGTACTGTGGCATCACAAGTTCTGGAATTAGGACATGGACATCTTTGGAAGGTCATTATTTTGCCTACTACATAAGCTGTTTGACTTCATCCTGAAGGCAAGGAGAAGCTATTGATGTATATTTATCCAAAGAATATGGTGGTGCTTTAGAGAATTATGCTTCAGAGGGGTCACTTTGTTGGAAGTGCAGATATTTGAGGCAAGGTGAAAAACGATACTGCAATTTTCCATGCAAGCATTATGGGATCCTGAAACATGGCAGGTAGCAATGTGGCTGGAAGGGGACAGGGCAGACTTAGTTAGAAAATGGGTGTAGGGACTGATTGAGGTATTTGGAATGAGTCATCCTGGATGACTCTGAAGCTCCAGCCATAGGGAGCCTAGGTAGATGACAATTCCATTAGCCAAGATAGACAATAAAGAAGGAAGTGCCAGCTTATCTGGGGAGACAAAAGACTTGATTTCAGTTTTGGTTGTGTTCAGTTTGAGCTGAGAGGTATGGTACCCAGTTGAAAAAGATCTGGAGCCCAGGAGAGAGGACTGTATTTGGAATCATCAGACAACAACTGCATGGAAATGGAAGAGGTGGCTTAAGGATAGAATATAAAATGAGAAGACTTGAGGCTACTTCTATGAATAATTTCAAGGTCTATATTAATGACTGGTTTTACAAAGCTCTTGATATACTTTTACAAGTGCTATTGGACATAAACTCATGCGTGCTCCATATTTTGTTCAAACTCATGATAAATAAGAGTTGAGGTCATTTAGGATGTGGCTAAACGTTTATATATCTGAATTGCCTCTTGTGTTCTCCCATTGATTGAATGAATACCTATCCACACTCAAGCATAAATTTAGTTTGGAGTTACACTGGAATTCTTTGTGTTAAAATATAAATCCCAAATTATCAAAATCAATTGTCTTTGGTTTATTGATGCCTTTTATAATATAACTTACAAGAGGAATATTTGGTGTTTCTCTGTTTGAGATTTGTTTTTCAAAGTTACAATAATTACCCCTGTTATAATCAGGTTAAATATAGATACGTCCTAGGGCAGTATTTGAAATGTGTGTGTTGTCAATGCTGAACACTCAAAGTGTCTCTTCTTTACCTTAAATCAGTGGATAGGGTTATTATCACAAAGTTTTATACCAGTTCTACACAACTTTATGATCCTGTTAGTGTCAGAAAGAAGCTGTGAGAGACAATCTGAAAGTTCCTCAGGAATGAGCATCTTTCCCAGGATTTATTTTCTCAGCTGATAACATCATCACTCTGTCTTTTTTTTTGACTGTAGACCTTCACGGTCATCTTTGGCCTCACTTTCCTTCTCTTTGTTCAACAAGCCACCACGTTTTGTTAGTTCCCCTTTTGAATTGACTTATCGTTTTCTACTCTTATTTTTCCCAAACTCTTGAAATAGGCTGGATGCAGGGAGAATTATTAAAAGCTTATCTCCAGCTCATTTATTTTAAAAATTGTCACTAAGTAAGTTTTCTGAAACAACTGATCATATCCCATATAAACCCTTCGGTAGCTCTACTTTGCCTGTAAAATAAAGCCCCAAGCCTCTGACATCCGAGGCCCGGTTTGCCCTCCTCCAGACACTTCCCACTGGGGACCTCCCACTCTGTGCTTTGTCGCTTTTCTCCTCCTGTTCTGATTGGAAGAGCCTTTCTTCCTCTGCCTTCCTGGCCTCCACATTGGCTTGGGGAGTGCTGACTTTTTTTCAAAAGTCCAGCTCAAAGGGCATCTCCTTTGTGTGACTTTGACTCTTACCTACGGCTGCTCTAAGTGTTCTCACCATATTAACCCTTTCTACTTTAATTCTTTAGGTGTCCACATCCCCCCCCTCCTCACTGCTCTCGCCTCTGTATCCTTAGCATATAATTAGTATTTAATAATAATTTGAGTGGATTGAGTGGTTTGATGGAAAATCTGGTGAGAGTCTAGTTTCAGCCCCTCCCCTGATTGACTATGCATCTCTGGGCCTCTTTTCTTTGCCTATAACATGAGAGGAAATTCAAGTACATGTATAACAGCTCAATTCATGATACCCTGAGATCTCTACTATAAGTGTTCAATTTACATCATGAGGTTTTAAGATGAGGAATGTGCAGGTTACTTGAGTTTCAGAAGCAGCATTCTTATTATTTTCTTCCAAGAATGCCTGGTGAAACAATTCCACAGGACTCTCTATTTTAACCTTATCCAGTTTTCTGGGTTTCTCAGGAGACTTGCTCTTTCATGTACACAAAGGCTATTGACCAAGGTTAACGAGCAGGTGGGGCTGCAAGTAACCCTTGTTAGTAAAACCTGGCTTCAGTTCAGGAACATGAAAATCTAACCTGTCCCAGGCTTTGGGACTCTGTGGGTGTCCAGCCTTTTTTTTTTTTTTTAACCTTCGATTCTCAAATCCCCTTTAGTTCCTAAAGGCACTGGACTTCTGATTGAGTTATGAGAATGTACTCAGACAGCTGCACAATAATCTTACTTTTATCTTCCCAAGATTTGAGGAATTGTGCTTAGGTTTTATGAAAAGTCCAGGGGGTATATACCACCTCATGGAAAGGTATAATTAGAAATGGTGTATTAGTTTGCTAGGGCTGTCATAACCAAATACCACAAGCTCAGTGGCTTAAGGAACATGAATTTATTGTCTCACAGTTCTGGAGGTCTGAAGTCTGAGATCAAAGTGTCAGTGGTGTTCGTTCCTTCTGAGTGCTATGCCTATCTCCAAGATTCTAGTGGTTTACTGGCAATCTTTAGAGTTCCTTGGCCTGTAGAATCATCATCCCCATCTCTGCCTTCATCTTCACATGCATTCTCCTTGTGTGTATATCTGTCTTGATGTCCAAATTTCCCCTTTTTATGAGTACACCAGTCATATTGGATTAGGGCCTGCCATAATAACCTTACTGTAACATGATTACTTCTGGAAAGACCCTATTTCCAAATTAGATCACATTTTGAGGTACTGGGGGTTAGGACTTCAACATATTGTTTTTTTGGGACCTAATTCCACCCGTAACAAGTGGTATGTGCTGGTATACGAGCTGGCTGCAGCTCTGGAGTCAGTCCTGGAGGTCCCTGGCTGAGCTTGTGTCAGGGCTTAGCCCTTTGGTGCTGGACTGTGGTGGTGTCTGGGGGGCTGGAGGGGTGGCTGGGGACATGTGAGAGGCAGAGGCTATTTACCAATTGGTAGGGAAGTATTTTAAACCTTTTCTAGCCAATTACCATCCTTGGGTTGAGAGATTGACTTACTCTGCAGTATATTTTAGGGGTGCTGGAAAGACCATTACTTATTAAAATTCCCATTTGTTGGTTGATACCTGAATTTATATTTTCAGTCACTCATCACAGTAACTTAAAATGTCTGAGCACTGCTAAAATGTGAATTCTTCAGTTATGTTTTAATCTGAGGCCCCAACTATCAAGTCTCTGCTCATTTGTTTGAAAGTCTAGTGCTTGTTTTCATTCCTCGGTTTGCATTTATGTTGTATGAACCAAAATGGCTGGTAGCTTGACTGATTACTGTCTAGTTTTCTTGAGTTTCAATTAGAGAAGTTGTTCCTTACTAAGTGTACATTTTGTGCCATGCGCTATTCTTCCTCATGGCAACTCTAGGAGGAAGGTGTTTTACTGTCTCCTAAGAGATGAGACAACAGAGGCACAGAGCAGTTAAGCAACTTGTCCAAAGCCACAAGTAGTAAGGCTTCCGGAGTCTGTGCTGCTAACCAGTGTACCATTGTGCCTCTGTGTAAATAACCTGTGTTAATAATAAGCAAGAGAGACTATTTTTGTTTTTCTTGAGTCGGCCTTGTGATATATTTTAAAATGATTGTGGCATAATCTATTTTAGATTTGCTTGGTAGTAATGAAGAGCATAACAGAATATATACAGAAATAAAGAAAAAATTCCCCTCTTTTCCCTTTCTCCAGCAGAGGTCACAATGTTTGGCTCCAGGCATAGCCTTGTGGATTAGGGAAAGGTGTCTGTGATCTGAGGGATTCCCCTGGCCTCAGCTTTTGATAATATCTGAAAATTTAACCCTGGACATTCATTGTATTTATGGAAACTGTCAGGTAAAAAGTTATTGATTAATTCATCTACCCTGGAATAGTCAAATTTGAGTGCCTCCCCCTGTTGTGAGCATTTTAATGGAATCTGAGATGACTTTCTGAGGATGACTTTCTGTGGTAAGTTGTGATAGTGGCCGTGTTTTATTGCTGCTGTGGAACTTGGCTGATGGTGGCTAAGGAATCCAGGAATAGAAACTACATATTAATTACTCAATTTGTTGATCCTACAAATATTTATTGATACTTCCTCTGGGCTCCACATTGTGCTGTCTGCTGGGATAGAGCCAACCCCTACTGTGGATAAAATGACATGCTGAAAGGATTATGTAGGGCTCTGAAAATAAACTCATTACCTTGGGAGTTTTGCCTCAGGCTAGCTTGGTCTTATCCAGTACAATACTTACCACCAGTGGATAAAGTTCAAGACAAGACTTTTCCAGAGAGAGATGACGGGTGGTGATCTGTAGAATCCTGTAGTTTTGCTGCCCTTCTTTTGTCTGACTTTCAGTTCTGATACAGCCCATGAGACCAGAAGGGAAAGAGGCAAGGGACTTGCCTCCCACCAACATCAACAGGTCTGGAAAAGACCTGGTTCATCAGTGGTTAGTTTGCAGCTTTGGCTACAATAAAGTTTTGGAATTAACTGTGATTAGAGTTTTCTGTGTTCTCATGTATTATGTTTCCTGTTAACACAGGATGTGACACACAGTAAGCATTAATTAAATGTTAACTGATTTACAATTGAGTTAAATATCATTTCTCTTGTAGGTGCAGATAATTGCTTTTGCTTTCAAGCATACCTGAGTTTTTCAATTCCATAGATTATGAAACTTAAAGACCTACAATAATTAAGGAAGTAAAAAAAAAAAGACACACACACACAAGTGAAGGGAAAGGCACATCCCTTATTTTAACACTCATAGAATGGGTGGGATAAAGATAGGGCTACAGAGGAGTAACAACTTACTGGTCTAAGGCTTTCATACTAGACTCTTCAAGAAGACTGCTTAATTTCAGCATGGGAATGCAATAGTGTTAAACTTTGCTTCTTTTCTGCTAGTACCTTTATGAGTTAACTACTCAACATTTCTAACCGTAGTTAACTGTCCCAATTTTCTCATTTAAAATATTTCAAATAGGAGAACCATGAAGGCACACTCTGAACACTTGGAAACAGTAGATGTCAAACCTGGATGATAAGTTTGGCTTCTTATGCACTGCTGAGTTGATGAATGGGAACTGCTGATAAATCCGTACATATGAGAACTTTCTGGAAGGTGGGACAGTGATGAAAGACAACTTTTTTTTTTGTTGTTGTTGTTGCCTGGTGATTCCAAGTTAACCTGTTTTACTACACTCTTGTTTCTGCTTGGTGTATACACAACTCTGTGCTGCTAATGGTTGATTTATTTTTGGGAATGCTGGTTTCCAAAAGAATGGTCTAAGTAGGAATTTGGGGGTTAAGGAAATTCTAACTCAGAGCTATCCTTAATATTTTTGATTCATTTGCTGCTTACCCTATATGATGCTTTCAAAATAGTCCTTCAAACATACATTTTTAATGAGTTAGGTGACCAAACCAATTTAAAGAAAAACCTGTATCTGCTGTGCTGACTGTAGAATAGTCATTACTCTGCCTAGCAGTTAACTCCATCAATAATGTTCATTAGTAGAATTTTTATATTATTGGTTTTTACTTTTACCAGGCATCTCTAGTTTTCTTGCTTTATGAATATTTAAAATACAATTGTAGAAAATGCCTTATTTCTCTCTCTTGAGAGAACTGGTTTTCCCTTCCTTGAATCTCCTATTTCTAGGGTATTTTACAGTGCCAAGCTGCCTCTTAGGGGTCTCTCATTACCAACCCTTAAGCTCATTAATAATTCATGCTCCAGCTGTGTGAATTGGGAGCTTTAATTAGCTATTACTATTTTCCAGAAAAGACAGTTTCATTTATGAGTTTTATTTCATGGGACAAACTACTTAAGGAATATGGGCATTTAAAAATAACTTTATCTGAAATGTGTTTCAGGATCCAAATTTATTCTTCATTGTATTTCCATTTTATTTTAGGTTTGAAAGCTTATTTATAAAATATTATTTTTGTAGATTAGCATATTTTTTCCATTTAAATGCTTACAGTATTCGACAAATGCTTTTGCTTAACCTTTTCCTGATATCCCATTTTGATTGCCCATCAAATCTCAAGTGGTTAGTTTTATGTATTTTTTTTTATGGACTGTAAATTTGTGAGATGTATAAAGAGCCGCTTCTGTTTCTGTCTAATATTTCATGAGCTTTTGTACTTAGTCTAAACACAATTAAAGTAGCCTTTAAAGATTTGAAATGATTACTTTCTGTTGTCATATTTTGACATTAGTCAACGCTAAGGGTATTGGACCTTCAATCAGGCAAAACTTGGTCTCAAGACCAATACAGTCCATGCATCTCCGAGGAAACACAGTTAGGGTCACTCTGAGAGGGCTCTGCACACGCTGATCTTGTGATCAGAAGGTATGGCTGTCCAATTACTCTAAAAGCGCTCATAAAATTTTTTAAAAAATTAAATTACTTTGAATTCAATTTAAATGCTTCAGAATTCACAGGAAATAGGAAGAGCAAGGATGTTGCAAAATCTAATACCACAGTTTGCCAGATCTTTGGGCCTTGAGCCATTGGGTCTGACCAATATTCCTCTGAGCTCATCTTTTTAAACAGATGGTGAGATGATTTTATAAGGTAAAAGTGCAGCAACTAAGTGTAGTACAAAAGAAAACCTTTGGAACTGGAGAAATTTAGAAAACTGTGTAAATTTGAGTTTAATTTACTTGGATGAATTAACTCTTTATTTCATCTGAATAAGTGTCCCTAGATAAACTTGAGAAAACCCAAGAACCCATTCAACAGATATATTTTTATTTGCCTCTGGAATGACAGTATGTAAGTCAGTCTGGGAAAATATTCCAACTAAGGCAATTTCTTAGACATTTGAGATGTACACATATTTACTTTCTTGTGAACTATTATATTCAGGCTGAAGACATCTTGGAAAGATTGTCCCATAAAAAGTAGTTGATGTTTACAGCTACTTTATCAAACAATCTCTCTTCTACTTTTAATTTCACAATATGCAGAATTCTGTACAGGGTCAGTTCTCAGCTTCTTTTGCTGCTATTTTAATTGTTTACAATGAAAACTTTTACTGTTAGGCAAGTAGTTTTATTTATTGACTGATTAATCATCTAATTTCAAGTTAGGTGTGACTGTGTGTGTCTGGTTTACCACTAGGACATTGTATGTGAATTAAATGATTACAGAAAGGACTGTGCTAAATAATGATTTACTGAGTACCCATGAGTGCATTGACCATACCAGGGAAAGATATATTCCTTTATCTGGCTTCATTTCTGTCTCTGCCATAAATAACCTTTAAGTCTTTTGGGATCTTGGTTTGGTTTTTGGTTACTTGCTAATTGGCATTTGAATTATAATTTCACAAATTATAAACAGAGGACTAGGTCTCAAGGTATAAAGCCAGTTTTTTCCTTATGCAAATATTATTTCTGTGAAAAAGGTGACATTATTTTTCACACCGATTTTAGTTTCTTGGGATAAGTGAAACTGGAAGAAGGTCTGTTTCCTCATTATGCTATAATACCCCCTGTTCAAAAACCACGGCCATATTACATTTTATATTCCTTTTGCTTCTTCACCTTGGTAAGGTTTCTGTGAAAGATTTCAAGAGCTGATTGTATTTCAGAGCATGTTTTAAATGGAAATATGGATCCTCCAAGGAATTTGTGTTATCTTGGAGGTACTTTAGAAGAGGGGAAAGAAGCAAAGATATAAGTGAGGAGAAAGTAGGTAAAAGGACTTTCACATTTAGGTGAGCATAGATTGATGGAGGTTTACTTTATGGGGACTCTAAGTGGTAACCGTCAAACTGTCGTTTTGTATCTTCACCTTCTATTTTAGTCAGAATTCTTTTGGTTGCAAGTGACTGAAAACCCAACCCAGACTGGCTTGGCTTGTTTAAAAGATGGAGTTTATTGGTACCTATGAGTGAGATATGATGGAGTCTCAAGTGTGCCTTGATTCATGGCTCAGCCCACACTACCAAGAACTGAGCTCCTGTTATCCGATGTTGGCTTTATTTGGGGACTTCGCATAGTTATGTGGTGCCTGTCAGCAATCCAGAGATTTAGATCCAGGGCGAGAAAACAAGGATCCTTGTCTCAGTGTTGCAAGAAATATCCTGAGAGTCACAAGGACTAGACTGGATTAGGTTACTCTCCTACCCTACGCCAGTCATTGTGGCCAGGGAAGGTCTGACTCTGACCGAAGGAGCTTTACCCCCAAAACTGCAGAGGCGGCCTGTCCAGATCATGTTATTTGAGAGGAGGAGCTGACCTCCAAACAAAAATTGAGGCAGTTTCCAGAAGGCGAGAAGGAGTTTGGGGAGGCAAAGGGCAACGTCCACTACAGACACCATACGGACCCCCCTTCGACTGGACTTACTAGGTAGGCATTAGGTTATGTTTTTGTTCCCAGGACTCCATAAAAGTCCAAAACCTGAATACCATCTGAAGTATACTCATTCAGTAGGAGGAGAATTTATCCCTTATTTACTTTCAGGCTCCCAAAGAGCAAGGATTAATCCTAGCTACAACTTTTAACCTTTAATTATTGAATACCAAGTAAGAAAGGAATATTTCCCAAATCCAAATATTTGGATTAATATCCAAAATCCAATAAACATGCATATAACACTTGAAGAGGGCTTCCCTGGTGGCGCAGTGGTTGAGTGTCCGCCTGCCGATGCAGGGGACATGGGTTCGTGCCCCGGTCCGGGAAGATCCCACATGCTGCGGAGCGGCTGGGCCCGTGAGCCATGGCCACTGAGCCTGCGCGTCCGGAGCCTGTGCTCTGCAATGGGAGAGGCCACAGCAGTGAGAGGCCCGCGTACTACAAAAACAAAAACAAAAACACCTGAAGATGTTTGGAAGTTCATCTAAAACTTCAAACCTTTTAGAATCTGATAAAAGCTGTCAGCTTTCTCTCCAGAAAAACGTGCATGGGCACATACACACAAAATATGACATATAATTGGAGGGCTTAGCAATTTCAACTGAAAACTGACAAAATCCCATTACTTATCCAAAGATGGCATACCTTCTATGATACCCTAGCAAAACGTTGTCCAGTTTAAATTTGAAATCTCCAGGACCTGGCCCAACTTTGGTCCTGGCAACCCTGGACAATATGGCCGCCTCAGTCTGCTAGTCACCTCAGAAGCTTCCTCAAGGCTTCACTTTCATCCTTCACTTAAATCTAGGCTTTTGCTTTTGTTCCTTTGTCTTTGAATAAGGATTCTCTCCCCTGTGTCTCTAAGCGATTGGACATCCACTGATGGGGAGACCTCATGGCCCCTGGAGGGTGTCAGCACCATTCTTAGGCTGCTCTGTTAGTTCCTGCTTATATTGAACCCCAAACTGCCCTTTTGTAGCTGCTGCCCTTTTGGGTTGCCCCACCTCTTGAGGCCACATGGAGTAAGCTCAGACTACAGAGCAGTGTGGGGTGGGGGACACGTTTACTTTGTCTATGTTCCTCTGGTAGCTTCACCTCCAGAACTGAGCAGGGCCTCTACCCAAATAACACCTGAGAGTTCTCCCACCCCGTGTTCTTTCTGATGAAAATACTCAGGTCTCTGTTACAGGAGAAACATTATTCCTTTTAGCTGCTGCCTCTGCGATTCCTTTTTCTGTCTACTCAAACCAGTGCTTCTGGAATGGGAGCTCAGTTTGGAGGTGGTCTCTTAATTACTAGTAATCTACCTGCAAGTTGTATTGGTGGGTATAGGAAGCTGGTGCTATAATCTTATGGGGTCAGTGGTCCATGTCTGCTTGAGGTGAAGAGATTTCATTTTCACTTTAAAGAGTGGATCACATAGACTTTTAACATGCATTCTTCTCTTTTAAGCCCTTATTTGCTCTGCAATCAGTAGATAAGTGAAGGGCCACAGGTGCTGCCAGCATCATTGCAACCTCTTGCTCTTTGTTTCCCAGAAAGACTCTCTGTGCCAGTGGAATGAGCTTTATTTTTGAGAATCTAAAATATGGAGCTGCTTAAACATACTGGCAGGGAAGCCAGTGGCAGTAGCTTTTCAAGTGGTCCTCTAGACTGGTTAGGAGAGAGCATTCAGGGGTAGCTGTTGCCAGAGTGTTACTTGGACATTCCTCTCTGTCCGTGGTAAATGTAGCTTCTCAGCTTTGGGCTGGAACTAACCTGCTGTAGGAATTCTTTGAGCACATAAGCAGGATTGACAGGGGGCAGACATGGAAGCCCAGAGGCTTTTTGTGCCCTGTATTGGAGTCAGCATTTCTAAAATCCCCATCGGGTGGGTACCAACATCACATAGGAAGAGGTGTAAGCTAGGAGGCAACTCAGGGGGAGTTAGAAGCGAAGCCAGATGAAGTTGGCTCACAGCAGGCACCATAGGAAATAAAGGAAGAGGGAAGGTAATACTGCAGGGAGAAATTCTAAGGCAGCACTGAAACTGGATAGTAACCAGGAGATGCACAAATATAGAAAAAGTTAATGCTAAATAGCTGAATGGGAAAAAGCAACACAACCCTAACTTGACCAAGTACTTTGTAGGAATCAATCTTGAACAGATAAAGCTTACATAAATGTGGTCAGTTTCAGGCCAATGCAAGATATTCATGTTTTCTCAGATCCTACCTACTGTCTGATCTTGCCTCAAATAAAAGTAGGACAAATGTTTGAAGAAATCCTATCTGGGAGATTCTGGCTTACACAGGGCAGCCTCAGAGGTGGCCAAGCATGTGGGTTCCCTGGGAGGGTAGAGCGGACCTGTTGACAGCCCTCCCCATAATCAGCTCCTATCCCACTCTTAGTAAGCAACTGGGCTCTTCCCAAGTTCCACCCTAGTTCCCAAGCCAGTCCTGAGACTTAGGATACAAATGAATAGTCTTCACCGCATTCCTTCCTTCCTGCCTCCTTCCCTTCCATTATTTGTTCTTTCTGTCATCTACAGATATTTACTAAGCACCTACTAGGTGTCAGGAATTGTGCTTGGTGCTAGGGATTCCGAGGAGAGAATGAAGATGCAGTCCCTGCCTTTCTGAAGCTTCCAACTAAGTAAAAGAGAGAGAGAATCAAATAATCATATAAATCCATGTGTAATGATAAACCTTGATAAGTGCCATGAAGGGAAGACACAAGATGCTATATAAGTGTCTAACAACAGGGCCTTAGTTTTAGGGCTTAGTGGAGGCTTCTATCAGGATGCACCATTTGAGCTGAGGTTTGAAGGATGGATAGGAGTTGCTAGTTTTACAAACTCATAGGTCAGGGTTGCTAAGGAGAAATATGCCTGTTTCCCTCTCCTCTTCCTAAGTACCCAGGGATGTATGACTTAACGCTGCTCAGGAGTGCAATTCCATGCCATGATGTAGCAGAACCTGTCAACCTGCTCATCCAGCACCTTCTCTAAGACAGATAAGAATGTAGTCCCAACAGGACTCCTCTCTGTCTTATTTTGCTTCTGTTTCTTTCTTTTTCCCGAAGCTGCATAGCAAAAATATGTACTTTGGTTCTTCCATTCACTTTAACTTCATTTTATTTTGTCAGTTCCAATATTCATCTTTCCTAATCATTACTGACAGTGCATGGGTCACCTTGCACAATGCCTGGCATGTAGAATCTACTCGGCAGTCATCATTCCTTTTTCAGCAGAAGCCCAATGTCTTGCATTTACAGTGACTTTCTTTAAGGACTTAATTGCTCGCATCTGAACGGGTAGATAAGTCACCCAGGGGAACAGAGCTTTCCTCCCACATTTAGTCTGACATTCGTGTGAGATGCTTTATAAATGGTAGAAGATCTTGAACCATGGTGAGATTCTGCTTACAAGTTGGGGTCCCTAAGCCCAGTCTCCTGCTTGGCCAACTACTAGACTTCAGAGACGTCGTTGGATTTCAAGGCTTCCAGGGATATAACAGGGCCTGGGGGAATTTTAATGCGTTGCTCCTGCAAGATGGTTTTGGCCATTCTGTATGGAGCCTGGGCTTCAGACCAGTCTTTTGCTCTAGGAAATTTCTCCCAAGTCTTTACATAACTATTAATACTGAATGTTGAATTCATCTTTGTTGACTCAGTAAATGCTGCTGATGCAACAGTAAAATCCTATTGTTGTCAAATTTAGTTCTGTTCTTTACATATATTCCTAGTGCTGGGAAATTTGACATGGTTGTATCTTATTCTCATCAATGGGAAGGTGCGGAATTATAAATTTTCATTTACATGTTGCTAACTAGATACCTTGACGTAACATTTTCATGGTCTCTTGGGTATTAGGCATGGGACTTTGTTCTTGCTGCTTGATTTTGGAAAGGAAGGGTCAACAGGGAAATATAAAATAGATAATTCAGATCTGTTTAGCAACTGATTTACTGAAGATTAGTTTCTTGACACTATTCTTGCCCTTTTCCATGAATGTTTGAAAATGTTATTCCATAGGAAATTTTAATGTAATACTTAGCCAGTCTCCATGCAAATAGGAAATTTGCTTGTAGTTTTGTGTTCCTCACTAGAATTATTTTTCAACTGAAAGGCTTTTCTGAAATCAGAGTTTGACCTTTTTAATCCTGTGTGATTTTCAGGGGGAAGACCTCTCTCAGTGTTTCCTGAAATCCTTCCCCAGTGGTTGAACCTCGCACAGCTCCCATTGACCAACACATTTCTAAGCAAGGGCTTTACAAAAGTGGCTGCAAGAGTTTTCTTTTTATACCCGTCTAAACACCAGGTTCTACTAAATGCAAATGGGATGCACATGATTGGAGTGATATCATTTTATTAAAACTCTTCTCATAACCCAGCTCTAAAAGGCCTTTATGATAGCTAAGTTATTTTTTATGATAGCTAAGTTATTGATGCTGAATAGTTCAGCAAATTGGGTTGTTGTGAAGCACACCTGCCATGCCTTATGCATGAAGCATGTCTTTCACAGATCAGCGCTGTCTGTTGCCTGGTCCTGGAGTCCCAGTAGCATCACTTCCCAGGGTGGGGGAGTGTGCCTCTCTTGGGAGCCACGAACTGGTGTCACAGACACAGCCATCAGGCCAACACTTGGTTACACTGTTGTCTTCGAAATGTAGTGCATAATGGGGAAAAGGTTTAATTAATGTGCTACAGTAATGTGTCTGTTTATAAAGAAATAATGTACTATAAAATTAAGCCACGTATAGTGAATGTCCCTCCTAATGGTGAGGCTGGCATTTTAAGTGATCAGTAAATCACTTAAATATTAAGACTTTCTTGAAGAAGGGTAATAAAAGGAGACATTTGGAAATGGTAGATACTGGTACATACAATTATCCACGAAATAAAACATTTTTATTGTGATCCCAGTGTTAATCACATTGTAGAACAGGCTGATCGGGAAATGTGATAAATTGTATCTGAACAATTTCATTTCCAACATGATTAACCTACATGAGAATGTAAGTCCCAAATATTTAAACCTGACTTTCCTCAGAGGACAGCCGTGCTTTAGTTTCCTGAGGCTGAAAGATTACTTGTAAAGCTGCTAAGGCTACTTTGTCACATGGTTTAATCCTTCTTTATTTGGATCATGGTATCTAGGTTTATAACTTCTCCCAGCTTCCTCCCTCTGGGCCGTCTTTCCAGCTCGTTGGGCAGAACTCTATTCTCAGGTCTTTCCTGCTCCCCTCACCGTAAAGGGTTCTCCCACACTTCTGGCATCTGCTGGCATGATCAGTCCTACGTGGTCTCCTTGGCCTAGTTCTTTGGTAGGTGATGCCCCATTGCTTCTAAGGAAGTCATCTGAGGGCTGGCCTATAAGGCTTGATGTTGCCCAGCTGTCCCCTGGAGCTGTTTAATACTTCCTCTATGACCAGCCTCCTTTGATCATGGCGTTCACATCCAAGGAAACCAAATGGACCAGGTGGCTGTACCGTTTTTCTCCAAGGGTTCAGGCTTTTCCACTAAACTCCTCCTTTCTGGCATAATACAATTTGATTATCAAAATCATCTACTTTAAGCCTTATTAGACAACATGCTCCCAAACCATCATGTGTATTTCCCTCCCTCATTAAAAAAATTTTTTTTAAAAGTTAACATATGGTTACACTAAGTAGTTGTAATCAAAAAACAGACAAACAAGAACTTGGATTCTCCAGCCTTTGCATATTATATATGATTAAGTGTATTCTGCAAAATGGAAATTGTGAAGTGTTAAGCCAATAATAATATATTCAAAATGTTTTAGAAAACATCCATTTATATTTAATCTTTTTCTAGGTTACTATATGCAAGCTAGATTATCTTTAGGGGGTTTTGTAAAACAAAATTGTAAATTTCAAAATATTGTGCTTAATGGGCTGTGGTCCTGAATCCCGGATCTCTACTGATGAAAATTTGGCAGGTTGGGAAGTGACATGAGGGTTTAATGAACAAAATCTAATCTAAGAGATGGAAATGCTGTTCCTCTTAAATACAGAGAAATTAATGGGCTGGAAAAGGCACAAACAATTTCCGCCACGGCACAGAGTGATTTCCGTAATGGAGAGGATGGAGGCTGGCTGGTTGGGGTGTGTATTAGGCAAGTACTGCTTGTGGCCAAACCTGGCCAGTGGGAATTATGAAGTCTTTGTCATTCGCACTCAGGATCCCTTGCTTTAGTTCATACTGGTGTTCCAGGGCCCTGCAAGGAGGTGCTTTTGATTGGTTTAAAGGCCAATGGATGTTTGTTTCTTTAACTCAATAGAACATCATGTAATCAGGAGCTTTCTTATTGTGACCTTGAGTAATTAGGATATGACCACCGTTAGAAGATGAGGATTTAGAGATTTTTTTTTTTGCGGTACACGGGCCTCTCACTGTTATGGCCTCTCCCGTTGTGGAGCACAGGCTCCGGACCTGCAGGCTCAGTGGCTATGGCTCACGGGCCCAGCCGCTCTGCAGCATGTGGGATCTTCCTGGACCGGGGCACGAACCCATGTCCCCTGCATCGGCAGACGGACTCTCAACCACTGAGCCACGAGGGAAGCCCGGATTTAGAGATTTTTATCAATGGAAAAGATTTTCTCTTACCTCCAGTTAACTTTCTGCTCTAAATGCTGATAGACTTTCTCTTCTAGTATAAGTTAACCAAATCTCTAAGAAATATCTCTAGTTGCGATTTAGTTATGAGCCAAAGTCAGTTGCTAGGGGCAACCAGGACAGAAGCAGTTAATTAATTCACTTCTGTCATTGTGTATGGATTAAGCCACTGAGTCCTGGTTTGGGAGAAAATGGACCGGGTGGGAGTGCTTAGCTGGGCTTGGGGAGTGGTGACGAACAGCCTGGCTTCAACCCCATCCCACACTTTTCCACCTCCATTTCCCAACAGGAAGTTAGTAGCTTTTTTCTAGGAGTCGGTAAGGGAAGTAGATGAGGAGGCAGGGCATGAACTCAGCGTGCTTGTGGAGAAAAGATCCTCAAAGGGAATAAAACAAAGGCATGAAACTGACATAAGCTATTGGTTAGTGCCTAGCAGGTGGCAACAGGGCCCTATTAAGAGTGTGTGTGTGTGTGGGGGGGCGTGGTAGGGGATGGTGAGAGCTGTGAAACTTCTGGATAGCTAGGAGTTAATTCCAACTCTGGCAGTGAAGAGCACACAGCACTGTGCAGTCCAGGAGGCCTGGATTCACATAGTATCAGAGAATCACAAACATGGCCCTAGAGAGCTAGTGACATAGGCACAGGTATTTGCCGACTGGACTGTCCTTCTCCAGGTGGCCCATTTGGGTGGGGAGTGGTGAGTAGTGGGTGGTCCAGGGCCTGCAGTGCTAATTGTCACCAGAACAACATCAGAGGATGGCAGGTGAATTTGCTCCTGAGAGGAACAAAGCAGAAATATTGGGGGCTTTGAAATCTTAACCTAAACCAAGGAAAAAGCCAGAGCAGAGAGTAATGGCTTACTTCCAAGTTAAAATTTGGAATGAATTAATAAGAATTATAAATAAGATGGTGAACAGCAGTCCTGGGAACTGTTGGAAGTGGTCTGTATCTTAGGCTTCAGAATTACTTTTTTTTTTTTTTTTTTTTTTTTTTTTTGCGGTATGCGAGCCTCTCACTGTTGCAGCCTCTCCCATTGCGGAGCACAGGCTCCGGACGTGCAGGCTCAGCGGCCATGGCTCACGGGCCCAGCCGCTCCGCGGCATGTGGGATCTTCCCGGACCGGGGCACAAACCCGTGTCCCCTGCATCGGCAGGCGTACTCTCAACCACTGCGCCACCAGGGAAACCCCAGATTTACTAAAAAGTAAATGTTACTTTTTAGTAATGTTACTCCAGAGAAGAGTTATTTTTCCGTTTGAAGCTTTTTTTAATTGTTCATAATGTTTTCTAAAAAACATTTTAAACTGAAGTATAGTTGATTTACAATATTGTGTTAGTTTCAGGTGTACAGCAAAGTGGTTCAGTTATGCATGTATATATGTATATATATATCTATTCAGGTTCTTTTCCATTATAGGTTATTACAAGATATTGAATATAGTTCCCTGTGCTATACAGTAAGTCCTTGTTGTTTATCTATTTTATGTATAATAGTGTGTATCTGTTAATCCCAAATTGAAGTTTGTTTTAATTTTGCTAATGATTTCTTGCTTTAACACAAATAGAAATTCTTGACATTAAAATGTGTTTTGCTGTCGTTACTGTTAAAATACACCTGATGCTCTACATTGGCTCCCTATGCTCAGGGAAAAATGGGGGCCAAGCCATTTTATTTCCTGTAGACTATGGTCTTGCTTCCTCTACTGACTGGGGAAAGATGATGAAGTTGCTGGAGGATTAGGAAAGGGTGAGGAAGGGAAGTGGAGCGTGTGTGTGTGTGTGTGTGTGTGTGTGTGTGTGTGTGTGTGTGTGTGTGTGTGTGTGTGTGTGTGTGTGTGTATCTACTAGGAGTAAACTCTGTATAGCAGGGACCTTCGCTGTCTTTTTTGCTGCCATGTCCTCAGTGCCTGGCTTACAGCAGACACTGAAGAATAGTTCTTTACAGTCAGCTGCAAGGCCCTGCACGATCTTGCCCAGCCCTCTGCTTACAATCTCTCTGTCCTCATTTCCTACTCTTTTTCCCACTGCTCATTTCAGCATCAGCTACGTTTTCCTTCATGTAGCTCCTTATACACCCCAATCCTAGTCTCACCTCAGGGTCTTTGCACTTGCCATTATTTTAGCCTGGAATATTCCTCCTGGATTTAGGAATGGCTCTTTTCTCCCCTTGAGGTTTCTGCTCAAATGTCACCTCATCAGTGAAGCTTCCCTGACCTTCTGTTTCAAATAGCTCCCCCATTCATATGGCCTTCCCTGTCTCTCATTTTAGCTTTATTTTTCTCCTTAGCATTTATTGCCTCTGGCATAAACATACATATGTCTGGCTTGTTGACTGGTCTGTTTGTAGTCACTAGAACATAAACTGCAACAGGGGAAGGGGTTTTGTCTGTTTTCTTCACTGCTACTTTTCAAGGCCTGGTACAGCATAGGCCCCCCAGAAAATTTGTTGAATGAATAATGGAATGAATGAATCTCATGTATTTTTTTGACTATACTTACAATTATTAATAATATAGCAATTCTTGCTCTATTTTTCTACTTTATTCACATATGTAACTTAAAACGAGTGATTTCAGTGGGGCTTATTCCACAAACATGTTTGACAAGCTTGAATGGTTATTTACATAAATTTTGCAAAATAGATAATTACTTCAAGAATTAAAAAAGTGATGCAACTGAAAACACAAAACAGAAATTCAAAATAGAAATTTAACTTCCTAGTTTGCTAGTATGAGATGAGAATCAATTAAAAAGCACCACCTCTGTCCTCCAACAATGACTTTGACTGCAGTAGGGTTTACAGTAGGTTTTCCTTATTCCTGTGCTGGTTATAATGCTCGTTCCTGAACACGGAGTAGAGACCTGCTATCCTGTCTCTCCAGCAAAACATAACCTCTATTTAGATCTTGGGTATGAGTGACTTTCCATTACTATCCAGTGACACCACACTCAAATTGCAGAGGATAAGGCTGTGAGAGCTGAAATTGCAAAAGACATTTCAACCAAAGAGTGATTCTTTTGTGATATAAAATTTCCTAAAAATATCCAGAATTAGAAGTGAATAAAACTATTTTTAATTCTTTTAAACAAAAATCTTGCTTTAAAAAAGTGTGGGCAATTGCTTTCTTTTGCTTAATTTCTAGAAACGTTTTCCCTATATAATTCTTTGAGACAGTGCGTGGATTAAGGCATTTAGAAACATTCTCCCACAAAATAATGTGCCTCCCGATAAATAACTCCTGGGAACAGTGGAGAATGTGGAATCCCCCTTTGCGGGCAGGGTGATAGGGTGATGGGCTCACGTGCACTGTGTGAACAGGCATTAAGATGCTTTAGCTCTAAGCAGTGATTTTGAAGTAAGCTTCTCTGCATCTCATCTGATATTCTGCTCCTGGCAGCATTTGCTGAGTTCAAGTAGTTACTGACTCCTGCGAAGCTGACAAAGGAACATTTCGGAGAGGGGAAACTAATTTATTCTGACTGCTTGTCAAGCATCAGCCTAACTAGCCTCATCTTTTTTGCCCTGAAAGTGGCAAGATTCTAACCTTTGCTTTTACAGCATCCACATTAAATAACAAAATGGCCGAGGAGTTCCTATCAGGAGGCTTATGCATTAGTACAGCACCATTAAGAGCTGGGAGTACTTAAAAGCAGTACTGATCTTTTGAAATCAGGGGCCAGATTGTCAGATGAATTGACCTTCATTGTTCTTATTAGCAAAAGGCGTCTTTTCTTTTTAATTCAGAATGGTTATCAGGAAAGTGACTGAATTCTCTGAACTTTTAGGTTCGAGAGGCAGAACTCTTGATCACGTGGCTAATTGAGACATATTTGGGAGTAATATTGTGCCAGTTGTACTTCCCATGACTTTCTTCACAAAGAGCTTGAAGAATGCATTCCTGAAATGGGGCGTGTGGGGTTACGGATTTGGGAAGTTCTCTGTTAACCAGAGGAAAATTCTTTTTTTAAAGAAATTTTATTGACGTATAGTTGATTTACAATGTTGTGTTAATTTCTGCTGTACAGCTAAGTGTTTCAGTTATATATGCATATATTCACAGCTAAGTGATTCAGTTATATATGTGTATATTCTTTTTCATATTCTTTTCCATTATGGTTTATCACAGGATATTGAATATAGTTCCCCGTGCTATAAGTAGGACCTTGTTTTTATCCATTCTATATATAATAGTTTGCATCTGCTAATCCCAGAGTCTCAATCCTTCCCTCCCCCAGTCCCCCTCCCACTTTGCAACCACAAGTCTGTTCTCTACGTCTGTGAATCTGTTTCTGTTTTGTAGATAAGTTCATTTGTGTCATATTTCGGATTCCACATATAAGTGAAATCATATGGTATTTGTTTTTCTCTTTTTCACTGGCTTCACTTAGTATGATATCTCTAGTGGCATCCATGTTGCTGCAGATGGCATTATCTTGTTCTTTTTTATGGCTGAGTAGTATTCCATTGTATATATGTACCACATTTTCTTTATTCATCTGTCAGTGGACATTTAGGTTGCTTCCATGTCTTGGCTATTGTGAATAGTGCTGCTATGAACATCAAGGTGCATGCATCTTTTTGAATTATAGTTTTGTCTGGATATATGCCCAGGAGTGGAATTGCTAGATCATATGGCAACAACCAGAGGAAAATTCTTGAATCATTATCTTTTTTGTTGTTGTTGTTGAAATTCACTCTAACTGCACTTCATATGCTGTTAATTCAGCCATCTCAGGGGGCTGGTTATATGGGCTGTGTGGTAGTGGGATCTACGGGGAGCCACAGGGTCTGACAGCAGCCAGAATGACTTTTAAAAGAAGTGGATTGGATCATGTCTGTGGCTCGGCTGTTTAGCGTGAAATTCAGAAAAACCCATCCCATGGCCCCAAGGGGCTCTGGGACCAGCTTCTTCTCACTTCTCTGAGCTCATCTGCTCCAGCCACTCTGGCCTGGGGTGTCCTTCAAGCCCACTGAGCTCCGTCCAGCCCCAGGGTCTTCCCACCTGCTCGTCTCTCTCCTTGGAGAGACCCCTTAGGCCCTCATGTTCCAGGGCAGGTTCCTCCTACTCATTCCAGTCTCAGCTCAGCATCCCCTCATTCCTTAGTCTTCCCTAAACACCCAGTGTAATATTGTCTCTTCTTCCCTCAGTCTCTGTTTCACACTGACTTCTCCTCCCCATTGCATTTATCACTCTCTGAAGTGCCCCCCAGACAAAGACTTGAGTTTAAGTCATTTTTCTAGGAGGTGATCCCAGGAGGTGCAGGTGGGGAGTGTGGAGGGAAGGATGGGAAGCAAAAGAAGCCGATGCAGGGTATGTTACTGATCGGGTGCCGGCTGTGGGCATTTGGGGCTCATTACCCCTGGGGAAGCTGGGTTAGAGTATAGAAGTACATACTTCAAAGCTGTCGCCTCCTGAGAGGGAGCAAGCTGGAGTATTTACCCGCTGACTCTAATCTGTTCTTGGCCCAGAGCTGTTGCTGAGGCTATCAAGTCCCCAGCGCTTTGGGCCTGTCCTGAATGAGGGCCGGCCAAGGCAGAGAAAGCCTCGGGTGCCAAGTCACAGGTGCTTACAGGAGGGAGCTTGTGAGTGGCAGGGGTGAGAACAGTGGGTGCAGAGGCATAGGTGCGTGGCAGGTAGAGCCCTCTTGCTCGTTTAGGTGTTTTCTAGTTTATCAACCGTTCTCCTGCTCTAGAATATAAGCTCCATGAAAGTAGGGATGTTGACTATTTTGAGTCCCCCAGACCTGGTGCCTGGAACAGAATAGGCACCCAGTAAGCATTAGTTGAGTAAATGAAAAGACATGAAGTTTCACTGGAAAATACATGGCCTCTAACATGTATTTCATTCTGATGTGGCAGATCCAGAAGGTAAGATGCATCACATGAGACTTGGAAACGGCCAACCAGATTGAGGATGTCTGGAGAGGGAGGAGGGGATTCAGAAGGATGTGCATGGTATATTAAAGACGGTATTGGAGTCAGGTCCCGACCAAGATTTAAACTTCATAGGAATACTTCCTTTTGTAAGTGGTCACGGCCTAATCCTTCATTCTCTCTGGAATTCTGTTCCTTCACCTACTTTACCTGCTTCACAGAGATGTTAAGATAATAAAAGGAGATAACAGATTTGAAAGCACTTCTGAAAAATGTACTCTTATGGAGAAAGCTACTATTTAACTGTTGAAAATACCTTATATTCAAGTTAAAATTGTTCCCAAGTGCTTAGTCCCTTTAAAAAGTGATTGCTGCTGCCAAGAGCCATTTTAATGGACAGTTATTGCCTCTCAACTGAAGTGAGTAGAATAATCAATTTCCATGGTGTGTCTGATGACCTGTGGCTGAAAAGAGAGCCTCAGGGGTGATCGGCTGAGTCTTATCTCATAGGAAACTGGCAGCCTGGGAACAAGGGGACATGGGAGAGATGTGCTCAGGTAACAAAGGGAATCCATATCTCTGGCTGATCTGGAAATCCATTTCGATAAAGTAAATAAGCCAGGGGAGTAGGGAAAGTAGAACTGCGGGGGAAACAGCTTCTTGTTGCAGTTAGAACCAGGTGGAGAGGAGAGTTTTCATTTTTAACTTTTGGCAGGACAGTTTGAGTATTCCGGTTGATCACTTGAAAGGCTTTGACACCTAGTCCACTGGACACTTGAAGGGCGGGGGCTGGAGTATGAGTGGCCCCAGCCCACTCCCTCTGGCTCCACCCACACCTCAGGGGGCCTCCAATCAGAGCGCATGGTGCCCCTGCCCCAGCCTGAAAGACCAAGCTCTGTCCCCCTGCAAGCAGCAGCTCTTGGCCATCCTTGGCCTGGGGGTTTGCACACTGGGGGGTCTTGGCCTGGCTTAGGGAAGGTGGACCAGGAGAAGAGGGCTGCACAGGCCCTGGGCATGAGAGGCTTCTGTTTGGGTAGAAAGTTCCTGGGCACTGGAGTGTGGTCTAGACAGAGGGAAGAGGATCTGGGTGAGCAAGTCCCTTGACCTCTTGGACTCCTCACCCCAGGGGGAGAGGTGCCACTAGGAGAGGGCCAGAGCAGGGTGGGATCTCTAAAAAATGGGACCCAGGACAGGGGCCTGGTTTCCAGATCTAAGGGAAGAACATCTGATATGAAACTGACTTTGGCCTTGGTAGTTAAAGCTATAAAAGACAGGCTAATTGCAAAAGCCCCTAACTGACCAGTGAGGGATAGGACGGCGACTCTAGGAAGCTGTTTATTGGAAGGGAAAGGCAAGCCAAGGAAAACTCTCCGAAGGATTGCCACGTGACTCAGAGGAAAGTCGTAGTCTTTGCAGTGGCTACAGGGCTGTGTGTGATCTGCCACCCCTCTGTCCCATGACCTCCCTGACCTTATCTACCTTCTTATTCCCTCCTGCCAGCAACTGTACTCTGTCCGCACTGGCCTCCTCCCTGCCTTTCGTGGGTGCCGAGCCTGTTTGCCGTGGCTATTCCTTCTGTGTGGAACACTCCCTGAGAACTGCCGGTGTACTTTGTTCAAATGCCCCCCTCCCAGTCACCTAACCTGACCAGACTATTTAAAATTGAACCAAGCACTCTCATTCCCCCATCCCTTCTGTCTCCTCCCCCTGCCCCACTCCTGACCCCATCCGTCAGCTAGTAATTTACTTATTGCTTTTTCAGTCTCTGTCTGCCCTTGAGAATGTAAGCTTCATTAGGCAGGCTTCAGTCCCCAGAAGAATGCTTGGCACGTTGTAGGTGCTCAATAAATCTTTGTTGAATGAATGAAGTACACTTGATTAAGGTAAGTAGTAAACAATGAGAGGAATTCCTGAAAAATCATCAGAGATCTTAAAATGCATAGAATGTACAATTTCTTAAATTCTTGCCGTATGAAGAGGGATAATATCTAAATATTTAAATGAAGGCTTTTCTTTCTCTCCATTTTTCTTGTCGCTTCATGGGTCTCACTTATTGAGCCAGTAGCATTCACTGTCTTCTGAGAGTGAAAATTCAGACCAGAGCAAAGAGTCAAAGAATTCCAGGGGAAGCTCTTGAAATCAATAAAAGCCTCTGAGAACAGAACCTAGAAATGTTTAATGGCGATTAGATTGTGCACAGTCTGCCTCTTTTCTCTCTATTCCTCTTAATTTTTCCTTTTCCCTTTCCTCTGCTCTCTTTTCTCTTTCCCTTCCTCCTCCTTCAAATTTGGAGCAAGGGGCTGTGTTAGGACTGTAGGACTCAGAGATGGTTGGGGTCAGTTCTCAGGAGTGGACAGTTAGGTGGGGGAGATTTCTGTGGGAAGAAATCATTTCAGCATCATGGGCAAAGTGCTGTCATGGAAGTATGCCCAGACACTGTAGGAACCAAGCTCTTGAAAGATAACTAGATTGACCGGTGGAGATGTAAGAGGCTGCCAGGGGAGCCCTGGGGTACATGGGTGGAATTCTATACATTGGAGACTTGGAAGGATGTAGAGTTATTGTTTAGAAATTCTGAAACCACTTTAGGTGTGAAAGACAGTCTTTGGTTATTTCTAAAATTCACTATCTTTCAGCCCCCTTTTCTACCCATTCTGCATAAATTCTGTCTCTCTCTGATTGTCTCTCTCTATATATAGATAATATATATACACACATATATAAATATCAATTGTGCTATTGGTAAAGATGTTATCAATATAGCAACAGCACTTATAGTAAATAGTAATTTTAGCAACCGCCATCAGGCACAGTGCCAAGCCCTTGACATTGATGACCTCATTTTCTCCTTATGACATGCCTCAGCAGAAGACACCAACACCATCCTCATTTTATAGATGAGGAAACCAAAGCATCATGAATAAATAACACACAGAGATATCATTATTTGAGTCTTTCTGATTTTGACTGTCCACGTGTTCTTTCACATCACCAATATGTGTCAAAAATACATTTACATCCTAAGATGTAGGAGAAACACATATGCGAAAATATGCTGCTGAAAAAGTGGCAGAATGACCAAGCAGCAATGTATCCATTCTGGAGAAGCACTAGCTGTAAGAAACCCCCAAGACTGAAGAGGACTTGGTGACTGCTGCCTGTATCTTAAATGCCATGAACTTTCCTATGCCTTACTTCTATGAACAGAAACATCTGCTTTATAATTATGCTCACTTTCCTTACAGGAGAGTATTTAAATGAAGTTATCAAAATTTTATTTGATGGTTTTAGACAATTTTAGTGCTCAGAGAGTTAAAGAAATGGTGGCAGGTCTTTGGGCTGGCCTGGTATAGTGGGCATTTCTTTGCAGTCCTTTGTCAATGAGATTTAATCATGTTATCTAGGCACCTCAGCTTTTCTGTTCTTATGCCTTATGCCTATTGAATTGTGACAATGGATCGTGGTTTCAAATACTTTCTAATTATTCCCATGGTACTTTGTGCTAGCCAAAATCTCTAAGGACACACGCTCACTTTTCAATTATTATTTCCCAAAGCTTTGTAATTCACATAACTGTTTGATAACCAGACAGTGATTCCCAATCATGGTGTTTAAGACATTTTAGATGATCTCCAGTTACTTGCAGGGATGCAGGGAATTTAATATTTTCTAATGAAATTATTAGAATTTGTTTATTATTTTTCTAAACATAGGATGAATTGTCTATATATGGCTGAAAAACTCAATGAGGGACCAGTAGCTCTTTTTGCTTTAATTACAAGTAACTTTGGCCACTATTCAAAGTGCCCATTGCCACTTGCCCCACTGTATACCTGCAGCTATGTAATGTTTTTAATGAGAAGCTGAAATCTTAGAGAACCTGAAATACAGGATTGTGCTCAGTGGGTTTTACTGTATGTGTCTTTGTATTGGGGGTTTCTATTATGCATAGAGTTGTTGACTAAACAGTAATTTTATAGCCCATTGATGGAATCAAGATACGTACATTAGTCCCATCATAGAACTTTCTTAAATTCCATCCCATTCAATTCTCTACTTTGGCCCACATATATGGTTGTGTTTAACTAGAATAACTGAAGTTTCCTATTCCCACATTGTTTTACCTGTAACAATAATATGCTCATCAAGATTATGTAACAAAGAGGTTCTATAGTGACAACAGTAGGTGTATCCACTGAACATTATCCTGGAGGAAATAAAAGAGTTTTTACAATTTATTCTGAATACTGTAAGAGCAGATATAGAAATAAAGTGTGAACTCCTTAAGCATAAAGGCCATTTATGTCTCATTCATAGTTGGATTCCAATATGTGACACATATTAGGTGCTCAAAATGTTTGAATGAACGACTCACTTATAAAAGTGGTGTTTAGCATGATGCTGGACATGTGATAGATTTTCAGGAACTATTTATTGATCTAGATATGAACCTTGGGCCCTCGCATAGGGAAACTGGATCAGCTTCCTAAGGCTTGGATGTGGGCATGGCTGCTGTTGGGGAACGCAGTGAGGTTAGACATAATTTTTCACATACTCTTTTCTTCCTCTCCTTCTTCCCATTCTCTCCATTTATTATCATCCTGCTGTTGCAGCCAGCTAATACAAAATCCTTTGTGATTCACTACCTCAGGCGAGTATGTTTCAAAGTTCCTCCTTACAGTAAAACCTTGAACTTCCTAATGTAGTATATTTGAAATTTACATCTCAAAACTCACTGAGAAGTGACCGCTTCAATTCTGGACTCTGCCCAGTGCCCAAAATAGTGTGAGTGCTAAAAATACATGCACTCTGCCAAAAGGAGTTTACTATGTTCTCAGTAGAAGCTTTAAACTCTCCCTTAAAGGTTAGAGAAAGTTGGCTCGATGGCAAAAGAAAATTTATTTAAAAACCATTTTTACACTCGTTTCATAATAGTAACATTTTATCTTTTTTACAGTGATTTATGGGCACTGGAGCGGAACGGGGGAGTCATGGAAAAAAGCAATTAACGAATAAAGAAAAAAAGTACCAATAGTGAAGGGGAAAAGAAATCTGAAAGCTAAAGAAGAGAGAATAATTGATGGTTCCATTTTAGCTTAATGTTATTTCTGGATCTCTTTTATATACTGTGTTATTTACTGCATAGTTTATAGTTGACAGAAATAAACAGCATTTGCAATATAATGTCTTTAGCCCTGCCATCCACTTGCTCATCCCGCTTGCCTGTCAAGCTAGAACTTCAACCAACATCCGTCAAAGTCTCCTGTGATGGAGTCTGTTTCCAACATCCGTCAACGTCTCCTGTGATGGGGTCTGTTTTTAATAAGCCCAGCACTATAATTACCTTATTGCAAAGTTAAAGCCAAATGACACTTACGATGAAGGTTTCATGGCTAAACAGTAAAGTCAATGAAGCATATGCATACCAGCTGTCAGACAGGAAATAGCTGCTCAAGGATTTGTTTCTTTATTGCTTGATGAGGGTCACTTCATTTGTACTTGGAAACTTTGTCACATCTACAACAGGTAGGAGAGAAGGAAAAAGAATGAGTGTCATGGAAGCTAACTTAGAAACATACCCTTATTCATAGATTTAGGGGAGATTCATACTGGGCTTCTGTGCTCAGGAACATCTGTGCTAAGTGTTTCCACAAATATTTTCTAACTTAAAGCTCTAATGATCCAAATAGTTAAAGTATTGTCCGAATTGCGTAAGTGAGGAAACTGAGGCTCTGAGAGTTTTTAAACTATGGGCTTGAGGCTACCCAGCTGGTAAGTGATAAAGCAAGGCCGTGAACCCAGGCTAAATGTTTCAAAGTTTGATGCAGTTGGCCCTTGTATTATAGCTGCCATCAGGGGAAGTGTTTGGTCTAACATGGTCCAGATTGTGGTCTGGATGGAAATGGAAGGCAGTTTAGACATGTCCGCATGCTGAGTTACTGAAACTAAGAAGGCGAAACACTCAGACAAATGATTATCCTCTGTGTTTTACGGCAGAGATCTATCTCTATTTTATAGTGTTTGAAGTTTTACATTTCTGTGACAATCACAACCAATTGTGAATTGATATGTCAGTGAATATCGCATCACACATGGCATCCTTCACCAAAGCAATTCTGGAGATAAATGGAGTCTTGCTCTCATCTTAGCGTGTGTGGATAACAATGACAGAATGTGTGTCTAAAAGCTTAGGAGCATCATTTTTACTTAATGGATAATACAAAATGGATCGTTGAATCATTTGGCTCATTCAGAGCCCCAGGACTACTAAATCTGGGATCTTTTTTTTCCATCCAATATCTCAAAGCAGAAATATGGGGCTTCATTTCTATTCCTCTCTTGAATCACTTCTGGGCAATACTAAAAGCGTCATTCTTTTTCCAGTTCACTTGAGAGTTAACATTGCATCAGCCTCAAGAATCTCTCTGCTGGCACATCTGGGAAGAGGAGTGCCCTGTAGTGGCTGTGCTTCTCAATGGAATGTTAACCTTGGTGGCAGCAGACCTGTAATTAATTTACTAAACAAGTAGGGTATTTTGATTTTCTGGACTAAAGCCTATAAGGACAGGGTTTTAAAAGAATGAATTGATGAAGTGTAAAAATAACTTAAATATTTGACTCAGTCACAGGTTTATAAAATCTATGTAAAAGAAAGTTGTATTTCAGGCTATGGGAGTTAACATTCAGTCATTGCCATGCTATATTGGCAAAGATGGAAACTGTTGAAATTGAACTGTTGACTCTTGGGTGACATCTTTGTACAGTGCCTGGAAATGTCCTCAGCTGAGCCATCAAGTACCATGCAGCATACAAAGGGCAATGAGGATGTCAGTTACCTTGTGTGTTGTTTGAAAGCTGGAGGTTCCTCACTAGACAGAACACTTACTGTTCTCCATTTCCCCTCCAGCCCTTAGTGGGTTGCCTCTCAGGTTGAGCGGGAGAGAGGGTCTGGGGATTGGAGTGATCACTGGGAGTTTCAGGACTGGTTTTTCTTGCGCTTAGTAGCCGTGGAAGGGGGATCTGGCTCTCAATTTTCTGCAGATTTCTCTAAAAGGTAGAATATTTAATGTCTCTGTCATCAGCTTTGTCTTCTTTCTACCACTTCTGAGGTAACTGTCTAAATTCTTCCTCAATGTTTTGCTATATTCATATGCTCTACCTAGATACTCTGAGGTTTCCTACCATTTCTAAGAAGAATACTAGCGCTGTAGCTACAATTTTTAGATCTGGTAGCTTTACATGTTTCTCTACTACTTCCAGTCACATATAGTCCCTTTGTAGTGTTAACCTTGCTCATGCGTAGACCAAATGTGTTCCTGATGTGAACAGGATGCAGTTAGTTTAGAAGGAGAAACATTGGTGAGGCGCTCATGGGGACGCATTCCAGCCCAGTGTCAGAGGGAGAGTAGATTCACTTCTGTTTGTGCCCTTCACTTGGATGAGCAGATCAGATGTCCCTCGCTGTTGCAGGGGCAGAGGCAGGGAATAAGAAGCTAGTGCCTGGGACAGAGCGAAGTCTGAATTGAATTCTAAGGCTGTAATAGTAAAAGTCTGTAATTACTATTAAAAATAAGATTATAAAAATCACTTGATACTTCCACATTAATGCATATGCCTCATTTATGGACACCATTTTTAGTGTTTACATTGAAGAATGTTTCTTAAAGTCACATCAGAATCACCTGGAGTGTTTGGAAGAAAAAAAGCATATTTCTGTGCCCTCTCCCAGACTTTCTGGCCTCTCTTAGGACGGGGCCCAGGATTCTGCATTTAAGATAATCTCTAGAGATGATTCCTATACTCACTAAAGTTGGAGGATCACTGGTATAGAGTAAGCTGAAAGTCCATGTGCATTTATAATGGAAGTGACTTAGGAAGATGTTACTGGGTAGTAGAAATCTTGTCACATGAGGGCTAAGTGTTGCTGATAAATGGCTTTTCTTGCATCTAAGAATTGTCGAAGAGATATCATTTGGCTGCTTCAGGCAGAGCCTAATGGGATGGAGTCTTCATGGGTTTGGGGCCTGGGCCTCAACCTTGCATATGCAAAAATTAAATTGGATATATTTGCCTGCAGGGAGACTGACATGCTAATAGATTCGCAGGGGACTTACTGATTAACTAGAATACTGCTCTATTAATTTGTGGTAGAAGTTACGTCTGACTCAAGAACCAGGACCATATTGGTAGGTCCTCAGGAGAGACAATATACAACAACAAGTGACTCAGTGAACAAAGAGTTATCACAGTGCTTTGAAATTGTCTGAGTACTCATCTCCTTCTCTGTCCAGACTCATTGAGCATCTTATTCCTGGTACCCTCTTCATGTACTGTGTGGCTGGCCACAAAGTCAACACTTAAGAGAGCTGTTAAATAAACAAGTGATTCTAAACCATGGGGATCAGATAATCATAAGGCCACAGGTACGTTGCTCCAGGCCAGTAGGATGGGTTACTCTTCTGCACACTGGATATTTCTGCCTAGTAAGAGAGTATTCTCTGTTCTGGGCTTTTGTGGAAACTGACAGATTCTTGCTTCAGAATCTCCTTTACTTCTCTCTCTGCAGACCCCTGCTCTGTGTTTTATATATATAGCTCTATCTCATATTGCCAAGGTAAATTCTGAGTAGTTAATTCTTTGTTGATTTGTTTAATAAGTTATGTGTCAGTTGCTTGCCTGATGTCAACCCTGACTGCCTTATTAAATATGAGAACTGTAATCTCATTGAAATAAACATTCTTTTTTTTTTTTTTTTTTTGCGGTATGCGGGCCTCTCACCGCTGTGGCCTCTCCCGCTGCGGAGCACAGGCCCCGGACGCGCAGGCTCAGCGGCCATGGCTCACGGGCCCAGCCACTCCGCGGCATACGGGATCCTCCCGGACCGGGGCACGAACCCGTGTCCCCTGCATCGGCAGGCGGACTCTCAACCACTGCGCCACCAGGGAAGCCCTAAACATTCTTTTTAGGGTGGCTTTTTGCTTCTCACTTCAGAGAATATAACATTTCTGGCCTTGCTTTCATATTCTGAAACATTTTTAATTTACAATTTTTTATATTCACTTATAACAGATTGTTTCTAGTGTTTTTGATGAACAATTATTTATTTGTGCAGAGGTTTTAAAATAAGATATACCAATGGTAGATGCACAGGGACAGAGTTATAAACATTTTAAGGTAGGGAAAGAGTTGAATTGTTCAAAAGGACAATGCATGTTCTATGTCGGATATAGGTTTGTGTATTTATACATAGGAAGATTTCTCCCTTCTGAAATCTAGACAGTGAAACCCTCTTAAAGTGATGAAAATCTCCTTATCTTGTTGATTCTTATAGAGATGGGGCCTTTCTCACAACCTTCATATACTTGAAAATACTTCATAAGGCTTGATGCCTTCTCATCCTCTTCATTGTCTAAACTCATCTAGAAGACTTCAAAGAACAAAAACAATCTGAAGAGGAACTTCTCCAAGAAAAGAAAATTATCATTGCTGAGACACTGATAAAATCTTTAAAACATGTAATATACAGAAAAAAATTTTGAAAATGACTGAATATCTATCTATCTATCTATCTCTTAGGTTAGCAGAGAATCTTTTTTTTTTTTTTTTCATTTAATAACAGCAAGATCTTACCCGCCCACAATTTCTAGCCATTTGGGCTAGAGAATAGGAAGTGTGTGTGTGTGTGTGTAAAGGTAATAAATAAGTCTAAAACATGAAAGCATTGAAACTCAGTGAGGCTATTGCATATAATGTAGTACAATATCTTGTCGGAGTAGAAAAAGAGCAAGATTAAGTCAGTTTTCTTTAGCTGTTGGTAAATAGCTGAGTTTTAGTAAAGAACACAGGCAACTTTTTTTTTTTATCAAAATAGGTATTAAAAAATAGATTCTCAATTTTTGAGTTTGCCTATTTCATAATAAAAGAAAAATATGAAAATAATTTTTGTTAGGATTTCTGTAGGAGATATTTCCTTTACTTCCTATTTCTTCTTTTGACTGTGACTTAGCTGATCAAAAACATAAAAGTGCAAGTTCAGGAAGTGATGATGTGCATAATATGCCAGCCTAGTAGTGACGGATGAACCAAAAAAAAAAAAAAATTTTTTTTATCTACAATAGAACTGTGTTTTTTTTTTCTCCCCTGATGGTTTTTGAGTTATTGGATTTCCTTATTAGATGTTATACAGTAAATTGTGAGGTGCACTTTTCAGGAAGTGACATATTTATCACTGACAAATACAGCAAATGGCATGTTGGGAAACATTTATTAAAAGAGAATCTATATCTATTAGTGCTGTTCTTTAAAGAAGAAAAGAATCCAAAGATGTTTTCATGGTTTGCCTTTGTTTGCAAGTCTATTAAGAGCTAAGTATTTCAGCTGCCCACATCTTGGTAGGGGATTGCAATTACGGATGGCATTGAAATACTATAATTTCATAAATACCTCAATTGACTAAACAGCAGGAATTTACTGAGCTTTTTATTAGGTGCCTGGCTTAGTAAAGTCTTGTGCATGTGGAGGAAGAAGGTGAGTTTCAAAAAGAACTGAATGAATTGAAAACAAACTGCACATCCAGAAGTATCTGTGGAGTTTTGGAGGTGAGAATATCAATCTCAAAACTCTCCTGTAGGGCTTCCCTGGTGGCGCAGTGGTTGAGAGTCCGCCTGCCGATGCAGGGGACACGGGTTCGTGCCCCGGTCTGGGAGGATCCCGCATGCCGCGGAGAGGTTGGGCCCGTGAGCCATGGCCGCTGGGCCTGCGCGTCCGGAGCCTGTGCTCCGCAACGGGAGAGGCCACAGCAGTGAGAGGCCCGCATACTGCAAAAAAAAAAAAAAACAAAAAAAACCAACTCTCCTGTAAATCCTTGCTCTGCAGCAAATCCCTGGACTATGTTTTTGTTGGTCTCTGTGAAACTCTGCAAAAGTACATTCTATTTTGAGAAACTGTTGAAAGAAACACCAAGAAGCATCCCTGGGGAGGAGGATCTGGAGTTGGAATTGGGATATGTCCTGGCTGAAAATGTCCCATTGTTTTCAACATAGTTCAGCTTGTTAAATGCCAGAGTTCTCACTCACTTGGTAAAAAAACAATTAACGATGAATGCTAAGCCTAGATTGGCACTTACATCTAAATAAATTTGACTCCATTGGAGACTGCTTTTCAATCCATGTTTCTGATAAGTTCCTTGCATTGTAATAAAATTAATGGGGCTTAAACAGCTGGATTTCTGATTATGTGACCCATAATTGAAAGTGTATGACATCTTGAGTACGGAAGTTCAAGGCCAAGAACATTCAGTGTGTGCTTTGGGCAAATGCAGAGGTGTGCTGAGAGAGACAGATTGACAGCAAGGCTCTGAAACGAGGACACGATTTTGGAAAGACTGAGGGGGCAGAAATAGTGGGGGAGAGAGTAGCAGAGGTGAAAGCATAGAGCTGGAAATGTGAATTGTATCGGGTGTGTATGTGTGTGTGTAAATGGACTTGATAGGAAGAGACAGTTTCTAGTGACTATAGACTGTACAGGTTGACACTCTATGGTAGAGGGCTTTAAGGGCTTGTAAGAGAAGATTGTATTCAGCAAGGTAGGCAAAAAATATTGCCTTGTAAATTATTGAAGGAGAGAGAAGGCTGTGAAGAATGTTCTGGCCTAATGATTGGAACAGATGGGGAGAGACTGAAGTCAGTTTTTTTTTTTTTTTTTTTTTTTGCGGTACACGGGCCTCTCACCGTTGTGGCCTCTCCCATTGCAGAGCACAGGCTCTGGACGCGCAGGCTCAGCGGCCATGGCTCACGGGCCCAGCCGCTCCTCGGCATGTGGGATCTTCCCGGACTGGGGCACGAACCCGTGTCCCCTGCATCGGCCGGTGGACTCTCAACCACTGCACCACCAGGGAAGCCCTTTCTGTTTTTTTTTTTTTTTTTTTAACATCTTTACTAGAGTATAATTGCTTTACAAAGGTGTGTTAGTTTCTGCTTTATAACAAGGTGAATCAGCTATACATATACATATATCCGCATATCTCCTCCCTCTTGCATCTCCCTCCCACCCTCCCTATCCCACCCTTCTAGGTGGTCACAAAGCACCGAGCTGATCTTCCTGTGCTATGCGGTTGCTTCCCACTAGCTATCTATTTTACGTTTGATTGTGTATATATGTCCATGCCACTCTCTCACTTTGCCCCAGCTTACCCTTCCCCCTCCCCATGTCCTAAGTCCATTCTAAGAGGCAAAATTAATCAGACTTGAAGAGGGAGATTCCAAAGATGATTCTCAAGGATCAGCCCTAGGACTTCTCTTTGTGAGCATTAAGTGGCTGGTAGACTAGAAGGCCTACAAATAAAGACGAACAAATAAATTTGAACTAGAGGGGGAGGAAGAAAACCAAGGGAGTGTGATCCAGAGGCAAAAAGAAGATAGATTTTAAGAAGAATGTTTCTGAGATAGTGAATAAGACAAAGAGTGAGAAATGTCCTTTGGATTTAACAACGTGGAGATCATTGGTAACTTTAGCAAGTATTGTTTCAGTAAAGCAAGGGAGGCAGGACCCAAAATTAATGGGTCAAGAGGAAATGGATAAAGTAAATGTGGATAACTCCAGAAATTTGGCTGAGACATGAATATGATATAAAGGTCTATATGGGTGTGAAAGAGGATTTTTTAAATATCATAGCGACTTGAGGGTGTTTAAATTTTCTTGGAGCAAGACCCTAGAGAGAGAAAGAAATTGAATATACTGGAGAAGGAGGCCTCTCCTTATCTCATTGTCCACCAGTAGTCATTGTTCCACGAAAGCCTTCTGTTCTCTGGAAAAATTCTGAGGGTAGGAATTGAGAACTTTGAAGCAATAGCAGTAAGAGTAGGGATTTTACTGGGGGCAGAAAAAACATCAAGGAGAGGAGTGACAGCTCTGATAACTGAAGGATTGATTTAGAATTCAAACATTGTTTTGCAACAGCAGAGCTTGTGATTATGCTGAGTGGGAATGTGACTTATATAGACCTTTTTCATAGAGTCTTTCATTCCTTGGGGTTCCCGGAACAGTGCGACTATAAGTATCTGTGCTAGTTTCTGAAGCTTGACTTACACCATTGAAATCACAGGAAGAATGTTATTTGATTTATGAAAGGAGTTAGCCAGCCATTCACCTAATTTCGAAACAGCGACAGGAATAGGAGGAAAGAAAAAGGATATTGAACCAGAACTGTACAACTTTCAAGTTATTGAAATGCCTAAGGAAGATAAAGATTTTTTAATATTTAGAGTCATAATTCATTCAAACGAAGTTAAGAAATCAGTTTTCAAGACAATGCAAACTCGCTAATGCAGACAAACTTTGAGTGGATATCTTTTAAAAAGTTTGAGCTATAGAATAATATGGAAATCTAGGTTAGTTACTTTAAATTCTTCTTGAAATGAGAAAGGGTATGAAAAAGAAAAAGGATATATTTCTTTAAGTTCATGAAGTTACTCTCTAACTGTTAAAGCAAAGCATTAGCATTTCTATCTAATAAGTTGGTGTGACATATTTGTGTAGTAATGGTTATAACCGACCATTTGTGATCTCACAGTTTCTGTGGGAGAGAAGTTGGGTATGAGCTAGCTACGTTTACTGCTCAGGGACTCGCAAAGCTGAAATGAAGGTATTGGTCAGGGTTGTAATCTTATCTGGAGCTTGGGATCTTCCTCCAAGCTTCTTCCGGTTATAGTTGTAGGATTGAGGTCCTGTTTTGTTGCTGGTTGTCTGCTGGGCTGAATCTCCTCGAGGCTGCCTGCCATTCCTGGCCATGTGGCCTTTTCCATAATATGTCAGTTTTCTCCTTCAAGGCCTTCAGAAGAGTATCTGCTGTAGCTTTGAATCTCTCTGACTTCCTTCATCTCTGACCCCTTCAACTCTTTTTAAAGGGCTCATCTGATTAGGCCAGGCTTACCCACACTCAGGAGTAGGTGATTACAAAAGGAGTGCACACGAGGGGGTCAAGAACCTTGGGAGCCATTTTAGAATTATGTCTCCCACAAATGGTTCAAATGAATAGATGTTAATAAAGAGACCATGTACAGAGTGAGCAGGGTAAAGGGAGCAAAGGAGGAATGATGAAGCAGCCAGAGATTAGCAACAGCAAGACGTCATTATCAGAACCTGGTGAGAGTGTGGATGGTGGGGGACAGCTATGGCCATGGAAGAGGGCAGCTGCTGCCAGGGTCTTGCACTGAAGCGGGGAGGGAACAGAGAAGAAATCCCCTCCCTCTCTTTTCTTGCCTTCTGATCTCCTGTGGATGGCTCCCGGGGCCAAATCGAACTTGAAACTCCAAGCCTGGGTCAAACAGTCCTCAGAGGTCAGCCTTTCAGGGCCCAGAGGGCAGAGAAGGTCAGTGAATTGACCATCACTGTGCCCAAGAAATGTTAGTTGTTGTTATTAAGGAATCTCTGGTTTACGAACATATTCCTAAGTCTAGAAGTATGAGGGACTGGCCTCTCCTGTCAACATTCTAACTGGTTCTGATAGGTGAGTGATGACATAAATGTGGGAGAAAGGAACTGGCCAAATTGTTGTGAGTAGAGCTGTAATAATGAACTACCTCTAGCACATTCCCTTACATGGAGGAGATCCTTGACATATATTTGTAGCAACTGCCGATGTAATGATGAAATTGTAGAAGTTCTTAAAGAATAGAAACTTATTTCATAAACATGTGCCAACAAGAACAGAATGCTAACTTACATTAACTTCTTTTTTTTACTTAAAAAAAAAGCACATTGATATTAAAAAAAAAAAAGAATTCAGTGGGTTCCACTGACAAATTTTGTGCTACAGTATGGTATGAACTTGTTCAGAGGCAGGAGGCGAGAGTGTTTAATTTTTGAATTCCACTGACTGAAATATATAATTGTATTTACTATATCCATAATCAGTGGCTTATTGAAACTTTTGAGTAAATTTTGGAATCAAAATTATAACTCCTACAGCAATCACATTGAACCCACAGCTATCCAATGAGAACACTCAAAGTTAAGATAAAAGTCTCATTTATGAATTCCTTCTGTTGCCATAGTGAAAGAAGAAGCATCTATAATGAAGTTTTCAGCACCAGGATTATAAAAGTTATAGGAATCCTTCCTCTGGCAGAATTTAGTTTTCACCTTAATGTGTAAAACACAAAGCATTTCTGTTTTCTTTTGAAAGTCTAATTTTTAAATTCCACTGAGTCTCTCTGTAGGGAGAGAGCAAGAGGGGCATGGCTTGTCAGTTTCCACCACAGTTAACAGCTGAATCTGGAAATTTAGTCATTTACATTGGACAGGTCAGAGGGAGACTCAGATTCTGATTTTCAGGTAGCATCTCTCTCTATTACATATTAGAAATTGAAAATAGAAACAACTTTACTGTGGGACTTCTTGTTTAGTATTTCCACTAAAATACAGATTATTCGTTGGCCGTCAATGGATCTAGATTTCTAACCAATTAATCATGCATTTAGTATAGTTAGAAATAAAAGAAATAACACATATTTCACATTTCTCTCCAAATGTGCAAAGGCTGATTTAAGAACTTTGAGTGTTCCACCACCTGTAATGCTTATTTTTATATTCATTTTGCATTGAAAACATTGCCTTAATGTTCTAATTAGCATTTCCATCATATTTGCTAACACACTTTCACACTTATCTTATGCAGTGGAAAACTACAGTTAAACATTCCCCTCAGAAAGTTAAAAGGTTCTTCATCTGGATACATTTTTCTGATGAATTTACAGCAGGGACCTCAGAGGGAACACTGGTTAGGTATTCTGAGGACAGAACAGAAAGTCTGAAGCATGGAGACAGTCTAATATTATGTTAATTTCATTTTTTAATATTGGACTTGGAAATTTTTCTAATCTACTTTCTGCTTTGACTGCCTATACCCATTTATGTTATTTAAATTGTCCCAGTAAGTGTAAAAATTCCTCTCTGAAATGTATGTAGAAAATAGGATTGTACCAATGACCATCTGGTATTGTTTGAGTACCAGTGGAAAAGTTGCTCTGTCTTTACTAAAAAGACTTATTCTTTACTTCCTTAAGTTTGATGAGTTGTTCAAACCAATCTACACCTTTCCTTTTCTCTTCGGATTTTCATTATTCTTGGATATCTAGCCTGGATAACAAGAATATAATTTTATTTCATGATTAATGCTACTCTATTTTAAATTTTCCCTCAATTTAGCTCTAGTTATTATAGAAACAATGATCATCCTTAGGTAGTTAGAGTAATTCAGCATTTTATGGTAACATAACCTACCACTTTATAATTTAAAAACTGTATTTTAATATATTTTTAAGAATGAAAACTTTAAAAATGATGAATGTTACACCTTTGTTAACAACGTGAAAATCATCAAGTATCTTTTACTCTTTGAACTTTTTGTTTTCTGTTTCCTTCTTCAGATTTCAAGTTCTCTCTAGATAACATTCACCAAAATAGGTTGGAATAACTCCAGAAGGAAGCACTACATTAGTATAATTGGGTAGTTCTCTCTCTTTGTGAATTGGGAGGAAGGGCAGTAGAAAGTAGCAATATTTTGTGTCCTTGGAAACACTGTTCAAGAAGTTACTATTTTGGGAACTTCCTGACTTCCTTTGGGCAGTCCTGTGGCCATATAGATGGTGGAAGCCTTGTTTTGCAGACTACTTCTGTCATGGATTCGGAGGGTTCACAACCCTTCTGGAGGTGGGATTTGTGATCCTCCTGTCCTGGGATCCCACCCTCATTATACACAGTGTGATTTACCTTTAGCCCTCTGGTGGAAAAAATGTGGTCATGTCATAAAATGGAAGTTGTAATCTTTTGAAAATTGAAGGGAAACTGGGTAGCCAGATTATAGAAAATCCATTTTTCTTTTTCAGGCTGTTTGACTTCAACAGAAGTAATATGTCTGTGGGTGCTAATAAATTGTAGCCAGTCAGGGTTTAACACTGATGTATATTGTACAGATTTAGATTCCCTTAATGTTTGCTTAACTTGCTCTCTGCACCAGAATTGCAGCATTTCAGATGTGATAAGAATGTGAATATTTCCATAAAGTGCAAATGCAGGTGACTGTTTAGTAACTGTTATGATGAGTGCTTGGCAATGAACTTCAGTGTTTTCCTATAATTCTGATTTCTGAAGAAACAATAAGCTTAATTGTTTTAGGAAAACTATCTAGGGGCTTGGTATTTATACTCTAGAAACTGTGAAATTTAGGTAGACAATTGAATTGGCTAGCCCTGCATTTACTCATTAAATTTGTCTAGGATAATCTTATTTTGATTAGTGGGCTAAAGCTATTTTATCTTTACGCCCTTGTTGTTTCTGGCATAAATTCTAGGTCAAGGTAACTCTCAAACTGCTAAATGAGTATTTTTCAGTGGAGTCTTATAAATTGGGGACAGTGCTCTTAAATCTTCTCGGCTGAGTTGCCATTCATTAAATTACTGGGCTGAGATAGGATCAAAGTCATTTTTTATACCTAAAAATTTTTTATTTGAAAAAAAAAAAGACTCAGTCCAGAGAGTATCTTCAGTCATTGAAAGGGAAGGTCACTCGGTATTTGTCATTCTTATAAATTATTAGCTGAAGCATTTGGAACAATTCTAGAGAGGAAGAAATTCACATTTCTTGCTATGAGAAATTATAGCTCACACTAAAGCATTCTCATGATTTGTGTTTTTAATCAGTTTACGGTTATAGTTAATCTGCCTGCTATCTCTGAGAAGTAGGTTAAAATTATTAACCCTGTTTTACAGATTAGGGAATGGAGACGCACTCTTGTTAAGTGGGACCACAAGCTGCCACAGTAGGTCACTAACACAGGGAGGATTGGTCCGATATTCATGTGTTGTGTTTAGTCCACAATGTCTTTGATTTTACTTGTAATGAATCACACTGTTGTACCCTGTTCCTGTTTGGAAAGGAAGCACTGACATTTGACCGTCTTTCTTTTTTCCCCTCAATGATTTTTATGAGCCATTGAAGATAAACAATTGCGGTTTTTGAAAGACTATAGCGTCTTTTAATCTTTTGTAAGATGTGCATATATTATGGTTATAATCAACTTTCACTTTCATGTTAATGTTAAAGATCTTAGACAAGTTTGGAAATTAAATTTAACCCATAGGGCTTCCCTGGTGGCGCAGTGGTTGAGAGTCCGCCTGCCGATGCAGGGGACACGAGTTCGTGCCCTGGTCCGGGAAGATCCCACATGCCCATAGGTATATTTAATTGCTAGTCTTTTCATTTCTATATATTTGGAGACAGTTAACCAAATAGTGTTTACTGAGCAGCTACAGGTTAAAATTTGTGTTGAATGGTTGTTGACCACAGACTTTGCTAGGTAACTGTTGTGGCATCTTTCTCTCAGGCGAGATATTGACAACACCTGTGGCAAATTTGGGGTCATAACTCAGCCTTCCTCAGATGGTACTGGATGACTTAACTAAGATAAGATCATGTTATAAAATTTCAGTGTTGGAGGGCTTAAGAGCCATTAGTTCATTCTCACATCATATTGCTGCTCTCTTCCCCCACTGCCCTCTTGGAGGCACAGCTTATACTTCAGATACAATTTGTTCTGCTTGACCCTTCACACTCCAAGCTCCAGCCATCTGGAGCAGTGTCTTGATGATACTATGCTCTCTCCTCTCACAACCCGCTCCTGTACATGAGTTTCTTTAATCAGATCACGTTTCCTCCCTCCGTACCCCCCACCCTCTGTCCCATGTCCCAGGCTGACTCCTTAACTCTTAACTCCTATTCAGTTTTCAAGTCTCAGCTTAAGTGCTGAGATTTTAAAATCAGATCCTGGACAGTGTAAACCAAAATTTAAATTTGTGGTCTATTTCATAATCCCAAACTGAATCTTTCCCTTTTCTTTCTAACCAGTCCTCTATGGAATTTTTCTTAGAAGCAATTAACCCCAAATCCCCAAATCCTTTCTCTAGTAGTTGCTGCTAAAAAACTGGAACTCTATATCTCATGTCCAGGAAAGATATGCAAATGAACTGCTTCTTTGTCCACTTTGTCTGATATTATTAATATTATCCCTTTGCGTTCTTTGTTCCCCTTTGGTTGGTTTACCTTGACTATCTGTTTATTTTAGTTTTGTGATTTTGTTCTAATGAGATTGGTTTTGGCTTTTTACTTTGACAGTTGTCGTCTTTTAACTGAATTAACTATTTAAGACTAACAGCCAACATCATGTTTAATGGGAAAATATGAGTGGCTGCTCTAAAATCAGATATAAAGCGGGACTCTGAAATCACTATTATTGTTTGAACATACTCTTTTTTTTTTGTAGTCTCTGTCCCAAGAAGTTTATAATTTAATTGTGAAGATAAGATTAAGATTTATGGACAAAATAAAACATTACAAGACACTATACACATCATAATATTCAAGAAATACAGAAATTCCTTGTCTGCCTAGAATTCAGTCTATAGTCAACCTCACCTCTTACAACCCAGGGATCAAGCACAAAAAGCTTTTATCACATTGTACATTTCAAGGCCTTTACAAGAGGGGAAGCCTTGAGTCCTGCGATGAATTATGAAATAGAAGTAGGAGATATCAGTATTTGAAAATTATAGATTAAAATATCATCTTATCTAGATGATATGAATTTTTGGTTTAAAAAAGCATGAGAGAACCATTTGAAACTATTATGATTTTTAAGTAATTTCAATAAGCTAGTGAAATGATATGTTAATAGTTTTCTTATAAACCAGCAGTAACTAATTAAAAGACAATTGATAAAAAGTACAGTAAAGTTTCCATTAAGAATAGCAACATCCATTCTATCAACAAAACTTTTTGAGAGCCTTCTGTGTACCTGCATTGAGCTACAAAGTCTTTGCCCTCAAGGGCTTAAATTGTGGGTGAGACTAACGTGCAAACCTGCAACCACAGTACAATATGTTCAGTGCTATGGTACAGATAACATGCAGGATGAGGATGCTCCAGCTGAGTTCTAAAGGAAAAGTTGAATTTTAATAGGGAAATGTTGTTTAGGTATAGGGAGCGATGATGGACAATAGTATCGAGGTGTGAGAGAGAACCTCATCCATTTGGTAAGGCTGGACCATCGGGTGCAGGGGAGGGACTAAGAGTGATGAAGCTGGTGAGAAAATGTGTGGTCAGTTCACTAAAGGTTCTGTGAGCTGTGTGGAAGGCTATAGGGAAATCTCACCTCTGACCCTCTCCCCTTCTGTAGGCATCTTGAGGGTGGCAGTCACTTGGATGATATTTGTTCAGTTTCTGTCATTCTGTTCTGAAGATATTTGGTGTAAGCCTGGTTGTAGAGTTTTCCTTGCTCCTAGACTCTGCCTATATAACCAGGGTAATGTATCTGAATTACCTTCTGATTGACCAGTGTGCTGAGCAGGGTGTTTCTACTGCACCAAGTTCCTTCCCAGGGATTGGGTATCTATTGATAAGAACCTAACAGTGAGCCTTGGATCCTGAAGCAAGGTTTTAAGATGTCTTTATAGTCAAGATGTCTTTATAGTCAACCCATTGTGGTGCCTCTGAGGTCACCTGAGGTCCACAAAAAACCTAGAAGAGGACTTAATACAGACTGTGTGATCCCACTGGGTCTAACAGACCATGGCATAATGGAACTGTAAATTTCTGGGTTTGCCTGATAGCTACACTCTGGAGAAATGCATGTATGAAAAGTCTTTTGCTTAGGGAAGTGCTATTCAGGTCTGACACTGGGTTTTCACAAAGAATAGCGAGTTGCTGTTGAGAAACTAGGGTGGTTCATTGCTTCTGCCAGTTGAAGGTAATGAAATTCTAGCTGGGTGAGAAGACCATGAGTTTATGTGCATGGTTCTGTGGAAGTCAGACATACCACTGGCCTTCTGGCTTTTAAGATTTATAAGTTAAATTTCACAAGAGAGGTCATCCATCTTACTTGGCATTGACTGAGCCACCTGATGGTAATATTAATAATAGCAGTTAAACTTTATAGAGCACTTAATATTTTTCAAGGCTCCATGCTAAATGCTTTCTTTGAATCTTCACACCCCTATGAGGTAGATATGAATCATTATCCCCATTCTACCAAATGAGTGGATCGAGGCAGGGGAGATGGTATCTTACTCATGGTCATATAGGTAATGCTTTGTGGGAGTGGGTTTCACACCCACACCTGTCAGATTCCCAAATGCATCCCCTTAATCAGAATGCTACACTGCCTCAGGTGTGTTTGGGGTTATGCGAAGTGGAATTTTGATATGGAGTGGTTGGTCAGGCTGTCATATTTTATTCTATAGATAGACATCAGTACGCAAGTTGAATGTGCCTTTGTTGACTAGGAAGTTTTTCTCCACCCAAGAAATCTTGTTTTTGTCCACTTTTTAATAAAAAACATGCACATGGAGTCCTTGGGTTAAGATGGCACTGGTGATCATTTTGGATATATTTGTCTTCTTTCTAAATAGGTTTTGTCAACTGGTCTGGAATGGAAATACAGAGTGGGAGGTACAGATATAGATGAACAATGAATACAGATGTGCAGAGCAGGATCTGAGATGTAGACTAGGTGTGGCTGATAAGGGTCAGAAAGAAGAGCTCATGGAAGAGCTCACAGCTTGCCCCAGAAGCATGAACGTGTGTTCCTATGAGCAGGCATTCTCCCTATGAAATCCGTGTCCATCTAGCCCTGCTGATTAGGCAGAAGGGACTAAAGAATGCACTTGCTCAATAAAACCTCAGTGGTACCTGAAGTGCCAAGAACCTGTGGACAAAGTGCTAAACACAATAATCTTGTGCAGGAGTTGAACTTGAAAGCTGGGGGAGGTAGGAGGGTCATGTACTTGGTACAGAACTGTGACTTTGTAGATTGCTGGGAAGCTTGGCAATTCTGCCCAGTGCATACTTTTATTTGGTTACCCGTTTGTTGTACTTTTGAAGCCTGCCGATCTCTTTATGAGGATGAGCCCTAAAAATGTAGAAAGACTATTTTATAACATATTGGGTTGGCCCAAAAGTTCATTCAGGTTTTTCCATCAGATGTTACAAAAAATCCGGAACGAACTTTTTGGCCAATCCAATATCACCTCCTTATTTTAGGCACAATATTGTTTTGGGCAGTGTGTTTAGCTAACTTTCAGATGTTTGTCTTTTGAAATAAAAATAATAAGAAACAAAATGAAGTTTAGTTATTTATTAAGAGAAAGTGAATGTCACTTTATTATAGTTGACATTAATAAGAACCAAGTACCGTGTTAGAAAAGTTACTGTGTCAGGACTCTTTATTTACCTATTTTAAGTGGAATTGTAAGATCATCTTGATATATATATGTATGTTTTTTTTTTCTAAAGGGTAATATTTTAAATCTACTACTTGATGGGGTTAAGCTAGGCTTGAAGTGTCCTGTGTTTTTATGATCTGAAACACATGGTTTGGGATCTGTGGGCAGGTATCCTGATGATGACAGCTCATGATTTCTGAGCCATGATGAGAATAATACATTGGCTGGAATACTTGGAAATGGTGGTGGTTTAATTCCGACTATTAAGTTTATGATGTTGTCCAGGGTTAGAACTTATGCCTATAATGGCAGCAATATCTCATGTTTACAAGGCACTTTCCTCATGAAGGGTCCCAGAGTGCCTTTTGAGCATATGTTTACAGGAATGACTATTCTCTGTGATGCAGCATTTCTTCAGAGCAGCAACACCCATAAGGTCACAGCTGTGTGGTACCCACCAAGACAAGGGTGATGATAACAGTCACTCAGGCCTTATTTTTAAAGCAACATAATCTACTCACCCAATGTGACTGGCATACCAATGTTAATATCCTTCAAAAGGTTTTGAGAGAGGCTGTGATGATTATGAAATCGTCTTTGACTTTTATATGGCTCTTGATAGAACACTGTCTCTTAACATCTTGCCAACTTAGTATTTGTATTTTCAGAGGCAATATTTCTCTCCTCTGACTTAATAAAAAAAAGTAGATATCGTATGTCCCCTCTATTACCCAGGTGTTCTTTGGAAATATCTAATTTCTGTATTGCCTTTGTGTTTGAGTGGGTTTCCTCACTAGGAAATAATTGTCATGTCCAGGAAGGATACCAGAGAGATTTTAAAACTCCTCCCAGATATCTGCCTTCGTAAAGGCAAATACAAATAAAAAATAAGAGGCTTAATTCTACCTGTTGAAAATAAAGAGACTCGTCTTCTTCCTTTTCTTAAAGGATTTATTTTAGAAAATGCGTAATTTCCAGTTCCTTCCCTGTCCCTTTGAAATGCATGTAAACCCTTTTTAAAGCTAAATGCATCTCCTATCAGTTTCTTTTTTGACCCACGAATGTCTTTCTCAAGGACCTTGGAAACAATTCTTGGAAATATCATCATCAAGGAAGTTGGTGCCCCGAATTTCCCAGTTTCTGTGGGAGGCTAGAGGCCCACTTCAGAGGGTACCTGCCTCCAAACCCACCTCACAGCATAAAGATATGAGCAAATTACTTTTCCTTTGGATAAAACCATCTAGCTAACACAGGGGGTCACCTCCATTACCGGACGAATCTACGACGAACTGTGTGTGACAAATGGTGCTGTCAAGTCCTCTTACCTGAGGACTAGTTATTTCTTTTGAGAACATGTATGTAACGGGTTGTGGCTGTTTGGCTACATAAAACGGGTGAGATTTCTTTCTGTCTTTGCAATCTCTTAGTGGATTAGTGTGCTTCACATTCTGGTTTAATGTTTATTCGGTAATAAAACTGATTTCTTTTTCATTTACCTTTGCTGAGAGCTTTTCTAGGTTTGCAGGAGATTTTGTTTTTAATTCTATTTCCCCAACATCGTCCTTTGTGGCAGTGCCATTGGGCGATTAGTAAAGTTTTATTAAAATAGCCTAGGCACAGCTGTTAGAATTACTCGTGTCATGGAAAATTAGTACAGCTAACCTTGCTGAGGACTGTTTTATGTGCTTAGTATATTTTTCTTCTAATTCTGTGAGAAAACCTGAGAGAGGTCAGTTTAATTTTCTCGTGCATTTTAAAAGATAAAAAGGTAACCATTTAAATAATAATACATTAGTTATCATTATACACAAGTTATATATTTTATAAAATACCATGCAGGGCTAGTGTGGAAATTTCCTAAATTTCACTTCTGAGTATCTTTTTCTTTTTCCAAAAAATTGAAATGCAGTTGATTTACAGTGTTGTGTTAGTTTCAGGTGCACAGCAAAGTGATTCAGTTTATATATATATATATATATATATATATATATATATATATATATATATATATATATATATATATATATAAAATATATATTCTTTTTCAGATTTTTTTCCATTATAGGTTATTATAAGATATTGAATATGTATCTTGTCCTATACAGTAGGTCCTTGTTGTTTATCTATTTTATATATAGTAGTGTGTATCTGTTAATCCCAAACTCCTAATTTATACCGCCGCCCCCACTGTTTCCCCTTTGGTAACCATATATTTGTTTTCTGTCTGTGAGTCTATTTCTGTTTTGTAAATAAGTTCATTTGTATCCTTTTTTTAAGATCCACATATAAGTCAAATCATATGATATTTGTTTGTCTCTGTCTGATTGACTTCACTTAGTGTGCCAATCTCTAGGTCCATTCATGTTGCTGCAAATGGCATTATTTCATTCTTTTTTTTATGGCTGAGTAATATTCTATTCCAAGTGTCTTTGATTCAGCCTTTGACTCTTTCTCTGGTCACCTGCCTCCAAGCCTTAACACTTGATTGGAATTCTTTTCTTCCTCCCTTCCTCATTGATTTTGGGGGAAGTCACCTAGATGGGAAGAATAGAGGGAGGGGCAGAGGCTACATGCCTGTAGGCTCTACTGTTGCTTGATGGCTATGCAATATGCTATGTCATTAAACCAGCGTAAGGCCAAAGGCTACCTAAAGGAGATTCCTCCTGATCTTATGCCAGCAGCACTTGGGCAGAATAAGCACACCTCTTTTTATTTAAATTTTTTTCTTTTGCCATGTTAAAATCCTTAATTAAAAACTTTTCAAATCTTTTCCAATAACTTTTAGACTTCCATTTTTCATTAACATTTACTAGGATTTAAATAATAATCTATACAATATAGTCAGCACAGAGCACATGGGAGGGGTTCAGCGTTAGCTGTTATTATTATGGGCCAAACAATTGGGGACGTAGGGGTGGAGGGAAGACAGGGGGGCACAGAGTGACCTTAAATAGAGCTGCTGTTATATCACTTTTATGTAAACTTAAGAAAATTCTACAATCCCCCTCTGAGTCTGTGTCCTCATTTTCTGGGTACAGATGATGCTAAGTGACATATTAAAATCGACAACAGTTGAGGGGAAGGTCAGAAAGCAGAATGGCAGAGTTGAGTTCCCAAAGTGGGCTTCGGTGAGCTTCCCACTAGCTTTCTGGATAAATCCCAGGCACAAAGGCCCAGGGAAGTATGTGATTCAAGCTTCCTCCTCAGCCGAGTCCGCTGACTCACCCACAGGTTTTTACCACCGGTGCTCGAGGCACTTAATAGTGCCCCTCAGCACTGGTCCTCAAATGAACTTCATCAGAACGGTGCAAACTTCCAGTTATAGACGAATAAGTCCTGGGGATGTAAGGTACAGCATGATGGCTGTAAGTTAACAGTACCTACTGTACACTTGAAAGTTGCTAAGAAATCTTAAACATTCTCAACACACACACACACACACACACCACACAAATGGTAACTGTGAGGTAATGAATTTGTTAATTGACCTTACTGTGGTTATCAGTTTGCAATATATATGTATATCAAATCATCACATTGTATAACTTACACAGTGTTATATGTCAAATATGTCTCAATAAAGCTGGAAAAAAAAAAAAAGTTACCTGGGGGGAGGTTGCCAAGCTGATGAAATCAGAATCATCAGGGCTGGGGCTTAGATATTTGCATTTGAAAACTGTCTCAGTGATTCTTATGTTCTTTGTATTTGAAAATTACTTTTTTCTTTTATTTTTTTTCCAGTAGAGGTAGGCAACTAAGGTGAGCCAGCTCTCCACATTAATCTCAGTCTGGTTTCCTTCTGCTGTTCAGTATCCCTTTTCTCACCACTCATTGGCATTTGTACTTAAATGTATGAACTAATTCTAAAATCAGCTTCAGCTCATTTAGCAATTTTGCTGTTAAATTTTTTTAATTGAGGTATAGTTGACTGACAATATTACATTATTAGTTTCAGGTGTACAACATAGTGGTTCAAATTTTTATAGATTATACTTCATTTAAAGTTATTATAAAATATTGGCTGTTTTCCCTGTGCTGTACAATATATTTTTGTAGCTTATTTATTTTACACAGTTAGTTTGTATCTCCTAATCCCTACCCCTATTTCACCCCTCCATGCCTCCCTCTCCCTACTGGTAACTACTAATTTGTTCTCTATATCCGTGAGTCTGTTTCTGTTTTGTTAAATTCATTAGTTTTGTTTTTTAGATTCCACACATAAATGATGATATACAGTTAAGCATTGTATAGGATTCATTCTTAGGTCAAAAGTCTGTCTTACATTTGAATGCACTTCTTTTTGTGTGTGTGTGTTGGGGGAGAAGGAAGTATTTATTACTTGCAACAAGTAAGGAGAACACATGGACTCATTCTCAAAACGATGTCTCCTGAATGCACTTCCTTCTGTTAGCCTGCAGATTTGAACATTGCTCATCTGGTGATCTGTCTAGTCCACTTTGCATCAGGAGGGGTTCGGCTGTCTCTCCCCAGCACCAAATGGGGGACAGCTGCACAGGAAGCTGGATCAGTGCCCGGAGGGCAACTTCTGCATTCACTGCTGTGTTATCACCCAGACCAGGCACCCGCCCCCAACCCTTTCAAGCTTGTTTCAGGTGTAGAACAAGAAACTGCATTCCTGAGATCCGCCTTTGCAAATATATCTGTAGCTCTACAGTGGTAGCAGCAGCATGAGGCTAAACGTTAAAAATGGAATTTTCTCAGTGAAGCAAGCAAGCAGGGAATTTTTCATTTTATCCATCATTCGCCACTACCACAGCAGTTTCTCACAATCCCTCCCTAATTGTTTAACACAAAAGATGAAGATGGGAAAGTGTGTGAGGCATTGATGCCACGGTTAGAGAGTTCAATATATTGAACAGAAGCAGAGCGATTTCATTTTCCAAACAGCAGCAGCAGCCAGCCCTGACCAGACAGCTCTCCTGATTTGATGGCAGTAGCAGGGAGAGAGTCTGCCTAGTTCCTGAGGTGACTGCCACAGAGGGAGGCTGGAGAGAGGCTGGCCTGGTCTGCATGTGTTCCGACAAATTGAGAAAACATTATTCCATAAAGTAAGTTTATTTCTGATATCAGTTGGTTTGTTCAGGATCATTCCTTTGCTTCACGCTTGAAGACAGATAAACACAAGTGTGGAGAGTAATACTAAGAAGTACTGTTTATTGAGGGGCCGTATTGTGCCAGGACTACACAAGGAGGAATAGGATATAGCCTCGTGGAGATTCTGGCAGAAGCTACTTCATGACGTTTTAAACATGAAATGAGACAATGAAAGTGAGATGTTTAACATAGTACCTGACACAAAGAAAGTGTTCAATAAAAGCCAGCTATTTGGTTTTATTATTGATGCTTTGAGAAGCAGCCTAGTGTGGTAAGGTTAAGAGTGCAAGCTCTGACTCTAGCCTGCCTGGGCTTAAATCTTGGCAAGTGAAAGTCACTGGGCCTCAGTTTCCTTATTTGCAAAATGGGAATAGTAATACTGTTTACATCATGAGACTGTTAGAAGGACTAGCTGTGTTTAGAACAGTGCCTGGTATGTATTGCAGCATAGAGTTTGTCATGTAAAAAATGATCTAGGGCTTCCCTGGTGGCGCAGTGGTTGAGGGTCCGCCTGCCGATGCAGAGGACACGGGTTCGTGCCCCGGCCCGGGAAGATCCCACATGCCACGGAGCGGCTAGGCCCGTGAGCCATGGCCACTGAGCCTGCGCGTCTGGAGCCTGTGCTCCGCAACGGGAGACGCCACAACAGTGAGAGGCCCACGTACCGCAAAAAAAAAAAAAAAAGATGATCTGTTTTAAAACATGATCTGACTGGCCCAGACACGTGGTTTATAAGTGCTAGAGGCACAACTTGAACTGTAATCCTCCTGCTTCCTAAGCTCACACTGTCTCCAGAAGCAGGGCTGCCATTCCAGCAAACAAAAAAGTATTTCTAAATTCCATTAGTGTTTCTTTTCTTTTATCCCACATTTGATTTCTTTGACTTATTAGCCTGAGAAATTACTGGATTACCTTCATGAGAGGTTTTGTCCACAACATCTGACTAGGCCATCACTTGATTTATTTGAGGCTGAGCCTGAGTTTTTATCATCATTGTGGTGGTTATTATGACTATTTTTAGAACTTGGTTGTATGGGCCTCTAAAAAACAAACTTAATTTTTTTTTTTTTTTTGCGGTACGCGGGCCTCTCACTGCTGTGGCCTCTCCCGTTGCGGAGCACAGGCTCCGGACACGCAGGCTCAGCGGCCATGGCTCACGGGCCCAGCCGCTCCGCGGCATGTGGGATCCTCCGGGACCAGGGCATGAACCCACGTCCCTCGCATCGGCAGGCGGACTCTCAACCACTGCACCACCAGGGAAGCCCCCAAACTTAAAATTTTTATTGCTAAATGATAAATCTTTTGAGGGGGCAAATTGAAAATTAGTAAAGTAAATTTAGAGATATTTATTTTTTATTTTAATAATTTATTTTATAAGCATATTTTATGACAGTTGAGCATTATTTAATACTTTGTATTTCTATGCAAATTTTAGGAAATTAGAGTATTAGGAAAGGTCTAAGAGAGGTTTTCCCTTTTTTGGTCAGTTTCTGTTTGATGAAGGGATTGGAGAAGAAGGACTTAATGGCTTTGAGGACAAGTTAGGTTATAATAAACTCATATGACAAACTAGAAAATTGGAAAGAGCAGTTCATTCATACACCCAAGATTGGGGTGACCTCAAAGTGCAGATGCCAAGCTTGGTGAGGACCACGTTACCACATTATCAAGGCATGGCTCTGTCCGCAGGGACGCCGAGGGAACTGAGGTTATGTAAAGCAATACATCCGTGTTGGGGGCTGTTAGCACCACCTAGGAGAAGTAAGGCTACTTACTCATTGGTTTCTCTCATCCTATTAAACACCTAAAACCTGGGCTTCAGAAGTGAATTATTTTTTTCCTCATAATGGTAAGGCCATGAGGTAGCTTTAGCTACTAACTTCCTCCTCACATCCCATTCTTTGTAATGGATAATGATAGGTCTTAAGTCTTATGTAAAGTCTACCCAAACACGATTTAAGATAAGGCTCTTAACCTCACTCCCAACTAGATAATTCCCCCCAAGTCCCTACTGTAAGGAAATTCCTGAGCTGCCACTGTTTCTCACTGTTAGAGCATTTCTGTAGAAATTCAGCTTGCAGAAGCGATCTAACTTTGGTCTCTATTATTTAAGACACTGTAATCTGATCTTTTATGGTGTTTTCCTACTGTCTATTTTGTAAGCTAAAGTTTCGCCTCCCAGTTACTCTGGAACATGTAGGTATTGATGAATTTGAGCTGATATTTTTTGGAACATTGCTGCTTTATTACAAAGCTCCTGGATTTCTCCGCTTTTGTCAGCTCTTGGGTGAGCCTTGGTGATAGGGTTATGTTAACAGAATTAACTGCCCTAACTCTTTGCTTATGAGGAAAGTAAATTTCAGTGATAGATCAATTAAGCAGATGTATTGATTTGTTGTGAATGTTACTTTAGTCTTCTTTTCTCATATTAAGACATTGTATAGATTCAAAAATATATAGGTTATCAAAATTTTACTTTCCACAGATTATTGTCTCCATCTCCTCCACCCCTGTCCTTGGCTCTGTATTTGTCCTTCTAAGTTAAAATGCACACATATACTATTTTACTTGCAGAGTTAGAGATAAGATATCCATATATATTTTCTATCTCTACCTCCAGTCTTTTTTTGAGCCTAAAATTCAGCCTCATTTATCATTCATAAAGGTACTTTGAATAAAAGGGGCATATAGTATAAATGCCAACAGTGTGTCATTTCACTACACCTGTAATGAAGTTATTGTTAATAGTTCTATCTGTCTATCATCCATCCATCCACCTATCTATCAAGTGTGAGAAAGATAGCAAAAAATTTATAAGAAGTCATCTTTGTTACTTTTAGAATTCTGTCTCATCATAAAATCTTATAAGAGGTTGAGACAGCTTAGAGCAAGTGAAACATCAGTGAAGGATGCTATATTAATGGATGTAGGGACAATGAAAATGATGTGTCTGAATGAGGAATAAATTGGTTGACTTTGGTGGTGCATAAATTCTATCAGGCCATTTGGACACACTTTAATAACCTTTGTTTCATTGCATGAAATGCTTACTCATTAGCTGGAAAGAGTGGCAGTGTCTCTGAGAAGGAAGAAACAGCTACAAGAGTAAACTACAGAATGTGCAGAGATCAGATTAACCCACCAAACTGAGTCAGTAAGATTTTGAGGAAGAGAAAACATGGGGTACAAAGCAATGTATTGCTGGTGAAGTCTGGTGCAGAACTGGTCTAATATCCTGGTTTGGCATCTCTACCAACTGAAGTCCTCTTATTTTAGGTCTGGTTAGTGTATTAATATTCTATTGCTGTGTAACAAACTACCACAGATTTAGTGGCTTAAAAGAGCACAAATTTATTGTCTCACAGTTTCTGTGGGTTGGGAGTCTAGGCAAGACCTAGGTGGGTCCTAAGGAATAATACAATCAGAGTGTTGGCCAGGGCAATGGATCATTTTCCAAGCGCACTCAGGAAACTGACAAATTTCACTTCTTGCGATTGGAAGACTGAGAGCTCCACCATGTTGCTGGCTGTTGCTGAGATGACCACAGCTCCTGGAGCCCTTATAGTTCCCTGCCACATTATTTGTATGAGATTTCTCACAACATGGCAGTGCGCATCTTCAAAACCAGCTAGAGAGAGAGAAAGCAGCAAGTCTGTTAGCAAGATGGAATTTGACGTAACATAATCTCTGGAGTGACATCACATCCCCTTTGCCGTAGTCTGTTGGTGAGAAGCAGGTCACAGGTCCTGTCCACACTCAAATGGAGAGGGCAAGAAAACCAGGAAGCAGGATCATGGGGTCACCTTGAAGTCTGTCTGGCATATTTAGTCAGGACATGCTGAGTCCCACAGAGAAGTGGAAATCACCCCCTGTGTAGGGCATAAAAGTATCTCCAAGACAGTGATCTAGCTGCAAAGTCACTTGCCTAGGGAAGGAAGAGGAAAGCCCTCTTTGGGGGCGGGGCTGTAGAGGAGGCAGCTACTCTAGCTTTTCATGCTTTAATACCTGAATTTATTATTGTCAGTGGCTATGTTTATGTTTAGAGGTTTCGTTGAGTGAGAAGAGTGGTAATGAACTAAAAGCTGCCTTAGACTGCTTCTATATATTTGAGATTTTCTTAGAGGAAGGAAAACAGGGTTTTGTTCTGGTTTCTTTTTAGGTTTATCAAGGTGACTGGTATTCTCTAGCATGCAGTGTAATTCTTACCTAGTTACTGGAAAGAATCGATGTACAGTGATCTCCTCAGATGTAACCACTGCCACTTTGGCTAACATCTTTTGCAGAACCTTTGGTATACTTTGTTTTGTTTTTGTTTTCTTAAAAATAAAGGTAATCACTTGCAATCAAAGGTAATAAATTTATTGACCCTAGGAACAAGGAAGCTTTTACTGACTGATGTTTAGTCTGGTGAAGATTTATAGCCAAGATGGTGATTATTTAGCTACTTAAGGATCTGAGAGTGGTTTATTGCCCACTGAGGGCCTGGCTTATATAATGTCGCTCCTAACTATGTTTTGATGGTTTTTCTTTCATAACAATTAATCACATTTTTTCCTCCCCATTCTTAGTTGCCCCATTCCCTGTCATTTGTTCTCCAAATTGCTTTTGGGCACTCCTCAATGCTTCTGTTACCACATCTACAGACCTAATATGAATAGCACACTCTGCTTGGAACGTGAGCACTAATTGAATTTGCTTACATTCAGTGATTTTAATGGGGCTCTGGAGGGTTGTTTAATGACAACTTTTATATGGAAGACACTGAAAAAATTAACATGTTACATTTAGTAAATTGGCAATTACTTAGCTCCATTATATCAAAACCAGTCACCTACATTTATTAATATTATATTCAAAAAGCACAGCTTTAATGCTAGGCTCCAGGTGTCTGTTTCCATGGGGCAGTGTTTATGTCAGCATTGTATTTCCACCCACCCACCACCAAAAATGTAGTGACTGAATTCTTAAGTGGAAAAACTCTAAAATGCAGCAACTACTGTAACTCACTTCACCCTTCTTTTCTGACAGACCCCTCCAAAGTGGTCTCATTGAAAGCTGATCTATCCCCAATTACAGAAATGATTGTTGGTTGTCTCAGCTCATCTTTGGGCCACATTCTTCTCACCAGTAATGTTTAGGAAAAGGTACTGAGATGTGAGATGAAGTCTGCATGTAGGCTTTTGGGAAAATTTATTTTGCTGTTGTAAAGAGGCATAGGAAGAAACAGTCCCTTTTTTTCTTTTTGAAGTCGTATCTACATATGACATCTGGAACTCTGGCAGCCATCCTGAGGCCACGAGGGCAGTTGACATACTTAAGATGTCAGAGTGGAGGCAGGGAAGGAAATGGAATATCTATGACATCATTTAACTTCTGAGTTAGCCTATCCCGAGATGCCCCACCTTGACATCTTAATATCTAAGATAATAAATATATTTATTATTTAAGCCATCCCAGTCATTACTTATTTCCTTCCTCCCTCCCTCCCATCCTCCCTCCATTCCTGCCTCCCTGCCTCCTGCTTTCTCTCTCTCCTTTCTGTCTTTCTGTCAACTAAAGGCATCGTGATTGAGTCACAAAAGTGTCTGGGAATCAGATTATAAAAGTAAGTATCTTATCAAACTTTCCACCTTCCTTCTGCTTTTCTCACTGATTATTTCAGTGAGGATTTGTTCATGCTTGTTTATGGAATGGGTGAAGGGGCTACCGCCTACTTTATATTATTGTGAGAATGACAATAATCAGGGCAAAACATAAGCCTAGTACTCAATAAATGGCAGCTACAATAGTTATATTAAAAAACAAATAAACAAAAAACCTAGGACCTGGAAACTTCTACTCATTGCTTATCTTTAGATCAATAGAAGCTAGAAAATTCTACTCATTGCTTATTTTTAGGTCCATTGTCATAGCCACAGCCCCTCAAGTTTTTAATATGTGAATAAGACTAAGTGGGAAAGACCAAATGTATCCACTGCCTGTATCTACCAAGCAGCTATTTATCTACTGAATGGATTTAGAATCAGCTCTTTTTTGGAAAAAAGTTTCACAGAGTTTTTTTCAAACTCTGACATGGCTTAATTAGCTACCAAAGCCCAATTTAGAGCCAGTAAGTCTGGGATCCATTTCTGCTCCTTCTTATGGATCAAGGGCAGGTCTCCTTCTAAACTCTGGGTTTTGGATTCCTGTCTAGAAAATGAAGACTACATCAATGTTTCCCTGATAATAAAAATCACTTTTTCAGTTTGGGGTAGTGGTGGGAATGTGGCATCCAGCTTGTCTACTTACAAACTATGTAATCCTGGGCATGTCAGCTAACTTCGCTGAACTTCAGAGTCCTTGTTTATAAAATGGAAATAATGCCTCACGAGACTGTGGTGAGTGAGAATCAAATATAATGTGTATGTGAAAATGCTCTTATGAAAAACAACGTGCTATATATATGTGAGGTGAGAATGTGTTGTTAGGATTATCGTCAAAGACCATCTTTTGTAGTTCCTTGTGAAGCCTATACTGTCTTTTTAGCTTGCTTTGTTACTCATTATCTCACAATTGGAGTTTTCCAGAGGCTCCATAGTTGATGATACCATGACAGATTGAATATAGAAGCAGATACGAGACTTCTTTCTTTTTTATGCAAGCAAATTTTTAATAACAAAAATTCTATTTTTAACATGGGCAAATATACTTGGCTAAGTTCAGATCTTAACCAAAAAATGTATCTAGCCCAACAGTGCAACCATACAGCTTTGTACAGAACATTCCATAGATCAACACAAAATACATTTGAGCACAAAAATAAAAAGTATTTAAAGAGAATCTCTAAGCAGTATTTTATTTCTGCAAAACAGACATATAGTACTGATTAAATATCTACAAGTGCTTTTCCTCTACAAAAATACATATATTCTTAATAGACTAAGTCATTAATAAAGACCTGGTAATCTTTCACTTCAATTTGAATGATTTATAAGCTAAATCTTACAACCACAAAAAGGTTTTTATCTGTATTAAGACGTTACCACTTTTGACCAAAAAAAAAAAGCTTAAAATATTTTATATTTCAAAAGAAAATTAGCAACATAACTGTACAATATAGTCTATGATGGTTTTAGTTAGTGTGAGGGCTACTCTATTAAAAATTGGTACTTGCTGTTGTGTTGCCAGATGCAGAAATGCAGCAGAACACTGGTGCTCCCTCACAAACTCTTGTTGACCACAGCTTCATAAGGACACTTAGGCCCCCATCCCCATTCAAAAAAATACAGCAAAAGAAAACCAACCCCAAACAATGTTATGCTGATCCCATTCCATTTCTAATGTGCAGAACCCCTGCTCTTCTGGACTGATGTGAAGTCCATGGATACATAATCTATTCACTATCTCTGCATTGCCCAGAAATATTTAATCTTCAGTTTGTACTAGATTAGTCTCTTTTTTTGGAATAATGAATGTTTTTATTTATTTAATACATCTTTATTGGCGTATAATTGCTTCACAATACTATGTTAGTTTCTGTTGTACAACAAAGTGAATCAGTCATATGCATACATACATCCCCATATCCCTTTCCTCTTGAGCCTCCCTCCCACCCTCCCTATCCCACCCCTCCAGGTGGTCACAAAGCACTGAGCTGATCCCCCTGTGCTATGCTCCTGTTTCCCACTAGCTGTCTATTTTACGTTTGGTAGTGTATATATGTCAGTGCTACTCTTTACTTCGTCCCAGCTTACCCTTCCCCCTCCCCGTGTCCTCAAGCACATTCTCTATGTCTATATTCCTGTCCTGCCACTAGGTTCATCAGTACCATTTTATTTTTTTTAGATTCCATATATATGTGTTAGCATACGGTATTTGTTTTACTCTTTCTGACTTACTTCACTCTGTATGACAGACTCTAGGTCCATCCACCTCCCTACAAATAACTCAACTTCGTTCCTTTTTGTGGCTGTGTAATATTCCATTGTATATATGTGCCACATCTTCTTTATCCATTCATCTGTCGATGGACACTTAGGTTGCTTCCATGTCCTGGCTATTGTAAATAGAGCTGCAATGAACATTGTGGTACATGACTCTTTTTGAATTATGGTTTTCTCAGGGTATATGCCCAGTAGTGGGATTGCTGGGTCATATGGTAGTTCTATTTTTAGTTTTTTAAGGAACCTCCATATTGTTCTCCATAGTGGTTGTATCAGTTTACATTCCCACCAACAGTGCAGGAGGTTTCCCTTTTCACCACACGCTTTCCAGCATTTATTGTTTCTAGAGTTTTTGATAATGGCCATTATGACTGGTGTGAGGTGGTACTTCATTGTAGTTTTGATTTGCATTTCTCTAATAATTAGTGACATTGAGCATCTTTTCATGTGCCTTTGGCCGCCTGTATGTCTTCTTTGGTGAAATGTCTTTAGGTCTTCTGCTCATTTTTGGATTGGGTTGTTTGTTTTTTTGATATTGAGCTGCATGAGCTGTTTGTATATTTTGGAGATTAAGCCTTTGTCCATTGTTTCATTTGTTTCACCCATTCTGAGGGTTGTCTTTTCATCTTGTTTATGGTTTCCTTTGCTGTGCAAAAGCTTTTAAGTTTCATTCTGTCCCATTTGTTTATTTTTGTTTTTATTTTCATTACTCTAGGAGGTGGGTCAAAAAAGATCTTGCTGTGATTTATGTCAAAGAGTGTTTTTCCTGTTTTCCTCTAAGAGTTTTATAGTGTCTAGTCTTACATTTAGGTCTTTAATCCATTTGGTGTTTATTTTTGTGTATGGTGTTAGGGAGTGTTCTAATTTCATTCTTTTACATTTAACTGTGCAGTTTTCCCAGCACCACGTATTGAAGAGGCTGTCTTTTCTCCATTGTATGTTCTTGCCTCCTTTGTTGTAAATTAAGTGCCCATATGTGCTTGGGTTTCTCTTGGCATTCTATCCTGTACCATTGATCTATACTTCTGTTTTGTGCCAGTACCATACTGTCTTGATTACTGTAGCTTTGTATTATAGTTTGAAGTCAGGGAGCCTGAATCCTCCAGCTCCATTTTTCTTTCTCAAGATTGCTTTGGCTATTCGGGGTCTTTTGTGTTTCCATACGAATTTAAAAAATTTTTGTTCTAATTCTGTGAAGAATGCCATTGGTAGTTTGATAGGGATTGCATTCAATCTGTAGATTTCTTTGGGTAGTATAGTCATTTTCACAATATTGATTCTTCCAATCCAAGAACGTGGTATATTTCTCCATCTGTTTATGTCATCTTTGATTTCTTTCACCAGTGTTTTATAGTTTTCTGAGAACAAGTCTTTTGCCTGCTTAGGTAGGTTTATTCCTAGGTATTTTTTTCTTTTTGTTGCAATGGTAAATGGGAGTGTTTCCTTAATTTCTCTTTCTGACTTTTTATTGTTGGTGTATAGGAATGCCAGAGATTTCTGTGCATTAACTTTGTATCCTGCAACCTTACCAAATTCGTTGATTAGCTCTAGTAGTTTTCTGGTGGCATCTTTAGGATTTTCTATGTATAGTATAATGTAATCTGCAGACAGTGACTGTTTTACTTTACTTCTTCTTTTCTGATTTGTATTCCTTTTATTTCTTTTCTTCTCTGATTGCTGTGGCTAGGACTTCTAAAACTATGTTGAATAATAGTGGCAAGAGTGGACCTCCTTGTCTTGGTCGTGATCTTAGTGGAAATGCTTTCAGTTTTTCACCATTGAGTATGATGCTTGCTGTGGGTTTGTCATGTATGGCCTTTATTATGTTGAGGTAGATTCCCTCTATGCCCATTTTCTGGAGAGTTTTTATCATAAATGGGTGTTGAATTTTGTCAAAAGCTTTTTCTGCATCTATTGAGATGATCATATGGCTTTTATTCCTTAACTTGTTATTATGGTGTATCACATTGATTGATTTTTGTATACTGAAGAATCCTTGCATCCCTGGGATAAATCCCATTTGATCCTTGCATCTATGTTCATCAGTGATATTGGTCTATAATTTTCTTTTTTGTGATGTCTTTCTCTGGTTTTGGTATCAGGGTGATGTTGGCTTTGTAGAATGAATTTGGGAGTGTTCCTCCCTCTGCAATTTTTTGGAAGAGTTTGAGAAGGATCGGTGTTAGCTCTTCTCTAAATATTTGATAGATTTCACTGTGAAACCATCTGATCCTTGACCTTTGTTTGTTGGAAGATTTTTAATTACAGTTTCAATTTCATTACTTGTTATAGGTCTGTTTATATTTTCTAATTCTTCCTGGTTAAGTCTTGGAAAATTGTACCTTTCCAAGAATTTATCCATTTCTTCATGGTTGTCCATTTTATTGGCATATAGTTGTTTGTAGTAGTCTTTTATAATCCTTTGTATTTCTGTGGTGTCAGTTGTGATTACTCCTTTTTCATTTCTAATTTTATTGATATGTGTCTTCTCCCTTTTTTGCTTGATGAGTCTGAGTAAGGCTTTATCAATTTTGTTTATCTTCTCAAAGAACCAGCTTTTAGTTTTATTGATCTTTGCTATTGTTTTTTTCGTTTCTGTTTCATTTATTTCTGCTCTTATCTTTATGATTTCTTTCCTTTTACTGACTTCGGATTTTCTTTGTTCTTCTTTCTCTAGTTGCTTTGGGTGTAGGGTTAGATTGTTTTTTTTTGTTTTTTTTGTTTTTTTTTTTGTGGTATGCGGGCCTCTCACTGCTGTGGCCTCTCCCGTTGCAGAGCACAGGCTCCAGATGCACAGGCTCCAGATGTGCAGGCTCAGCAGCCATGGCTCACGGGCCCAGCTGCTCCTCGGCATGTGGGATCTTCCCGGACCGGGGCATGAACCCGTGTCCCCTGCATCGGCAGGCGGACTCTCAACCACTGCGCCACCAGGGAAGCCCTAGATTGTTTATTTGAGACTTCTGTTGTTTCTTGAGGTAGGATTGTATTGCTATAAACTTCCCTCTTAGAACTGCTGTTGCTAAGTCCCATAAGTTTGGGGTCATCATGTTTTCATTGTCATTTGTTTCTGTGTATTTTTTGATTTCCTCTCTGATTTCTTCAATGATCTCTTGATTATTTAGTAGTGTATTGTTTAGCCTCCATGTGTTTGTGTTTTTTACAGTTTTTTTCCTGTAATTGATTTCCAGTCTCATAGCGTTGTGGTCAGAAAAGATGCTTGATACGATTTCCATTTTCTTAAATTTTCCAAGGCTTGATTTGTAACCCATGATGTGATCTATCCTGGAGAATGTTCCATGTGCACTTCAGAAGAAAGTGTATTCTGCCACTTTTGGGGGGAATGTTCTATAAATATCAGTTAAATCTCTCTGGTCTACTGTGTCTTTTAAAGCTTGTGTTTCCTTATTTATTTTCATTTTGGATGATCTGTCCATTGGTGTAAGTGGGGTGCTAAAGTCCCCTACTATGATTGTGTTACTGTCGATTTCCCCTTTCATGGTTGTTAACATTTGCCTTATGTATTGAGGTGCACCTATGTTGGGAGCATAAACATTTATAATTGTTATATCTTCTTGGATTGATCTCTTGATCATTATATAGTGTCCTTCCTTGTCTCTTATAGCAGTCTTTATTGTAAAGTCTATTTTATCTGATAGGAGAATTGCTACTCAAGCTTTCTTTTGATTTCCATTTGCATGGAATATCTTTTTCCATCCCTTCACTTTCAGTCTGTATGTGCCCCTAGGTCTGAAGTGGGTCTCTTGTAGACAACATATACATGGGTATTGTTTTTGTATCCATTCAGCCAGTCTGTCTCTTTTGGTTGGGGCATTTAATCCATTTACATTCAAGGTTATTATCGATATGTATGTTTCTATTACCATTTTCCTAATTGTTTGGGGTTTGTTTTTGTGGGTCTTTTTCTTCTCTTGTGTTTCCCACCTAGAGAAATTTCTTTAGCATTTGTTGTAAAGCTGGGTTGGTGATGCTGAATTCTCTTAGCTTTTGCTTGTCTTGGAAGCTTTTGATTTCTCCATCGAATCTGAATGCGATCCTTGCTGGGTAGAGTAATCTTTGTTGTAGGTTTTTCTTTTTCATCACTTTAAGTATGTCCTGCCACTCCCTTCTGGCCTGCAGAGTTTCTGCTGAAAAATCAGCTGATAACCTTATGGGGATTTCTTTGTATGTTATTTTTGGTTTTTCCCTTGCTGCTTTTAATATTTTTTCTTTGAATTTAATTTTTGTTAGTTTGATTAATATGTGTCTTGGCGTGTTTCTCCTAGGGTTTATCCTGTATGGTGCTCTCTGTGTTTCCTGGACTTGGGTAACTATTTCCTCTCCCATGTTAGGGAAGTTTTCCACTATAATCTCTTCAAACATTTTCTCAGACCATTTCTTTTTCTCTTTTTCTTCTGGGATCCCTATAATTCAAATGTTGGTGTGTTTAGTGTTGCCCCAGAATTCTCTGAGATTGTCTTCCATTCTTTTCATTCTTTTTTCTTTATTCTGCTCCTCAGCAGTTATTTCCACCATTTTGTCTTCCAGCTCACTTTTTCATTCTTCTGCCCCAGTTATCCTGTTATTGATTCCTTCTAGTATATTTTTTCATTTCAGTTATTGTGTTATTCATCTCCGTTTGTTTGTTCTTTAGTTCTTCTAGATCTTTGTTAAACATTTCTTGTATTTTCTCACTCTGTGCCTTCATTCTATTTCTGAGATTCTGGATCATCTTTACTATCATTAATCTGAATTCTTTTTCAGGTAGACTGCGTATTTCCTCTTCATTTATTTGGTCTTGTTAGTTTTTTACTTTGCTCCTTCATCTTGCTCCTTCATAGTTTTTTGCCATCTCATTTTTCTTTCTTTTTGATGGGTGGGATTTTGTTCCTATCTTACTGGTTATTTGGCCTGAGGCTTCCAACACTGCAATTTGTAGGTTATTAGGTAGAGCTGGGTCTTGGTGCTGAGATGAGGACCTCCAGGAGACCTCACTGTGATGAATATTCCCTGGGGCCTGAGGTTCTCTGTTAGTCCAGTGGTTTGGACTCAGAGCTCCCACTGCAGGAGCTTTGGCCTGACCCCTGGCTCTTGAACCAAGATCCTGCAACCTGTGCGCGGTGGCAAAAAACATAAAAAGGCGAACAATTACAAAGACTAAAAACTAAAATTAGACTAGGAAACTAACCGATATGTTAGAAAGAATATAAAAATAAAGATATAGATGAAACAACAACCAGAAGGTAAAACAGAAGCACAGTAGTAAAAAAGAGTAGAAGAAAAAAAAAAGGTGGAAAAGGCCTTGGCGGTGGAGGGTGGGGCCTAAGTAGGGGTGGGATTTGGGCAGTGGGCATGGCCTATGTTAGGACTCACAGGGCTGCAAAAGGCCCTGAGGGTGTGGGGGGTGGGCCTTAGGCTCAAGGGAACAGAATGGGCCAAAGCTTGCCTCTGGTCTCAGAGGGTGGGGGACCCCACTTGGGAGTCCACCTGGCTTTCTGGGCCCAAGTGGGTGGGGCAAATGCCCTCCTCTCCTCTCCCACTCCTCTGGTCCTGGAGGGCCCCTCCCACCTGCCTCTCCTGGTCTTCTCTGCTGCCAGGACCAATGTAGCCCAGAGGGGGCCTCTGAGGGCATAGAACCCATCCCGAGAGCCGGGCAGACTTCCCTGGCCAATTGGGCAGGAGAAACGCTCGGCATGCTCTCCCTGATCTGAGCCCCCAAGGGTCCCTCCATTCATGGAAGTCCCTCAGGGACTCCGGTCCTGTCTAGCTTTCACTTCACCCCACTCAGTCCCTCCACATCCTACCAGTTCATTTGGGATTTCCTCCCTTCTCCTTGGGCATGGAAGTCCCCCACCAGCATCTGGCAGGTGTCCTAGTTGTGGGGAGACGTGAACTTCGCGTCTTCCCATGCCGCCATCTTGACTCCACCCTCTAGATTAGCTTCTTATTCCATGAAGCTCTGAAGGTTGGAAGAAAACTGGACTCAGTATTTAATGTTTCACTTGATTCTAGATTTAAAGATAATTAAAATTAAAAAAGTATTTGTGAATAATGACTCAAGTTTTGAATCCTAGGAAAAGGGGCATAAAAAGTGTTTGGACACATTCTAATGAGCATCTAAAATAATTTATTTTTGTTTAATTTCATAACTTTCTGAAAAGGAAGTGTTTGAGCACGTTAATTCTATTTGAAAGTATAGTAAGGATAGCAAATAAACACAAAACCCCGTAATGTATATTTGAGTACATTTTAATGAACTTTCAATCTGAACTTTTTTCAACAGAATACTACTGAACTAGGTATATTAATTAAATCCAGAATTATTTGGTTATTTTGTGCTTTCAAAGGGTTTGAGTTTCTAGTATATTTAATATTTTTCAATTTTTATAAACCAGATCTGGCAGACATTTTATATTCCTTATTGTAGGGATAGATATATATCTCAAAATAATAGCGTTTCACATTTTTATGTTTCTAACCCAGAAAATTAAAGTTATGGCAAACTCACTCATTTTTGTAATTCCCACAAGCAATATCTATATCTCACTGGTACAGAGTATAGCCTGCTTGAAAATTCCTTATGGTATACCAGAGTATGTAATGGAGTGCATCCATCTTTATCCTATCCAAGGAGGTTTACCTAGTGGCCTGTCAGGAAGACTTCATAATGTGAGCTTTACTTGAGGTGGCCCACAGCATGGGCTCCCCAATAGATTGGTGTGAGGACAGGGCTTAACCTGGTCTATATGCTCTTCATCTGGGGCTTATCTTGCCGAATTTGGCTGTATGGCTAGATTCTAAAAACAAAGTAATTGCTGAGAAACGAGACAAAGAATTACTTTTAAAAAACCACAGGCTTTTAAGAAAATTTTGCTTTTGAGTACAGAAAAAGCATTTACTTATGTGAGTCCAATAGAATGTACTGTTTTTTATACAACTAAGCATGTTTGCATTTTTACCAAAGTCTGTCTTTAATAAAATTTCTCATATTACTAAGAACCCAGAAACTAAATAAGCATAATTTTAGTCTATATTGCCTCCATGGAATAAAAAGCTTCTCAAATTAGAATGTAAAATCTCAATTTCAGTTTTCTTTTCAAAGTATGTTATTTCTCCCACTTTTCATCCAGAAGGAGGCTATTTGTTGTGTTAATCTCTTTTTCATCTTTGAGGATTTCCTAAGATCTGTCAGATGGTGCTGGAAAAACAAGAATCATAGCTGAAAGGAAGTATGTTCTGATTATTGCAAGAAAAACCTGCACTTGATTGATGTTACCATGAAAATTAAGTTTAAAGTCTTTCTTTGGTGATATTTTAGCAATTACTCAAGGTTATTGCTTAATTATATAGAAGTAAATTGCAGTCTAAAAATTTCCAACCTCCAGACAGTTAAACTGTCTCTCTAACATGGTTATTAACAGTAAAATGTCTTTGGTGAATTATTTTCTTATGAAAATCTTTCAAAAAGAGATTACTGTAAGTTACAAGAGCCTATTTAGTTACAAGACCATTGATAAGAGACAGGGACAGAAAACTCAAAATATATGCGGTAAATCTAAAACAGAAATGCACTTTAGCGATTAGGCACTTTCTCTTAAATAGTTCAGTAAAGCTAAACAGTTCACAATATTATGTAACACACTTTTCTTCCCTTAAAGAATCATTTCAAGTTACATATAGTTGAGCAAACTCATTACATTTATCAAATGTGGCCTATTAATATGGGATAGATTTTTAATGAATAAAGAAATATACTTTTCTAAAAGTAGTTAAAAGACATCACCCCAACATATCTGGACCCCAGACTGAATGACCTAATACTGCCTCATCAGTGAAACTTTTAGTTTATTTGTTTTTATACTTTAAAGCATAATCTGGAGAAAGGGCCATATTTGGATTTTTCTATTAACTAATGTAATTACTTCAGTTAAAGTAAAGTCCTATAAAGTACAGTCCTTCTTTAGATCCAAGGATCCTTGACCCTTGTGCATCTATGATATCTAAAGCAGACAAAACAGATTACAAAATCTTTTATGGAAGTAAAGTTCTTTCAGTTTGTTGCTTAAGAAACAAGAGATTAAAGAAAAACTTAATTTAGTTTTATTCTCCAATTTTGCAGATTCAGATGATTATTCCTATAGGCTATTTGTCTAAGGAGTTTATCTTATTAGCACCCCAAGTTTGTAAAACTAACCACCTGTGTATTTTTGCCTTTAAATTTTTCTATACCTGGTTTCTTACAAATTCTACAACCTGACTAGGGATAATTAACTAGGGATTAGTGTATTACTAGATATGAAAATAGTACCACACTTAGAAAAACATAGTTGAGTATATGAAGAAGTCTGTGGTTCTAATAGTAATACCATGTTACTTAGGACCATCATAAAATGTGTACCTTTCCCCATATAACTGATGCCCTTCTTTATGCAAGGTTTTCACATGTTTTGGCACATATTCCATTGCATTTCAATAAAAATGTTAATACATTAACATTAAATAGAGGAATTTTATATAAAACTATTCTCAATGCCATAAATGCTTCCTATATGTTTCCTTGGAAAATAGTGACATTATATAAGATGAGGCAGCAGGCCAAATTTAATAAGATCATGTATATAAAATTCATTTAAGGCTTTAAGTTTTGGCTGGGAACCCCAAAACATCCAGGTCTCATTTGTGGTTTTTTAAAATGCACTCTCAATTCATTTTGAGTTAATTAAAATCAGCTTCCATAAGTAATCAAGGACATTATCATAGCTCTGACCTTAAAGAACTTATGTATAAAACAATAATCCCAGTTCCCCCTGATTACTACAGGATCTAAAATGAAATATCCTCAAACCATTAATTCTGGTTAAGCATATTTATCTATGACACTGCATTTTTTCTATTTTATACATATGGTATGGGAATGTGACAGGTCACTAACAGTTTTAATCTACAATTGCTTTGAGATTTTTGAAATTCATAAAGTAGCTAATGTTATCTGCCCTAAACATCCTAATACTTAAATCCTCATAACCTTCTGCATGCCACAATGACGCACACTTAAGGCCAACTGAAAAGAGGGAAACAGTGTACTCATTAGATAAAAGCCACAATATAACGATGCACCATGTTTCATGAAGCAGCACCGGCTCGTCATAAGGCCTTATGAAGGATTAACCTCACTTACTCATTAATTTTGTTAGAAGTAAATGTGATCAGCTGCCAACATTTCAAATGGTTGCGAATCTCACTTCAGCCCTCCAAGAAGTCACGTACATTTTCTGGAGGGTGAACAGGCCCTCCCTGTGCGACTGGTAGACGACATAGACAGATGACGCAAGATGCCTATAATTATAATGGACTTTAAAGTAAAGAACAGTTGGAATTCTTCCCCAAAGGACTTGCACACTCAAGAGTGAACTGTTTTGCACACAAAAAGCTTACTGAGAACAGGACAGTGGCTCAAGGACCACTTTTCTAAATATATTTCCCATACAAAATAATTTCAAGATATAATAATTATTAGTTCCTTGTACAGTACTCTATTTAAACAAGAATTAATCAAATAGTAAGTATGTGAAAACTGCAACACCACAAAGATTGAGGCATGTTACTAGTGTAATCAAACAATAGACCAGGCAAGCAAAATATTTAGAAGGCTGAATCAGGGCCGCATATCTAACTGATTTCAAGCGTGACTTGTACACTGTGAGACAGCACAGATAACTTATGCAGATGGTTCAGTAGCAGAATGGCACTTGGTTTGCTCTTAATAGAAACAACATAAATGCAGCTGACAATTTAGAGACAGACGATAGCCTTATTCGCATGCTGAAAATCTGGTTGTGTCCCTCTAGTCCACACACCGTTCACTGTGCAATCTGTTGATGAGTAAACACATAGTGCAGGATTCATTCAGTGGGATCTAGGCCCCTTGGTCTAACCGAAATCAATTCTTGGTCGATACTGCAATACCATGGGGTATGACTGATACAAAGGGCCAGCCTGAGGGCAGGCTTGTGAAGATGAGCAGTTCAGACACCGAAAGTTTTCGCCTTTTAGTCGCCATCTTGTCATGTCGATGAACTCCACAGTATGGTCCTTCTCCATAATTTCACCATTGCACAGCACATCCAACTCATAAGAACTTGGAAGTTTTAGTTTTAAACTTAGAAATTTTTTAATAGTTCCCACAGTTACACGTGTAGAAAACCAAATGAATTCCTTCATTAAACCCTTTACTGCATTGTCCCGATTGTCCATCATTTTGTAAACGATCTAGACATATAGCAATTTGTGGGTCAATTCTGTGATAGCTTTTTTTTTTAAAATTTATTTAATTTACTATTTTTGGCTGTGTTGGGTCTTCGTCGCTTCGTGCAGGCTTTCTCTAGTTGCGGCAAGCGGGGACTACTCTTCGAAGGTTCGGGGGCGTGGGCTTCTCACTGCGGTGGCTTCTCGTTGCGGAGCACAGCTTCTAGGCACGTGGGCTTCAGAATTTGTGTCACATGGGCTTCAGTAGTTGTGGCTCACGGGCTCTAGAGTGCAGGCTCAGTAGTTGTGGCACACGGGCTTAGTTGCTACACGGCATGGGGGATCTTCCCGGACCAGGGCTCAAACCCATGTCCCCTGCATTGGCAGGCGGATTCTTAACCACTGCACCACCAGGGAAGCACTGTGATAGTCTTTATCATCTTGATTTTCATCACCTTCTTCGTCTACTTTAGGTTTGTCAACTTTTGAAGTATCATCTTGTCCATTTTCTTGAGGCTTGTTTTTCTTCCAAAATTCACTCTCAAGTTCTTGTTCTTGTGGTCCAGGGACCAACTTAAATATAATTTCCTCTAATGTGTTATCCAAGCTCAACCTTTCTGATGGGTTTGTCTCATGAACCTGGTTGCCACACCTTGGACAACCATTGCTATCTTCAAAGTGCTGGACGGTACAGGTCTTACAGAAGATGTGGAGGCATTCCGTCACTGCAGTTGGCTTGATCAGATACCCTTTATAGATACAGCAGATGATGTAAGGATTGAAATCTTTTACCAAGTGTTTCCTTTGGGTAGCCATTTGTGGTTAGCTAGGACTGGCTCTAGTAGTTCAGGCAAACAGGGGTATTAAGTGGATGAGAGTTTGATCCCAGGAGTTCCCAACTGCATGTCCCGAGGCATTAGAACTAACATCCAGACTTCTCATGTAATCGCTGGTCATCACTCCTTTTGGTGGTTCTACTTTTCTGTATCCTGGGGCTGCGGCCACCGCTGCTCCTCAACGCCAGCATGCTGACCTCAGAGGGAAGGAAACAAAGAGAAGTAGCACCTGCTGCGGCCTGGCCAGTCCCTGGGCCCCATGGAGACTTGTATTTTCTAAATTTAATATTTACTTTATATTGGAGTATAGTTGATTTACAATGTTGTGTCAGTTTCAGGTGTACAGCATAGTGATTCAGTTATACATATACATGTATCCATTCTTTTTCAGATTCTTTTCCCATATAAGTTACCACAGAATATTGAGCAGAGTTCCCTGTGCTATACAGTAGGTCCTTATTGATTATCCATTTTACATATAGTAGTGTGTATATGTTAATCCCAAACTCCTAATTTATCCTCCCCACCATTCCCCTTAGGTAACCATAAGTTTGTTTTTGAACTCTGTGAGTCTGTTTCTGTTTTGCAAATAAACTCATTTCTATCATTTTTTATTAGAGACTAGAATTCTAATAAGCCAGAGTCACAAAGAGATAAAGCAGTACCACTCTTCCTATTACATTTTTTTGGAAGAAAATATAGTTGTTTTCATGAAAATATGTCATTTATGTTAACATATATATTTGAATTATTTTAAAATGACAATATAATGCTTGAAATTTATTGGTTTAATTTTCAGTAAGGCAAGCATCCAGTGATATCCATATAAACACCCACATGAAACTCCACATAAACAAAGGATCTTTGAAGTTGCAGTAATCTTTAAGATTGTGAAGGAGTCCCAAGACCAGCATATTTGAGAATCACTGGTCTAGGCTAGGCTCCTTTTCTCTGACTCTGGGAGAGCCCTGTGCTCCCTATTTCCTCTGCCTTCTAGGCTGAATTTCTTTGTCCACTACACTGATAGTTCCTACTTAATGGCCAGCTTCTAGTTTCTTTCTCTTTTTCTGTGACTCTTCCATGAACCCTTGTGACGTGGATTTTGATCTCGGTTTTCTAGATCTCACAGTCATTCTTCTTTCTCTTCCTTGATGGGGGTCAGGAATCTCGGGTAAGTTCTCTTCCAGGCAATTTAACACAGTAGTAGACTTCTGTTTTGTTTTTTTCTGCCTCACATCCAAGCTCCCTTCCTGTTTTGGGGAATCCCATATTGTTGAATCTTGGTGGGAGACAGCTGCATCTCCCACTTCAGTAACTAAAGGCAGCAAATACCCCTCCATACTCATGTTCCATTGGGTACAGCCATGTGAACTAGGCTTGACTAACTGAAGGCCCTGCCTGGGACTTTGACTCTGGAGTGGGTGACGGAAGGAGGAAGGATGGGTTCAGACTTATTTGTGGCAGCATAAAGTATTCAGTGGTTAACTGGGACCACACGCAGTGCCAGCAGTAGCAGTGTCCTGCGGTGATGTGGACCGTGCTGTTGGCAGTGAGGTTCTGCACAGCCTGGGAATCCTAATGCATCGATGCCTTTGTTTCCGCCCATTTTATGTGCTTTCTCCAGCTTTTCTGTCAATTCTGCAAGCTACCTGATTTCCTTTCAATATATTCCTTTTCTGCCTACGTTAGCCAGAGACCATTTCTATTTACAATCAATAATAGCTAACACTTCAATAGTGCTTTCTGTGTGCCAGGCACTGTTCTTAGTACTTTGCATGTATTAACTCCTTTAATACTCACAGCAGCGCTGTAAGAAAGATACCATTATAAACCTCTTTCTACGTATGGGGAAAATATGATAGAGGTTAAATCCTGTTCCCCATATCACACAGATATTAAGTGGCCATGCCAGGCTGCAGGCCCAGGCAGACTGGCTCCAAGCCCAGGCTTTTACACTCTCTGTACCACTCTGGCTGAACACATACGTGACTGAGACAAAGATATAAGTCTAAATTACCACTGAGCAAGCAGTAGGGGCCAGTGCTACATGAAATCTGGGTCTTTCATCAGCTCTTACAAATATAATCCTTTTGACAAACAGGCATGGGCCTTCATTTGCATATGAAGCCGAATTTAAAACAGTAATAGCAAATTAATTTGTGGTTAGCCATGGCAGGTATTCTTCTAAATATTTTAAATTTTCCTTTCTAGCTGGGCTTTATATGGATTATAACGAGAGTCTATTTAGGGTCTGTCAAATAAGGTGGTAACATGCCCTGTACCTTTAAATATGTGTGCATACACATATATATTAAATGTATGTTAACTGGCAGTTGCACGTAGTGCTGATGGCTTGCCGGTGGTTGAAATGGAGAAATGACCAATGGTGTAATGTATCAGCACTTCAGTGTGTGCTCCCCTGGAACTCAGGATAATCTGAGTTGGTTAGATCCTCTCCACCTCCTTTCTCACACTCCTCCACTCTCCAGGGCTAAGCAAGGGAATATGGATGCTGTATTTTATTTTATCTAAACCATAAAATGAACATCAGGCAGTGATGTTCAATTACTAGATGTTTAATTACAAGAAAGGAAAAAAAAATCAAACAATAAAAAGATTTCAGAGCATTAGCTCAGTTCCATACACTGCATTGTATAATTACTACCCACCCAGCTTCTCAGCAATTACATCATCACGAGCAGTGAAATTACATTTCAGTGATAATTTTAAAAGTATAGCAGTAGCAATCCAGTATTAATAACTCTGAACTCCGAGTACGGAAAACTAGTGTCTATGGTTCAGTAAATACTACCGCTTGTAGTTGGAGTTAAATCTTCATTTAGCGTAGATTTAATATGTTACCTCTTTAACCTTCACCAGTGTGTTCCTTGTTCTCTAAAAGTTTCATGATCCCATTCAAACAAAGACCAGATGTAGTGCCACGGACCTCTGACAGGGAACAGAGAGCTTGACTTTACGAGCAATGGAAGGGTACTCAGGGAGCTTGTTTTGCAGTGTTCCAGGGAGATAGTGGTGTAATTGTGCCATATTGAAAGCTTTGATAGCTTGGGGAGGACGAGGCGGCAGCAGCAATGAATTCTAGTATGATGAAAAGAGATGTGTTTTGAATACAGGCAAAGCATTGAACTCGCTGGTCAGTCTCTTGCTCCACGTGAAGATAACAGCACACCATGTTGTCTTTTGGAAGACAGAGACACAGGACTTCCACTCATTTGAGTGTTCATCATTTTCCCATTAATTTTCACAAACTATTCGGCAGCCTAAAACTCATATTCTGAACTTCAAGAGTGGCCAAAGTAAGGGCTTCAGGCAAAATTTCACCCTAGGGATATTGAACCATGGGAGGGTTCAGTTTAGATTTTGGTGTTTGGTCCAGTTTTACCAGAGGGCCACTCTTTGATCAACACTGTGGTCAAGGCTGTGTAATTCTGAGCCTTTCAAGTGCTGCTTGTGGAATGCCCTAGCGGAGGTCAAGCATAACTATGCTTCTCATGGAAAGAATTTCATAGAAGTATTCTTCTGTCATGACTACAGAAAATCAGGAAAAGTTCTTGAAATAATACAATTGCTTGATGGCACTTATGGCTAATGCAAAGTAACCATATTTCTCTATTAGCCACAGAGAAATCAAACTAATATTCCCTGTCTTCCTTATTGTGTTTGACCATTACTCCTCACAAGGCACACACATATCTCCCCTAACCATTCTTTAGTTTTACAGTTCCTGGTCTGTTTTATCTCTGACCCTGTGTTAGGCACATCTTCAGAATTTTAAGAGGGATAGGAAATTGATGTTGTCCACTCTGTCTTGTTCCCTTCCACTGTGTTTTGAAAAGTGTCTTGGGACTTCTGTATGTCCTTCAAAAGTGTTTCTCCTGTTGACTTTTCTAGAAGTTGGGTCACCCAGATGTGCCAGGGTAGATAAGAGGACATTGAATTGGCTCCCTGGAGTAAAGAATCAGGGTGATAAACTGGACTTTCAACACCTACAGGACTAGGAATTGCTTTCGATTTGTCTTATGTAGCTTGTTTACCTGAGCATACCTTTCAAACCAATGGCACACTTTGCAACAGATGCTCACATAAGACAAAAGCAGTGTTGAAATTTGAGGGAGGAGATCAAACTAAGTTGAAGCATTTTGAAATGGAACTGATGGGAATCCCAGAAGATCCAGGATAATAAAAGTGGTAAGATGAGAAGGAACTCATGTCATAGATTTAAAAGAATTAATGTCTTAACTGTAAGAATCCACGGGCCTTGGAACTTGGCAATGTTGACAAAGTACCGCAACCCATTGTGGGGTGATCATGAATTGTTCAGAGCTCTGGGTAAATCAGTGCAGTTGAACTTTTAGCAGCTGAGTAGAAGGAATGGTAGAAAAAAATGGAACAATTCTCCAGTAATCTTCATGACATGCTTTGAGAGAGGGAGTTGCTATCTGCTAGCTGTTGGGAGAAACTGTCACACTAGTGGTAACTGCTGAAAGATTTGCCAGCAACTGACAGTCCAACCCATCTGGCCTGATAGCCAACGCAAAGTTGGAAAGTATTCAGAAGTAGAGTCTAGCACAAGGGAATAAACACAATTAGTTTGACGTGGCAGACATCAGTGGGATCTGTCAAAGAAATTCATTTAACAAACTCAGTAACAAATACTGAGTACCTAGAATAGGTCAGGCATTTTTCTAGACACTAGAGATACAGCAGTGAACAAAATAGTGAAAATTCCCACCCATGGAGCTTACATTCAAGTAAGAGGACACAGACAGTAAATAATGTAAGTAAACTATTCAATAGGTTAGATAAGTACTGTATAAAAAATAAAGCAGGGAAGATGGATTAGGGTCATTGCGGGTAGGGTTGTAATTGTACGTAGGGTGGATATTGAACCCAGCCCTAAGCAAGAGGAACAGCCAACGTGGGAAGTGTACTAAACCACACTTAACTTTTGTTTTCCTGGTTTGAGGAGAAAGTGAAAAATGTTTAACAGTATGTTCTTTCTTTTCTGGCTTATTATCTAGAATAAAGAGGAAATCTGAGGAAATCATAAAAATGAGGATCCAGGAAATGGAAGATTCTGAGGCTAGAGGGGAGAATCAGAGTTAGGAATAAAAGGGAATGATGGGAAGAGACAGAGTCAGAGGAAAAACTGTATCACAGGAGTTTCACCCATAGTGTGGTATTCCCCAACAGCGGAGATATCAGGATCTTCTGGAGCAGATGAAGATTTAGAATGTGGGACTTAACATGTAAAGGGAAATGAACCTTGCCCACCTCCTCAGTGCGCATGTCCCAGTAGTACCGCCAAGTCAACCCCAGATGCATTAAAATAATGTGAAAATCAAAAGAGCAATCTGTGCTTTTCTTAACATGTCAGTCTCACTGTATATGCAGTACTTTGTCCAGTTCTGGATATCACAGTTTAAGAAAGACAGTGGCAAACTAGTGTGTATTCAGAATAGCCTGATTAGTATGGTGAGGAGAATTGAAAGCAGATTACAGGAGGAATAACTGAAAGCGTTGGAGATGTTTAATGTATTGAGTAGAGTTAGGGGCATGGCCTGTTAGCTATTTTCAGGTATTTCAAAATTTTTGTATGGTAAATGGTTTCAGTTTGTTTTATACAAACTCAGAGGAGAAAACCAGGATCAGCCAGTAGAGATTTCTGGGATATAGATTTCAACTGAATACTAGGAGATACTCTCACAGCTAGATCTCTCAAAACTGGAACGACATGTCTTAAGAGACAGTGTGATTTTTGCTATGAGAGGTGGCATCTTGTCAGAGGTGGAGTGGCCACTTGAGGGACTATTCGAGTGGGTCAGAGCCTCTACTGCAAGAGTCAAACCCACAGTTGAGAGAGATGATGGTGGCACGGATCAGGGTGGCTGTTCTGGAAGAAGATCAAAGAGAAAGCTTTCTCTTTGTCTCATGTTGCAAGGGTTGGATTTAATCTTTGGCCTTGGCATAGCCACTGTCTAGAACTGGTGTTCGTAAACTGACTGCATCAGAATCATCTGGTCCCATACCTGGGAATTCTGATGATGATGGTCTGGTGGGAGTTCTTAAGAAGCTCTTCAGATGATTCTAATGTGCAGACAGAGTTGAAAACCACTAGGTAGAGGAAAGCCCATCCCTGGCGTTCAGAACCTTCCACAATTAAAGTCCCACCCTATTTTTTTCACTTTGTCTCCCACCATTCCATGAGGAAACCTTGGGCTTGAAACCAGTTCTACTCATTTGCCGTTTCCCATACCTCTGTTGAGGTTTTCTGTGCTTGGCGTGTGATCATGCCCTAACCTCTGCCAGGAATATGGCCCTCCCACACCCTTATCCTGCTCACCACTGCCAGTCCTTCCTAGTCATGGACACACTTCTCAAAACCCTCCAAACTTTCAGGTCCATCTTCTTAACTGCCATGTCCTATGCGAGCTTCTTCAATTTTTTGTAGAGTTTGAGAAGGATTTGCATTAATTTTTCTTTAAATATTAGCTAAAATTCACCAGAGAAATCATCTTGTCCTGGGCCTTTTTTGTTGGAAGGTTTTTTTTTTCTTTTTTTTGCGGTACGCGGGCCTCTCATTGTTGTGGCCTCTCCCGTTGCGGAGCACAGGCTCCGGACGCGCAGGCTCAGTGGCCATGGCTCACGGGCCCAGCCGCTCTGCGGCATGTGGGATCCTCCCGGACCGGGGCACAAACCCGCATACCCTGCATTGGCAGGTGGGCTCTCAACCACTGTGCCACCAGGGAAGCCCTGTTGGAAGGTCTTTGATTAATGATTTAATCTCCTTACTCATTATCGATCTATTCGGATGTTCTATTTCTTCATGATTCAGTCTTGGTACATTTCTAGGAATTTATCCATTTCTAACGGATTATCCAATTTGGTGTCTTATAGATTTTCACAGTAGTGTCTTATGATCTATGTATTTTTGGTGGTATCCATTTTAAAGTCTCCTCTTTCATTTCTGATTTTATTTATTTGTGTCTTCTCTCTTTTTTTCTTAGGTAGTCTAGCTAAAGGTTTGTAAATTTTATCTTTTCAAAAAACCAGCTTCTAGTTTCATTGACTTTTTTTTTTTGTCTCTATTTATTTCCTTACTTCGGCTACCTTTAGGCTTTGTTCTATTTTTAGTTCTTTGAGATGTCAAGTTAGGTTGTTTAAGATCTTTCTTTTTTCTTAGTATAGACATTTATTGTTATAAACTTCCTTCTTAGAACTGATTTTGCGGTATCCCATAGTTGTTGGTATGTTGTATTTCCATTTTCATTTGTTTTAAGGTATTTTCATTTCCCTTTTAATTTCTTCTTTGACTCATTCACTGTTCAGGAGAGTGTTGTTTAATTTCCTCATATTTGTAAAATTTACGGCTTTCCTTCTGTTATTGATTTTTAGTTTTGTACTACTGGAAAAGATACTTGGTATTATTTCAGTCTTCTTAAGTTTGCTAAGACTTGTTTTGTAGCCTATCATATGATATACACTGGAGAGTGTTCCCTGTGTGGTTGAGAAGAATGTGTGTGTTGCTGCTGTTGGATGGAATGTTCTATATATGTCTGTTAGGTCCCTTTGGTTGGAGGTGTGTTTCAAGTCCAGTGTTTCCTTGTTGATTTTCTGGATGATCTAATCTTTGTTGAAAGTGGAGTATTGAAGTCCCCTACTATTAGATTTTTTCTACTTCACCCTCTAGATGTATTGGTATTTGTTTAATATATTTAGGTGCTCTGATATTCATTGTGAATATATTTATTATTATTTTATCTTTTTAATGACGTTGTCATAATGTAATGACCTTTGTCTCTAGTTACCATTTTTGGCTTAAAACCTATTTTGTCTGATGTAACTATAGCTACCCCTGCTCTCTTTTGGTTTCCACTTGCCTGGAATATCTTTTTCCATACTTTCACTTTGAGTCTATGTGTGTCCTTAAAGCTGAAATGAGTCTCTTGTAGGCAGCATACAGTTGGGTCTTATTTTTTGAAATCCATTCAGCCACTCTGTGCCTTTTGATAGAGAATTCAGTCCATTTAATTTAGAGTAATTATTGATAGGTAAGTACTTACCAATGCCATCTTATTAATTATGTTCTGTTTTGTAGGTCCTTGTTCCTTTCATCCTCTCTTGCTACCTTCCTTTGTGATTTTTCATAGTGGTATGCTGCAATTCCCTTCTCTTTTATCTTTTGTGGATCTAATATTGGTTTTTGCTTTGTGGTTACTATGAGGCCTACATTAAACATTTTATAGATATAACAATCTATTTTATGCTGATAACAACAAAACTCTACCCTCTTACTCTCTCCATTTAATGTTTTTAGTGTTACAATTTATCTCTTTTAATATTTTTTGTTAACAAATTATAGTAGCTATAGTTATTTTTAATACTTTGGTCCTTTAACCTTTATACTATCATTAAGTGGTTAACACATCACTGTATCACACTATTAGGGTATTCTGAAGTTGACTATATATTTACCTTTACTAGTTGTATATTTTCATATTATTTTCACATTACTAATTATAGCATCCTTCTATTTCAACTTGATGAACTCCTTTCAGCATTTCTTGTAATGCAGGGCTAGTGGTGATGAATTCCCTCACCTTTTGTTTGTCTAGAAAAGTCTTTATTTTTATTCATTTCTGAAGGATAACTTTGCTGGATAGAGTATTCTTTACTGGCAGGCTTTTTTCCTTCAGCACTTTGAATATAGTATTCCACTGTCCCCTAACCTGTAAGATTTCTTTCTGCTGAGAAACAGATAACCAAATGGGGGTTCCTGTGTAGGTTACACTTTTTTTCCTCTTGCTGCTTTTAGAACTCTCTCTTTGACTTTGATTTTTGACAGTTTCATTATAATGAGTCTGGAGAAGATTGCTTCAGGGTGAAATTATTTGGTGAGCTGTTAGCTTCAAAAACTTGGGTGTCTGAAGTCTTTCCCCAGGCTTGGAAAGTTCTCAGCCATTAGTTTTTCTTGTTTTGTTTTGTTTTTTAACATCTTTATTGGGGTATAATTGCTTTACAATGGTGTGTTAGTTTCTGCTTCATAACAAAGTGAATCAGTTATACATATACATATGTTCCCATATCTCTTCCCTCTTGCGTCTCCCTCCCTCCCACCCTCCCTATCCCACCCCTCCAGGCTGTCACAAAGCACCGAGCCAATATCCCTGTGCCATGCGGCTGCTTCCCACTAGCTATCTACCTTACCTTTAGTTTTTAAATAATCTTTTTGGTCCCTTTCTCCCTTTCTTCTCCTTCTGGAATTTCTATAATTTGTGCATTGGTTCTTTTGATGATGTCCTACTTTTTATTCTCTCTCTCTCTTTTTTTTTTTTTTTTTGGTTCTCCCCTAACTGAATAATTTCAAAGTTCCTACCTTCTAACTCATTTATTCTTTCTTCTGTTTAGTTTTTCTTATGTTGATGCTGTCCATTGTATTTTTCATTTCATTTACTGAATTCTTCAACTCCAGAATTTCTGTTTGGTTCTTCTTAATAATTTGTATCTCTTTGATTCATTTCTCATTTTTTGCGTGTATTATTTTGCAATTTCATTGAATTGTCTCTGTGTTTTCTTTTAGTCATTGTGTTTCCTTAAAACAGCTATTTTGAATTCTTTATAAGGTAAATCATTGATCTCCATGTCTTTGGGTTCAGATACTAGAAGATTATTGTGATCCTAAAGTGATGTCATGTTTCCTTGATTTTTCATGTTCCTTGGAGTTTGGCACTGCTCTCTTTGCATTTGAAGTAGCAGCTACCTCCTTAATCTTTACTAACTTCCTTCAGGGGAGAAATACCTTCCATAAGTCCTGCTAAAGATTTTGAGGCTTCTCAGACCTTGTATAGAAACATCTGCTCCATGCTTCCTGTTCCCTCTTGTGGCTGAATTCTTAGGCTTGTATTTCTTGATCCTACAAGCACCAGCCTGGCTACTGATGGCTTCTTTTTTGTTTTCCTGAAGGTGGCGTTACAGCTCAAGTTTGTGTTTTCTCTCTGGCCTGCTTTTCTGTGTGTGTGCTCTATAGATGTCTGCCGAAGCTAGCCTTCATAGCCACTCTCAGGACAGTGCCCAGGGAGCCTGCCACAGAGTGGGAGGATGTGTGGGTGAGGCACACAGGATGCTGGGGATGACTCTGGGCTAGTTGGGGGAATCTGCTGGGTAATGCCTTCCCACTGGCTTATCTAATGCCACCATGATGCTGACATCGCTCCAAAACTCCATGTGAGACTTAATCTATAGATGATTTGGGGTTGAGTGGGCATCTTAAAAGTACTAAGATTTCTGGGCTTCCCTGGTGGCGCAGTGGTTGAGAGTCCGCCTGCCGATGCAGGGGACACGGGTTCGTGCCCCGGTCCGGGAGGATCCCACATGCCGCGGAGCGGCTGGGCCCGTGAGCCATGGCCGCTGAGCCTGCGCGTCTGGAGCCTGTGCTCCGCAACGGGAGAGGCCACAGCAATGAGAGGCCTGCCTACAGCAAAAAAAAAAAAAAAAAAAAAAGTACTAAGATTTCTAATCCATGGACGTGGTTTAAGTCTCCATTTATTGAGATTGCCACGCTTTTCTAAGCTCTGATACTATTTTATATGCTTCAGTATCTATCCAGTCACTCCATCCCCACAATCCTGGCAACAGACAAAAGGAGAATTTTATCTGATCTAGAAGCTTTTTTTCCCCTTCACAGTCCAAGGGTTTCTAACACCACCAGTAATTAGACAATGTCTAATTGAATGTCTCAGCTTACCAAAATTTTATCTCTCGGGAGCTAAGTTCCCATTTGAAGATTTTTGAAAATATCAGAAGTATTCTAAACCAACGAGTAGAGAAAGAACAAAAGGAACCGGGAAGTCATTATGCAAACATATGGACAGTTGAAGCTATTCTGCCTTGAGGACATGATGTCAGATATCAAACCAGTGATCTGAGTGAGCAGATTAAAAATTATTTTTGCACTTCTTGTCCACCTCAGTTCTTGTTTGAATGTTGATCTGTTCTATGGTTTCCAAAGAGCTCCAGTAACATCAAACTTCTACAGCTGTAACTCTTTAATAGACCTCAGTATTTCCATTCCAACCAGGCAGCTGTCCGTTGATGGCTGCTTTTTTCATTCTTCTGAAATCCAAACTTGCTTCTTTACTGACATATAAGAACTTGGAGGTATTTCTCTGCCCTCTGGCTTTTTAGTTTTTATTCAGGGAAAGCCTTGTTTGAAGTTGACTGTAGACAGATTAGCTGATGGGACTCTACAGCTGTGATTTTTCAAAAACTGTACCATAGGAAGAGGCAGTGTTTTCCAGCATTAGGTTTAGTGCTTTTTAAATGCAAGTTCATTAAGTGGTAATGCACCTATAGATTGGTTTAGCTCTTTGTTCCTACTGATGCTGTAAAACAGACTCATAGTCTTTTCAAGCACAGAGGTTGTTTGTAGCTTTTATGCAAGGCTAGGGTGGCCAGACTTTTAATGCTGCCTAGCATTTCAAGGCTCATGATGGATTTACTAATATTATTGTACTTTGGTAGGAGAACTTATGTTTTGAGATATTTGTTATTCATTTGTTTGTATCCTTTACACATGAAAATTAAAGAGAGACCCAAACACACTTTTCCAGCTGGGAAGCAGTTATGTTTTCTGTCTCCAACGTGAAAACACGTATCTTAATTTTGGCTGCATTAAGCTAGGGTGGAGACTGAGCTGGGCCTGGGTTAAAATGTCTGAGTTCCCCGCTCTTTGCAGCCTCCTCTGGTGACTTGTGTTGCTCAGGCTAAGGTCACAAGTTTTATGGGATCTGCCAGGTCAAATGGTATTTTCATACTTGGTACTGGTTGGGAGAGGATAGTGGTTCCTGTCCTAGGGAGTATAGGGATTTCTGAATTGTATGTTAGACAAAAACTATCCTAAGAAGAAGTTTTGTGAGTAACAAAGAGGGGAAAGTCAGAAACTGATGGATAGGGAGATTTAGCATAACTCTAAAGGAAATCTGCAATTTCAAAGTGGGATTTTTATAGACAATAGAGCCAATTTGGGCACGCTGAAGCAGGAGAGTTCATTTTCTGGTTATTGAGGAGTTTATTTCTCTCTTTCTTCACTTTCCTTATTTCTTTTTTAAAATATAGCATAAGTAAACTTTTAACCCACATAGGACAAAAGTCTAATTTTGTATCTTCTGATTTTTCAATATTTTGGGAGAGTTTAATACCTTTTGCATAAGAATACAATACAAAATATCAAAGTTGTGTCTTATGAATCATATAAACTTAACGATTGTCTAAAAATGTTATTTGCTTTACAAAAAAGACCAGGGAATGTGAAGTGCCATAGAGTTCACAGTCCTTTTCTTTACTTATAAGCTTGTGGGATCCTGCATTTGAGAGTCCTGAACAATTTATTCATTCTGCAGTGGACAGAGGAAAGGGAGAAGGCCAATGGTAATAAGCACGTTTCTCTGAGACTAGACTAATGTGAGAAACCCTGCTATGGTCAGTGACTCATTTGTTATATGAAATAGTCATTATAAGGGGGAAAGATTAGATTTCAGGACTTTGGTTCAAGGAAGCAGTTAGCAGAAGATCTTTGAACGTTTCTATTTCTGGTTGGTCAGCACAAACTATTTAGGGGGCAAGTTCCTCCAGGCATCTCTTATAGTCACTTCTGTGCTGGGGGGCTCTAAGACCACCCTCAGGTTTGATGCTTTACTAGA